>NC_045795.1:84450103-85768810 GCF_009873245.2 Balaenoptera musculus
CGCTTCCTTTCTGTGTGTGAGAGACGAGACTATTTCAACAGCTGATTCCACCCTCAAAGAATACAGCGCACATAAAATAAATACAGGTCACCAAAATTAACAAATCATCATAACTGTCTAATACATCCTGGGCTGGCTGCGGAAAAACAAGATCATTCTGGATTTATATCTGTAAGTATGGGATTTCCTGGACAGTTAATATCCACAAACAATCAAACACAGGAGGAACACGGGGAAAAAGGCAGCATTATTTCAAATTTGAGCTGAGAGTCGTGATTTGTAAAGGGCTCAACAGGAACTGGAGTTGAAATTTGAAGCAAGGAAATTCTTCGACGAGGCACTGATGGACATTTCTCTGTTTCTCTTGGCTCGGTCCAGGTTTTTAGGTCGCTGAGTTTCGAATGGGAGGCCAAATGAGAATCTCGCCAGCACTGAAACTTTGAAGATGACAACTAGCTTAATCCCTCAGTTTAAATAAAATAATAATAATTTTAAAAATCGAATGATACTTCACTCAAGAGTCAGAGCTTTTTATGAGACCTGTTGCCAATATTAGTTATCTTGGAATGATCTCATCTCTCATCCTGGCTAAATTCCAACACACAATTTCATTAACCCAGGTACTGCAAGTGATAAAACTCATTTTTCCCTAAAGAGACAGCTAAAAAGTACCAGTTATACATTTATGAAGTACCAGCAATCAAAATTATGGATTTTCTAAAAGGTTTTTAACTACTTTTATTGAAAGGAAAATCGCTGTCTCAGACTTTTGTGACACTACTGCTAATAATAAATTTTACCATTTAGACATGGCCGTAATATGGTAGACACTGTCAATAAAAGTGTGGAGCAAAGACGATCCCCCTGTCTTTTCAGCGATGCCTTCTAATTACATGCCGGAAGTGATCACGTGAAACACCTAGGCTAGCTAATGGCTCTTAAAATGTAAGAACACACAGCACTGTCTCTGCAGTGGTACAATGCGCTGTGTACACAGACAGCGATGTGCAGAACTGTGTGAGTAGATAGTCAAAAATTTTTCTAATGCTTTCAAAGCCTACGAGGAAAAATTAAACTTCATTTGCATTTCTGACTAAAATCTGTTTGCTGCAAGAAACAATGCGTTCCGATGTTATTTGCTGCTTTTTGAGCAAAGCGATGGCACTGGGCCTGTTATCTTTGGCAAACTTGTCTCAACTTTTCTATCGAACGTTCTATAGATCACTAGAGGGCACTGTGGTATTTAGGCCACCCTGACCTCTGAGTACTTGGAAAGGTCTTGAACTCCTGAACAATGTCAGAAAGGTGAAAGGAGAGACGTTTCAAGGGGGGAAAAAATGTTTTTTTTGGTACCACCTGATCTTTCTCTGTCAAACAACTCAAAAAGGCACGGTAAGTGGGAAAGTCAAATCCAGAAACATGTTAAGCTCATTGTGGAAAACTCCAAGACTTGTCACCTGGGCTCTGATGGGGGAAAATTTCCTCCCCCAGTTCCGGTGATTGAGATGGGGAGGCTAGAATCACATTTGCATATGCCCACCTTCTAGAAGACTAGTACCCCTCCACGCGCTCTCCTGCACTCCTCAGAGGTAATTTCACTGCAGAACATCCAGGTGTGCAAACCCAGAGCCACGAATGGGTTTGGAACAATTTATGATATCCGGCCTCCTTTGACGTGTATTAGCATATACCTGGTTTCTTTAACGTACACTTTGTTTTTCCAAAACCACAAACATTGGTGCTGGAATTTCATGTGGAAGTGCTTAAGGGGCTGAAAGTTAACACCTTTGTGATCCTTGCAGCCTCGCGGTGGCTGTGAAAACAAAAGCCTCTTTGTGGAGGCTTTCTTGAAATGTTTTCTTAACATGTTCCAAGTAGTTTTAGGCCGGGAACTAAAGTAAACAAGATGTTACCATGATAAAAACACTTGTGAAAACATTACAGAGCAGCACTTAGGAGTTTCTTGCACATAAAACTCTTCACAGTTTTCAGAAGTGAAATTCAGAGAAAAAAAAAAATTTTTTTTTAAGTGAATTAGTGACGAAATGTCCTCTGCTGTCTCCAGCCTTCGACCTTTTTGAAAGGGTCAAAGTTCCACCGCTGGGCATTTTCTTGTGACATTACCCTCCCTGTCTTCTATGACAGCACATATAAAATCTGTTTTGGCTTTAAAAAGTAATGTACATCTGACTAACGTGCAAAGGAATTTGGGTTTTGATTGTCTGGCATGGTGCTTCTCTCCATCAGCAATAACCAGAAGATAAAAACAGAAACAAACAGACAAAAAAAAAAAAAAAAAAACACCCCAATTTCTTTCAACCGGCTATCAAGCAAGGGCCCAAATTATACTTTTGTTAGATGTTCTGCAAGTGACTGTCGAAAAGAAAAACTAGGGGAGATGGACATATTTTCCCCAAACACACATGAGGAACTGGTATTTGTGAAACTATGGGGTCTGTGTCTGATTTTACATTCTAAGTTAGAAACAGGAAAATGTGGTCATGACTTAGCCTTCAGATGCACTCCCCACCTTGCCAAAGAATGGTATGGGCCCTTTTTCAAAAAGCAAAGGGGAAGAATTATAGATCCCTGTTTTTATTGGTGAGGACCGTGTCTTCAACCTGGTTAAAAAAGAAAAAAACCTGATCCAGGTGGGGAGAGGACAGGAGGACACCCTGAGCTTCACCTATCTGGATGGTACTGGGCTCCTTTTTGCTTGGCTGTTATCGGAAGATTCCGAGCAATGCAGGGCTGGCGGGCTGCATTAGAGTTAGCGTGAGTACCTGCTGGCATCAGTTTCCTCCAACAAACACCACTGTCACATGATCACTTAACAGCGCATAGATTAGAAAAAAAATAATCAACGCTAAAACTGCAACTTGTTTGGAGAAGAAACAGGGAAATAAATGCACACAATAGACTGGGTACCTGCTGGTTGTGATAAAGCACCCCTCTGTTGGCTGGGAGGGAAAGACAACAGGATGGTTATTTGTACAGTATTTATCTTTGAAATCAAGGGCCCCGTGGTATCCCTCACCTTGGGAACGAACACTGCAGAATGATCACAGAAGAGTGTCAAATCTCTGGTTTTGATTGACCAACAGTTAGGATACTTCTTCCCTCAGGAGGGAAAAAAAAAAAAAAGAGGCCACATTTTGAGACCTGTGAGTCCCCCCTCCCTTCTCTTCACCTCTCTCTCTGTCAACAGTGGCATTTTATTGTCACATGGGATTTTCATCCTGAACAACTGATCTTGGCCTCTCCAAAAGTTACAGCTTCCTAGCCTGAGCAACAGAAGACTGGAAAACAGTTACCAAGCCAAGTCACTCTGCTCTTTCATACCGAACCCTGAAAACCAGGTGGAGGAACACAAACCCAGGTAAGTATAAAACCTGCAATAGGTGAATGAAGTAGCAGGGCAAGGCAGGCACGCATATTCTCCCCCAGTATGAATAAAAATGAGGGCTCTGTGAATCCACACTAAAATAACCCAGGAGAGCGATGCCCACGGAATGCAAGAATGTGGCTCAGCTAAAAACGTAATGACACCAAAAACTGTACCCTAGGTCAGAGGTCAGCAAACTGGTCCAAGGGACACAGCCACACCCAGTCCTTACACAGGGTCCTATGGCTGCTTCTGTGCTACGATGGCAGAGCTGAGTGCTTGTCTCAGAGACTGGATGGCCTGCAAAAGCCCATCATATTTATTATCTGATCCTTTATGGAAAAAGTTTGCCACCCTTGCCCTAAGATCACATTCGACTGTGTAGGACTTTTTACCAGAAATTTCTGGTTAAAAATTATATTAAAGAACGGTCTCTTCTGACATATCAGAGCTCTGCATAGTCACCACCTCTTCCCTAGGTACGAGGTCAGCCATGTTTGGATAGTTTCAATTATTTCTCTTTTAAAAATACACTTAAGGCAGGCTTCCCTGGTGGCACAGTGGTTAAGAATCCGCCTGCCAATGCAGGGCACACGGGTTCGATCCCTGACCCGGGAAGATCCCACATGCCACGGAGCAACTACGCCCATGCGCCACAACTACTGAGCCTGAGCTCTAGAGCCCGCGAGCCACAACTACTGAGCCCGTGTGCCACAACTACTGAAGCCCGCGCGCCTAGAGCCCGTGCGCCACAACTACTGAAGCCCGCACGCCTAGAGCCGGTGCTCCGCAACAAGAGAAGCCACGACAATGAGAAGCCCGTGCCCCGCAACGAGAAGAGCAGCCCCCGCTCACCACAACTAGAGAAAGCCCCCGCACAGCAACGAAGACCCAATGCAGCCAAAAAAATAAAAATAAATAAATTAATTAATTAAAAAAAATACACTTAAGTAGACAGGAAAAGAAGTACTTATATTTTTCGAGAGTGCCTGCTATGGGCCAGGCACTTGACCCGAGGTACCTTTTTCATTCTCACAACCCCAAGAGGTAGTTATTACTATCGTCCCAAACCACATGTGCTGATACTGAGCTCAAAGAACGCACCCCTATCAAGTAGCTTCACTACCCATTCTGCCTTTCTTCAAAGCTTCCTTTATACCTACTGCCTTAGGCAGAGAGCACACAGTTAATAAAATGAGCTGCTTCTAACCAGGCGGTATTACAGAACAGTTAAGAGCAAGGCTTATGAAGCCATACTGTCTGGGTTTGGATCTTGACTCCACCTCTTATTAGCTGTGTGACCTTGGGAAAACCGCTTAGCCTTGCTGTGCCTTAGTTTCCTTATCCGTAGGTCGAGAGTAATACTACAGTAATACCACTGTAAGGTGGCTGCATTAAACGAGTTATATACATAAAATACTTGGAATTGTGCCTGCTGCACAGTTCAGGGCTCTACCAGGGGAGTGTAAAACCAGGGGATTTAGAAGAATCAGGGATTTTTAGGTGAGAAAAATAACAAATCTATGAAGCAACACCTAAATCAAAGGCAGAGCAATACTACATTTTGTTGAGTAAGACTGCCTTGAGAATCTAAGCACCAATGGTATCAGTTTGCTAAAACCGTAAGAGAACACCTCTAAAGTGGGATAACGGCCCACTCTTGGGCCCAGGAAAGAGGTGCTTTCAGCGTCTACAAATCCGGCAGTTTGACAAGAAATGTTTGAAACATCACTTCCCGATAATAATGACTCCACTATGATGTCATTCAAAGAGGCCATGTGGCTTTTGTTCGAACCACAAGAAGTATGGCAGCTCTTTCAGTCCAGCTCAATGGAAAGCAAAGTTGGTTTCACTAAAGCCAATGTGATTACCCTTTAGACGGAGCACACATGTGGGAGATGTGAGTTCACAAGAAGACTAACTTACTTTCCACTACTCTAGGCAAGATCTTGAAACCCGAAGACAACTCTGAATTTCCCACAGCTGAAATCATGCTGTAGGAGAAACTCAAAATCCTGAAGTTGTCACAGACCGCCGATCAACGGATAAACTCAGGAAAGCACCAAGAGGACTCTGAGTTCTAGAGGGTTTTTTTCTTGGCTGGTTTGCAAGACTCATTTTTTACTTCTGTGAACCAAGTCTCTCATCCCCAGCCCCTACGTGGCTCCTGTGGGGTGAACTTCTGCTGCTGCTCCGAAGGTGGGCGTGTGACTTAAGCGTGGCTGCTCACCGTGACTGCTTCAAAACTAGAACGCGTGACTCAATGTGGGCCAATGACAGTCTGCTGAGGACATTTTCCTGGAACTACTGGAAAAGAGATACACTCTGGGATTGACAAACCTGTGGCAGGTAAATCTGTCTTCTTCAGTTCCACTTGGCAAGAGCCCGAGAATGAAGGCAACAAAGAAGACAACAGAGCTAAGGGACAATGAACCGATACTCCAATAACCTTGTTCAAGCATCAGGGTCCAGGCATGCTTGAAGCCAGCGGTACCACCAGACCTCCTAGTTACAGGAGCCAGTTACCATCCCCCGCTTTTTTTGGCTTAAGCCAATTAAAGTTGGATTTCTATAGCTTGCAAACAGAAGTCTTCTGGCCAAATATATGTCAATAAATAAGTACTACGAAATAAACAAGCAACAGTTGCAAGGTCATAGAGAGCATTCCAATTCCACTGAGCAAAAATGCCATGTCATGTGCAAAACCACAATAAGTAATAGACATGAATAAAAGTGAAAACTAAATAGGTGGTTTCCTACACAAGAGCCAGACTCCTAATATCCTTAGAAGAGAAAAGGGCTTTTTTAAAGGAATCAAGTCTAGGTTCTAATTCTGACGATCTTCAGATTCTTTTCGTTAGAAATCGATGTAGTTTGAAAGTGTGCTGTCTCTTTGTGGAGGTATATTTGTGCCCCTCTATACATATACATACACACACACACACACACACACACACACACACACACACACACCCCTAACGCCAGCTCGCATAATAAATGGAACTAAGATTTGAGGATTAGAGTGGAAATACTTTGCCTACTAACAAAAACTTGTGAGTGATCAATTGGAAAAGTGCCCTCTTCCCTCATGACTCTAAAATTGATACATGTCACCAAAAATGTTGACAGCAATTTTATAGTTCTGGAGACTTTATAAAATAAATCATATTTACAGATGTTTTCTAGCCATTCTATAGAGGAGTGAAATTAGCACCGAGATATTTATCAAAGGTAGCACTGGTACAGAAGGTGAAATCAGAATTTAAACGTGGTTTCTGCCAAGATCTTTTTATCTCATTATCTAAAAACAATTAGGCAAGTGAGCAGGAAGCAACAAAACAAAGATTCTACAATGAGGGATTTATAAGAGAACAAAGCCCAATAGCACTAACTAGAATCATCATAATTGTAAAGGACTGTTGCTTAATTTAAGATAAAGTATCACTGCTCTTGAGTATTAATATTTAGAAACAATTTTAAAAACTTCTACGTACTTCCGTTTTTAAGGACCACATAACGCTCTTGAAGTAAAATATTACAGCGGGGAAGCTCTGCAATGGATTCACAGACTCCCATTCATTAATCAAAAAAATGATATTCACCAAAAGCACTTGCAGGTAGCACGAGATATATCTCTAAAGGTGGCTTTATTAAAATATTTGTACCCAGGTCCGTAAAGAAAGATACAGGGATTGTTCTAATAATAGAAAGACCGCACAAAACCAGAGACCTGCATGTTAAATCAGCCTGCCTCTATTTCCTGGGGCTTGAATGAGACAGAAAAGCCAGAGGCAAAGACTCCCCACTGCCCCCAGTCCCGACACCCACTTTGCAAACCGTCATGCACCTACATATACAGGAGTTTTACAAGTGCACATGTTTGCTTGTTGCATGATAGATAAATATACTAAATATAATGTAGTATTATATTCACTCCATACATCAATGATTCACTGATACTATGAATATATTTATGTGATGTCAATAATGCAGGGTGGTTTCGTCTCGATATTTTTTAAAGGACAAGGCACCACAGATGAGGGAAATGTTAACACGTCGTGCAGAAGCGTTTCACTTCGGCTAGGAGAGGATGAACGTACAGGGATGCTTTATCAGTGGTACAGATTCAAATGGGATAACCCAAGTTTTAGTCATACTTTAACTGTAGGAATTAAACTTACTCTCGCCTCCCTATAAGGACAAGAATCTGAACACAAGTCAACACCAATGCAGAAAGATAAGAATCAGATTGGTAGCTTTTCCTGGGCATCCGTTTCTGACGTTTATAAAGTCATTTGTGAAGAACCGAAGAAGAGGCCCAGTCACCAAGCTATTACTGGCCATTAGTTGACACCAATTTTATAAAGCTAGAGCTAGGGCGTATGTCATTGATTTAATATGTAGGGATGTGAATAAAAGTGAAAACTGAATTACTGCAAGTTTAATATTGGGAGAATTTTTACTTAATCACTGTCATTCTGAGAAAATAAGTAAACACAGGATCTTACTAAGAGGATCAAAAATGCCCTTGGATGCAAATCCTTCCCCCTTTACAAGGCAAACCCTCAAGAAACTTTGTAACTATTCCTGTGACAGCGCTAGACGTGGTGATTTAGAGTCTACCCTCAAAATGGTGGTGTGAAACTCTCCAACAAAAAGGCACTTCATGAGGAAAAGTACGAAGAGTGGGAGGTGATGGCTACGTAAAAGAAGAAAGCAATATCAAATCATTCTTACTTTAGAAATGATTGGAAATCTTCACACACTGCTTCACAGCCAGGCCACTTGCATACGCCATGTCCATACAGAGGATGGCTATGGGGATGTTCCTCATGGGACAAACTGAAAGAAAACACACAGAGGACAAGAGAATAAATTGGCTGCGCAGAACCATCCCACCAGACATACAAGGTAAGAGGAGGCAGCCCACGTGGCCGAAGGTGAACCAGTCTGTGCTTTCCTCTTCCTGCGGAGTTTACGAATTACTTTTGCACGGCGCTCTACTTACGGCAAGAGTTAAATTTCAAAATGTGAACAGTCCAATATTATAAATGTACCACCACGTATGAAAAGTGCTTGACAGGCTTTTGTTAGAGGCAAACCCCTCTACTCAGACTGCAAAGGATTCGTTGAAAGGCTAGAACTTACCATTTAATCTACCTAATGAAAATGATAAAATCTGTACTTGATTTTGAGATTCTCTCACTGTTTTCTACCCAGCATATTACATACTTTTCTCCTCCCTTCTGCCACAAGCAGTATTCCCAAAATTGTATAATCTGTTCACCGGTTAAGTTTATCAAGCAAAGAAGAGTGCAATTAAATAATTTAGAATAAAATAATTGAGAAAGACAAATGTATCCAAGTAGATGATTAGCTTAAAAAAAAAAAAAAAAAAAAAAAAGCTAATAGTGGCAGGAAGATTCTATCCCTAAAATTACTAACACCAAGAGTGAAAGAAAACTTGGCAGGAACATGAAGGGGTTAATCCTCCCGTGGGGTTCCAATCAACAGGTAATGATTGGGCCACACGGATCCAGGTCATGGGATGCTTTGATCCATGCCACGTGGCGCTTAGAAAAGTGTATCTGTTGTACTTGCTGATGAACCATATTCTCAAATATTTTCTCTATTAGATTTCTGCATCCAGACTTCTTTCCGACAAATTATTTTTACAGTCGTTTCCATAACCTTAGACTCTGTCAAATAGAAACATAAAACTGACATTAAGAGTTCCGTTTCGTACTAAAGCACACTGTCTTCAAGGAAAGGGCTATTTTGCAACTTACTCCACTGCCGCTGCCTGACTTTGAACTTCAAGCACACTGAATTATGATTTCACACACACACACACACGCACACGCACACACACACGAGGCCTGTAGTTTATATAACCCCCAGGATGTGTAGTCATATATTTTATCGATTCACATTCGTAGGGCAGACATACACAAATGCCACTTGTCCCTGACTTATAACATAATTAATCCACAGTGAATGTGTTATGAACATTTAAACTGAGGGTCATGAATACCAAACACACAAATACACCGAACAACACTTTATCAAAGATCCATAGGTCTCCCTGTGGCTTTTCAATGATTTGCTTGGAAATCTAATAAAATTTGAAAATAATAAGCTAGTTTCCCTGACAATAGAAAACAAAGCTGGGAAACAACAACAAACAAAAAATGCAGAAAACTAACTTAGGAAAGCACTGAAAGGTGCCCCCATGAGAGAAAAGAATAACACAAGTGAACTAAGGTAGTTACAGTGAGATTTCTAAAGCCCAATGATACAATGATATTCTCTGAGCAGTTACGAGGGTAAAATTCCATTGGACCGAAGGAAAGAATGACTACCTATCTTTGTTCTTCATCTTCCGATTTTTTAAAGAATAAAAGAGGTATAATATGAAAATAGAATTTAAAAAAATTACTGGCAACATTTAACATCCAAGAATCCTTCAAAGTACCAAGATTCTCAGAATATCTGAGAGGGAAGGATATCATTTAAAAAGAAAACTGTTCCTACCAATATCTTACAAGGAAAAAGAAAAAATATCCAACCATAATAACTCTTCTCTTTACCAGTTTTATTAACATTATTTAAAGTATTTTCACAGTCCTAAATGCGTTAGTATATATTTGTTATAAAATCCTTGAAAAATCTTGAAAAGAAATTAACTACCCTCAAGTATACACACACACACACACACACACACACACACACATATTTTTGACAAATTAGGCATGAAGATTTGTATCCTTTTAAAATTTAGATAATTTTGAAAATACTCTCTCATGTTATCAACTATTTTGTTATCCTCAAAAGCTTCATTTACTGATGTGTAACAGTCTGTCATATACCATCTTAGCTCGAGCTATCTGCCAAAATTGATATAACCATTCCTCTATTTTGGACACTGGGATTCCCTTCATGTTTCTAATATTTATGAATCATGTTAGAAATTAAATTTTACCAGGCAAAACATCCCAGTATATAACTGATTTTTACTAGAAGATATATTCAGAGAAATGGAATCACTCAGTTAAATGAGTACTAAGTTTTAAGACTGACCATTAATACCCCATTAAGTTGCTCTTGAGAAATGCTACATGCCCAGTACACTCTCAGCCATTATACCTGTTTTGTGTGATTCTTTAGGTTGGAAAATAGGAGCCTCAACTAGTTAGGATATAAAATTAGCATCATCAGTTAAAAACTGCCAATGGTTATTCTACTGTGCTTTGTGGGTTAAGCCAAGAGGGTTCTGAAAGTAATAGTATGAAAGAATGTACCAGGCCTTCACTAGAGGAATTTACAACTAGAAATAAAACTACATAATTCAGCACGTGTGCCACCTCCGCCCTAACCCCCGCCCCCCGTTTCTTGGCTAACTTATTTGTAAAGGCTCCTTGAACTGAATAAAAACTACTCTCCTCTAAGAATTTATTTTTGGTTCAACTTAATATCCTTATTTCAAAGAAAAGGACAAATGACAACTCACTAAAGCCTCAGAAGGATCACCAGTCACACCTTGAAGTCTAGAGAAATGCCAACTCCTGGCACACGTACGTATTTACGTACTCAGCGGACCTCTTGAAAACGTGCCTCTGCATTAAAAGTGTATTTTTATCATGAAAGCATTATACGTTCTTATTTTTAAAAGTTCACCTCCTACTGTCTTGGCTCCTCAACTTTGCCCCACTCTCGTCCCACACCTAACGCAACCCTACCCTGGCCAACACTGCGGGCACCCCGGCACATCACCACGCTGCACTCTCCTTCTCGTGGGCTCTAGTTTACAAACATGGAAACACGGGCTACATACTGCTGTCACTTGCTTTTCATATTTGGATACTTTAAAATATACAGTTGTCTGAAATAAAGTGCTTGGCTTTGAAAAGAAAAAGAACAGGCTGGCAGTGATGTCCTGGTGGAGTATCTCTGCAAAGATACATAAGATACTCTTAACACTTGTTGCCTCTGGGGCGGGGTACCGGGCATTGTGGTGGGGTGGGGAGCAGAGAAACGGGATTTTCACTGTATCATTTTTTTGGATCTTTCGAAGTTTTAATTTTGTGCATTGTAGGTATTTTTTGCTGTGCAATTGTTAAATATACGTATACACACACACACACACACACACACACAAACCCATACAGAGACACACACACACGAGAAAATCAAGTGCTATGCAGGACTCGATTTCCAGACTGCCACTCGCCCTGATGCTGGCGAAGCAAATGCTGTATACTTGCTGCCCGTGTGGCTGCGTCTCACTTCTGGCCTTTCAGTCATTCTGGATGAAGCATCGTCAGACCCCACCAGCTGTACCCCTGAATGGGAACTTTTCTGTTTCATCAGAAAAGTGCAACAAGCCTTTATACCCTTACTGCCTTTCGGGACTTGCCAAAAGGGACAAGATGGGAAATTTTTAAAAAATGAGTACAGGAATTGTTAAACTTGAATGAATTTAGAATTTCATTTCCAGGATGAAACTTGATGGAAAAACGACCATCTCAACACATCTGACGGTCAGATAAAGCCTGTGAGCCCAATCATTTAAATAAACTGATTATGGGTAGCTCACCCATGTGAGAAGTATAACTTCTGAAAAGCTGCCAAGATCAGTGCTGAATAAATGCTGAATGAAGTGTTGAATAAATGGATGAATAAATAGATGTACTTGATTTTAAAGCGATTTAAACATGCTTGCCCCAAAATTAAACTTCAAAAATTTAGGGTCAATTGTTTAATAAACTATTTTTTACTGTGAACTCCCAGGTTGAAAATTTTTAGGGGCAGGAATCACAACTAGTTCATCTCTACCCACTCAGTACCTAACACAGAACATGGGCTCAATAAATGTGAGACAGATTCATACAGACAATAATATTATTCTATTTAATGTCTGTGTGGATATCTACTAAATTAATGTTTGCATTTTAAAAAATGTCTTGAAGGTAAAGACCAGAATGATGCCAATCCACTTGAGAGGAGAGCATTCTGACACCTTCTATTATTTACATTTAGTCCAAATATTTAAAACACAAATAGTACGCAAGCAAGAAAAGCCACATGATTTAAATTTCTCCTGATGACCCTTGGTATGTAAAAAATAGATATATTTATTAACACAATAACAGTGACGGCATTTCAGGTTAGAAAGAACCAACTTGCCATGAAAAGCATAACTACACAAAAATAGGTAATAATTCCTGACACTACCTAATACTAAATACACTCTGTATTATTCAGTATGATGTAATGGTGTCACTGACATTTATTTAAGACTTGTTTTGGTATTTATTCTTCCTATATCAAAGTATACCAGCCAGAGCCTTAATTTCAACACTGACTTTGGCCTTTGAGAAGATTTTACATAATGGTTATGGTTTTTCAGCGGTGACTATTCACTATGACCTTCCCAAGTTCATTACTTAGCCAAAACTTGAACTAGAATCACTGATGAAGCTAAGAACAGCTTCTTACTGCAGCCTGTAGACTTCAGCGGTCCTTACACTCTTAGTTCTGTCAGCTAATTCTCCCTGAGGTAGTAACCAAGAGAATCATCTCTGAAGGAGAGGAAAAGCACAGGCACCTCAGAGAAAAGGGAACCCTCCTACACCATTGGGAATGTAAACTGGTGCAGCCACTATGGAGAACAGTATGGAGTTTCCTTAAAAAACTAAAAATAGGGCTTCCCTGGTGGCGCAGTGGTTGAGAATCTGCCTGCCAATGCAGGGGACACGGGTTCGAGCCCTGGTCTGGGAGGATCCCACGTGCCGCGGAGCAACTAAGCCCGTGAGCCACAACTACTGAGCCTGCGTGTCTGGAGCCTGTGCTCCGCAACAAGAGAGGCCGCGACAATGAGAGGCCCGCGCACCGCGATGAAGAGTGGTCCCCGCTTGCCGCAACTAGAGAAAGCCCTCGCACAGAAACGAAGACCCAACACGGCCATAAATAAATAAATAAATAAATTAATTAATTAATTAATTTAAAAAAAAGAAAAGTAGGTAAACATATATATTTAAAAAAAAAACAAAAACAAAAACTAAAAATAGAGTTGCATATGGTCCAGCAACCCCACTCCTGGGCATATAGCTGAGGGAAACTCTAGTTCAAAAAAATACATGCACCCCAATAGCCAAGACATCGAAGAAACCTAAATGTCCATCGACAGATGAAAAGGATAAACTTCTTTCTTGTGTGGTATACGTACACAAAAACGAATGAAATATTGTCATCTGCGGCAACATGGATAGACCTAGAGATGATCATACTAAGTGAACTAAGTCTGACAGAGAAAGACAAATATCATACGATATCACTTATATGTGGAATCTAAAAAAAAATGATACAAATGAACTTATTTACAAAACAGAAACAGACTCACAGACATAGAAAACAAACTCATGGTTACCAAAGGGAAAAGGGAGGGGAGAGGACAAATTAGGAGTTTGGGGTTGACATACACACTACTATATATAAAATAAATAATCAACAAGGATCTACTTGTACAGCACAGGGAACTATATTCAATATCTTGTAATAAACTACAATGGAAAAGAATCTGAAGAAAAAAGAAAAGCACAGACATCTCGCTGTACCTCAATGCCAAGTTTCTTTTCCCCTAAAGGCACGCCTCCGGCTTTTCCTGTGCCCTGACCTACGTTCTCACATCTGTCTTCTAAGTCTCGTCCTATTTGTTTTTTCCCTTTTCCAAATTTGCCCTCTGTTCGTTTTCTCAATTTCTGATTCATCTGTAACAAAAGGCTACGTCTGTGCCCATTAGGGTTTATAACTTCTCCCCTTGCCCCACCCCCCAATCAACCCCAAATTATAAATTGTATTCCATTTCACTAGCATCTTGTTTGATATATTAAGTTATGGAAGACTGTTGGGCATTCTCTAATGGCTCAAACTGATGGAATACATTTTTCTCAGCTTCAATGAGGTATAATTCATATCCCATACAACTCATTCATTTGAAGTACATAATTCAGGGAATTCCCTGGCGGCTCAGTGGTTAGCGCGGTCCTTGGCACTTTCACTGTGAGGGCCTGGGTTCAATTCCTGCTCAGGGAACTAAGATACCGCAAGCCACAGGGTGCAGCCATAAATAAATAAAGATAAAGTACATAACTCAATGGTGTATATAAAGTATATAATGCAATATTCACGGGGTTGTAAAACCACCACCACAAGGTAATTTTAGAACATCTTATATCACACCAAAAAGAAACCCTGTACCCATTAGCAGTCACTCCCCTAGTCCCTGCCAACCACTCATCGACCTTCTGTTTCCATACGTTTGTCTATTCTGAACACTTCATATAAATGGAATCGCGTAACATGTGGTCTTATGTGTCTGGCTTCTTTCACTTAACATAACGTTTTGGAGGTTCATCCACACTGTAGCATGTGTCAGTGCGTCATTTCCTTTTTTATGGCTGAATACTATTCCACTTTATGTATCTAACACATCTTGTTTATCCATTCATCTGCTGATCAACAGTTGGGAGGTTTCTACATGTTGGCTATTGTGCATAGTGGTGATACGAAAATGCAGGTACATGTACCTGTTTGAGTATATGTTTTCAATAATTCGGGGTATATAACTAGGAGTAGAATTGCTGGGTCATGTGGTCATTCCATGGTTAACATATTAGCAGACTATTTCCAAAGCAGCTGCACTACTATTTTTTCAAAATAACTTTTGAAATCACATTGTTATAAAATAACTTTCAAAGTTTGATTGAGAGCGGCAGCATTGTTTGAGGGTTCCGATTTCTCCACATCCTTGCCAACACTAGTTGTCTGTCTTTATCTTAGCCATCCCAGCGGATATAAACTGGTACCTTTTTGTACTTTTGATTTGTGTTTGTTTAAAGATTAATGATGCTGAGCATCTTCTCCTGTGCTTATTGATCATTTGTGTGCCTTCTTTAGAGAAATGTCTATTCAGATCCTTTGCCCATTAAAAAACACTGGGTTCTTTTTATTGCAGACTGCAAAAGTTTTTTTCATGTATATATTTTCTGCACGCAAGTCCATTATGAGATATATGATTTGCAAACACTGATTCCCATTTTGTGGACTGTCTTTTCAGTTTCTCGATGGTATGCTTTGAAGCACAAAAGTTTTAAATTTTGATTAAGTCCAAACTTTTTTTTTTTCCCCTTTGCTTCCCTGAGCTTTTGGTGTCACATCTAAGAAACCACTGACTGATCCAAACTAATAAAGACTTCTTCCTATGTTCTCTTGCAAGAGCTTTAGCACTCACATTTAATCAATTTTGAGTTAATTTTTGTATTTTGTGTGAGGTAGGTGTCCAAATTCATTCTTTTGCATGTCGTCCCAGCACCATTTGATGAAAAGATTGTTCTACTCCAAATGAATTGTGTTGTGTGGGCACCTTTGCCAAAAGCCAAATGAACATAAATGTAAAGATTGGAGGGTTTTTTTTCTTTTCTTTTCTTTTTTTTTGCTTCACTTTTGCTGGATTTCTTTTTCCCAAATGTACTACTCCCATTCTCAAAAGAATTTATACTCAAAATATAAAATAACTCTTGAAATCACATTGTTATAAAGTAAGTTTTGAAGTTTGATTTGGGGGGGGCAGAGATAAATTTTTAATAAAAATAAAACTTGAGCAGCTAAACATTTTAAGGAATGAGTGCCTAGGGACAATTTTTGTTTTCCAGATCCTGTTGATCATTTGTGTGCTGAAAAGTCTTTTCAGAATGTACTTTGTGCATCTCTCTGCCTAACAAATAAATGGAGTGTAACTTAACCTTTTATTGAAGGTCAGTAATATTTCTCTATGGGGAGGGGTGGGTGCCAGGTGAATGAAAACCTCATTCCGCATTATAGATGCGCTAAAAACCAGGAACCCTGCAAGTCATTTAACTGCCCTGCCCTCCAATTCCTCATTTGAAAACCGAAGGGGATCACACATGATGACCTGTGCTGCTTCTCCCAGTTGGGAACGCCTCCACCACACTTCTACCAGTTACGAAGATGAAAGAGGGTGTGGCACAAATGACATACCTTGTTATTGACAAGATGAATAAGGAGTAGGTGCTTAGTGAGGATGGGTTAAAGGAATGAATGAGATCCACGCCCTTACCTCTGCTGGGGAGCAGGAAGCTCTCTTCTTCTAAGCCCTTCCCCACCCCCTGCAGATACATACACCAAAAAGCACAACTAATCCCCTTTGCCCACTGGCCACCTGCCTCTTTCCCACCATGTTGTCTTTTCATCCATCCAGACAATGTTAGTGCAATGCTCACCCTGAGGCAGGCAGCCAGGATACTAATGATGAACACCAGTTCTCTGACAAACCACATCTGTGCCTGTCTCTGGCTCACGTCTCTCCTTGTCTGTCTGTCTGCTTTCCAATTCTTTGGTCTCATGTCCATGCGCACAGGCTTCTTTGTGCCCACCCCGTAACACTGTCAGCCATGGAATCTTCCCCGCTCAGATCCATCACAGCCTATGATTTTGGTGACCAGGAGATGCTCATTCCTAGCCAAAACATGAAAGTACTCCAGATACCTCAGGTTTCCAGAAAGGTGTTCTCTTCATACACAGTTTCAGGGCTATCTATTAATAAAAAGTACTTTCCACTAAACTGTGATCATAACAAGAGCACACGTCAGCGGAAGCCACTGCTGTTTTAAAGCTTTTTCTTTCTTTTGCTTTAATTCTTTAATGACAACTTACACAAAAGCGATCCTACTTTCCTTCTTTCTCTTTTCTCTTTACTTTTTAGTTCTTATCACATTTCCCTGCCTTCTACTTTGCTACCATAACCTACTCTCAGTAAGATTTTAAGTAACATACCAAATTTCTTAGGTCTGAATATGGGAGCCTGAATTTGATTTCGAGTGATGAAGTGATAACTGAAAATAAAATATCATCAGACTTCAGACGCTTTTACACTAAATTTTCAAGAACGAATTGATATCAAGTATTTGTGATATGTACAGTAAGTCTACTTGAATGAAACCAAACTAGTTGAGCTGGCTTTGGAACTTGATCACAGATGACCATATAAAAAAGAACAACGTAGATTCACAATAGCAGAAGAGATGATTACTTATATATCGAGCACAATTGTCCATCTTAGAGTTTATTATTTGAATATTTTTCATACTAGAGTATAACTCCTCAAAACCAGCCAGGAGTCAAATCCCAGTCTCCTGCAGTAAATAAAAGGACAGGCCAAGTTTCTTCATGTGTTATACGGTAGCACCTGGG
This sequence comes from Balaenoptera musculus, assembly GCF_009873245.2. Classification (NCBI taxonomy): domain Eukaryota; kingdom Metazoa; phylum Chordata; class Mammalia; order Artiodactyla; family Balaenopteridae; genus Balaenoptera; species Balaenoptera musculus. The sequence goes on from NC_045795.1 coordinate 84,467,760, forward strand.
GGAAAAGGTCCTATACCTGCCTTGGAAAGTGCAAATGATACGTGGGAACAGGGGAAAGGGTGACTCAAGCACTGTACCTCTTTTCCTGGTGCCTTTGTGAAAATGACCTTTCTCCTTTAACTTCCACTGAAAACACTTCAAGAAGCAAATGGGCTGCTTCTTTCATACTGAAGAGTTGGGACATGACTTCGGCGTTGCATTTCCAGCATGCTGCCTTAATCTGTGCTCATTTCAGAAATACTCCCTCCTTAGGTGTTTATTAATCAGGTTTCCAAAAGCAAGTTGGCAATCAGTTCTATAATCTCACCGCAAAGAGATGGGTGGGTGTTTTACTATAGCCCATTAAAGGGCCTACTCTAGAGCAAGGGAAGATGGGGTCCTCTGCAAACTGGGAGGCGCACACACATGCTTCTCTCTTTCCCTCTCCCATGCGGAGAGTCCTTGACTCTCCTTCCCCAGAATATTCATCACCTCAACTTTCTGCTGCTTTTCAAGTCATGTTTAATTAGAGGATTTCACATTCCCTTGTGATATGATATTCATGAGGAAAACTTGCAATTGGAGTGACCGTGAATTAGTCTATTAAGTGCCAGATTTGTGCTTTTAAACAATGATGGCGATTATTGTTATTATCTGCTCTCAATATTGTGCCTCGAGATGTGAGGGCTACCTTAAGTAACTTCACATCTGAAATACAAGCTATTAACTATTTACGTCCTTTTTTTTTTTTTTTTTCCTGGAAATAACAAATTATCCTGAAAGAAATACAGCGTCACCTTTCTACAATGGACCCCATTAGGGCATGGGCAACTCATGTGGTGAGCTGGGTGACTCTGAGTGACATACAAATACCCTCGCTTTCGTAGTTATGGATTCACGCTCATGTAGACTGGAAAACAATTTTGACTAATACATTAGATTTGTGACTTCTCAGGGGTAGCTTTTTATAAACCCTGTTTAAGTTAATCAGTTTCAAGAAAAAGTAAAAACTTGTAATATGTATATGCAGGTATGGCAAACGGCGAAGATGGCAAGAGAATGACTCAAAGATTGTTGCGTGGGATAAAAGGATTAAAACTGGATCTATAGGTAAGGACGCTCACTCTGCCTTTTTCCATCGCTATCAAAGACGAATGCTTCTCAAATCCTCTTATAGCTGTAAATCACCTGGAGATCTTTTTAACATGCAGATTCTAATGCAGCAGTTCTAGGGTGGGGCCCAAGACTGCGCATGTGTAGCACACGCCTGGATAACGCTGATGCTGTTGGACCCTGGAGCACTAGGGAGCTTGAGAGTTCCCTGTTGTGGATCTGACCTAAAAGTGAGCGTACTTACAGAAACGCACGTGGGCTGTCTTCTCTATTAACTGTGGGGTGAAAAGCAAACTGGGGATGGATAAATATGGAAAGTGGAGACACTGGGCAACCTCACCAAGCAATAGGTACAAACTCATAAAAACTCTCACTGGCCCAAAGTTATTTAAGAATTATATGCAAGTCTTTTTTTTTTTTTTTAAATATAATGAAACAGGTAAGACTAAAGGAAGTTAGCACCGGGAAGAGGCCATCATTTCCTGTTTCTATTTAGCAAACAGTTTTACGTTAGCACGGATCTACTGAGTGACTTGGCCAGTGAATAGTGTTTGCCAGGTACTCCGCCGATCAGGAGTACCCCGGAGTAAACTGTTGAATCTGGGTTTGACAACAACTGAAAGCTTCACAGGTCCCAGACTCTAGGGCTGCCTTGGGTATCCTCTAAGCCTTCATGGCATCCCTGAACCTGGGAGGAGAGGATGTATGTGTGAAGAAGTAGGATCTTGAATTAACCTTTTTAGGAAGGGGAGTGATGCTCTTGGGCTTTTCTAGGAAACCAGGGTGTATCATGAAAGCAGGGTTTCAATCCACTTGGCATAGTACCATATGCAGTCAAGGCCCCTCCTCAGTAAAGAGAGGAAAATCCTACCAAAATATCCCAATAGGTGATATACACGGACTCAACGGTGGTCCACACAATGTCAGGAAGAACAAGAATGCGTATTTCTACAAACCGGCAGATTTACTTTAATGTATTAGCCAAAAATACATCTAGCATCTCCAACTTCTGGTTTCACAGACATCATGTCTAAGGATGAGGCTTATTTTACTTAAATTAAAAATGAGTCGATTTAAAGAAAATAATATAAATAACAATAGTCATCTAAGCAGATACGGCAAACCTCACGACAGAGGGGCACACATTCAAATGACTAAACTTTCAGAAAACAAAAGTGCGTGAAGGAGTCCTCAAGGAGAGGCAGTCTGCAACTGGGTTTACTTCCTGAGTCGACAGTGACCCACTGGTAAGTCTCTTTAATTTGAATTTTCAATAGGGAAGGAAGGGCCTCAGAATTATCCTTGACTGATGGGACAAAGACCCACAAAACCAACAAGAGCACAGTGCAGTGTGTCGGATGCTTCGAGGGCTAGACCCTATCCTTTAGGACCAGGGAGCATCCGATGTGTAGACTATGGATGTTAAATCAGCTGCTTTACCAATGGTAAGAACTTAAGGTTGGGGGCCATGATGGCAGGTCATGAGTCTGGCAGTTACTCTCTTCACCATCCCCTCCAATCTGGCTCTACCTCCCTTTTCAGATACACTGGGCAAAACACGCCATCTTGATTCTCCGAAGCCTGTGGCACAGCAAGACAACGGAGCAGAGAAGGAGCGGGGGAGTACCTGCGGGCCGGTTGCTGTGTTCTGATCCATCACCAGCACAGAGCGGGTGATGACAAAGGCCGAATGCCTGTGTTTGCACGGTGACGAGTGAAGGGACACACAAAGGAAAAGGGCAAGAAGAGGCAGAGGTCCAGCTTTTGTTTCTGACACCCATAAGCGCGATCGCTATGCTGAGGTTGTAAGTGAGAGTTTCCCACTGGCAGCATTAACGGTGGGATCTCGTTAAGAAAACAGAATGCTTTCCAAAGAGGGGCTGTGAGCAACTGTGTCAATACAGACATAGGGACCACTAATCCAAAAGATATTAACACCATTAGGCAGGCATGCGCATTATGTCCACGCAAGTGTTTGCACTGGAGAGTCACGAGGTCTGTGTGGAACCTTGTCCATATGTTAGAGGGAACAACAAGACCCGGAAAACCAAAGAGCATAAATGAAAGTTCCAACACTAATTCTTCTCATTTAATCCCTGCCCCTGACACTCTCTATGGAAGTCAGCACAAGCGTACTCCAGAAGCAGAAGAATCACGTAACAGAAGTGTGAGGGCCAGATGAGGAAGCAGGAGGTGAAGGGACAAGGGGCTTAGAGAAATAAAATGGCTCAAAACCATTAGGCACTTGCATTTATGTTTCCTAAGAACTACTTCCTACTTTATGTCATTCCTTTTATGTCTCAGCAGTACAAGATGCTTCATGAATGGTCACTGGATTAAAGTCTTCTCTGCCTTTGATTCAGCATTTTTGTTTGTTGGTTTGTTTTGGTTACTGGGGGGCTTTTTCTGGCCATGCCACGCAGCACGTGGGATCTTAGGTCCCCGACCAGGGATCGAACCCGCACCACCTGCAGTGGAAGCGTGGAGTCTTAACCACTGGACCGCCAGGGAAGTCCCTCCGCATGTTTTATGAAACACCTACTCTGTGCTTAAGCATCGTGTTGGGTTCCTAGATCAGAGTCTATAAACTGGGATTCGTAAGAAGATCCATGGGAGGGTGCTAAGATAATATTACCATTTCTGTATGCATGTGTTAAGATAATATTAGAACTTTTGTATGAATAGATACTTGTGTACCTATGTGTATACATTTCTCACCTTCTTACTCTTTAATTTTTATACTGCAGGTACTATATTAAGCATGTATATAATTGATTAAAAGTATCTTTAGTAGGGGTGCATACTCAAAAATTTTAATATTCATGGGGTGACTAATCAAACACATTTGGAGGTCATTGGTATAGACTGTGACTAAGTTCTCATCCTCTCCAGAAGAGTTCTGCCCAATTCCCCAGGTGAGGGGAAAGAGAGAGAATTGAACAGACGGCTGGAACATAAAATTCTGTAATATTTGATCTGGGCCTTTGAGTATCAATAGAAGCTCAACGCTAAAAGGAATAGGATGAGAGAAGGCAGGTGACTAAAGCACAAAAAGCAATTTCAGACATAAAAAAAAAATTTAGAAAGACAGACCCAGAGTACTTACAAATGATTTAAAGGCCAACATCAGGAATTTTTAAAAGGAATTTTGTTCCATGAAATAGTTCACATTGGGTCACAGTCTCAAGAATTGTTCTCTTTGAAATGTTGAGTCTTGGCACTGGACCCAGACTGTCCTAAAGACTAGTGAATAATAGTTATCAAGATCCCTCCTCTGTCACTTTGAATCGTAGAAGGGGAAGAATGCCATGGCGTCAGGACAGCCGTTGGGAGGTCCTACAGCAGTGGTTCTCAGAGTTCGGTCGCTGGGAACTTGTCAGGGATGCAAATTCTTAGGCCTCACCCCAACTTACCGAATCAGAAACAGTAAGACTAGGGTCCAGCAATCTGTAGTTTAGCCAGTCCTCCAGATGATTCTGATGCGAGCTAAAGACTGAGAATCAATGTAACCAGAAATCCAAATATTCCCTCCTGTTTTGGAGCACATAAGTATCAATATCAACAAAGACTAACCAGGTACTTCTACAGCATCCGTGGCCAACGGGTAGCAACTACTATTAACGAGTTCCTGAGCCTTAATATCTCATAAATTCACTATATTCTGAACATGCGGTCTCTGCAATGAAATGCAGCACCAACCACATGCCAGGCTGGCTGTGCTAGATGACTGGGACATGGCAATCGACAAGGGACATGGAACCTTTCCTTCCTGGAGTCCACTGCATCCAAAAATCTCACCTGATGCAAACGTGGGGGGGTGGAAATATAGACGCGACGATATTCCACCAGTGCTCACGTTTAACGAACTATACACTCCATCACATTTTGCCTATCTTCATATTACTGCATTATTTACACTGTGTTGGCAAGTGTCTGCCTCTGTGTTTGTCTCTCTAGACTGTGAGCTCCTTAAGGGAAAGACCTACGTTCGAGTCATCTTTTAATTCCCAGAACCTATAGAGTTATTAGTATGTAAATGCTCAATAAAGGCGGCTTGAACGAGTAAATGACTTTAACAATAAACAAGAGTCATTAATATTTAATTAATTAAATCATCAATAATCCTTTAATATTCACGGAGCACTGCCTATGTGCCAGAGACTAAAACGTGTACGAACTCATTTCATCTATGAGGCCAGGCTTGGTAACATACCCATTTCACAGAGGGCGCACTGAGGCACATCAAGATTAAGTATGTGGAGTGGGCCGCCTGCCCTGGAATGCAGGCCGTCCGGTTTGAGTCCACACTCCTAACCACTAAACAACAAAGCTGCCCCGGCACTAATCGAGGTAAGAGCCGTGATCTAGCAAAACATGCCTCAAGGTCTTTTGCTTCTGCTGTGCCCTCTGCCTGGAGAGCTCTTCCCTGACTTCTTCATGTCTGTTCAAGGGTCACTTCCTCAGAGAGGCTTTGCCAAACCCATTTATCCAAACAGTGACCTTAGCCCCACTCTTCCTGCTTCACTTTTTTTTTCTTCAGATCTTAATTCTATCTGTCTTTTTATTACGTGATTATTTGTTTGTTTTATTTCTCTTCCACTGCAACATCAGCTCCATGAGGTCAGACTTTGTCAAGCTCACGGTTCTATCCCTCAAAGCCTAGGACACCTGGGACGGGGTTAATGAAGTTTTGCAGAATAAGCCGATCTGCCTCAGTACTGTCTGGTGACTTCTGTCCTGCAAAGGCAGGATTTTTTGGTTGAACTCTGGACAACTTCCTCATTTATCCTTGTTAAGTTTCTTTTACTTCTGCCTGTACAATCCTCTAATTTATTCAAACACTACTGGATTATTCCAGCTCTTGGTGTCATTTTTTTTTTTCTAATTAAAGTAAGCTGCCATTTATTTCTCACACTGATCTTTAACACGGAGACATCTTGTTCTTGTCGTAAATATGACTCATACGGAAAAATGTAAGTTGAATATAGGGGCTCATGTGTACCAGAATGTTTCCATCAATATTTCAGATATAAAAAGGAGACACGAAGCCAGAGATGCCTGTCCAATTTGAAGGTCTATAAGTAATTATTTCAGTGGAGTTTTTTAGCCTTTTGGATGTATAACCTGAAATTCCACCAGATGACTAAAATAGCCCCTCCTGAAAGCAAATAGCACATCATTTACACAAACACTTTAGGTTTCTCTTTCCTTTTGCCATAATACACCTTCAAACTCAACATTCACAGCCAAGATGTAAAATACACACACAGAACAGATCCTTCAAAGACAGACCTCAGCATATTTTTTTTAAAAAAGTAAAAAAAGAAAGAAAAGAAAGAAAAAGAGAAAGAGAAAGGAAAGGAAAGGAAATGAAAGGAAGATCAACTTGCCATTCGACTGATTTCCTTGAAGACTATAAAAGGAATGAAATCTGAAGGTCATAAAAGTGTGCCTATTTGTTTAGGGAAGTCTTACAGGTAGTATAAATACCATCAGCTACAGTTGCTATAGGGTCTGTTTGTTTACCAAAAGAGAATACAAATAGTTACACAAAAGCAGAACAACACTTGGGTATATAAATGGAGAAGGCTTTGCCTTCTGGTAAAATTTCCAAAGTGCCTTTTAAAATGTTCCTGTTTTTCACCTTCTTCACTGGGAAATCTCTGTTTTCTAGATTCTCCCTCTTCAGTTTAAGCCCTCCAAGGAATGTCTCACTCTCAGATTTCTAAGGCTGGTAATGATTTGCTTTTCCTTTTCCCTTTCCCTTTTTTGAGATGTAAAAACTAAAACCACTAGCCCAGCAACCCAAACTGTATAATGAAAATAAGTTCTCACAACTGAAAACACACACACAAAAAAAAAAAAAAAAAAAAAAGAGAGAGAGAAAAATAAAAGCTGCAGAGTTTATAGACGAATTCTAGGACAGCCATGTCATACTTAAATTAATTCACGAACAACCACCCAGAAAGGTGTGTATGTATGTGTAAATGACTTTCTATGAACCAGGTACGTTTCATGGACCTGAATTATACCTGCTGGGTTAACCGCTGGCTTCTAAAAAATAAAAGGAGGGGGGTTAAGTGGGAAGGAAACCAGCAAGGCTGTTCTGGAATTTCTTAGTTGAGCGTGTGTGCGTGTGCGCGCGCGTGTGCGCATGTGCACGCGTGCACGCGATAACTCAGCTCTGCCATTAAACAAACTGCACCACAGAGGCCGCTGTGAGTGGAGGGCTTCTCTTCATACTACATTGACCACGGTACCCACCAGCCACGGCCCCGGCGCCTTTCTGTGAATGGGACACGCTGCCATATGGACGAAGACACTGAACAAGCTGTACAAGTCCTGGCGACATGTGCCCAGGGGATTGTCCTGTAGTCACACCACCTGGGCTATGGCAATTGTGCTCTGTCTGTGCAGAGGCACGGAGGAGCCCAGCAGGATGTTATTTCTGAGTACACACAAAAAGGAAAATTACAGTTAGGAGAATTCTCTGGCTAGCGTATCTGTTGCTCAATTCCCGAAATAGTTTCCCAGAGGAACGGTTATCTGCTTTATTCACACAGGCAGAAATGACAAGCTGGAACACATATTAACAATTTCCCTTTGTGAGCTTCCACTATTGTTTTAATGAGGAGAATATGCTTTGTAATATACTTAGGCCTTGACTGATCACAAAGGGGGGGGGGTGGAATAAAGAAAGTGAGGACGGCCGTACACGTGTAGCCACTCACTTGTATCACCCGAGCGAGCAGGTCTGCACCGTGGTGCCTCCCTTGGAAAGAGCCGCAGAGCCAGGCTGCCAGGTGGCCCTGGTGCAAAATGGCATCTTGGTAAATCTTGAAAAAGGACGTGCCTTCCATTTAAGCCTCTTGGATAGGTTCCTCCTCACGGGGCCCCATCGCTGGCTGAAAAACATGGGACTCCTAGTTGTCATTTAAGCGAGAAGACCACTAGGAGTTTTCCAAGTCACACAGCGTTCCGTTGACGCTTGGCCTCCCTTTCCACTTTTGGATGGATCCATATCCACCAAAGAAAATTTTCTATTCAGTTAATCCAAGGGGTAAAGTGTACATTTCAACCAGACTCTTTTACAGGTAAAAGGGCAAAACCCAGTACAATGCGCTATGCCACCAGAGCTCCCAAAAGATGGGTCCTCACTGTTCTTCTGCCATATGCTTTCTTCCTTTTCACCCTTGGTATGGAATAAACGTTAAGAAAGCTAACGTATATTAGGTGCTTCCACACAAGTGCAAGCACCTATGAAATACCTGGGTGCCAACCAAGGGAGAGGGTGGAAAAAACCCTATCAGCAAGAGCAACTGATCAGAAAAGAATGACTAACCTCTATAAGCAAAGAAAATGGGGGTTCAAAGCTGATTTTTCATGAGAAATCTGGCACATTGGACATGAAATGGCCCATGGTTGAGATTCATATTAGGCAGTATCCCAAGGGAGAAAAAAAATGAAAATCAACCGAATTTAAGAGAAACTTGTAAAACAAATGTGACTCTCCAGACCCATGATGTCATCTTATTGGAAAGTATTTGTCATTTAAACACAATAAATAGAAAAAGATTTATAGGGTCTAATGATGCTGTGTTACGGTAAAAGGCATTTTATTGAGATAAGACATAACAGCTGTTTGAAAATAACAGTTGAGTTTTTCTTTTCATCACCCCATGAAGTGAACAGTCAAGAAAATCCATAAATTGATCCCCCAGGATGTGGCAGTATTTTCAAGGTGTTCTCCCTTTGCCCTCCCTGAATGTGTGGAATGACGGGAGGTGACACGGCACCATGGCACACCACCCTAAGAGAAGTTTTCCTTCTACTTCTAAAACCCAGAAGCAACTGGTTTCAAGCAGAAAGAGGAAATGATCACAGCTCTTCTAAACGTGATGATCGCCAAACACCCAGTAGCACTTTGGGGCGTGAAATGTTGATAGGTCCCCAGGAGCGTCTTTCCGACATAAGCAGGGACAGTTTTGCCCTAAACAGGCGACTCCCCTTGCAGATAGACATGGGACAGTTGACGCTGCCAAGAGTCTGCTTTGGAGCAGAAAGCAGCACCTGAGTGTAGGCCTCTGCAATTGGCTGCACCCTTGTCTCTTTCTTGTCCCTACAACACCTGACAGGACATGCCCCGCCTGCTTTCTATATTCTCCACTTCTCGTCCCCTGTGTGTAGCACCCTGCCTCCCCTCTTTGCAAAAAGATGCGGCGGGGGAGAAGAACGGGCCGCAGAGAAACGCGTGGGGCTTCTCCCTGATTATGGCCTAACCTTGGAAGGTTATGGTCTGGTTCTGATCCCTAAGCTCTATCCCCTGGAGGCTGTAACCCAGAGTCTGGGGTGGAGTCCAGGTGGTTCTGAGGAGCAGAGTGGTTCCCATGTGGGAACCAGCAGAATGTGGCAGCCACTGCAAGGACGTTAGGCTCGGGGACACCCTGGTTCCAATCCCTGCCTGGTCCCTAACCAGCTGGTTGGCTCATGCAAGTTATAAATTTCCTCTGGGCCCAACACTACCTGTACAAAGAGGACAGGACCCCACAGGGTTGTCGTGAGGATACAATGGGAAAATCAGTATTGACGCTTCTGCCGAGTCCTTTATGCGTTGTGACTGGCACAAAGTAATAGTTCAATAAAAGTTACCTGCCTGATCATCACCATCATATGCCAGCTTCTGATTCCTTCCAGCAGTAGCAGTACCTGTACTCTGTTGGCTCACACCGGAATCGCAAACCACTGGTTCTGTGGACTGGACGTGTCTGGGAGCATCATCAAAATGTGGGGGGAAATCTCTGTTCTTTCCAGCAGTGCCCAGACCCAGGTGCACTGAGCATGCTAAACTGCAGTGCTTCTCAAGCTTCAATGGGCACGTCAAAGGCCCCGGGGACTGGGTTAAAATGCAGACCCTGACTCAGTAGATCCGGGGTGGGGCCTGAGATTCTGCATTTCTAATGAGCTCCCATGTGATGCCAAAGTTGCTGGTCTACAGCCTTTGAGGAGCAAGAATCTAGGGTAGGCATGACAAATAGAAAATTCCCACACCCCATCTCAGACCAATGGAATCCAAATCTTCACAGGAGAGGCCTAGGAAGCGGTATATTTTAACAAATACCTGTGACATTATTATCATCAGGCAATCTGGGAAACACTGGTCTGATGGTTAACGTTGGAGTCGGCCAGCTTTTTCTGTAAATGGCCAGATGGTAAATGTTTTACTCTTGGTGGGCTATATGCTTTCTGCTGTGACTACTCAAGCCAGCCATTGTTTTTTTTTTTTTTTTTTAACATCTTTATTGGAGTATAATTGCTTTACAATGGTGTGCAAGCCAGCCATTGTAGTGTGAAAGCAGCCATAGACTTTGTGTAAATGAATAAGCCTCACTGTGTTCCAATAAAACTTTATTTACAAAATAAGAAGCCGGCCAGGCTTGGCCGGTAGGCCATAATTTGCTGACCTGTGTAACAGATCAAATGCCTCAACCTCTATGGGCAAGAAGTAGCAGTGAGAATTCTAAGGACAATTTGGGACAACGTGACTGCAGGTTCTCCAAAAGAATCTAACGGGGAGGGAAGATTTGGGGTCACTAGTTTGCTCAAGTGCTTCAAATCAAAAGAAATACAAAAGAAATTATCTGATTTTCAAAATACAAAAAAAAAAAAACGGTTGAAATGAGGAAGACCTATTCAGAGTCACAGGACCTACAGCTTACTACTTAAATTTCTGGCTCCAGAGGCCCTAAATATGAATATGAAAATATGCAAAAGCTAAATGCTTGTGTAACCAGAAGAGTTCTGAGACCAAGCTTCTAGAATGTTAGCGAGGAAACCAAGAGCACCAATATTTATTCATCAACAGAGGATTTAGTTAAAAAAAAAAAAAAAAAAGAAAGAAAGAAAGGGAAACGAAACACCAAGCATGTCCACGACTCAAGAGTCCCTTGCCTTTTGAAAACAGAAGGGCTGGTCAACACAAATGTTATTGTTATATAGTCAAATCCACGGCAATATGTCAAGAGGCCACAAATCAAAAACAGAGACTGTGAATCAAGTGAAACTGTCTGAAAGTCCACGAGCCAAGCGTAAACCTTCAGGGGTTATTTGAAGGCAGCTGCCAGCTGGGAAGTGTGGAAATCGCAAGCAATTGGAATACACAGGGCTGTGTCAACAAATGAGAAGGAAAAGGAAGGTACCTTGCAGGGACAGAAGGCAGGTTAGGCCTCAGAGAGAGAGGTGCCCAGTGTGGGTCACCTGATTCTGAGAATATGACAGCCTCAAAGAAAGAAGAGGCTGCACAACCTGGGATCTCTCCAGAGTTTAAAGAAACGTTTCACCAAATGCTTAAGGAAAACCTTGGAACAAATATTTAGAAGAGCTATGCATCTGAGACACATTCAAGTTATAAAATATCTACTAATGGTGGTTGAACTAAAAGCAAAAAGCTGGGGAGGATCAGAAAAAAGGACTATCTCTGATATGGACTACAGAAGGACAGCTGAAACAGAATAGAGACCAGATGATGTGTTCAATGAGGAAACACAAGATTTATAAGGCAGGAAGGAAAGTCAGGATACACTGAAAGGAGGGAGAGGCTTGTTTTGCATCTGCCTGTGTGCAAATCCTGCATGGGGTCCATTTTTGTTCTTTATGTGCCGTTTCAGACCGTAAATGATTTATATTTTGCAAATCCTCTCCACCCACCCTCCCTTCGCGAGACGCCTAGGAACTATCTGTATCCACCTTAACAGAGGGAACTCTAGGATTTTGAGTCAATACACGTTTTGTTGAATTGAATTTTTAAAATTTCTTCTAGGAGCACTGATTTTAATTTATCATAATTACGTATTCACTTCTATACTGAATGGAATCTCTAAGTGCTGTTTGATGAAGTAAAAGAGAGAGTGGAATTCGATCCCGGCTATGCCGCTAACGAGTTCTGTGACCCTAGGTCACTTATTTAATCTTGATGATTCAGCTTCCTCACCTGTAAAATGGGTATAATAAACCCTGCTGTTTCCCAGCAGTCACGTGGCTAAAATGAGCCATCCCTCCAAAGGTAAGAGTTTAGCCAGCTGCTTGGCACACAGAAAAAAATGCATTAAATGAGAGTTCCCTGCCCTTTCCCTAGTGCACCATAATGTAATGTGATAGTCAGAATTTTAATTCAGGCAATTACTTAAGTAGTAATTGCTATTTGTATTTACATAGCTGCTTTGATCCAAGAAGCTCAAAGGGGTTTACTAAATTTAGCATTTTAATAAATGTTTCATTTGCACGCCCTTTGATTTTGTTTACCCACACCAAAACTTGGAATTTCCTAAAGCGAGATAGTCAGACAAATTACGGAAACGGGATAGTATCTTCGTGTTTACAGGTATCCCTGTTTTGTCTATTTACCAAAGAAGTCATGACGCCCTGGTCTTGTGGAATTAAATGACAGTAAGAGGTATGAATGTGCCTGCTTCCCTTTGTAGCTCTCTTTAGCTCCTGCCTGTTGAATTTCATTCCCACCACGCTTCTCTCAGGCCCTGACAACAGAGGCAGGTTTATCGCGCCAATGAATATATACATATTATACATATATATTTTTTATATATATAACATATATATAAAATCAGCACAATAAACATTCTTAAATTCTCGGAAGGAAATCAAAGCACGAAGCATGGCGCCAGTGCTGCATTCTCATGACGCGGAAGGTCCGTGACTGCGCAGGGACAGGATCTTAACAAGCCCTGATGGGAGCGATGGCAATCGCCTCACAAATCACATGGGCCGCTCCTCCCCTGAAAGTGCTGAATATTGATACATGTCTCAACCCTGCGCGACGGGGAAGTGGGTTTCTATTGGCAATCTTTACCAAAGTGTGTTTTTTTTTTTTCCCTTCTCTACACTCAAGGGTTTACCCTGAATGATTTAATTATAATTTTCCTTGTGTAAGACAAATTAAAGAGGAGAGTAGGAGTGTCGGGCCAAGCACATGATTTATCTCCTTAACAGATTGCAGCTCACCAAACCCCAGAGCTGCTGCTGCGGCGGCTGCTCATGGGAGCCCGAAGGATGCAAGGGGGCGGGGGAGGTCTTCCACATGGCACGGAAACACGCGGCCCAGTCGTGATTGGGAGACGTCTCGCAACTTGAAAAACACACCAAAACTCTCACGATATTACCGTGGTCCGATGAAGTTTCACACAGAGCACTCCCAAGTCCTTTCAGAAAGAATCCTTAAAGCTGGTAACCTAAGCTACAGCTCCAGGAGCACCGGGGGTGGGATGTGGTGGGGAATATTACGTAGAAATCAAGGGAGAGCTTCGAAAGAGATCCATTTCACAAATGCCCTTGGTGAGTAAGGGATGAAACTTCTCCAAGGGACTCCTGAGACAAATGACAACTCACTGTGTAAGTGAGAACATATTTCGATAGTGACAGCTTTTTTTTTTTTTTTTTTTTTTTAACCATCTTACACTATTTCAACAGTAATACCCCACGAGATTTTAAAATAAACCCTCAGAGGGTAAAAACACTCATTATAAGTCCTTATATACAAAGCTGGCTAACTAATTATTGAATTTCTAGTGATCAATTTTTTAAGTCTGTAAGTTTTTGACGTATCTTTAACCTAAGGTACTCATTTGGCAAATTTGCTACGTTCAGTTAAAATGTGCTGACTAGAATCTGTTTTAATCCAGCCATGCCTAGGAACCTCCCAGGTAACAGAAACTGAGAGGTCCAAGAGGTTAAGCAGTTGCATATAATTTCATAGTTGCTTCTTCTTTGCATGAACAGTTGGAAAAGTCAGCCTGTTTTTATATCCAGATTAAGGTTCAGTGGAATCTAAATACTTTTCTGATCCTTATTCTAATGCTGGTAGGTAGTATAAATGAAGATGAAGCCCAACTTTTGTGCAGACACATAAGGACCATAAAACGAGAGAAATCCAACAAACTGATTCTCCTAGAATTAGACTGTCTCTGAGATCCATTTACTTTCGAATGCACCTAAAGACATGAAAAGGGCTATTCTTCTCCTATTCGCCTCCTTGCTAATCTACTACCTGACTCCAGATACGTAACCTTTTAGAATGAAACTGAGCATGGTGCATCTAAACAGGGAGAGTTTTCTGTGTCACAGGAAATCTGTGCAGGCTCCACAATGGCTGACAAGATTACAACAAATACCTTAAGTGCATCAGTTGGCATTTTTCAGCTTATGGCCTCCTGCTCTGCCTATGGATAAAGATGTAATTCGATCCCTCTGCAGTAAATGGACAGCGTCAACCTCAGGATACCGAAAGCAAGTAGAGCAAAGGACAACAGCCTAGAACCTTTTCTTCAAAAGCTATCTAAAGTCTAGTTTGTTTGTCTGTTTAATTACAAAGGCATTCTAAGAGATTATAAAGCGAGAGCTAAGACTGGTCTCCAGACATATAAATCTATCCTCACTGGAAACAAAAGAAGCCACATTTGGTCCAATGGCTCCAAATTAATTCTTACTGCCCACCATTCTATTTTTCAGGCTCTTCTAAACCAAAAAGTGATAAGCATCTTTTAGTCTTTCTGTGTCTGCCACAGAAACTCTAAAGTGATTTTAAAAGGACAGTTGCAAGTTTTGGCTAAAACATATATAATCTCATCTCTGGAAACCTCTCGTGGTTTTTACGTTGGAACGGTGATACACACAAACACACACTCACACAAACATTCATATACTGTTTTCTGTGTTTACTAAGCTCTAAATGGATAAAATGTTGCTGGTATAAAGATACACATCTAATTAAATCAGTGGGCTTCTTAATGTTCACTATTTCAAGAAACACATTAAATTATATGTGTAACTGCTTAAGTGAAAAATAAAATTCAAAATCCTTTCACTGGGTCACTTTTATTAAAAAAACCAAAATAATCTTGTTTTCCTGATGGAAATGACACTTACTATCACCTATTACTTTTGAGGTTTCTTTCCTTCTGTGGGTGGACACTCTGCGTATGAAATACACAGGAAACAGTTTAAAAATAGTAAACCGAAAAAAAAGTTTTATATATATTTTCTACTTTGGAAAAGCACTGAACAGTGGAACTAATAGTTCTGCGTGCTAAGGTATAATAACATGGATTCACAGCTTCCTTTTCTTAGAGCTGTCTTCTCACATGATATATTTTGGATCTCGCAATCAACCTCAGCTTCAGCTAACATCCAAGTGAAGCTCCGGGCAATTAAAAAATATAAAGTCTTAACTTCCAAACAGGAATACAGAAATTGAGTCAATGCTACCATATGTCCCGTGAGCAGGAGAAAGTGGCTGTGTATGCTTGTGTGTGTATACATACACGTGGACCCCTTCCATCTCTCCATCCCTCAAACCTTCACTGACGGTTTCCAAAAAAAAAAAAAAAAAAAAAAAGGCCAAGTACTTTGGGGACACGATGATGAAAAAGATGGGCTCCCTGCCTTCAAGGAGGGCAGTGCAGAGTAATGTGCGTTCTACCTTTTCTCAAACCGTGATTCAACACAGCCTACAGCAGACAACGCCATTCCCTTAGAAGATGTTTAAAGCCAAGGAAATCAGCTTGTATGGAGCGGACACTTGGCAGTAAGAGTAATAAGCCTGGAAGCCTGGAAATCCAACCCATCCAATGAGAGAGCAAAAGACTCTGCCTGAGTTCCTAAGCTCAGGTTCGATCTACATAAGTGCTAATTCCATGTTGAAAAGGTGACAATAATTAGATGCTTCACACCCACACCATACTGAATACATTGTGAAGTAATTATATGCACACTCCAGTCACATGGATCCAATTAGAGATCACCAAGATATGGCGAGGCCGGGCCACCCACCCCTCCGCGTGAAAGACAGCTTTGGACACATCTCAGATGGGCGTTCCTACCTTTCCCTTTTGGGAGTGTGGACTGACAGCTGTCCGTTGGTAGAGGCATGTGGGTTCATTATTAAGGAGGTCTTGGAAGGTGCAGAGGAAGAGACACATGTCGTGGTCAGATCCAAACTGCTGTGATTGTTGCCCGTGGTTTCTTCTGTCGTATGAGCACTTGTCACTTCTTTCCAGAGCTGCTGCAGTTCTGTTGGAATCATGCCTGAAACAAACAAATTGGATAATTAAATCAATTAACAGCTAATTCCGTCCTCTTCAAACAGTAATTAAATCAAAGAGTCAGTAAACAAAGCCTAGTGTTGGGGGGAGCGGGTTTGGTGCGCTCAGTTTTTTTCCTTCCCTCTCAACTAAGGCAAATACGGTAGGAACGAACGTGTCCTCCCCCTGAAGTGCCCTCATCACACATAAGAGACACCCGTGAAAAGGATTCAAAACACAGCTACTTCTTGCAAAGACTGTATGCCTCCATCCAAACTGTTGTTTCTAAATCGCTGGGGGGGAAAAAATGCAGATAGATGTTACTGTATTTTTAGACACAAAGAAGGGCTCAAAATAAATTTGTTCAACTATACTATTATGACAACACGAGCCACAAAATGAATAATTTTTGTGCTTAAGCCTTAAATGATGACAAATAGCTCTGTTATTAAATACAGTTTTTATTAATCACTTTTAGACGTAAATTATGAATTCATATTGTCTTCCTGAAATGCTTTTCAACTTTTAACAGTCAAATTGATTATACTATGATTATTTCATTAACACACCTATCTTCCTCATTAATTTTGGTTTCTTGTACCACATGCTTAATTGATGGATGTGTCTACTGAAAAACTGTGTAACTTTTTATACAAGTAACACTATTATTACTGTCATTTCTTAGATCCATGCTAATGAACCATTGCAGAATGAAATGAAAACGTGAAAGAAACTTGGAGCAGTAAAGTTCTCTTGTTTTTAAGGGGGTCAGAATGGACATGGGTCTTAGGCAGTAAGTGTCAACTTGCTTTTTTTTCCCCCAAGAAGAGATACAATCAGGATGCCAATCTCACTATTGTGGGCCTGCAGCCTTTATTCTGGCGGCATGCCTCTACAGCCCAGGATTTCCAAATCCTACCTCAAGGCATATTCTAGTGCGTACACACTAGAGAAGAAAAATATTCTGAATGGCAACTGACAAAAACAACAACTTAGGAGGACAACCTGGAAGAAATCACAGGCCCTGGACATCACAAGGCAATGCCGCGTTAGAACTGGACGTCTGGACCACAGTTCATTGTTTCAATCAACTGGAAGCCAGCTATCCGAGAAAGCCTGCCATTTTCTAACTATAGAGCAGTAACCGAAACAGGCTTGTTTCTGACCAAACCTAAGGTACTGAATTTAAAAAGAAGGCTGTGCGCATTACATTCATTTGAAACACATAATAAAAAATGCCAAGGTCTAAATTTAATTTATTTTTGTCATTTAGAATACAATGGATAGATAATCATCTCAACGTGATCAGCCAAACATCTTTACTTTGCTAAACTGTTAAAGATTTTAATTATGCTAGCATTGGAGAGCACTGGTCTAATGAGGCGATGGACTCCAGAGAATCCGAGTGGTTAAGAACTGTGAAATGAGTCTGATAGGATTTTTTTATATTCACCGTGGATCGTTTGCATATCAAAGAGGAGTAAATTATTGCACAGCAGACCAATAACCTTCCCCGCCTTTCTGAGAGGAGCGTTAACAAAAACAGTTGGTCTCTCCTAACGGTTCTCCACGAAAATGTTCAAATGCTCGAGTCTTTGCAATTAATAAATATTACAAAGGAGGCTTCAAATGATACATTAAGTGGTCAGATATTCTTCGAACGCATCCTCGACAGCCAAGTCGGGTTTCTTCTTCCTTCATAAGAATCAAATGCCAATTATATTTTGATGGATTTTGTCCCAAATGAGCGTTTAGTTATTAGGCATATTCAATTATTACTTGTCCCCTGAAATTAAACCTCGGAGGCAAATTAAACAAAGGGAAAGGTCACCACACAATCCCGTGTCCGGTTCTGCCGCATCTGGGCTATTATTTTCCAACACCTTGCGAGGTGACATGTGGGGTGTGTCTGTAGCTAACAGGCCACCGCTGACGTCTGCACACCAACAATTACCTGCGAAGATGGCTGACCCTCCGACCACTATTTATTCAACTGAAACAATAGTGAATAGGCTTGTCTGTGGATGATAGCACACTGATATAAAGCCACACAAGTCAACACCCAGTTTTATTTTCTGGGGAGTAAATACACACGAAAAGAACAAGCCACCTATTTTTCAACTCAAACTAATTGATTTCTGGGTCAGGTGCATGGGAGGTTGGAAGGAAGAACACACCACGGTTTCTAACAACTGTGTTAACACTTTCCCCTCGACAGAAGCAGAACTTTGAAGGTGTTTCAAGAGTAAGCTGTTTATCCAGCAAATAAAGACAAAGAGAAATGCCCTGTTACACTTGTTATGCCCACAGAGTACAGTAATGCTACTCCAATAGGCTAGCAAATCAGTTCCCTCGCCCAGAAGGAGAAACGGTAAATAAAACAGGAACTCGCTGACTGACAACGAGGCATCCTTCTGGGTCAAATTTCGATGTGATAATAACGGTGAAGAACATTGCCATCAGACTCACAGAAAGGCAGTCAAATTGGTCTCCTCCATCAATGTTACGCCTTGTTAGTGATGTTAAACTGTTAGTTCAATGAATACTTATCTACCAAAGGATGCTGTTATTTGACAGCCGAGATCTCATGATAGAATTGTGACAGATAAAAGGTAAGCTAGTCACTCATCAGACTAAATGGACAGCAAATGTCCAGAAAGCATGCATTTCTTCCAAAAAATGGTACATAGGAATAACAGTACCAAGTTAAACAAATCCATTAACAGGTACATCAGCAGGCATGTAATTTTCTCCCAGCTATAGTTTACATTTTAAAGAATTAAAAAGTCAGAATGATACTAAAAGTGTATGGGATTACAGGTGCTGAGGAAGATGAGATGATTAAAGACACCAAGGGAAAAACAGACATGCTAAAAATGTAAAACAGAGAGAACATCCTACAACAGCCCTAAAAACATCCAAAAAAAAAGTCCTGCTGTTTCATAACCTAAAACCTCCGGGGTGGGGGGGAAAGAGCCTTCAAAATATTACTCTCTGTCTCTTCGTATACTTTGATATTTCTACATGCATGTTTAAGGCAACTTAGCCAAGACCGTACAGGTATGTAAAAGAACCATGATGATTATATCCAGAAGTGGGCATCACCAGCATTTTTAACACATAAACCCTGTGCCTTGCTACATTTCTTTTTCCAGGACAACTGGCCCCTTCATTATAAAAGAAAATGCAGACACAGGTTTAAAAAATGTATGTTGCGGGGACAGCTGACAGATTACCGTTCACGGAACTCAATTTTACAACCCCAGGTATCACTGGCTCCAAGACAGAGCTGATCAACCTTTTTTTGTCCTTGTACCTCCATACCCAGGTGACCACGTTCAAGCAAGCAGAAAGTTGATTTAAACCTCATAATGACATCAGTTTTAAGCCATCATCTCTCTGATTAAAAAAAAAATTGTGTTGTAGTCCAACATGACTGAATTCTCCAGCCACTTTGGGAGAAGGGTTAGGGGAGACAAAACCAACCTCCTGATTCCAAGAGAGATGGCAATGACACTGGTGGTTCACTTCACTGGGAGAAATATCTACATTTGCGTTTATGCATCCTGGGCGCACACAAAGGTACCACCTTAGACTGTAAATATGCGTCGTCTTAATGTCACGGGGCGGGGGGGGGGGGGGGAGGCTAAGAGTCAGAGCAGACTGCTAAGCATATCAATCAATGCCATGACTAGTAAATTACCTACCGGTGTCTCTGATATGTTACTGCAGAGATTACACTTCATGCATCACCACATTCATTTCTTTCACATTACACATGAGCTTGTCTTGTCACTGCCCAATTGCCCTCTTTTGGACAGCTTAACTGATGTACTATAACAATGAACCTTAGTGCACAAACTTAATAGTACAGGAGCAGTGGGAAAAGATGAGCAAGGTGGAAGCGGAGTCCAGTGCGTGTGTCAGCCCAGCAGGTGACGTTGCCAACAATAAACCCAAAGATGTAACTAATGCACGTTATAACATTTCGCAAGCACAAAAATGCATTAGCCCATGTGTCCTCCCCCCCACAACCCCGCCCGGCACTGCTCAGTTACCAAATCTTCTATTTTGACAGCAACGGAGATGCTGATTATATATTGCGCGGATGAGCAGTAATGGCAGAAGGGGGAGGGGAGGCAAGAGGGAAGTTAAAGGAGGAAAAAGCCCTGGTCTCAACACTGAAAACATAAACACAACCCAAAGAACCCCAGGAGGGACAGAAGTTGGGTGTGGCTGACTCGGGAGAATCAAGATTCCACGCACACATGCCTCACCGGCTCCACCTGACACCAAAAGTTACTGTACACACGGCCATGCCTTCAGCACCATGAGGGGAGAAAGACGTTCCATATTTTCAACCCTTTCATAATGAAACTGAATCCAAGATACCAAAGGCTTTAGCTACCAGCCTTGAAGGCACATATACACATACATCCGAGTCTACCATGGGCCTTGAGGAGGCAAATGAAATCTACCACACCCCATACGGGATGGAGGAATTGTATTTCAAAACACGGCATGACTCTTCTTTCCTTCCTGCCTTTCCTTCTTGCTGGTTCTGAATAATCCATTTGTGTATCACATTGCACACACATGAAAGTTAGAGTTGCTTAAACCCAGAGGATGTCCTAAAAACAGCTAGAGTACTCATTTGTTTCTGACGTCCAACACCCATTGGAAGAACATGTCAATGGCTCTGCCAAAGAAATTTTTAAATCCATGAAATCTTGTTTCCTTTTCAAAGGGCTCCAGTTTTCGAAAGAGAGCTGGAGATGGACAGGCTGCCTGTTCTGACGCGTATAGAGCCAACGGGCTCAAAAACCAACAGTCAGGTGAATACAGAAAGAAAGAAAAGGGAGAACCCAAGAGAAAACCACCTTGGCTTTTGTAACAGCAAGAGATGAATCATAATCGTTAACAGAAAAAGAAACCTGAATTTCTCCCTAGATATTAAAAAGTGGCATTTCTAAAGCATCACTACGATTTAACACAGAGCAAGTTACAGGATGTACAACACATCTTAAAATGACTACAGAAGCCTTCAAGAAAATGCATCTGTGATTCCAAACTGAAAACGCGAGAAGATCTGATTGAAACGCTCCCTCAGCCGGAGCAGCGCTGCCTTCTCGTACTCTAAGAACGTGCAGTATTCTGATCCTGCTAAGCCTCCCTCTTCCTTTGGGCGCTGACGAGCACTCTGGCTTCTGGAAAGGTCCATCACTGCTCCCTGATCCGGCTTTGCCTCCGAGTGTGTTTCGGCGTGTTTTAAACGGACAATCTCCTTCACGATGAGCTGGAAGAAGACGACCCCCACCCCCGTCCTCCGCCCCGGAGTCTCGAGAGAGCAGCGCCTTCTGTACCATCAACGCTTACCTTGAGCAAGGGGTTGGAGGGGAAGGGCAGGCTGCCCCGGCTGGATTGTTAGAAGGCCTTGGCGCTGCAAAGACAGAAGGTGTTGCTGCTGTAGCTGCTGCATCTGTAAAAGTTGCTGCTGGAAA
The DNA here is from genome assembly GCF_009873245.2 of Balaenoptera musculus. Taxonomy (NCBI): domain Eukaryota; kingdom Metazoa; phylum Chordata; class Mammalia; order Artiodactyla; family Balaenopteridae; genus Balaenoptera; species Balaenoptera musculus. Next base: position 84,489,442 of record NC_045795.1, read on the forward strand.
GCCAACTGCTGGGTAGACACCTGCTGTTGCTGGAAGAAATCAGGAAGGGAAAAAAAAAAAAAAAAATGAGATGGCCACTGCTGGGGGAAGGTGAAACGTGTGGACATTTCCAAACACACTGTGATCAGCCAGGACTGAGAGCGGTCACTAAAGTTTCGCGGAGGGCTCGGGGTCAAGGCTGCTTTCAAAGGGACAGGACACATCGCCTCCGAAGAGAAGCGAGGGGCTGGGTGTGGGCCCTTTCTGCGGCCGGCTCCCATAGGAAAATAATTTGACAATCGAGGCAGCTTTTGCCTACGGTTTGAAAGGCCTGAGTTCTTCTCGCCAAGATGTAGACTCCTAGACTCTGAAATTTCTAAGTAGACACAGGAGCAGCAGGTAGGCTATAGACCACTCCAGGTCTGGAGGGATTTGAACCCTGAACCTCTGAGGTGTGAAGGGACAAGTTGCCTCCATCCCGCCTGCGCGGGGAGAAGCTTTTAACTACTCTGTTTATCACTTCTGACATAAATAAATGAGAAAAAATCAGACCTTTGAAGAAGAAAAACTTCATCTAATATTGTTAATTAGCCATGACAAACGATGAAATAACATTGTAAATCTTTCATAGAAACAGCCACTAGATTTTAATTACACACATTCATAATTTAGCAAACAACATCGTGCTCGGCTGTGAGTGTTTAACATGAAGGACACTTTAAGCTTCAGATGCCTTCGCTTGGCTTGAGTTTCAGAAACCCCGAGGTCTGCCTGCTGGTCCTGCTTCCCCGCCCGCTTTGTTCTTGCAAAGAAGGGGCTTTGCGAAATGATAAATATCTTTCTGTTGATTGGATAATGACAGGAGGAAAACTTTTGTTGTGTAAAACATCAATACATCATTCCTGTGTTTAGCAGGTCTTGCTCCAGCCAAAAAAATTAATGTAGATTTCCTCAGTAATTATCTGAGTGATAGAAAGATAATACAGTGCACTATTACAATAAATAGAAGGAAATTATCTAATATCCTTAATCTGCTAGGAATCAAATCGAGGTGGAGGTCTTAGCCACATTATGGCTAACAATTATGAAAGGAAAGTTAACCCTTCTTTGGGAAGGGAGTTCTGGAGCCAGGAAAAAAAAAAAAAAAGAAAGAAAGAAAAAGGTTCTTTACAAAAAGAACAAGATACGTTTTCCTAATTCTGAGTATCATTCAAAACATCAGAGACGTTCACAACCAAGAGGACAATACAACTCTTTCACAGAGCTTCTCCTAACTACACTTTACAAACAACTGCATTCACTTAACCTAACACATGACCTTGATCTGATACATCCATAAAATGGTATATATATATCAAGACCTTCTGATGTATAGTTCAAAGGAGGAGAAAAATGGTGGTTTCCTTTTGGTCTCCATGTAGTTTATTTTACGGTAAAAACCATCATTCTCATATTAGCAACCCATTTCAGACTTACTACCATGCCGCTGAGAAAGTTAATTGAGTTTCACTCCAAAAAACAAATTCTATACCACTGACAAGAAAAATTTAAATAAATTTAAATGAAAAGCCAGTGTTTTCATTGAAGAACAGCATGCGTAAAATGACCCAATTGTTTTCACCCCTTCCCAAGTTATCACATTAACGTAAGAGCCAATGATGGTTATACTCATGTCAAAGTGATCTTTTCATTTCTTCAACAGATGTTAATTCATGACGTTTAGAAAAATGGGTGAGGGAAGGAAGAGAAGAAAAATAACATTGATACAATAAAAGATCAAGGAATTAGCTCTTGTTGAAGGAGAAGATCATGGGGCAGGGAGGGTGCTGGAGTTTGGGGAGAGTGTTTCCCATCTTACTGTAAATGAAATGTTTAGAAGTTGTGTATTTACATAAAATGACTGATGGCTGTTCTGTTGTCTCTGTGGCCATCCCTAGGAAAAGCTCATGAGAGCTGTCCGCGTTTGAAAAGTCAGGATATAAAAGTATACAAGGCCCATTGTCCAAAGAAAGAATTTAAAAGCAACACTGGTTGCCAAACTGTGCTCCCCACCCAGTTACCAAACACAGGATACGAGCCCGTTTGTTTACTTCTCACAATTGAATGCATACAAAAAAGGTCTCCGTGCAGTCCCCTGGACAGGTCAGTAGTCGGTGTTAAAATGCTAAAGTGCCCTGATAAACCTTGCATTTCGAATCCCCTCCCTAGCGCTGCAGTCAAAGGTCTGTTTTGCTTTCTTCGGCTCCTCCCTACTGCCTAACATAAACTGTCATAACTGCCCAGGACAAACGGCCCTTTTAAAACAATCAACTTAGCCTACCTCACCCACACAGGATGGGATCTTTTTTTTGTGGCTCGACTTAAAATCAATTCTGCCTTCTCTTTTCCACACCCGTCCTGTCAAATAGTCGTGAGCCGTCACCTAAATGCCAGCTGTACTGGGGCTACAGAGCACCCATCTCCCAAGGAAGGTCTTAGGTCTAAACTCAACGTGGGGCCTGACTTTCTCAAGGAAACATCTCAAGGCAACTTTAGGGGAAAAAAGGAGACTAAAGGACGTTGTTCTGGCCCAGGATCAACTGTCTTACTGCAGAGGTGATCAAAAGAGGGGATGGGGCGGGGGAGAGGGAGGGCTGAGGATTCAAAATTATGAGCCACTAATGACCGGGGATTCAGTAAATTAATATACTTGTTCCATCTGTCAACATCCGAGTTCAAACCCTGTTAAAATCCTAACCACCAATCCACATCATGAAATTGCTACCATGTGACTTTATTTCATGGTAGCCCAAAAGGCCCACCACCTGCATGGTAATTTCAGGAGGCTTCCCCCCTTACCTTAGGGAAACAGGGCTCTCCTCATCATTGTTACAACAGGTCTCGGCCACATCCAGTGGCACTGTGGACGCACCGCTAGAATCCAAGGAGACACGCCCGCTGGGCATGCCCGCGGGTCTGGGTCTACCCACCCTTCAGGATGTGAAGGCAACATCATGTTTGCCTTTCGAAATGGATGGCAAAGGGTGACCACCACAAACGCAGCGCCCTGGAGATGCCAAATGCTACTGCGGTGTAACCACCTTCCCCTGGTTCAGATACAAAGTATTCCCCTTTCTCCCCGAAACTCCCTTCCCAAATTCTGACACCACCATCGTCTTTGTGCGCCCGAGATGCCCCCTTTCTGACAGCAGCAATTTGGGAGAGTTAACTTTTATCCTTCCTTCTGCTGTGTAACTTTCGGCTTCATATTTCTTTATGTGCCCTCTGAGCTCATCTGAACTTTCATGTTCTCCCAGCATGCAGAAGTGCATTCCAAACTATGTCTAACAGACCAAATAAGAGGTTAATAAGAAGTGGCAACAGAAAGGAAAAACACAATCCCTGGTAACTGATAAGAATGACAGTGCGGCCCTTTTTTGTTTGTCTTCAAATATAGAGTTAAAGATCTTTAAAAAACTAAATTTTGATGCCTTTGAAAAGAAAGAAGCACAAAATAACAACAGGGGGTTATTGCCTGCGAGCCACAGGGGAGAAACTCCATAATTCTTATTCTCCCTTTTGAAGGCTGTTAGAAATCTGATTCAAAAAAGCAACAGCAGAAGGGGAAACCTCTTGAGGCTGTAACCATTTCCTGTGATCATGCATAATGTGCTTCAAAAGTGGGTTTTTACCAATTCTGTTGATCAATTGCACCTCCTTCATATCCCTTCTTTCTTCTGCTGTGTTTACATCTGATGTGACTCAGTGACGAGCACTGTCTGAGACTGTGAAACAGGCCTGTCATGTTGATTTATGGGCGCATCAAACCACAACTTGTCCAAACTGAAGCTCGCAGTTCATTAATTAGAGAGTTGTGACTTTGAAGTCAGCTTTCAGACTGTGGTTTTTAACATTTGGCTTAATTTATATGCTCTTGAATGTGGATCTCTAAGGAAAAAACTGAAATTCCCTTCTTGTCTTTGAACTTCTTTTGACCGCACAATAATCATTTCTTTGTCCAGAGTGATGCCTGCAATCCCAGAGTCATTAACGCGCATTGAACTGCCACTGATGAGTAAGCCCTACTGAATTAGAAAAACAGCCAGCAAAACAAAGCTGAGAGCCTTCTGCACAGTGATATCTCACAATTACATGCCTTCCCTCCCTGTGCCATTTCCATTTTAATTACTGTTAGTCCTTTAGATTTACATTTTAGACACTTTTTAATCTGTTCCCTTTTTTATTATAGCAGCACCCGGTAGCGCGCTACCGTACTTAAGGTTGTGTCAGCAGTTTCATTAAAACGCCTCCTCCCCTTCACCCCCAAACTGCCCCTACTCTGCAGGGGTTTCCATCCAGGCTGCTAAACAGGACTCCAGGATGAAAACTTGGCAGGGCACGGAAAATGTACCCAATTTGTGCAGAGGGAGGAGCCGGCAAAGTGAGAACGGCTGGCTCATTCCCAGCATGTAAGACGAGCGCTTCCCGGCACCTGAGCTCAGCATCGGCACCTGAGCTCAGCATCCGGGTTCCTGCGAGGGGCAGGGATGGGGAGGGTCACCTGGAGGGACTCCCTGTAAACTAAAGCAAGTGGCTGCCTCCTCTGGGTCAGCAAAGAAGCTGTTCAGCGGGATTCGGAGCTGTTTATCAAACTCTGAATTGTCATTCCAAGGAGAACACTCAAATGGAAAGAATTTCAGTCCACCGTGAAAACACGAGGAGATAAGTTACATCGGATAACTTTGGAATGGGCAGAAAGATGTCACGATAATGCACACATGCCCGGAGATACTCCCCCATCTGACCGAGCCTCAGCCACGTGGAGCTGCATAGAAGGTGGGACAGAAACCCTCCCTGGGAAGGCCTTCCCTTTTATGGAGTGAACACTGTCACCTAACTGGGTGGTGGGCACATGTGATCACTATGGGCACTTACAAAGTACTGTGTATATAGAAGCTATTGCGATACACGAGTTCTTCTCGGGAAAACACAAACAATCCAAGCCTGCCTTTAAGCAGTTAACGATCCGTGCAACTTGCAGGAAGAAGTTCAACAGAGATCGGGCTGTTCTGAATCTTGCTCTAACTTTCGGGGTAAGAGATTCTTCTTCCAAAGGCAAAGGCCATCACCACATGCTCAAGCTCTCTGAGCTGGGAGGTGGGGGGAAACCAAGTGTGCACCCAAGTATAATTTTACTGAGTGCACCTCACCTCTCCCAGGTAGATCCTGGACCTCAGTGGTACCAGTCTGCAAAAGCAGCCCTCAAGTTTCTGCCACGATCCCTCTTGCCGGTGCCCACATGAGGTACACCTGGGGTGGTGTTATAAAATACGTGGCAGCCGGCAAATGGAACCCAGAAAAATCTGAAAGAAAACAGGACAATATCTCTCGGCCTGAAGGCTGAGAGCCGATAGAGTCAGCTCAGTTGTGCAATCATTTAAAAGATGAATGACAGCTTAATAGCCACGAGATAGTCCTCTGGGATCTGCGGTTTGAAAGTAAAATATGTATTGTCGGTACCTCTTTAGGCTGTTTTCCAGCATGTTGTTGTAAAAGTTGAAGCTGCAACTGTTCCTGTTGTTTTTTATAAAACTCTTGAAGCTGCTGCTACAAAGGAAAGAGAGGACGGTAAGTAACAGAGAGTAGCGCCAAGCCACTGCCCCTTTCGGTGCCACATACAAGCTGTGATTTGAAAAATAGCACCCTTTTATCTGTAATGGCCTGACCTTTAGTTTGAAACCCGACAATGAATTTCAGCGCACGCTGACTCTTCTTGGCATTATTGTTTGAAAAGTAATCTCCAAAATGAACTGATGAAAAACATACCATTTTCTACACAAACTAATTAAAAGAAGGCAAGGGATGACCTTTGCTTGTACAACAAAGCCAGAGCGCCCTTGCGGAGGGAGTCTGGTGCATCTCTACTGCCAATCGCGTACGTGCTTGCTAAGTGATAGGCTTGGGCGGTGTTGGGGACCCGTGCTCAGTGTCTACGTCAACTGCGTGGGTAGCTTCCTCTGCGTCCTGTCCCCACGGCCTCACCCCAGCAGCTCCCATTCCTATGGTCCTGAGTCTCCTCTATTTGGTTCAGGTGTCCGTCAAGTCCGACGATGAGGCCCCCGTGGCACAACGGCAGCCGGAAGTTCACTTCAGCATCGGCAAACACGAAAGAGGGAAAATCAACTCTACACCTGACAATTAACCAACTCCAAGACGTCTCTTGATGTTTAAAAGAAAAATTCTGTAAGCTTCTGAGTTGAAATGGGGACTTCAAGAGCTGTCACATTTAAACCTGCTCCTGACATGCTCCCTATTTTGCTTTGATTCACACCATTTAGAAGCCTCTGGCTTTCCAAATAAAAGAGCGCAAAGCTCCCTAAGCCTAAAAGATCTTATTTCTACCAAGTCCAATTACAGCCTTAATCTCAGTCCATTGGGTACTCTCCAGGCCCAAACCCTCGTGGCTTTGGCAGGGTCCCTCTCTTTCAGGGATGCAAATGCAACTGATCACCCAGGGACCGATGTTGCGTCCTGCCCCACCCTCCCTGCTCTGCTTACGCTTCGACGGGCAAAGGAGCTGCTCAAGGTGAGGGGAATCCTGAGTGGAGGGACGGGCCCCAGGGGCCGTGGGAGGCTGGGGGAGGAGGAAGGACCATTACCTGCTGAAGCATGAGGGCCTGCTGCTGCTGGAGGAGAACCTGGAGCTGCTGAGGGCTCAGCACTTGTTGCTGGAGGATCTGCTGCATTTGCTGGGGAGTGATAACTTGAGGTGTCATCATAGCCACTGACACGGGAACCTAGAACGTTAACGAAGGATAAATAGGAAGCCAGGAAATTGCACGCCCGCAGCACTCAGCCTTCCGGGTTCAGGGACTGACCGGCATCAGCCTGCTTTCAGGACTGACCAATTTCCCATGTGCAGGGCATCGATCCAGAGGGGATGCAGCCACAAACCCTATTTCATCTATCAGGCACATTGATTTTAAATAAAGAAAAAGAAAAGAAAACCCTGTAGCCGCTGACAAGTGTTCCCGATACTCTGGTAAACGAACAAGGAGTAAAGGCTTCATAAATGCTACCTGGAGTTAGGTTAGTATGATCTCAGTTTCTTAATAAGAATGAGTCTTTGGTCATAGTGAGATGTAGCATGTTAACGCCAACGTGAATTTTGTTTTAGGGAAGAAGGCAAACAGGAACCAGTATTTTTCCCGCTGGCTGGAGCTAATATGATCCCCTTCCTCTGTGGACCGTGACTTTAAGAACAATCAATGAACGCTGAGTCTTGTGGACAGCTGAACCTTGAATACGCCTTCCGAACTTCAACACAGACCCTTCCTCTGATGCCTTTTAGCCTTCCTTATTCACCCAGCACACAGATGTCTCAATTCTTCCATATTATGTGCGATACCATTAAAAGCCGCTTTCCATGACATTTCAGTGACAAACAGCTACAGTGATGAACTTGATAGCATTTCATATTTGCAACTGTTAACACGTTTCTGCACGGGCATCTCTGCAAGGAACCTGCACACTGTATCTGAAAGGATGATGTCTTGTTCAGATAAAACACTGACATTAAAATGACAGGCTGTCTTGGCCAAGGTTACACAAATTGTATTCAAGCGGATACCTAATGACAATGCTATGAATTCTGCAAGCTTTCTAGAATGTAATTTAGCTATTCAAAATAATCACTGCACTTGTGTTTAATTTGCAGACTACACGAGAACCATTTTGTCAGGCCCCGTAATACAAGAAGACTATTTCATGAAAAATTAACCCCCCCCCACCACCAAATAAAAAGATAAGGAAAGGGGAAAAAAAAAAAAAACAATGAAAGAAAAGACAAAACCTGTATGTCTTCTAACAGTAATATTTAACCACCTTACTTTTCTTTGGTTTCTAATCAAACATGTGACAGCAAGAAGCTAGAAGCAGTAAAGGATATACTTTGTTAAAAAGGATCTGCTGTCATCTCATGTATTACAATAAAAGGTAATAACATGTTTTGCACTTTGCCTGTGTGCCACTTAAAAAAAAAAAAATCCAGCAGACAATAGCTGATTAGAAGATAAAAGAATTAAAAAATCTTTCAGGGGAGCAGTAAGCAAAAGGGAGAAATGCAGTATTAATTTTATGTAACATAATGTCTTAATATGCAGTTTATCTTGACTTTTTCACATGATTTGTCCTGTCATTTGCATAGCGAGCTCTCATTCCTAATTTCACAGTCATTATGCACTGATGTCCCGATTTCTCAGCATCACTAATTTTGATGAACTAACAAAGGTTCCTGAAGGTCAGATTCACGTACAGTGAACAGCTTCCACCGTTGTTGTGGGCATGTTTTGTGTGGGGGGATGTTTATGCACAAGTTTCACATTGTTTGGAAAACACTAGCTGGAACATTTGAAAATTTTCATTAACCCAAGTCTGGAAGGTCATCAATGAATTCTTCCTATTGCAGGGGCCTTTTAAGTGTAGATGTGGATACACTGTAATTTTAAACAGATGGGCATGTCTGAATATTTTTATATGCAAACAGGGACAGATGTATATGAGTGGATAAATTATCCTTTTAAAAAGATACTTCGCAGCACGAAATATCACCAATGATTAGAACAGTGAACTTGCATTTAATCTAGGACAAACACCAAGAAGACATTATCAAAACATCTAACCACCTAGAAATTCATTCCAATTAGTTGACTCTGTCTTCATACAGCAGAAACTTTTTGAATTTTTCAATCTGTATTGGGTGCCAATCTCTATCTTTTGAGCTGCGAAAGCCAACGTATCACAATAGAAGTTTACTTTTCCTTGAGAGTTGCATCATCATACAGGGAGGTTTGATTAAGCAAACAAAAGAACCATGTTTAAGGTTTCTTTTTTTCCCCTGCGTTTCTTGGATGATGTACAATATAAATATTCTTGAGCCAAATTTCTGATGGTGATGAACAGGAAAACAGACAGGAACAGGGTGGTGTTAAGATCTAAGCTGGTGATGAACGCAAAATTTAACAGTGTTACAACAGAAACCATCATAGAAACAATCTCTTGCTCATAATGTTTAAAAGGACTATGGAGAGCCTATGCAAGAGAAGGGCACCGGAGAACTTTTGGGGGTGATGGAAATGCCATCTATCTTGGTTGGGGTGGTGGTCACAGAAGGTGGATACAATTGCCAAAATTCTTCCAACAGTATACTTAAAACAAATGCATTTTATATAGGTAAATTATGCTTCAATAAAACAGATCTAAAAAGTTTAAAACAACGACTTACATACACAGATAATTTTTAAACCCTCATATACGGTCAACAGTTTAAATCTCCTTTTCCCAAAGTTATTTATTCAATTTTTGTCATCATGTTACAGAACAGTAAAATGAACTTGAGTCTCCTCTCCTTTTTCCCTTTGGGCATCTCGACGGAGGTGGTGACAAGTAATCAAATGCTTAAAGCAGCAGCAGGCACAGCCAAAGGAGGGAAAGGGGCGAGAAGCCTGAGTAATCCTCCAGCCTGGTGACCGGTCTCTGAATAACCAGAAGTGGGCTATTAGATCCTGATGGCCTTAACTTTGCTTTTACTATCTGAAACCACATTTTCACACAAGTTAGCTCTGAGCTTCCAAAGTGGGCTCGAGCTTCATTTACAAACATAATAAAACTGAGATTTTCCCAAAGTTTCTCCTCCAACGTGTCATGAAAATCAGTTAAGGAAAGCTTTCACAAACATAGCCAAATGAACCAGAAACCATTGTGGGGTAGAAAAAGGAAAAAAAAAAAAAAAAAATCTGAGCACAGTGTGAGGCTTTAAATAGTTAAGAATTATAGCCTACATATCCACTGCCTTGGCTCTCGACGTCTAACTTTTTCATGTAGCTAGTCCCTACTAATACTGGGGATCAAAGGGCATGCAGTACCAGCGAGAGGCTATTATAGCCCACACTTTATTGCCCATTACTACTGAGGTCATTAGCGGCAAGAGTGATTGTACTGGTCTTAACCTATTGATCACTGTAACTACTATCATTTAATCCTGTGTTGAATGTCTGGAAAGCAGCTAAAGGCACACAAGAGAGAGTGCTTCAGCATTGAGAAATATGGCCAAGGCTTCGAAATTACACTTTGATTCATAAAATCTAGCCAGTGGTTTAAATCAATAGTATTTAAAACAGTCATGTGAGTTTTTAACTACAGCACTCTAATATTTATGAGCCCCTCTTTCAGAGTATTCACTCAAAACTAAACTACCCCCCCCCAATTCCATGTACCTACTTTACCCTCCTTGAGATAAAAACATTAATTTCTGAGGTTTTGTGTGGTACGGGGCTCATGCCTTAACTAGGAGTTCAAGCTAATGCTCGATTTCTTCCTCAAACGACAATTTAAATATAATGCCAAAAAAAAAAAAAAAAAACCCTGTATCCCCGATACTGTAACTACCTTAACTGTTTGAGTATATAGAAATGAGTATGTTTTATGAGTTAACAATGAATCATAGAAGGCAATTTATGAAGAACGGGAATGATTCTGTCTAGCTGCCTTCAGGGATCAGAAATTCAAATTAAACTTCTGGCAGACATTTAAAGAATGCTAGCACACAAAACTGAATTTAAACACACACACACACACACACAGTTAACACTCTTTAGTTGAGTTTCAAGAGGAAGTCATGAATTAAAAAAAAAAAAAATTGGTTAATACACTGCTGACTGATACCAATTGGGTGTGGCCCACCCCAGGTGCACACAAACCTGCGAACATGGCAGCCAGACAGCTGTGCTGGGGCCATCGGGACACGGCTGCTGGTGTGGGCCTGCTGCTACCTTCCTACCGGCCACTGGGGAAGCGTCCTCTGCACCAGTAAGTGCTGTTACAGGCCCATCCACTGCTGTGTAACTTCTGCCTGATACAGTTTTCTTTTACTTCCAAATGGCTTTGTATCATCTGAACGCTAGAAGAGTATTAAAATAATATGGCTTATTTTTCTCCTCCAGCCTCAACAGGGAGAGGCAGGTGAGGGGAAGGGGAAGAAAGAAATCTAAAAAGCAAACAAACAAATAAAAACACCCATAGAAACAATACTTATTTCTAATCTAGGAGACAATTGGAGGAATTGGGTGGGAGGGGAGATGACACAATATAAATACTGAAAATAACATGTTATCCTTTCTTTTTCTTTCTCTTTAGTTTACACTCACGTTAACTCCAAGGAAATGCTGCCAGGTATAAATACACATAGATTTCTGGACCTCAGCATTTCTCATAATTGCTATGTGTACAAATAACGCAAATGAGAAGATAAAAACACTTTAAATACTGCTGTATTTCCATTTCTCTGGATTAAGAATTTAGAAACTAGTTTTCATCTCTGGTTATTCACCTCGTGGATGTCCCAAGAAACTTAAGTCCCTTCTAGACCTTGGGCTGTGTTTGAATGATAACTGACCAGGTTAGGCAGTGTCACTTGGTTCATCAAATAAGAGCAAAATGAATTAAATTAGAGTGCTCCAGAACATCAAAACAAAACCAAAGAAAATGGCTACACACACACACACACACACACCTATGTCAAATTTGATATGATCATGTAGAAGCAAGCCTGTGTAAAAGAAAATAAACAGCAAGGCCCCCCCCATGAAAGACAACAGTTTTCATAATTAATAACCCAGTGGATACAACTGATACATCGGCAAACAAAAAAGTTAGGAAGCTTATATCTGTTCCCCATGGTGTTTAGAAAGAAGAAGAAACACACACACAGACACACAAAAACCCAAAAAGCCACAGATACCATGTAAAATAGCTGTATCACACAGGAAAGAAAATACATTTCTGACATAATATTTCAGTCTTCAAAAAATAAAAAAAAAGCATGCTATTCATGTGGAAAGTATAATTCTGTTTCATTACAGAATTCTGTTTTTTGTATAACTCTTTTAGGCTTCGCTATTTTGCCACAATACTGTACAAAGCATTAAGGCAGGTAATGGTTATTATATTAATGCAAAATCATCTAAGTAGTCAGTCATTAGCATAACTGTTCTCTCAGTAACAATACAACCACCTATTAAAATTTTAGGGAAAAAAAAAGACCTCTTTAAAATGCAATTAGCATTTCATTTTTTATCATTTTGTTTATTACATTCTATCAAGAAAGGCTATCCTTCCTTCAGGAAGAATTGTATGGCCAAGACTTGCCTGCCAATCAGGAGTTATTTCAGGTTATCAAGCCTAATAAGCAATCCTGGCAATGCTCTCTGAGCTCTTCTTTTGTCTCTAAATTGTAAAAAGTGGCATAAATTCATATCTGTTTACAGCACAGGCATTCGTGGGACCTCCACTGCTCTCCTCTCTCATTTCCCCACGCACACAAGGTTACTCCACTAAGTGCCAGCGTAACTGTTTTAGCTCTAATATCAGCTTCATTTGCATAAAAATGTAAAGTTTACATAAATTAAGTCGCTTCTCCCATTAGTGACTGTTAAATACAGGAAACAATGGAAGCTACACGTGAAAGTAATCATCCAATAAGCCCTGATCTTTTCAACCTAGCAACTATTATTATTATTATTATTATTATCATTTAGAAAAATGCCCCCTCTTCCTTCCTCAGTCTCTTTCTCTTGGACGAGGGATGGAAAAAACTTAGTGCACGTGGATCAAACCTGCTATGACAGTTTATATTAACAACGACAACAAAAATCGTCTTTTAAGTACCGTAAAGAAGAGGAGGGGAGAATTATTCCAAGAAGGTACCTCAGAATAGATTCTACCCACAGATCTTTAGCTCCTGAAGAGAAAAGGAAGGGGCCTTGGTTACATAAGCTCCCTTACATTGAAGCGTTATTCAAAACTAGTGAAAGGGAAGGCAACTGTAGCCATCCTATTTGACACACACAGATGATTAGAATAAGGAAAGACAACTTGGAGATACAGTTGCAGATCAATGGATACTGTTAAATGAAGAAAAGTTAAATCTTGATCTTTTGCCCATCAAACATTTTTCTAAGACTAAGAATTAAATGGATAGCTCTTCATGCTTCAACCAGCATAGAAAATATCATAGGGTGCTTAACTACGAAAAAATATATATCATATACATATAATTAATATACATACATATATATTTTACTATTTACTGAGATACAGGGGGGATTTTAGTTGGATTTAAACACGCAGGTAGGCCAAAATTAGATCATTCCAACGTTTTTAAGGCCTGACTGAGGGTGCAATCACCCTTTCCTTCCCCTTTTTTTCAGAATTACAACTTCTGTTTCTCAAATTATGTAGTTTCTCCTGCCTATTTCCAACACCTTTACCTTATCCATCACAGTTAAGCTAAGGGGTGCAAATTAGATTCTAATGGGAAAGCATCAGTTGCTTCTTTGACAATCTCACCATTCACTGATTTATTTCTAATGAAGACAAAGCCCAACCCAAAGCTCCCTACATGATAAAGGCCAAAACATGTTCAAAAATGCCTAGTAAAATCAAGGCAAATGGGAAAGCCATTGAAGACCCACCCTCATGAAGTGGTGTGACAATTAGAGTAATTGTACAAAAAGCCAACTTCAGGACAAAGTAAAAGAAATTAAGCTGCCACAACAGTAACAGGTTAGATGAAAAAAATCAAAATTTAATGTATTCTCCCCTGTGTCATCTTGTTTTGTCAAGACATCAAATAGAATTGGGAAGTACAAAATAACAAGCCCTTGAGAAATCACAGAAGCCGACCTTTTTGATGTTGTTGATTTACCTTGTTCTCAGTTATTTGAACAATGACGTTTCAGATTTAAGGGCCAGATAAAGCTTAAAAATTAAAACATGATACCAAGGTATCCCCAAAAAAGCGCACCCTCACATTTAGCCAGCAACTTCATTGATTAGTTGCTTTCAACCGGATTTGAAAAGGAGGCACAGTGCATGTATTCAATATTTATTTCTCTCATTCTAAATTAATTTCTCTTCAAATAGCTGTCAGGTAGGAAGAAAGACTCAGAGATTATTCCTACAGTCCTCAAGTAGAGGCCCAGTTCAGGTCTTTGCAGATAGTTCAAGTTCCCACCATCTGTAGAGGACTGTTTAGCTAAGAGGTAGCTGAGTTTTCTCTTTTTAAAAAAGAGTAAATAAAACTGAATGTAGAATGCCATTTTTGAGGAGGGGAAAAAAAAAAAAAAGTACTGCACACTTTGAAATGACTCAAACCAATGTCCAGAAATATCATGCTATTGCCAAGAATAGAAATCTTTCATCAAACCAAACCAAAATTCATGTCTGTCCCCAAACCCAGCCATGCAGGTATACACGAAGCTGCATTCTTTCTCTGCCCCCGGAGAGCTACAGCTTATCAGCAACATAACTCCTAGTCTTGTATGAAATCTTACGTACAAAGATATATAAAATCAATATATCACACGATAGCTTTCTCAATTTTTATGTGTAGATTGCTGCTTCTACTAGAGCATACATATGAACCAAAAAATGCAGCAGTAAAAAAAACATCTGTTTAAAAGACACAAAGTAAATAACCTAGTATTTACAAGCACTAGTAGAATTCGTAAGATCTGGACTAGTTAATAGCTATTAAATGACTGTAACTCCTTGTCATCAAATTCATACGCATTTTAACACATAACACACACACCAGACACTATGTATTTATTTACTCCAACCTTCTCTAGTTAACTGTTGCTGCCTTATCCCTCGCTAATAAATCACAAAGAACTACCTGCAGTGGACTCGGACGATTCTATTTGCCAAACTCCTAAGAGGACAGTTTTAAGTTTCCCCTTAGTGGTGTTCATCTACAACTAAGCCACAGAGTAAAATGAATTTCTTCAATCTCCTTTTTTTGGCCAATTCAAATTTTATTCACATTTTAGTTCAAGCTAAGAAGCTCGTCACGCTACTGTCTCCTGATTGCCTCAGTAAAACCCTGTAGCACCAACACACTTCTGCCACCTTACTCAGCTGAGATAAATCTGAAATTTCATTGCTTTTAATTAATCTGGATTTTAATTTCACTGTATCTTGCAATTGTGTGGAGGTTGGCCGAAAAGTTTGCAGAACTGGTCAGCATCAGGAAAGAGTTTATCTTTCAAGTGACAGCTCCTGACAACATGCAAATACAAGGCAGTGATGCTGAGGGTTTTGTTTTTACAGTACACTTGACTGTAAACAAACAAACAAACAAAATTCAGGCCAACCACTCCTATCATAAGCTTTCCGATGATTTATGGTTTACCAACCGAGCAAGGTTACGCAACACTGCATGCCTTTAGATGCATTACTTCAGCTAGTTGAGATTTAATTAAGATCACAGCCTCTAAAATCCCTGTCAAATGAAAATTCAAAGAAGACAATACACTATATAGCCTCTCGCAGAATGTTTCCATTCCGTCCTCTGGAAAAATATGAGTTAATCCGCGTTTCTATGGCTGCAGACAAAAGTTCACTAATTTTGTTTTCTTTTGACACTTAGGTTGTTTTCTATTGTATGTCATGAGATCATTCCCTTCCAGGGAGGGAAGAAAAAAATCGAGAGTGAAACACGTTGCAGAAAATGCCCTTGACATTATTATCCGACATTAGCATAGCTTAGCTATGATGTCATCACATCTTCATATAATCAGCCCATGCTTAGGAGAGTTTCATTTAATGAAATATGTTTATTTAAACACACAACACAAGTGGGAAGCCTACCTTTCTTGAATTACTCAGATTAAAGAATTGACATGTTAGGCTCCTCATTTCCTTAACTGACCAACTTTTTATCAAATGAGCTGCACATATGGGTAGAAAAGAAAGTTCCGGGAGCAAATAAGAGAGCATAAAGGCCATTACTTTCATTCTATAAGTAGTCCCTAGGGTAAAAAAAAATATATATATATATATATATATATATATTAATAATTTCTTCTTACAAATTGGTAGTGACCCATGCTCTTTTTTCTTTTAAGGAAAAAATTTGTGATCATGTGGCCCTTTACCTAGTCCAACATATTTTTATTTGCATCATCTTAATATCTGGTTGCTTATCTCATGCCTTAGAAATGACAGGTGCTCACAGTCTAGCTCTTGACAGGCCACTACACAAATAACTGTCTTGCCTGAAAGGGCTAATGCAGTACTAATGAACAATAAATCAACTTTGATTATCAAGTGTCAGCCCAATCCGTTTTCAGTTCAGCTCTATCACATCCTAGAGTAAGTCAGCCAGTGTCTCTGGGTAGGCAGTCTGTATTTTGGTTTCATTTTTACACACTTTCCACTGAAATGTGTCAGGCAGCTACAAAGAATCACGTAAAATAGAAGTAGACCTTTTTTCCATGTAAGCGAAGGGCATCAATTAGGAGAATGTGCTTCCGTCTTCGTTCGGTTTACTTAGTGAGGAGTCTTAACATTCGAGAAAGCTTTGTATTCTTTTAAACAACAGTAACAGCAACAGATCCTAAACTAGAATCTTAATGTGATCATGTTTGAGGTTTTTGACAATGACATGCTAGCTTGAACACTTTACCACATAAACCAGCTTTGACTGAGCATTCCTCTTGGAAAATCTATTACAAACAAATGGAAAAAAAAAAAAGGCCGCCTCTAAAATAAAAACTTCACTCGATTTGAAGTTAAAAAAAAATGGCTTCTTTAACACTGACTTCCTAATAAAATAAATGTAACTTATTTTTTCTTAAGCAGATTAGTCACTGATAGTATGATTCACATTTCCTGTTATTAGGCTTAATTTTTCCCCCAAACGTGTCACTTTCAGAACGCTGGAATCTATGGAAATTAGATGATTTGCATTTTTAAATTGGCTTGATTAGAACATTTGGTCTGTGTGGACAAGAGTATAAAATTATTAGATATTTTACTCCGAACCGGCAGGCCCTGAAGGAGTTAAACCCAAAGAGGAAAAGAGTCTATATGTACTTTGCTCTAAAACTTTACCACCCACTTCCTAAAGGTCCCCTCCTTCCCATCACGACACTTGGGCGGGGGGAACCAAGAAAGTCTCGTTTCCACTGACCGTCTTTCAGGCAGTTCTGACAGTTGAGGTAGCTACATTCAAAGCCGGTTCGGATGGGAGCACCCCCTGACAATCCCTCAGTCTGCTGCGCGTCCTAACCCAAAGCCCACTCACTACTTAATTAACCAGCAAAGTAATGCAACAGAGGCTGAGCCGTCCAAACCTGCCTGAGTGTCCCTCCGCCAGCCTGCCCTTTTCTGTGTGCGGCTTTATTCGTCCCCCTCCCCCCTTGACTGTGTGTGAACTCCTTGAATTTGAACAGCTAAGCTGAAAATAGCCTAGACAGATATAGAAACAAACTATCAGAAGCAAAGAAACATCCACACGGGTTACACTGAGATGGAAGGCTCCTTGTATATGTCACACGCTCTGAAAGTGACATAAATCACACCCCAGATACGTCCCCCGAATGGAGTGATGGCGAGGGCTTTACCAAAGTGGCTGCCTGAAGGCCAGAACGGCAGAAAACCAGTCGCAAACGAAAAAAAAAAAAAAAGAGAGAGAGAGCGAGCGAGAGCGCGAGAGCAAAACACAAGCAGGACTTCCTTCAACTCTCAACTACACCCCACCCATGAACATTTTAAAAAAGGGAGAGCAAGAGAGAAACGGGGGGGGGGGGGTGGTGGTGGTGGAAATCTCTCTCTTCCAGGACCCACAGGCCTGGAGCTGCTTCTTCCCACCCCTCCACTCCCTCCCCCCGCCTCCACTTCCAGAGCGCAACTCCCACCCAAGTTGGTAAACAGCGATGGTTATTATTATTTTTTTTTTTCCAAAAGACTCAACTTAGAAACCCTCGGGCGCTCCTGCCTTCCCCAGCGAGGCCCCAGGAAGCTGGCACCGCGGAGCCCGGGGAAGGAGAGCAGAACGGCAAAGATCAATCACAGGGACCAACCTGACACTCTCCATGTAGCCGCCAGGCGCGCGGAGCCGGCTCAGGGCGCCCGCGCGGGCCGGGCGTGGGGTCCGGCGGCCTCGGCGTGCAGGCGGACTGCACGCGCGCAGGGGCGCTCCGGCTCGCGGGCTGACAAGACGCGCCGCGCCGCGCCCACCCGCCCCGCCCTGCTCCACCAATCACAACCCGCCTCTAAACACCCCGCGCCGCGCCGCGCCCCACACAATGGGCTCCGCGGCCCGCGCCCCGCGCGCGAGCCCCCCGGCCCCCCTCCGCGCGGCAGGTGAAATCACGCTCGGCTGAAACCCGGCTTTTGTTTCGGGAGCAACTCCGCTTAATTGCTGTTAACCCTTTGACCCGCCTCCGGCTGACGTCTGGGAAGCCGGGCGCGGCGCGCATCTCTCCCTCCGGCCGGGGCTGCCGGGTCGGGGATTTTTGGTGGGGTGGCGGTGTTTGTTTCCTCTTGGAAACTGACAAAGAGTTGTCCCGGCCTTTCAGAGCAACCCGAGCGGCAACGCAGCGGAACCGGCGCGTCCGGCGCACACCCCGACTGCTCGGAGCAACTGTTTAGAATCGGAAGGGGATGCGGGGCTCAAAGGCAGCGCAGGAGAACTTCCTCGAAAACGGCCTTTGCGGGAGAACTTTCGCTTCACGTCCCTGGTTTAACCCAGCCTTGGCCTCTTTTATTTCCCCCCTTTTCTTTCCAAGAGCCGGGTTCGCCAGAGTGTGCTTGTGCGCACAGAGGAAAACGAACCCGACACGGGGGTTGAAATAAATAACCAACGTACCTCGTTGCTGAACCAAGCTCCTTGCCCTCTAGAACGACAGCTGCTGAAGCAAGCATCTGCCACTCTTTCGCTAAGGAATAATTCTCTAAATTCCGTTCTTATTTATACTACAACATCAACACAGGCTACTCTCAATGAGCACTTGAAGATGACCTCTATTAGTCACTGCTCTTTAAAGCTGTTTAAAGCTGAGTACAGTGTGAGAAAAAAAAAAAAAAAAGTCACCAATATGCTAAACTTGGTGGGCTCAACTGGCCCGATTTCGGTGCCAGGTTAATTTAGTCATTTTCGGCAGCTCTAGAATCACCTCTCTAATTTACCCTTGTTCAATTTAGGGAAAAACTTTTTGGCCTTTACTTACAAAACAAACATACAAAACTCTAACTTTTTAATTATTTTTTCTCAAAAATACTCGAGGAAAAGTAGTCGTGACATTAATGATTACGTATTTTCCCTCAATTAAAAAAAAAAAAGGCCACAAATCCTACTCCAGTAATTTCAGTTTTACTTGAAAATATTTTTCCATTTGAGGTGTTATGCAGGTTACTACAAACCAGAAAGCATATTGATACTATTTCCGATCAAGCAAATGCCTGAATTTCAATCAGGTCAGCTCAGGAGCAGACAATTCCCCCATTAATCTGCCAGCAAAAGAGACAAAAGCGCCAGTTGACTGTCAACTTATGATCCGATGTTAAATGGGTGCAGCACTGATCGAGCTCCACCCTAAAGTGTTTTTGTGTCAGATAACAAATTTATTAATGGAAGTTTTTCAGGTCACAAAAATGTGACCCCACCCTCTCATGAATATTCAACAGAGAACCAAGGGCATTCTTTTTTGGGGAGAGGGGCCTTAAATCTGCCAGTGTACCATGCATCAGTAGAGTTCTGACTCTTAAAGAGACAAGGCCCTCCTTCCGTAGGGGCTGGCAGGGCCCCAAAGACAGGAAATAAAAATATAGGAAGTTCTCTCCAACCAAGGCACAGTGAGAGAGGAGAAATGTTCATTTCAAAATCCACATGCGATTTTTTTCAAAGGTATTAAAATTCATTAGAGATTTAACGTCTGTGAACAACATCAGGGTGCCCTTTAAAGAAGCAATTTTTTTTTTTTTTTTAAAGACAAATTCTTTCAGAGGCATCCATAAAACTCAAGCATGCTTTTACAAGTTGGCCTACCTCCTTTGCAGGTCTGCGTTTGTAAACTAATTGTCTCCGGGAGCATCCAAACAAACAACAAACAAACAAGCAAACAACAAACATTACAGAAGCTTGTGACCCAGCTGTGGAGTCCAGCCTCACACAAAATAATTAGAGAGTGATGCAATGCGGTGGTTACACAAGTACTAAATTGCATGGTGGTGGCATTAAGCACCATGAGACCACAGAGCAGGGGGAGATGAGTGGATCAGGAGAGGTCTGGGAAGGCCCCTTGGGGAGGTGGTGTTTTGAGGACTGATGGTTTGGATAAGGGGGGAGGTGACAAAGTAGCTTAGCAAAAGCAGAGGCCACCTGGAGCCCTTCCCACCCTCTCTCCAAACATGACATGGTGACTCAGAGACTACTTCTAGGCAAGGAAATGTACCACCAGAGATAAACCTGGATAAGTTTTATATGCCCAGGCCATTTTGGTTAACGCTCCCAACGCAGGGGGCCCAGGCTCAATCCCTGGCCAGGGAACTAGATCCTACATGCTGCAACCAAGAGTTCGCATAAGGGTTCGCATGCCGCGACGAAGATCCCGCGTGCCTCGACTAAGACCTGACGCAGCCAAATAAATAAATATTTAAAAAACAAAAAACTTAAAAAAAAAAAAAATCCCTTTCCATGTGGTCCTGTCTACCTGCCCTGTGCCTGGGATTCAGTGAGAACTGGAACTTTCAATGGCTGGAATACAATATAAATGTTAAAAGGTGCAGTGATTTAGAAGACTTAGTTAATGCCATTTGTTCTATGAGTGCCAGGTCATTTTGGAAAGGCTGGGTCAGAAAGGCAAAAAAATAAATAAAATAAAAATAAGAGCAGCAGCATTTGGACATTTGGATTGCGGGAGCTTTAGAAAAATCTGGATTGAGGGGCAGGCTTTAGAATGGGTTACTCAGACACAGGGGTTCATTTAGGTGTCACAATGGGAACAGAAATTGCAATCCCCATTTTACAGAGGAGGAAGCTTAAGTTCAGAAAGGCAAAGTGATTTTTTTTTTTTCTTTTCCCTGTCTAAGAATCAAACACACCCAGCTCCACGGGCCACAGGGGGAAACAAGACACTGCATAGCTCCAGAAAAAGAGAGGCCATGATACTATAAAATGAATACCTGGGGGGAGGGGGAGGGCTCGTGTTTAAGGAAGAGTGAAGGAAATGCTAAATACCGTACTGAAAAATATTTTTGATGCCCACATCCTAACACCCACAACAGATACAGCCCTTGTTCAAACACCACATATTAAGAAACCTGTCAGTTGCTAAATGAGTCCATTGTGCAGCTGGCTGTGTACTTAAGAACAGATTACTATGATCCCACACCAAACTCTAACCACCAAAATAACACACCTGGGACTCAAATCATGTATTTTATTTGGTTCTGCTGAGCCCTAGCCTTGAAAGCAGAAGAAAGTGAAAGGTTATACTGCCCATTCAGAGCTGAGAATGTAGGTAAGATGTATTCAACGCAGAGTCAGAAGGAGCATCTTGTCGGGACGTTATTCCCACACTTTGATGGATGGCACGGCCGAGAAGACACCGGCCACGGTGCTGGGCCCACGTGGTCCTCGGCTCCAGCCGGAGCTGCTTGGCAATCACCAGAAAAAAGGACATGTAAATGGGCACTGGCTCACCTATTTCTAAGCAACACTGAGAGCGAGACACCTCCCCAGATAAAGTCAGTTATCTATCTCTACCAAGGGATGAACAGTTTGATGGGCTGAAAAAAATCAACTTGCTCATGAGGACCAAAATCTTCTTCTTTTTTTCTTTTTTTTTTTTTGGCCGTGCCGTGCGGGATTCAGGATCTTAGTTTCCCGACCAGGCATCGGACGCGTGCCCCCTGCGGTGGAAGTGTGCAGTCCTGACCACTGGACCGCCAGGGAATTTCAAGGGGCCAAAATCTTAATTCAATTCCCCATCTTCTTCCAAACAGCCCTTGCTTGAACACTTATTCCTTTCTTTTTAACCATTCGTTTCGTGAAGTACCCAGAACATATTCTGAAACGACAGAACTTAAAGAGATTCAACCAACCGACCCCGTTGCTAGAGGAGAACACGCTGACAGAGCAGGACTACAGAATTTAGGCCCCTCACCCCAGAAGTGGGCTTGATGACCTGCCCAGGGAAGCGAGTCTCTCCAGAAGGAGCCCTGCTTTAGTTATTTCTCATGTCTCCAAAGACCGCCAACCAGCAGCCAATTAGAGAGACTAAACTGCAACAGACATGCCCGATTCCGGACATTTGGGCACTTGTCTCCAAGGACCTGCCGTTCCTTCTTGATTTAAGTGCGGCTTTTACTTAAAAATATAAATTA
Organism: Balaenoptera musculus; assembly: GCF_009873245.2. Classification (NCBI taxonomy): domain Eukaryota; kingdom Metazoa; phylum Chordata; class Mammalia; order Artiodactyla; family Balaenopteridae; genus Balaenoptera; species Balaenoptera musculus. Next base: position 84,511,630 of record NC_045795.1, read on the forward strand.
ATACATCATCCATCTACAGGGAGCTAAGGCAGTTAGCTCCAGATTGCTATTGTTTATGTCGCTGTGATGTCTGTGGACAATGAAGGCAATTATGTTGCTTTTCTTTTGCTCCCGCTCAGCCAAGGGAAAAGACTGCAAGTTCTTACTCTTGCGCAGAAGTTTACATTTCTCCCCGTGACACCCTCCAAACTGTCATCAGCATCTTCATTTGATGCAACATTTTATAATGCGATTGCTCCTGGTTAATTTTCTAGATACACACTGTGACATGTCAACATTCAGGTGACTTATGAATATCATGGGTACAGAAGCTATGGAAAACATTTACCACCCTCTCCAAAAAAAAAAAAAGTCCCTCACTCGAAAAATGTAAAGATATTCATAGAATGTCACCGGTAAACAAAATCACGTCTGGGAGAGAAAAATGGCAACATCCATTCCAAACTCTGCATCTGATTGACAGTAACAAATTACTCTCTCTCATTTATGCTCAAACTATAATCTCTTGTTTTAATATAATGTACAATGTATTACTGGACTGCTTCTACCATAAGGTTAGAACAGATTACACCGAGGTGCACAAAAGCCTCAAAAAGGGACATGTTTTAGGGCAGGAGGTCATTTCCCAAAGAGCTCTTTCCTTCAGGTATCAGGAAGAAAGAATCACTATCACCATGAAGCACGAGGCCTTATTCCCCCCCCACCCCCCAAGAGTGATAGTGCTGACGACACACCCATGTGCAAACTCTCGATTTTAGGCACAAGCAGAACTGGGTCACTGAAGGGGAAAAGAAAAAATGGCTCTTGGGTGATGAGATGACATTTGAATATTTTTTTTAAATGTTTAATTATGTAGAAATCGCTGAGTATCATTTTAAGGCACTGGCCACCTTTAGGCAGGAAAGTCAGTTTTTCGGGTGACCCGAGGCGCGCAGCAGGCCTGCAAAGAGGCAGAGATCCATCCTGCCCTCCGAACAATGCTCACCAGTCTCCCTCCCGGCCCACGCCACCCTCCTGTGACCCTAGGCTGACACACCCTCATGTCAAAACCTTCTTTACGCCTGCCCTCTGCTGGTAAGCCTGCCAGGACTTAGGACATTTCGACTATCTCAACTTATTCCAAAGATAACTTTCAAAAGCTGGAGAGAGAAAGGCCGTGTAGTGAACTATTAACTGGAATATATAAATTAAGACACTTAAAAAAAACGGGGGGTAGGGGTGGGAGGGGATGACGAGGGTGAAATATGGCACTTTTAATGTAAAAATGCACATCCGTCTACTCTACTGCCGGCTGGCTCAGAGCACAGGAGTGCCAAACTCTATCTTAGCTCACCTAAGAGAACAACCTGTATTACTGCCGGGCATCTTGCCTTCTCCTTTGCTCCCTCTCCGGGGAGAGGTATGTCGGTGCATTTTCAATAAAACACCTTCTTAGCAGTAAAGGGCCACTGTTCCCATTTCAGTGGTCCCTAAGGTTTCATGATACAGTATATTTAGCTGGCTCGCGGCTCAAGTTTTCCTCAGGCATTCGTAAGATCCATATAAAAGGAAAAGGGATAAAAAAAAAAAAAAAAGGGAAAGAAGAGCTTTCGTCTATCCTTTGTTTAAGTAAGACAACAGTTAACTCTGAGATTGATGAGCTGGCATGAGTCCCCCCCAAACAACGGGACGCGCTGCCAGGCTCACTCCCCACGACAGGTGCCCTGGCGTGCGAGCCAGGCGGGCAGGGAGGAGGGCTCTGGGCATCAGCTGGTGAATTTCCGCGGCAGCAAGCAAGGGTTGAACGAGGCAGCTCCTGTCAGCGTCAATGGGAAGCACGGGGCCTTACAAATCCCTGCATCCCATTTCAAAAATATATCTCCAAGACGGGAAAATGAAGCTTAGCAGTTGCAGCCTCAGAAGCATTCAGGAAGTAGCACTCTTGACAGCGCTTTAGATGCCGAGTAAATGCTCTTATAACGAACACGCAATCCAGCTGACAATAAATCTTACACCAGGGAAGCCCGTGCAGGGCTGCGGAATCCCCTCCAAAGATAATTGCCTTCCACACTGTGTGGCATAGAAATTGCGACATCCAAAACCCTTTCTGGGGCCCTATAGCTTTCTATGGCTTTTCTTTCCTTAATAGTCACTGATCACACACACACACACACACACACACACACACACACACACAGACACCTCTGCCTTGAAAAGAGACCATAGAAAAATCCAAAGATTTGGTCTTCTTTCCTAGAGAAAAGTGATGAGGCCAGTTCTTGGCAGGGGAGAGGGGATGGAAGAGGGAGGCTGGGAAGAGAGGAAATGTGTACGGACTCAGGGACAGAATCTGAAGCAGGACCTTAAGGTCCACAACCCTCAGCGTCCACTTCCCACTATTTGAAAGCTCAGGTAGTTTCGCAAACAATTCCAAATTGGGACTCTCCCAACAGGTCCATCAACAGGTAGGCAAATCTTTTCTAGTCCAAAGTGGCCTCAAGTGCTCTGTTTAACCCTGAGATGGTGTAGGAGTATTAGATAGGACACGGGGGTCTGTCAATGACATTGTCATGAGCTAACAGTGTGATTGTGGGCACATCCCCTCACCTCTCTGAGACTCCACACTTCACCTAAACAAAGAGAAAGATGGATAAGATACTCTCCATATTTTCTTTAATAATAATAATAACAACTATCACTACTAACTACTTATTATGTGTCAGGTACACATTTTACCCTAGCAGAGGAACTAATTTCTAGGTGCTTTTTAGCTTACAGTTAATGTCATATATAAAACTACCAAGAATAGAGTTAAAAAATATAAACAGGATTTGAGAACTCTTGAATCTTAGGCACTATTGTGTCAACAGAGTATCAGGGAACAAAGGGAGGGAAAACTGTTTTTTGGAAAACAACTCAAAAGCTCTTATTCTGATCCTCTCTAGGTCATAAACCCTGTGAAACATCAGTAACTTGTGCTCCACTGAATAAGTAACTAACATGCTTCACGACTTGGTGAATTGAGTTGGGGTCTCAGAGGAGGAGGCTAAAATCACCTGACGTCCTTTTTCCTTGTGATTTTTTTCCCTCTTCTTTAACCATCAAAGCTCTCTCTTTCCATCACGCCTGCTCCCACCAAAACAATGTTCTCAATTTCTGGTCCAACCTCGCAAGCCATTCACCTGCTTCTGTCTGTTTCATATCGGAAAGGAGAGAGGAAAGCTTTATGCGCCAGGTAACTACTGGTGGGGGCTGGCATTTCCATCTCAAGTTGAAGCCACAGGTAAGGTTTGGGCTGGATGAAAAGGGAAATTTGCAAGGAAGCATAGCATCACAGAGATATTAGATTCCTTTTGAGATCTGATAACTCTCGTCTTAAGAAAATGCATACAGAAAAGCAGACAGTCCAGCCTGCAGGCCAATTATTTATTTTTTATTGTTTTAAATGGCATTTCATCCCTCTTGAGGAAAAGCAATAGATGAAGCAGGAAGCTTTCAGGTCATACAGAACTTTGTTCTTTTCAGACAAATAAGGTATTGTGTGTTTGAACAATAGGAAGAATGTCTAATTGATCTTAATTAAATTCAGTGAGGTCCAATTTTTGAGATGGGTCAGGACACATCTATGTAATGTCACAACCCAACAGGCCAGGCCTTTGAAATCAGGGAGCTCTGTGGTGAACTGTTCTCTGACACCCTTTCTTATCCATTCACCATCCCACTGCCCTACCCACTTCTTCTCCCCTCCAGCTTTTCTTCTCTCTACCTCATGCTACTCCTGACGTCTTCCCGGCTCGGCACATACAGTGTAAAACATCAACAGCCATACTCCTTCCCTCTGGCCAGCCTTCTGAAGTGGCAAAGCCCCGCCATATACTCCCTCATCCTTCTCATGATAACCTACCAAACAGGAATCCTATTATATATATATACCATGGCACGTGGAGAAGGTTACCTGGAATTTGCAGTGCGAGAGACGCAGGTTTGAATCCAATCTTTGCTACTCACCGGCAAACTAGGTAGTCACAAAAGTTCATTTTGTTGTATTTCCTCATCTGTAAAATGGGAGCAATTATCTGCCTCGCAGTGGACAGAGGTTTCTTTTATTACTTTTGAGGCGGGGGGGGGGGGGGGGCCACCTTTAAACTCAGTTTCCCTGATTCGAGAGCATTGGTGTGCATCTTTGATCTGATGCCTGGCGAGCACCTGGTCACAAGTGTCTAGCGCCCAGCAACCTCTCCGATGTCAGCAAGTGTCAGGAGACTCGTCTGAGGTCACTTGGCTGGTGGATGAAAGAGGAGGGGTGTGATTCTCCCCGCCAGAGCTCAGTCCTGCCTTAGGCAGCCTCTCGCTTCCTGGTTACAGAGCTCAGGTGACTTTGACATAAGAGCTAAGAAAACAAAGCCCAAAGCCGGCCATGATCAAGGAGGTGGTGTTGGGAGTACTGAAAACAGCCTGCCGGTTACAAATTAGGAGGTATGTAGCAGGACCTCGGAACAGGGTTTGCCAAAGGAAGGGAAAAAGAGGGAAGGGCTGGTGCCTGGTAACAGGATGGCTGAGAAATGCAGCACATATTTACCGGGAGCTCATGATGGGTTTGGCACTTTTCATAATATCTCTTAATCCTCAAAACAAGCCTACGAAGGAGGCATTATTGTGCCCACTTAACAGATGAAGAAACAGGCTCTGAGAGTTGAAATGACTTATCCAGTATCTCACAGCTAGTAAGGAGAGGAGTGGGACTTGAAAGACTCTGAAACCAGGCTTTTGTACCATATGCCAAGCTGGAGACCAGGCTGGGGGCTAGAACTAGGTCTGGAAGAACAAAAGGTGGGTCCAGTTTTACTCACTTGGCAAACAGATGTGACAAAGAGCCACTGATTGGTCAGCATGAATACAACCTGAAATAATACAAAGGTAAAATTCTGATAGCCTCTTTGCTTCTTACAGGAATCCACAGTGACAACCCTGGCCCACCACATGAACGTGAAGTTGACCCTGAATCTGTCTGTAGCCACAACCGGGCTGGGAGGAGAGGCAGCGGAACAAGGGCTCATGCATTGTCTTGAGTTACTTCTCCCTGATTAAGGAGCTCCTCACACTCCCATTTCCATTACTGAGAAGAGAGAGATACACAGACAAACAGGTAGACAGACTTTTCATCTTCTTCCAGTACATCACTGGGCACCAGGCAGTGTCCCAGCAGCCCTAGCCTGGATGGTGCTGGAGCTCTCCCGGCAACAGATGTCTTAGATGTAAAGATGGAACATCACGGTGATGGGACTTCTTACGTCCCTGATCATAAAAGGCACCCAGACACTCTCCTATGACAGCTCTGGAGAGAGACTGCTATGGGTTCTCATGCTGGTTGCACCACTTCCTGACTGTACTTTTGGTAAATTATTCGTCTCTAAGTGCCTCAGTTTCTACATCTATAAAGGGAACTTTATATCTTTATAAACTTTATATCTTTATATAACTTTATATCTTATAAAGATATCTTATAAGATATCTTATATCTTATATCTTATATATAATATATATATATATATAATATATATAATATATTATATTAACTTTATATAATCCCAGGACTTTTCCCAGAGGGTTGTTACAAGGATTAAATGTGATAAAATGGGTCAATGCCTGGGAAGCACTTAAATGTTTCCTAATACCATTCTTATTGTTACTACACACTGCTTTTCCTTCAATCTTTTCCTTTTGCTATAATGAAATACTGTACCAGAAGGCAAAATGGTTTTTTGTTTTTTTGTTTTTTTTTTTTTTACTCTCGTCGACCTCTTATTTTTCTGTGACGTGGTATCAGCCCTAAGTCCAAAATTCTGTGTTGCGTTAGTATCAACCCTACCTCCAAAATTCAACTAAGTAGTAGTAGCCCTTTCATCCAATGAATCTTAACAATGCAAGAAGGCACTTGGTTGTTTTGTTTTTTTAAATCCAGGGTCATGAGGCAGCCCCACTTCTAGCTCCAGGTCACTGGGGTTCGCCAGATCCACCAGCCATGTCATCACTTGGGTGTGTGAAGGAGTTTGCTGATTTCTTAAATGAATTCTCAAGGACCCACTGGGATAATCTATGGAGGGGTCTGCCCTGAGCGCTGAGAACATATAGGCTGGCCAACATGAGACCTAATTTACGGAACCCTCAGTCTATGTTTTGATGATATTTTGCTACCACTGTCTCTGGGGAGGAAAGCCTTTGGTGGAACCTCAGCCACCCTGGCCCCAGAGAGGGCTCAGCTTACACCCAAACAATCAGGGCTCTTTGACCTAATGAGCTGGTTTTAAGCTCCCTTTCAAAGTTTCCAACAGCCTCACTCCCCAAGGTAAGGAGTGGAACTCTCTCAGTGTTCTCAGAGTGCATGGCATGGCATCAGCCATCATTTGATCATTTGCTGAATTAAAAAAGAGAGAGACACCCATGCAAAGGGCAGAGAAGAGGGGCTCTCTCCTTGGCCTTAGGGGATAAAGGGGCTTTTAGAATAAGACAAGGATTATGCTGCATATTTAAGGATAATGGGTCTGTCCCAGGTAGTTGGGCAGGCAGGGTTGGGGAAGGATATTTCAGCTACTGGGTAGAGTGTATACACATGTTCACACGGGAGATGGCATGAACCATTAACACCGGGGAACTGCAAGGTACTTAACAAGGCTGGGGCAATTATAATTCCTGCTACAACTCCCTTTCTTTGAGTTCAAAGGGTTTTCCTTCTTTTTCCCAATTTCACCCAAATTTCTCATCTCAAACATGCATTCATCTCTTCCTCTCCTCATTCCTCCCATTCAGGGCATGGTCTCTATTCTTCATCTAGATCATGTCCAGTATGTAACGTGATCTCTGCCAGCCTTGACCTGAGCTGGCTCAAACACACCCCCCACACACACACACTTTCCCCTAAGTCTGCAGAGGGTGATGTTCTGTATTCCTATCCTGGCATGCTCTCAAACCTGTTTATTCCGATCTTTCCGATCCAGAGATTTTGACTCTGCGAGTTTTTGGAGGGTGAGTCTGACACAGAACCAAAAGTATGGATGTTAAGGAGCAGAGACTCAAGGATGAGATATTTTGGTCACGAAAGGGTTTAAATAACGCTGCATCACATGTGGACATCCTATTATACAGTTAGATAGAACGAAAGCATGAAGAGAATCCACATCTAATACAGGGGCAAAACTTACAGAATGTTAAGGTCTTGTACGCTAAGCCCTCAGGAGAGGAAAGAGAGCTCTAAGAAAACCAGCACAGTCAAGATCGCCATTGGTCTTGGACACGTCACTCCCTCCGGGCAGCAAGGCTCCTATCCCTCAACCTTGAGGTCTGGTCTTGGTGCGAGTTCTCCGAAGGCAGCCTCACTGTGCTGGGGTGAAGGTGGCTCTCGCTCATGTTTATTCACGTGTTCCTTTTGAACTAAGTGGGTGCAGGAAGGACAACTCAAGTCCTGTCTAGACCTGTGAAATCGCATGTTATAGAAAAGGAGAAAGGAGCCGCGTCTGAACAAAAAATACTCCTCCATTAGGCAAATCATCCTCCTCGGACAGAAAAACAAACACGCTTAACACATGTAAGACAGCGGAAGAGGCCACTCTACAACTCAGGCATCTTCTCGCCCATGGTGTTAACTCTGGGGTGGTATCACTTCCCTGACCTGCTGCTGCATTTACTGTCTATGCTGGACATTTCCACATTCTATCAAATAGTAATTAACTCACCAAATGCCAAAAAGAGTGTCTGGTACATAATAGCTCCTTAACAAATATTTGATGAATTTATAAACAAATGAATAAACAAACGAATTAATGTTTTCTCTTTTCTCTCTCCTTTGTTCGTTTGTTCCTTCCCTCTCTCATTCTATTTGTTTCATGCGCATAGTTTTTCTAAACTATAAGCTCCAAGAGACAAATTCCACACTCTTTCTTCTTTCTCAACTTGTAGTATAGGGCTAAGAAGAAGTAACTAAGTGCACGTTAAATAACAGCATCTCTATATGTGTCACGCATATTCAACGGCAAGACAGGCACCTCTATGTCACCAAGTCAGGGGCTAAAATCTTATCGATGACAATTTCGTGATGGAGTGACCTCACAGGCCAAAGAAAGAAAAAAAAGCATTTATATAGAGCAATCAATGATCAATCAGATTCTCTGAAAGTTTAAAAAAGACAAATTGAATATTAACTATGATTCAAGTATTCCATGAACCACTTCACATTTTATAGCTGTGAATAAGCTCAAGTCACTAAGTCCAATACAAGTCCAATACATGCAGTAGCCCTGTACCTACTGCAGGTCGACAGCGATCCAGATTTTTAAAAAAAATCATCCGTCTTCCATTTGTCTTGCTAATTTCGTCAAATGAAAAGAATCCTGAATGGAGATAAGGCTGGAAGGGCGGGAAAAGCAATTTCCTGAGCTGCTGCCAACACCAGACACCCTGAAAAAGGATGTTCATTGCTCCAGGCATCTCTACTTCATTTGGCTCTGCTTCTGGAGGCTCTTGCCTGACGCAGGAAAAAACCTAGACAAAGGCCACAGCCCACACTTCATCAGGGCCACAGAACAGCCACAAATAGTGGTTGAACACCCAGTGCTGGCAAGACCTTACTTCTCTTTGGTCACCTGGATTCTGGGAATTGCCCACTGAGGGACCAAGTTAATCCCAAGGGATGATTCAATTAAACCCTGCACCATAGGGTTAATATTAGGGTAGGGTAGGTAGGGATTCTGCCCCTTCCTACCAGGGCCTCACACTGTCTTGGTTTTGTCCTTCCCCTTAAAGTACCAAATAAGACCTGGTTTTGTTTCAGAGATCAGGACAGCATTTGACATGTCACGTACAAGGCCTTCCGCTCTGGTCTGCCCCTACCCCCTTCAAGTGTAGCATCCAGAAATAAGCACAGCAGGCCAAGTGTCATCTGTCCCCCAAGGAGGACAGTGCCTCAATTCTTCATTATGCTATTAATGCAGCCTAGGGTCCTCGGTGCCCCCGCCTCTCAGTAGGGCACAATTGGCTCCTACCGGTTTTACAATCATCCCCTAACTATCACCTGAACCACTGGTAAGTTAGAGCTCTTTACTCTGCACTTGGGCAAGGGTATGGGCTGTGCATTTATTCCCATGAAAGATCTTTTTCATTTTGATCCAGAATTTCAGCCTGCTGAGACTTTAAAACAAATCGTGATTCTTCAGCTCAGAATATTAACTCTTCTTTAACCTTCTTCCACATGCAATTTTTGTCATCGCTAAATTCCTAGAATCGCGCGATTTCAGATGTATTGTGATCAGTTTTCTAAATGTGTGCACTCCAGCGTTTCATAACATCTAAACTGGAGTTGCTACCGTTACTATTTGACAATTACCAAGAACAGTTTCACACCAGGGGTCATTCGCATTTATCTGTGGTATCAGCCTACTCCAGACTGAAGCACCAGGCGATGTCGGGCGCAGTGTCAGTGTTGACCCCTCCTGTCACCTTCACATGACACCTAACACGCTGCCTGAATCTTAGTAGGTGCTTCAAAGACAAATGTTTCTCAATGCAGAAATCAACAAACTTATTTAATCTGTGCCACAATCCAGACGCTATGATTAATCTACGTTTAACAGACGGGGAAACTGAGGTCAAGAAAGTTAAATAACTCACTCAGAATTAAGCACCCTGTTACCTGGAACCAGCATTTAAAAATAACGCCTAGAAAGATTAAACAACTCGTGAAAGACACCCTAATTGCTCATTTCAGAGCAGGTCCCCCAAACTGGGTCTTGTGCCTCTTTTTCTCACGTCTCACTGGTGTGTATGAGGCCATAGCTCCCAATCACCTCTCCCACCAGCTTTCTTTTCCTCTTTTCTGCAGAAACAGACGTGGCTAAAGAAATTTCCAAATTAAGACCTGGCAATGCTTTCTATATTCTTGTTTCCTAAACCTATAAATCAAAAGTGTCTAAACAGGTCATAAATGTTCCTTGGCGATATAATGGGAAAAGTTCTGATTTATGGTGCCGGTGGAATAATTTTAAATAATTACATAAGAGTTTTGAAAAATGCAATTAACACCTTTAGAAGTTTTTTGAAATGAAAATGAATCTCTGGAGATGACTGTTCCCATACATAAAGATAGCCAGTTAAAAAATAAAAATAAAGCTACAAGATGCAACCGTGTCTGAACGATCCTATGGAGACAGGGTATAGGAGCTTTTATTTTCAATGGGAATTCACCAGCCTGACCGCATCAATACATGTCTTAACCCTGCCACCTTATCACACGATAACAACACAATTAGCCTATGTCGTTACCAAACATCAAAATTAAATCACCAAATAAGCATCTTGTTTCTATTCAGCCCCAGCTGATGCCTCTCTCCCTCTGTACTGGTTTGACACATCCTACCACACTGTCCTTTGGAACACTTCACATCCTCCTACCTGCTCCTGCAAATCTGGCCAATGTTCTTTCCTTCCTCTTTCTCTTCATTTGTGATTCATCTCCTCCTTCAAAATCCAACCTTCTACAGATGAAGTCACTCCAAACATCTTTCCTTAACCCTAACTTCCCTGGATACCAAAGAATGTCTCATATCTGAATTTCCTTCTTCAGGCTTACCAAGCAGTAGGAGTTACGGTTTTACTTGATGAACTAACGTCTCAAGCTCATTTCCGCTAACAATCCTTCCCCTCTCTCCCTCACTCAATATTCTTCACTTTGGCCCATCTTACAAACACCCTCTCTGAAACCGTGACCTCCACGTTCAACTCTGGAAGTAGCAAAACAAGGCCATTTCAGACTAAACTGACTTTTGAATCAAGTATGCACTGCTAAATGCTACCTGTTCTTTATTTTCTAGATTTATCTTGGATTAGAAAACTAAACAATACTGAAGCAGACCTTGACTTTCCTCAGGGTTCTTTCGTATCCAAGGGTCCAAGGTATCTCTCTAGTTGTTTCCATCATCCGGACGTAGTGCACCCAGCAACTACACAAAGAGAAACTCTCAGCCACCATCCTGGCCATGAGAACGAAGAAAAAGACTCAGAATCATAGAAACTTTGATCTGGAATAGATGGAGAGATCATTTTAAACCCACCCCCTCATTTTCCAGATGAGAAAACTCATGCCCAGGTAGGAAAAATGACTAGCCAAAGGTCATACATCTAAGTAGTTACCGGCAGAACCGACACCAGAACCCAAAACTTCTGACTGCTAATTAAGCATTCTTTCCATTGCCTCATACCACCTGGCAGGGCACAGATATATGAGGAACCACAAAAACTAAAATAATCAACCTCCAACACAACACTCTTTTTTGGTTGGGGGACAACAGTCTTTCTGTATTTGTTGGAATGACCAGTACTTTTTATTTTAACTACAAATTATGAATGAAAAATAAACTTAATTACCAAAGGCACAGAAGGTCAAGTCAACTTCTACTTTTGTCTAAAATTCACATAACTCTACTTGACCATTAATCTAGAGGAGACACTAGTCACATGTGGCTATTTGTTTAAACCAATTAAAATAAAATAAAATTAAAAATTCAGTTTCTCAGTCATACCAGCCACATGTGAGGTACCTAATAGCCAATAAGGTTAGAAACTACCATAATGGACAGCAAATATGTAGAATATTTCCATCACTGTAGAAAATTCTATCAGACGACGCTGAGAGTGTAGAACATATTATGAGACGAGCATAATATGAAAACCATGATAAATATGAATTCTAAGCTTGAAATACACACTTTTTTTTTTTCAGCACAAAGGGACTTGCAGAACTATTCTAGGTCTTTGGTTTCTGATGAGGAAACTGAGTCCTAGGAAATTAATTTACACAGCTCTCCCAAGCTTTATGAGCAGTTAGTCACAGGGTTGGGACCGAATGTCAAGTTACCTAACTCTTAAGGAAGTGATTTTTCCACTAAACTTGCTGACTGGCTGAAACTAACAATATGGTCTGCCTCACCCTCTTTAAGATGATGTGGGGTAAAACGTCTACGCAACATCCACTCCTCCATCTTCGAAAAGGACAACTGAGGTACAACAACTTACCCATATTGATTCTGGATCTATGTGGTTTCAATGGAGCCAATCTATCCAGGGTAATCTGGAGGTGGGCACATGGCTCGGTCCCAGCCAATCAGCATATTCCCAACCCCTTGACCACAGTGATTGGTTCATACACAGATGACTCAAGCCATTCAGTCAATTCAGAAATTTTTGTTGGAATTACTGGGCAAGAGACACTGATTTTTTGCCAGAGTTGCTAAACTGTGAATGTGTTGGTCTGGGGCTCCCAGGAGCCATCTTGCTCAGCAAAGGGAAAATCTGACAAAGAATGAAGCCAACACAAAAAGAAAGCAGAACAAAAAATGGAGCTAGACTAAGTCCTGATAACGTGATTTGATTGCCCAGTCCCAGCTGTGTCTGAGGCCAGGCTAACCCTTGAACTTTCAAGTTCTGTGGGCCAACAGACTTTCCCCCATTACCAACCAGTCTAAGTTGGGTTTTGACATTTGCATCTGACTAATACAGGTACCTCTTTCCACAGGGAGATTAGGAAGTAGTTATATTAATATATTCAATCAACCTTGAAAAGCATAGCAAGAGGGAAACACCAAATTATAAAGCACATGATGGCAGTAGCAAATCTTGGTTCATGTGATGCCATTCTGGGAGGGATTCCCCAAGTCAACCCCAAGTATACTCAAACTGTCCCAGCCACGGATCAATCACTAAGTTTCAATTCACCATATGTGCATTTTTCTTTCAGTCACCCAAATTTACAAGTCTCTTATCAGGTGGGCCTGCAACTTCACTTTAAAAATCAACAAAATGTCTTATACTCATAAGCCCTGGGAATTCCTTCAAGACGTTTCACTGTCTAAAAAAAAAAAAAAAAAAACACAAAGAAATCCACCCCCCAAGGTCTCATGATGAAAGTATAATTAAGACTTCGTGGTGCAATGGGTTTTCACTCAAAATTCTTTTACTGTCCTTTCCCACAAACCCTGCACTAACTTCTCACTCTTGAATTCGACATTAAAGTTTCTCTTTTTTTCTAGGTCCAATGGGCCAAACTATGACAATCATACTTTCATAGAGTCTGGCAATAAATGATTTACAAAATCTGTTAGCAACTATTTTATTTCATTCACATACAGTTGGCCCTCCTTATCCGTGGGCTCCTTATCTTCAGATTCAACCAACCGCCAATCGAAACTATTCAGGAAAAAAAAAAAATTCCAGCAAGTTTCAAACAAGCAAAACTTGAATTTGCTGCAAACAGGAAACTAGTTACATGGCATTTACACTGTATTAGGTATTACAAGTGATCTACAAATGATTATATAGCTGATTTACTTTGTTGTACAGTAGAGACTAACACAACATTGTAAAGCATTTATAGTCCAATAAAGATGTTAAAAAAAAAAGAACCTATCAATCAATCAATCAATCAATCAATCAAGTACATGGGAGGATGTGTGTAGGTTACGTGCCAGTACTACACCATCTTACATAAGGGACTTGAACACCCTCAGATTTTGGTATCCAAGGGGTCTTGGAACCAGTCCCCAGCGGAAACCGACTGAGGACTGTAATACAGGGACATACATTCTGTCTTCATGGTGGCACATTTCAAAATGTCCAGTGTGTAAGTTATATTGTTTGCAATCAGTTACTGAGACCAGGCCATATTAACAGGATAGGTTTTCACAGATTAACCTCCCCTTAAATAATGTTAATTCTAAAAGGCTTTAATCTCTCCTTTATAAAATGATTTTTTTTAAAAATTCAAAAAATTAATCATTGTTTGGGCATAAAATAATTGTTCTCTATTAGTGGTTTGTTTATTTATTTCATTCAATGATCTTTCTGTCCAGCTCATCAACAGCTTGGAGCTACTTTTTTTCTTCCATTTAACTTTTTCATTTAACCTTAATTAGCTTTTTCATTTAACCTTATTAATATGTGGCATTCAGAATTTCATTTATTCTATTACTATGAAATTCTAGCCAAAAATGAATGAGGTCCTATGGCTTAAGATTTCTACTAACAACATTAATAATAACCTGGTGTCTTAAAGTCATCATAAACAAGTCCATCATAATATTATTAGCATCTTTTGTTAAGTGTGTGTCACATGCTGGGTGTCTCAGGCTGGATGCCTTATGTTCCAGTTTTCAAATGGTCCTTACCTTCAGCTTCTGAGGTGGCTATCATTTGTAGCCACTTCATAGACACACAAACAAAAGTGAAAAGGTTAAAGATCTTGCCCAAGGTCACAGTGGCAGGTCAGGAAACAGACATGGTCCCCTGTGCCTCTTTTAAAGCCAGGCTAATTCTTTTGACTGCGTGGCCAACAATTCTAAAATCTGAACTAAAACATCAGATTGAAATCTTTCATAACTGTATTATTTGTAGCTTTAAACCTGAAATTGCATCTCATGTTGGCAGTTGGCCTCTCCCATTGTTTGTCCTTGGGCAGGGGACAAAAAGAAGTCTCTGCCCTCTCTGGCTGTGCCTCAGCAGTGGTAGATTAGCCACGGAGGACTGTCAGTTAATTCCATATTGAAGAGATTTGTGAGCCTTGCCTGAAAGGGAATCTTCTAATTCTTCATGTGACAACATAATCTACCAATGTCATTATTATGCAATTTATTTAGAAAAAAAGAGTGTGTGGGGGACACATTTAATAAATGTCATGCTAATTTTATCCTTGAAGAATCTAGAATCGTTGTCGCCTTTTCTAATCTCCAGCATCTCTAGCTAGGCGATAAGGGCTGCAATCGTAGACTGCAGGAGAAGTAGGAGAAGCCACCTCCAACTTCCCCATCAGTCACTAAGAGTCAGGGATTGAAAACCTGAGTTCTGTCTTGCCAGACACTTTCCAAGAACGCCTCTCTTCCAAATCGTGAGTGACATCTAACGCAACCCTGGGCTGCAAACTTCTGCCCCAGAGCAAAGTAGAAAACCAACTGATGTAAAATTAAAAGCTATTTGCTTGATCCATCCCTTGCTTCCACTCCGGCCTACTTTCAACTGGAACACATTCAGCTGGAATTACAGGCTACCTCTCCGTCCGGCACTGGGGCATAGAATTGATATGTGCATAACCACGGAGCATAAACATGACAGAAAAATAATGACTTCGGAAGCACCGCACACCCTACCCCAACACAAGCTACATGTGTGTTCACAGGTGGAAACGAACGGCTGTTTACCCTGAAGGCCCCATAAGAAAAATGCAGTCACCTTTACAGTAAAATGTAACTTAAGTCTTCAACATGCAACAAACTGAAAGAGAGCTGGGAATGAATTCCGACAAAGAGCTCTTCTAGTATCTTGGATTTCTTAGGGAGAGTCCAAGCCTTTCAAGAACTGTGCAGGCCCCGCACAGCTGAACTGTACAAGTAATGCGATCCTAAGACCAAGGTGGGCAAGGTTTGCAGGCTCGGGGCTCCGCTGGGTGGGTCAGGGAAGAGAGTGTGTGTGACACTGTATCGTGCCTTGCTCAGGAAGCACGTTTCCCAAAGCCCCGAATATAATGGCGATTAACTGAACACAAGAAACAATACAGGTTTTTGTCTGGCAAAGGGTTATGCAACAGATTAATGTCAACAGGTTCGAGCCGCACCAGAGCGCTTCTGACCATTTCCCGGATGCAGCAAATAAGGGCACACATTCCTTGTTGGTGTATCACACAATGACAACAAAAGCCATCCCAAGCTTCCTGTTGAGAGATGCCAGCAGGTATTGACACAAGCTTAACAGTGTCTTTCTGAGACTTCTGTGGTTTAGCACTTTGTCAAAACAGGATACTATTTAAATTAAAAATTTACTGATTCAAGTTCAGAAAAACCCTGCTTTGCTGTTTTTATAACCAAATTCGTGGGTGGGGAAACTTTGACCTTTATTTTTTTCTTTTTTTTATGCCACCTTATATGGGGCTGAGAAGGTACTATATTTAGCAAGCTAGTTTTGAGAACTAAGGTGTCTAAGCAAGATGACTATCACTTTCTATGAATTACTGTACATGTGAAATCATGGGCTTGTTATATTATGCAAAAGCGACTCAAGTGAAACAAACAAAAATACCTGTTTGCATACAGAAGTTTTGTAAAAATCTCGGTGGGGAGAAAAAGGGGAAATACACATAGACTCACCACAGCATAATGTGCTTCCCATGTGAATCTTGTTGGGCATGCAAAAGTACTTCTTTAGAGAAGAAGGCTAGGTCAGGACTACAAGATTATGGGCAAGAGAGCAGAGCCAATGGTCAAGCAGAAGCAGTGCAGTGGTGACAACCTTGGTGCTGAAGAGTGGATGGAGACCTCATGAATTGTGGAAGCCCAGCCAAGCTTGTTTCTGTCTGGGGGTGGGGGGCAGATTTTCCACCTGCTGCCCCCCTCAAGATGAAATATTCTTCTTCTAGACACATGCAAGACTCTACCTCTAACTCAACTGAGGTCTCCACGCAAAGAGGTCTTGCCTGGCCAGTCAATCTACCACGGGAACCTATCTCATCAGCACTGTCTAGATCTTAACCAGGTTTGTTTTCTTAATAGCTTTCATCATTATCTGACATCTGGTGATTATTATTATTATTATTATTATTTTGCATACCGGTTTAACGTCCCATAAGAATGTAAGCTCCATGAGTTCAGAGCCCCTGTCTGGTTTGCCTGATCCTTATCAGAAACGCATGTCTAACTGAATGCAGTCTCCCAGTAATTTGTCAGAGGTTGGACAGGGAAATCTCCTAATCTCTGCTCCAGTCTCTGCAAGGACTTGCCCTTCTTAGCCTCCCATCTGACCACCTAACAACTAACAAAATCATTCTAATAACGTCAAACCTCTGAGATACTGATGCCAGAGAGGCCACTGGATGGAAATGCTCAACTACTGATTTTGCCTTAAAATCACTTTGTGATTATCCTCCAAGCTCTCACACCTTTGGGAATATACAACCTCTCAATGTTCAAAGGGGAAGGAGTGGAGGAAATATGGAGAATTTGAGAAAGAAATCTAATTCCTCAAACATCTTGGTGCAATTCATGTCTTCTTGAGTCAATCTTTCTTATCAGTCACAAGGAAATCTTTTGGTGAGGTGAACACTACTTTGGCCAATGGCTTTGAACCAACAATGCACCACCAGTTGGCCCTTAACCGTTTTTTTCTGTCCAGCACAGCTGAGGGATGTGACACATGACGAGCTGTCACTCAGGCAATGATTCTCCACAGGGTCACAGCCCCAAAGAGTCCCACCCTCTGGTATGCATGCTTTGCGCAGCCTTTTCCAGCACTGCGTCAGGGCTGGTCTGTGTGACTGATAAATATAGCAGAAGTAATGGTATGTGATTTCTAAAGCTAGGTCACAAAAGACTTGGATCATTCTGGGGGAAGCCAGCTGCCATGTTATGAGACTCTCAAGCAAGGCTCTGGAGAGGTCCTCACCATGAGGAACTGAGGCCTCCTGCCATGTGTGTGAGCCGTCTCAGGAGCAGATCCTCCAGCCCCAGTCAAGCCCCAGCCTCACATTTTAACTGCAATCTCATGAGAGACTATGATCCAGAACCACCCATATTTCTGGCCCAGAGAAAATGTGTGAAATCGTAAGTGTTAACACTTGCTTTAAGACACTAAGTTTTGGGGCAACTAACAGAGTATCCAAACCTTATAAGGGAAAACGTGTATCATCTGGTCTAATACATACTTTCTGCCTATAGGAAAACATGTCCCCTGCCCCACCCTGGCTGTATGGGAATCATCACTGCAGAGTCCCAGGCAAAAGCACTGAGTTCCAATTTTCACATGGGCAAGCAGTTAAAGAAGACATCAAGTCCACAGTCAGGATGCACAGGGACAAAGAAGCCAGAACTCCAAAATCCCTGAGCTAAAGTGAGCCTGTTGCAGAATACTAAAGCCCTCCTGACTCCAGGGTGGACCTTTTAATGGAGCTTTTGGTCACTTGGAAGAGGGGTCTATAACAGACAGGCAGGTACTGAAAGGAACGGTGTAGCAGGTTGTTTGAAGTCCACCACGAGGTAGAAAGGAGCAGCATTTCTGAGCTCCAGATAATCGACGCTATATAGAAATGTTGTTCCAGCTTCCCTTTTTTTTTTTTAAGGATAAGCTGGAAAATGGAATTTTAATGGGAACATTTCAGCTTTTTTACCTTTGCAACTAACTCCACAAGATGCTCAACGCTTTGGGCGAATGAAACAGCACCCAGCCGGTGGGCCAGCAGTTTGCCATCTCTAGTGACGAATCCATTTCTTGCTTCCCTCATTCTCCTCCCATTATAACCTAAGTCTCAAAATTCCTAGTTTCAATTATTTCCATTTCCTAAGCTTCTTCCACATTTTCTTGGACAATTTCATGCTTTTTAACAAAACACAACCACCCTATTTGTATCCGAGTTGTCCAACTGGCTGTAAGAAAACATTTGTCCCTTTTTAAAATAAATGCAGTTAATAACGTGGCAAAACAGAAGTGAAAGAACAAGTGTCCTGCAGGTGTGTGGAGAACCACCCTTGGGGGAAAAGTGACAGGGCAATGAAGAGTGACAAATTACTCAGTCCCCAGAGAAGCAAGTTAACTCTGACTAGACGGCCTCATCAGAAGACAACTTTAAAAACCATGCTTTGCTTCCCAACACATCAAGACCCAAGAAAAGGAAAAAATTACGAGGAAATGAGAGTACTCCCTGGTCCTGCTTGCACACATCTAACTATAAACTCAACGAGAAAGTAACTGTACGACTTCCTCCTTAGCGTGGGGAGGGGAACTAGGAAGGGTCGGGAAAGCGGGGGAGAATACACATCACACATGCTCTCTTTTCTTCTCAGCAGGTGCAGCTAACTGTACCATCGCAAGTGAAGTAGGTCCCTGTACAGAGGACCTACGGATGTGAACATCAACTCAGCACAGGTCTCTCTGGCTGGAGAATCTTTAATTCATCTGGTGTATGAAAGATCTGGAGATGATAATACAGCTATGACCATTCTAAATGGAACTGCTCTGAAACGCATATTTCAAACAACAATCGCCACTCTCTGCCCACCGATCACCGTTGAAAAAAATCTTAATATTACGTAAAATTCCACTCTGTTTTGCGCAGGCCAGCCTAGGATCTCACAAGTGATAACCCACACCAAAATCATAAGCAGGATGATGAGAGCAAGGGCTACAAGAGTAAGTAACATTCTGAGTGCTATGTGTCAGTTCTTTGCAGATACATTTTTCAAACTTAATCCTCCAAAATAATCTGATGGGTAGACATTTCTACTTTATAGAAGTTCAGAAGTGAACTAACCTGGGCAAGGTCATACAGCTGGCAAATGGTTTGTGAATTTGGGTATATCTGACTCTAGAGTCTTAACAACTAAGTTTTATTTTTTCTCATCAATACCTGAAGCTAAAGATCAAGGGCAACCCCAAGTTTTCCCTAACCAATCAACATATTAAACCAATAAACTTAATTCTAGTATTATTACTGTTATTAATCTAAATGGACATGTTATTATTCATTATATCACTGTTGATAAAACACAGACCAATAAACCTCACGCCTGAGAGGCAGGGGTGAGAAGCACAATTGTGAACATGTTTTGGAAGCAAAAAACAAAGTTCAAGGATTTGGTATTTAGCAAAGCCAAGAGGAAACCAGGGTGTGTCAGTCTCTGCCCCTGAGAGAGGAGGCAAGAACAGGGACCCTTGTGGGACCCTTAGAGCAGCATCAGTGGAAACTGAAGGTCACGTTCCTCCCCCTCAGACTGAGGAAAGGAGGAGGCTGGTCTGTGGGACCAAAGTAAACCTTCGATAGAAGGAAACTTTCAGAGGAAATGATTTAAGCTTTTTTGGTGAGAAGGGTATTTTTCAAATTCTCTTTTGAAGTTCTTATTTCCATCTTAAGTCTACACAAATAAAAATAATCATCAGTTTTCAAAGGGTCTTGTGGTTCGCTGCGGGGGAAGGAGTTTGGCTTGGTTTCCTTCAATGAAACTTCCAGGACTTTGGAGTTTTTCTTATTAGAAGGGAAAACTTCAGCCTCCAGGGAGAGGCATTAGCTGTTCCCAGAAATTACTGGTATTGTCCTGCCTGATAGCAATTCAGTAAAAGAAGGACACGGAAGATATACTATGTGGCAAGAAGCTAGAGAGACACATGTTGGAGATGTATGAAGAAGCCACATTAAAAGAGACTACCCTTTTGATCTTTCGTCAGGAGGATATATTTACCAAAATGTTTTAAAAGCCAAAGAACATTCTAGAATAGCACTGTCCAATAGATTTTCTATGATGATTGAAATGTTCTCTATTTGCATTGTCCAAAATGGTAGCCACACCCACATATGGCTATTTAAATTGATTAAAAGTAAATACAATTTAAAAATTAAGTTCTTCACTTGCACTACTCACATTTCAGGTGCTCTGTCCGTTTATGTTCCCACAGTTCCCTTCATTTGCATCTATTAGTACATTTATTTCATCGTATTATAATTCTCTCTGCAGTCTCAGCTCAACATGAGGACAAAGAAATATTCAATTCTGAATTCCAGTACTAAGTAGGGTCCAGTACACAAGAGGTAAATAATAAATATGAATAGGAATGGTAAGTGAATAGATGGGTAAATGAATGAATGAGTCAATCCTCTAGTCCATTCTCACATTTACTTCCTAGGGGCCTTGCTGTCAGGCAGAATTGCTATATCATTTCCAATAAATTTTAATACCAGATGAATCCAAGATCTTGATGATGATGATAATTACATTAATAAAGATCAAAATGAGACTCAGATCGTATTGATGATGACAATAATAATAAAGATCAATAATCTTCTCATGAGAATGCTATGGCCTTGGCGTCCAATAACTGTGTTCACTATCAGTTTCCCTCCAGGCGCTGCCTTGCTTTTTTCCAACATGAGGGAAAAATACAATTTTCTTGTTTTTCATACACCTTCCTTTATAAAACGAGCACTTTGCTACTAGATTCCCAAGCTTCTCCTCCCGAAGATGTCCTGAAGATCAAATCTAAACTTCTAGACCAGGAGTCCACACACTTTTTCTTTAAGAGGCCAGATAATAATAGTTTAAGGCTTTTGTGGGATATACAACTATACCAATCTACCAAGAGAAGCCACAGTGCAAAATGCATGAGTATGGCTCTATTCTGATAAGACTTTATTTGTGGACATTGAAATCTGAATTTCACTGGAATTTTCATGTTTCATGAAACATTCTTCTTCTTTTGGTTTTTTCCAACCATTTAAAAACATAATAAACAGCTTGTGAGTGCTACAAAAACAAGCTGTGGGATTTGGCCCACTGGTCTATGTTTGCCCAGTGCTGTTCTAAAACCTGCTCTCAGCTCACGTACTTCCTATATAAGTTATAGGTCTAAGAGACACAGAGATATCCTGACACTGATGGAAACGAACCCCTCATTGTAGACAAGGAGATTGTCAAGAGCTCTGCTATCCAGCAGCTCCAGGGACCAACCAGGAGCCAAACCAGGGAAGTGTCAATTTCAAAGGAGGTACTGTGAATGGTGGAGGTGACAGTGGTCCTTATCTACCCTCTCTGGGAGAAGTTCCAGCTGTTGTCACCATCAGCTGAACAGACAGATGAAGCCTCAGCTGGTCTCAAGATCGTCTCCTAAACCAATTTTGTCCAGACTTCTATTAGTCAAAATCCTGATGTACATAAGAGTTTCTTCAAGCCAGTTAATTATGCCTTTGATCTGCAGTTACATTATCTTCAATTAAGCATTAATATATTGTGCATGAACTGACACCATGTCACGCAAAATGGTAAGGCTCCTGGTATATATTTCCTAAGCTAGTATTCTAAACAGCTGTGTAGGCAGTGAAATACTTATTTTCAAATTCATCTGTGTACATTTCCAAAATTACTGCTCTTGAAATTTTCTTTGAAATTTCTGACCTGCTCTTCATAAGTCAAAAAAATATAATCTCTTTTTTTGTTTGTAGAACTCCAATTGGTAAATTATGTTAAAAGAGAAAAGAAAAGAAAAGAAAAGAAAAGAAAAGAAAAGAAAAGAAAAGAAAAGAAAAGAAAAAAGTCAGATTGGCTGCGTGCTGATAGATGGTGGTATTCAGGCCTCATACATCTGGTGTTACCTTAAAGAAAAATGGTTTCAAATGCCCTGAGGACCTCATAGACCATGCAGCTTCAAGACCATTTTGCCTTCATCAATTAATAGTCTCCAAATTCTCAAACAATTGCAGAATGAAGAGGCTTCTACTTTAAAAAGTCAAGTCATATGTGATAAACGTAACACAGGTAAAGAGGTGTAAGACACCCAGTTTGTCTTTCTGGTTCCATGTTGGTGTTTCTTTTTCTTCCTGTATTTTGCAAAATGAGCAGAGCAGATATTTGTTTATAAAGCACTGACAGAATCAAGGCCCTGGATAAACACAGACTCTACATTTTAAATAACATTCAAGTTCCTGAATGAGGTATGCCCTCAACTCCTAGGAACCAGGTGTGACTCTGAGATGTGGGCCAATTTCAACACTTACCTGAAAGGTATCCAAATGACTTTGGTAGGAAATCAAGTTAGTGATCTCGGGAGACTTAGAGTATATTTCCCAATTCTGGCCTGGAAATATCATCAAAATGGGCACATATCATAAAAATGTGGTCTATAGGTCCATTCCCAAGCAGAAATGCACGGTGTATAGAGAAAAGGAGATCAGCTGCCTATTTAGATGCTCCACCCCACCCCCCTGCCAGATAGACCTTCACCACCGGTTATTATCCTTCTTTGTCCTCATTCCCTGGACTTCTCAAGAGGACTCCAAGGTTAATAGGGTGGCCTACCTAATTCTTACGTAGTACATTCCGCCTCTTGTCCAGTGCAAATTATCTAGGGCAAAAACCAGGGATTCCCTACCATCTTCTGATGACCACTGATTGTTCCCATTGGTGAGATGAAGTCAGAGAGCTCATTTCAACTACTCTAGAAGGAGGCTGGGGGCCAAAAGAATGAGGGAAAACAGAATGAAAGAGATGTTGAGATTTCAAGTTGGAAAGGAACTTAGCTGTCACCTTGACAAGCGGTCTTCAACCATGGGTGTGCCCAAAAAAGCACTTACGAAGGCTTTTAAACAGACCCATGCTTGGGCCCCATCCCAAGATTTTTATTCATAGAGTTCAGGAATCTACCTATATTTTAAAAAGCTTTGAGACCTAGATCTGGATGCTGATAAAAATTATATTAATTCTGATGTGCCTCCAGGCTTGAGAACCACTGACTAATTGTTCGTAGGTAAGAAACGGACACTTCAGAGGTAAGTCACTTTGCCAAAATCAGACATGTTTGGATTCAAAATGCAAAGAGCGTGGGAAAACAGCATCAGCCTATGGCTGAGCGCTGCAAGAGGGCTCTATGGGGACGGAGTGCCATTACGTTTTGGATTCAAGGAGGAGCCATTCACATTTGGAGACATCCTAGATCTATTTAACTATCTATAAAGTATCTGTAGATCTATAAGATATTTTTCTGGCAGATGGCAGTAAAGCGTTTTAATGTAATAAAGTCAGATGCATTATGAAAATACTCCAGATTGGAGTAAGACATCTTGAAAGGGTGCTCTCCTCAATTTCACACAAGTACAGCTGGCCCCTGAACAACACAGGTTTGAACTGCATGAGTCCCCTTATTTGCTGAGGTTTTTTTTTTTCAATAAATACAGTCAGCCCTTGTGTTTGCAAGTTTTGTATCAGCAGGGTCCAGCCAATCATGGATCAAAATTTCCACCTGTGGTTGGTTGAATCTGCGGATGTGGAACCCGTGTATATGGAGGGCTGACCATTTTGGACTTGAGCATCTGAGGTTTTGGTATCCTTGGGAGCTCCTGGAACCAACCCCGACAAATACCAAGGGATGACTCTGTATCATACGGGCTAGCTAAGGCCCTGCCAGCCTAGTCCGTTTCCTTCAATCTCAGAAAGTTAGTACTAGTTTAGCCATTACACCTACCGCAATGAGTGGACAGACGTCAGACCAAGAAGATGGAAAGGAAGGAAGTATGGGGGTTGGGTGGCACCCCTGTGCAAGTGAGAAAAAAGGTACTCCTTCTTCCAAGAAAATGCTGTGCCAGTTCCACACCAGGGTGCAAGGCTTGGTATATGGTGGCCAGATTTCAGTCTTCACCAGCCCCTCATTCAGGCAACCTTGTTCAATGGACAATCTGTGAGATCATACCCGATCTTCTAGAGCAAAAGTCAGCAAACTCCAGCCCAAATCTGGCCTATCACCTGTGTCTGTGTGTAGTCATAGGAGCCTTGAGCTAAGATTGTTTTCATATTTTTAAATAGTTGGAAAAAAAATCAAAAGAAGAATTTTATGTGATATGCGGAAATTATATGAAATTCAGACTCCAGCGCCCACAAATGAATTTTTATTGAAATACTGCATGCTCATTATTTATGTATAGTAAGTAATTATACATGTTGTGGCTGCCTTTATATGACAACAGCAGAGTGAGTACCGCCATGGAGACTATTGCCCAAAGAACCAAAACTATTCACCATCTGGCCCTGTACAGAAGTAATGGCTGACCCCTGGTCTAAAGGAAGAAAAGAGTTAACTATTAAGCCAAGTTCCTTTTGTAGATTTCATGAAAAGTTCCAAGCAAATATGGCAGGTGAAATGGTTTCTTTCTATATACAAACATGAAACCGAGACAACGATGGAGGAAGGTCAACTTCATTACCTAGCCACCTTGACAGTACCTTTAAATGTCATCAATCAGTATGTGCCTTGCATGACTTCCAAGGGTTCATTATAAATTACAGCACACGGGCCCCTGACACGATCCAGGGGCTGTAACAGGACTCTGGTGATGTAATGTGATAAAGGCGATTTCTCTGTACAGCTCTATATGGCACAGAGCTGGACAATTTCCAAGAACTTTAATTTCCAGAGTGCCACCTCTGACTATTCAAGATAATTCCACCCAAGCACCGGGCAACCTTGAAGAAAACTTTATCTTTTCTAGAAATGCTTGTCATTTGGGTGTCATTCCCCAAAATACAAATCTGAAGCTATTTTTTTTTCCGATGAGACACACTAAATCCAGGATGTAGATTTTCCAATTAGACTCTTTTTAAACATCTGTTGGTAGGCTGCATTTAATGTTAGTTATTTGAGCAAAGCACAATTTGATTAGACTGTCTGAAACCAAGCCAAAGTCTGCAAAATAATAGCTCAATTAAATTCTGTTTTGCTTTCATTTGTCTTAGATTTTCCTGAGTGTGATACTGTTGCAAATAATCAAGTAAACCAATTCCTTTCAAACTGAGAGATTTAGGTATATTTTCCATCTTCCCTCCATGTTTATTTAATAATCGATTCCATCTTCGCTATGCTTCATTGAACTTCATCTTGACAACAAATACATTTCTGTATTTTGCCTTTAGTCTCCTTTAATTTTCTGTACTTAGGAATTAAAGTTCTATGCCATTAATATTATACCTTAAACAGATTAGCAAATGTACAAAGGCAAGCACAGAGCATTAAGGGCAGTCAAACAGCACTGCAGGAGTTTTCTGATTTTCACTCCATACTTGGCAAGATTCATTTCATCGACCCAATGAAAGATTTCGGCAGGACTGACATCGGATTCTTTTAATGCTCTGTTCATGGTCTTGAAATGTTCCTAGAGGTTTATGAACCTGAGACCAGTCTGCAGCCCCTTCAACTAAAGTAGTATCAATTTTCCTTTCTTTTTGGCTTAGATATTTCACTCATTCATTCATCACTCACTCATTCACTAACTCATAGGGAAAGAAATATCTACGGATTGCCTACTTTGTGCCAGGCAGGGTGCAGAATGCCACAGCTTCAAGATGTAAGACTAGGGACTAGTTCCCTTGGCTGTTACGATAACAGAGCATGAATTCATATACAATTCTGGGAAAACAAGGATAAAAGAGAGACCAGGATGGGATTTTCAGAACAGCATGGCCCTCATTTATGCCAAAGTGGACACAGTTAGGAAAATAATGCTCTATCACAATAATACTGATAACGATGGTGGCAGAGATGATGAGAACAGCTAATAACATTTATTAAGTATTTCTTGTGTACCCTGCACTGTTTTAGGCCATTTATAATGTAGTAACTCAGCTAATCTTCATAACTCCATAGGATGGGCATGTGGCCACCCCCATTTTACAGATGGGAAGTCTGATGTCTTCTCATCATGTCTGGTTAACCACAACTGACTACCAGCAAAAGGACCGTCCCTGGTGCACTGCTAAAACGCATATTTGAATAGGGACTGATTAACTGAATTAACATATAATCTGGAGTTTAACAGGTATTCATTTTCCCTTTAAAAGGAGTTTATATAATTATGAGAAGAGCTAACTTTTCTGAGAATTTACTGTGTCCCAGGCACTGGGCAAGCACTTTTCATGCATTAATCATTTAACCTGTACAATCGCCTTCAGATAGATGAGGTAATCAGTCACGTTCTCTAGATGAGAAAACGGAAATACAGAGAAGTGAAGCTACTTTTCCAAGGTCACTCAGCAGTAAGGGTAGTGCTAGGACCTCAACCTGGGAGCCTGACACCAGAGATCACACTATTAGTCATGATGAGCTTCCTCTCACCGTATTCTGAAACACAAATCTCTGTAACTCTCAACCACCTGGCTGAGTTTATATGACGACCCAGTCATCATATAAAACATACAAAACATACTGTGCCTTTAAAGACAAATCACAGCTCACTTTTGACCACAGAGAGGCAGAGCTTCAGGATAAGAATACAATTTGCGCCATCTCAGATAAGGATATTAGGAACATATAAAAGACATGTTTAATTTTAGATAATATTTCAGTAGTTACTGCAGGATCTATCAGGCATCCCAGAAAAAAATAATTCCAGGTCCTTCTCTACTCTGGTATGTGATCAGCACAGACTACGTCAGGTAAGTCAACCTTGGCAGGTAGAAGGCACACGTACTCCCAACTCCAGTGCCCACGGCAGACATGGCTAATCAACCACAGCGAACCTACAGAGGCCATGCTGGTTCAAGAATCCTTGAAACAGCATTCTAGGCAGAGCCATTTCATACCTAGATCAAACAGAACCTCTGTGCTCTGTCTATTCTGTGTGGTTTGGATTCTTAACTTTATTTCTAGAAGAAATAACAATTCCTTTACGTTATCAAATAAAGAACAAACCGGACATAATTTCACCAATGTCTTATTAAAAGCAGCTTCATTAGGTCTGATGAAGCAGCTCTTCTGTAGGGAGACAAAGGAGCGCCCGGCTGCAGATCCTACTTCCAGAGAAGATGGGAAGGAACTCGCTAGGCCGTAGCAATAGGTATTAATGAAGAAGCAGCATGGGGCAACACAGCAGAGAATTTAGATATAGGAAAACATAGCATATCACAGAGCTTTTCGTTTCCTTCTGAAGAAAGCAGACAGAGACATAATTCTCTTGGACTTAAACTCAAACGCAATTTAATCACCAGGGCCTTCTGCCTAAACGGCGGGCATCAAAACAAGCAATATTTGCAATTCTGGATTTGGGGGAATCGGAAATATTATCAGATGGACTGTACTTATGTGCATCTCCTGACAGAAGGAATCATGGCTCTGAATTCCCCTCTCCCCGCTCCAGTAAGAGGACTACCACCTTCTTCTCAGGTCATCTGATTTAATCCCTAACCAGAATACCAAGAGACTAGGAGACGGCAACAGAATTTAGCCTTGGTATGGAAGTAAGAGCGGACCAATGAAAGTTCTTGAATAGCAGAGTAACTTGGCCTTGAGGGAAAGGCTGAAAGCAGTAGGTAGGCTAGGAGATCCGCACGAAGAACAGAAGATGCCCTGAGGGGGTGGAGCAGGATAAATGATCATTTTTTGCCAAGAGCTAAGCATATCCTTCCTGAATGCCTGAACCCTGGGACAAAGTAGAGGCAGGGGAAACGCCAAGAAAGGAATAGACGGAAGATGCCCAGTGGAAGGAAAACGGCAGATCTGATAACGTGGTGGGGATGAGAGAAATTAGTAAGTCGATGATGACGCGTGAGTCTAATAGGGCCTGGTGACAAAAGTGATCAGTTGGATTAGAGATGACTGAAATTGCTGTGAGGGTGAGCTAAGAGAGAGCCGTGAGGGGTACAGACAGGCTTGGAGTCATGGGTACAGAGGTCCAAGAACAAGCAAAGAAGACAGAAGTGCTACTGCAGTTAAGATCCAAGAGACTGAGCTTCAGGAAAGGAATGAACTTGGGTTCCAGAGGAGAAGTGGGAAGCAGAAAGAGAATGGTGAGGACCAGAGGGCACTGAATTCAAGAAGTTTCAAAGAAGGCAATTTCCAAGAAGACGAGTCAGCCGAAGGACCACAGGCTGCTACGAAGCCAGACAAGTTGAGGTAAGGATGGAGACATGGGCACGGAATTGAGTGACAGTAACATTCAAGACAACGATGAGGGGAAAAGCCAGATTTGGGGGGGAGGTTAGGAAGGAAAGTGACTAGTTAAAAAAAAAAAAAAAAAAAAGTTGAAGCAACAGACAGAATATTCAGGTTCTAAAAGCTTGATAGCAAAAGAAGGCGCTAGAGGAGAAGAGCTGGGAAGGGTTGAGTCATCCAGCGTTTTTCAACTACCCGTTTAAAATCCACATTTTACCATGAACACCGATAAATACTGAGCTCTGTCTGCTTGAATGTTTACCAAATTTCCTCAGTGGGATGTAACATAAAAGGACAAGGGCTGGCAGTCTTTGCCCAATTGTGTCCTGGCAGCTTTAAATTCTACTACTTAAGTAGTTAAAAATCTGTTCGGTTGAGGAAGGGGGAAAAGTTATGAATAGAAGTCAGCAGCCCTAGACCCCTTAGAAATGACTAGCATTCAGTCTCTGTAACTTACTGCGCAATAATTTCTAACTCAAACAATCGCAACAGCAAGGCGGCCGAAGTCCACCCAAAGTTCAGAATGGGATATGTTCTCTTTAAAATTTTGAGAGCGACTAAATATGACAACCATCTGATGTATGAAAATTATTCACAACCAAAAACAGACAGTCTGGAAATAGCCGGGATGACTTCATTTAGACAGAATTACCCAAATCTGTTTCTAATATACACAGTACACATAATAAATTTTTACAATATGACAAGGAAAACAAACTTAATAAAAGTTCCCGATCTTTTGTTACACAAGCATGCTATATCCATGCTATGTTTATAATAGTTTGCTCATGATATCACAGCTCAGTAACAAAGGCCCAAGCAATACAAAAACAGTTACTAGGCATGACATCAACTCACAACTACCGTAATTACATCGGTACACAAATTTCCCAAACTGTACATTTTCCAAACTGCTTCTCAATTTCAGCGGCTGCCTTTAGACAATTACTTGCAGAGTTGTCTGCAAGCTTTGAGTAATACCCGTCTTTCTTCTCTTTCCCAAGCGTCATTTCCCTTTAGAAAGTGCATATTTCAAGCGCAAGCACTATTTTTTAAATATGCCCGTACATATGTCCAAATTAGGAGACGGTGTGGTCTAGTGGTTAGTGACAAGCATTCGGCATCAGCAACTCTGATTCCGTTCCATTCTCTGTCCCTGTTTGTGAGGCCCAGGTGGCAGCTCAGGGAGAAGAGGCAGAATGTAATGGATAAGAGCATAGATTCCTGAGCTGGACTGTTTGGGCTCAAACCCCAGGTCTGCCACTTGTCAATGGTTTGGCCCTGAGCAAGTTAATTTCTCTATGCCCCACTTTCTTCATCTGCAAAACGGGAATAATAATGGAATTTACCCTCAGCCGGTTATTGTACAGTAGCTGGTTCCTAGAAAGTACAATTTAAGTGTTTGCTTTTTAATATTATTACTGTTATATTTCTGGGACTCAGTTTCCTGTTTGAAAACCTGGCCTAAATTATCCTGAACCACGGTGAATTGTGTACTTTTTCTAATGGTAGGGCAAGGGTTCCGTCTAGGTCCTGTTACCTGGATATAGTGAGGTTCAATGAACAAAGTTTGAATGAATGAATGAATGAAATCCATAGGTTCTGCAATACCCAATAGTGACAGAAGTAAAAAATATTACCTTGTAGCAATTGGTTTTCATCCAATTTCTCTAATTGCTTGCTTTCATGTTCCTGCAGCTAATGCTGATAAATACCTCCAACCCAACTCAAATAATAAGTGTAGGGAAAAAAGACATTGCCCTGTGATTTCAGAAGCATGCTTCTCTAAGGACCAAACTTTTCTAGCCCATCCCATGTGCACGACCTCTGTCTCACTGGGTTGCATGGTCAGCTGGCTTTCCCGACTGGGCAGGGCGCCAGGCGAGCTCGACTACCCCCATTGTCACTTCTGGTCCTTGGTGCTTGCACCAAATGCTGTTATTCTAGGCTTCAGGAAATTTTCTAACCACTGGACAGGGTCCAATGCTGTGTGCTAATGAGTTTCAGATTGGAGGACTTCACTGTGCATGTGTCAGAAAAGTGCCATGGTTTCTGGTGAGGTGGGGGGAGGGAAGAAAAGGCACACAAAAAAGGAAGAAAAAAACAGTAGTTTAAAAATGCTGGCTACTCAAATTGACAGGGAACGTGACCTCTGCACTTCATCAGAAATTCCTGCAGACTTACAAAATAAAGGAGTTTGCTTTTATCACACACTGTGAGGCTCATATGGAAAAATGGAAAACACTACATCACTTGACCTCGGCATGGCCCCTTTCAACCACAGACGAATATTGTGTACAAAAATTCTAAATCAACTTAAGATGTTCCACAAAAAAAACCTTTAATTTTCTGCATTAGGCTTGATGATTACTATTTTGGGTCTTGAGATTTTGCTTAGAAGGTTCACACAGGAAAAGGACTCATAATTCCAGGAAGAGTATTTTCTCACTTCGGGAATATTCATGGTCTGGTCTCTGTTGGGTGGGCACATCACGGTCTACACTTCCCTAGACTCCTTGGAAAATAATGAGCAAGTCTCACTTACCCAGGTTTGAAAGTCACCCAAGACTGAATCATGATTATTTGCTTACATTAACAGAACATTAAAACAAATTTTAAACAACTTAAGAAAACTCTAGCCATCTTTGCTTGGTGATTCACTTCTCTGGGAAGCTTTTTTCCCCCGTCAAGGCAATCAGCAGGCTTGATAGCAAGACTTCTCATCATGCTATCACCGTCTACCAAAGAAGAAGCCCTTCTTAGGAGAGTCTAACTCACAAGCTTTTTTTTTTTTTTTTTTTAAATGAGATTACATTTCTTTTTTTTTTCTTTTTCTCTTTTTTTTTTTTTTTTTTTTGCCACACTTAGTACTGGCAACTTTAAAAATCCAATCCTTTCACATCCTCCAACTGTCATCAACATTTTTTTCAGACGATGTCAATAAAATTGATTGCTTGCAGTTCTGAATTCTGCTCTGCACATGGAAACAATATCATTTGTTTTAAAGTATTTTCGACGGGGGCGGAAGGAGAAACAGAACGTCAGCAAGCCTATCCACAACATTGGGGCGGGGTGGGGAACAAACCAGAAGCAAAGTAAATGGTCGGCTGGAAACTTTGACGAAAATTCCTGATATATAAACCCTAAACCTTACTGTTGTGCTGACTGATGTGTCTTCCTGTCAGATATGAATGATGTTTCTGGAACATTAATACGTTCATTAAATTCTAACTCCCTGTACTTAAAATATTCCATACTTTGGCTCTGAGGCATCTTGACAGCTTTGTTGTAATCGCGTATGTGAGGCCTCAGACTACACAGTTGTTGAGATGCCTCATACCTACAAGCAATCTGTTGCTTTTACAAGTTTAATCAAGGTATTAGGGATCTGATTGTGGCACCATGTCGACTTGACATCTTCAACTCAGTTGTCTATCAGAGAAACCACTCTGGGTGGTGGCAGACTTCCATCATGCTCAGCAACCATACATACCTCTAACTCCCTAATCTGTAATACTACCAAATACAGCTTGGACTGGGTTTTTTTTTCTCCCCCCTTTCCCGAAGCACAAGTGGACGACCAGCAAGGGTCCGACAGTGTTATTCCTAATTACCTTTTTTTTCACTCTCGATCCTGTGGCTCTCATAATTAGTTACCTGGGGCTGCAATCCAATTTGAAGTGATGACAAGAAAGTGATCCATGAAAAAGTAATAAGTTAAATCCAATTTCAGCCTTCCTCTAATTAAATGCACATGGAACTAATGACTCCAACCCTAGCATTTCAGTGATAATGGTAATTAGCAAGGTGGGAGTTGCTCTCTTTTTCAACACTGGAGGTGTAAACCACAAGGTAAAATGGTAGGAGCACTCTTAATTACATGTGTCATTTTGTCAGCAATTTACACATTTTTGACCAGTCAAGTATGTTTTTTTTTTCTCCTGTTCCTCCCAACCTCCTAGCCCCAACAATGATTATAACATACTATCTCCATGTTCCAGCACATGGAAGCTCACAGGAGCATTTCAGGCTAGAGAATAAGAAATAATGTTTTCTTTGCTCTTGTTCACTGCTGTGATACACACACACACACACACACACACACATACACACACACAAACACATACACACACAGTGACAATTAGGATAATTATGCAGATCTTAGTCCTCTTAATTGAAATCCAGATATTTACAGTGGAAATTGGTTTTTGTTGGTTGGGCTTTATTTTTGCTTATGCTATGAAAAATCCAATAATTTGCTTATTGATGTAAAACATGGCACTCAGTAGATGCTGAGTAAACACACATTGAAGGAGAAGCAATAATTAACTTCCTGATAACATACTGGTTTTTGGTGGTCTTAAAACACCTGGATTGCCAGCCTGGCGTTGTCATTGCCTGTGTGCTCTGTAGCAAGTCACTTAACCTCTCGGAAGTTTCACTTTTCCTCATCCATGGAATGGTTCATGATAGTTCTACACCACAGAGTAGCCGTGGGGCTGGTCCATAAACCTTAACTATCTTTGCAGATAGGGACATATGCACGTGGTGACAAACACATGCTTACACTTCAAATAGTAGCATCACATTTGCATTTTAATGTTTAGATGCGTGTAAGCAAAGTGACCATATAATTAAATGTCCAAACTGGGATACTTTTAAGAGTGAGAGTTATTAATAAATACACTCAGTCAACAGGCATAGACTAAGGCTGTCCTGGGCAGACACAGGATCACCTTATATACAGCTGAAGTTGAAATAGCAAAAATGAGGGAACTCATTTTATCACAACTCACATGAGGAATCTGGTGGCAAGGACAAAACACATTATTTTGGGAAAAAAATTTTTTCCAGCAACAGTATCGAACCTGGGCAAACAGATGGACTTCTTGAGCTTCATGAAACCCTTGACGCAAAATTCTGTGTGCATGTGCATTTTTCTAGGAGGGGATCCTGTTTCTATCATATTTTTAATGGTGCGCATAATCGTAAAGACTTAATAACCATTTTAAAGCATCATTTCTATTTTATTGTTGCTTATCCAGACTTATTTTTTAGGGTTTGGGGATTCTCCAAACTTGTGTGATAACAATGAAATCTTAAAAGGTACCAAAATTTCAACACTTCATATCAATCTCATGCCAGGGATGCAAATTCTAGACAATGTTAACTGCAAACATTAAAAAAAAAAATCTGCCTCCCTCTCCTGAACTATTATGCACTTTACTAATTCAGTGCATAGGGATATCTTTTAAGGGTCAGTATTTCCAAACCATTCCATTTCACTATCTACCACATAAAATCGTAGTTTCCTTTAAAGGTTTCCTCTTACCAATTTATTCCTCAGTGAATAACGTGGAAATGATACGAGGTACTAAGATTATATGTGGCATTAATGCCAAGCAAAATGTTGCCTAAAGCACGTTTTATATAACTGCAAATAAAAATGCTAAAAAAAACACCTGCTGAATCTTGCAATTTTAACTTCCTCCACTTAAAGCAGGAGTCCTCATTACCATCCTGAGCTTCCAACGGGACGAAAAGGCAGACCCTTCCAGTGAATTCCACCAGCCCTCCTTCCAGTGAAACGGCCCCCTGTGTGAGGGGCTTGCACATGAGATAAACTTGGAAGGAGGGGACGGGACAGGAGAGAAAAGTATCAGATGACTGCTTTCAAGTTCAAATTCTTTATACATGGCCTGAAATGGTGGTCAGCTCTCCTCGGTAAGCAACACACAAGGTTTACTTTCTTTCTTAACTTGAATGCTGCCAGAATACACACGTACTTTTACTTTCTTAGGAGAAAATGTGTCACTTGATTTCCTTCCAGTTTATGTCCTTGTGCCAACAACTAAAACGCTTAAAGAACCCAAATGAATTACTACCCAGAAACGGTGGTCAAAGTTCCAAAATGTGATCAATAAAATTGCTCACAAATTAATCTTCAGCCAGGAAAGTTACACATTTTCGAGGTTATGGGCGCACCTGCACTGTTAAGCATTTATTTCACTTGTTTTAGCAATCTTCAGAAGTATATAAATATTTATAAAAGGAAGCCTACTATTTTTACTCACATATAATTTTCTTTCTGTGGCAAAACCTGGTTAATTCTTTCACAGCTCAAGCATCCTGCAGGTAGGGTCTGTCTCCTAGACATTTTTACATCTCTGAACAGCAGCTTGATGCCCTGCAAGTTGTAGCTGTTCTAGAAACGTTCACTGAGTTGCATTTAATTAATTCAGAGCCTTCTGAGGCTGAATTTATGATGGGGCCAATTTCCAATTTTCACTTGTACCATTCATAAAAAAATTTGCAAAGCAAATTAATAGACCAAATAAGGAGCTATTTAGGTTACTAAGTAGAATATTTTTCAAGAACTTCAGAAGCAATATCTGTACCCGATTCATGCCTTCACCATAAACTACAATGTCACCCAAGAACGCGACCAGTTCGGATTTAGTTCAGTATGTGTATCTGAAAGATACACATAAAGAGCGTCATGTCTCACTTATTTACTCTCATTTCGCTGAAATTAGTCCAAATCGGTGATGTTTGACTACATTTTGTGATCTCTGTCGAGTAACCACTTATAGCCTCCTCTAACTTTCCATTTTCTTTTGTTTGTATCATCAGCCTGTGAAACTGGAGAGCACTGCCAAACATAAAGCAGGGAAGTGTGAGATTTGCTTAAAATATGAGTCACAGTATATTTGGGGATTTGGGTTTCTTTTTTTTTTTTCCTCAAGCTATCAGCAGATCAAATCCTTCTTCCCTGTCAAGCCTTGCTCTATGTGGAAGATCTGAAATTTGCTAAAATAGGTCTCTCGGTGTAGAAGGAAGGGTAAGGAGATCAGAGAGGAACAATGTTAAGATTTGCTGTAGGATTTCCCTTTCATGTCAGAGCCGCTCTGGCTGAGATGCCCCAGCAAGGACATGGCTCGACAAGATATATTTAAATGTGAAGGTTATTCCTTCCATGAATCACCAAGTCTACCTAAGTATTTTTATAACAAGGTAATATGCCATGTGGCCTAGGTTAGTAATTTTTCCTCTCTGTTTGTGGAAGGCCAGCCAACCCAATAAAACTTAGTGAATTTGCATGACCCTACCAGGCAGCTGAAGAGACAACAGTCTATGATGCACTTGCATGTGTGTACGCACGTACGTACACACACACACACACACACACACACACACACACACCCCACAAACACACACACAGGTCAACCAACTCTCCCCTCCCCCCAACCCCGGAATCAACTCTTAAAACTGGTCTAAATGCTTTGCTTGTCAACTCTCCCACTGAGGGGGCAGGAAAGGACTCAAAACATCTTCTTTAGCAAAACCAGCATCCAAGGTGGCCCCCTCATCCCACACTTTTCATACAGACTGAAGTGCTCAGTAGAATGCATTAGGCTGGTTTTGACACTGTCCTTTGCCAAGAAAAACAAAGCCCTCTGTATCATACTCTTTTGGGGGCTAAAAGCCTTATAACGGGCAAGAAGAAGAAGAGCCCTCCAAAGGAAATCCCCTAAAACTTGACTTCATATACTTAGCCCTAAAGGAACTTCACTCACCTTGGAAAAGAAGTTACCTAAAAATGCCCTATGTTTTTTAAGAAGCATCTAGAAAATAAGTCTAGTCGAAAAGATTGCAAATGATATTCAATACTGAAGAGCAGTCCATTAGACCATGTATGTGTGTCCTTTTTGAAAATTCTCTCTAACCAAAGCACTACGATATGTGAGATTCTGCCCCCCAATAATATATTGTTATTTTTCCAACGCATTCGAGGTCTGATCAATTCAAGAGGACTCATAGTATTTTTAAGGCTGTGAGAGCTCCAAGGGGGAGGCAAAAAGAATGGACAGTCATTTGAATCACTGAATGACAGGCTGGGCTAGCTCCCTGTATACATTAATAAATTAGAATTTTAATTGTGTCTCTGTCTGCAGGAGATGCCCCAGTACTTTAATATGTACCAACAATTGGCTATGTTCTGGAATCTGCAATGTGGCCTCCGCTGCTGACCTCTGAAGCACAATTCCCAGTCTGACTACGGAAACTGTTCAGTTTGATCCTTTCAACTTATTTGAATCCTGACAAATAAGCTCACAGCTGAAAGGTCAACACAGTCATATTTCATCCTCCAGAGCTGTTCTTAAGACATCTGCACAACAAAGCACTGCTTATAGCACCTGACATGGGACCTCAGTGACACTGGACCTCATTAAAAATGTCCCCAGCATTCACACACATGAAAAGGCATATGGGTTGGTGATGGCTGACCAAATAAACTGCTTTTGGAAGTGTTAGTAAACAATGCACATTGTCATTCAACTCTGCCAGTAAAGTGCTGCTATCATGCTGAACTTCCTCTAGACGGTGACAATTTCCAAGCAGACGTAGAAGCACCAGAATGTGTGGCCCAAGGTCAGTTTGATCTCTGTAGGATAATTTGGGTGCTGGTATACTGGTTCTCTCTGATCTGAGAAGAGTCAACCCAAGCTAGAATTTGGGTTGACCTTGTGATCATCTTAATCGGCATCAAGTTATACCCACCAGCTCCCACTTACAAATTCCTCTCCAGAATGCCCAGCGTGGGAAACTCATCTTTGCTTCCCATCTTGAGGGATGCCCACTGTTAGCTATGTAAGTAGTTGAGCCACCTGGTACCTGCCCTGCAAGTGCCCTCCCTGTCCTGGACGGGAGCATGGGCTACTCCATGTCAAGTTTCTTTAAAATGTCTATGACAATTTTCTACTCCAAGTCAAAGATTCAAAGTAGATTTTTATGAACTCACTCCTTCCACTCCGCTAATCCCTGCCCTCAATGTGCCTGAAATGAGAAGCTGCCAAAACGGTCTTTTTGAGTATCTTTACATAAAAGATGCTTGCCAATCTTTATCAATGATTCAGAAATATTTGGAAAACATCCAGTGAATAATGGAGTAGGTATCACATTCATTACTAGGTGTATTAAAAAATACAGTATCTTCCTTAATCCCAATACGTTCTTGACAGTATTGACATTTTGGGTTGAATAATTCTCTCTTGTGGGATACTTTCCTGTGCACTGTAAGATGTTCGCAGCCTCCCTCCCCGGTCTCCCTCTACTACATGCCAGTAGCACCCATTCCCCCCAAGTTGTGAGAACCGAAAATGTCTCCAGACACTGCCCAATGTCCTTTGAGCGGTAAAAGCACTCCGGCTGAAAACCACTGCACTAAAGTAACATTTGTGTGTGTGTGTGTGTGTGTGTGTGTGTGTGTGTGTCCCATTTCCAGACAGATCACAAGAGAATGAGTGACATATGTGAGCACTATGGACTTTTCCTCATTGGTAAGCCGCACTGCCTAATAAGCAACCCATGCCAACAACTCCTCCGCCTCCAATTAAATGGTCTCATTAGATTTGCTTACTCCCAACAACAAAAATGTTGGTTGAACAGACATTTTCCCCCCAAATGTCATGTTCTAGTGTTAAACAAAAAAATGAAGTTTTTTGCAGAAGATTTCCTTACGGGATTTGCAATTCTCAACACAATCCACTTCTGAATGGCTTATCAGCTGTCCCAAAGTGTATCATCAACTTCAAGAAAAAAAAAGAAGAAGAAGAAAAAAAAAAAAGACTTGCTACCTGAAGGGCTGGTTGTTTGTCATTCCTCTTGGGAGACTTTAATCCACTAACTTGCTGCTGTTGCTGCTGGAGAAGAAGCTGTCTTGCCACTTGAAGTGCCTGCAAGGAAAAATGGAAGGAAAACGTTTGTGTTACTACACAGGTTCAGGGCCTCCTTCACAAAAAAGTATTCTAGGAAGGACACATGAGGATGAGATCTTGACTTTTCCATTTCCGGGCAAATGAAACAGCAAACCAAACTTCCCACCAGTCTAAGTTGGAAAACTTTCCAGAATGTGTTTACGTTTTCTTAGAGTTAGCCAATTCCATCCACAGTTCCTCGGGCGTAGCAGTCCATCTGAGCAGACACTTGATTCCTACCATAAATGTGACATGAAATGTAGAGTATGAATGATTGGGACTTTGAGGAAGGAGGGCAGAGAGAGGCCAGGAAGGACCTGGGCAAAGCCAGAAACTTCGGAGACAATAAAGGGCTCTTTTCAAAGGTACCTTCATACTCCTCCAATTCTTCTCGTGGGAGCTAGGCAACTCGAGTTGAAAGTAACACTTTCACCTCATTTGAGTCCAAATAAAGAGGAAAAGCTAAGTGGTGGACCACACTGTGGGTAAAGTTATTTGTGAAGGAAGATCAAATCAGGGTGACCTTGATGGACTACGTAAGAAAAAATCTTGGCCAATCTGACCTCTAAGTCCACTCAAAGGGTACCTTACACGCTTGTGAATAAAACTGACTGTGTCAAACACAAATGGGTCCTTCTGAGCTTACACCATGGGCTGGTTTTTATTTAAAGCTAGAAACTGGGGAGGTGCTATCGACTGGAGATAAAACCAAAGGAGAAAAGGAGACTCCTCCAAAGGCAGAACACTGACCAATGACTGACCAATCTTTTTCGAAAGCTCAAATAAAAAAGTATGTCATCAATAAATTTTCATGCAGTCATTCAGTGACAAAGGACTTAATAGGAATAACAGCTAGCCCCACCTTTCCAAAGAGGACAGCAGGATTGGCAACAGAAAACTGAAATTTGCAGGCACTGTGCTAGAAAATCACACGAGAAGTTACATTATTTGAATCAATTCAGCTGAGAACCAAAAATGTACATATGGACAAGATGTTGAGAAGGCTCGTTAAATGATGCGCCTGGAGTTTAGAGACAAAACAAGATTTACTGGGGATCACATCAATAATCACTGCTACATGATAACTCATTATTTGCACCTGAAAGAAGATTCACACAGAGACGTGGTCAACGTATCAAAAAGATCTGACACTATAATCTTAGAAAGTGTGAAAAATGGGCTAATGATGGTAGTGTGTTCCTCAAAGAGGAACAGATGTCATTTACATAAGAAAACAGTGTTTATAGTTCTAGGAAAAGTTAGAGTGACACGGTGCAGTGGGGAAAGGCAAGATGGTACGGGGTTTCCCGTGCAGCAAACTCAGAGGAAGGGCAATGAGAGTGGTCAAGGGGACTACTGTTCATGAAAAGATGCCTAAAAATGTTGAATCAGCAAGAGGAGTACTTCTCCTCAAAGGACAATCTAACTAAACCGAGCTCATGACTGTACCGTTGTCACAAAGAATATTTTTAAGACGCTATGTAAGGTTGCGTGGTGGCTTTGTGCCTAAGAGGTCCAGAGGGAGGAAATGAAACATACGCACAGATAAAGAAACGGGTGACAAAGAAAAGATCTTGGGAAAGACGGACCCCTCCTATCTCACCTCCCTACTGCACCCACCCTTCTTGTCCCTTCAGTAGCCTTCTGTCTACTGAACTCACCACGACCAGCCCTTCAGATGGAACGGACAGGCTATTTCATCTGGGAAGGGAGAGGCATGTTCGAGAAAGCCTGCCTGCAAGAGCCTTGAGAAGAGAGGCTGTCTGAGAGGGGCATCTGGAAGCCAAGACGCCTGGGAGAGTTGCCTGAGACTCCAGCCTGCTGTCTCCGAGGAGGATTCACCACCATCACTGGACTCCGGGTTTCCTTGTCTCCTTGGAGACGCTCAGTACATGCGTAGGTGTAAAAGTGGGCAGAGTGAAGATTTCATTTATATCATATAAGAAAAATAGTCCCGTTGCAAGGTGCCTGCAGGAGCAAGAGCCTCTCCTCCTACTGTGTACGTCCTCTTAGCTATTTTCCATGAAGGTTTTGTGGCTTTTTAATGTAGGAAAGGGAACTGTTATATATTTTAAGTGCTACCTTCAGAGCTCCCAGAGTCATAGACTGATCAGCCAAGAAGGGTCTGGCTACTGGTTGGAAAGGCAGACAGAAGGTCTGTAGATGACAATGAAAAGATCGTGCGGAGAAAGATACGGTGGGGAAGAGGACAAAAGTTAGGTGCATTCAAGACCAAAACAGAGCAAGCAAAGGAGATCAGAGTAGCGGCAACTCCGCAGAGTCACAAATCTTTGTTGAAATAATTTACCATGTTTCACCAAATACTTGGAGAACAGGGACTCAATTTTCAAGTACTCAAGTCTCAGAGAATCTATACAGTGAGCTCCTCATTTAAGCAAAAGACATACTAATAAGTGTCCTTTAAAAAAATGTACATACACACAAACCTATTCTTATATGAGCAAATTCTCATAAACGCACTTCAGCAAAAGAAAGTATAGGCTCAAATTTAAGTTTGCAACAAATGTTTACTGAGCTGGCTCTATACATTTCAAAATTAGCTACTGGAATCCTTGCAATTTTTCTGCTGGGTTGAAGGAAAAAAAGTCATTTATGTGTGTAACATCTTTTTCAGACCCAACATGGGGGAAATCAAATTACATAATCGCGTAACATCCAGCCCTTTCACAGCATTTTAGACAAAGCCACACCAAAGAAGATAATTAAAGATAGAAGCACAGGGCAGAAAAGGTTTAGGAACTTGTATGAACACAAGGGAAATTTTAGTCAAACTACTGAAGAGAGAACAGATGATGAAGATGTGTAAACTGGCCTCCAAATTTCACCCTCAAAATGAATGCGAACAGGTAAAATAACTTCAAATATTTGGGATGGAGAGACAACCCTAGTGCAAAGAATATATTCATCTTGAGGGACTTCCCTCATGGCGCAGTGGATAAGACTCCGCGCTCCCAACGCAGGGGATGCAGGTTCGATCCCTGGTCAGGGAACTAGATAGATCCTGTGTGCTGCAACTAAGAGTTCGGCATGCCGCAACTAAGACCTGGCGCAGCCAAATAAATAAATAAATCTTTTAAAAAATATATTAAAAAAGAATTATTCATCTTGATATGAATTGTTATGAATTATTCCATAATAATTCCCTGGCCTCATCATGAGTATGAGAGCAAAGTTGGGGCAAAGTACTAACACTTCCCCACCTTCCAAAAAATCAACTAAGGTCTCAGCCAGAATTTTAAACCTAATTTATTAGAACTTATAAAGTGCTGTGAAATCAATCACTAAAGGGCATTTGCTTTTCTGATTCCCATGATATTTTAATCACTGTAATCTAGATTTTAAATCGTCACAAAAAAAGAAGAGAAATAGACCCTTAGTGCACCAGACTATGTATATGACATTATAATACAAATCCCTTTTTTTAAAAAAAAATCTTTATTGGAGTATAATTGCTTTACAATGGTGTGTTAGTTTCTGCTTTATAACAAAGTGCATCAGCTATACATATACATATATCCCCATATCTCCGCCCTCTTGTGTCTCCCTCCCACCCTCCCTATCCCACCCCTCTAGGTATCTATCATGTGAGTCAAAGATGCTTATCGTCATATTCACTGCTGGTCAGTAAAAAATTTG
Source organism: Balaenoptera musculus (assembly GCF_009873245.2). Classification (NCBI taxonomy): domain Eukaryota; kingdom Metazoa; phylum Chordata; class Mammalia; order Artiodactyla; family Balaenopteridae; genus Balaenoptera; species Balaenoptera musculus. Next base: position 84,553,500 of record NC_045795.1, read on the forward strand.
TAACGACTGATGGGATCCCCTTTGGGAATTGCACCATGGACCTACATCCACTTTGTTTCCTATACATGCTGACTTCATAGCCATTTTTACCTGTTCCATGCATCAAAATCATAAAAACCAGATTCATGTCTTTCATCTCAGATTCCACTGCCTAAACCTCAGAGATGTGTCCCAACACGACTAAGGAGTGAGGACGGACTTCTCTTATTTTTATAACAGTTTCTCAATCATGATTGGAGCAAGGTCCCTTAAGATATCCTGTTTGAAGATACAAGTAGTTCCTTTAGCAGCTATAGAATAATAAGATTCAAGTAGATATTTTGTGTGTGTGTCTGTGTGGGTGTGAAAGAGAGAGAGAGAGAGAGACAGAGAGACAGAGAGACAGAGAGACAGAGGGAGAGGGAGGGAGAGGGAGGGAGAGGGAGAGAGGGAGGGAGAATATGAATAAATAAAAGAATTTCCCTTGTAAGAAGCAAGGATCAACTGTGACTCAAGTTCCAGACCAACTGCTTGTGTAAATAACTTAAAAGGTTCCATCCAATCTCTGGAGACCTTTTACTCTTGGTGGTGGTTTCCTGGGCTGGGTTGAGTCAACACTTCCTTTAGAACAGATGTGACAATTGCCTGGCCCTGGATAACGTGGTGCTGTACTTGACTGCTAGGCTGGAGTTACAGTAAAGATGCAGTTCGAAGATGTCAGTGTGAAGGCGAGTGATAAAACCAGGCACTTATGGCTCAGTCGCACACAATCCCATGTATTGTCCTTCAACAGATGAAATCAATGGCCCTGTGAGCTAAGAGGAGCCAAGGCATACACTGCCTCCCTCTCTGCCTTGGCTGCTATCTATGCCCCGATCTGCCCAAGGGGTTGAAGTCTCCTTGTGGTCAGCACGCCACGGACCCCAGCCCATGCTGGGCACTCAGAAGGTCAGGGAGACTGCTGCTGGGTTGCTAGTTTGGCAGCACGCTAGTTAGTTTCATGGTGACTGGGGACCTGGACAGTTTTGACACATCTTCCATTCTTCTGGTTCCAGATGACTTCATTCTCATCAGTGCCTGCCATTCCTTGTAAATACGTGCCATCTGTTATTTACAAATTATATTTTACATCAGCATGTTTGTAACTTTCGAGCTATTTACATCTCAAGTTCATGGCAGGTGCTTGTATTTGGGGGGTGAGGCATCCTATGAGGTATGCTATGTTTAGCGTGTTGATCAAGGTAGCCAATGTTCAAAAAACATGTTTACCATATTTTAAGAAACACCAATGTGTTTACATAAAATATGGTTTAAGTAAACATGCACACATACATAAAGCAACCCGGTAGGAGAAAACAGACAATTTTTTTTACATAACACACTTGGTGATGAGACCTGAGATCAGTACTGATACATGGAGGTCTTCAAAAAATATGAGGCACTGCAGCATTTTAGGTCAAGGGTCAGCAAACTTTAGCCCAGGGACCAAATCCAGCCCATCACCTGTTTTTGTCCAGCCCATGAGATAAGAATGGTTGTTACTTATTTAAACAGTTGGGAGAACAACAAAAAAATATTCTGTGACATGAAAATCACATGGAATGTAAGTTTCAGTGCCCACAAATAAAGTTTTATTGGAACACAGTCACCTTCATTTGCTTCCATACCACCCGGCTGCTTTTAGGCTACAAAGCAGAGTTAAGTACTTGTGACAGAGACTGAAATGCCTAAAATATTTCCTATCTAGCCCTTTACAAGAAAAGTTTGCCAGCTTATCTTAGGCTGCTATCTGTATTCTGAGATTCTCATAAGATTCCCCTGGACACAGTTTTACATAAACAGAGCTTTCAATCATTTGGCCAGAATAATTTTAGAGTGGAGCTAAGATGCAAGGATGTTACTAATTAGCTATTCTTAAGGCTCAAACTCATTTTTGATTTTCTGAGAAGGAACTGGGGCAGGAACACAAAATACATCCACGTACTCCTCTATCTGAAACCATTTCAAACTACTTGCGAACGCTGAACGCATGTTTCTTCTTCCCACAGGTCATTTATAGCAGTTCAGAGTGAATCTCATTCTAGTGTGAGGTTTTCAACGTGCCCTATTGGCCAGTGGAGAAGGGCTGGTGACTTCCTGTCTGCCCCGAGAAGCTGTCCCATCTCCAGCTTCAAAGGCTGCTCTGAGTCAGTCACCCTTCCTCTAGTTTCTTTTCCTAGACTCTCCGCACCCCGCAAGATCAAACCTGTTTCTCAGATAATTTCACAGGCTAATCAACAGTCACTGCGTAGATGAGGGTGGAAGGAAAAGCCAGCAATAAAAAGCCGCATGGGAAGCTTAGTAGGAAAGAAGACATGTTCTCTCCTCTATTTCTCAACCTCTACAGACACCTCAAGTCCCTCCAGAGCACCTTCTCCCCCTACGCTAATTTGCTATCTTGGTTCAACTCCAGCAACTAGCTACCATCTAAACACGAATGCTCCTCATGGAACCCAATCTGACAGTTGCTCTGGAGCAAGACCCAGAAATAAGTATGCAGGGAAACTCCATCACCCCCTTGCTTTGGACACGGTAAGTATTCCAGTGCAGGATGAAAAGCAGGTTTGTGGGTTACTTTAAGAAAAGAAATGACGGTGGCTGACAGAACTAGAAGCATTTGCACAGAACCAACAACATTCCAAGGCAGTGAGTTCTCCAACAAGAATGCAAAAATATATATATATATATATATATATATATATATATATATGTATATACACACGCGCACACACACATACATATATATGTGTATATGTATATAATTTACAACTAGAGCACTTGGTTATCACAGGAGAATGGAAAAGTGAGCTAATCTCACAGAGGGATTTCAGTGATTATGAATATGAAAATATTAGATGCCCAAGGAAAGATTCCAATTCTAACGATTGTGTAAATATTAGATACCCAATGAAAGATAGCACTATAGCAAACCCTCAAGTCATGTTACTGGTGACATAAGTACACAACAAACGAAAACATACTTTATCAGGACTTTAATGCACAGAGGGCAACAACAACCAACAAAAAATCATCAGAGAGCCTTTAATTGTCTCTTTGCACCAGTCACTGTTTGGTCTAATCTGTGATACTGCAAATAAGGGTGTAGACTCTGAGCATTCATTGGTAGTCGATTCACTTGACTCCACCCCCAAAAAGTAGGCGGGGCCGACAACAATGCCTTAGATCATTTGGGACAGTGGATCTGAATCCGTGACCCAGACGAGAAAGGTTCTACGGAGCACCACCCATCCTCAAGAGTTCTGACAGCTCTATAAAGTGTCCTACACTTTGAGGGCATTCCAACCGATATTTAGAGAGCGTGTGGCTTTCTCCAAATGTTCCACAGCCTCTGCAAGTGAGTTTATGAGACAACAGCTGGAGAGACGTGGTGAAAAACTGGAGCAGAGACCACCTCACTCCTACGACTCTCCAAAACTACGTGTTCAAGTTAAAAACAAAAGGGACAGGAAATGGAAAAGTCAAAGTCCCCTGTTGTCACCACTGTCCTAACTGAAGAAGAAGACAGGGCCGTGAGCAGTGTCACCTCCACCTGTGCGGGTGGAGAAAGATGAGGCCACCACCCAGCGTCCCCTCCCCAACGGGGACCACTGCAATTTCTGTACTGTCCCACACCAGCTTGAACCTCCATCCTCTAGATCGACTTCCAATGCCACGTTTCCCAAATCTTTACTGACAAGATTCCATGTTCCTTAAGCTACACAGAGGATGGTTTTTACTGCTATGACATTTAATAGTCATATATTCTTTGCTTTAAAATCTAACAAATAATGCAAAGACATGAGTACAGGTAGCTTGGGAGTGTGTGTGAGAGAGTGTGTGTGTGTGTGTGTGTGTGTGTGTGTGTAGGCAATCCATTAGAGCATATTTTCTTAGGAGAAAAGATGGCAAATGCCATTTCCTTCTTCTTTTTTAAACATTTAATTTTTTTTTTTTTATTTTTAGAAGAGCTGGGATGAAGGAGAGCAGAGTTATGCAACTGTGTTCTTGCACCATGCCATGATTCACCAGCATTAAGTGCTGCAGGGTTCAAACACCATCTCATGCACCTACTACAGGAGACTTGGACACAGAAATACCAGAAGGCTGTAGACAGGAGGAGGCATTTTGCTATAAGCCCCACCCCCAAAGGAAACCTGGGAAGCAGAAAAAGGGTCCGCAAACCCCATATTCACTTGCAGTTATGAATAACCTTTTTTATTTGTAAGGCGCCCAGAAGATGCCTCCTGCCAAAGAAGGTCAAAGTTAGGAACTTTCACAAGCCAAAAGGAAAAGGGTATCTGTGATCCTCTTGCAAAATCAGCTGAAATAAGTGAAATGGCTACAAACAGGCAGAAAGTCTGTTTGAAGTCTCTTATAAGAGCAGGAAAGAAAAGCCCCACCATCATGCTCCTACTCCAAACATCTATTAACACAGGGCCCCCCCAAGCACCTTGTTGAGGCCCCGGTTGGCTGCTCCTGGCGGGAGCCAGTGCCAGACGCTGAATCACCACCACCGAGTCTCCGGTACCTGAGTTATGTTTGGAAGGATTCCATTCAAGCACTGCCCAGGCCTGAGCCTGTCTAGCTCATGAGAGTTGACAAGACCACAGCCTGGGGTACCATGACTGGAGGCAAGATTAGCACTGCAATGAAGTAAAACAGAAGTCAACTTTATTAGACAGTATCTAAAATGTTAAGCAGGATGCTGCAGCAAACCCGTTTCCCCTAGTTAAGGAAGGACCAGACTGTACCCAAAAGTGAATAAATAAACTGACCCAGTCCTTCTCCAAGTTCCCGAAGTAGAAAACAGCGGGGGTCAAATGCGAGACTAAATGAATCCAAGGGATCTGTTAACTCACTGTATTAACCTGCTGTTTTCTGCAATTGCCTTTTATGAGGGTGCAGCCCGGTAACTCTCATGAATAATCCAGATTCTTATCTTTTCATACCTTGGAGTGAGCCTTTGAAAGCTGCCAAAGAATCTGGCTGGAATCATGCTCAAAATAAAGAAGAATTTTCTATGATTCTACTCGTAACACTGAACTTAAGTTTCTGCTCAAGCAAATGATGCTGTATCCATTTTTCTTCTTGTAATATAAGCCACACATACTCGAGATGCCCTCGAGATGCCCTAACAGGAAATAAACCCTTAGAAGGCTTCACTTCACAAATTACCTTCCTTTCCTTAGCTGAATTTTGGGCAAAGAAGCAAGAGTGAGAACCAAGTCCAGCTGAGATAAAAGACAAAAGAAAGAAATAGAAAAAAGAGGAGGGGAAAGACCCAAATATGACTAATAATCTAAAGTTTGGAACTACTCACTCTTGGCCAAAGTTAGCCTAGATAGAAAAAAATCCAAATATTTTCCAATAATTTACACTTGCAAAGCAGTTATTGCAAACAGCGAAGAATATACCTGTATAAGACCTTAAGAAAGGAGGCACATCTAGAAACACAGGGGCAAGTGGAGGGTCATAACTCCCCGCATTTAGAATACTAAAATAAAAACAACGTATTGAATTGCTTACTACGTGCCAGGCACTATGCCAGTTAGTTGCTTTATACTTTTTATTTTATTCTTCGTTCCCAAACATTTCTAAGGGAAGCAGGGGAAGGGCTTATGATTATCAATTTAAAGTGGAAAAACTAAGATGGTGAGGTTTGGTGACTTGCCCAAGGTCACAAGTCTAGTGAGTGGTTAGGACAGAAATACAAAAACAAACGTTGTCTCCTGAAAACGTGATACTCACATTCTACCAAGGTCAGTGATTAGACCAAATATGGCCAAGGGTAGTTCTGGCAAATGGACATGCAGTCCTACAGAGCCAAAAATGCATGAATGAACGTGCGTCCCGATGCCTTCGGGATGAAGGGAAGGGCCTCGTCACGGTACCACACTTCCTAACTCATCTGTCCCCTTCTCCCACACCGAAGACTTGCTTTTTTTTTTTTCAACCAGATCTTCCTATTCCCAGGACTCTTGGAGTCACAGTCACATCTGTAATTCCCTTCTTCGTGTTCTCTGCCCACATTTACATGGCATCCAAGTATCTTCTCCATTTAAACACTACCCTTCCCAGACAAATACTGCATGACCTGACTTACACACACGGAATCTAAAAAAGTTGAATTCAAAGAAGCAGAGAGTAGAATGGTGGTTGCCAGGGACTGGGGGGAGGGGAAATGGGGAGATATTGGTCAAAGGGCACAAACCTTCTGCTGTGTGAGTTGAATAAGCTCTGGGGATCTAATGTACAGCATGGTGACTACACTTAATAATATGCTATTGTACGCTAGAAATTTTCTTAAGAGGATACAGCTTCAATCTTCTCACTATACACACAAAAGGGTCACTATGTAGAGGTGATGGATAAGTTATTTAGTTTGACTGTGGTGATCTTTTCACAATGTATACATACATGAAAACGTCAAGTTGTACACCTTAATATAGATACCATTGCTTTATGAAAACCTATCTCAATAAAGTTAAAAAGTAAAAAGTAAACGATATCTTTAAAAGTTAATAAATTCTACCTCTTCCTAAAAACTCAATCCAGTTCCTTCAAGCGGCAGAGTCCTTCCCTTGGGGCCCAAGGGACCAGCGCTGCCTGTGAATCCCTGTAACATCCGGGGTTTCCACTGCTGTGACGCCAATCCCCAAGCAGGCAGACAGGAAGAAATGAACAAGCCCAGCTATCTCTGAATCTCCCTCAGAATTATCTATCCAGATTCATCCATCTTCTCTGGGGATACTGATGCTGTCACCATCATTCCCTGATTTTGATCCTTTCTTCAAGTCCCAGTAGAGACAAGTCCCCTGTTCCGTGGTTCAACTGAGCCAAGGTTGGACCTTTGCAAGAAGAGCGTTTCATAAAGCAAACAATGGAGAGGCTGAGCTGAGAGAGCACAGATTTCTTCTCACAGTTTAACTGAAGTCCAGCCACAGTTCACACACCGGGGTAACTGTCTCTCTGCTCCACCTTTGTCTAAGTTCGACCTGTCTCTTTCCACCCACCAGACATGGCTTTCAGGTCCAGCAGGATTTCTGGCCCCTGTTTTTTTAATCCACTGTAGATTCTCACATTCTACTATAGTTGCTTGCTTCTTGTTTGAGTGGTGGTGGGGAGGGGGTGTTAAGTAACTGTATGAAAGTATTTTGCTCTGAATGCTTTTTCCCCCTCACTTTTATTGAGATGTAATTAACATGTAACACTCTAATAGTTCTAAGTGTGCAGCATGATGATTATATATATATATAAACGATTACATATATATATGATTACATGTATATATAAATGATCACTGCAACAAGTTTAGCTAACATCTATCACCTCACGCAGTTTCAATTTTCTTCTTGTGAGGAGAACTTTTAAGATCTACTCTCTTAGCAACTTTCAAATACACGATACGGTGTTATTAACTTAAGTCACCATGCTGTACATGACATCCCCAAAACTTACTTATCTTTGTAGCTTTTGACAAACTTCACCCACTTCCCCAATTCCCCACCTCTGGCAACCACCAATCTGTTCTTTGTTTTTATGAGTTTGATCATGTTAGATTCCACATACAAGTGAGATTATACGGTATTTGTCTTTCTCTGTCTGACTTATTTTACTTAGCAGAATGTTCTTAAGATCTACCCGTGTTGCTAAAAATGGCAGGATTTCCTTCTTTTTATGGGTTAATAATATTCCTGTGTGTATGTGTGTGTGTGTGTGTGTGTGTGTGTGTGTGTGTATGTACATCACATTTTCTTTACTCATTCATCCATCGATGGACACTTTGGGTTTTTTCCATACCTTGGCTACTGTACATAATGCTGCAATGAACATGGGGGTGCAGATATCTTTTCCAGAGAGTGATTTCATTTCCTTTGGATATATACCCCCAAGTGGAATTGTTGGATCATATGACAGCCCTATTTTTAATTTTCTGAGGAACTTCCATACTGTTTTCCATAGTGGCTGCACCAATGTACATTCCCTCCAGCAGTGCACAAGGGTTCCCTGTTCTCCATATCCGCACCAACACTTGTTATCTCTTGTCGTTTTGATAAGAGCCATTTTAATAGGTGTGAAGTGACATCTCACTGTGGCTTTGATTTGCATTTTCAATTAAATATATTCTTAAAACTGTTCTGGTTCCTGGCCACTGGGGATGAGGAAGATAATAATAAAAGGTGCAATTTTGTGAGTGTTTATTGCCTGACAAGTACTACACAGTAGAGACACACAATCTCATCAAATTTTCACCATCGTTTGAGGCATCATTATACCCAGCTAACATATATGGAAACACAGGAACAGAAAGGTTAAATTCTAAAGATTATGCGAGATATGCATAATCCTTAGCACGGTACCTGTACATGACAACTACTTATTTAATGGAAACCAGTACTAAGTACACTGCCCCATACATAAGAAGATATATTTTGTGGGAAACAAAGATTCCTCTTCCCCAGTGATCTCAAACCATTGGCTATCCTCTTTAGAGAGACACTGAGAAAACCACAGCATCCTCTATTGAGCCCAGAGGGATCTAAGGCAGACAATATTCATCGTATGAAAAGCGAACTGAGGACAAGAGGGCTGATGTGATTTACCCATGGTCACACGGATGACTTGCAACTGAGAGGCCTGTATCCTTCCGCTGGCAAAGGCACTTGAGCAAATATGGCTCCTTCTGACCCTCACCAAACCCTAACCCATGCCTTGCCTTGACTCGTAGAATAATACAGAGGGAACGGCTGGCTGGAAGCCAAAGGACAAGCCTGGGGGAGATGAAGGTACTGATGATACAGCTGCCAGGTCATGACGAAGAAATGATGGCCAACATGTACTGAATGCCAACCGCATATCTGGCTTGGTTCTAAATTGTTGTACATAAACAGAAAGTCTACCGAATATGCCAAAGGTCACAGAGTCTGGCTTAGAATCCCTGCCCTTGTACTTCAAGAATGACACAACCCAAAATGGCCACTAACCCGCAAATCCATGGATTTGGAATTCCTGCATTCACGTGGAACTAGAACTACTTGCTAGACATGACAGATCTTTAGAGAAGAATTTAGAAATGTCTAGAAGAATATATTCAGTTAATCCAAGCCACGCTCAAAGGTACTTGGCAGTGAACTTTTTGAAGATTTGATCACTCTGGTCAAGGAATTAGAAACATTTTCTTAAGAGGGAGGTTAAAAACAAAACTGTGTTCATCAGACGGACAATAGCATTCACAGAGCTGTGCTCATCGGGTGACAACGATCTTTGGAGCTTCTGGTCCCTGCAGTGCAGCATGAGGTGGAACTTGAGTCTCCAGGCATGAAGAAATAGGGATTCCCTGGGAATCTGGGGGAATTACTGACCTTAGGAGAAGCATAACATTTCCAAAGAAAGAGAGGCTTACTTCATAAAACATTAATGTATTTCTACAGAAGCAGCATACATGGTGGTGAAGTGCCCACCCGTCATCCTGCCTGGATTTGAACCCCAGCTCCACCACTTGCGAGCTGTGTGACCTTGGACAAGTTACTTAACCTCTCCTTGCCTCCGTTTCTTCATCAGTAAGAATGGGAGAAAATAACAGTCCCTTTATCATAATTAATACATACAATGTGCATAGCCTAGGGCCTCACAATGAATAAGTGCTTCTGAAATAAGTCAGATAAAGATAAAGATCATATGATAGCACTTATATGTGGAATTTAAAAAAATGATACCAATTAACTTATTTACAAAACAGAAACAGACTCACAGGCATAGAAAACAAACTTATGGTTACCAAAGGGGAAGTGGTGGGAGGGATAAATCCGGAGTTTGGGATTAACAGATACACACTACTATATACAAATTAGATAAACAACAAGGACCTACTATATAGCACAGGGAACTGTAGTCAATATCTCGAAATAACCTATAATGGAGATGAATTTGAAAAAGGATTGTGCTGTACACCTGAAACGAACACAACATTGTAAATCAACGATTCTTCAAATAAAAAAAAGCACTTAAAAAATGATTACTCATTTTATAAGATATGAAAAACACATAAATGAATTAGGAAAATAAAAAGTCAAGTGTAATATCCTCATCTACACATGACACCCTGACAACATTTGGGGGCATGCTTACATGAACTACTTTTCTGAAGCAAAACTGGAATCATTAATTACACGCTTTTGAAAATCCCTTTTTGAAATTAAAAACCCATTTTGAACGGAGACTTTTCAAACCTAATTTCTACGTTCAGCTTCCAACCAACAAACAGTGCTGGGGACCAAATAACCTAAATTCTACCCCGCACCCTATTCTAGAGACTTCCGGAAAAGGTTTTAACCTAAGACTTAAAACTGCAAATGGCATGTGACTAATTTTTACTCTGTAAGTAGTAACCATACGAAGGAGTGCAAGACACACAAGAATTCAAGAATCACACGGTAACACTGAGGGTTAACAGAATGTTTCGATTCTTTTGCCCCAAAGCCCACAACCGCGAGTAACTTCTCACTTTGCACTGCCAATGAGCAGGGTCTCTGCAAAGAACCAACTAACTTGATTTTTGTGGAAGTTAAATTGCCAACATCATATTGAGTTAAAGTGAAACAAAACAAAAATCAAAATTTTAGCCCAGGCTGTATCTTAAAAAAAAAAAAAAAAAAAAAAATCTCCTAACTTTTCACGCTGAAGAGATTAAAAGTAAGCGTGATCTCTTCACCGGCTTCTCCCTTCCATCTCCATCAACTCCACGCACTAGATGCATTTTCCAGTCCAGTTTCTTCATGGTAAAATACTTTCTCATGAGACTGCCTGTGGTCAGGGCTGAGTATGTCACAGGAAAAACGCTTCTCATGGCATCTAGATCATACCCCTTCCAGCTCGTGCCTGACCATGAAATACAGACACACCCGGAAATTATAAACTATTTTAACAACAGGACATTTTCCCACCTCAAAAGTGGGATCATCATCACAGCCCGCCTATGTCCCAAGCATGTTCCAAGTACTGACGAGTTAGCATTAGTCGGGCACTTTGATTTGCACAAAGGGCTGTGTATAGGTACAAAGTGTGACGATCCAACCCAAATGCCTTTTGGAGAGTCACCCAAGATGACAAAAAGAGGCGGCGGAAAGGCTACTGCTTCTATGGTTGTCCTCCCCAGGACGAAGCCACCTCCCAGGGACACGCATGCGGGGCAGTCCTGATGGAGCCTGCGCTGTGTTTGAGTGTCGGCTGCATTGTTCCCTTATATAGTCAATGGAGAGGGAATCCCTCTGTGTGCATATTTCCTATCCACATTCCAAGACAGTATAGGCAATGAAACAGATTTTCAGCTGTGATTTATAGGGCTTGATGTGACCGGGCCAGGCACTGTGCTAGGATCATGCCCATCATTTGTTCAGGGTGTGTATACATGAGGCAGCCCCTGACCAAAATCGTGCTTTAGTTATTAAAAGACGTGCCCGTGAGAGCATGTACGCATAGGTCAGTGCTTGGCTGTGTATAAAGAATCTCCATGCACTGATGCAAACCCCACTAGAGAACGAAAGCAAAAAAATTAAATTTTAGTTTGCCTGTTTAAAAATCTACGCTTCATGTAGATTTGAGCCTTTCCCTAGGCCTCTGGAGGACTTGACCTGAGATAACCAACAGCCCTGCAGGTCATTTTTTACACGACATAAGAATAAAGACGTGAAGATGTTTCTGAGGGCGTCTCGGAGACCTACAAGCCGTCTCTTTGCAGGACACCACCTGCCCGACACGTTCTAAGAGAGGAGCAAACAGTTGGACACTAATAAATGACGCTGCTCACCGGTCACAGAAACTCTGGTATATTTCCCTTTAACTGAGCTCTTTATGTTTCGATGTAAAGTCAGAATATAGCCTTCAACAAAACTGTAAGAGCTACAGATTTATCCAATGGCATCACTGTTTAAAAGACACACACACTCTCTCACATACAACATACAAGGCAGGCATAACTAAGGAACGCATCTAGAAAAGCCAAACTACTGACCAACTCAACCTGGGAAATCCTGTGCCATAAAACCATCCACCACAGTAGATGAATTCTCAGTAAAAGCCTGGCGAATTCGCAGAAGGCCAAGAGGCACCTGAGTCTTAAGGGTTAACTTGGTTGCCTTTAAAAAGAAAATGACACATGTAATTTCCTTTTATCATAAAACAATGCATTTACTCTTTTCTGTATGTCTGTTAAAGGGCATGGCTTTCTGAGTGGAAAACAAAACAGAACTTGGTCACATGTTTATTTGCTTCAGCTACTCCCTTCCCCTTCTGATAAATAATCAAACATGCCATCCAGAAAAAACAAAACCAGCGAGCTGGGAAATTTGATGGTCATCAAATAGACTGCGATACCAAGAACATCGGCCCACTGTTCCCACACTGAGTTTTTGGCCTCCACACCTACACTAACATCTGAGTAAATACCTCCAGTCACTCTTTCCATTTTCCCTGCAATTACTCCTACTGTTATACAAATTGTCCTCAAGGCAGTCGCAAACATAATTTTTTTTTCTTGCCAAGTAGAACAACTTCTGAATCTGAAAAAAGCCAGCCTAGCAAGATAGATACACGTGTATATACACATACCTATTTTATTTATTGAAATGCTTCTTCCATGACAGGTGGGGGACAAGGACAGAGCCTGTTTCTTTCTCTATTCTAATAGATGGCTGATTTAGAAGCTAAAATTGAAGTATATTTAGTCTGGGGACTAACAAACAAGGTTTAGGGTAATAACAATTCCCTTCAGATCAAAAGAGCTAATTTTCTACTTCCTGTCTATTCCCTGACCAGTACACAGTGAAGAAAAAAAAAAATTAGCACCTGGCTTACCAATTATACTGAAGGTGGTTGGGTCAGGGTTGGGGGAGGGGTGTGGGGAGAGGGGAGGGGGGCCAGAGGGACGTCCACAGCGGACAGGAAAAGGTGGAACCCTTTAAAAAAAAATGTCAAACCATGTGTTGAAAAACTCATTTCCAGAGAAAGGACCCAAGGAGCAACCACGTCACTCTTCGGCATAGAGAGAAGCAAGCAGCCCAGGTTCGAGGGCTTTCCCTGCCATCCTAATTATCCACAATGAGCATTTTGAAAAGACCCTTCCAACATCAAAGTTAACAACCATCTCGGAAAGTGAGGCGGGCTTTCTCTTTCTTATTTTGCGGCCCACTCCATTTAAACAATAGTAATATGAATGAGATAATGACCGTGCTTGTTTCAGCAGTCTGACTTTTATTGGCATGAAATTGGTACAAATATTATCAAGACCGATTCACAAACGATGACGGGGTCATGATGCACACATGGAGGACAATCGTGCAGATGCAGATTACCAAGCCGCCAACCCTGCACCCTCTCACTCCTGGTGATACCAGGAAGGAAAAGAAGGCGACACAAAACAACCTCACAAATAAATAAGCAGAGCGAGGTTCTAATCTCCGTTCAAGCTCCTAAACCGGTCCTGACGACACACGGCTGCTGACTTAGCTGAGACTATCCGGAGACACGTTTGAAAGCAAGAGTGAAGTAACAAGGAGTTAGAACGAACCGGTCCTCTCAAAGCTCTAAAAAGAAAAACGTCTTTGATGGAAGTGGGGGTGGGGGGGCGCCAGAAAGAGCAGTAAGTAAGTTGAATCATCTTATTTTGCCCTTCAGAGAATGTCTGTGCAGGAGCAGATCCTTAGTTTTAAAAGTTTAACCCAGCGAAAATGTTCTTTTTTTTTTTTTCCTCTGGACACTTACAGAGAAAATGAAGAGTTTGATCGAGAAAGCTCGCACTGTCTGCCCTTGGATTTCCGTCTTCTTGCTGTAGATGGGTTCTGGCTGTTTCTGTGAAGCGGGGTTGCCGAATGGTAAAAAAGATGTTTGAATAAACAGGAAGTCCTGTGCAACTGAAGCACACTCGAGGAGAAAACACACTGGAACATTGCCCTTTGTAGGCAACTTAAGGGACGCCTGCCTCCACGGTAGCTGCCTGGGCTCTCACTAAATGACAAAGAAACCACAAGAATTCCTCAAGTAATTCTTCACTTTCAAAGTTGAGAGATCAGTTGGAGCTTGGAGGTAATTTTCAAAGTTGCATTTAGCACTTAAAGAAATCTATTCAGGCTACACTGTATCTAAATCACCCCAGGTCTGCAAGCAAGGACACAGCATCAGAAGTGTGCCGGGGCTAGACCCAGCCCTAGCCAAACACAGCTCATTCACGCAGACAAATACACACCGACGGGGTTTTGGGCAGCCTGCTCCTGAGATATTTTTGTGGTGACATTAACATAGGCAGGATGCTTTTTTTTTTTTTTTTTTTTAAAAAAAAAAAAAAAAAAAAAAAAAGAAAGAAAAGAAAATTCCGATTCTGCAGACTTTAGAGGATTTTGTCACACGTATTTTTAAAGAACACATCGCCTGCATTCCAGGGATATGCCCCTGAGCTTGCTTTTGCTGCTTTTCCTTTTCTCTGCAAATCAACCAAACTACCTGTTTAGCTTGAGATGCCTAGCTTGCCTACCTGAACACTCCTGAAGCCACCCCAAACTAATTATCAAAGTCCTGTCTTCCGTCACCCGAGTGAACTTGACAGATACTGTAAAGAAAAGTGAACTGCTGAAGGCAGAGAAGTCAGCTTGAAAAATAGGATGAAGAGCTGAACAGCCAAATTCAAAAAAAAAAAAAAAAAAGAGAGAGAAAAGAAAAGATAAAGGGGGGGAGGCGGAGGAGGAAGAAAAAGGATTCCTTCTGAAAATGCATTGCTGCTGTGGCAATGTTCTTCTGCCATGGAAGCAACTGATTTGTTATCGAGCATGGAACGCTGGACTCTCTGTCATCCAGGTGCTAATACTCGGCTAAAATAACTCATTGGGAACTGTCAGTAGGATGTTTACATAGGCCCCAATCTTTTCTTCATAGAAGGAAATTTTTTACTGGAATTCATCTTCTTTTGATCTCACATTCAAAGCAACGGCAGCTTGATAGACATTCAAGTCTGAAAGCAAATCCAGACGCTGAAGATAAACCGCCAGAATATGACAGGCAGAAGCATCTAAAGCTTATAAAAACCAAGAGAACAGCATGTCGCCTGAGTATTACAATAGCAGAAATCAAGAGACATATTAGGTGGAACAGATCAGCCACAAAAACAGTTCAAAAGGCAGATCAGAGAAACAGAGGACGAGGCTAGGAGGGAAAAAAAAAAAAAAAAGGGAAAGATCTGGTTTACTGCCTAACCTCCCTTCTGAGCCCTGCAGCTTTTAGATGCCTGCCTCTCCACTTTTAGAAGGGGTGGAGTATCCAATTCAAATGTTCCTGTCTAACTCAGCCAGTCTAGTTATAAACGCTGCAGATGACTTCCTAGCAATCCATTTCTAAGGGGCAAGGGAAAAAGACAGACCTTCACCTGTCTCAGCGTCCAGCATGCTACATTTTATTAGCAGCCCCTGCATCTGCTCTGTCATGTAGTGTCAAGAGGCACATAGCCTGGGCGCCAGGCAAGTGGGTGGCAGGAAAATCAGTCCTCAACAGAAGAGCTCTAAGCGGTTCGAGACAGGGCTAGAGACTTCTGAGCAGTCCGGTTCCCTAAAAATGGCTAATTACTAACTGAACACAAATGCTCCAGCCTCAGTCACACAGATAGATGAGTTCAGGGCGATGGACAGAAAACTGCTCAGTACCTACTCACTTTGAAGTCAACTAAGGCAATTTCATAAAGGAATTATTGCAAGAACTTTCTTAGAGGTACACAATTATTTCTCTTAAAAATAAGCCACTTATTCTAATTAAAGTCAGGGTGTCTAATGAAAAAAGTAATTCTCCCAACAATTTTGCACTTAAGAGCTGTTTGTTAATAAACACTGAATGTGAACAGGCAGCATCAGGTTAAAGGGCAAGAGAATTCCACATTATAATTTAGCCTGCAGTTACTCCTGACTGCAAACACCTCCTGGGAGCACAGAGCCAGATCATTTCTACAGCACCCTTGGATTTTGAAAATCAGCCCCTCCCCCGTTTCTGCACAATAACCCAACAGTGCAATGTGGATTTAAAAATCCACTAACCAATTTTAAAAGCTGTAATCAGTTTAGGGTTTGCCTCATGCAAACAAGATTCCTGGGTAACTAAGTTACACACGTGAAAAACAAACAAAACAAACAAACACAACACAAACCCTCCTGGATTCTGAGCCCATTTTGTAAAAGGCATCTTTGGTCACGCTTACATAGCTGTCTGATGTGCTAAGCCGATCATCTGTCTTTAAACTGTACTACTTCAATATATGAAAGTTGCCACTACTCTTCTCCAAGCTAAAAAAATAAATAAAAAGTTGCTTTCAATACTCACTCCCAAAGTCTGCCAACTAAATATTCTACGTTGCTGTAATGGTTCCATTTACCCAAAACAGGGAGGTCTACCATGTAAAGCGGAATGCAAATTCCTTTATATATTATAAAATACATTCTTCCTCTGCAAAGAATGCTGTCACTCCCATGGTGAGACACGGAGGAGGAACACTCGTTTCTCACAGCCATTAAAAGTCTTTTTAAAAAATCTGCCATGTATAAAGACCTTCATTAGTATAATTAAATGACTGTTGGGTTTTTTTTTTTTTGATATAAACAACTTTTGATCTGTCATTTCAAAACCTCATAATAATATCATTAAAGAGCTACCATTTTTAAAAGAGAAATTGTCTGCTTAGGGCCATGGACGAGTAGCCATGCTCTGGGCCGCTTCCTCTCTTTCCCTTTCAGACTTCTCCTGGACTTGAATGTCACCCCAGACCTTGAATCCTTGAATGTGAAATGGCTTCACGCTAATTGCTCTAATTGCTTGAAGATGTGCTGGCAGGTGAAACCTGATCCCCGTGGCCATTGTAGAGACCAAGAACAACACTGGAATGTTTACACAGTAGTTTGATTTTAATAGACAGAAGGGCTGAGTTTCAGACAGCAAAAACACAGCTAATAGGTGACCCCTTAATGTAGTCTTCCTTTAAAAAAAAAAAAAAGAAGACACACAACAAAAAACAATTTCATGTTCTAAAAGGCAGTGTCCTAAATGCCAAGGTTATTTGCTTGACTCTTGGAGTGAGTACACGTTACGTTGCACCTGACATTTATACCCGAAACTCTACCCCGAATACATTTTTTTTTTTTTTTTACCTTAAAACAAAAAAGCACTTTATATGTCAGTCACCTTACAAACAGATTAGGACTGTATGGTATTTCCAAGTAAGTGCCTTCATTTAAATTTTAAATTGAATATTTTCCACTACCGCAAAACTCCTTGTCCCTTAAAGGAGAAGCCTTGTATCTCCTTGTTTATTCCTTTGGTTCTTCTGCTTCCCCCTCCACCCACCCCCATCCCCATTTATGGAACTCCTGACCCTTGTACATTCCTGGATTGCAGTTAAAGTTGAATCCAAACCCTCTCATGTTGGTGCCTTAGACAAATATGCATCCTTTTGGTGCCTTTTTTCTTTGTAACCGTGTGGGACTGTGGTCTGCTTCTCATCTAGAGGGACTAAGGCAGCCAGGGGAGTGGCTGACATAGTTATTCAATGACAGTGGCCATTCTCCCTGGATATTTTAATGAATTGAGATGGATACAGAGGTCTGACAATGGCTCCCCAGAGCCCTCTCTTAACAGAGCACAAATGTAACCAGCGCTGGACAGGAAATATACTACAGCAAGACCAAGATAAAAATACAACAGCACCTACAAGGTGTCAGTAACAAAAGGAAACCCACCAAGGTTAGGGGTAGGCTTAGACAGGTGTTGAGATACAGACATACATACATACAGGAATGTTTCATACAGAGCCAAGGAAACAGGAACTAAGAATTAAACACGTATTATAGAATATCACAAAACAAAGAACTGACTTTAAGGTTAAGCTGGGCAATTAAAAGCAATAGATATACCTTGTAAATAAGAACAGAGAAGTAGGGAACACCCCACACAGCTGGAAGGCACTGTCTAATGGCTGCTCTCTAAGTTATGCTGTGTATCAACTTCTGATAATGAAATAAAAAAGGCGGAAGAAAGGGTGGCGGGGAGTCCTTTTAAAGCTGTGAAAACGCTTTAGTTACATAAGCTAAGTAATAAATATAGGAGCTTCCATTGCCCAGACTATTTGTCCCCAAACGCCGAAAAGACAAAATGATGAAACAAAAACAACTGCTTACAGAACACCCTTTCAAATCACAGCCGCCTGACACACATTTATAGACACTCATACCTTGTTTTAAAAGTTACAATCTCCTATTAAGAAGTAATGCTTCCTTCTCTGAAAAAGGAGGAGGGGACAAGTAACCATTTATCCATTTAAAGATTAAGTATAAACTAGTCCAAGCCAGTGAGAGGAACACGGAGGGAAAAAGTAAACAGGACCTCACCCCCCTACCCCAAAAATAGTTCCCTTTTGAAAGCTCCATGCAGCTAGTGCCTGGTACCGAGGGCCGCCCCGTTCCTTGGAGGGGTCAGGAAAGCTATGCTAAACCGACAGGTTCCGTTTACAGCAGGCCAGAACTTTGTTTGGATATACTGGCCTTGCTCCCCGCCAGCTTAACAACAGATGGCTAGAAAACTTTCATTATGCTGCACAGGACTGAACTGCAAACAATCTAGAAAACTGTGAAAAGTTTAACTCCCTCGAAACCAATGTGGCAAACCAGGACCTGCCCAGAGGACTGTGGAAGTGATGGTTAAAACAAGGGCACTTGCTAACTGCCCAAGTCAACTCAGGCACCATTCCAGACGCCAGAAGAGCAGCGACCCGCCCAAGTCTTGAGTTTAACTGTTCAAAGCCCAGACCTTAAAAGGGGTTGTAGTTGACGGTCCCTTCTTTTTTTATTTCCCTAAAATGTACTGTCAGACTTTCCCTCGCCTTGGGAGAAAGAAGATCTTCCTCTAGACAGTTCCCAAGCTCCCTTCCTGCTTTCCTTCCCTCCGGATATCGGGAGGATGAGGCCGAATAGTTTTGTTCTAACACCCAGATTTAAATATGATTTATCCAAATCTGCCTATAATTTAAATATTCATTAAATTGATTCAATCACATGAACCCTAATATCTCCTAATGCTCCAAGACAGGTTATAAATGTACCTTCAGAGGTTTAATTCAATTGGCAGTCTGAGAGGTCTTATCACTGGAAATGTGTTATTTTCATATTATTCAAGAAATGAACAAATGCATTTTCCACAGATGTATTTGAGAAGCTAGCCTTTCCTGTTATTGAAAGAAAATTGTGTTTATTACTCCTTTAGCATAGTGTAAACTCATAAACGTCAACAGAGAGTACAAGGAAAACTGTCAACTAAATATTGTTTCCTTCATGAGCTGCTCTTCCAAGTCAATTACGCCTTTCAGCTTCTGGGGCATTGTATGATAAACTGGCAGTAAAAATCATTCACATTAATATACCATGGTGCCTTGCCTGCAAAAGGTAATTAAAGAAGTAAATGACTCATAAGAATAGACATATTAGCTGCAAAATGAAAGGCAACTGAGCTGCCACATAAAAATATGTACCATTAAGATATTGCATTTTCATATTCCTGTAATCAGCTTCAGTAGACTAATGCTTATTTAATCCAGTTCTGTGCTAAGTCCATCAACAACTGTTTTTTGCTGTTTTCTCCTTGACTGAACATTATGAGAGCAGGTTTGGAATAAATACTGCAATGAGATTTTTGCATCCTCAGTTGAAGAACAGGTTTTTATATTTTAAAATCTATTTTTCTCTCTCTGAGAAATATAATGTTAAAAAAAAATTACTGGTGGAGAAAAAAATATATATAAATTATATTATATAAAAATATGTAGTATATTATTATTATATAAAAATATATTCAGATCTGTCTCCTAGCTAGACATGTCTCTTTAAATGGCAGAACATTTCAGGGAAATAATATTTGTTCCCACATTCACTGTTTCTGACCCAGACCATTATCAGCACAGGGGATATGGTGTCAGGCCTTTACTTGCCAAATCTCTGCTGCCTTTATGAAGTGCTCCCTTTTACTGACATTAACAATGTCTTCCATTAACATGAGCAGGAGGAAGGCAGTTTATCCTCCGGCAGAGGTGGAAAGAGAAGGCAGGAAAGGAAGAGGAAGATGGCAGGTGGGGAGGCAGGAGAGGACCCCAGACTTGCCTAGTGGTCCCTGCGTTCTCTTCCTTCCAAAGGGCTAGCCACCTGACTGGATAGAATCTTCTGGAAGACACACGACTGCCCCTCAAATTAGGTGCTCTAACTTTCCATTCTCTGGTTTCTGAACTGACACTTGGCTGTATTCTTCCCATCCTTCATTTCAGAGTTCCCTCGCCAGGCCAGCCAACCCACAGGAAAGCATCACCTATGCGGTCTGAGAGTTTTCACTTAAGTTGCTCACCTCCCTGCTTCTGAAACCTTGATCTTGACCAGTGAGCTGAGTCCACCGTTTGCACTATTCATATTTCTTGGAACGTTTAGATGCATCAAGTTTCCTGGAGGCTGTAGAAATTCCTGTTCTTGTGGAAATTAGGGCTCTTTCTTGATGACCAATGCGGGCCTAAGGCTTTGCCAATTCAGTTTGGGAGTTTTGGCTTTCAAAACTCTTGCAATGCCTCTGGTGTTAATACCAGCAATGAAAATCGGCCTATAAAACATTAGGATACCTGTCTCCTATCATGTTTGCCGGCAATTCTCTCACTTTCAATAACTCTAATTGATCAAAAAATCCAAGAGAGATTCCTGACCTCTGTTTTTGTTTTTGTTTTTTTTTTAAATCATAGGTTTTCAACAAAGGCAAAGTTCTAGATTTCTACACAAGTTGCACCTTCGCCCCTTCTCTCCTGGGAGTACAGAAATTTCCAAGGCTTTAAAACTCAACAGTAGCCAGCCGGGCCCTCAAGGACAGGCCAGGATGTGAGGACGGTCCTACAAGGACCCTCTGCTGCTTATTTATCTTTTTAACAGTTCTCAGAACTGCCGAGAGCCTCCTAGATTTAGGCTGGATCTTTCCTTGTAATGTATTAGTGCTTCAACATTTGAGCAGACATCACTTGGAACCACAATTAATGAGCTCTAGTCCTTTTCCTAATTAAGGAACAAAGGTTCCTGTGTGCACACACACATGGAAAGAGAAGAGAAGGCTTCTAATTGCTTCAAAATGGGATTTTTCATATTTAGGAACATAATGGCATCGAGAAAGAAGAGCATTTCCAACAACCTTTACAAATAAGGCTTTACAAAATACTGTTAGCTGTTCATAATACATCACTATCAAAAATGGAAAGTTATGAATACCATACATGTAAACCTTTGTCTTACATGAATTAACCTATAGGTACGAATACAATGATACAGGAATTAGTTTTTAAAAATACACTAAAAAAAAAAAAAAAAGAAAGAAAAAAAAAAAGGCCCTTCTCTGAAAAAAGGAAGGTGAGAAGGCAGCTCCTCTGAGCCTGATATTCCTCAGACCTTAGCAGATTAGGATTCAAACGTGTAATTAAGAAAGATAACCCCAGTTTTTATAGTAATTAGGGGCTGTGGGAAATAGGATACTCTCTCTCAAAAGTGTTACAAATACACCACACTTCTAAATAACCTGCAATGCTTGGAAAGAAGACTCACTACCAAGGGCATAGCTGCTCTCAGAGAGGGAACAGTAAATGACAGACTGGCGTTCAAGTCCATTAGCTGCTATGTGAGAGCAGCACATCCACTAGCTCGCGACCTGTGAAAAATCTTAGATCTCTTTAAATCTCTGAATTGGATTACTGCATTAATTCTTAAGAACTGCAATCCTTCAACCAAGTCAAATTACCCTCATTAACAGTGGAAAAACTGCCTCTGCAATAAGTTTAAAAAAAAAGATATTTATTACCTATAATCACTTTCAGATACTTCACCTAGAAATATGATGAATGCAGGCTAACAACTCTGAAAACGGTGGTATCCTGATTTCGCATGTTAATTTCAGATTAAAAATAAAAATGAAAGTATGTGCATGGTGTTAAAATTTATTTTTAAATCTACGGGACGTTTCCTTTTATTATAATAACGCTCTGATAAGAAGTGAATAGTCCCATTTTACAGGAGAGGAAACCGAGGGGGCATACACAGAGATACTGCACCAACTGTCCAAGCTCTCCCAGCTAACCTGGGGCAGGAGAGAGTCTCCTGGCCCTGTGTTCTGGGTTCAGACTACGGGAATTAAATCGGAAATCCAGACTTCCAATGCATGGACTCCTCTAAATCATGCTCAGGGAATTAAAAGACAGGCAAAATAAAAGAAAACATAGGGTGCAGCTTTGAGTGCGGAAACGATCCCCATGACAAACACAACAGGAGCTGGCTCTATGCTTCCATCACCACATTTGCTAACACTGTCTAACCTGCCTTGAGAATTCATCAAATAAGCGCTCTTACAGTGGTGAAAGAAAAAGAAATGTAAATTGATCTACTCTGCCCTTGTTGCTCCCTAAAATGGCCTCCTCGGAAATGTGATAAAAGCTCGACTGATTTTGAACAACTTTTGGTACTTTATGGCAAATGAGCTCTTTGAAGCCCCACTGACTGCTATTCCTCGGCTCCAAGGATGTTACTGCTTTGGTTCTGTTACTTCCCCCCGCACAAGCTGGGGCAGGAGAATCCTCTCCATCAAAAAGAGGAGCAACTGGGAAGGGCTTGGGCAGAGGCAAGCCAGCCTGTGTTTATTGCAACACACGGTTTTTCTATCATGTATTAAGGAATGGGAAAAGGTGAACAAGACAGACACAAGTTGCTTTCTAAACTTGATAGTAACCAATACGTCTAAAGGGCCATAATAAAATGCTAACTGGAGTTCATAATAAAAACCCAGAGGAACTACTAAGGCTCTGGAGTGACTTCTGAATCACCATCAGAAAAAAAAAAAAAAAGGTAGATAAATTGTGCTTGGGATAGTTGCACGTGAAATACATTTATTTCAAACTAGGTAGTCCTTAGTATATGATGACAAAAATCTCCAATGACCCTATATTCTACTGTAATCTTCTTTTTTTAAACAAATTCCAAACAACAGTTGTTAAGATGAGCACTCGAATTCCACGTCAGACACGCAGAGCCGTGGCAAAGTCTAATAATGGAAACAGCATTTATTAAGCCCAGTGTGAGTCAGGCTTTTGCATTCGCTGCCCTTCTATCCTTCCAATGACCTTTCAAGGTGCAAGTTGTTCTACTCATTTTACAGAGGAGGAAAACAAGGCTCGGGGAGGATAACTTGCCCAAGGTCAAGTGGCTTCTAAGTGGGTCTATGCCTGCATGGAGGTGAAGGTGAAGCTTAAGAGAAAATCCGAGAGAAGAGCTGCTCAAAGGAGGGCTGGGAGGAAAGAGGCCTCCGTCTCGGGGCATTAAAACTTTGCAGGAAACCGTGATCCAAACATCAGGCGGTTTGTGATTTGCAGACTCCTTGCCCACCTCCTGCCCGGAGGCACTGCATGTTTCAAAGGACAATATGGAAACACTGTCTCTCTATGGTGCCACCATTTGTAGAGTCTCCCCCCTCTCTCTTTCAAGAGCTTTATGACGGTCAACTGGGTGCTTTTCAAACAATAAATGCTTTAGCAGTGACCTCATGATTAACTTGGTTCACTACTCTAGCCACCTTTCTAAACAAATGTTATAGTTACCTTTTCCATAATACCTTCCATTTACACATCAATGAAACACATAATTTTTGATGCCTCCTCTGTACCAAGCACAGTCTGGGCGCTAGGCCTATGAAGGCACCCCTTCCAAGGCTTACGGTCTATGAGAAATAGACATAAGACACTGGCAATCCACGGATCCAGAAATAATTAGAAAGCCATCACAAAGGAAGCCTGAAGAAAACAGCGACTTCACATACTTGTCATTCTTAACCTACTAGGTAAGGCCATGAAGAAATCTGTCCATGAGGAGGTGATATTTAAGATGACACCTGCAAGTAGAGAAGGAATCACACAGCCAAGAAGCAGAGACAGAAAGTTCAAGGAGATGGACCACAGAGGCCGAGAAGAAAGTATCTGTTGAAACAATGCTAAAAAAAAAAAAAAGAGGAACTTACCAAATAGCTGGTGATAGTGAATTGCCTTGTTCAACAATATTATGCCTACCTCATCCTTTTTCAATCCTTTTCAGACAAAAAACTTGCACAGATTACAAATATGCTTTTAATCAAGTGGCCTAATAAATACAAAATGCATCAGGTTGGCAAAAAGCATAAATGAATTTATGTAATTACTATTGAAAAATAAATAGCTTAGAGTTGGCCCTTGTTTCTGTCTGTCTTTACCTTTTTTAACACTGTTATGCACTGGCGGTAGGCAGAATTCTGGATGACCTCCCACTTTCCTACCCCTCGTTTCAAATATTCAAACACTAATCAAGGTATTAATGTGAAGGATTTTGCAGCTGTGATTATGATCCAAAATCAGCTGACCTTAGGATAGGGAGATAATCTGAGCAGGCCTGAAAGAATCACATGGACTTTGTATTTTGGAATTCATATTAGAGTTTAGAGATCAGAAATGGAGAAAGTCAAACATTCAAGAGCACAAGAAAAGATCTGATGTACTACTGCTGGCATCAAGGCAGAGGAGGTCACATGGCAAGAAATGTGGGCAGCCTCTAGAAGCTGAGAGTGGCCCCTGGCTGACTGATACCAGCAAGGAAATGAGGACCTCAGTCCTACAACCACAATGAACTGAATTCTACCAACAACCTGAGTGAACTAAGAAGTAGATTATTCCCCAGAGCCTCCAGATAAGAACTCAGTCTGGGTGGCACCTCTGATACTCTCAACCTTCTGATACTCTGAGCACAGAAGCCAGCACTCTGTGTCGGGACCTGTTACCTATGGACTGTGAGCTAACAGATGGAGGTCTGAAGCTGCGACGTGTGTGGCAATGTGTTTACACAGCACAGAAAGCCTATATATGTAGAAAGAGATAAATCACATTGCCTGTGTCTTAATATACCGAACAGTTTTCTCTTACTCAATGAATAAGAACTTAAATGGAAGAGAAGAAAGGAGAAGGGGAGAAGAACAGGAGGGGAGAGGAAAGGAAAGACTGAGTTTGCTTTCTAGTCCTGGAAGGACCAACATGGCGGACCAGGACAGGTCACTCACTTCTCTCTGGGCCTCACCTTCCTCACCTGTGAAGAGGAGATGATAATAATGGGAAATGGTGAGAGGCATCTTTGGAGAACACACAGTTGAAAACACTTTGAAAGTTGTAAAAGTACAATTCAAGTTAGGTTTTACTTTTTGTACTGCTTCTTTCCTGAGCCTTTTTGATTTTTAGCTTGCTTTTCCAATTATTCCAATTACCTAATACTGATCAAGAAATAAATATGGAATCACCCTTGGCTGGAGAAGAAAAGGAGCATCCCAAACCATTCTGGAGCTTCCTACAGTCCATGGGATAAGGGTGGAGATACCTTCCAGGAGAGAATCCAAGAGAGAATTGAAAAGAGGTCAGCCTGGGTCCCTGGGGAGGAAAACCAGGTCTTGCATTTTTTTCCCTCCATCAGTTCCACAGTCATTTGGAAGGTGGAATCAGAAGGCCTGGGTTCAAATTCCAGCACCACTCCAGACTCCAATTTAACCACTCTGTTCTGAGTTTTTCACAGGTGTGAAAGGGAAGTAACACCACTATCTCCTAGGGTTGCCGTGAGGAGTAAGTGGAATAATATATAAACTGCTTCTTAAGACAGTGTCTGGCGCTTAGTAAGCACCATATAACTCTTGTTGTTATTATTACTATTGCTATGGATTCCAGAATAGAAGCTACCTTTTTTTTTTTTTTTTTTTTTTTTTTTTTTACAGAAAGTCTGTTCTCTCCCCAACGGAATTTGGAAAAATTTGTAAGATGGGGCTTGGTAAATATGTAAAAATTATATCTATAATAAGGATTTTACCACTAATGCCTTTCCATTGTACACTATAAACCCCATCTAATCTCTGGGGAAGAGGTGAGAAAACCCCTCCACAGTCATGATTTTGCCGCATAATTTTACATTTGCTCAAAGGGAAAAAAGAGACTATCAGGATTTTTAAACCACGATTTATTGCTTTTTAACAAGTAGTTTGGGCAAAGCCAGAAAAGAGGATTCACCTGCTGAAAGAGCAAGAGGAGGAAAGGAATTTCAGCCAGAGGGTCAGAGGCCAGCGCAGTCAGGAAAAAAGGCCACAGTAAAACAAAATAAAGGCTGACTTTTGTCTTTGAGTCCAGGGCACAGACTTCCTTCTCTTCCTCACTGATTTAGTTGTCGCCTTTCTACCGGGCTGAGGAGTGAGCGGTGAGATCACTCTCCTAACTCACAGCTGAGGGGGCAGGGCAGCTCCCAAAGCAGGCACTAGGGGCAACATAGTGAGCACCGTGACGGGGGCTTGCAAATGCTCAGGGGCAGGTGTGCAGAGGCAGCTCACCTAGAGCGAGTGCTGGGGTTACCATGCCTGAGCAGCAAAGGATGCCTAGCAGCCAGGTGAGGTGGGTGCACAGAAAGGAGTCGGGGAGATTCTCGGGCACAGAGATGAGTGTGCCTACAGGCAGGCAGATATAAGTGACCTCGGAGCGTTTGTGACCTGACAGGAGGGGCCAGAATGCCCAGAAGGAGCTGGCTGAATCATGAGAGAGAGGCTGGAACTTGCAGATCACATGTAGAAGTTGGGACTTCGGTAAATTAAAAAGAAATAAACCTAACAGTAAAATTGACTCTTGAGCTGTGGGAGGTCTATAGTACTATGAATTTTAACACATGTATATACTCATATAATCACCACCATGATCAGGATACAGAACAGTTCCATCACCCCCCAAACTTCCTTGTACTATCCCTTCATAGTCATAGCCTCCCTCCATCCCAAACCCTTGGCCACCACTGATCTGTTCTCAATAACTGTAGTTTTGTCTTTTCAAGAACATCATATAAATGGAATCACATAGTACGTAATCTTTTGAGTTGAGCTTCTTTTACTCAACATAATATCTCTGAGATTCTTCTAAGTTGCTAGGTATATTAATAGCACATCTCTTATTATTGCTGGAGATTATTCTACTATATGGAGGTACCAGGGTTTGTCTATCTATGCACCCAATGAAGGACATTTGGGTTTTTCCCCAGCATGGGGCTACCATACGTAAAGCTTCTACGACATTCATATATAGGTTCTTCTATAGATATATGCCTTCCTTTCCTTAGGATAAATACCCAGGAGTGAGCACTGGGTCACATGGTAACTGTATATTTAATTTTTAAAGAACTCGACCCACTGGTTTTCAGAGTGGCTATCCCACTTGGCATTCCAATCAGCAATGCATGAGAGTTCATTTGTTCCATATCCTTGCCAGCACTTGATATTGCCTGATTTTTAAAATTTTAGCCATTTTAATAGGTGTGTAGTGGTATCTCATCATGTTTTTTTTCCCTTACCATAGTTATAATTTGCATTTCCCTAATGCTGTTGAACAACTTTTCATGCTTTCTGTAAATCTTCTTTGGCGAAATTTTGTTCAAGTCTTTTGCCCATTTTTTAAATTGGTTTTTTTCTTACTATAGAATTTTAAGGGCTTCTTTATAATACCTTTCTGTATGCAAGTCTTTGGTTGGAGATGTGATTTTAAAATATTTTCTCCTAGTTGAAAGGGAACCCGCCTACACTGTTGGTGGGAATGTAAATTGGTGCAGCCACTATGGAGAACAGTATGGAGGTTCCTTAAAAAACTAAAAATAGACCTACCATATGATCCGGCAATCTCAAAGGACATATATCTGGAGAAAACCATACTCCAAAAGGATACATGCACCCCAATGTTCACTTCAGCACTATTTACAATAGCCAAGACATGGAAACAACCTAAATGTCCATCAACAGATGGATGGATAAAGAAGATGTGGCACATAGATACAATGGAATACTACTCAGCCGTAAAAAAGAATGAAATAATGCCATTTGTAGCAACATGGATGCAACCAGAGATTATCATACTAAGTGAAGTAAGTCAGAGAAAGATAAATATCATACGATATCACTTATATGTGGAATCTAAAAAATGATACAAATGAACTTATTTACAAAACAGAAACAGACTCACAGACTTAGAAAAAAAACTTATGGTTACCAAAGGGGAAAGGTAGGAGGGGGATAAATTAGGAGGTTGGGATTAACATATACACACTACTGTATATAAAGCAGATAATCAACAAGGACCTACTCAACAGGAGGGAACTCTACTCAATACTCTAATAACCTATATGGGAAAAGAATCTGAAAAAGATATAGATATACATATACATATAACTAAATCACACGTCGCTGAAACTAACACTATAAATCAACTATATGCCAATATAAAATAAAACCATGAAAACCTAAAAAAATAATAATAAAAATAAAATATTTTCTCCTAGTCGGTACCTTGTCTCTAATCAGGGATTATATTTGCAATCTAGAATGTTCCTTTATACTATGTTAGGGAGGAAAGAACAAGAAGGATTTTAGGGTGGGGACAACTTACTAAAGAAATAAAAAATGCAGCCTGGAAGTATGGACAGGCCAATGTCTCCGGCACACAGGACGCGAACAGGGTGTTTCTCGTGGCATGGCAGGAACTCCTTGCAAAGCAGCCCACTCAGGGCGATGTTTTGGATGTTGTGACTAATGATGGCACGTAAAGGTGATGTCTTCCCGTCCTCTGTTTTTTAGTGCCACTGAACCATCCAGGTAATAAATCAAAGAAGCCAGGGCGGCTATTTGTTATGGCGAGATAAGGGAAATTAATTTCAATGCCAAACATGGACCTCCTTATATTAAAAAAATGACTTAGCATCCTAGTCCTTTTCATGAGAAGTGTCTCGGAAAACCAACACGTGGAAAACACACACACAGGACTCATTCACCCTCTTTGTTTCAAGAGAAATACTGTTTTCTCGCTCCTCCCAAGATTGGGAAGTCAAGGGGAAGAATCATTTATAAATGAGGAGCAAAAAATTAAAACTGGTTGAGTAAAAAATGTCCATGGACCTTCGAGAAAGGGAGGAGTGTAGTAATAAATTGCATGTCGTTACGTTCTTTCAATGTTTAAAAAAAAAAAAAATACACCCTTCTCTATGCTTTGCAAACTACTGTAATTGCCTCATTTTCACCGAAATTCAAGACATTTTGAGTTTAAAAAGTGTAAAAATACAAATACTAGGACCGTGGGTGACAGTATATGGAACAATAGTGAGATTTCTAAGTGGAAACGTGGCTGGAACACAGAGTTAATACCTTGGCTGGATATTAAGAGGAAGACAACATGTAAGAAAAACCCAGAGACTTCCCTGAGCTCCCCAGGGACCGCCCCCCATCCCCCGCCCGCCTGCACCTCCGCGCTGTGCTCAGAACAATGTAAAGCCATCCATCACCCGCAAGCTCCCTCCACTTGCTGGTGCCAAGTGAGCAGGGGTGCCACCTGTCCAGCTTTCCTTTGAACAGTCCCCCACACAAAGTCCCGCTCTGCTCCAGGTTCAATGTAGCATTTCATCTGGACGCCTGAATTGGCCAGCATTTCCGCAGCAGCAGCAGTGCTCTGGCTCTAACTCCGACAAGTCTGCTTTGAACCTTGGTTCTTCTGACCAAATTCTGGGTGGGCTCCAAGTGGGCATTGCTGCCCTACCTCTCTCTCTTGGCTTCCCTTCTTGCCCCCTAAAAATCTCTTCTCCGTACAGTAGCCCGAGGGAATCTTTTGAAAATGCGCATCAGTTCCTACTGTTGGGATCCCCACTGCACTTAGCAAGAATAGTTTCTAATTTAAGTCACCTCTGTATACCATAGGGGCTAAATAAACGTGTTGAGTGAATAACCGAATGAATAAGTGATTGTGCTAAGATACGGAGGTTCTTTTATGATCCTAGCCTTATCTGAATTTATTTTTTAATACTTTTTAAAAAACGGAAATGTTCTTGTCATCTCAGATATAGGAATGCATTTCTGAGGATAGTAACAAAAAGCTCAGGATCTATAAAAAGACAACTGATAAATAAAACTATATTCAAATTGAATATGGCTAAAATAGTATACCAAATTCAAAAGATCACCAAAACACTGGGTAAATATTTGCAGATCATAGTTAACCTAGAAAAACAGGTCTAAGTTCTATGGTACATAAGAATCTCTATAAATCAATAAGGGAATAAATAA
This sequence comes from Balaenoptera musculus, assembly GCF_009873245.2. Lineage (NCBI taxonomy): Eukaryota > Metazoa > Chordata > Mammalia > Artiodactyla > Balaenopteridae > Balaenoptera > Balaenoptera musculus. Next base: position 84,583,725 of record NC_045795.1, read on the forward strand.
ATCCAACAGAAAATTAGGCAAATAATATGAAAGAAAATACAGATGTCTCCTCAACATTAAAAAAAGTTGCTAATCTCACTCTTAAAGAAAACTTGTATCTACTTCATTTGTTTTAATTTTTTCCCCTTTTATTTCTGAACCACATGCCCAAGGATCAGCATAAAGCCTTGAGCGCCAGAGAAAAAATGAAGTATGCTCAGGCAAAATAATTTAGATGGAGCACTGTCTTCCTTCAATTGACATATATTTATTGCTTAAGTGATTATGTGCACAAATCTCAGTTTCCTCAACTGTTAAATGGGAACAGTCATACCACTAACCTCATTTAGGGCAATTTGGTGAGAATACATGTAAAGTGCCAGACATAATTTCATCTATGCTATCTTTTATTATTACGTCAGGCACCAACCCACAGTGATCAGGCATTCTGCTAGAGCGAACCTAGCAGGAAGGCCGGGACGGGGAAAGAGCTAGAACGGAAAGGAGAAGGGAGTAATATGTACAGTTCAGGGGGGAAAGATAAATTGCTGAGAGAGTTCGAAAGGCAGGCAAATTCGTTTCCAGTTCAGGTTGTCAGAGATCTCCTAGAGACAATGGTGTTTAAAACATACTTTGAAAGGAAGAGCCAATTTGGGTATGCCTCAGACAATTATACGCTTGGTCAATAAGAGTTAAACAACATCTACTGGGCCAGGTACTGTGTCCGTCACCGAAGACAACAGTGGTGGAGAACAGAGATGGCCTCTACGCCTGAGGACTGTATAGTTAAATAGGAAACAGAGTTTAACTGTGTTTAAGAAGCAAAGCAATAATGAACCCAAAATTCAGGAGGAGGGTCACTTACGTGCATGGGCTCTGGGAAGAAATGCAAGTTACGAGTAATGGACCAAATCTTGGATTGACTGGGTGTGAGGGTATTCATGGATGTTTACTATATTATGCTTTATAACTTATCAAGTATGCTGCATAACATATTTAATAGCTTCTAAGGTGCACTGTTTTTTTTTTTTCCTTTTCATTTTAACATCTCCAAAATTGGGATGCCTCTTAAAAGAGAGAAGGTAAGAAAGCATTATGGATTAACTGACTTGGCCACATTTTTATATTATTACTAGTATATAAAATAAAGGTCTTATAAAAGAGTCAATGAAATATGGTATATTCTCTTTTATATGTCAAGTATTATATTTTTAAAAGATCATAAAAAATGTTTTTAAAAACTACATTATGCCTTGTATCAGTTGGATAAGCTGAGCATTATTTGGAGTGCGATTTTAAAAAAGAGACATGGAAGTTCATACTCGCAGGTACAGGTGGTAAATTCATACATGAGCTAGGCCTCCACTGAATTCAGTTCATGATGTAAAATCAGGTTCTGTTAAAACTAAAAGTATTATTGGGATTCTCATTCTGTTTTCACCCAAATATGCAATCATTTCCTCCTCTCCTTTTTTGGGATGGGGAGAGGGAGGGTGGAGAGAAGGGAATGCAATGAGATTGGAAATCATTTCGCTACGAAAGCAATCATGAGTATTTACTCAAATGACTATCAACATCCATAACACTGGAAATTATTTAGTCCCTAACTAATTCAGGTATCCCAATCATCTTGATACATGATCTAATTTTAAGAAATAATGTGGTTCCAGATAGTCAGAGGTGCCATCTACTTGTATGTAAGCTTCAGCTTAGCAGCTTAATAGCAGGAAAGGATTTTTCCAAAACCATGGCAAGTGTCTGATGCAGACTCTCTTATTTCTCAGACTATTTTTCCTTCCCTTCCCCTCCCCACACCCAAATTTCCAAAGGAAAGCCACAGAGAGGCTCTGGTGTCAGATAAGGTGACATCAACAAGTACTGGGGAGGAGGCTATTTGGATAGAATGGGACAGCCCGGCAATGGCAGCACATGCATCTCTATTTTCTTTTAAAGAGCAATTACGATTTAATATGGTAAAATTATATCATTAAACCTACTCAACTGGAATAAATTCTCCTTCTGATATGCATTTAGAAAAGCAGTGCATATTCCATCCCCAAAATATATCTATTACATTTTTGTGTCTACCCGCCACTTCTCTTTTTACCATGATACTTGAGATAAGTTTCAGACAGTCTGGCAGGAGGAGAAAAAAATACAACCACCCTGAAACTCGATACTTATCTTACTCATCGAGACCTTTTTGATCTCTCTGAGTGAAAATTAATCCTTAACTATAAGTACATCCTCCAACTTCCCAAAGCACAAAATTTCTAACGTCTTGTTACATTTTTCTACAAGGACCATTACTTATTACTATTATTATAGCTTCCCCTCTTTGTTCAAAAAGCACTGTAATTTAAATTAATGAGTTAAGTTTACACTCAAACGAAGAACTGTCACATGCTTATTTTCCAGTTATGAGTCTTTACCGCAAGCAGATTAGACGTATCATTTGTAATAGAGTTTTCCTCTAGCTCAATGTTGAGAACTTGGCGTGGTGGTGTTGCTGACACCAACAGAGACCCTTTTTTCCTCTTTTTGTATTTCCTGGGATATGGTCCTCTGAAGCTAGTTGCATTGCTTCCATCTTTTCAACCGCAGCTTTTGGGAGTTTTCCTGGATTCTGAGTTATGTGGGATATTGAAGAGAGACGAGGCAGGCGCGATGGGGGGTCAAGAGCGCGCTCCAAGGCTTAAAATCACTGACAGCGTTCCAGCTGTTTGCCTTGCTGGCTAAGAGCACAGACTTTGGCAGCTCCATAGGGGTTCAAATCCCTGCTGAATCATCTGTTACTGTGTACCGCTGGACAAGTTATTTAACTTATTCGAGCCTCACCATCCTCAACTGTCAAATGGGAATACTACTTAGGGAACAAATTTGTATGTGGGATCAACTAATATATCCAAGCCCTCGCAAGGTACATGCCGTAAGTGGGCATTATTAATGCTGTATTTTATTGCCTTTCTTTTGTTAAGACTCTAACTCCGACCAATAGAAATTAAATTGGCAGCTATTAGAGCATGCGTCAGAATTCAGAACACTGTAGGAAGGTTGCTTAGTTCAAGGTGGGAACACGGTTGGGTGGAGGGAGGATTGTGCGTAAGGGGAACAGGCCAATGAGTTTCTGAATTCTGCTCATCTCTGCCCACCCACCCGAAGACTGAAAGGCCACTAAGTCTGTCCCCTCCCGCTTTCATATGAAGGGGGCTGTAAAGGTAACCGCCGAGAAGAAGACACAAAGGCAGATTTTAAGGGCAGTGACACAGCCACCAATGCACTGGAAAGAAAGACACAGGTGTAAAGCCCAGTAGTCCAACAAAATGAATTCCCATTAGTGTATTTCCAGAAGGGGATGCACGCCTACACAGTCTCATTTTTTCGGACAGAGCTAATGAAACAGACTTACTTTGGGGTCATACCTTGTACAGAAAGACGGCCAATAGAATTATGACATTTAAACCCAGCAGGTGGAAATCCACAAAAGAGGGAATATACGTACACATGTGGCTGATTCACTTTGCTGTACAGCAGAAACTGACACAGCAGTGTAAAGTAACTATACGCCAATTAGAAAACAAAACAAAACAAAACGAAACACCCAGCAGGCACCTTAGAGAGCTTGCCAATCCCAGGACCTACCTTTCTCCAAGGGCCTATTTTACAGACAAGGAACTTGAGGTCCGAAGAAGTGGGTGAGGGCCCAAGAAGAGAATTATTAGTAAAGTCGGTCCTAGAACGGTCCAGGATATTCTTCTTTCTACTACGTCACTCCGACTCTCTTTCCGCAGGTGAGCAGGTTGCTTCGCAACAAACCACGCTCTCCTCCATGGCTCCGGTCCCACTAACAGTGGGACCTCACACATGCCCGCCCGAAGGCACATGCTTCCAGCAACCCCATGGAAACAAAGTGACTCTACCCTTCTGTTTCTGTGTCCCTGTTATCTTCAAACAGGAGACACCAAACACACTAACACTTCTGACAAGTAATCACCACATGCCGAGCTCTACTGAAAGCTGAGTATTTCATGTGTCATCATGAAGTGCCAGGAAGTACCATTCCCTGCCGTGTACGGATGGGGAAAGTGAGGCACAGAGAGGCGAAAGAACCTTTTACAATCCCATGCCTAGGGAACGGCAGAGGCGGGCTCTGATTGTAGGGCTGCCAAGCCCACGTGCTCCTAGATACTGCTTCTCTGCTGTCCCCCACACACTCCTGCACCATGGCAATCCCACAGTTCATTTACGCCTGCCTCCTTCTCCCTTTCCCTCCAGGAAGCTGAAGGACAAGCATTCGTAACAGTGTCTAAGATGTCCCTTGTAAAGACAGCCTCCCCATGAGTGTGGGCAGGACCTGTGGGTATGAGGAATTATCACTCCCTTGATTAGGCTGTAGGGCAAAAGGGTTCCGTAGATGTAATGAAAGTCCCTCATCAGTTAACTCTGACATCACCAGGAGGGCTTCCTTGGTGGGCCTGGCCTAATCAGGGGAGCTCTTTAAAAGAAGGACTGAGGCTCTACCTGAGGACAAAGAGGTTCTTCTGCTGGCCTGGAAGAAGCAAGCTGCCATGTTGTGGGGAGGCCACAAGGCAGGGAATGGTGGGCGGACTTTAGAAGCCCAAGGCCTCGGTCCTACAACTGCAATGAATTGAATTCTCTGAATTCCAGACAAGGAGTGATCTTGTAAGAGGACCCCGAGCCTCAGAGGACATTAGGCCCTGCTGGTATCTTCATCACAGACGTGTGAGATGCTGAGCAGAGCACCCAGTTAAGCCGGGTCTGGACCCCGTGGAAGCTGTGAGATAATAAATGCATGTAGTTTTAAGCTACTGAGTTCATGGTGTTTTGTTACACAGCAATAGAAAACTAATACACACACACACACACACACACACACACACACACACACACACACACGCCATCTCTCACAGTAGATGACAGGGTTCCACAAGAGCCAGGCTGAGCAATGCTTGGGACCACCTTGTTGAGGCAGCCCCGGGCATGTGGCGGGGACAGCAGTGGCTGTGAAAGACACACCAGCTCCTACACCCCAGCTCTGGAACTTCCTAGTTCTATGGCCTTGAGGAAGTAACTCAGTTCTCTGAGACTCTGTTTCCTCATGTGAAAAATGGGCAGGACACGAGTACCTACCGCACAGAACCGTCCAGATATTAAATGAGAGAACACACAGAAAGTATTTCACCAAGTGCCCGGCGTGTTATCAATAATGAGACATGTTAACTTTGGCAAGTATTCAAACACACAGTCCTGTTCACTGGGCCTCAGTTTACCCAGCTGCACAACAAGAAGGGTGCAGTGGAAAGGCTCTGAGCTTCCTTCGTGGTGCTGACGTACTTACAGACAAGCTTTGTCTAACAACTCAGCAAGTCCGTGGCAAACCGCCCCTCCCCCTCCCTTCCCACCTGCCAGGAGCGGGTGTTCCCAGGCAACCACCTCCCCAGTCCCATGCCCGCCCACCTAAAACCAGAATGCTGAACTTTGTGACGGAGTGTTTACAACTGGAGTCACTAGTCAGATAAGCACATCCTGCTTTCTGTTTAACAACCAGTTAAAGGCACAGAGGTGTACCTGGCAATTGCGGTGCATTTGCTGAAGGTGCCTGCCATGCACCTGTGTATCCCAACCCAGCCAGCTCCTCCAGGCCTCTCCAGACCAGAGCTCACACCAGCGAATATGCCAGCAGGATGGGGAGAAGTAGTTAAGTCAGTAGAAGGTTGTCACTGCAAAGTTTTATTTCAGCTCTCGTCAATCCAAACTTTTATTTGGAATTAAATATTCTCCAGGGACTTTTCCAAGTCTGCAGATATTTCCTCCTAACGATTCCAGCCCCTGCACCAAGCACATAAGCACATCTCAACTTTCCAAACGAGTTGGAGTCTCTGAGCTTTGATCACAGACTACCCACCCCATCATCCCCAGCCCACCCCGGGATTAGAATCTTACTTGAAAAGAAAATACTACGCCACTGTCTTCTAATCCTCTTGTTTAAACAACGGGAGAACAAAGAAAGATACACATCATGGAATGACCAGGTCGTGTCTGCTGGGGCAGAGGTGTGTCACATTCAGGTAAAGAGGAGGATTCCAGCATCGTGGAAGTAAAACCACTCAGAGCTCTGCTCTAATGAAAGGTAACGATCTAGGAGACAATCATACACGATGAGAGGGCATATCCACATCACAGGTCAGACGATTTAATGGAATGAATGACAGTAATTTTCACGTATTGGATGCTTTGCTTTCTAAAGGTGTGTTTTCAGAAGCCCTGCAATAAACATTAATAAATAACATTTATGGGGTCCCTACTGAATACATGTGGGACACAGCATACTAGGTGCTGTAACGACTGTGTACATCTGAGATAAGGCCCTCAAGAACAAAAGATTCATCACAGTCTAGATACCATGCAATCTATTTTTCCCCTATATAATTCTACCTCGGAATTGCTTAAGCCCGCCTCAGATTGTAATGGGCCAGGGAATCCATGTGTTCTTTGAGGAAAGCTCTAAAACCGCGATATATTTAAGCCCGCTGTACAAACTAGGAAAAACACGCTAAGGGAAAAAAGTTTTAGGTGCCTGCTCTAAAATCATGAGAATAGGTGTCCATGGAAAGCATGTTTCCCGTGAGCATTCGTTTGCTCCTGGTTCTTTTGTTCTGTCCTCTATTCACTTGGTGGACAATACTGGGTAGAAACAAAGACGGTGGCCCTGGAGTCAGACCTCCTGGGCTCAGTGGCCGGTTGACCCCGTACCAGCTGTGTGACCTTGGGCAAGTCACGTCACCTGGCTGTGCCTCAGTGTGGCATTTATTACATGGAGACAATAAAAGGACTTTCCTTCAGGGGTTGTTTTGAGGATCAAGTAAAACAATTTCTGGAAAGCACACTGGCTGGCGTGTAGCTCTCAGGGAACATTAGCTATCACAATTCCATTACTAGGAGCTGGCAGACATACCGTAACTGGCGCCAAGGGGTGGGTTTTCTTGTTGTTTTCTGTTTTGGTTTTTTTTTTGCAATAAAATTTCAAAAGAGAGACTTTGATTTTGTTAACTTGGGGAAAATACAATTATTCAATTATACTCGCAAAAGTCTCCTAATATTACTAGAAGATCACTGCATTATCCCACGCCGAAGCACAGTGAGTTTAGATGGGTATTCTTCCGTGTATACAGCTGACCCACCTGAGATTCAGAGGGCTCCAGAGGCTGGTATACAGGCCACAAAGAGAGAGTTGGGATTGCAACTCAGGTCTATGTGAGTCCAAAGCCCATGCCTTTATCATGACATGTATTCTTAAAGGTAACCCTCAGCATGAGAAGGAAGCATACCTGGAAAATCCAGATAAACTAAAGCAGTGCTTGGGTTCAGTTTGAAATGCAATCTTATGCTGAAACGTCTAGTATAGAACTGCCCAAGACAAACAGAACGCGAGCCACATACGTCATGTTAAGTTTTCTAGTAGCCACACTGAAAAAGTAAAATAAAACGGGCGGATTTAGTAACGTTAAATATATTTAACCCTTATTTCTAAAATACTATCACTTCCACATGAAATCCACATAAACTTCTCAATGAGATATATTTTGCATTTTTTAAAAAATACTAAGTCTTTCAAATCTGGGGTGCGTTGTCCACGTACAGTGCATCTCACTTCACATGCTCAACGGCCACGTGGGACCAGGGGCCGCCGTACTGAACAGCAGAGCCCTCAGAGCTCCCTGCAATGACCGCTCATGCTAAACAATACAGAAAGAAATCACTGGTGCCACTAAGTCTTCACCTGGCAGACCTGGGCTTTAGGGAGGACTCAAGCCATCGCCTCATTTTCTCAGCTACAATTTAACACTCACGTTCTTAGCTGCAAAGACTCAATATTCTCACCTCTAGTGCAGAAGCTTCCGGCCGCATGCAGGGCGGTACAGTCTGCCCAACTCCAGGCACACATTCTTTCCTGATGTCAGGGAAATGCATGTGTGAAACAGAAGTGACACAGATAAGATAGCCCCGCCAAGCAGGTAACTATGAAGCAAATGGGTGATTTTTTTTTTTTTTTCCTGTACTTGCGGACAATCCATGGAAACAAGTCCTGATTTGCTAAATAAAAATAGCTTGGCCATGAGTTCCTTTGGTGAGGTGAGGCTCAGCAGGGGTGCTCACTGATTCGCTGGTTGACAGCAATCTCTTCTGCAGGAGGCACACGGCCAGAGATGAACATTTCACCACGAGAGGGACCGGGAGGATTGCTGAACGACTGAGTGATCTTGGAGAGCAAAACATGGCAAGGAAAAAGGGAAGCAGCTCCAGAAAAGATGAGAAGTTTTCAAGAGAAGGCCGCATGGATAATGGGATCCTATTGTCCAAGGCTGCGGAAGTGACGGATGGGTCTCCTTCCTTCCCCTTTCCCTCTTCCCTCCTTCCTTCTTCCCTTTCTCCATCCCTTTCCTCCTTCATTCACTCAGCACCTCCTAAGCATCCAGCACTGGGCACAGAAAGCAAAAAACACAGCTGGAGCTTCAAAGGCCTTAGGGTGGACAAGTCCATCATCTATCACCATCCAGTGGGGTTGGTGCTTCAGGAAGGGGCGCACTGAGTAGGAGGAAAAGAAGCCAACTGAGCCTGGGGAAAAAGAGCAAGGAAAGAGGGCGAATTCAAGGAGATTTCAGGGAAGGAGGCTAGCATGTGCAAAGGCACGGAATGTCCAGGGAGCTGCTGGTAATCTGGCCTTGTCCTGGTGGAGGGGAAAATGCAGGATAAACTCTCATGTCATGAGCAGAGGCCAAAGCATAACTGGTAATTTAATACCATTCAAAGAAATTTGATTTTAGGGCCTCCAGGCTAGTTTAACATCTAGAATTTATGAAATGGGCCAAGAGGGAGGCAGAGTCTGTATGATGCTGATATGCTTCTCTGTACAGCAAGGAGGTCGGGAAGGACAGGAAGGAGGGCGGGCCTCCTGAGCTGCTCACGTCAGCACATCTGGGCAAAGACTGGTCTTGGCTGCCACACTGGGCCAGGGAGAGGTTCGGAAGGGCAGGGACATGTGGAGGCCTTGACCGTGAGCTGACTAGGCAAAAGCCAGCTGCAAGGCCTAGAAGAGAAAAAGACCGCCTGGTTTGGGGTGGGATGAGAAGAGCACAGAATTGTAGACGAGCATACACTTCCAATGCAGAGGGACAGATCAGAGGATGCCGTCTTTGGTTAATGAAACCAAATGGCTTCAGGCCTGGATCTGACTCTGGTTTGCTGAGCACTCAGAAGAATGTTAGAAAATCAACTAAAGAGGTATAGATTTTCAAATTAGTTTTGGAGTGTTGGAACATAAGCCAAAAAGGTTGCTGAGAAGATGGGGATAGGCAATAGTCTAACACAGAAAGCACTTAAAAATCCTGAATGCCTCCAAATTCCAAGTACCTTTAAAAAAAATAGTCCTCTGGCCTCAGGAACAAAATAATACCAAATATTGAAAAAATAAGGCAGCATGAAAAAGTTTACCCCTGAAATAGATGGCTCTTAAATACAAAGACATACTACCACTCACCTATACCCCAAAAGGGTAGAAATCAAGCCAAATCATTGAATCTGAACATAGCAGTTAAGGGGTAAAGTTGAAAAGACTTCTGAAAGTTTTGAACACATCCTTTAAGCTATTCATTCAAAAGGAGAGGAAACAAATACCAGCAATATTAAGGGTATTAATATTAAGCAATGTCACACAGCAAACCAGTGGCATTATGAAGACAAGAACTGAAATTTTCTAGTGCCCAGTTGTCCCTTCATTCCTGCCTTCCGTCAAGAGATGACTGCTATCTACGTGCTAGTGATGCAAAGGTGGGTTAGGAAGACAGACAAATTCCCTGTCCTCACAAAGCTTCCGTTCTAAAGTAGGAAGCGGATGATCAGCTAGTAGAGAAATGAATAAAAGCAGTGACTGCAGGGCCTGAGCTTGCTAGGAAGACTTAAAAGTGAGTGGTATATTACAGAATGCACAGGGAAGACAAGTTCAGGTGAAGTCAGGGGGTCCCCTGGACTGTTCCTTCTGAGCCATTCACACCAACATGTGTGTGAACAGCTTAAACACTGAGCCGTGACCCTGGGCTGCTTAGTAATCAACGCACACGCCCCTTTCACTGCCCCACACACGCTCTGAACCACAGCTACTCATACACAGTACAGGCAATGGAGAAATAGTCTTTCTACAAAATAATACCATATAAATAGTATAAGGGGAAAATGAACTAAAAGATACAGAGAACAGATCGGTGGTTACCAGAGATGGGAGTTGCGGTGGGTGGGCAAAATGGGTGAAGGAGGTCAAAAGACATAAACTTCCAGTTTTAAAATAAGTCAATCCTGGGGATGTAATGTAGAACATAGCGACTATAGTTAATAATACTCTACTATATATTTGAAAGTTGCTGAGAGAGAAGATCTTAAAAGTACTCATCACTAGAAAAAAAGAAATCTATAACTAATGTGAGGTGATGGATGATACTAGACTTCGTGTGATGACCATTTTGTAATATATACAAATATGGAATCGTGTTGTGCAACTGAAACTAATTTAATGTCATATGCCAATTATATCTCAATAAAAGATAATTAAAAATAAATAAATAAGAGAATCAAATATAAAGAAGACTCCCAAACTAAAATACAGATAAACACAGGATTGCAAAAGGAAGTCATTGGGCCTCTGAATTTTTCTGTCAGCCCATAGGCCACACTCCAAAAAAAAAAAAAAAAAAAAGTAAAATTGTTATCACAAATCCAAATATGTTAAGCCAGGAAAGTTTAGCGTGCATGTAGAAACAAACAGTTGAAGTGTACTTATAAACATTAAAAGTCTACTGGATGCATCAAAAGCATCAAGGGAAACTGGGAACAAGATATAAAGGATCTCCTTTCTGATGCCATGTTTTCAGAAAACCGTAAAAGGTTGGAGAAAATCCAGAGAAGGGCAAGTAAAATGATTAAGAGGATGGAAAATGGAAGCTCCAGGGAAAGATTAAAAGGGTTATGATGGTTTAGCCTGAAAAAGAGAAGGCTAAGGGGCAACTTAAGTAACTGCCTGCAAGTCTATGACGGGTTATTATAAAGGAGTTGCCTACAAGTTATCTTCTCTAACCAGAGAGGACAGAGGAAATTGTCCTAAACTGCGGCAGAAGAGAGCAAATGAATTTGGTGAAACACAGGAGTGAGTTCTTTTTTTCTGGCCATGCCACACGGCATGCAGGATCTTAGTTCCCTATCCAGGGATTGAACCTGTGCCCCTGCAGTGGAGGTGTGGAGTCTTAACCACTGGACCACCAGGGAAGTCCCAGGAGAGAGTTCTTGACCGGACCTGACTACGTTGGGGAACGCTGCAGGAAAGAAATTCTACAGAGAGCTTTTCACCCAAACAACCCATTTGCCTTGATTATAAAAAGGTCTTAATTAGGGCCACGGAGGTGGAGTTGAGACCAAGGACCTTCAGTAGTCCTTTTTTATGATATTTCAACTGTTGGTTCACAAATGTGATAAGGCTTTACTAATATTCCATTGCCCACGCCGTTGGGGGGTTGAAAAAAAGCAAGATCTAGCAAGATCCACTGGATGGGCTCACCAGGGACATTATTTATAATGCAATAAATGACAGTAAACATAAGCAAGAGCAAAGAAGCCCTAATTAACATAATGATGCTTAGATGGGAAATTAGCCCAAACGGAAGATGCTCTCCGGTCCCATTCTGCTAAATTACAGATTGATGGTAGAACTGCCGAGCGCACGTCCTAAATTCAAGCTGAATTCCGGGATTCTCTTCACTTCCTTCCAGAAGATGCCTTTATGGCAGAAGGCTCAAGAACCAATAAAAAAGGTAATTTCACAATATCTCTACTGTGTCCCCAATCATCCAAAGGGCCGAAGGCGGCTCCAATTCCCACTGCACTGTGCTGTGCCTGCCACCCGGCTGGTTTTCAATTGACACCGCCGTGTCTGTGGGGTTTTTTCCCACGCTGGGCCTACTGGGGTTTTGTGGAAAATTGCAACTCCACTTCAGGGTGTTGGTCTCTGCTTGGGTTGCGATCAAAAGTAGGGGATGATTTACACTCCTAGGGAAGAGTGGGCTCAACTCTACAAACCAAGTAAAATTTAAGCTAAGGAGGAGGAGGTCAGACACTGGGGAAACATCCAGCCACTGGGCCATTTGTATCTGCAGTCCTGAAAAGTAATCCCAAAGAGCAAGTTCTGATGCTCTTGTGAAAACCAAGTGCTGCACCTTTGTTGGCATTACGTGAAAAATAGATATTTTCACTTCAATTCCATAGGGTTCTAGAAAGGTACTGTTCTAAATGGTAGCCGCGAGCTACATGTGGCTAATTAAATTCAAAGTAATTGCAATTAATTGGAATTAAAAATTCAGTTCCTCAGTTGCACTAAGCACATTTCAAGTGCCCGACAGCTATACTGGCCACTGTGCGGAAGAACACAGATAAATGAACATTTTCACCGTTGCAGAACATTCTATCGGGCAGCTCTGTTCTAGGATACAAGAGGCTGAATGAAAGAGGCTTGAGAAATCAGACAAGCAATTTCACAGATGCGGAAACTAAGGCCCATATAGAGAATGTGACTCGTCCAAATAGTTAACAGTCATCTTCCCCCTGAACCCCAGGCCAATGCAGCTGGGACTACAGAGGTCCAAGAGAGGTCATGTGTCACTGAGTCATGGGGGCCTTGGGGAAGGAAGACAAGAGAGGGAGGTGACTAAGCTTCAGAAATGTGACAGGTTGAAAGAGCAGCAGGGTGTAAAGATGGTCCAGGTAGAAGATGAAACATAAGCAGAGGGAAACATTACTCTTTTATGTGGGCTTCTGAGTCAAGCTCGGCTGACATTTGAGAAAGGTCTAAGAAAACACAGAATAAGAAAGGAAGGGGAAACTGAGGCCTGGTTTTTAAGGTACCTGTTTCAGTTATTTATTGCTCTGTAGCAAACCACTATAAAACTCAGGAGGCTTAAGATAACATTTTTTTCTAAAATTCTGGGGATTGGCTGGGTTCAGCTGGGTGGTTCTTCTTCGGCGGGGAGCTCGGGGGGTCACTTGTGCAACTGCATTCAGCTGGGAGCTGATCTGGCCCTCCAAGATGTGGGTATCTCAGTTCTCTTCCCCCAAAAGTGGTCTCTCACCATCCAGCAGTCTAGCCTGAGCACCCCGACATGGCAAGTGTGTCCCAAGAGAACTAAGGAGGAAGCTGCCAAGCCTGGAACTGGCACAACGTCACTTCCGCTGCATTTTATTGGCCAAAGCAAGTGAAAAGGATGCCCAAAGTAAATGTGAGAGGGACTGAGACTCCAACTCTTGATGACAAGAGCGGCAAAGAACACATGTGGCCGTTTTTAATCTATCACATTCCCTACATAACAAGCTAAGGAGTTTACACTCAATTTCATAGGAAATTAGGAAGCAATAGATTAAAGCGATCAGAGTCGTGCTTTAGGGAGAAAAATCAAGTTTTGGTGAGTGCAACTAACAAGGGCAGTGGCTAGAGATACCTCTTAGTGGTTAGGATAGTTTTAGTATGACTTAAAAAATAGCATCTGACTTCATAGGAGGGAATGGGGAGGCTGTAAGAATTACTTCATAGCTATTAAAAATCTACAGTTACGAGCACCTATAATTGAAGGCATTGGAGAGAAACTGAGTCAACATTTCAGATCAGAGAAACGAAAAAAAAAATGATGCATGATTTACCCAGATGGGAAAAGCTTGTTAAGTAAAGACAAGTTGTAGTTCTGGACCAATTTAGAAAAATCCCTACCTGCAGTTTATGTTTAGATTCAAAAAGACTGACAGCCACAGGCCCATCCAAGGAGACGCTAAATAGTCAGTCAAATATACCTTAAGTGCTTTTTAAACCTGGTTTTAGTCATCACTTATGAAATTTTAAAAATTCTGCTGAACAGGTAGCTCTCCTGAATTAGAAAGTTAAACAACATTTACCATCAGCAAGCCGTTATTTGGAAAAGCTGAAACTGTATACTAAATTATAGTGTATAAGAGATACTCAACTAACTGAAATCTGGCCAAAATATTAGGACAAATGCAACTAAATACTAGCCTGGAATTCTGATTAACCATTTCTTCCCACAGCCTTTGTCTTTATATCTCTTTCAAAATAAGCATTATCAATATGATCTTTTCAGAAGTTCTATTCTAACTGAAGGAGGAGCCATTCCCATTAAGATGTCTCACGTTAAGATCGTTGAGATTTTTGGAATAACTGTCCATTCTGTCTAGATTTACTGAGTTCGTATTACATGCGAAGTGCAGAGATGTAGTGAAAGAACGTGAGAGAGTCGCCATCTTGTTGGATGTACATTCACAGAAATTTAAGCAAAAGACAAAGTATAAGCACATCCATCTAGGATAATTTCAGCGAACGATACATGTGATGAAAATCCAGTGGGGAGTTCGGATGGTGACATGTGTATGCAGGAACTACTTGAGACGGAAGAGCCTTCCCTAAGTTCTCAAACTGTCAGATGGAAATTAAAGGGCCACGTGTTTTGGCATCTGCAAGCTTTATCTGATCCATTCGTTTCTTAATTCCTTTCTTCTCTGAGGTCTCTTCTGAGCTCTTTAAAAAAAAATGTCATTTCTCATGTACACACGGCTATATTTAAAATGGATAACCAACATGGACCTACTGTATAGCACAGGAAACTCTGCTCAATGTTATGTAACAACCTGAATGGGAAAAGAATTTGAAAAAGAATAGGTACATGTATATGTATAACTGAATCACTTTGCTGTATACCTGCAACTAACACAACGTTGTTAATCAACTATTCTCCACTGTAAAATAAAAACTGAAAAAAACAGTCATTTCAAAGTTTTGAAGCTATTTTAGAAAGCTTAGGAAATAAGCAATTTCTAAGCCATCCATTGCTACTTACCAATAGATGGAAAAGAACCCCCGAAGCTTCCTGTAGATAACAGTGCCCCTTTATCTACTCAGGTTAATCAATCAGGATCCCTAGTTGAATATGGTATGAGACTTTGTTTACTAATATTCTAGTTACAGGATACTTCACTTTGGGGTAGATCCCTCCCTGATTATTTTTCACATTTCCTAAAATTTTCCTGGTAGCGTTTATTATTCCAGTTACTACGGCCATCATTCTTCCAAGCCCCATCAGTCCGTCTTTCCTTGTTAGAAGATGTATCAATGCAACGGAAAGAAACAGAAAGAAAAGCAAGTTGATGGCCCATCTACATGGTGCTTTTTATGATCAAACACACCAACAAATACAAACTCAAAACAAAAAAAAACTTTCTGAGTTAAAGAACTTTGGATGTACATAAGTTTGGCTTCAATGAAAACAATGTGCTTGAATAACAGTTAAATGAGTAGATATCCTTCCAGAATCTTTTTTTTGTTCCAGGCACACCCAGGGTCTGTCTTTAACAGGCCCTGATACTTCAATGAAAAATGGAGGTGCCAATGATTTGCAGGCTAAATTAATGTTAAATACTTCAAAGGCCTGGACAAATAAGTCGGCAGCAAAAATTTTATGAGTTCACTTCCTTCAAGGGAACTTGGAGAGAGGGATTTTATTGCTGTGAATTCTAGTCACCCTTTCTACCCCTCAGCATCTGTTTGAAATATGTAGTAGACAATTGCTTTTTTGGCTGTGACTCAGGTGGTTGAAACACAGGACAAACAGACTACTGTATATAAGCTTTCCTCTAGCAATGAACGTTTTTATTAACTCTTTTGCATAGCAAACGTGGTGGCTGTTTAGATCCCAACCTCCGCAGCACTGTCAAGGAATCTGACTGGTTACAGACTCTGGGGGCCAAGCATGGGGTGATCATCTTAAAACGTGTCTCCTCTAGGTTTCCTCACATTTCAGAAGAAGTGGGAAAAACACGAATAACAGTGAAATCCTGCGTTCTGTTTCCTTCATCATTCATATGTGTAAAATTCCAAGTTAAATACTAAATATGAGCTTTCTACATAAATATGAGCGTTCTACAGAGGCCAGCCAAAACAAACAGGTCCCACGGTTTGGAGCAGCAGAATTTTCATAGAAGCCACACACTTGCCCATTTTTCACTAGTTCTTCAAATTCTCTCCCAAGACAATAGAAATGTTCTAGCGGCGACCCACAGATAGCAGTGAGAAAGGGCTCTCTCTTCCTCACCATGGCGACTGGGGGAGGATCAAGGGCCTGATGTCTGACCGTCAAACGTGAGTCTGTTTGTAAAATTCCACACAGACGAAGGCGAACTCCCATCCCGTCAGACTCACCCCAAATAAATCTATAGGCCTGGCTCAAAGGTAAAGAGTAGCCCATCTCGAAAGGGTTTTGTTCCATATAAGGATTAGAAACACACTTGGATGCTGCCTACATACTCAGAATACTGAATTTAAAGTAATCAAAGGAGAGTTGACTCTCAAGCAGAAAAGACCACACTTTGCTAAAAAGCAGCGAATATCATCAGAACAGAAACTGCCTAATATGAATTCCCACGAATGCCCCCAAACTAACACATTTATATGGACAGTCTATTTGTAAACTGGGAAATGGTTTTCACCAACATCTTTTAGCCAAAACTCCTTCACAAGAGAGTGTACATTTTTTTAGGAATCTGTTTTGTATTTTCTCCTAACAAATCTACCGACCATTTCTTTCTTTAAAGGAATAAAGCTTACTCACTCTCTTCACTTGAAAACTAAGATACGCTTTATCATACAACAAACACCAAACTTCCTTTGAACTTCAAACTCATGCCCCCTGCCCACCCCCGGCCCATTACACTTGAAGTTATTTGCCTCCAAAACTATAAAGTAAAGCAAAAAGTGAGTGGTTAAGCTGACTAGAGTCACAACTATTTTTCTTCCTTAAACCAATTTACATAGCTTTTTTTCTAAGTTGTCCCAAAATGCAGATTCTTCAAGGAATGTTTCAGGCATTTAAACGGAAAGTGAACTCCCATGAATTTTGGCAAAAATAATGGAAACAAGGACTGAAACAAAAATATCCAATAAAAAACACTTTCTCTTTCCTGAAAGAGATGGAAAGGAAATAAAACACACCCTGAAAAGAAAATGATTTTATAAAACGTTACTAGGAATAGCTTTCACCAAATTGAAAAGGAATGCTACTTCTTCTTTTTGTTTTGTTTGTAAAAAATCAAAACCTGTTTCCCAGAAGGACTTCTCTAAAATCATTAGCGCCTCACAATTTTTTTTGTTTAAAGAACGTAACTCAGTTAAGTTTCTTTATATTCAAAAAAGTAAGAAAGGACGCCAATTCTGCCAAGAGGCCTTTTTAATCATTTCAAATAAAAAATAAGTAAGTCGCAAAGGACTAACCAGACATTTCAAAAGTGGTAATAATTTTTTCTTATGTGTGAGACCTGGTCTCGCTATATAAAAATCTCTATTGAACTGTTTGTTGTAACTGGTGTGCACCTTCCATGGGAGAAATTTCTTCAGAGACAGAACTTTCCTGACTTAACGATGGGTCCCCTAAGCCCCACCCTGCCTTTAATTTGCCATGTGGTCCATGCGGGCAAACTATGAGAGAGGAAGAGGGTGAATATTGATTCCAGCCAAACAAAACAGAAAAAGAAAAAAGAAAAAGCAACTTGGCTAGAACGGTCTAGACATCACCCACCCCAGAGGCACCTAAGACAACGAGAAGGCCACATGAATGCCATGAGCCACTTGGAGGTCTCTGCAAAATTCATCAGTGAGGCGGGGGGGGCAACAATACCTCCTCAGCATTTTCTTATAACCATCTTCTATGCATATAAAATGAGACGCAACAGTATCTTCCAGTAACTGTGTGTAAATGGTGACAGAAACACCAGGTTTCAGCAACTGATTGCAATCTCCCACTCAGCAGCACGAAAACAAGACGAAAGAAGATGGGTTAGATTGCTTGACTTTAAGAGAACAATTAAGTTCCCCCAAAGGATGACTTTAAGTTATAACACTGCTCATATCCTGGAGACCAACAAAATCTCAGAAGTATTCATTTGCAAACTATTTAGAAAGAGAGCCCAACACTTAATTCCTCCTGTACACACCTGCTATGTGCTCTAGAGAGTGCAGAGGGCAGTCTTCCAGGAACCCAAGCACAGAGACCCAGAAATAAAAGGTAGTCCTTGCCTTCAAGACACTTCGAGTCTCATGGGAGCAAAAGACAAGCAGATGAGAGGCAACATAAGAGAGACGGTGACAAATACCATTGAGAGGACTATCAAGGCACCACAAATAATATATGCCACCTGGTGACCTGTCAGCACCCCATCTCCCAAAGACTCACACAGTTCCGTTCTTTCAACTTTTCTTGAACCCTGTGTAATTAAACACCAAATTTGGCAACCCGTGCTAATTTTGAAAGGCACTCCCTGGGAATTTAGTAAAAGTTTAAACAACTTGTTTACATGTGTTTGGCCCATCTGTTTAAACACAAAGTTTATTTTCATAGGAGCAGATCTTGGGCGCAAGCGCCTTTTGTACTTGAGACCACTACTGACCTCTTATCCAGCTCTGTCTTCCTAATCTGCATTCTAAATCTCCTCTGTAAACAAAACTCGAATAACAACTTTTTATGATAAATGGTGAACACCTCCAAGATGACAGCTGCAAAATAAACTCGACTTTTATAACCAGGAAGCGTTCTAAACAGACAGAAAAGACTCTTCTGTAGGCTGTACTGAGAACCCACACACAAAGAATTTTCTTTGTGTGTGTGTGTGTGTGTGTGTGTGTGTGTGTGTGTGTCTAGGTTCCCGAGGATCATTCTGAACTGTGTGCATTCCCATCATGCGCCAGTGTTTTCCAGCCCCATGATGCTCTCACTTTTGATTGTGGAGATGATGTTGAAGTGCACGGAGTATTTACTGATCCGGTTATCTTGTTCTGTGACAGGCAGAATCAATCAATCAAGAGGCCAGCTCTGCACTTACATATGCCAGGCACATCTCCGCACTTCAGGATACGAGATCACAGTGTTATCCAGCCAAATTTGATCAACAAATGCAGTTCCCCTGTGCCGCAGCAATCTCAGATGAAGATGTTATTATGTGGAACTGAGCAAAGTGATAAAGACAGTACGGCGGAGCTTGGAGAAGCCCGGCTGGACCTTACTGACAGCTTTTATATACGACGGCGGCGATGTCCCCTTCTACCAGGATTATAAAAGTTCCCTTGATTTGAAGAAGAAAATCATGCTGTACATACACAGGTGACCCCCCCCCCCCCCAAACACTGCATTTCCCCAACTAATACTAAATCCTCAAGGCAGGAAGCAACATATATTCAGTGCAACACTGCCAGCCAAAATCCTTTAATAAAGAGGGCAATATTTAAAGCACAGAAAGCATTCATGTGAATTTCCATGGAGCTCTTCTGATAGTCTGTTATACTACAATTGTTATTATTATTAATTGGTGTATAACTAATGCCTGAAGACAAAAATATGTCTTCATAATGTTACCAGTGTTGTAAATAATTTTATTAATATCATGTCTATGACATTGTGTGTAAGTTGGTGTCAATATTTTAAGTGGCTCTCAAAAAAACTCTGATACAATCTTTCATTGTGCCAATAGCTTCTACTTCACTAGTGCCCTGCAGTTATTTTACATTATTTAATCCCAAATCCCATCTTTTGGAGTCTACCTTCCTCTTGCATTTTAAATCTTTAATGGGAGCCTTTGGCAGTCCATGGGTACAATGATTAGATATCTGCAGAGAGAAATTGAAAAATTAATCATCGTTTCCATTTTATATTTTTGTACTACACCAAAAATTACTTCCTTGTAGAGCTAACTTCTACACTCTTGCAATATGTTCCTTAACACGGCAAATGTGGAGAATGATTTCAGATAAAGCATGTCCAAACGGAGCCAGTAAACAGCCTTAAGTTATTCTTTGAGATCTGTGTACTGGGTTTTCATCCAAATTTCATTTTGACTCATTTTAATTAAAATCCATTTATTGGTAGAGGTTATGTTACATGTGGCCTAAAACCAGGGCAAGAGTATCCCAAGTTAATCATAGGAATGATGTTAAAATAGTTTATTATCCTTTTATGAATTTTCCTACCTAAATTACAGCATTTCACAACTCTCTGCAAAATGTGAAACACTATCCACAGGCAGTTTACTACAGAAACTGATCTATGCATTAATCTGCTCTTCACCTAAATAGCCCCTGAACCACAAGGAACGATGGAAAAAAAACAAAACCACCTCAAGTCAGCTATCGCATCTCGAGGACCATCAAACTGCTAAATCTATGAACTTTGTTTTCTTTTTTCATATTATTAAACTGGAAAGAAAAAATTCAACTGGAAAATTGTGCCTTTTCGGTTCCCTTGTCATCATGTAATAAGTATGAGAAATATATGTGCAATGGCCAAATGGCCGGTAGACAAAACACCCACTCTAAGTGACGTACTGTTTTCCATACCACTCAGACAAAATCAAAACAACAGAACTGCTGCAAACAAAAACAAAATAACATTTCCCATCAGCATTCCAGACAGAGAAAATTTACAGGAAAAGAAGCTGGGAAAAGAACCAGACTGAAATAG
This sequence comes from Balaenoptera musculus, assembly GCF_009873245.2. NCBI lineage: Eukaryota > Metazoa > Chordata > Mammalia > Artiodactyla > Balaenopteridae > Balaenoptera > Balaenoptera musculus. Next base: position 84,604,322 of record NC_045795.1, read on the forward strand.
CTGTTTCATACCTCCACTCTTGTAGAGCCATTGCTTCAGACAAACAGCCATGACTTTAACATTGAAATGTTATAACAATGATAAAAATGTTTGCCAGTGTTGACAAACTTTTTTTTCTTTTTAGGCAAACATTTGCCATTGTTTAAAGTGATGAAGTCTTCTATAGCACCCGAGGGGCCTACATTTCTCTTTTTTTGATGACCACAGGGGGAGACTTAGATAAGAGAAGAAACCTCAACTTCAGCCACAAAAAGACCAAACTAATGCCATTTGCAGCAACACGGGTGGACCTAGAGATGTCATACTGAGTGAAGTAAGTCAGACAGCGAACAGACAAATATAATATGATATCGCTTATATGTGGAATTGTAAAAAAAAAAAAAAGTACAAATGAAAACTATACAAAAACAGAAATAGAGTTACAGATGTAGAGAAACAAACTTACGGTTACCAAGGGGGTAAGGGAGGGGGGATAAATTGGGAGATTGGAATTGACATATACACACTACTATATATAAAACAGATAACTAATAAGGACCTTCTGTATAGCACAGGGAACTCTACTCAATACTCTGTAAGGGCTTATATGGGAAAAGAATCTAAAAAAGAATGGATATATGTATATGTATAACTGATTCACTTTGCTGTACACTTGAAACTAACACAACACTGTAAATCAACTATACTCCAATAAAAAGGAAAAACAAAGAAAAGAAAAAGAAACTTCAGCGGTGGAAGAAACCCGAAACAAGTGTGTCATTTAATTAATTCTCCTTTCACTGAGAGATAGAGAAATGTTTCCTGGTACTGCGAAGTCCGTCTGGTAGGAGAATGTAAAACTCACTTGAAAAAGTGAAGATGACCTCCTTTTACAGCTGAGTCCCGTGTGTGTAACTTTATTAAGGTACCAGCTCCCGGGAAGTTATGGGATCAGGGTTTCGCCTAGATACCTGCCCATAAACTGAGGCAGTGCCCTGACTATCAACATCTATCTGTATTGGACTATTTCATCAAGTCAGTGTACAGTGTCTCCATCACAGTGGATGCTTGTCAGCTGCACTCTTGCTAACACAATTCCTGTGTTTTGCCTGGCAGTAAATGGACGCTTCTGCCGTAGCATCGTCTAAACAACTCCGTTAACATTTGCCCCCGAGCGGCTCTCTCTTTGTCCAGTCCCTGTCTTCTAACAGATGTCATCCAAGCCTAATCAAGCATAAAATGGTCATAAATATTTCTTTCTGGTAGATTTCACATTCACATTTCATGCAGGGACATGATATTTTTCTGCTACCTCCAGGGAGAGCCTAATGTAAAAACCAGTTACTTACATTCTAGCCTCATGGTCCTTTAGTAAAATGCAGAACATGTTCTCGGCTCAGAGACATAAAAAGGCATAAGACTTTATCTTCGGTCTTTTGTTTAACTGCACTTTTTTTCTTTCCTTTTTTTCCCCCCAAATGCATCTTCATTTTACAGTTTACACTTCTGCATTACAAATGTGCCTTTGTGCGTGTGAAAATATAAAATGAGATCTAAAAATGGGACCATGTCTACCGTATTTCAGCAACTTCGCGTTTTCAACATTAGACTCCTTAATTACTGGCAAAAAGAGATGTTTTGCTCAGATACCTCATTCAAATAACAAGCTATTTAGAAAGTAGATGAGATAAGGAGAGGGCTCTTCTCTTTGGGTTCATTTCATACACTATTTTGCAACCTTTTTCATCGCATTCAGTTAAACAATGGATGAATCCCACGTACAAATTTAAGGTTCATGCCAATTTACCAGCTGAGAAAAGGAAAGATTATCATGAGATCAGCACCATTTCCAATACTTAAACTTTGATCAAGCCGGGGAAGCTACTCCAGATAATGAAGCTGACTCCTTAATGAGAGAAGAATCGGTAATCAGCACAATCATATTTGTCTTCTGCAAACCGAGTAAATAACGAGGCTTAATCTAAAATAAAACTCGCCTAATAATACTTTTGAGGCCATATGTCTGTGTTTCTCTTTCCTATTCCTTTTGTCAAAACACAAATCTTATACTGCTATTTAAAGTCAACTGCAAAACACTTAGCAGTATATATCACAACAATGGCGCTCCCCCCAACCCTTCACTCCGCTGAGCCTAATATTTCATTACTGCTAGTCAAATCAAGCTTTCAGGCAAATAATCTCCATTTTTAAAGTTAATGAGATATGGTCATGTCGACAACAGCTTGCAGAAACTTTTCATTTTAATTCCTGCAGGCTGTGCTGGCCTCTTTTACAGCAACTACTGTATGAATGAGTCAAATTTGCCAACATGGCTTATGTAGACAAGTGCACACTAATTAAAAATACCCACTGGTATCATAATTTAAATACCATGAAAATAAACTGTGAAAGCCGTTCGGATCCAGTCTCATGGTTGCCTTTGAGCGTGCTTCCTTTGACTATAGGATGTTTTACTGCTGGCATGTTCTTAGCTGAAAACCACTTTGCATCTTGGAGGAACTGGGGATTGTGATATAATTATACAATTTGTGTTAATATTTGTTTCGCATCAGCTCTTAAGCAGGTCTCCCAGAACGACCACTAATTGAGAAAACCATATTGCAGAGGCGACCGACAAATTGACACTCTTGATTTAGGGTCCATCTACAACTTCTCTGGGGTCTCTGGTGCCCTCTCTTTTCTCTCTCAGCTCAAGCCATGAGGAAATCAAAATAAAAGCACGGTTGCTTCCGTCATTCTTTTATTCTTTTTAAGTTTTCATTCCTTTCAATATCTGCATTTTAACTGCTTTGCTTCCAAACAGCGGAGAGAGGGCACACTTCTTTAACTAATTCTAATCCCTCAGTGCCGCTATAACTTCTTTTCATCCATCCATCCACTCACCCACCCACACACACACATTCACACACATACACACTCACATTTTTTTTTTTTTTAATTTAAATGATTTTTGGTAAGGGAATTCCACAGTCTACCTTTGCCGGGAGAAAAGCACATTTCATACAGGGTAAAAAAGTTGGCACCTCGAGAGTTAAAGCTATTTGAGGGGTTAAATCTGCAATTACCTCTGACTAAAACCAGAGAGACATATAGGTAAATAGCAGAAATGAAGTCCCCAGGTTCCCTTCAGAAGCCGTCATCACATTACTACCAGACAGAAACTCTTTAAGGACCATTTTCAGATGTTAAATCATCGTTCGCGCTGCACGTATTCTTGCTATTCCTGGGGGAACGATATCTGAAGAGAGCATGCTAACAAATGCGATCCTGTAAACAGGCATTTTCCCTCTTGTTGGGAGTACCTCTGTAGCCCCGCTCCTGGCTCTGTCATCCAAGCCTTCGCTCGGCTTTGAAGTTAAAGTACTGAATGAATGGCGTCATCTATTATCCAGAGTGTGCATGTAGATTATAAATAAGAAATACAAGTGACTTTCAGTGCACTGCTTTTGCATTAGCCAGATGCCTTCTCTCTTACCTCTTCCTGTCCTTCATACCTTGCAACCAACAATCTATTAGGAGAACCTGAATTTCGGGGGTTCTTTCAGAGGGAGATGCAGACTGTAAAATGTGTCTGCCGAGATGTGAAAAGTTGGATTGACCCGCACGAGGCTGGGGTCTGGGCCTGGGCTCTGAAGCCAGACTCTCTCCCTCCTTAACCCATATCTTACAGATGCCCTTCAGGACGGGTGTCTGGTGATGGGACTGGCTCTTCATTTACATTTTTCTGTTGACAAACAGAGTCCATGAATATTAATTATTCTGAAGTTTATTTGCAGAAATGGCACTTTCTAATCCTTATCAATTATTTATTGAAAATCTCCCCCACCTAATAATCTCATTAACATTATTATACTAAGGCCAACAGCAAATATTCCTTTGATAAGTAACAACCCAACCCGTCATCCTTCCTGCCAAATCTCATGCAGCCTCCTCCTTTGCTTCATCGTGGATAACCAGGATTTTGTTTCCAGGAAGCTCTAGGTGAGTCCTCCATTTTTTTTTTGTTTTGTTTTGTTTTTAATAAAAGAAAACTCACATACAGTGCCTTTTGTGTTGAAACTGAAAGTTTCGGAGATACTACACTAAAGGGAAAAAAAAGAGAGAAAATTAAAACGTTGGAGAAACATATGGATGCCTGTTTTTTTGTTTTTTTTTTTAATCCCTATTGGTTATATGCTGAATTATGAAATGGAAATCCCAAGGGATGAAAACCCCACAGTCATGGAGCATGAGTGACCCCAGGGGAACGCCTCACATTTAGAAACATGTGAGAGCCTGAAAGAATGGAATGCAAATGAAAACCACATCTCAGTGATGAAGACATCTCATGTTTAGTTTCATTGCTTCAAAGCATTTTGACCTATGCTACCTCATTTGCTTCCCCTGATGCCCCTCTGAGGTGTGCAGGACAGTTATTATTAAGTTTATCTTACAGATGAAAAAAACCAAGACGAAGCAACTGCCTAAGGGCATCCAGCTACAAGGTGGCAAGACATGGACTAAATTCTATGAGTTTTGCATCCCGATTCACTGACTGGATCTGTCTTCAAAATGAGGATCTCCTCTAACTTCCTGCTTCCTTTTTGATTCACTGTTGGCATTTTAAAGGACATCCTTTGCTTGGAATTTCACGTTTTAAAGGTCTAGAGTGCTCATTGATGATTTGTTCAGTACTACACTTTCCAAAAATCACCAAAAAACCAAATATCTAAAATAGAGCATAATTTCTAATTTAATCAGAAACTAATGAGAAAATAAACAGGATGAAATTTTAGAAGCAAAAGGAACCTTTGAAATGAAGTAGTTTCCAGAGGCTCAAAGAGTTAGTCACTTGCTACAAATCAGAGTGAGTTATAGCAGCAAAACTCAAACCCAACCTGGCTGATACCCCCATCAATGTTCTTGGACCCTATTTGCAGAGTCCTTGCAGTTTCCAAACTTGAGAGGTCACTTCTTTTTTCCTTTTGATCCAGGGTCGCTTTTTTTTTTTCTCCCACAGAAGGAGTTTCTCAGCTATTGCCTAAGAACATGAGTCAATATCCCTAAAGATTCCCAAAAATTTGACATGGTTTGATAGGAATAATCAGCCAGGAAGACATTTCAGCTTCACTCTCTTAACCCCGAAGTCTCCATCCTTGCTTCTCTTCACCCCCACCATCCAACCAATCTGACCCCATTTATAAAGTTTCTAGAATGAAAAGCGTTCTCAAAGAAAAGAAGTTTGTTTTCTGTTTTTTGTTTGTTTTTCTTTTGCCCAGCATAAAAACACTGCAAGCATAAAAGGGATAGAATGATTTTTTGATGCAACGTACTGTTATCCTATTAGTAAAACTATACATTCCACATACCAGACAAGGACAAAGCCTGATTCAAAGTCAAGGTGTTACACATTCGAGGTAGAAAACTAACAAAAGGTCAAAGGAGAGTTGGGGTGCGGGTGATAATAGGCCAGTTCATGAAGACTATGAATGTCTTGGAAGGAATTACAGAGGTTACCTCTGGCAAGTCTGATAACAGTGAGACGGAGAGGAGGGCTGAAATCATCTTACAAGGGATTGCTGGCATATTCTGGGAAGTCTTAATTTCTTTCCCAATAGCCTTCAAGAAAATGTGGGCTTGCAGTAACCAGGATAACCACAGTGAATGAGGCTTTAAGGAATGGGAATTGGGAAACAAACTGTGGTGGGAAGGATGGAGCTGGGAAGTTTTGTTTTTATTTTTTAAAGAAGAAAGTAAAAAAACCGAAAAGTCATCAATCTTAAGGTATGGTGTGACTAGCAGAGGAACTTCACCACCTGCTACCCCGAAACAGTTTCCTTGAGCCACTATCTATGAATCCTTTAGGGCAGGGGTCAGCAAACTACTGCCCCAGGGGCCAAATCCAGCCTGCTACGTGTTTCTGTAAATAAAGTTTTATTGGAACACAGTGAAGCCCATTTATGTACTATCTATGGCCGCTTTTACACAGAGCATTTGTGACAGAGACAGAAGAGTCCACAAAGCCGAAAAAGGTTCACAATTTAAAGTAAATTTAAAAATTTGCCGATCCCTGCTCTGGAAGTATTACAGTGAAGAAGAATACCCACTTCCCAATAACCGATAACAAAAATTTTTAAATAGATGTACATGTACACACAAACACACAGTCACACAGATACACCCTATATATCGAACTTGGTTCTTAATGGTGTTGGTAACCACAGGAATGAACTTTTTGATTTTATCCATCCTGACAGATCGTAGAAGGGCCCACATCCTACCCCAGAAGACTGTTTCCAAACACATCAGGGGCGTCCATGCAAAAGTTAATCAAAGGACAAAGCCTTCATTTTGTCTGAGCTTAGTTTCTTTATCCATAAAATGTGAGGCCGGATCATCTAAGGAATTTTAAAAATTCTATAACCCTACAGAGAAAGAAAAAGAAGAGAAGCGATCGCATGCATCTATATATTGGGGGTCAGGAGTGGAGGAGGGGAAGGAGAATTGAGGATACAGGAGATAACAGGTATAATCAAGCAGGAATAGATAAATGTGTGTGCAAGGGACAAAATGAAGTTCTTCTATCATTCCTATGGGAGCGACAGGTTTTTTTTTAAATTTATTTATTTTATTTATTTATTTTTGGCTATGTTAGGTCTTCGTTACTGCACGTGGACTTTCTCTAGTTGCGGCGAGTGGGGGATACTCTTCGTTGGGGTGCGCGGGCTTCTCATTGCGGTGGCTTCTCTTGTTGTGGAGCACAGGCTCCAGGTGCGCGGGCTTCAGTAGTTGTGGCACGGGGGCTCAGTAGTTGTGGTTCGCGGGCTCTAGAGTGCTAGCTCAGTAGCTGTGGCGCATGGGCTTAGTTGCTCCGCGGCATGTGGCATCTTCCCGGACCAGGGATCGAACCCGTGTCCCCTGCATTGGCAGGCAGATTCTTAACCACTGCGCCACCAGGGAAGTCCCAGGAGGGACAGATTCTAAAAGACCTTGGCACCTGTAGCTAGGGGTAGAAGGAATGACCTACTCAAACGTAATAAAGAATTGTTAGGAGAGATCAAAGTTCTGTGAAAGCTTCTGGAGAAGAATGCTGAGCCTGTAAGGAGAGTGGGCAGATTGGGACCTACTCTGGACTTTCAAAGCAGCTTGAGGTGCCAACACGCGAGCCATGCAGACATGTGCATTTTTTTTCAGCTCCTGGTACTTGGAACTGAAATAGCCTGGCTTTCTTCTCTGGCCCACCAAGCATGTCTCTTTTTTGGCGACGACAACACAGATGTGGCCATGGTGATACCTTCGAGGAACTGAGGTTCCCTGCCTCTCAAACAGCAATGCAGAAGTGGGAGGTTTTCAAATTCCGACTTTTCTTCGAAGAAAAACGCTTTCCAGCCTACTCCACGGTTCTTGCCAAAAGCAGACCTGCCGGTTTGTTTTTAAAGGTGAGAGAGAGATAAAGATAGACTTTCAAAGATCTGCTGCAGCCTGGTGTTTGGGCTTTTGTGTTGAGCCAGAACACTGACCAACTATCACGTGAGCTGGATGAATGGTTAAAAGCAAAGGACTGGGTGTCATCAGCCGACTTTGAGAAATACGCCGTGAGAGTTAAGACGATTTCCCAAACAGGAAACACACACATGCTAGGCTGCCAGGGAAATGTACATAGTTTGACTTGTAGGCTATGCATCTTTAAAACTCCCACCGTAAGTCCCAGCAGACATCCTTCGTGAGTGCTATCTTTTATTTATCACTCTAAGCCATTTTTCTTTGTTCACTGGAGCGGTGTTGGATGCGGGCAAAGCATGGGCCACAGAAACATTAACACAAAATACCGCTTGGGGAGCAAAGGACATTGTGTCCACAAGGCTAGTCACTCTTAAAGCAAAATAATCCACTCTCCCAGATATGAAGACGACGAAAATGACTGTGGTGACTTCCAAAGGGCTAACGCATTCATCAGTGAAGCTGCACAAGCAATTTTCTCCAGAAACACAGGGTACCAGAAATATTTTTATTCAAATCCATTTTTGTTGCTTGGGGAAAGGGTTTGAGCCTGTTACATAATACTAAGAAAACACAGAAGGTATTTCCCCAGCCCTGTCAGTCGGTGACAGCTGTTTGGGGCACCTGGAGAAAGTTTGCAGTTTTAAGTCTTCTGCTTCCACGGACCCAAACACAAGAGCAAGAAAGGGAAACTTGTCCAACCCCAAATGGTTGCTTTTAAGTTGTCTATAAAATAGCTATTGCAACCACCGCAGCTTATAGCTTATTACGTGCAGACTTATTAAGACAGCCAGATTTCCCATTGCTTAAAAGCCAACACTTCCATCCCCCTGACTAGCTAAAGAGACAGCCATCCGACAAGTTTCCACATTGGAGGTATGGTCCTGATCTTTCAGAACCCTCACAGTTGAGCTTTATTTCCTGCAGCACGCTGTAAACATCACCACCAGTGCTGCTGGATTTCTGTCGTTTCTGGAGGAAACAAAGGCCTTCCAATTGAAGTGTTTGGGAAACAGAAAGAATCACGCTCATTTCTGCCTGGGTGTACCAGGCTTGGGTGTTCATTAAAAGGATGCAGCAACAGGTGTGAAGCAGGACTCTCCCTTGGAAATGGAAAGAAACAAACCCAAGCTGCAAGGTGCAGATGCTTAAAAGTGGGCATGTTTGCTAAAAATAAGGGCTCAACGTAAAAATAAGAAAGGGAGGAAATGGAAAAGCTTCTGTCTATGGGAATATCTGGCATTTTCCTACAGGACTTAGCAAGAAAAGATGGGATGAAGCGAAAGAGTTCTGAATGAGACAACATTTTAGGGTACTCACAATGGGAAGAAGGCCAAGGAAAGTGGGAGAAATCCTTGCAGACTGGCCTGATGGTCACCACAATAAACACAACCAGAGGAGACCGCGGGCTGGGATGAAGGGTTCAGGCTGTGGGCTCGGGCAGATATGGGTTAGAAGCTGGGCTTGTCCAGTTATAAGCAGTGTGAACTTGGGCAGCTAATTATGTATCTTTCTGTGATGAATAGGAATTTTAAGAGTACTTAGTTCACAGGGTGCATGTGAGAACAAATAATATATGTGGAAGTACCAAGCCCAAGTCTGGAAGAAAGGCACTTTCAATAAATTTGTTGTTGATAATACTACTACTTCTAATACCATTACTATTGGTGATATTAGTAATTTCAAACGTATAAAAATCTGTGACAATAGGAATGTTTAAGATTTTGGATCAAATAAAGAAACGCACTCATTTACTGAAAATGGGTAGATTACCTATCATCATCCTGTGTTGAGTGTTTCCTCTTCAAAATAATTTGTAAGTAATGTGCCTAAATACGGAATTATTTGACAAAGCTGGGAAAAGGTGAAGCAGGGGTGGGGGGAGAGTTAGGAAACTAGCTAGCATTAATTAGCCCTTAAACTATGAAATTTGAAACTAAGAACACACATTTTCCCCTACAGCTATGAATATAAAATACTAAAATTAAGATGAAAAAGTAAGCTACCATGTAAGAGAATTAACCCTAACCATTCCCACTGGTAAACAACATTATTGCTAGATGGTTTTTTTTAATCTACATAGTTCTATGGTGGGAATGGGAAACGAATATGTAAAAATGTGAAGGCATGATTAAAAAAAAAAAAAAAAAAAAGCTACAGAATATCTACCAAAATGTCAACAGTTGTTATCTCTGTAAAATGAGACGGCAGGAGATATGATTTCTTTTGTCTCTGCTTTCTTAGCTACATCATCTAATTTTTCTCCAATGAACATGTAAAGTAATTGTGCAGTAGAAAATGCAAAATTATTTGGTATTCAGTTTTCAATTGAAAACATCTGAATGACAGCCAAGCCTCACACAGAGCTAGCACTGAGGATTTCACTCTTGGCTTTGGCACATGGGAGTATTTTGCAGGCACTAGTGGCATTAAGTGCCTGTCTAGGTACCTCTTCCAGCACATTCCGTGGCCATCTTCTAACTGTGCCACAGTCTCTTTGCCAATATTTTATAGTAGTTTCCCAAAATGCACCAGTGGCTAGTTATATCCACGCACTGGAGGACCTTCTAAAATTCTAGCTTTAAAACTTTTTTTAATCACCTCTTTTTTTTTTTTTTTTTTTCCCTGTTTCTAATTCTTCAGAAACGTCCCAGCCTTCCACAACTCAAGTCAGGCCACAAGACTCAAATACTATCTCAGACTGGAACCTAAACAGGGGACTTGCCAGACAACAGCCTAGGGAAGCTATTGGTTATGTGTAGCGTGTAATTATTTGCTGTCCTGGTTCTAGGTACTAATCCCATGGAAATTACAGAGGGAGAGCAAGCATGGAGCATTGAGACATAAAAAATCATTGCCATGTGTAAAAACTTAGATGTTAAAAGAGAAAACGCAGGCACAAGAATTTAGCCAGAAAAAAAAAAAAAATAGACATGCCAATAAAAAAGCTGCTTCTTAAAATTTGGTTGGCAGCGTCCTTCCACTCCCCAATGGATACTCTTAGTAAAGAAAACATGGTAGATTTTTTTTCTCCCTTGCCTGTATTTGATTTCCAATTAAAATTAAATATAAACTGAAACACCACCTGGATTTTAGCAAAATCCAATCCCCGCCCTCCCCCTCCTCCTTTTTCTTAAAAGAAGAACCTGGGCTTACATATACAAACATTTTGCTAAATGACCCGTGGCAAATTGCGTAATGCCAGTAAAAGTTGTGTTTTTTAAGTTATGAGCCCCAAAGATTTTATCTGAAATAAAACCCTGATTCAATTCAGATTCTGGAGGCAAACTGTGTCCTTAACTCTGCCTGTAAATTTAAAACATTTGTGTGAGGGGCCCCTTCAGTAATGTTGCTAGCAGGTATGGAGGAGAAATTCTGTATTTATTAGGATGTATGTTTTCTCTTCTAGAACGGTAAATTGGGGCACTAACTGCCTACAAGAACTGGTTCTCTGCAGTCTTCATGTAGTGGTCGGTTTCTAAATGAAGAGTTTTGGTTGTCGAACAGGCCTGTGTGCTTATTTCAATTAATCGTCTCAGTGAGGGAAGACACAAGAATTCCCCTATTCATGGAGGAGGGTTCCCTTGGAGGTCTCCAGCTTGAACGTCTACAATGTTCTAAGGTGACTGGATTTGAATATGAAGTGGCTGGAGTAGCCTAAAGAATGGAACAGTCTGGAGAAGCAACTTGGATCCCCCCGACCTCTATCTTTGGGTCGCTAAGATGTCAGCCAAGCCTTTACCGTGTCCTCAAAAGGCACTGAACAAAGACAATAATGGTGTTGTGAGCACATTTTAAAGGGCTAACTACCGTGCTAGGGCCTTTATGTATATTATTATTCAGTCTATTTGTCACATAAACCCTACCTACAAGTTATTTCTATTGCCCCATTTTACAGATGAGAAAAGTGAGGCTCAGACAGATTGGCATAACTCGCTCAACTTCTCGCATTCAGTAAGTGCTGGAGTTGGGTTTTAAACCTTTGTCAGTAGGATTCCAGAATGTCTCGAATGAAATGTTCCTCCTACCTTTTCTAGTTCCCTAGGGCAGTGAAATAAATCTCAAGTGGAAACAGCACACATTGGGTAAGCAACTAGGTATATTTGTATATGATTGTCACTACAATACAGGACAAAGTCCAAACAAACAAGGAAGGAACTTTGAATAGGGGAGCAGTGGAGAAATCTAAGTGCATTTTTTTTTTCATCTATACTCTTTCGATTGACAACAGATTGACTTTTGTCACACACTGATGGTGGTATACAAGGATGGCTAGTGGCTGTCAAATTTGTTGGTGGAAGCACCTAGAAGCTGGTGGAGAGACAGCACTAGGGAGAAGACGTGTCGCTGAAAACACAAACGTGTCATGGGAGAAAATCTTGTAACTACAAAAATGTATCCCTTGAATTCTGTACAAAAAATTTTTTTAAATATAAATATGTATAAGATACACTTATATATTTTATTTATATTATTTTATAAATTTATGTTAAATTTGTATCATATGTCTATAAAATACTATATAAATATATTGCATAAAATACATATAAGTCTTGCTCAAGGGACAGGTATTCTCTGCCATTTCTATACACTCATAAAAGTTTTCAAACAGTGTGAATGTACATTACATAATAATAACTTCTAAATTATAAAGGCAATAAATATCACTGCAGAAATTTTAGAATATACAGAAAAATGAAAAGTATACAAAATAAAGCACAATCCCATAACTTGAGGACACGGGGAGTGGGAAGGGTAAGCTGGGATGAAGTGAGAGAGTGGCATGGACTTACATATACTACCAAATGTAAAATACCTAGCTAGTGGGAAGCAGCCGCATAGCACAGGGAGATCAGCTCGGTGCTTTGTGACCACCTAGAGGCGTGAGATAGGGAGGGAGACGCAAGAGGGAGGAGATATGGGGATATATGTATATGTATAGCTGATTCACTTTGTTATAAATCAGAAACTAACACACCATTGTAAAGCAATTATACTCCAATAAAGATGTTAAAAAAAAAAAAGTGCAATCCCATAAACATACAAAAACTATTGGTAACTTTTTTTAATGGGCTTTTTCAGGTTTTTTTCTCCCACCAATTACTCTACTATAATTTTTTAAGTTAAAAATGTTTATAATTGATAAAGTTATTAAATATTCTACAAGTGTGTGAGTCTTAATGGGTACTTATTACTTCTAACTTATGTATAACCATTTATTTAACCTTTCTTCTAATGTCAGTGATTTAGGGTATTTTTTATTTTTTGTATCATAAATACTACCCTATCATAAATACTACCGTAATGAACATCTTCAGGTATAAATCTTTCCGTTTGCTTCACATTATTTCTGTAGGTTAAATTCCTCATGATGATGATGATGATGATGATGATGATGGTAAAGATAAGAATACCAGCAGCTAACATTTACAGACCCATATACTCAGAATATTAAATGCTATAATATCATTTAGTATTAAATGATATTATCATTCCCATGTGACGGATGTGTAAACGGAGGCACAGAGAAATTATCTGACTTGTGCAATCACCAAACTAGTAAGTGGCAGTGCAGAGTCATGACTCAGGCCAAACAAGCTGGCTCCATCATTTATGCCTTTAGATGCTCTGCCTTTTCCAGTGGTTATCAAGTGTGACCTAGCCAGCAGCAGAGAATGGGTTAGAAGCACCAGAAATGCGAATTCTTGGGCCCCATCCCAGATCTACAGAATAAAGTACTCTGAGGGTGGGTCCTGCGATCTGTTTTAAGACGTCCTCTAGATGATTCCCATACGTATAAAAAGTTTGAGAACCGCTGCTGAATGCTATACAATTGCTCAGTAAAAGCGTTACCCTGAATCAAAGGGCGTGATGGTTCTAAGCCTCCTGCTACACAACGCCAAACTGCCCCCAGAATGGGCTACACAAGTTTATATAAGCCACATAAGGGGGTGCCAGGGCTGTATGCATCATTTATTGTCATCTTTGCTAATTTGGTCAAAGATCTTCCAACTAGTATATAGTGTTCTTCAGCTAGAAAAGTTCAAGAGTATGTAAACCTGGTGGATGCCTATGAATAAACATAAAATGACTCTCAGTACCTGTGCAGAGTGCTTTATATGACCTTACTTTCCAAAGTTTCCTTCAGAGCTGGCACTTACAGTGCTACATTTAAGATATCCAAGAACTAATTCCAGGGACACATTGGTAAGCATTTAGAGCCAAAAGAGGAAACCTTTTCCAAATTAGAGATAGGTTACTAATACACTTAACATTAATTAAACATAGAAAAATCTGGAAACATTTGTCAAAACACTGAACCAGCTAGCAAATCTAATTAACATGCAGTATGGGCTGTAGAGTGTTTTAATTGGGGGCGGGATGCACATGAAACTGTAATTGCAAAATTACACAAACACACACGCATACACACACTTTTCAGAGTGAAAGGTGCTCAGGTTTCATCAGATTCACAAAGGAGGGACCTTAAAAAGGTGAACAATGTAAGAATAATGGAATTAAAGATATGACCTAGGGCAGAGAAACCCACCCACCTGGAAGAGTAAAGAGATTTTTCACTAATTGGGAGATACTGCAGAATGATAAGTCACCTGATAACAAACTTAAAAGTAGAAACAAACAAGAAGGTAAGAAAAGAAAGAAGAAAGGCAGAAGGGAGAAAATACCAGGCCAATGCATTTTCTAGGAGAGACTGTCAGTTCATAAAAATAGCTGGACTGAGTAAAGATCTTCAGATTTGACAACTATTTTAAAATAAGGTACTACGGTTTCAGTTGTTCTAGCTATATGATGAATAGAGGCGAATGAGCTAAAATTCAATATAAAAGTATGTGAAATACGGACACCACCAACCAAATGACCAGCCTTGTCAGCTCTCATCTAATCTCTGGAAATCATACACTCAACTCAGGCAATGGTCTGTGTAAACAGATAGGCCCCGGACCATTTCCTGGAGACCAATCAACTCAGATGCTGGCATCCAGCATAAAATGACCTCTACTTACCATATGCCTCCAGGCCTTCCACAATAGAAAACCACCCTTGCTTCTCACCAAATTAAAAATGACAAAATGGCAAAGATACATCTCTTGGCCACTTAGTATCTAAGTCATAAGCCAAATCCACATAGCTCAGTATATACCTTCCATTCATCATCTCCTGATTGAAAGGGTTAAACTAAATCAGCTGGTGTGCACATACTGAGTTACCGTTTCCTCAGTTTTATCAGTGTCTTCAAAAATTCCACCAATACAGACACAAATAAACTCTTCCTCTCTGGTTTACTGAAGATTTATTGCTTAAATCACATATCTGTTGAATAATCAAGTTGCATCTCTTCCACAGCTTATCTTCATGTGCTTTGAAATTGTTACTACTATTTAATGCACATGTTTATGTCTTGTTCTAGTCCAATTAGCTCATGAACTTTACGAATGCAGGGAGATACTTAGGACATTTCTTTGCATCTTCTAGCCAACCAAGAGACTACGAACATAAAATATGCTACTTTTTAATGCTAATTTTCTTTGGTAGGAGAACCACGGCCAAAGATGTCTGCTCTTCAGGTGACTCGTTCAGTGTCCCACCCTCCATTTTCTTAGTAGGCTGGCTGATTATTCTTCTAACCACCAATTTTGCCGAAACTTTTCATTTGTAATATGCATACAGTTAAAGGATTAGAAAGCAGCTCTGCAGGTATGATGACAACTACCCGTTAATTTACCATTTTAGAAAATGCAAAAGAAGTCTTCAAGCATGAGATATATACATATACACGGATACTTCAGAAAAAAAGGAGGGAATGATCTTTCAGTTTTGTTACTTGACAATAAGAGTAGAAGGTTCTGGAAGGCAAATCTTGCCACGTCTGCCATTCACTCATCCAGGGGGTCAACAAACTTTTCCCGTAAAGGACCAGGTAATAAGTATTTTAGGTTTTGTGAGCCATACATTCTCCGTTGCAACAACTCCCCTCTGCTGTGGTAGGGAGAAAGCAGCTGTAGGCCAGAGAAAAAAGGGGCATGGCTGTATTCCAATAGAATCTTTATTTCAAAGAATAGGCGGCAGGCCAGATTTGGCCTCTACCTTAGTTTACCGACCCGCAGTATGGTCTGCAGGCTCAAGACAGTGCTTTGTACCTAGAACTTACCCAATAAAGGTAATGGGTAATGAATGGCTGAGACAAGTTTAAAATAATTCCAGAACGCAATCTTGACAATTATAATTGTGAATCACTACATTACAGGATATCATCTTGACAATTATAACGGGGAATATCGCATACCCAGTTTATGCATGATGCTTTCTTTCCCTCTTACAGCATATTAATGGTACAGTAAGTCTGTACGTAAATGCCCATAACATATCCGTAGAATAAAAGGCACAAACTTTGTAAGACAAGTGTAAATCTAACGAAATAAATCAGCAGATCATGATAAAATGCATGTTGCCAAGGCATTTTCACTTAGTACCTTGGCATGTTGAATTTCTATTGCGTGGAAATGGAAATATCACCACGAGGAGAAAAAAAATGAGGCAAGTTAAGTAATATTATCACAGTACTATTTATCATACACATTAGGACCAAAAATAGTCAGGAAAGAATGAGCATTATGTCATTCTCTCCCAGTCTTTAACCTTGAAAAGGGTGTTGAGTTCATAGAGAGGATAACAGGAGTCAATACAAGAGGCTATAAAGATGGAACTACTTCTTACCGTGCAACCTTGAAAAATTAACACAATCATTACAACAATAAAAGGCTACTTTTGCCCTGTTCTAGGATGTTACGCCTTATTTCATTAAATTTTTCCAAAACTCTTTCTTCCTTTGGCTCTGAGATGCCTGGCTCTGCTGTCGAGAAGCAAAAGACATTTTACGCACAATTTTCCCTCCACTAGAAAGAGGTATATTGTGCCCTTCAGTGAACATAAAATTGATATTATCATCTCTTAGTTTATATCTCACTACTTAACCTTCAGATTAAAAGTTATTGGATTTGAATGACTAAGACATCATGTCACCTTCCCTTCAATGTGGAGAGAGGGGTGTTGGGGGTGAGAGAAGGTACAGTGATAAAAACACCGATTTCAGAACAGCTGACGCTTTGCCACTCTTGACAAGCGACATGATTCTGACAACTACTTATGGTTGCGTGGATGAGAAAGGGTGTAATAAACAGTCTACTTTAGGAAACTCTGTGGAAGATGAATATGCGTCAGGAAGTTCATTTTATTTTGGGTACAGTCTCAAAGGCACAGTCTAAAAATGGGGACACAGAGTTAATTCAGGGAGAACCTTAGGGTTACCAACTTCACAAAATAAAAAATCCTATCGCCTCCGAAGTCAGTATTTGCACTGTCAGTTTATAAAGAAGATACTGGAAAATACTCTCTCGAGAAGGATTAAAGAGAACAGAGCTTCCTTCCCTCCATCCACCTCTACGCAGGGCTCAACTTCAACTCACAAACAAGCCTTGCTCTCCCTCAGCAGTTGAATCTATACCCCCTAAATAGGTCTTCCAAATAGCACCAACTGTTTAATAATTACACATTGTATTTTTCCAACAAAGGAAACACAACAGGCACTCCCTTCACCTTAAAAAAACAAATTCATCTAAGAAACCTGTGTCAATATGAGACACTTTATCAAAGATCTAACTTGGTAGTTTTGTTCTCGAAGAGAGATAAGCGCATTCCCTGATCAATAGGAACACAAGCAGTTTATCAGCACTTCCCATGTGACTTTTGGAAGATATGCTCATTGGTAACTGGCAGAGGCTAAAGGGAAAATATTTGATAATTTTAATCTGAATAAACACATACAATCAAAGTAGCGAGTTTGAGTGACATAGGAGGGTGTCTTTTTTTTTAAACAGCCTTGAAACAAAAGCGGGACTTTTCCCAAAGAAATCCACCCTTTATTTACAAATGATGTTTGTGCTTTCTTTATCATATCATAATAACCGATTAGTAACAGGTAGAAAGGAGCTTGGCTTCTCCTCCCGCTGCGCTTCTCTCTCTGTTGCACGGTGCACTGTTTTGCCCGTCGTTCAGATTGGAAATCTTGAATCCCCCTCCTAACTCCCACTTCTTGATGCCTCACATCTCCTATTCCAGAAGGCACTGTCGATTTGCCAACATGCCCTTGAACGCTTTCTCGTGACCCAGGCCTTCCTTTCTCTTTCTGTTCCATTCATTCACAGAGGCTAAGAACTACTCTCCGCCAGGTACTGTGCTCTGTGCTGAGGAATGAATATCAGGGGATGAGGAAGGCCTATCCCTGCGCTTATGGGGCTGACAGCTGACCAAGGGCTTCCAAAGCAGGAGGAGAAATGCAGGCAACAAGGCAGGGTCAACAACATGGTGCCCTCGATGACATAAAGGCCAGGGTTGGTGTCCCATTGCTAAATCCAGGACCAAGTGCAATGGCCTTGTCACTACGATTAATCTCTCCAGATCTCTTTCCTTCCAAGCCAGGCCAGGTCCAACCTTCTTTTTTACCTTCCGTCCACCACCTCTTGGATGGCCTTTCTTTTCAGCTTGGAAACCTCCCCTGGCTTAGGAACTCAAGCCTCCCACACACTGAACTCGGTTCAGCTTCTCGCCACCTTCCCACCCCTCCAGGCTTACTTTTTAGGCTCCAGCCAAAGAGACTCCCAAGTGACGCTCCCATACTTTCCCAGCACCTCACATGGCAATGTGGTCCCCACATTTCGTCACACATAGGCGTGACACCATAAAGATGAAATGAAAATAGGCAAACAAATGAATAAATGAACTTCAAGAAGCTGCAAGCTAAGAAACAAAGTTAAGACATGTTTTGCAGTCCATTTAGCAGCCGCCTTGAACCAAAGCTGAGGCCAGGCCAGTATGTGACACTCTCTTCACCACATTTTTGCGTGAGAGAGGGGGGGAAAAAAAAAATACAGTTGTATTTCCACGAACCAAATCAAACACAGTATTTAGCAAAGGGTCTCTGGAATGTTACAAGTAACACTTCATGATTACAATAGATTTGAGTTCAAAGACCAAGTGATGAAAAGAAACTTTCTAATATGGGGTTCAATTCCCTATATAAACTTCCTTTCTCCTGCTCCATCCACCACTTGCATTTATATTGCTATTCTACTTTGTCATAAAAGCAGTCACCTTATAACCCTTTTTATCAAGCAATCTGTGCACTATCTAAAAGGACACTAGACTCCATCAGGCGAGCTATAGGTTTACATTACACAAACATACCAATTCTGCCTGTTCAGCACTAGTTGTCAATAAAGGCAGGCACTTGCAAAACAGCAAAGTAGGTTGCTTGCCTTCAGAGAACAGATAGGAGCCTGCCAGTTTCGCAAAACAAACTCTTTGCAATCACCTAAGCTAATCTGTCAACAAATTACCATTAAAGTCATCCCTCCTGAAAGTTCAAAAAGAGATTTCTGATTAGACAAGAGATAGGGAGTAATTTTTTTTTTTACTCTTATTATTAGCTCACAGGTCAGGGCTGAAAATTACCTTCTCAAAGTAGCAATGCCTTTGCTTCAAGTCAAGAGGGTTACACTTCACTCATAGTGAAATGCAGCATCTGGGTTTCTAGTACTACACTCTCTTATGTACACGACTCTTTTTTTCTGGGCCATCTTAATTTTCAATGGAGAGATTAATGACACACAACTGTTCAGAAATCAGAACTTGAAAGAATTTCATACAAGGCTCACATCCCGAGTTACATAAATCTTTGACAACAATATTTGGATGGAAGGCAGACCTAAACAACAGAGTAGAGAACTAAATTTAGCATTCAGGGGGAAAGATGCCTTTTCCAGAAATAGCCACAAAAGGAATTGAGAAAAAGTGCAAGTCTGTTATTGTTGTGGCTGCTTTTTCTTTATTTGTCGGAATTATCTGAATTCCTGTCTGTTTCATTTCAATTTGTTTGATTTTCGCTAACATTTCGGTGGCATTGATTCCTACAAAATATTTTTGACCATCAATATTGTCTATAATATTTGAACTCTACCTTGTATCCCAGAAGAGGCTATCTGAGCAGAGCAATTCCTTTAAAGTGTTTTAATTTTATAATTTAAAACTATAGCTTGGGTCTTCATCTATGAGTGAAGGAAGGCACTGGCCCCTATCACAATCCCCAGCCCCATGAGGGCACTTAATAAAGATGAATAATCTCTTCTTCTTCTGTACTTTCTTCTGAAAGCTTCCCTCTTAGGATACAAAGATGCTGACCACCTTTACCCTTCCAATGGCATCCAGAGACCCTCCCTTTCAGACACAGTCCCTGGCTGCTACAATGGGAATTTGAGGGGGTTCCCTACAAAGTTCATAAGCAACCTTTTTCAAAGAAAAAGAGAATGGTAAGGCTGAACTGGCCACTGACACCTCATCTTTGCACCTACAGATACACACCTAATCACCTGGGCTTCCCTCTGTAGAAGGGTAAACAAGCAAAGGGTGGCCACTGGAATTTAACACGGTCCCCCACAGAAAGATGGGGGAGAATGAGAAACAAAGGGAGGGCCCCTATCATAAGACCTTACTGCCCATCCAAACACTGACAGCTATTTCTTCCAGGCATTGTTTTCTACAGAGGCACTGAAAATTTGAAATGTCGGTAGGACATTCTCCCTGTTCTGTTCGATAACCACTAGTAACTTCAGTCACAAAAACTAAAGGAAGGGATTCATTCTGCCATTTTGACAACAAAGAGAAGAATTTCTGAGCGTCTCTGGTCCTGTGTAATGACTCATCTTTTACCTCCTTCAGTGGCTCATTGGCAAAATTCAACCCAGTGTATCCTCCTCCTTCTCGTTCATGATTTTGCAGAAGCTCCCTATCCTTTCTATTTCTTTTACCTCCTTAATAGTCATTGACTGTTTTTTTCTTTTAAATTATTAACATGAAACATGTACGTCTTTTGGGCTAAAAGGTCCAATACCTTAAACCAAATGTCAAAGAAGCAATATGAAGTAAACACATCACTTGTCCACACTCTCCAAATAATATATCTTTGAATTCCATATTTAGTTTATTTTTTTTAAATGTTCTTCTCACAGACTACTTGTAAACCGCCCTTCTCATATAAAACGACAGCCATACCTCAACACTCTAGCAAGCAAAGCTCTCCCTACACTGATTTGCAGACAATAAAAGTGCCAGGTGGTACCAAAAAAAAAAGAAAAAAGAAAAAAAAGAAAAAAAGCCCATCATTAAATGGAATGTTGTTAAGAAATAGCTGTTTTATTTAACAGCTATTCATTTTTATTGAATAAACATTTTCTAGTATGCATTCTGTTAATTGACCTGACAGCATATGCTGTATATGGAGAAACTTCTAAACATTATGCTCTATGTAATATGCTTATCTGAAAAAGCTCTCATTTGCAGCAATATGGAAATAAAATCCTGCTTTCTAAAATTCAAGACTTTTAAAATGCATTAATCCACACAGTTTGTGAAATTGTTCTGGACATTTTAAAATCCTTTCTTTAAGAAAGAAAGAAAAAAAAAACTTTAGTAATTGGTAATAGTATTTGTTGCTGAGTTTCATAATGGAGTAGTCCATATCCAATACAGAACTTTCACGGACCTAGAAATGGGACAGGGATAATAGGAAAATAAAAAGCAGTGATGGTACTGGGTAAAGAATTATTCAATGGCTAAAAGAAAATGTTCGGAAGCATTATCAAATTATATTATTAGAAAACTATTGTTATAAGAGTTTCATGCCCCAGATATAAGTAGAGTTGAAACATTACAGAGATAATACATTTAGTTTTGAGGAAGGAAGACAGTTTGTGAGTGTGTGGGAAGGCTCCTCCAGCTAATGGTAGCACCTCTCCTCGGCCGATGGCTTCTGAGTGATGATGGCAACTTCCAGAAAAGAATCACCAACTCCACTGCCTAGAGGGTACAAGTCAGCAAAGGTACTGGGTGGGAACTCAGGCTGACTGCCGGGCTATAGGCTCCCTGACTTAGTAGCAATTCATCTCCCAACAATCATTACCCTTGTAGGAATATTGGCCACGGTTACCAGATCTGCTGATTTTTCGAGAGAAAATGTAAAAGCCAGATTTCTCCCATTTTTCTAGGTGGTCAACAACATAATTAAACACACACACACACACACACACACACACACACAAGTCTGTCTGGACCCAATTTAGCCAACCTATAGACCAAACCCAGCACAGAAGTCACTCACTTCACAGCGAATCTTCGTGAAAGCTCTCCATCCTGAAAGGGCACTTGCTCTCATTCGTAATTATCTTTGGTAATATCGATCAAACATGGAGAGGCTTGCATTTATGTATTTTAAATCCTGGCACTAGGTAAAAATTCTCCCTATATCGTCAATGATCGTACTGGTGCAACTGGAAAATCCTAGAACATTCAGTTTCATACACAGCATAATTAACTCATTTTTATACCAAGTCCTTTTAAGCCAGATCTTTTTGTTCCATGGACTTCTAACATATTTTACAGTTCTAATTCTCTTCCACTGTCCTACATTAATCAAAGCTGTAACCCCTGTTGTCTTTGTACTACAGAGTCAGAATGTGCCCCTGGCGAGGAATGGGGGAAAAGTCAACAGGAATTAAATTTCAGTGCAACTGTTTACTCAACTGTGGCCTGCAGTTATTGAAATTTTATCCGTGGTTTTGTGTGACTACCGCAGTAATGAATTCAGCATGGCTGTGATTTTCTCATTGCTGGTATTCTCACTTCAAGTAAAAACCTGTAGAATAAAAATGACGAAAACAACCCACGTCCATCACGCTGACGTTCGGATTTCTCCAAACTGTTTAATTGTAGCAGTTTTCAGTCTGTTAGAAAACTGAGGATGCGAGTCCCGTAAAACTTTTTTCAATCCTGTCGGGGTGTTTTTTCTTATTTCATCTACAGATTTTCCTTCCCCCCAACAACCTGTTAAGAGCCTCATCATACACTTAGGGAAGTCACACAGCTGTCAGTATTTTATTTTAAAAGACCAAAAAGGCCTGCCAACCACAATATGTGGGGTTTTAGCCACAATGATAGACCCAACTGCTTTTTTCCTTCCCAAAACATATCCTTGGCAATTAGAAATAAAATTGTTATAAAAATATTAAAAGCACTTTGAAGCACAATCAAAAGGTGTTGACTTTTATATCAATAACCCATAACAACATAGTTTCCAAAGTGGTCACAGCCGAGATAAAGAGGGGAGACATGAATAACTAATTTTGCTACTGATGGTTTTCAAGGAAGATGCTGTTAAAATGCATGTATACAACTTTCTTCTGTGAGGTTAACTTGTGGTTGGTGTTCGTGGGGTCAGGCTGTGTCTGTGTGTGAGTGTGTGTGTGTGTGTGTGTGTGTGTGTGTTGATGGTATAAAAGTAAAGTTTTTGGCTGGCTTACGACTTTGAGATAGTGGATGATTTTCAGTTTTTCAAATAAAAATCAGAAGAAGTTAATTTTCATTTATCCAATTAACATACTCTAAATACTAATTACTCGGGGTTCATACCACATCAGTCAATAGCCCCACTTCAACCGCTCCATAAAGAAACAGTTGACCTTGGCCTCTGTATGGTAAGGGCACAGAAAATGGCAAACCAAATGACCAACTATTTATTCTCAACAGAACCATAAACATCTGAGAATATCAAATGAACAAATACACACACAAACACATGGATACCTTTCTACCATATACTGATAGTTTTTGTCAATAACCGCATTGGGTGGAATTTGGCCATTTGCACTAATCCAAGTACCCAAAGTTTATACACAACATACATCATAAATCCCAGCTGATGTGATGCCCAGGAAGCAGGCACTACCGGATTTGAGCTGCCACTAAAAGAGAGATCAAATCACTTCAAGTCCTCTGAATTAAGACCTTAGCTTGTCTGTTAGTTTCCTTCTCTTTCTCTCTGTTGTATCTTTCCCCGACAGATTCCATTGTCTCATGCTGGTTCCACCAACTTCTGATAGACTAACAATCTAATGGTTCCTTATTTGTAAAAAATTCTTAGTAAGGAGAAAATAATCCATGTTTTAGAGCCTGTCAAAGCCTATATCCCTAAAACAAGGAGGGACTGCCTTGGCTTCTCTGATACAGATTCCAAGAAAATGGTTTGAGAAAAGGTTTGTGTTTTTCTTTCTCTTCCCTCAACCCCCAACAATTTCTGTTTCACTCAGAAAGTCCAAAGATGCACCATTCTTTTTACACCTTTTTCCAAATGGCACCATTACTTTGTACTGAATAAATGAATCAAACACTAAAATGCAACAAAAATCATCCGTTAGCATTAACGAAAACAAACAATATTTCCTAATTACAAGAGAGGCTGGGAAAACAATGCTTATCTTCAAGCAAATGCTATTTACTTATTTGAATCTGCATCAACACTGGCCACACAATGCCATTTTCTGGGTCACACCCTTTACCATTTGGAAATATTTTACCAGTCACTCCCAGTTACCCACTTAAATGCCTACAAAGGATATAACATAATGAGTACATCGCACCTTACGTGCATTTTGGGGAGCCACCATTAAGAGAGAATTTAAAACATTAACAGGATTTAGTCACATACCAACTGCCATACGTATGTAGGAAACATCTGTAAGTGGCCCATCTCCCTAAATTCCTCCAGGTAGCAGCAAGCAGTTTCTCACACCGATGCCTATGTTATTGATGTCTTGTTATCTACCCAATTCTGCTTGGGTATTTCCATTTATTTCTATTCTCCTAAGTCACCTACTTTTCTCTCTTATAGCCCTCATTTCTCTTTTACCCTTGATCCCTTATTTTATTTCTCTCATCATAAGGCTTAATAAGCCTATGTATCTATTTTTTGATTCAAGCTCTGGGAACCATTTCTCCAAAGATTTGTTTTATTTCAAGTAGTTAAAGTTTAGGCTGACGCATTAGAGGCTCAAAGGAAGTGGCCAGGGGTCCACCCAACCTCATTTTCAACCACCATTCCCCAAGACAGAGGGGGCTTCCAAGACTCTACTTCTCAAGCCCTTGGCAGTTCCGTCTCTTAAAGCCAGTCACTGGGGCCCTGGTGCGCTAGTGGCTTCAAAGATTCTGCTTACAGTCGGAGAGCCGGTGAGCACCAGGCATTCGCAGCAGTCAAACGTCAGGGTAAGCGGTAGCATTGGCACCCACCGCCCTCCACGGCCCCCGCTCCAGAGCTCAGTACCTGCTGCTGCTGCACGTGGGCCAGATCGGCCGCCCCCACGTCCACGGCCGGCGTCTCCCCGTTGGGCCGCCCTTCCCGGAGACCGCCGCACTCTAACAAGTGGTTGCCGCCACTTGACCCATTCTGGATGGCTGAACCGTTACTTTTCGTCTCAGTCCCAGATTCTTGCATCATGACTCAAAAACCTGGTAGAAGGATTTTTAGGAGGGAGCCGGGGAGAAAGAAAAAAGCAGCTGTTAGCACAGTTGTTATACATTAGGAGAAGGGCCCTGCCTTCAGTGTTGCCAAAATCTGTAAACAGTTGTCATTTCCTTTCACTCACGTTACCCCTTAGAAATGGTCCAATTGCCTAGTTTTTGAATACAGAACTGTATAGCACAGGGAACTCTATCGGTATTCTCTAACAGCCTAGATGGGAAAAGAATCTGAAAAAGAACAGATGTATGTATATGGATAACTGAACCACTCTGCTGTACACCTGAAACTGACACAACATTGTAAATCAACAGTAGTCCAATATAAAATAAAAATTAAAGTAAAAACTTGAAAAAAAGAAATTCAAGTTTTACTAGTATTGTTCTCTATATGTTATCTTTTTCCCCTTAGAAAAAAACAATTATTTTCAGGTGAACCTAGAATTTATGGTTAAATTTCTGTGATTATATCTGGATGCTTTGTTCGAAAACTGGTAAGTCATTCTGTTCAGCATATTAAGTGTAACATTAAATTTTAGTATATGCAGGCTCTGTGTGGTGTGTTACACTCTTAGAGAAATATTCTCCAAATTCAGGCTATCAGAAGATGACGCACATTACCAATAGGTCCCCTGAGGTAATCCGTGCTGAAAACCCTTACACTCAAAACCCAAAAAGCATTTTACAGATTCACACTCCTTGGACTCATTCAGGTACTGAAACTCTTCAAAAGTGGCCTTTCCAATAAGATAGGCCTCTTTGAGGGAGAGGGAAAAAAAACTCCCCACTTTTCAGAAGCTAAACAAATTCAGACTCTTATCTTTGCCTTATGGTTAAAATTCTCCTGAGAATTCCCATTCAAAGAGGTGTTTCTCATACTGGATTCCTAACCTCTAGCTTGGTTTAAGGCCTGAAAGGTCTGGGCCTCTTATGTTTGTTTTGGAGAAAATGTTGCCTAGGCAGACCAAAGAAAAGTTCTGAATCTGAAAGTACTAAACATCAAATTAAAAAAAAAAGAGAGATATACATAGTAGTCCCCCCCTTATCCAGAGGGGATACGTTCCAAGACCCCTAGTGGATGCCTACTGAATCCTATATATACTATGTTTTTTCCTATACATACATACCTAAGACAAAGTGTAATTTCTAAATTAGGCATGGTAAGAGATTAACGATAATAACTAACAAGAAAAGAGAACAATTATAACAATTACTATAATGTAAGTTATGTGAGTGTGGTCTGTCTCTCTCAAAATATCTTGCTAGACATATTTAATGCCTTTTCCATCTTAAATAAGCACTTATCACGCACTATGGCCATAACTTTTGCCGCTCCAGGTATGACAGCAAAACTAGCATGAATTTCTTTTTTCTTGATTCGTTCTTCCCACAGATCTTAGCAACTTCACCACATGATTTTTTTTTCTTTTCTTATTACGTTGAGAACTTTCACCTTCTCTCTTAAAGGAGGTAATTTATGGCTTCTCCGTGGCACATTCAAATTGCCGCCATCACTAGTCTTGCGCTTTGGGGCCATCATTAAGTAAAACAGATGTTACTATTTTACTTAAGGTGTAACAGGTGAACACGGGCACTGTGATACTAAGACACAACCAAGATGGCTACTAAGTGACAAATGGCTGGGAAACACTGGATAAAGGGGTGACTCCCAGTGGGTTGGAGCAGGATGGTGAGACTTCATCACGCTGCGAATGGCGTGGAATCTAAAACTTAAGAACTGTTTATTTCTGGAACTTTCCATTTAATATTTTTGGATTGAGGGTAACAAGCCTCAGAGAGCGAAGCTGTGGATGAGGGGCACAACTGTAAGTCCAAGACAAGTCGCTAGAGAATGTGGCCTTTGTGTAAATACATCTCACACTCCTTGTTGCTCTCTGGGTACAAAACCATGATCCCAAGGAGCCAATTCAGCTCTCAGTAAAGATGTCCAATTATGACAAAAGACAATAGTTGCTAATATCAATTATGACAAAAGACAGGTAATATTTGCTAATATCAATTGTGACCACCTATCGATCACCAGTGTTGTGCTGGTCCCGACTGCAGGCGATTTATATGTGTTCTCCTATTTAGTTCTCAGGACAATTCCTAGCCCCAGTTTCTAGATGAGAAAACTAAGGCTCTGTGAGACTTATTTTAATTTGCCCACTAAATATCATAGCTACTAGTGGTGGAACCAAGATTCGGACAAATTCAGTCTGACGTGTTTTCTTGAAGTTGAGGTGAGGTGGGGGAAGGCAAACAGTGAAGATGCCAGGGTGACACTTCAGGTAGAGAGGCCAGAAAAAACAAGAGTCACTAAAGGAAGATGGCAGCTCAAACGTCCAAGCTGAGAAATGCCCGTATAATTAAGACTTTAGTAAAATGTGAAACACCAATCCTAGATAAAAAGGGGGGAAGATAAGTTGGTTGGGAGATTGGAATTGACATATACACACTACTATATATAAAATACGTAACTAATGAGGACCTGTTGTATAGCACAGGGAACTCTACTCAGTGCTCTATGATGGCCTACATGGGAAAAGAATCTAAAAAAGAGTGGATGTATGTATATGTATAACTGGTTCACTTTGCTGTACAGCAGAAACAAACACAACATTATAAATCAACTATACAATTTTTATATTAATAAAAACTAATTTAAAAAAGAAGGGCAGAAAACTTCTAAACAAACTGATTCAAATCATGGAAAGACATATGTACCACCAGTGTTGCAGATTTCTCCCCCCACACGTGAAATATGTGACAACAGGGAAATTTAAACACTCTGGGCATCTTTAGAGGAGGTTGCCTTCTTGCTAGGATTGGTTTTAAGTCTCTTTTCTATAAACTCGTACAAAAAACAAATGGAAAAATTAAAGCAGAAAAATTCCTATCTGTCTTTATTTCCTTTCAGTGCATAGTATTACCCAACGTAACTACAAACTTCATAAACCCAGAAGACATATCTTTTTTTAAAGTTAATCCAATTCTGGACTGGATTAAGAATGGCATTTTTTGTTAACAGGTGGGAAACAAACTCAGACACAACAGCTGATTCACTCTCGTCTCTTTAGATCAGATATTTCAGTGATTATAGTCCTTTAAAAATTGTGTTCATATTCTTACTGTCTGCAGAGTAAAGAATCTACCAAAAAACAACTAAAACTTTCTCCGGTATGCAAGAACCAGGCAAAATGCAAGTACCTAGTTTATCACCCAAAAATAAATAAATAAATAAATCTGTCAAACGTAGGTACTTTTCCCCCCAACATTTTAGTTTCTCTGCCACAAACTTGCCCATATATATAGAAGCTTAGGAAAAGACAGTGTTCAGGGATTTAAGGAAGAGAACAGTTGTCTTACTGGTGAGCAAGGAAACCCATTTAATTATTAGGATATATCACAAGCATAGCTGAAGGAAAAAGAAAAAAGTTTTTAACCTTCCACAAAGCCTATCCATTACAGGGGTTTCCCACCCCACAAAGACAAAAGCACTGTCTATACCTAAACTCTATACCTGCCCTCAGAATGGGGCATATTTAGCCAAACAGCTTGTCCTCAGGGGGCAGAGCTACAGGTAAAATGCTGCTTTCAAACCACGTGACCATCAGGACCCCAGACCTGAAGACAGGTGTCGGTCGAAGAGATCCCGCTCCTGTTTCCGGAGTTTGACACCATCATGGTGGGTGGAGTAAGAACTATCCCCAGTGCACAATTTGATGAGAAGGGTTTGGTCCATGCAGTTCCAAAGAAGACTGCCAAGTCCTCCAGCACAAGTTTTGCAGGCATCAAGCCAAGCAGCTTGGCTTGCGAACCAGGTTTGTGAGAGTGCAGGCTTTGGGACCAAAATTGCATAAAGGATTATTTTGGTCCGAGGATGTCCTTAATTAGTCAAGTGCTAACAGTAGTATGTCAGTTGGAAGATTTAAATTTTCCCATAATCTCCCACACCAATCAGGAGAAAACAGGTTTTTTGAAAAGCACATGTGAAAAATGAGGAGTGTCAATGTCTAAGAACATTTCTAACAATATCTGGGCTGGCAGTTTTTCTTTCTATGGAATGTTCCAAGCCATTTAATAAGCCTTTATATCTGTGTCATGCTGCACAAACGACAAAGCCCTCTTATGTACTTTTCAAATGCAGAAGAATTCTCTGAGGGAGAAAAAGCAGGGAATGCTATTCCCATTTTACAGATAAGAAAACTAAACCTCAGCAGGTTAAGGAAGAGATGCCGCCAGAATCGCTCCCCCTTGCAGACGTGAACTTGTCTGTTCAAAAAATGGTGAGAGAATTTCCAGTTTGCAAAGTCCTGTGCAAAGTCCTGTTCCAGTTTGCAAAGTATATCGAGGGAAAGAAAACAAAGTCAAAACCCAAAAAGACAACAATGAGGGTGGCAGGTAGACAAAGAAAAGCATCTAAAATACAAAGCTGAAAGTGTGAGCATTCTTTAGCGAACCACTGTATTTGTCTCTTTCTACTGAGTTTTACAATTTTAGCATCACCTAAAGCAAGTCATGGGAGAGGCATCTGTGTTTTCTAACATAGCATGCTGGACCCTCTATTCTTCCGTGCTCATCCCAGGCACCCAGTGTGCATAACCTCCGCTTCCCTCTGGGACACCCTAGAACCAATGAACTGCTTTGCTCGTGACAAATTGAAAACAACAAACAGCGCACAACCACCCAAAGTGCCTGAATAGGAAAGCCATGGCACCTGGAGGGCACGGCCACGCCATACCCACTCATAAGTCCTTTCTGGAGAAACAAAGCCCAACCTTCCTCTGGCTTTCTCTATGGTTTCTCTGAAGGCGCGGGGCATGTTTAAATCACATATGATCCATTCAACACAACCTCACAAAAGCTGATGCTACAAATCGCACAGATGTCGGAAAGCTTAAGGAAGCCAAAATGGCCCGCTTCTCGTCTTGCTTGGAAACATTACAGAGCTACTGATTTCAAAAGATCGATTTTTATGCTGGAGGGACTTGTAGGAAGGATAAGAACTGAGTTTAGCGTGCTTATTTATTGTCGTTGCCAACAGAGCTGCTCTCTGGAAGTATTCTGGAAAATTCATAATATCCTGGCCAATGTATTTATAGTAAATGAAAGCAATGCTTTCTTATTATGATTATTTCCTTGGTTACAGTGTTGATGCTGAAAATTTAAGGAAAATAAAGCCCTTGTTATCATGCTTGTGAAAGATTTTAAGCTAACAAAAAGTTCAGTCTTGATTCCAGGGCAGTTAATTAAGGTTGACCAAGTCAGGCAGAAGTAAATTAACTTGGCTGATCAATTATTTATATGAAGCAGAATAAATGCCCTTAAAGAACTTGGTCTGTTCATGAAAGGATGTGTAAATTAAACTAAACATAGTTTTGTAAAATATATTTCTACGTCTGTGGGGAGAGGAGAAGAAAAGTTAACGGTGAAACCACTTTTTAGGAAAATGATTAGAGTGATTACACGGTCCTCCTCCCACCCAAAAAAGAAAACTCCTCTTTCTCATTGTTCATCCATGTGTGAGGACAGAAGGAAAATGGCCTGCATTTTGAAGAGATAACAGGAGCTCTGAGGAAGAAAAAAAAAAAAAAAGAAGGAAGGATGGAAAGGTGGAAGGAAGGATGGAAGTGACGGAGGAAAGGAGGAAGTGGGGAGGAAGAGGACAACTCTAGAAATGGAGAGACTATGTGAATTCCTATACAAGCGTCCCTCAGAGACGGTGCAGGTTTGGTTCCAGACCACTGCCACAAAGCGAATATCGAACAAAGTGAATATCGCAATAAAGCGAGTCACAATTTTTTTTGGTTTCCCAGTGCACATAAAAGTTATGTTTCCGCTATACTGTAGTCTAATAAGTGTGCAATAGCATTATGTCTGAAAAACAAGGTACATCCCTTAATTAAAAAATACTTCATTGCTGAAAAACGCTAACCACCATTTGAGCCTTCAGGAAGTTGTAATCTTTTTTGCAATAGTCATATCAAAGATCACTGATCATAGATCACCTTAACAAATATAACAATAATGAAAAAGTTTGAAATCTGGCAAGAATTACCAAAATGTGACACAGAGACACAAACTGAGCAAATACTGCCGAGAAACATGGGGCCGACAGACTTGTTCGACACACGGTTGCCACAAACCTACAATTTATTAAAAAAGAAAAAAAGAAAAAAAAAAGAAAAATGCAGTATCTGTGAAGTGTAATAAGGCGAAGTGCAATAAAAGAAGGGTATGCTTGTATTCTGGAAATCTTGAACACGTTCTGACGCCATCATCAGTTACTCTCCACACAGGGTTTGCAGACGGGTCAAGGAGGGTGGGAGTCAGGCTAGCTCTTGTTCTAAAGAAGTACTCTTTGGGACTTCCCTGGTGGTGCAGTGGTTAAGAATCCACCTGCCAAGGCAGGGGACATGGGTTTAATCCCTGGTCTGGGAAGATCCCACATGCCGCGAAGCAACTAAGCCCGTGCGCCACAACTACTGAGCCTGCACTCTAGAGCCCACGAGCCACAACTACTGAGCCTGTGCACCACAACTACTGAAGCCCGCGGGCTGCAACTACCTAAGCCCGCACGCCTAGAGCCCGTGCTCCACAACAAGAGAAGCCACCGCAATGAGAAGCCCGTGCACCACAACAAGGAGGAGACCCCGCTCGCCGCAACTAGAGAAAGCCCACGCGCAGCAATGAAGACCCAACGCAGCCAAAAATAAAAAAAAGAAAGGACTCCTTAAAATCCTCATGTTGCATCATGAAGTTTCAAAATCGTGATCATGTTCATGTGGTTCAGGAAAGAAGAAATAAAACCTGTCTGTATTAAGAATATAAAACCAACATGCACTTCTGGGTCTCATCAGGTCAATGATCTGGTTCCCTTTAAATGTGCAAACGATTTACCTGGCAACACGATACACACCTAGGAGTTTTAAGGTGTAGCTAAGGGGATCACCCCCCATCGTAGTTCAGTGGGGTGGCCTGGGAAACTAAACCACCCGGTAGTCTTACTTATTCTCATTCAAGTCAGGGAATCAAGCCACAGAAAGCATCCAGATGGAAGTTAGAGCCTCTCGGTAGAAGGCTTTACATTTCCTAGGGTGAGACACATGCTTTTCAATCGTCCACCCTTTACCTGGCAAGATGCTACTGGGGCAGGTGGCAGTGAGGAGATGAAGGGCTGGTGGAGGGGATTACAAGTGAAATGTAGGGGTTAAGGAAGCGGGTGATGGAGGGGCCTCGACTGGCCCCAAGATACTGAATGACTGTCTACAAGTGGTGGCCTCATAGCATACTCTCAAAGATAAAACAAGCAGTTGGCGGGGGGGGGGGGGGGGGGGGAGGAAGAAAAGAACAGGTGAAACAGAGTGACCACACCTGATTATTTTCTCATCCAAGAGCACTTCGGCAAGCTGTCAATGAACCCTTCAGACACCACCATCTGTCCGTCCACTGCCCCACTGGCAGGAGTCCCATTTCATGGAAGGACCATCCAAGAGCCAAGTTTAGGAAGAGAAGTCAGGGTGCTGACTGTGCTGTGAAGGCACCATCTTCCAATACCAAATTTTCATAATTATAACAGAAAGGCGTAAAATTTTCTAACGCGTGGCAGTTCAAAAAGTAATCAAGGGAAGGAGCCGGAGGGCTATTTTAATATATGCAAAGCTAGTGACCCACAGTAAATGGGAAGTAAGCCACAATGAATACAAAGTAATGCACACAGACTGAAGTCCTGGTCTGATGAGAGACGGCTAAAATTAACACCCAATTAATTTCCGAATTGACAAACAAATGAAACCCATAAATCTACTTTCTCATTAATTTTCTCGTGGTATAATTTAAAGCAGTACTATGAGGGCAAAAACTGAGCATTATCCATCATAAATACCAAAAAGATAGCACTGTAACACCATAAATTATGCATATTACCTGTTGTTAAAAATGATTTATGAATTATCAACTTTACAGTGCACTGTAGATACCTAGATCTATCTTTAAAAATCCGAAATTTCTTCTTAAAGAGGAAAAAGTTCAGGAGCAATGAAATGGTCGAAAGCATGTTAAAAAAAAAAAAGTGGCCACTTATTTATAGTCATATGGGAGGATCAGGGCAAAATTGGAATCTTCATAGATCTTAGGTTAGAAGGGATTGAGAGGATCATGCAGGTGATGGGCTGGGCCACTCGGGGAGGAGAAGAAATAAATAAGGTCCAGGAGCATCCCTCCTAGGAGGCACTGGCATTTGTGTGTTAAAGGAGCTACCCATCCCTCTGCCCTTCAAGAATGCAGGAAATGCAGGGTTTGGTGTGGCAAAGGAATGGGTACAGCCAACAGTATGGTGGATACATCTCAGAGAGCCAGAATCTGTAACAACAGGGATTCAGTGAAAAAAGGAATCCTCAGTTGGTGAGAAGTTTGGGATGAAAATTATGTTCATTGTTAATAAGGTAATAATTAATAACAATAATACTGCAAAAATTAATAATAATGTAGCTCTCTTACATTTACAGCTCAAAGGAGGGGAAAAAAAAAGAAATAGGAACTAGTTTGTATTTATCAATTGAACCAGAAGCACTTTGTATTTATCAATTAAATGGAAGAAAAAGCATTCAGATTAAAATGATTTCCTTCTGCACCTCTCCACCTCCGTGTGTTTAATAAGAATTAAAAGCCAAAAATTCCTTTATCTCCAACTTGACTTTCAGACACGCCTTGCACAGAATAGGAATTCAATACATAATTGCTGAATTTTTACCTAAATTATTACACAACAGAAAAACCCAAGTCCAACCTCTCAATCAAATGAGATCAAGGGCTTGTAGTCACCACCTTTTATGTTGCTTCTTCTAAAATACTGTTTCCTGTACTTCTTGGGAATGACTAACCGTTTTGCAGTTCTAAAACTCAGAATAGAACTTGTGCCATTAAATCATTTTAAGTCTTCATAGAAGTAGGATTGTCCCAGTTGTTGAAAATGTAAAGGTAATCAACCAACAAAAAACGCTACCAAAACCCATAGTGAACATTTAATACACACAAGGACAATTGAGAGGGCCTGGAGATGGTAAATAACAGGATGTTTCATTTTCCCTGTAATTCATGACTTGGAAGAGAATTAGAAGAATAGGGTGGTAACGAAATGATGCTCCTAACAGAAAGATGGTTTCCCTTTTCTACCAGCCTTTCCAGGTGAAGACAGGAGACTTCAAACTTCCAAGGAAAAGGCATTTCTGAATTTTAATTCCAGGACAGCAAAGCTTTTCAGAGAAACTGTAGATGCCGCTGTCTCACGACCTGTTGTAACCAAACTTTCTGAGACTCTGTACTCTTTATAAGACATCCATGAGTACAAATGACAAGCATCCCACCCTCTTAAAAGTTACAAATGTCTAATTTATATTTTTAGAATTTCGGCAACCATTGGTCTTGTTTTCCTTCTCTCCCAGTAGACAAGAGTTTAAGTGTTGTGATCATGGCAACTGTGGGCAAACTATAGAAGTTAGAAAGAAGCCGCTCTAGGAAACAAAAGTACAAAGAAGAATCCATACCCACTCCCTGTCATATTAATCCAGACGAGCTCAAATAATTAAACAGAGACTAAAAAGGAGCCTTGCCAATCCAGGACTAGGCTGTTTGCTTTGCCACAAGGAAGCCGCTGAAGCTTAGGGTTTGACGGAGCCAGGTGTTCTGCGGAGCTTAATTAAAATGCATTTTCATAGAACAAAACAGATTTTAAGTTTGAGAACTAACAAAGCCTGTAGAACTTTAATCATTCAAACAGCTGAATTCTCAGAAAGAGTCTGGTGGAATCAAGTGACAGACAACCAGTTCAGAATACATAGTTTTTTCATTTCCATATTTTATATAGCTGCATATACATGGGGCTGGGTTCCTAACAGCAATTAATGACCAGCATGTTCGATGACACACTTCACGTGTCTCCCATTTCTCCTGCAGCCCCTAACCGCTCTGGTGGCCAAAGTGAACAATAAGTTCACAGCATCATGGCAACTTCATGAATGCAGCCCATCAGAAGTCTGTTGCCTGCATTTCTCCATTGCGTGAAAGGGACAATTATTTAATTTTATCCTTGAAAAACTCCAATATGAATGTATGCATTTCTCTCCCCTCCCCAAAGTCGCTCTTAACAGAGAGATTAGCAGGCTTTTACTGATATGAAAGACCACCATTTGTTGAAGGTCATGACCCCCCCAGCCTCCAGCCTCACCCCAGTCTGTGGTGTATCCTTGTAATTTACAGCAAAGTCTAGCAAGCCCTGCCCAGTGTTGAAACACAAGGTGAAGTCAGAAACGGCAACAAACAATAATTTAAAAAACAGAAAACAAAGATGATGTGAGCTGAGTTTGCTCTGTTGTTTGCAAAACATGACAAAGGACAGGCTCCTGTTGGCTTTTATCTAATGTGCTTGCCAGTGTCCAAGAGTCTGAGTCTCTCTCTCTCTCACACACACACGCACACGCACACGCACACGCACACCCTCCAAGCCGAATAAAGAGATACAAGGTCTGCTTTACTTAACCAGAAAGGATACAACACCTAAGTGCATTTTAAAATGAGACAGGTAAGTGTAACAGGTAAGAATCAAAATACTAGCTTTTTAAAATATATCCCTGCATATTAATTGTATGCTTTCCTCTCAGGATGTCTCTATATCACAGAGGAATTGTTCAGAACATATTAAACTAAAAGTTAATCTTCCTTTTTCAAACTTGATAGAGTACATGCATCACAGAGGGTCCAAAGAGAGCCCACAGGACAACACACAACACATACCAAATGCAAAATCCAAGGATTGTACCTTTCGGAGGTGACTGCCTTGTTCATAGCACTAGACTTTTTCTCCTAGACCTTCTAAGTCCTTGTTTGTTCCACAAAGAGTTTTCTAGCCATCTGATGTTCTATTACTGAGCTAGTGGCCTTTCAGGAGAGCTCTCTCCCTTCTGAAAAAAGCAAACAACTGCATAGATATCATTACACTAAGGAAATCTCTTAGAAAAACCAAACAACTCGCTAATCTCTCCAGCCCCTTCATCTAAGCAAAAGATAAGAAAAGCAAACCTAAGTCTGTTTCAACCACATTCCAGGGACAAGTTCCCCTTTTTCTTTCTTTATCGAAATTCTAGCATTTAAATTTTTTTTGTTGTTTTTTTGCTTTTTTTAGTGTGTGTGTGTATGTTTTTAAAAACAGACCTTGCAGGATAAACTGCTGCTCACACCCGCAAACAAAGCAATATTTGTTTAATAACGATTGCTGCCATGGGTACAGTAAACAAGGGGCCCAGCACTTGTGTTTATGAACAAACACATCATCTTACAAGAGCAATTTAACATTAACCAGGTGGAATAATCAACAGATTTCATAGGTGACACCAGGGGCAGGACTAATGTAAACAGAACTGGGGAGGAGAGTGGGGCTACTCTTTGGGAATCAAGGTCGAGGTAAATGCATTACAGAGTAAACAGCTGCAAAGAAGGCAAGATAAACAAACAGTCATTCTTCTGACATTTAGAGAGGCAGAAAGGTTGTATGTTACATAGATCAGCTGCTGACCACCATGAAATCAAACCAGTTGGAGACCAGGCCTGCTTGTTTGCACAATGCCATGTTTGCTTATAAACAACAATTTGCCGTTACCAACCCCGCATTACTCATCATCACGTAAGCCAGAGCGAATCAAGTGAAATCCGGTTAACTCTTTACTGGTGACGTTACTTAGCAATCCAAAAAAAGCATGGCCCCCTTTAAGAAAAACAGGTTCCCCCCGCCTCCCCCCCCCACCCCCGCGCCCCAAATGAAACAGAGTTCAGTCAATGCCCTTTTATTTCCTGGCTTGTGGATAAAAATAAAGCATCTACACGGTTTCAACTACTATAGATTGGATCTGGTAACAGCTTTAAAAGACTGCAATATTTTCATGCTTGAGTAACCATGCATTCACTTCCTGGGCTCATCTCCTTTTATCAATGAAATATATGGGTCAAACACGGATTCAGATCTGGAATGTTGTACCTAGAAGGAAAACCCTGATGTTCCTTTCTCCCCAAGTTTCTTGATCCAAGATACCTTTAAGCACACTGTATTCACAAACAGATCTGTAGCATTCTCAAACACCCTGCAAAAACCAAACTATACCTGGTGATGATTTTGCCCTTAAAAAAGATTATATAAATACATTAATCAGTTGATGTTACGTATGAGGATTCAGCAGTTCATGCTGTCAGCTTCTCAAAGAAATCTTAAGTCTTCAAAGCCAAGAGTAAACAAGCTTACTGCGTCCAGTAACAAAGTGTCACAAAGAAATGTTCCACCTTCAAAAATTTGTTTCATGTGTACTAACATGTAAAACAGTATGCTGTATATCATAAGAAAGTTATCATACTCTATCAGAGATACTATATTTAGGTATACAATTTGCAATTAAAACATTAGTTTGGGAATCTATTTTACAGATACTTTAACATTATTAAACTACTTAATTTTTGATATGTGTGAATAACATCCATTACTTAAAATT
Source organism: Balaenoptera musculus (assembly GCF_009873245.2). Lineage (NCBI taxonomy): Eukaryota > Metazoa > Chordata > Mammalia > Artiodactyla > Balaenopteridae > Balaenoptera > Balaenoptera musculus. The sequence continues at coordinate 84,641,755 of NC_045795.1, forward strand.
TAATAAGCAAAAACATACTGAAAGACAGTTTGGTAATTTATCTATATCTTACATTTATGATCAGTTAATTAATTTTTAAAAATTCAGCATTATGTCAGTGCAAAGTACAGCAAAACACTGCTGGATATCCGAAGCAGAATTTGAAAATAGAAAATGAAATTTAAAAAAAAAAGCAAAACTAAAGATACACCTCAGAAGATTCTGGCAATTACATTAGTAATGATCAGATTATTGGAATTTCCATCTCTGTCTAAAAATTGTAACAAAATTTTACTGGTCTTCCCCCGTCCCCCCTGATCCCCACACTGAATTCCACTACAGACTTCCTAACCTTCTCTAAGTAGCTCTTGTTCCCAGCTCCTGCTGCAATAATCTAATCTTTGTTCTGCAACCCTGAAGTCACAAAGTAACAGGGTATTTTCTTTTGTGTTTTTGTTTTGTTGCACTGCGGTTTGTTTCCTAAGTCCCTCTCTGCTGACTGTCTCCTTTCCCCAAACCAACACAGCCCCTAAGGCCTCGACAACGTCTGGAGAAGAAATTTCCATGGAGGGTTCAGTGCCCTAGGAGGAGGGAATTTCTCAGGCTCGTGGACCTGTTCCCACCTTACGGACACAGGGAAGGGACACGGAGACGTCTCCCTTTTCTGCCCTAGAAAGCCCTCTGGGGCTCAAGCTGTTCCACTGCCCTAGAGAAGGAAACCCAGCCTTGCTCAACTCTGGCTGATGATGCAAGTCCGGCTGCTGGAACAACACAGAGACTCTTCCTCAAATGCTTTGGGAACGGAACGTTCTCAAATTCCATGCTCACTGCTCTGCGCATGCGGCTGAGATGACTAGGAAACAGAGAAGTCCCTAATCCTATGTCCCAGCGAAACTCAAGGGAGAAAAAAATGAAGAAGTAAAAGCATAACGCTGTGTCCTCCCGTCCCTGTTGCCCATCTTCAATGGAAAATGCTGATTGCTCACTATCCACACTTCTCATATTTTCCAGGAGTTCTCCTGACCTTCATTTTTATTTTCTATACCTAAAGTCTGGAGAAACTAGACTACTGGTCAAGGATTATAAATAGGGTGTACAATGCTAAATGGTAATCCAAAGAGCTGTAAACATTTTCCTTGGTCAAGGTCAGTAACCAAGCCCTGGAGTTTTTAACGCCATGCTCTCCTTAGGTACATAATCATCACCCAAATGGAGACTCCTTTGAATTCTGAGATGATTCTACTGATTCCTTACCGTGAGGGGGATAGATAACATGCTTTTCTCCTCTATCCCAATTGTAGTGGTAAACTTGTTCTAATCCACCTTTAGTTGTACCTGCATGTGTCTATTTACTTATTTTGTTCCCCATAGACCCTAAATGTTTAAAGCTTTATTTACTAAAAAAAAAATTAAAAATAAATGAAAGAGGAAGAGAGAGTGCATTTATGAAGAAGCCTTTCATACGACATTTTAAAATTATTTTTTTACTTTTTAAAAATTTTTATTGAAATATAGTTGATTTATAATGTGTTAGTCTCAGGTGTACAGCAAAGTGATTCAGATATATATATACATATAACTTTATATAAATATAAATATATATTTTTTCTTCTTTTACATTCTCTTCCATTATAGGTTATTACAAGATATTGAGTAGAGTTCCCTGTGCTACACAGTAGGCCCTTGTTGGTTATCTGCTTTATATACAGTAGTGTGTATATTTCAATCCCCAACTCCTAATCATACAATCTGTTTGATATACCATTTTAAAAACTGAAAAGAGTCCTGAGGAAGCTCTGGGGAGACCCAAGATTGGAAAGGACTGATTTTTTCTTTCCACAACTCTTCTCTGGGACAAAAATCTTAACAAATTCTGAGATTCTTAGAGCAGTCATGCCATCTGAGTGGCCCCTTGAGCCAGTTTCCAAGCCTCAAGCATTCACTTCTACATCTACCTTCCTTATTTTTGCCCTCTTCATCTACACCTCCAATGTCATTTTTTAAATGTATGCACTTTTGGCAAACATAAATCTATTTCAGAGAAAACTTTGTATCATTTCATCAAATGGAAAAACCACTATGTATCCCTCTGAAGGAAAGACTTTGTAATAAATGTAATACAACCCAACCAATGTTATTAAATTCTAGCTAGATCTGCAGTCCACAAAGGCTCTGAGTGGGAGCCATGTTCTTTCTTTGTTAAATAGTGAGTTTACAATGGGAAGAGAGAGATTAAAGACATACTAGCGCCAAATGGAGACTTTCTCCTTGGCTTTATCAGAAGGATTAAAACAGACTGAAAATGGAATTGCTTCAGCATCAAATCACAGGAATGAGAATTGGTGAATGACTTATGAACCATCTAAAAATCCTCTTCCAACACACCAGGGAGTGGTACAAGCTTATGTCTTGGGAAACTGAGCTAGAGAAGGCCTAAGAGATCCACGCTGGGACCAGCCTACACCCCTGACTCCTAAGCACAGTATTCCTAACAATGCAACTCACAAAGCACTTATACAGAGCCTACTGTATACACTTATGCTGCTAAAGAAATAATCAACCGACTAGACTCTCTACTTTTGCCCCTAAACTAGATGGGACTCCTAGGCCGTGGGTATGATGCTTGTAGAAGACACCTTAAAAATCAAACCAGCAGCTCCAACACAAGCCTCCCTCCCAGGCCTGCCTGTTCTCACATCATCAAAAAGCTAGTCCAAGGGCCACTTAAGTAGAGCTGCCTTTCTTCAATGCAAGTTCAGAGTTTATTCATTACCAAGTAACTGCTATATGATAAAAAACTATAAGCATATCATTCAAACGCTTTATTGGTCAAAAAGACGGATGCTTTTATTAGCCCAACCTTTTTTGTAATGGAGTGCCACTGATGACCCAGCATTAGCCTCATTCCCTGCTATTAATCACACTTCTAAGAGCCCATTTTGCCTTAAAATCTTAAGAAATTGCTATAATTTAAAGACATGGTGTCTGCATAATGGGAAATGCCTCACAGATTGTATCATTTCACAAAATACAGTATTTTTTTTAATGGGAACAATGAACATAATGCTAAAGTATTACAAAATGGGGATAATTTTTATACATAAAAGTGAGATGTAAGCTGTCTTTTCTTTTTGTGGCTTTCCACATTTGCACACTTTAATCACTACCTTTGCGAAGTTGATTAATAAGGCATAGGCGTATAGTTTACATAGATTAAAATCAATGCAACACTCTCAAACAAATGAAAAATAAAAATAAAAGGGAGAAAACCTCATGTACTAAGATAGAAAAAAAACCATCGTGTGGTTTGAGAATATTCCATCAGTGGCAGATTCCTCATTCATCATATATAATTCCTGTGCCTTGTCTGTTCACATGAAGAGAACTAAAGCAAGCTCTTCAATAAGTGACTTCAGGACAAACTACAGGTATCTGTCAATTTACTTTCAGTGTGACTTCAATAATATAATGATGCCCTTACCTTGTAGGTCCTCATCTCATTAAACCACCCTTCATGACCATTTAGTACCCCTGAATATTATAAAGGAAGGCAGAGCTGAAAGAGTTTTTCAAAATACCAAGCTAAAATAAATCTTTTTCAAAGTGCCCCTTCAATTTTTACTACTACACAATTAGAACACAACATACATGAATTTTCAAATCCTGCATATCCGAAAAAATGGTGATATGATATTAACTTGATATTATATGATGAATGAAGGGTACACTCCAATTAGGCACAGAGATGATGAACAGATCTGGCGTACATGACTGGGAGGAATAGAGAATCCGTCAGTCTTAAGTCAAGAACTCAGATATCATCCTACGGTTAAGCAAGGGTTGAACTCAGAAACTGTGAAACAGCCAGAGGCTGGTGACACAGTATAGGTGGGGGGCCGGGCATCGGACTGCTCAGTGATAAGTAATCATAGCTCTGACTGAGGGGCCCCTTCTCAGAAACATGCTTCTCCACCATGTGGTGTCAAATGGCTAAGATAAGCACCTAGACCTTGAACCCACCACTCCTAACTAGTAAAGAGGCCAACCTCTGCACCTTTTTCTCAAGACCTAGGAGGAAGCGCTGAGCCAGGGAGGATATTTAAGAAGAAACAGTCACAGACACACCAACAAGAAGGGCAGAGCTTAAGATGCCCACAGCCAATGGAGCAGGTACCAATAGCAGGGTCAGTGACGGCAGCCTCTCTTCACATACTGGGTCCTGGGGTCACTGGATGGCTGCAGACTCAGCGGTCAGACCACCAGATGTCTGGAGACTCCAGATTCTCAACAGGACACCTTCATCAACAAAATATCCAAAGAAACTTTGGAAGGGCATTGCTACTCCTCGGCATTTCCATGGTAAGTGTGAAGAGTAGGGGTACTGGACATCTTTAGAGCAGAAACGCCACCTGGTACTGAGTACGAGACTTTTAAGGGAGGCAACAGGGCCTATGAGCATCGTCAATATCTGAGTTAAGACTCATCAAAGATCACAGCCCATGGATAACCAAATGATAGAAGGAGTCAATATACTGATCCAAGAGCAGATCTCTGTGGTACTTTCCTTAGGAGACTGGTACAGGTGCCAAGGCTCTGTCTCATGGCAAGGATTTCCAGACAAAACCACATACACCTCCAACAGATAAGGAAGTTATCACTTTTTACGCTGCAACTATGGTGCAACTCCACTACTCAAGGCATGGTTCTATGGAGAATAGCACAGGTATCGCGTGGGAGCAAAATGTACCTTCTCAGGCCCATCTCGGACCCACTGAACGAGCATGTGCATGTGGGTGAGAGCCTCCAGGTGATTCAATTAAAGTTTGAGAAGGCAGGTGTGGTGGAAAGAGAGTCGCCATTGGACCAGACATACTTGAATTTGATTCCCCGCACTGCCAAGTGCAAGGTTTCAACAAGCCGCCCAACCACTCTACCTTTCCATTTCCTCATCTCTAAAATCATACCACTCACTCTGCATCTGGATTCACTCATCCTTCGAAGCAGTTATTTATTTTGTCCCTATTATGTGCCAGGTCCTGTCCTAAGTGTGGGGCAACGATGGGGAACACAAATCGATACAGATCCACCGACATGGAAGTGACTAATGGGGAAAACACACATTAATCAATTATTCATATAATAAGTAGAGATTAGGACTGTGAGTACTGTTACAATGAAAAATGCACGGGGCTCTGAGAGCACACAAAGCTAATATATGTAAAGTGCCTAGTACGCAGTAGGTGCTCAATAAATCACAGGGATTATTAGTAGCCCATAAAACCCAGACCTTGGGGACGCCACTAAAAAATTCCCAAGTGCAGAATACTCCTCTCTCCATCATAAAACGAGTCTGAAGTAGGACTGTGTTCTCAGTGAAATGATTTTTAGAAACATTTCCTGCTTTCTCCTGGTGATATGAGGAATATAACATCGATAAAGTCAACATTTCTTTGAACAACAGCTTAGAGAACGACATTCACTTTCCGGGTTATTGTTCAGAATTAGCTCTTGTTTACCAAGTTGTAGTTAAAAGGGAAAATGCAGAGCAGGGCAGAGGGTAATACAGCTGACCAGCCTCATTCTGAGCAGTCTCTTGATGATGACTTTGAAGCCTCGATACCTCCAGAAAAAATCTTTAATTGCCTTTTCAGAAGCATTTCTCCTTTGTATACACGGTTTGTGGAAGTCAAGGAAGTACATGTTAATAATTGCAGAGAGGATTAGCAAGCTGTACCTCATGGTCTGGACGCAAGTGGTTAATGGCTAGTGAGCTTAGCATGTGTTGTCTACACAGTGGGAACACTGGACAGAATAGGCCGCAGAGATCCCACGACCAAATCCCCAACACCGAGGACACCCACCCCAGGAGGGGGGCGACCTTATTCTTCCTCACTGAAGAGAAAGCTTTCGTAACCTCACAACTGAGTGTGTTCAGCGTCCCTTCAACCAGCTCTCTGAGCCCACCACGGCTTTCTTATGCTCGTTTCCCATGAATTCGTGAACTTTACATAAAAAATTTAACTGTGATGTACTAGCTCGTCCTGTTCGTTTTGGGTTCTTTTCCCAAAAGTTGGCTTCCTTCCAACAGGTGAGTATTTGAGATGGGAGAATTCTGACCTCACTTTTACCAGAAAGCCCCTCATCGAAGAATACACAAGAGGAACTGCCTGGAAAAGGCAGGGACATTGGGGAAGGTGTATTACCATAAGACGTGGTTTGCGTTAAGACCTCAAGATTGTAATGTACAGGAGCTGAGTGATAACCCCATCAGCTCACACGCTGGAGCACCGATTTTGATTTTTATAAGTTGCTTGTATTGTTAGATGGAATAGGATAGAGTCACTATTAACTTGGTAAGCAGTCAAAAATGGGTGTTTTCCATTTATTACTGCCTGGAATAAGATACATCTTCAGGATAATTTCCCTTGGGTCCAACTATTAAAAATGCAAAGTATGAGGGGAAAGGATACATCTGGAATAATAGAAAACATCAGGGGAAAAAAATTCTGCCTAACGCTGTCGTTCCATGGCAGCGGTTCTCAACAGGGGGTGATTTCGCCCCCCTAGCCCCACCCAGGGGACATCTGGAAATGTCTGGGGACATTTTTGGTTGTCACAACTGGGAAGAAGGGGTGTTACTGGGAAACCAGGGATGCGTGTTGCTAAAATCCTACAATGCACAGCACAGGCCACGGCACAAAACTTATTTGGTCCCTCATGTTGGTAGCAACACAGTTAAGAAAACTGTTCTATGGAATTTGCACTGCATCAAAGCAATGAGTTATAGTTCTTTTTCGATAATAAATTTATAATATGCCTTAAAATGTTAATGACTTGTGATTTCTGCTCGCATTTCTACTTCGTAAATACTAGTGAACCGAGCAACTGTGATGGGTCAAGGTTAGGTAAAACTTAGGTGACGCCCTGTCATGGAGCGCTGTGTTTCACGAGGGTAGGAATGAGGAGGCTGAGGGAGAGCGTGCTCACAAGCAGATAGGAGGAGAGGTGCCTGGAAATGGAAGTGGCCAAGCCTGGAAGGGAAGACTGGAGGTGGAACCTTCACTGAGCTGGGAACAGGGAAGGGCTGGGATTAAAGGAATATTTTAGGAAGAGAAATCTGATGGAAGTACGCAGGATGCGGCTAAAGCAAGGAGACCAGGGGGCAAATTAGGAAGCTTGAGTCCAGTACTGACAGAGGCAGTAAGAGTGGGAATAAAAAGAGGACTGGGGGCTCCCTCCCTTTTCCCCCTGACTCCTGAGCACCTGCTCCATCATGACTCCCTCTTCTGCTGTTAAATCTATACTCTCCCCCTCCTGACAAGTACGCATGGCAATCTTAAAACAGGTTTCCTCAACCTCAAGTGTCTCTCTCGGCTCCCCCCAGCCCTCTTTCCATTTCCTGCCTGCTGATGGAGAGAACTAGACCTCATCGCCTCCCCTTCTTCCTCCCCACTGGGTCCTCAGCCCACTCTAAGCTGGCTTCTGCCCCGCTCCTCTGCCCCAAATATTCCTACCACAATCGCTAATGGGACTGGAGTTGCTAAATTCAATTGACACTTTTGAATCCTTACCTCACTTGACCTCCTGACACCACGTGACACTGTCATTCACATTGTCTCTCTCTGGGGAAAAAAAAAATCTCTCTTCTTTGCCTCCAGGTTTTCCGGCTCACGGTGGTTCTCTGCCTACATATCTGGGTGGCTCCTTCGCACTCCTTTTAATGAGCTTGACTTCCTCTGCTCATTCTGAAATCTTTCATCTTGCCTAGAGTTCCATACTCAGGATTCCCAAACTCTAAAGCAGGGGTTGAGAGTTTTTTTTCCGGAAAGGGCCAGAGAGTAAATATTTTCCAGTCTGCAGGCCACACGGTCCCTGTCCCAGTCACTCAGAGTTGTAGCTCCCTTGTACCACAAATGTAACCAGAAACAAGACACTAACATGTCTCGGGAATGACTGAGTGACTGCCAATAAAACTTTATTGACAAGACAGGTGGCAGCAGGATTTGGCCCACAGGGCTGTAGTTTGCTGACCCTTGCTTGAAAGCACCATCCCTGGAAGACCTTATCCTTCCCATGGCTTCATTTCAGTCCTACCTACATCCGCTGAATGCTGAATCGTTTCCGCCAACCAAAGTATCTTTGCAGAGCTACAGACCCGGACTCCTACAACCTTCTGGACATTGCTGGACATTTCTTCTGGATGTGCTAAAATAACCTCAACTTTGTGTCAGACTGAGATCATCTATTTCTTCCTCCATCCAAACCCCAAGCCAGCGGATTTCAAACAGAGGTCGCTTTTCAAATCAAGAATTATCTGATCATCTTCCTTCTCTTTTATTTCCCGCATTACCAATTCCCATCCACTCTACCTACTATTCATTCATTCATTCATTCATTGCTTAACCAATACAAGCTTGTATTATTCTTTACATCATCTCACTTGACTTTTTTTTAACATCTTTATTGGAGTATAATTGCTTTACAATGGTGTGTAAGTTTCTGCTTTATAACAAAGTAAGTCAGCTATACATATACATATACCCCCATATCTCTTCCCTCTTGCGTCTCCCTCCCTCCCACCCTCCCTATCCCACCCCTCTAGGTGGTCACAAAACACTGAGCTGATCTCCCTGTGCTATGCGGCTGCTTCCCACTAGCTATCTATTTTACATTTGGTAGTGTATATATGTCCATGCCACTCTCTCACTTTGTCCCAGCTTACCCTTCCCCCTCCCCGTATCCTCAAGTCCATTCTCCAGTAGGTCTGCGTCTTTATTCCCGTCTTGCCCCTAGGTTCTTCATGACCATTTTTTTGCTTGCTTTTTAGATTCCATATACATGTGTTAGCATATGGTATTTGTTTTTCTCTTTCTGACTTACTTCACTCTGTATGACAGACTCTAGGTCCATCCACCTCACTACAAATAACTCAATTTCGTTTCTTTTTATGGCTGAGTAATATTCCATTGTATATATGTGCCACATCTTCTTTATCCATTCGTCTGTCGATGGACACTTAGGTTGCTTCCACATCCTGGCTGTTGTAAATAGAGCTGCAATGAACATTGTGGTACCTGACTCTTTTTGAATTATGGTTTTCTCAGGGTATATGCCCAGTAGTGGGATTGCTGGGTCGTATGGTAGTTCTATTTTTAGTTTTTTAAGGAACCTCCATACTGTTCTCCATAGTGGCTGTATCAATTTACATTCCCACCAACAGTGCAAGAGGGTTCCCTTTCCTCCACACCCTCGCCAGTATTTATTGTTTGTAGCTTTTTTGATGATGGCCATTCTGACCGGTGTGAGATGATATCTCATTGTAGTTTTGATCTGCATTTCTCTAATGATTAATGATGTTGAGCATCCTTTCATGTGTCTGTTGGCAATCTGTATATCTTCTTTGGAGAAATGTCTATTCAGGTCTTCTGTCCATTTTGGGATTGGGTTGTTTTGGTTTTTTGATATTGAGCTGCATGAGCTGCTTGTAAATTTTGGAGATTAATCCTTTGTCAGTTGCTTCATTTGCAGATATTTTCTCCCATTCTGAGGGTTGTCTTTTCGTCTTGTTTATGGTCTCCTTCGCTGTGCGAAAGTCACTTGAGTTTTTATGGCGACTCCCACTGAACGGCAAGCATGGACAGTCATATCCCACTTTACAGATAAGTGCCATCAAATCTTCCAAAGATAAGATGCCTGGAAAGAAGTGGAATTAGGGCTTGGGCTCTACCTGCTATTTAAATAGTATCTGCTTCTCCACACCCTTGCCTTGGAGCATGCCCCCATCCCTTTATAACTCTGAATGGGAATGGATACATCTCCCAGCCTGGCCGTGTCACAGCACGTCTGATCACATCACCTCCTTTGTTTAATGGCTCCTCCTTCAATGGCTCCCTAATGCCTCAGGTGTGAAGTCCCAAACCTCCAGGCTTCCTCTGTCCAGTAGGAAAGCCACTGGCTACATGAAGTTATTGAACAATTAAAATGTGGCTAGAGTGACTGTAGAGCTGAATTTTTGATATATGTGAAATTTTAATGCAAACTAGTTTAAGTTTAAAAACTGACACTTGGTTCAGTGATTGGAAAATTTTCAGGTATGTGCTGAACAACTTGGATATATGCATCTACCTTCTCAGCTGTAAGTTCTGTGAAATTTAAGTACAGATCAAGTATTTCTGATGAAATTTTAATATCCAAACTGAGATGATTTTTCAGATTTAGTATGTACGAAAAGAATGTAAAATGTGTCTTTCATAAATTTTAAATACTGATTACAGGTTAGAATGATGATATTTTGAATTGGGTTAAATAAAATACTTTTATAGTATATACCTGATTCTTTTTACTTTTTTAATGTAGCTCATAGAAAATTTTAAATTCCTTAGGGGGGCTCTCATTTTATTTCTACTGCATAGCACTGGGCTAGGCACCCAGCCCTTCATGATCTGGCTGTACCAGTGTACCTGTTCTTTTCTCTCTCTCTGTCTCTGTTTCTCCCTCTCTCTTTCTAGTCTCCTCTCCTCCCTGTCCCCATCGACACTGTGGCCATGCTCAACGATGGCCTTGAATGCCTCTGTATCTCCACACACATGTTCCCTCTACCTCTAAGTCTCTGCAGTGAATCTTCATGGAGCTAAGTCCTACGGAACTTCAAAACTCAGCTCAAGCTAAGAAGCTTTTACAGACCATCCTCACCACCAAGTCTGGGATAGGCATTCAGGCACAGGGTCTCATCAAGTTTTATACTGAACTCTTGCAGAGCAATCATTACACTGTCTTGTAATTTTCTGCATGCTTAACTGTAAGCCAGGGATGACGTCTTGTACCTCACATGGTACGACGCAATTTGATAAATAATTCACTGTCTATCAGATGGATGAATGAATGAATGAATGAATGAGATATTGTGCAGCTCGAACCAAAGACCTGGGAGCTGTCTGGTTAGAAGAACCGAGGAGGCATCAGTAAGTTTCTCTGATTTGCATCCCAGATGATCAGGAGAATAATGATGTTCTTGTAAGAACAGCCAAGCGAGGGAAAGAGATTGTTCTCAGGAGAGAAGCAGAAGTGAAAACAAGAGCTGTGTTGGGGGGAGTCATGAGTATATGGCTAACACTTCAAATGGAGTGGGTAAGATTGAGAGGGGCCGGGAGGGATCCTCCAAACAAACCAGCGTCAATTCCTATATTTAGAAAACAGGAAGAGTGACATTATCTGAGCACTAACTTCTTGCCCACACAACTACCCTGTGGAGTACGTATTAACCCCCCTTTTTAGAAGAAAACACTAAAGGTCAGGGAAAATTAATGTATTATACATACACACACCTGTATCAAGCTGGTGGACGAACATGCGAACATCAGAGCCATCCAATCTCTGTCCACCATAGAGAGACAACCAGAAGCAGAACCACAGAGAGTGACATAGAAGTCAGAAGGCAGTTTCAAGAAGGAAGGGGTGGTTGGTGATTTTTCAAGCAGTTTAGAGAAGTTGAGTATGATAAGATGATGGAGAAGGCAACAGGGAATTCCCCCACCCAACATCAAATATCTTCATCCTCTTGCCCTTTCCTCCTTCCCTTCTGAGAGTAAGAGGTTGTTCACCTTCTACCTTCACTCTTAAATCCAGGCCCTCCATCAACTACCGTCCCTCCAACACCAGCCCCACTCTCCCTACTGGTCCCCTCATTTTAGCCTATAATTACGTTCCAGGTACTCTGCCCCTAGATCGTCATTTCCGGGTTACACTTTTGCTCCTCCTGTGTCCACCCTTCAGCCTCTTTCCCCTACTCAGTTAAGTGTCTTGAAAGGATGTTCTCTCCATGATTTTGTCTTCTACTTGCAACTCTCTGCACTGTGGATTCTCAATTCTCCAGGCTAGGACAGTAATTCCTAAGCTCTGAAGCGAATTAGAATTCAGTACTTCACCCAGATCCAGGGCAGCAAGGCTGGGGTAGAACCCTGGAGGCAACATTTACTACAGGCAGGCTAGGGGATGAGGATGCAGGCGGTGCCAGGACACAGCCAGAAACACTGCTAAACCCCACAGACCAGAGGTTCTCTGTCACACCTCACATTGAAGGCCACTCTGAAACCTCTCCCATACTTTCTCTGAGACCACACTGCACCCCCCGATTTGCTGCTGGACTCTGTAACCCTTCACCTCCTTGGTCTTTTATTTATTTATTTATTTTTGAAGACTTCACTACCTCCATCCACGCATTCAGCGTTGCTGTTCCTTAAGTTCCCCTGTGCCCTCCGTATATGCTTCACCCCCGCTTGACGCAGTGATTACTCCAGATTGGACCCCCAAGAACTACTTCTCTCCTTTGCTGGTTATGCACACCACTCAAAAGTCCATCAGATGTCCCAAAACTCAACATGTCCAAAACTGTACACTCTTTCCTCAAACCTGCTAATTTTCCTGATCAGGAAAACATCACTGTCATCTTCTCTGACACCCAGTTGACCACTAAGATGTGGTAACCTTCAGCCTTACACACCCATCCTGTTTATCCTCACTCTTTTCATCGTCAGCATGGCCAGCCCTCATCACCTCTCTCCTGCAATACCCAAGGAACCTTCTGCTACTATCACAAGCATCATTCAAAACAAAACCCAATCTGGCTGAGTCATTCCCTTGCTTGCAAACCTCCCAAAGCTCGCCTGTCCTCAAAGGATAACCCTAATTCCTTTGCTTGGAACAACAGGGCCCTTGCGTAACTTCCCAGACTTCTCTCCTGCTGTCCTCCTCCACTAACCCACAGGACTCCATGTTGCCTGCTATCTTCCAAACATGCTTTGCTCTGTCGTATCTCTACATATGTTGTTCCCTCCCTCTCTGATGCCCCTTTCCTACTACTTTAATTAATAAACTTCTATGAATGAATGCTTTGAAACCCAGATCAAATGTTACCTTAAGATATTTACTTAGATATTTATTTCATCCTGAGTACTCCAGATGTACTTTATTTTTATGTTGGCCAAAGGTCACATTTCTTTATGATAAAGACTAAACTCCTCCTCCCACTAGGCTAAGAGTATCTATCATTGCTTCACTAAAGTCTAATAGTACTGAATACTGAGCAATCACTCAGCGAAGGTTTGTGGAATGAATGAATGAATGGGGTCACGGGCAATGCAAAGATGCAGAAGTGAGCCATCAATCACACAGCCTGAACCATGGCAGCTACTCAATAAACTGAGAATCCCTTCTCTTCGAAGACTAAGGAGGTGATCAAAGACAAAAAAAGGCTGAGGATTCTGAGTTTAGAGAAGGGAAGTTTAGCAAGTCACATGACCACCATTTTTATAGTAAAAGAGGAATTAAAGTATCTGCTGAGATCAAATGAAGGTAGAGCAGAGGCTCAAGTGTAGTTGGCAAGTTCCTGTAGAGTCAATGTGGTAAAAGAGAGGACTCTAAAACCACAAACCCTGGGATTGTTGAGCCCAGGAGGGCTTGCTGAGTTGAGGCCAGAATGCAGAGCTGTGTACTCAGCATGGTTTTGAAAGAACCACCAGCAGTACTCATTAGCTTAGGAGGAGCAGTGGAGTCGATGGAAAATGGAGTTGGGAGTTGCCAAGGTCCAAGGAGTGGAGGAAGAAGGGATAAGGGAGAGAGATGTAGGGAGTGCACCACGGAAGGGGCTAGTTATCAGCTCTGTGCTGGGCAGAGAGGGAAGTAGACATGGGATGGAGAAGTAAAGTACAATCAATGCCAGTGATGGGAAGGCTGTGAGCAAAATGAGGATTTGAAGTGTCTGCGTAAAAGACATAGAGCAAAAAAACACTGAGGTTTAAACAAGCTTCTAAAATCATCCAGCAAGTCAAAGGGAGAAGATCCGGCACATGGCATAGCGACACGTAGTCATGCCCAGTGGACATTGATAAATAAATGAGTCAATGACTGCATGGGACAGAGTCAACCCCTCACCCAGTGGTCCTCTGTGAGCTACCAGCATCTCATTTATCATCAAGCTCACTAGAAAATAGTCACAGATTAGCAGTGTACTCCAAGGACATCCCACAGACTGGTTGTTTTGACAAGGTTATATCTGACGTTATTCTAACATGATCACATCAGCACTATGTTTAAGAGTTAGGAATACTCAGCTACGAAGGTGCCCAGATCTGCCAGGACCTAGCCTATTACAGACAGTCAGTAAATATCACTTGAATGAATGAACAGATGAGTAAGTGGATGAATGAATGACAGAATACACATTACTTATATATAATGCAGATAACAAACACCGGCTACCTTCCAAAATCATCACTTGAGGTACACTATTCACCCAAGTCAGCCTGAGCAAGCAACATAGAGTGAACAGTTAAGGCATCTTGTTTCTCAAAAATTCAGCAGATACAAAGGCACTAGCTGGGAAGTGGCAGCTTGTGAAGGCGCCTGATTCTGCTGCTTGCCATGTTACTCCAATACATTTGCCGCATAAATGCTAAGCTGTCAATCCCTTTTGCCTGGGTAGCCACGTTTCAGAAGTGGCTCAATCTGAACAGCAGTGAGCTCTCCATTTAATGCCTCTTACTTCATAAACTACGAGGATAGCTCAATTCGCTCAACAACTGGGAAGGAAACTGAGCTGATAAGAGAATTAATGCTTTCTTCCCAAATCACATCATCTAGGATGATAAAAGCATGTTAAATAAATAACTCTTAAAAGAAATAGGAGAAAAACATTTTAACATAAAGCTCTAAGCTATATTGCTGTTTATAAGTATTACAGGTTGGGAGGAGGACTTCTGAGCTTAGTCATAATTGCTAATGCTGCGGATTTGTTCCCCGTAGAATTCTCTGAGATAAACACAGATTTGCATATTTCGAAGGTATTTTGTCTGTCTGTTACGCATTCCTGTGACTGTAAAGAATTTTTCTTTATCAAGAGTAGTTAGTTTCCACCCCTCATTTCCAATTCTCTGCCCACTTTTTTCCCTTTTCCAGCCTTTTGGGATTCCTCCTCGCCAACACCAGGGTTGGAGGAAAGCTTTTCAGCCAGGAGGTTGCGAACAGAAACCCAATCACATCTCTGGAAAGGAAGAGAGTGAGGGGATTCGACGCAGAGCAAGAATGGATACAGGAAAGGGTGCCAACCACAGGGGCGCAAGTTAGACTACGAAAAATCATGTCTTCAGACACTGGCAATATTTCCTTCAAAGACAGTAGGTTCACAAACAATTTTCACCTTCTAGAAACAAATAGTGGTGTTACAGATTAAAACTGAATTAATCCTCTATGTATGTGTCTAGTTGATTCACTGTGCTGTATAGCAGAAAGTAACACAACACTGTAAATCAACTATACTCCAGTAAAAAATTTTACAAAATTAAAAAAAAAAAAAAAAACCCAACTGAATGAATCCAAGTTTAAAAAAAAATTGGAGAGGGGGCAAAGACTAAATGTTTGAGCCACGACTTTGGTTTTTACAGTAACTTGACTTGACACATCCCAGGCCTGAGTACTTTTTCGGCAGCTTGTGAGGCTGGACTCCTCTGGGGCAGAGAAGTTTAAATTACATTGATTTTCATCTGCCCATTTACTTGAGCTAACTCAACTGTCTCTCCTTAGGAACCCGGGTATCTCATTTTGCCTCGCAAGGTCTGGATCACTAACAATCTCAGCACCTTTCTTGTAGGCGAAGCTGGATTCCTCAAAGCACCGATGCTTGCTGAAAGCCTGATGGATGCCGCTGCCACCCCAGCGCTCCCTATCCAGTCTGGGCATCCTCATCCGGCCCAGGCGAGACTCTGGCCGGCCTCGGAGCCCCACTGCACGCTGCAGCCACCTTAGAAACACCTCTCACCTGGGCAGCGGGTTCTGCCAGGCACAGGGGATGTCAGTGTCCACCAGGGGGTTCCCTCTTCCTTCTGGGGTGCCCTCTCCCCTCCCCGACTCTCCCCCCCACCCCTGGCCTGGCCCGCTCTCAGCCCCTGGGTGTGCCCTAAGTGAGCTGTCACCAGCCAGTAAGAGGGATGGCGCACGGCCGCGCTGGTCACACTGGGGTAAGAGCCGAAGCATGCAGGATGTCAGGCAGCAGCTGACAGTCCCCTCTGATGACAGGGCAGAGTGAGCAGGGCGCGTCTGGTTTGGCTGTGGGTGGGGAAAGTCATTCTGGTCTTCGTGGTATCAGTGGTGCCGGGGCCCCCTGGACCACATGAGAAGGCTGGTGTGGTTCTAGGATGCGGCGGTTCGCACGCTCTGAGTCATCCCTCCGTTGACGCATGGGCGGCTCCTGACCCACTGCAGTCCCCTCCTCACTGCCGACCCAGGACCCTTTCCTGAGGCTGCCTCGACAGCAACACAAGGGACACGTCACCGGCCCAGAAGCAAGCGGCTTTACCACACTCGTGTTTCCCCAGAATCCCCTCATCACGTGGCTCTAAGATACAGAGCACAGATCCTGCTGGACCTCAAGACCCCAGAACATGAAAAATTACAGTGTCTTTCTATTGGGAGCAACAGAGCTCCCTGATAGAAGGGGGCCGTAAACCCACCCTTGCCCAAACAGACTGAAAACACTGCCCGCCGGCACCAAAAACCCCCAAAGAAGCGCTAGTCAACCTGAATTATTCCAAGGTCCGGCTGAGTCTAGAGCTTATCTAACGGTCTACTGAGTTCTCAGTAAGTCATGTGAAAGGAAGTCCTATGATAACATTTCCTGAGACTTCTAGACATTTGATTAAGGAGTTATAAATCTTAGAGTCTGACGTGTCACAAGCAGAGGGAGATTACACCCAGAGCTGTCAAGATTAGGTAAACTTGTCTTGTTCTCTTACAGGTCTTTCTCAGCCTTATACCATAGATTAAAGATTTTTTTTCACGATAAAAAAAAAAAAAAAAGGTCACCATCATGCTCAAGGGAAAAAAATAAAAAATAATCAAAGGAGGATAAAGTGACGATTTTTCAGTCTTCACATCCTGAAAAGTGTTTACCTGCTGGTCAAAGTCAAGATTTTAATAAGGAATAAGTAAAAGGGAAGAAGGCTGGCCAGCCAGGCTGGCCCCAGACTGTCGCCCGATTAATTCGTTACAGCTAAATGAATAACCTGTATTAAACCAAAGAGCTGGGCAACCCCTGATCTTCCAGGAACTGATTCCAAGAACATGGTGGAATAAAATCAATACCTTTGGTGGCAGGAGGGGATCCAGAAACCTCTCTACATGAGCCCCTGTCAAATTCTATTGCTAATTTCGAACTGACGCATTATTCTAGGAATGACTGGCGGTTACCATCAGCAAACCTGGGGAGACAGAGGTTTGAATTATCCACATCACTGAAGGAGAGGATATTTACGGGGTTCTAGGCCCAGGGGATGTTTCCTCAGCTTTAGTGCCAATAGATTTGGTACCTAAGTGGAGAAGTGAGAATTTCTGATTCTCCATACATGTCGAAATTCTTGGTTTAAATAAAGACATGACAAGCTATAAATCAAGTTGCTTTTTTTTTTTTTTTTTCCTGGGGAGTTTTCACTCAGGTGTACTCTAAATGTGCATTAAACCGCAGCTCCATTAAGCAGTTACAATGGAGGTAAAGGGCGCAAGGCTAAATACCACAGGACCTTGTATAGATCTCATAGCTTTAATGGAATCAGGTTTTTAACAACTCTTTTTTCGTTAAATACAGTCAGTGTCAGGAAGATGCGTCCCACTCATAAAGCAGCGCAATGACAATGTACAGTGGCACTAACACAAGGACATAGTTCATCATGACATTTCCAGCAATTCCCAACTGATTAGGGTCATTATGTTGGAGGTCTGATTTATGTTGTCATTTCCTCTCACCGATCCTGCATCAATGAATCTTAATGAATTGGTAAATAAGGGTGAAGATTACACTCTATGACACTGAAACATTCCTCATTCTCAACACCCGAGATTTATGTAGCCAATTAGTGACTAACAGAGAAAATTGGCTGGCAGAAAAATAATATTCTTTATGGTACAAAATGGAAAAAGCTTTCTCGTTGAAGGGCAATGCCACAGCAGAAGTCCATAAAGTAGCTTGATATGTGGCAACACAAAAGATGCTGAAGATGTGCTGCGAGAGGGCTCAGTAGTCAAGCGCTTTTATTGTGGGTTTTGTTGTTGTTGTCTCATTTACTAAAGGTTATTGGTTTAATACGCAGATCTGTATTTTATAAAGGGGAAAAGTTGGCCTTTTAAGGGGGCGGGGAGAAGGAGTTAAGTATACTCTTATATTACACAAGTGCTAATTCTTTATATTTACTGGAATAATGGGGAAAATTAAGCAAAGATGACCCTAGGTTTTCCCCCAATTTTAGCCATTAGGTCAGTTTCTCCGACTTCTTGCAGACCGGTAGCCATAATCATTTGTACCTAATCAAGGAGCACTAAAATCTTTTCTTCTGATTAATTACTGGGAAGTGTGATTAAAGTCCAGAGTATGTTTCAAATACCAGAACTTTTAATTGAAAAAACAGCCTAATCATTAATGCAGAAATCACTCCGCTTACTAGTATTATTTTACATTCACCTGTTCCTGACCTCATTATAAAACCAGATGAAATGACTGTCATAAACAGGAAAAAAAGGTAAAAATTCCCCAATGAAACATAATTCAGAAAATCCTGGCTTCACCTAGAGCTTGAAGCGTCACCCTATGGTGTGTGTTCATGAATGCAAAGCGTAGGTTCAGAGTCATTACTGCTTAAGTATATACTTAATGTGGAATACTGTCAGAAAAAAACGGTTCTCAAAATCTCTGTACTTATTCCGATTTCATCATACGGCTCCACGATATCTTTGCAGAATATGCAAATCAGCCATGTCTCTTTCTATCCACTATTTTCTAGTCAATGTCACCAAAAGAGCTTTAAAATTTAAGGAGAAAAAAAAAAGGCCCGAAGTTGGATCAGTTGCAGTGGGTTCTCTGACCCATCTCATTAAGGTGTCCACTGTCTAGTAAACAATAACAACAATAAGAAGTAATCTGCATGGGCAGGGCAGTCTGTTCTTTTCAGTTCTGGAATCCTCCGCGACCACTTGAGTATCCTCCTTAAGGGCTACGGCTTCATCAAGGGCTTCTGGATAATTGCGCCACTTTGTGTCAAGCTCAGATCATCTCTGAGATGCTGCAGCCTTCAGGACTCCCTGCAAACCTGCTGCTCACAATGAGAGCTCCTAAGGCCGCCTGGAGTTCCACAAGGTGCCCCAAACAGCAGGGCTGCGTGGAACGCTAGCAGGAGCCAATGCAGACAGTGCCGGGGAGGGGGCGGGAGTGAAAGGAAGAAAAAGGCACGAGGCAACCCTGCAAACGCTGCAGCCTTACAAGATCGTCGCCATGTGTTTGTGAAGTGTTCAGAGACGCCGAGCAAACTGTGCAACTTTTTAAACAGACCGTTTTTGCTGTTGTTCTTTAAACCAATTTCTCAGAGAGCACAAGCAGAGAACTAGCCAGTGAAATGATAAAGGCATGTGGTGCTTCTGAGTTGTTCTGGTGCCAAGAAAGTTATACCTGTAGAGTAGAATGCCTTGGGCACACAAAATTGCCCTCAGAGTCAGCACTGTGCGTCTCATACACACGAAAGGCTGAAATCTTTAACATCCTGCCCCCTCAAAACAAAGACACAGGAGGGGGTAAAAATGCATCTGCTTCACCTATGAGAGTGAACAGATAGTATTTTAAGTGCTCAGTGCCAACTACCACGCAAGAAAAAAAAAATTAAATACAAATATATTGAGTCCATCCCTAGCTAAAAACCAATAGATAAAACCTGCCAAGCCAAACCTGTGGGTAGAGTCATATCTGGGGGAGGAAAAAAAGATGGGACATAAACTCAAGGGTGGCGAGCTGACAGTCTGCTCTCAAAACTGGGAAGAGCCAAGAGAAAACTCTACACATGTTTTATTTTAAAATCACTATTTGATACTGATTCCAAACGAAAGTGTTTTGTAAAATATTTTCACAGTAGGTGGCATCACTTATCAACTGTAGGAGGGGTGCGGTGGCTTGAAGCATTTTCTTTTATTAAATTATCAAATAATCATTTAAATGGCTTTCACACATTCTGTTCCATTTGAGATACACCTACAAGTATGGCAGGCTTGCCAGAGTGAGGGAAAAAAATCTCAGTAGATTCTGACTATCCAGATACTTGTTTTTTGCTCTCCTCTTTAATCATACAAGGATATTTTTCTTTTAAAAAGCAAGTCTGCAAATCCACTCTGGTTCAGTAATAGATTGCTTTGGTGAAAAACCACATTTCTGCAACTGACAGCAAAAGTCCCCCTTTTCTGTCAATGGGGACAATTTGGTTTAAAATAGCTTCTTTACGTAAAAGAACCATGAATCAATTTTACTCATCCTGACATGGAAAAGTGAAGATGTAGGCTTTAAAATTTTTAAAAAACAACTAAACATAAGCACAGTAATGTTTAGGCATCATAACACCTGCAAATACACTTCTTTCTTCACAGTCAAGGGAAACAAAATGAACTGATTCTCCTTTTTACATTATAAGTTCAAGGGATTGAAAAACAAGACTTCTGATGACACAAATACTTAAGGAAGAACCAACCCACCTACAGCTACATTATAAGAAAACTAGGAGAGCTCTTCTAATCTTTCAAGAGAGAATTAATTTATCACAAATATCCAAAGGGGTGGGGGTAGGAGAGAGACCACACCAACTCAGTGACCTAGTGGTTATTTTGGAATAAGTTCTGGACACTACAAATTTCATCTTATGCATTAGAAAACAATTAATAGATGGGAAGCATTATCTACCAGGCAAAGTTTTAAAAATATGAATTTTTTTTTTAATTCTAGGAAAAACAAGTAAACAAGACAAGATGTGTAGATAGAGAAAGCCTATTTTTTTCCCTTTCTGGCGCATAAATAATTTGAGAGGACTCTAAACTGGATTGTGTTCTATGGAGACACCAAAGAACATGGGGTGTCAGGACCTAGAATCCCAGAAATTTAGAATGAGAGGACGAGACAATTTGCCAAAGGGCAAAAAGTCCATACTTCAATGTTATCTCCTGCACGAAGGCCACGTCCATTTCCTGGGTGATCCTTCAATTGCATGCACAAGAAATTCTGTACCTGAGAAAGAGTTATATAGCTCAAAGGGGAATTGGTACTTGGCCTATTTCAGAATCATCACCTTGAAAGGAATTTCTGGGAGTTGTCTAGTGTATCCTAGATTACATCTGAAAAAAAGCGTGTGTCCGAAAAGCTAACTCTGAAGGTGTAAGTGGCTTAGCAAACTGAGATAATATAAAAGGAATCTGACAGTATTAAGATAAAATATGTGCCACCATGCAGTAATAGCATACAATCCACCAAATTCACATACAGTAAAACCTAACAGACCAAACTGGGCAGAGAGATTTCATGCCAAGCACTATATCGATTAGCAGAGGCTGGCACTCTTTAAAAGAAAGATTCACAGGCCACAGTCAGGCTTGCTGAGAAAGAGTGCTGGGATTGATTAGCAATGTCTGCTGTGAGACGTGGCAGAGGGGAGAAGTAGTAACAGCTATCCCACCCATCTGCTGGCGATCGCTCTACAGGACCCCTGACCTCATGCTCCATGTCATCTGCATGGTAGTAAACAAAAGCTGAAACAAATAAATACGCTTTCTCTAAGGGAGGAATCTTGTCCACATCAAGAGATCTTAAAAAATGAATACAGAAAATAGAATTCCAAAAAGAAAAATGGTTTCAAAGTTATAAGAAAAAGAGCCCCTGACAGCACTCTGAAGGAGAGGGATGGATCCAAGGATGCGGAAGCCCACGGCCTACCAAGGTTGAAATAAACGTTAGAGCACGAGGTAGATTTTATAGACTGTACCCCCCAACTGATTACTGCAGATGCCATGAAGGACAAGAGAGGATGAGGACGTGTACGTTTTGGGAACACAACAAGGAGGGTAGCTAAAAAAACGTTTAGAATGCATAAAAACAGGATCAGAAAGAGAATTTAAGGCTTTGGTACATCAGTGTTCCTTTTACCCCAAATCAAACATCATTACATGACAGAATTTTTGCTCTTTTCCCAGGGGTTCCTGTTCTGTACGTTCTCTGGGATTGCAGTTCTCGTCTTGGATGTTAGAGCCACTACTAGCCTTGGCTTTTATACAACCATTACTGACCTTTAGTGGTACAAGCTTACTTCCAGAATGTTCGGTAGTGCTGTTTCCTGCATATCAATTTGGAGAGATGGAGATAGAAGGGTCTGCCTCTAATTACAAGTCCTCGAAATACCTTTCGTATGTATAACTGAACCGACACCAAAAAAACTTTTTTTTTTAACTTAAAAGGCTTGAACTATTAAATCAAAACACAAAAAATCTTTTTGGACAACAGGAAGATTTGCCAAATGCTCTTAGGGCCAAATACCTCAAACCAAAACACAGTAAAAGGAGACGAACCATTCATCATATTCCAACTGTAAATTAATCCAATCAGCACACCTCACTTTCTGCATCTGAGGCCACCTGGCAAAACGGACAACCCAGGAGGACCCAAGGCTGTTTTTCCAGAACCCGTCCTTGCGGAAGAAGGGACAGCAACAACCTAAGAGGGGTAGGGGTTGAGGAGGGGTAGGGCTGCCCTTCAAAACCTTAGAGCTGCAAGTTGCACTGCCTGCGAAGTTCTGCAGCCTCAAGGACATCCCCAGGCACAGCTGTTTGCTTCCGTTTAGAAGATGATTTGCTGGAAGGCGGGGCTGATGTAGGGGTGGAGGCTCTCCTCTCCAAGGGGTCTACAAAGAACCCTTTAGCACAGACAGCTGAAGGCATTTTCCTCCTCTGTTATGCAAAGGGAAGAATTTACCATTAACATGATTCCCCTGTGCAGTTCAAAGAGTCCGATGTTAGGCCAGTTGGGGTAGGGTGATTGAAAACGGAAGCACTGTATGGAAAATTTCAAGCAATAATCATCGCCGGGAGCCAGTGGCCCAGAGATATAAACACCCTAAAAACCAACTGATACTAATGAAGTTGCAGCTTCACGGCAGATAAGGGCAGAGGGATAGGTGAACAATTTCAGCACTTAACATGGAAGTGGGCACATTTCGTGTTGGGGACTGATCTTTGCCAGGCCCCAGTCTTCCTAAGGCCATCTCACATCTAATACCCTGTCCCTTGACTTCTTAAGGACCGAAAAGTAAAGTGGGATAATATTCCACTTGAATGCCTGCTTTTAATGGATGAGGTGACAGCTATAATTCCCATATGTTCATTCCAGTGAAGGCTTCCATCTATGCTGATGGGGGAAAAAAAAAATCTTAGAAAAGATTGCAGATCAAGCTTCCCTGGGTTTTTAAGAACTGGGATGGTTGTTTAGGGGGGGAAAAAAAACCTTTTAAGTGTGTAGCTCACTTTTCCACAGGGGTTACTGAAAATTTACAATTACAATCATGTTTTCCCTAGATCACCTGTACAGTAAATAGAATGGGGACTGCATGTCTCTTTAAGGGCTACTGATTATGAATCCTCTAAAAAAAAAAAAAATCAAATAATCTTTCTATAAGGCAAACAACATAGCTCCAATCCAGCAATCACTGACTTCACTTAAGTTGAAGTTATCTACGACATTGCTTACTTGTCTACACACTGAATGAGCTTTCTGAAGGCAGGGAGCCCACCACGCCTAATGATACTGGTTCCTAATCAACATTTGTTGAATCATGTACATTCATAGCGTGTTGTCTCTATCTTAAAAATACAACTATACTTACATTTAAAGCTTACTTAAGGCAGGATACGCCTGTGCTAGGTAAAGAATACGTATCAGAGAGTATCAAAGAGATAAATGCATCTAATAAGAGAATAAGAGAAATGCCCCAATAGGAGCCTGGGGCACCAGGGACCCCTGTAGCAGCTCCTGCAGGTTATCAAAGCCCAGCATAGAGAGCCATCTGGAACGTTCAAGGAACCCCATTCTCTTCTCTCTGATGACCTATGCTAATGGAATCACTAGAGTCGATGAGCCAAGATCTACTGGTGTCAAGGGCACTACAGCTGGGTATAGAAACACTCTGCAAGTCCAAGTATTTTGAAACAGTAGGGTAAGTGCAATATCCCCAATGCGATTAGGAAGGAGAAGGTGTTGAAACAACCGAAGGGATTATTTCTTTAGTGCCTTCCATGTAGAAACACTGCCATCCAGGGTTGCACCCCGAAATATTTCCTGAGCCTCTGCTGCAGGCCAGGTCCCCTGTGGAGCATGCTCACTGCAGCTCTCTAGCCATTTGGGGGATAAATCTTTGCCCCCCTCCCACCTGTCTACTAGTCCTCATGTACAGAGAGGCAGGATGTACATACTGAGCTGTACTGTCTCACAGAAACATGAGACCCACAAATGCAAACCATACATGCAATTAAAAAGATCTATTCGTCACGTTTAAAACAGTAAAGACAAACAGTGGGAGTTACGTTAATATATTTCATTTAACCTAACATAGCCAAAATATTTTAATTTCAACACACAATCAATATAAAAGTGAGTAATGAGATAGTTTACATTCTTTTTTTTAAACTAAGCCTTTGAACTTCAGTGTGTATTTTATACATTTCGCACATCGATTCGGACTAGCCGCACTTCAAGGGCTCAGCAGCCACTTCTGGCTAGTGGCTCCCATACTGGACAGTGCAGGCCTAAAGGCATTTCAAGATTCTGGAAGAGTTTCTGAATATAAGGGAAAAGGAAACCATCCATACCGTTATCACTTTAGATGCCTGAAATGGGACTGCTGAGATGTGGGGCAGAGGGACAGCGCTGGGAGAGGAGGATTAGGACAAGGAAGTGGCGAGTTTCCTTGAAATGGCCTCACTGCTTTCTCTACGTGTGGCCTGCAATACAGATAAGGAAGACTACAAGCTATGAATCTGCACATGTCCATGGGGATACACGCAAACATCTATAGACCCACATATGTGTAAATTCTACAGCTGATATTCATTCTGTCACCTGTCAAGATAAAAGTAAAAAAGGCTTCAATCACAGGGAAGGAAGCAGCACAGCATTTTCCTCCCCCAAGGAAAAAAAAAAAAGAATTTAACAACATTCTAGTTTGTATGTTTGGGGGTGGCGGGGGGAGGTGTGACGGGAAGTTGGCTTCCTGCCAGGAATTGACATCACACTATAACTGGGGAATTAGGAGATGTCTCAGTTATTTAGAGCACACATTTAAAGTCTAAATCCCCAGAATATAAAATAAATAAGAAAGACCTTAAATACCACAGGCACTCAAAAATAAGTTAACTATCTTAGGAGCACAAAATGATCTCAAGGAATACAACTTAGTGGGGAGCATACAGTGGTGATTAAGTAAGCAAGGGCTGTGCAGGCAGATGGGCTTGGGTTCGGAGCCCAGTTTGTGTAAGCCAGTTATTTAATCTGAGTGAAGGTCAGCCTTCTCATCAGTAAGTAGGGACAAATAAGAGTTACCTTGTCAGGCCTCTTTGCAAATGAAATATGTGAAGTGTTAGCTGCAGCTGTTCAAGAAATGCATGTATAAAACACACTTAAGATAGAGTGACATGGTATATACTTCTGCACACACTACATACTAACACTAGATATTACAATAGAGAGCGTGTGCGTACCTACAGTGAAAACCAGGATTGAAGTGCAGTGGCCAGGAGTGAGCACCCTGGAGTTTTCCTGAAGGAGGACAAGTCCTGGTTCCAGCCCTACAGCTGTGGGACCTGGAGCTGCATCTTCATCACAGCGGCCACATCCAAAAGATGAGACTAATGCTACAAATAATAAATGCTGGAGAAGGTGTGGAGAAAAGGGAACCCTCCTACACTGCCGGTGGGAATGTCAGTTGGTACAGCCACTATATAGAAAACGATACGGAGTTTCCTTTAAAAAACTAAAACCAGATCTACCTACCATATGATCCAGCAATCCCACTCCTGGGCATATATCCAGAAAAGACGAAAGCTCTAATTTGAAAAGATACATACACCCCTACGTTCACTGCAGCACTATTTACAATCGCCAAGAGATGGAAGCAACTTAAATGTCCATCAACAGATGAATGGATAAAGAAGATGTGGTACATATAGACAATGGAATATCACTCAGCCATAAAAAGGAATGAAATCATGCCATTTGCAGTGACATGGATGGACCCAGAGATTGTCATATAAGTGAAGTAAGTCAGACAAAGACAAATATTACATGGTATCACTTACATGTGGAATCTAAAAAACAGTACAAATGAACTTATTTACAAGACAGAAACAGACTCTCAGACATAGAAAACAAACTTATGGTTACCAAAGCATAAGTGGGGGTGGGGTGGTGATAAACTGGGAGTATGGGATTAATGGATGCACACTACCATATATAAAAGAGATAAACAATAAGGATTTACTGTACAGCACAGGGAACTATAGTCAGTATCTTACAATAAATTATAAAGGAAAAGAATCGAGAAAAAGAATACAATATACATACATATGTATAACAGAATCACTTTGCTGTACACCTGAAACTAACATAATATTGTAAATCAACTCTACTTCAATTAAAAACAAACAAACAAACAAAAAAAGATGAAACTAACAGTGCCTACCCGGAAAAGTTGTTGGGAGAATTCAGGAGCATCACCTATGACAAGCACTTACTACCGTGCCTGGCCCATCGCTGTTGCTCAATACCTGCTACTTGCTATCGTTATCATTACAGGTATTCATCAATAATCTGGGCTGAAGTGCTTCCCATCTCGGATTGCTTCTGCCTAACTGTAAACCCTTGTGAGTGGCTCCCACACAGGGGAGGGGCCAGAGGAAGGATGGATTGATGGGGTTTACCATCTAAACACCATCAAGCATATTTAAAGTCTTTATTTTAGAAAGCATTTTCTTCCTCATTTTCTCATTTGATGCTCACAAGCCCACAGGAGTAAGCAGACTGATTTCAATCAGGAACGACATCTTGAACACCTACTACATGCAAGGCACGATTCCGAGTACTGGAAATTCAGATAAATATACCTGGCCTTCAAGGAGCTTATGTTCTTATGGTACTTCATTCTTTGTTTACTCACCTTCCTAAAAATAGGAAGTTTCACAGCAGGAATGTCTGCTTAGTTAGGAGCTTTGTTTGAACGAAGGAAGAAGTCTAGTCTCTGTTATTTAATAAAAATGCAGAAGTTCTACAGTATGGCACAAAATCGTATCTCCTTTCCCTATTCTCTCTAAATTATACTGAAAACATAAAGGTTTCCCATTTTGGAAAAATACAATATTGGATACAGAATGATAGCCACACACAAGTATGTTTACAAGCATTTTGCACACCTTGGCATCCTACGGTAATTTTGAAATTACATAAAGGGGAGGAAAAAGCCCGTCAAGGTTTACACTTTTCATTAAGTTCAAACTGTTTTGAAACAAACAGCTTGACATCATATCAACAGTGTGGCAGCATCTGCTTCATTCAAAAACAACTGGGAGAAGAGATGTTCACGTCCATCAAGACTTCCGAAGTGAGGCAGAAATTCCCTATTGTCACTGCTACCAGGCTGAGGAAGCCACATGTGCCCTTGGCCATGGCCATACCTGCCTGCCTGCCTGGATACTAGCAAAGGAGGCTCCCGACACAGGACGGCTTGGGGGAAGGGACTGCACATCAATTGCACATCAATTGGCAAAACTTTGGGTCGAGGGGTAGAGGACTGGAAAACCCTTCGGAAGGAAGGGCAAGACTTTCAGTTCCAAGACATGAGGATGGACACAGCGTATTTCTCTTTTTTAATACTCTCCCATTTGTCGAGGAAGTAGCCTGCAGGAGAGTGAAGCAGTTTGAACTATTTTTAGGCCTCTGACCCTCTTTAAAAGCCAGAGCTAAATTCAGTTCTCCATTACACCCACTCAACTCCCACCGGCCTCAGCACAAGCCACGGGAGAGCCCGCTCACCAGTTAGAAGAGTTCAGTTATGCCCTGAGCATTCTTTGGTTCAGATGGCTCACCGGGGCCGTCACTGGTTCGCCCAGGCTCTGGAGAGCCACCGAGCGGGTCTCTGGGCTCCCGGAGGGCAGCGGCCAGGGGCTTCCACTCCGAGGACATCCGTGTGCAGTTGTGAGGATTCTCATACAACGAGCTGAAACTCGTAGTTTTTTGACAATCAAGGCAGACGGGAGGGAAAAAAAGTTCCTTTTGAAAATGGCAGTCAGTCTATTTCGGAATTGTTTCAAAATTATAATCTCATCTATATAAGCCCAGATTTGAAGAGCTGTAGTATGTGGGCTAAATTAAACTTTCCCTCCAACTAGCATGGGGTAATTACAATCAGCCGTCACATGAAGTTCACTGCTGTTGAACGCAACACAATTTGTGACAGTAAACTACGGTACCGGGGTGGGGTGGGAGAACATTTATAAGTAAGAGGTCCCACGTCTGAGTTTAACGGGGAGGGGAGCGGGGGGGGGGGGGGGGGAGACACGGCTGCTGTATCCCATGGAAAGGACACTTTGTCTCCCCTCACCCTCTCTAATCCTTCCTTCTTAAAGGAACACTCAGCAAGATAATGAATCCTTTAAATGTTACATCTTCTGTCCTGCATTATTGTGGTGCAGAAACTCTTCACATCAAACAGTCATCAGGACTATTACAAAGTGGGCTTATAAGAGAGGGGCTGAAAAGGAGCTGTGTGAAAAGAAGTGGAAAATTAAAGCTGAAGCAGTCGAAGAAAGGGCTTAATTTACTGGCATGTACAGTATGCAAATGAGATTACTCTCAGCTTAACTGCATCATTTATGTCCATAATAACGGCATCATCATTACAGGGCTCAAATTAAATTACACCATAATTAGCATATCAAAGTGATTGGTTAAAGTTTAAAACAAATACCCAATTTTGTTAATGAACAGCTGTAATTGTCATGTACACTTCAGTGAAAACTCTCTAAACAAATATATGTTTTAGAAGAGAGGAAGATTTTTTTTTTCTTTTCCGGCAGACAGGTCTGTAGCAGAGGTAAATTACCTAAAAAAGAATGACATGGACTATTCTATTAATGTTAATATATGCTGATCATTTTCAGGTAATAAAGCATTCTATCAAAACAAGGCTTCGCTTATACTCAGACACCTTCCCTGCTCCTGAATGTGACAAACCACCAGAAACCTGTTTCCACTTGCAGCCGTGATAATAATGCCGGGGTGACCTGTCCCCAACAAGCAAAGGACATGTTCAATAACATGCTATTACCAACCCCCTCCCCCACTTATTGAAAAGACATCCGTGTTCAAATCACGCCAAGTCAAAGCTGATTTTCTCCGCATTCCAACTAAAAGGCGGAAGAGTGACAGAGCCAGAAAACTTGCTGAATTTATGGGGTAGACCAGAGCGCTCCTAAACTGATGACCTGATAACCCATTAGACGGCCTCCAGCTCCGTGTCCCCTCATTGAATCACAGCTACATCGAAGCAGTTTCAAGCATGCAGCTGCACCAAGGAACTTCCTGTTCTGCCATCATTAAAATAAATCAGAAGGTGCAGCTAGCTATTTTGTCAGCATTGGTTGGAATGAACATGCACGCACATTTTAGATATGCAAAGCCATACACAAATTATAAGCTTGTTTTCCAACCTTTTTGTTATAATCATTTCATGTCAGAAGAGTTTCTACACAAAAATCGATAATCTTGAGGCTCACGTGTTAAAAATAGCTCTCTGCCTAAGATTCTCCCCATTTTCTTTACAATGTACCCCATATGTTCTCTGATTTATCTGTGAGGGTAACCATCCACTGTGATATACAGCAAGGCAAGCCAAAATATGTTTTTCCCAAAAAGAAAAAAAAAGGCACTTTCAAATATACTTAACAAGCAAATTGAATGTCTTATTAAAATCGTATTATCTAAACAGTGTTCAAAAATTTAAAGAAAGTAGCTTTTCATTTTATTCATCGAGGAATCCATTAAAGCTTAGGCTCTGAAGTAGTATGTAAATTATGTGCCTTTCAAGGTAGAGCTAGGGCAAATTCACTCCATCAACTAATGATGAACCTCATTATGTGCAGGGAGGATTCATAATGAGGAAAGAGCCACCGCCATTCCATGTTCTAACATAAATCCCTGTAAAATTTGAATATCTCCCCGTCTAATTAAAGGCTACTAATTCCAATCACCCCCTCCATGGCCCCAAAGTAAAAATAAACCTCTTTAAAAGCACAGACTACAGTTATATTTCTAAAGCAGCCCTCGATTCTGTTTGGACTCAGAACCTTCCACTCAGATATGTTTTACGACAAGCATAATTAGCAGCTTTCTAAGATACAAACTTTGAGGCTGTTCAAGCTCATTTTAGTTAAATGCACTGGATTTTTATTTTTCAAAGAGCTTCACCTTGACGGGGCTACAGTGCATGCACAGAGGTGATCCACAGCCAAGAAACCAGCAGGAATGTGCAAGCAACGTAATAATGTAAAATAAAATTCTTAGCACTCGAGTTCCGTGCTGAAGCGGAGATGCTCAGAAAAAGCCAAGCAATCGTGGCATGAACCCGAGATTGCATTTGGACGGGGATGTATTCAAATCTGCTCGGGAACGATGTACTTGATTCTGGAACAAACTGCTCACTTTTAATGTGGTTTGAACTAATGAACAAGTATAGCCCAGCCTCCCACAAGCCAAAGAACTATTTCCTCTTCTAATCACCGACTTTGATTTTTATTTTAAACTGAAAACTATAGAATGCAAACCCAACACTGCCAAACATATTTATTATGATTAATAGCCTGTTAATATCCCTCACTAAGGCTTAATTTGCTCCTGTTTTCCATTATGAATCTGCACACTCTATTCCAGTCCCTTTTTCAGGTGGAGATGAATTTCCTGTGGTCTGTACTCTTTCTATTGTATTGCCACCCAGCAAGGCACAATTAGTTAAAAACAGCCAACCTCCACCTTGGCGCTAACAGAGCACCAGATTACGCAAAATGAGAGAACACAATCATTGAGAAATAAGTGAAGGTGCCCAGGGAATTAAAGCAATTAGACCAAAAAAAAAAAAAAAAAAGAAAGAACGAAAAAAAGTACATATGCCAGTCACCCAAACACTCACACCTTTACATTAAAATTCCAAAGAAAAGAAAAAGAAAAAAAAAGAAAAAATCCTAGCTCCTTTATTTAATGTTGATAAACTGGATGTAGAAGCCAATCAGAAAACCTTATCTGCTGTCATAGATTCAAGTATCCCCAAATGTCTGAACCCCGGTTTGGTAATGCAATATACACACATCAGTGACATCAAGTGTAGAATTTCAGGAGCTACACAGTCCATTCTAACCGAAGACGTTGCTGCTTCTTTAAGTTGCATAAAGATAAACTCCACTACATAAAAACTGCCACAGTGCGTGTTCTCTCGTCCCTCCGGCTCTAGGCATGATCTCCCCCCCACCCCCCTTTTAGGTCAGCCACTCATGCATTAGGAAGACATCCCTCCCAAAATAACTTGGCCCTCCCCCGAAGCACAGAGTTAAGCAACCTACCTTTGTTCTGGAGTTGCAGATAATAACAGGCAAGCCTCAAGACCATGAGGATTTGGGAAAGATCAGGAGAGTTGAAGGGGAAAAAAAAAAAAGAGGAAGAAGAAAGAAACACCACAAGTAGAGAAGAATTAGAAGAAACAACGGGAAAAGCCTTCTCGTGAAACTGTTGTGGCTGCCACAGGATCGGGGTGTCTTTACCAGTGTTTACACCAGTGAGTACACCTCTGCTGCATCTCATCCACAACTGGTGGCATTTCCCCCCCCCCCCCCCCGAATCCATGCATGACAATTAAAAGCAACTGCACCTCTCCGTTTGGGAGGGGGACCACAAAAGACCTCCGCAATATTTCTTTACAATGTCTATATCACTGATGAGCATTAGTTTGAGTGACAAAGGTCCCGGGCTAAATCAACATTCTTACCTTAATGTTCCTAGTAAAAGGCTCCAGGAAACATAACTCATGAGACATGTATGCAAAGATATGTCTCAAGGAATTAATCCAGAGCCCTCAGATGAAGTGAGAAGAAAAAAAAAAAAAAAGAAAGAAAAAAAAAAAAAAAAAAAAAAGGAAAAAAGAAAATGCAATGGCTTATTTCCAAACAAATGCAGCTCAGCCCTGGCAGCAATGGCATAAAAACAGGTTTGCGTATACAGAGCTCAGTGGCAGAAGCGAGAGTTCTGTAGGATTTATTTGACACTTATTTTCAGGGAAGCCTTTTGTGGAGTTGTACCGTTTGTTTCTTATTGTCTGAGAGGCAGTTAGGAGCTTTCTCCCGGAGGGGGCCTCTCAACCCCTGGGCTTGGCCGCCTCTGACAGGGAGGTAACCATATTAGGATGTGTATGGTAAAGTAAACAATAACATAGTTGCAATGAAATGGAATTTTTTTTTCCCCCGGCTAATGGTGTTGGGGTCAGTCCTGTCGTTTTAGTCATTCCCACTAATTTTGTTTCCTAGTTCAAACAGGCCCTCCTCCTCCCTCTTCTTTTTTTTTTTTTAAGTGTTAGCTGTTTCCAAATATCTGACTGTAAATTTGCTGAGAATGTTTGCAATGTAAGAAAAAGCTTTTAACATCCAAATAAAGATACTGCCAGTTTAATCATTAAAGGGGATGTGAATTTTCAAACCCTTGCAAAGATCCAAGCCTCCTTTACTCACCTCCTCCCATTCCCCCACCCCAATCTCTCCCTGAAGGTTAAAATTACTTGGTCATTGAAAAGTACCTTCTAAATATAATCAGATTTTTAAAGAAAGAGACTGTTACCTTCATAAAAATTCCACATTCACATACTGTGTTACTGAGTGAAGAATCTTAACCATTCATGCGCCTGAAAATTTATTACCTGGAATTTCTAGGATGGTTACTTTTACATGATAAAGCTCTTTCCCACCTCCTCCAACCCTCCTCCCCAAAGAAAAAAAGCAAGCAAAAAATACTGTGGTCAAGTCATCCTTTAGAAATTAGCTAATCAAACAAAAAAAATCATCGAGAATGAGTTCCTAAGATGTTACATGTTTAAGAAAAGTTCTGCAGACCTAAAGACAACAATAAAAAGTAAGGCTGCTCTCTGGCCAGCGTCACTCAGTATGAGATTCCCACCGCCCTCCCCAAGCATCGAGGGAAACATCCCCCGCCAAGGTCAGGGCGGGCTGAGGAGGACAGCAGCGCGGATGAGGACGGCAGAGAGCGGATCTGGAGAGGGGGGAGCAGCTGTAAGCCAGCCTGGCCCCAACGCAGAGCGAGCTTCCATGTCTGGATCCCGGAGGTGAGAGCCGTGGCTGCTCTTGAAAGCAGTTTCCCTAAGAGATCCGCCAAAACGAGGGTGTTTAAAGAGCGGCCAGCCCTCGGTGCACACGGAGGGGAGGAGAGGCACCTCGCTGCTGCCTGCACGAACCCCAGAACCACCCCTGCAAAACACGGGATGTGAGCGACCGGGCACAGGCAGGGGAAGAAATGATACACGCAATTAAGGATGCAGTCGGGCTGATGGAGCCAGGAAAATGCACGTGGCCCCGGTGAAACTTCCAGAGCTCAGAAAAAGGGCGCTTCCCCAGACTGGAACCCTTGGGCTGGCCTCTACACTGCTTTGGTCCTTATCAGATCTCTATCATCCAGAAACTTAAAACCCCTGCAACTCATGTTTTATTAAAACATGTTTAGCATTCTTCTTAAAGATAGGTTTTAACCCCAAATACCCATGAAATTAAATCTCCTATGCCACTTATCTGCACTGCTGGGCAAAAACTAAAGTTGAGCTAAACAGAGAGATAGCAAAATCAATAAATCACACAGAACAAGTAGCAGTTCAAAAGTTCAAAGATATGATGGCCAGTTCAATGCGTCTTAGCACTCACCCAATAATAACTCGTCTCTGTCACTCCTCATAGTATAGACAATTTCATCGGCATCATTTTCATTAGGCTGTCTCATGGAAAATTGCTAGCTATTTATGTATACGCTAAAATAAATTAGCCATTTCATCGAGCACTGTGATTCTTATAAAATACATTAACACAATACTCGATTTTCCAGTTGGAGTAAATAAATAAATCAATAAATTCAATACACTGTGATTCTTTTATTGTGGCGCTACAGCTCTCAGCATAAGTGTTTTTATTGGGTTTATTTGTTTCAATAAAAATTGAAATGGGCCAGTGATCTCTGCGCTGGCATCTTAAAAAATAGAAAGAAAGAAAGAAAGAAAATCTATCCAATATTTGGGAAAGTATTGTGCGGAACACTCAAACTTATAATGGCATTCAAAAATCATTTGCATTATGATGATTATTCCACAAACCAGTTCTGACGGGAAATCTCACAAAGGGAAAGGGGGAACTGTGGCAGGTGTGTGACTCTTGTGGCGTTTCTGTGCTACAGCCCCGAGTCTGGGGGTGAGGCGTCTGAGAGACAGCAGGGCTTCGCTGAGCTGCGACCTTCCCCCTCCAGCGTGCCTCCTTCCTGGACAGCAAGAAAGGACAGTGGGACAAGTGCCAGATGGGCTCTTCTGTCACACCTTACGGAATGCCATTGATTGTGGCTCGGAGAAGGCCATTTACTGCAACCTCTGGGGGAAAGACTGGGGTATCATGACTGCAAGAAAGAAGAGAGAGGTGTGCTGATGCTGTAAATGAAATCAGGCCCAGGGCCTGCAAGCAGCTCTGGAAGCGAAATGGAGACACCGCGAGGCATGAGATGCTCCCCGAGTCACCGGCACCGTTAAATCAAAGGGGATCAGGGTCGTGGAGAGGGTTGTTTTTGCCTCTGCCGAACAGGCACGCTCCTCTTCCTCGTCTAACACCAGCCTGTTTTGCCTTTGGAGAAATGCCCTGTTCCCCACTCTCCGCCCCTGTGGTTCACAGGAGGTGCCTGCATCTCCCACCTGCAGAGGGTGGGACCATACACCAGGTCTGACCAATCAGTGTGTTCTGCTCTGCCAGCCGCATTGATTGGCTGATGGATGGAAATGTGTCAAAACAGAATGACACTCAACTACTAGTATTCTGTAGGAACTCCTGGGAGAGATAGAGACTGTCCTTTTGCTGGGTTTTCAAAAGCTTTAAGGACATGGATTGGCTTGCCCCCAGAAAGAGAAAGCTGGCTCAAAGAGGCCAGGATGCAGCCACGCGGAGGTGAGCACAAGAGCAGGACAGAGTCCTAACAGTACGGCCATCCTAGTCCTGGACTTCAAGTACATGAGCTGCTGAAATTCCCTCATTTGCTTAGCTAGCTGGAGTTGGCTTTGGGTTATGTGCAGGGACAACACAGGAACTTAAAACACATATGCTTTCTACACATCGTTCTCCAACTCTACAATATTCGTTATCCCTCACAGGAAAACCAACAAGCTCTCACAGCTAATACTCGAAATCTGTAGACCTCCTGTATCCTATGTAACCAGGTCATCAGCCACGTTTTCTTTTCTGCTAATACTAGAAAGAGTTAGGGGAGTAAGTCAGGACCTGCAGTCAGAAAGAACTCAAGATGATCTCCAAGCAGGCTAAACTAGAGATCTAAAACCATCCAGTATCTGCTCTTATATAGACTTAATAAACTTTCTTCTCTGGGCCCCTGGTGGCGGTGGTTCAGGTTAGGGATGGACCAACCCATCAGTTTAGGTGAATGGCCAGTTGGCTCACACAACAAACCTCACATCTCCTGACCTGACTCATAGACAAGGGATGAGATCTGGTCCTCTCTTCCTCTGATAGGAAGTTGTGTTGGGGGGGGCAAAGGCAGGGTGAAGCAGTCCTTAGACGCTGATCACAAATAACCAGGGAGGAAGTCAGGAAGGAGGAAGGGTTGCTGCATGGGTCCTTGAAGACAGGCCAACACAAACTCACTGGCCCTAACACTTTCTGAATCCCTTTCACAGACCCATTGACACTCACATAAAAATTTTTACTCGTTTGATCAAATAGTCTGACCTTCAGCCTACCAAAGTCTCAATCCACTGGACACACTGAACTTATTCTAGGAGACATAAATATTCTAATAGGGCATGTGTGAAAGCTAAAGTTCTCTGTTACTGACAGAAGGGAAGGAAAGCTGACAAATTCATTCATCATCATTTAGTTTTACTCCCATCTTGGTTCTTTAATCATTATAAAAACTACCACTTATTGAATATCTAACTGAAGTAGAAGATATTATATTTGTCATGGAATTCTTAGAATATTTTTCCCATTTCACAGGTTTGGCAAACTGAGACTCATGTTAAATAATTTACGAGGGGTCACGAAATGAGTAACAGGTGGAGTGAGTTTTCAGTTCATGATAGCGTGCAAAATCCATGGGCTGCTTTATCCCTGTCTCCTCCTTTTCCTTCCTCATTCTCATGAGTTTTAGTTTTTCATTATAATATGCATTAATTCTTAAATGCCGAACGCCTAATACTACTCCAAGCCTAGGGATAACCAGTAAAAACACAAACAGGTTACTCATAAAATTTACAGATTCTAGGAAGGAAAGAGTCATAAGTCAAGGATGATAAAATAACGGCAGGGTCTGAGGGAATTTATTCAATAGGGTGAACAGGATAAGTGACATTTAAGCCCAAGGTGGGAAGGGTGGTGAGCCCTGGCTCCAGCCCAGGCAGACTGGCAAACAGAGCCATGATTTCCCCCCTGGGCGGGGAGAAAAACCCAGATCAATACAGCCAGCTTGCCTTGGACTAGCAACCACAGAGTAACACAAACAAGAACAAAACAACAAAAAAGGGAAGCTACTTTATTCTTAATATGCCAGAGACTGTATTAATCATGTTACGGCATTTTTTTCATTAAATCTCTAAAAGAACCTCGAAGATGCATAGTTACTGAATACTAGAAATACTACATATTTTTGTTTAATCAATAAGGACAATGAGGCCCAGAGAAGCTACGTAACCCGTTCTTGGCCGCACCGCAGCTAAGTGGCGGAAGTCCCTAACCCAACCCAGCTCTGCTCGGGGCAAATGGATCTTGGTGGGTCAATTGGCATCCGCCTGCGGTCAAGAATGACTATCAGCATGAGCCCTGGTTGTTCACACTGGGTTGTCCCGGCTCCTGATGCTGGCCTGGAGGGGAAGGAAAATCCACCCGACTCTAAGACCACAATGATTCATGATGGTGGCTCCGCTCAGTTTGCAGGGAGAGGGACAGGGAGAAGGGAGAGAGAAGGCTGAGGAACAGAGAAGGAATCAACACCGTGGAACCCCTTATTTTTTCCCAGCCTCGGCTGCATTAGTATCACTAGACTCTCCCGGGAGCTATGTGGATCTCCATTTTTGCCTCTAACTAGGGACATGGAACTTGGGACAAGTCTTTTCATTTAACTGAATTAACCTCAAGTCAACCCCTACTTTGCACCACGATTCTATCCAAAACATAGGCTACCTGAAATCTTGGTGGTGGGAATTGCTTTATAACTTCAGATGATGAGTTCGGGGCCACAGGGGTCCATCTGCCCTGGAGAGTAGAGTTTCTCAACCTCAGCACTATTGATATTTTGGTCCAGTAAACTCTTCATTGCAGGAGCTGTCCTGGGCATTGGAGGAGTTCAGCAGAGTCCCTAGATGCCATCAGCACCACTGCCACCCCAGCTGTGATGCCAAAAATGTCTCCAGATATTGTCAAATGTTCCTTGGTGGGGAAAACTGCTTCTGGTGGAAAGCTACTCAGCAAGAGAAACATCGCCCAATAGAACTTTCGGTCATGATGGAATGTTCTAGACCTACACTGTCCAATGGAATACCCACGAGTCACCCGAGGCAACTGAGCACTTGACATATGGCTAGAGCAACCATGGAACTAAATTCTTAAATTTATGTAATTTTAATTAATTTAAATTTAAATAGCCACACACATCTAGTGGCTACTCTATCTTGGACTGTGCAGTTTTAGAAGTGTCACAAGTTTTCCATATTCATGAGAATCTGATCCTCAGCAGATGGATATTTGGTTCCTAGTTCAAGATTCTATATATTAATTTTTAATTAAAAATGTTATCTTCCTCTCTATGGAAATCAACAAACTCTCTCATATTTAGCAGTTTCGGTCCTGACTTTTTAAAAATTTTGTTCTTACTCTGAATCTTTTCTTCTAAATTTTATAAAAGTTTTCACCTAATTTTTACATAAGTTTAATCACAGTTTTGATTAGAATTGCAGATTTATTTAATTGAGTAACTAGGGTGAGAGATTTATGCTTGTGGATTAGAAGCACGTGCACTCCTAAGAAGCCACTTGCAATATAATTTTTTTCCCTGTCAGAAACATGTACCTGCTACTCTTTTCAAGACAACTGCCTGTAAACTGGGTCTTTAGAGGACACCCGCTACCCTGGAGAAAGGGCTCTGCTCTACCAACTCAGATAACTCACCACCATTGGAACGAGAGTGACATTATGAAAAGTTCTACACAGTAACATCCCTCCAACACTGTGCCCCAGTCCCCGGAAACTCACAAACTACACCTGTTCCGGTGGAGCTTTCTGCCGTAGCTCCAAGTGTGATACATTTTTCAGCTTAGGGAGAAAGATTAGTATTGATTTTGTAACCAAAGTGACGTAAACCAGTCGCATGACACCATAAATACATCACAGCTGTCAGGATGTTTCTTCACAATGGGCAAATACAGAAGCAAAGATCACTTGAGGGTGGGGGGTGAGTCATACCCAACTCCATGTGCAGGGTGTGAAACATCCAGAACTATGGTTTTGAACAGGAAGCTGAGCCATCTACAAAATATTCCTTGGGTGATAAACAGAGAGCGTGAGATGGGATAAAGCTGATGATGAGAAAGTAAACAAAGAGTGTTTGTTACCCACCGTCTCTTGATACCAAGAAAGTTTCAGCTTTAGCAATACTATGGGAATCCAAAACTGCACTGTCATTCTAAATAATGCTGAGAATAATGACATTCATATCCTAAGCTGGGCACAGCCGAGATGTCAGGTTGAACCACAGCTGGTTAGGTATGAAGTGTTGCTCCATATGTAGACAGTGCCTGGATGGCTATTCACAGCAATTCCCAACTCCTTCCCTCCCTCCTACCACTCTTCAAGCTGGAAAAAATCACCTGTTCCCCTTCCCAGATTTCTCTGCACTTAGGGATAGACATCCAACTTAGTTCTGCCCAAAAGATATGAGGGGGAAACGCATGAAATATTTTCCCTCCTTGATTAGAGCAAAGGAACAAATCAATGTCTCTCTCTCTCTGGCTGTCCTCTTACCCTACATTGTGCTTTTAAAAGCAGACATATAGAAAGGTGATGCCTGGAGCTTTAGCAGCCATTTTTGTAACCATGAGGGAAAAGCTTAAAAGAATCACCAATATGCCAACCCAGCAATCAGATATTATTACGGTACTGAACCAATCTTGAGATGGCCTACCCTACAGGCTTCTGAGCAAGTAAATGATAATATCCTTATCTTTTCAGCACTGCTAATTGAGGTTTTCTGTTACTAATAGTTGAAAACATGCTTATGCATATATCCTAAAAACCCTAGGACATTGACAGAGAAAATCACTTCCTGAGGGAAATGGACTAATCAAAGTGTAATTAGTCAATTTTCCTGAAATCTAAGATGGTTCCCCATGTCACCTGACAGCTTGTCACTGAAGAAAATGATTCTTAGTCTTTAGAAGATCCCGAACAAAAACACCACCACCTCATACTTACTTGCGTGCCAACTCCACGCAAAGCTTTTACTCAAGTGACTTACTACCCTCACCCTCACTCTACATGGTAGGTACAATGATTATCCCAATTTTTGAGCAGAAGAAATAGCAGAGAGGGGGGAAACAAAATGTCCTAGGCCAACAGCTGTTACAGAAAATTTGGTCACAAAGTAGGAAAATGGCTATGCATGGCCCCAACTGCAGAACGTGGACAACCCCACCCAAGTCATCATTTCCTGCTCTAAGACAACTGCGTCACCTGGGCTCTGAGCACAGGCCACACACCATCATATGTGCTGTGCCTTGGTGACCAGATGCTGAAGCAGTAACTGAAGACGGGACTGATTCTTCAGCTCATGGTGCCAAGGACAATGGATGCTCCCTGGGAGGTAACAGCAGTATCCACACCAAAGTCACCATCATGAGCAGGCGGTCACTTCAGTGTCACTGAAGAGGTGTCACTTCAGTGTTGACTGTCCCCATGCCCTGGGTGGAACAGGTAAGGCCTGCAACACACAGTGTAGGGACAGGGTGTGGCCAGGTGGCCTGCAGCTTAGGGCATTAAGAGACATCAGACAGCCTGCCTAGCTTTGTAGTTCCTGGCTCAGTGATCCTGAGTAACCAGCTTGACCTCTCTGAGCCTCAGGTTTCCCATCTCTAATATAGAAATAATGAAAGTAGATAACCTTTTGGGTTGTGGTGAAAATTAAATGAAAATGATACATGTCAGAGTTCTCACCTGGTGCACAGTAGGCACTCAATAATTAATTATCATCATCACCATCATCATCAGTACTGAATGATAATGAATTGCAAAAGTGACTAGCATGGTATTTGGCATGCACCAGGTATTCGATAAATGCTCATTCTTTGGTTTTCCCATCTCTCTTTCCTCTACAGATAACTCAAAGATTTAATTCTGATGTGAGGCACCTATTGCAATTTTTTGAAGTATTAATAAATTCACCCCACTAAAATGGTCCTGGCCTTCATGTTACGGTAGATACAAAGATAAAGCGTCAGTGGACATTAGCGTCCATGACAAATACATTAAACAAAAACTGTATGTACCTACTGAAAAATATAATTAAATACATGTAATATTAACATTTATATTTTTTCATACATTATACATATAAGAATACCCCTTCCATTTACTATCTCTGTGTGTTGAGAATGGAGGTAATTGTAATTTAGAAAATATTTGTTTATAGTTCAAATTTCCTGCTATAAACATGTACTCCTTATATAATTTGGAGGAAAAGACAATACTTTTTAAAAGACAAAAAAGATAAAAATTGTCTAATTTCCACCCTCTTGGTTTTCTAACAGATGATAATTCGTCAAGCCCATAAATGGCAACAAATCTATAAGAAACAAAATTTCTAAACATTTAACTAACCTAACCTCCTTGCCCTTAATAAGTTACTGTTCACTAGTTTTTCTCCTTCCTGACTTCCTCTTCTTACCAGGAATAAATTCTTCCCCCTGGTTTCAACCCTACCTTTCTCACCCCAGTAGTATCTCAGGGGACATCTTTAAGTCCTTCGTGGTGTGAATCAAATCTACAGATGGGTTGGGAACACAAACATAAATAACCCATTAAGAGTCATGACCACTAGGCTGGCCTTATTCACGGAGGTTTTGTGGATTGCTGTTTGCTAAAAGTTTTTCCTTTTTGGTTGGCTGGACTCATAGCGCCCTGTGAATGCCAGGACTTACGATAAGCAATGACATACTTAACTGTTACATATTCATGTTCATGATAATGCAATCTTTCATTTGGGTGATTTAAAAGTCCCTCCAGTCCGACTTACAGTTAGATACACACTGAATGCTTCATCAATCATAACTATTTTTATTCTCAATTTTGTGCAAAAATACCAGAGAAGGTGAATTTCAACTACACACTGAAGAGGGTTTTACTATTAGCCCTGAAAAATTTCTCTCTTGCCATTTATACATCGGATTCCCACAGTTTCTGCCTAAGTAATCTATTCACCTGTATCTTTCACTACAGCAGATCTTATCTGCGGAGTGAAAGGAAATCCACGCTCATCTCTCTTCTCTAGGGTCAAATCTGCCATATCTTAGAGAGAGAAGCAAGCATTTCTCAGTTATGAACTAGACAAAACGCCCAGCATCTCAACGTTTGAAATACCTGTGAGCAAGCAGCTTGAGAAGGTCACAGCAACTTGGACTGAACTTAAAAGGGGGATTTAGAACTAACTCACCCCAAGAGCCAATGAGCTTACTACCGTCAAGCAGTGAGTCAAGGGATCACACCTACCCCTCATAAATGCACTTGAAAGAAACTACATCCCCTTTCCATTCGTGCAAGGGCTTGTCATAGTTTCAGGGCCAAAATCTTCCCACAGTTAACCTTGGACCTGCAGACGATGAGGCAAATCAAAACAGAGGCAGTGATCAAACCAGGCACCCCTCAGCTTGGCCTGATCCTATCACGACCACCGTTATCTTCTACATTAGGAACACAAGTCTTTTTTAGGAAAGTTTATAAGAGCCTCTTACCCATCCTGTTTGGGTCTCATGTGCGACACACTAATAAACGCAACTAAACACACATAAAAATCTGTCCCCCCAAATCCTCTGCTTCAGGTAGGGGAGAATTAAGCCTATCCCTTTAAAATTATTTTTTTTAATCTAACATATATTCAATATTTAATTTTTGATTTTACGACCTTTCTTTTATTCTCAAATTCTCCCATCTTAACAATCTCCTTGTAGACTAATAAATTTATGTTTTTATTCCTAGGTCAGGAAACACTGAATTACTGGAATTCAGTATACAGATGCTTCCAGGGTAAAGGTTCTCTGTTTCTTAGCAGAAGAAATGCATTCAACTAATTTGACTTGTAAGTCTGATAAAATCTCTCTGGAAAAACTGGTTCTATTATGATGAATAATCCTTTGAGGTGAAAAATGAGAAATATCCACATTGGGTTTTATTATATATTAATTCTAACCAGGTCTGAAACGAAACTCGAGTAAGCCATCTTTTAGATATGGGAAAATGGCAAACTACATGCAAGAAGTAATTAAGGTAAATGAACATGAAATTAAACAGCACCCCCATAAAGTAGGATATAAAAGTAAAGATTATTAGAAAAAAAAAGATTGTCTTCCTGCTCTATATTAATCTCGTGAATTGTGCAGTTATTCTATTTCTCTTTTATTATTTGATGATGGGTTTTTAGAGCTTGGGTTTTATTAGAACTTGCTGGAGGAAGGTCTTCAGTAGTAAGCTAGCTACAGGTCTGGGTATGTTCTTACATCTTTCCCACGGACTTAACTACTAGATGAGCCATACAAGATAAACGTAGGTTCATCAAACTTCCTGTGATGTAAAGCTGGAAGGTTTCCTAATACCATCAATGAGAAACTCAAGATCCTGGTTAGAAAGGAGGCCTAAAGCTACAAAAACTAAGACTATAGAGCAAAACTCTGCACATCTCTTCACTAAACGCTCCTTATTCACGTAGGATTCAGGGACAGCTGGTATTTGTTGAATCTGGGGGGCTATCTAGAATCCACTCTTACTTCAATTTCCTTTTGGGGAATTACCCCTCCCCTCCCCCTCCCCACCTTGTTGCAAGCAGGGTGGAATTCCTCAGTCAGTTCCCCTGCCCTCTCATAGCCATGGGGTAGATTTGTAACACAAACGAGGCCCACCTGATTCGTCCCAGTAGACTGATGTGCAGATAGAAAAATGTTTGGGGAGCACTGATTTCAGCAGCGACACGGATGTGCTAGTCAAGTCATTCAAGCTGCCTATATATTGGAATTGTCCCGTCTCCTATCCTCTCTCAATCTTCTGACCGTTCTGTGAGCTGCTGGCTACTCCTCCAATAAACCCTTTTCCTTTAAGTTGGCCAGAGATCAACACTGTTGCCTGCAACCACAGAACTCAACCAATATGATGGGGAGACCCTTGACACCGGCTCAAAAAGAAAGCTGAGCTAATC
Source organism: Balaenoptera musculus (assembly GCF_009873245.2). Classification (NCBI taxonomy): domain Eukaryota; kingdom Metazoa; phylum Chordata; class Mammalia; order Artiodactyla; family Balaenopteridae; genus Balaenoptera; species Balaenoptera musculus. The sequence goes on from NC_045795.1 coordinate 84,685,370, forward strand.
GAACCCATGCTCAGTATAACTGACAGTATGTGATCCTGTGCTCCTATGTTATTTATGGCTGCTGTTAAATTCAATATAAAATTTTGCCCAATGTTGTTTAAAAAAAAAAAAAAAAAGACTAGTGGCCAAATCTGCAAATCAGGAATCTTCTTTCCAGTTTTTCTGCAGCACAGTTTTAGAGATATACAAAATATGCAGAATGAACAAAAAGAGGATGTTGCCGAGATGTGGAAAGATGAAGAAATTGAGCCATATGCGTGTTTAGTGAAGGGATGTGGACTCTTCATCTGGACTTGAAGGTTCCATAGCAACCACCTATGTGTATTTCTCAGGTACCACGGTGAAAAGGACATGGACTTTGGAACCAGGCAGCCCTGAGTGCAAGTGCTTGCCCTTCCGCTTAGCAGCTCTGTGACTCTGAGCAAATTATATCATCTTGCTGGACTTCAGTTTTCCCATCTGTAAAATGGATAATGGTCATATCTGTAACGCATAATTAGTTGGCAGGAGCAAAAGCAACCACAAACACAAAACATCTAGCAGTCTTGAGGCAAAGTTAAGCCCTCAACAAAATGATAATTATGATTACTGTGCCTAAGACAATCTATGGAGCACCTACTCTCTACCTCGTGTGCCCTGGGGCGCACAAAAATAAGTTACATAGGTTCTTACCGTCAGGCAAGAATTTGTGGCTTTCAAATCTGAAAAGAATGCACTAAAATACAGAGCAGACTGGAACAAAGGTTATAATGAAATGCAAACACACACTTGTGGGAGCCCAGACAAAGGAGTGAGTTACACAGGTTGGGTTAAATGGAAAAGGCTTCACAGAAGTGATATCTGAGCCAAGCCTTGAAGGATGAGTAGGATGTTAATACACGGGAGGAAGGGGGGAGGGGGAAGAGGAGGATGGGCATCCAAAGCCAAAGGAAGCAATAGCATGAGCTGCACAAGTTCAAGAGCAGGGCGACAAAAGGGTAGAAGAAGTGGGCTAATGTAAGCTCCAGAAGGCCAGGGACCAAGTTGGAATCTATCACTCTGGTGTCCATCCTAACTCTGAGAAGAAGGCCAGCCTCACAGGAGGCACCCGGTTATGCCATGAGGGCCTGGAGAGAGGAACAGAAGACAGACAGAATGGGGCCAGGACAGAGCTTGGCCTTGGCCTTGCGGGCCAAGCTAAGGAGCAAAGTCTCCATCCTGCAGTTGGGGAGGCAATGACAAGAAGAACAGAAGGCAAGAGAGGGACTTCAGAGGTTAAATAATAAAAAGGGCTTGGCAGCTGGAAGGAGGCGGGGGTGGAGCTGGGGGCATGGAGAACAGGGGGGAACTGTGATTAGGCTTTAAGACCGGGAACTTATTTATTTGAACTGACACGATTCTGTGTCCAGAACTATCACTGATAATGTCCACAAAGTAGATTTTGACCATAGAGAAAGAAACCTTTCCATCAAGAGCCCTAAAAATGGCACAAGCTGCCCCCAGACAGAGTGAGCACGTCACCCAGAGCCTTTCAGTGGAAACCAGAGGAGTTCAGGCTTAAAGCCTAGATACATGCCTGTGTGATCTTACAGAGTTTACTTCACCTCTCTGTGTCTTCATTTTACTATCTATAAAACGGGTTCAACAGCAGTACATCTTTATAAGGATTAAGAGAAAAGATACACACAAAGGATCCAGAATGGTTCCTGGCACACACGAAGTGCTCCATAAGTGTCACCTGCCATGATTCCGACTGTTTTCCTTATGGTTATCTACCAAGGATGGGGAAGAATGCATCCCAAGCTCCCAAATGACTAAGTTCCCAATTCTAGGGTCCAAATGTTGGAAGAAAACTGATGGCCCTGGCGTTTGGTAAAGGAGCTGATTCCAGTCAACTCCCAACTTTGTACAGAAGGACTAGATGATTTGTGGATGGACCCATGCTAAAAAAAAACCAACACAAACAAGTTTACGATCAAACGAAAATGCCTACAAGTCAGTGAAACGTCTATATACAAGATGGTGTCTATCACTGAGAGCTACATGTTAACCCACAGACACCATGGGCGGTGCCTCCCTACGCGGACTCGGCCTGAGAGTCATGTCCAAGCCCCTTAAGAAAGGGGAGCCTAGATCATGCCGGCAGGAAAGCCCATGTGGCAGCGGGGGCGAGGGGAGCCCTGCTGGAGGCTGTGGAGGCCACCCAGTTGGGGAGGGAAGGCGGAGGACGAGGTGAGGAAGGGGCAGCAGGGGACTAACTATGGATATTTTCCAATATTTAGGGCAAGGCGAAGGGATGAGAGAAGAAATGGGATTTCGTGCCAGGCTGTTTGTTGCTGTTGTTTTAATCAGAGGGTCCCTGTGGCCGTGTTTGGTCAAAGAATTGATGTGGTAGTTCACTTCTGTCAACTCTTCTTCATGTTTGTGTTTTACCCTCTGGGACGAAGTCTGCTAAGCATTCTTATGCTCCTAAATACCGGATGCAATGTTAACTAATTTAACTATTTCTGTATCATATGGGGACTAATTTTTTAACCCACAACTAGGGGTGAAAATAAGACTGACGCTCAAAGGAAAGTAAATAGCGAGAGAGGACAGACACAAGGTGAAAACCATTAAAAGGTGACCCCGGATTTGGGCATGACCTGTGGGTTGGTTATGAACGCTGAAAAAAATCTCAAGGCTCAAAGCATACAATTCAGTTGATATTCTTTATCTCCACATTGAAAAAATAAGCAAGAATGTGCCTTTAATGTAGGAACGTGACACCACGATAGATTCCCTGGGTCACCTTAAATTTAAAATGAAATCTGTCCCTCCCAGGGCAGAGATTCATCAACGAGAATGAGTGAAATGGGCAGTTGAACCACACTGGAGATGCTGCATCGGAGGTGTGGCAACGTCATCATTTTCAGACGACCACAGGGCTGCTAGAGCCAGGAAAGGACCTTGAAAAGGATCCAGAACAGCCAGCTTTCCACCTTTCTATTTATTAAACAACAGAGCCGAACAGAAGGTGGGGTAAAATCTGAAGTAGAATTGAGGTATATTACCCCTGGGTAACCATAAGCTTTCAACTTTACACCACCTATCCTTCTCCCAAGTGCGAATTGCTAATAAAGTTTGGAATGTGTTAAGCTATTAACTGCATTTCCTTCTTCTGGGTGTCTTTTTAAACTAAACAGAAGTTCCGTGGGCACATTAAGGTAAAACAGAAAGAGCCCCTATAATACATTTCAAGATAAGACGGGTATAGCACCACGTATCATTTACACCTTTTAAAGTAATAGGTCCCTTGCAAAGCTACTGTAGAATCCAAAATGATCTTACAGCACATTAAGTTTTAGACTGTATTCTACATTTTAAAAATCTATATAAATAATGCTACTTTTTATAAATTATCACTAAGTTTTCAACACAATATGAAACACACTATCAAAAAAAAAAAATCTTAGTTTTTTTCTTTTTCAACTTTAGCTTCTGGTTCTGCAATCTGGAACTAAGACCAATTCTTGTCCTTTCACATATTTAACTAGGAAAACATAAAATTGAGCAGAAGGGTAAAGCCCAGAAAAAAAAAGATTCTTATTTCTGAAAGAAATGGACCAGAGTATTACCAAAGAAATCTACATTTGCTAAGATCTGATATAATGCTGTGATCGATAGGCTTATTTTTTCCCCTCCTTAGGTATCAACATCTACATACCCACAGTAAAAGAAGCACAGACTAGCAAGACAGGTTATCATGCTCTGTAGACTAAGCTGTGTTTCTGAGAAGTAGTCTACGATGACTATAAAAATATTCACAGACTTCAAAGTGACAGTATCTCTTGGCCTGATTATCCAGCCCTGGAAAGAAAGACAACTGTAGCTACCAAGGAGACATGGGCAGAAAGACCTTGCACTGTGAACCACCTTAATTTGGATCACCACCGGTTCAAAACAAAGCCCAATAGCACAGCCTATAGAATATTCATTATTTCTCAGTAAGAAGGCACACACACACGTTACCTGGAAATACACTTTTGGAACTGCCCTCGCACAAATCCTGATTATTAAGTAACATTTATTAATTCATTCCTCTATTTGTTCACTCAACAAATACTTGTCAGATCCTTACTACACATCAGACACAGAATGCCAAGACTATATGAACCCAAACTGCACCTTGACTGTCAAAACTGTGGGATGGGGGTAGACAGAGTTAGTATATGCCTGACACACCCAGAAATAAATAAGCAATATAATTTTTATACTCATGGTTTACTTCCAACATCAAATTTATGTAGAAGAGAAAGAGGGTGCCCTTTAAAAGAAAAAAATAAGTCAGCGGATCAAAAGCATCATTAATCACTGTCTCTTTTAAATTAAAAGGTTCGAAAAAAGGTGGGCACAGAACCAAAGTAGGAAACAAATCACTCCCCTTGCTGAGTGAGGGTCAGAGTCTAAATGGGAGAGTCCTCGGTATTTACCGAGTTCATCTCCTGCGTAATGGATTTGGAGAAGAGATTTCCGCTGGGGCTCTGCTCATTTGAGGCTTGGCTTTTGCTTTTTAAAAATGACACTTGGGTGGTTACTGTAGTATTGTGACTGGTTTTAGAAACAAACCTCCCGAGGGTTTTCTTTTTTTTTTTTAATAAATTTATTTATTTCATTTTTGGCTGCGTTGGGTCTTCATTGCCACATGCAAGCTTTCTCTAGTTGCGGCGAGTGAGGGCTACTCTTCGTTGCGGTGCGCAGGCTTCTCATTGCAGTGTCTTCTCTTGTTGCGGAGCATGGGCTCTAGGTGCGCGGGCTCAGTAGTTGCAGCACATGGGCTCTAGAGCTCAGGGTCAGTAGTTGTGGCTCACGGGCTCTAGGGCTCAGGGTCAGTAGTAGTGGCGCACGGGCTTAGTTGCTCCACGGCATGTGGGATCTTCCTGGACCAGGGCTCGAACCCATGTGCCCTGCATTGGCAGGCAGATTCTTAACCACTGTGCCACCAGGGAAGCCCCAGAGTGTTTTCTCAGTAAGGTTCTTGCTTTCATGATGTGACCTAGGAGATCTCGAGCCACTGCAAAGGTCCCTGGTTAACGAGCCTCAGGCTGGATTCTTTGGTGGCCTCGGGACTCCCTCTGTAAGAGGGCTAGCCCTTGTTAAGCAAACGCAGAGCATGTCCAATGCACCTGGCAAGGACTTATCACACAGTGGCTGAAAGAGCTAAGGAAACCCCCAAAGAGATTCCTTTAAAATCAGGACTATCTAAGCAAGGAGCCCTCAAGACCAGCGTTTTCCAACCGCCTTGCTCTTCAGGACACCTCATCCACACCTGCACTGGGTACAGTAGGTCAGGGTGCAGGCAGGTAAAGCATGGACCTTTCTGCTGTGTACACATCGCAGAGGGAACTCAGCCTTGGACAGAGTCAGACTCCCCATCTAGTGGAATACCAGCCCAGAGGGACTTAAATATGTTTAAAAACTGAGATAAAACACCACCACCTAGTCTATGCAGTATCATGAAAGCTGGGAATTTCAATAACTGCTGGGCAGGGGTAACCACAGTTAGGATTTGGGGAATTGGGGTTTTACTGCTGTATTGTTGTTTATTGCAAACTTTGCCATCTAATCAGGCTGGGGCTTGTTTTGAAAAGCTCCCAATTTTCTGAAATGCCTATGACCATGGAGAGAACACCCAATCCTTCCTCACACTTTATACTCGTTGGTAAACTTATATTCATTGCTCCTTCATTTTCTCCTGGTTTTTTTTTTTTTAATATAAATACATCTCTGTTATAAAGGGCAGGTGGAGATAAAACCTCATTTGTACCTTCATACTAGTCCTAAGGATGACATCCACCGTTTATTGAGTGTTTATTAGGAGCTGGCACAGCGCTAAATACTTCACACACCTTCTCAAAGTTACTCCTCTCAGCTCTAGGCTTGGTCCCGACACTTGTTCCTCTTTTTAAAGCTGAGAAAACCTGAGGCCAAGGTCAGAGGGAGAGTGAGTAAAAGAGCTGAGATTTGAAACTGTGAAACAGGCGCTTAACCAGAGCTTCTTATGCTTAATCCATAACATAACTAACCCTGAATAGAAAGAAGTTGCGGAGCAGGGCAGAGACGGGGGCGACAGTTTCAAACCCACAGTCCAGTGGACCTCTTTAGTTGCTTATACAAACTTCACTCACCCTCCTTCCTTGAGTACCAGCATCCCAACTTTGTTTGGGCAGCAATGTGCTCAATTAAAATATCTGCAGTTTCAGGCTCTCTTGTCACTGGAAGTAGCCCTGTGACACAGTCCCCTGGCCAATGACATATAGATAAACAGTCAAAGGAAGACTGTTTGGACTTTTGTCCAAAGTAAGAAGACAAATCCAGGAAGGTCTATTTCATTTTACAAAGAAGCACCATCTGGAGAGAAGAAACGTCTTTGTCCTTTGCACTTTCATGCCTGGAAACACACCCTGGATGTCTAAGCGGCCACCTTGTGACTATGAGAAGAGAAGAGATAAGCTAAAGATGGTGGGAAGACAAGCAAGAAGCAGTCCAGTCTTGGAGGACCCTCTTAAAGGGTACTCCAGCCATGGAAGGCCTACTTCTAGACTTCTTATTTTGTTAAATAGAATTCACCACCAACCACCACCCCACTTTGATTAAGCCAGGGGACTATAAACTGTGGCCCATGGGCCAAACCTGGAGCCTGATTGCCTAAAGTTTTATTGGAACACAGCCAGGCCCGCTGATTGAAGCATTATCTATGGCTTCTTTCATGCAGCAGAGCTGGGTAGTTGTGACTAAGACTGAATAACCTGCAAAAGCCTACAATATTTACTGTCGAGTTCTTTACAAAAAAAGTTTGCCAACCCCTGGATTAAGTCACTGTAGTTAGGTTTTCGTTCCATGCACCTACATTCAATCCTAATTGAAACATAGCCAGTCATCGAAAATTCCCAGTAAGTGAAAAATAAAAACACTTGCTCTCTTACTCTATGTTCAATAAATATGTCAAGTCCCATCATGTGCCAGATCCTTCGTGATGTGCTAGACATGTAGAAGTGAATACGGTCCCTGACCCTTCTGGAATTTGCAATCTTTGGAGATAGTAACATGCTAAAAGAATAGCTTTAAAAAGAATCACTTATAATTGTAAGTGCTAGGGGGAAATATAGGACGCTATATAAACATATAACTGGGGAGCCTAACCTAATCTGCAAGAGTTAGAGAAATTGTCTTTGAAAAACTGATAGTTGCCTATGTTTCTACATAAAACTGCTCCACTGACCCAGCTTCTAGTCATGCAAAAGCTACTTCTTGTTGGAGATTTAGTCCCGTTTCAAAGCTCCACTACAACACTATTTCATAACAACCAGCTTGAGCACACCCAAAGGAAACCCAGATTTGGAGAAGGCATCTCTCTAGAAAATTCTCATTCAGAGACTTATCACTTCCATATGACCGTGAGTTAAATGTCCAAAGATAGTTTTAAGGGGAAAAAAACATTTGGGCACCTATACCCAATGGTATTCAATTTAATCCTAAATGTAATTTCTGCATCAGTGCCCCCATGATCAAGCCACCCACACTTGTCATCTTACCTTGGGCACCCAACAGTCCTGGAGACCTGCCCTGAAGTGACTTCTAGACAAAAGAGACTATTGTGTGACAGTAAAGCAAACAAAAAAAAAAATGATGTTTTCCAAAACACATCAATTCAGAAGACACATGGAGTAGTTACGGTAAACCGCCAACAAATATAAAAGCCGTAATTCCAGAATGCAGTCCAACGAGGATGAGAAATCCTCAGAAATGGAGGAGACATCAGAAATGGAGAGCCGTGAAGGGTTTTTCAGAGAAATTAGCTCAAACCTTAAGTCTTAACAACTCCGAAAACATTGCCACGTAGCAGGGATCTGATTGGATTCTCTCACTGCTTTGGCACCCGTGCCTCATTCCTCTTCAGCTGGTTTGCTGAACGCTGTATTAGAAGGGCAGGGAGGTTCCCAGTGTCCTCGTCATTGGCCTTCTACTCTGCATTTCCAAGCACAGAACTGTCCACTAAACAGTTACGACACTGTCGTTCAGTTGGATTACAGAATGATGCAATTGATTTTCTTAGGTACACTGAACAATATCAAAAATAACTGTACCATTTTATGCACTGGGTTCTGATCTATTGCTTTTATGTTCATTATTGCATTTTATTTTCATAGCATCCTTTAAAAAATGGGTACAGTTTCCCCTATTTTACAGATAAGGAAAGAAAAGCTCAGAGAGACCAAGCTTGCACAAGATCACACAGTGAAAAAGATGCTGAGCTGGGATACAGAGCCAGCTCCTCTGATTTGAGAGACTGCACACCTTACCAATTACACATTCAGAAACTCCCTCCCTAAGCTTCAGGCAAGTCCCGCTGTACTCTGTAGGGTATTAGCTCCAACTCCAAGAATCTAGAGGTGGCAAGGAAATAGAGGAAGAGAAAACAAATTATGTCTTCTTTTCTCTCAAGAATTTTCTGGACTGCTTCTCTTTGATCTAACAACAACTACAAGAACTTTGGCCAAAAGCAATAGGATCAGCCACATTTTTTGAGAACTGTTTTTGGGCTGTGCTAGGTACCTGCTACAACTGACCGGATGGGAAATGAGCTGGGAGACAAAGCACAGGAAATCAGAAAGAAAAGATTCTGAAGGGATTATTCCACCTCCCTGATATCAAAGAAAACCCAAGAAATGAACAAAAGAATGGCTCCGAGTTCCAGAAAACCCTTGGTAGTAAGCCTGGAGGCAAATCCGTTATCAGATCGGCAGCTCCCCCTGCTAATATTCACTCATCCATTAGCTCACCTCCAGTCCCGAGAGCCAACGAAAAGGTTTTCCTCTAGGAGGAAACAGCCAAATGTTAGTCAAAGATCTAAGAAACTAGGTGACTTGACAAACAACCTGTCTGTCCCTCTGTCTCTGTATGTCTCAAAGAGGCAGAGAAGAGAAAACATGGAACACAGCAGAAAAGGAGCAGACTGGGGCTGTCCAGGCCAGCTCTTGTCCCGGTGACCTGTGAGCTTGTTAATGGCGCAATGATGATTTACACCAACAAGCATAAGCACATGAACAGCTGGACTGCATCCAAAAGAAGTGATAAAGTACAAAGGAAATGGAGAACAAAGTGACAAACGTGAAGATAAACCTCATCAGAATCACATAGGAGGAAGGGAGTGAAAAGCAAAGGTCACACGTTGGGTATCAAAAGCGTTCACTGCGCACCTCGGGAATCGGGTGAGGGCACCAAAGTTGAGAAAAAGGCTGCAAAGTGCGGGAGGGCTTGGAGATGGAAGGAATGACTCCGATGTCATCTGGACCAACAATGAAGCACTGAGTATGGGGGACAATGCTGGTTCTGAAACCCACCAATGGGTGGATTCATTTTTACAACAGGTAAGAATTCGTTAGGGCTGCCAAGATAGATACAGAGGCAGAAGCACAAGGAAGAAAGGAAGAAAGGAAGAAAGTAGAGTGTAAGGTGCCTGGAATTGTGACAATCCTGGGGGGAAAGTAAGAAAGTCACCTAATCCATGAGTCACATCCACAAAGGGTCACACATTTGGGCTTTTAATGCTCCATCCAAATCAGATTTAACGTCCAGTCACAGAAACACAAGGACGGTATGGAATCCAATCCTTCATCAAAGAACTTTAACCTTCAGCTCCTTGATTGGATCACGTCCTCTAAATACATCAAAAGTAGTATTTTGGATAAATCATGTGAGTCGCCCTGTTATATCATATACATTATAGCATGTAATGTGTGTGTGCAAACATTAACTTATTTAAGTAAACGTTGAGAGGATCCCGGAAATACCCTAAATCTGTATTTGCATTATGTATTAGTACATATCATGAGCCGTGAAGTGATGAAAGTGGGCCAAGTCTCTCATCTGAGAGGAACCGTTCTCATAAATGTGTGTGAAAGTGATGCAATATTAGAAAAGTTTAAGTGTACAGTAGATTCAGATGGAAGAGAAGCCAAAAAGGAAAACCAAACGGAAAAGACCAACATCTAGGTGCTCTGGGACCGTCAAAGAGAGGCCACAGAAAGACACAAAAGTCTGCCCAAGAGGGCTGCAAAATGACTGCACGCAGAACTGCATACGCAAATGGAAATGTCAGACAGGTACGCTTGGCTGATGTGGAGGACAGAAAGCAACAGCTATTACAGAAGGAAGGACAAGGTCGAGCGGCTAAAAGCAAGAATAGAGATATGATTTGCAAAGGAGACAATAGGTAAGGGCGCGGGACGCAACTATGAAGACAAAAGACATCGAAGCAGGCAAATATGACTGCTTCTGGTAGACAGGACTACTGGATTGCTGAAACATGCCTGCAATTTAATAATTCTGAAATTCTTTCACCTTCTAAATTGCCATCCGCTAGATGAAGGAGGCAGAAAGTAACTCTAAAAGTTGGTACAATCACAGCACAGGGACTTAAAACTAAGTACCCCTGGGGCTTCCCTGGTGGCGCAGTGGTTGAGAGTCCGCCTGCCGATGCAGGGGACCCGGGTTCGAGCCCTGGCCCGGGAGGATCCCGCATGCCGCGGAGCAGCAGAGCCCGTGCGCCGCGGCTGCTGGGCCTGCGCTCTGGAGCCCGCGGGCCACAACTACTGAGCCCACGTGCCGCAGCTACTGAAGCCCGCGCGCCTGGAGCCCGTGCTCCCTGATGAGGGAGGCCGCGATGGTGAGAAGCCCGCGCACCGCAGCAGGGAGTGGCCCCTGCTCGCCGCGGCTGGAGACAGCCGGGACGCGGCAGCGACGACCCAACGCAGCCAAAAAAACTAAAAACAAACAAATAAATACATAAAAAACCGTTTGACATATCACAAAATAAAAAACAAACAAAAAAATAAGTACCCCCGAGGCGCTTGGGAATCTACAAATGCTATTTCAGAGATTCCAAGGGGCGAGAAAGCCTCAGAAGAGTGGGAGAGGTGAGGAAGGGTGAGGAAGCACCCCTCAAAAACTGATCTTCTTCCCCTCCATACCAGGGAGATACGGAGAGGAAACCATTTTTTACCGTCACTCTGAGAAGAACAAGTTACCAGGCAACAACCAACAGGGTTTGCTGGAGACACGGCCGTGCTAGCCCCTTCGACCGAGTGACAAGTCAGGTGGATAGAGGGGAAATAAGAGATGCAATCTTACAGACTTCTGTTCATCTCCTGCTCCTGTCCCTTGTGACATTCTCATGAGTGGGCGAGGGAGCTGCGAGGAGGCACGCCACACCCATCACGCGGTTATCGCTGGTGCGCTGTCAACCTGGGGATGCCTAACGAGTGACGCTCTACAGGTGTCCACCTTCCCACCAGGATTACTTAATATCTCTATCAGTGAGAACCGAGAGAGCTTCCTGTGCCCGGCGAACCAGCCTTCAATCAAATCCCAAGGTCTCCCTATCACCATCCTATATCGCTCCTTCTCTTATTACCCAAGATGTAGCCCCGTGTTTCATCTCTGCAGACTGAAGACAAAAATCTGGGCAGGTGACTGAATGCAGAGAGATGGAAACGCACCCTGCCGTGGCACTATCCACGCACACCCCTCCTGGGCTCACAGTGAATCGGAGTGGTTTTTGTGTTTCGTTTATTGGCACATGACGGTGCACACACACTTCAAGGAAGATAACACAAAACAGTCCCAGCAGACCTCAGATTCAGAGTGGACTCCAGGGCTCCAAATCTCAGTCGGAAATCAGCGCCCAGATCTACAACTGCAAAAATCATCTCCAGAAGATGAGCTTTATAGAGATCTGGTTCTGAACATCACCTTCTAGACTGTGATTTCTGCAGCAGCAGCTGACCCCAATCCAAAATTGCCAGGAAACAAACAAACGACCCCTCCAAGGCCCTAGGAAAGTAAAGATGAGATCACTTAACCGGGCAGGAAAAGAAGGAAGTGCAAAACTGAACTTAAGGCATATTCATTTAGACCTGAATTAAAAATAAAATTCCACTATAAAAAGAATTTTTCAAAATGTTAGGTCCAAGAATACAGCCATATTGTTCCGTCCCGAGGAACCCAGTTGATTCAGTTTTATTACTAGGCTCCTCCCACCCACTTCAAAGTCCCTCACTACAAACATTTACAAATTTCATCTCAGGATTAGTACTAAACAATATTCATTAAGAATCCCGCCAAAGTGCAACATGTAAGTAAATCAAACCTTTGATGCTCTATTTTGCAAATTTCATGGGCCACTAGGGATAATTAAAAGGGCAATTATATAAAGTTGGTGCAGTTTTGAGAAACAAATGACATTTTCTGCTTTAAAGCACTTGATAATTTGATATTTTGCTATTAGGGCCATCATGTGTACTTTTACAGACAGGCAGCCAAATAAACAATAAATGCTCCTTAACAGCCTCTAATGATTGTTTTTGCCCACTGATATCACTCACCATTCCAGTCCATAAATCATACGCTAAGAGATTAAGGTAAAGATAATGAAAAAGTATTAGACGCCATTAAGCTAGAGGAGAAAAGAAAAATAAGGCTGAAAGTGTCGATGTCTTCTGGGCTTTCTGCAAAGACACCCAGCGAAGTCTGAGCTTCTGAGTGTGAAAGCAGGGCTGCGTTTGTCCCTGCGTTCAACCACCGCTCTGAAGCCAGCAAAGTACATTACGGCTCATGAAAAATACAGCGAAGAAACTGCTAGTGGCAGAAGCATTTAACTTCCTTGTTAGCAGCCTCCCCCAAGTGGCACTTTTTCACCGGCAAGTTGTTTATTATGTTCGGTGCCAGGCAAAACTGATTAAATGGGGCTCTTAAGAATCAGAGCGTTATAAATTCATGGAAATACAGCAAGCAATAAATTCCATGGAATTAAAAGCTTACTAGTGCTATTAGCATTTCAGGGTGTTTGAATTGTTAATACTGATGTGCAAAAATGATGTGCCTCTAAGACAAGGCGGACCGAGGCAACAGAGAGGCGAGCAGCTATGGAAATGTTTTTTATCAAAGTGGCACTGGGACTTGGCAGCTAGTAGAGCCACGGGAATGGAGGAGGGGAGTAATTATCTCCAAAATTCTCATCTGCCCTAAAAAGTCAATCCCACAACAGAAGAAGGAAGGCACCAAATAAAGGTTTACCTGCAGGACGAAAACAAGCATAAAAATAGTATGCAAAGGATTTAGGCTTTCAATGAATGGAAATTCCATCTTAACAATGAAGAGGGAGGAGAGATTTATCTTGTAACCTGGTCTTAGCAGGGATGGGACCCAACGTGTTGTGACTGGGTGGATCTTGGTTTTCTCACAGGACAGGTAACCCCAGATCAGGGCCCCCAAAAGTAGGGTTGGGCCAATCAATTTCTCCGGATTGTCACCTTTCATCTTCGACTTTTTCCGGGAGATTTTAAAACTGTTATTCTAAAGTGGCAAGGGGTGAAAAAATCCATCATTATGCCATTAGGCAAGTGATATCCTCCCAAATTCAAGACTGTGAAGTGGCAATTCTATTGCATCCATCTATTTAAGGAATACTTCCTTCCAACCAACAGAAATGCATCTGAAGATCTTTCTCGGCAAATACAAATGAAGGAGAGCGAGAAAGAGGAAAAAAATACATGAGTGCTTCTCAAAGACAGATTTTTTGAAAAAAAAAAAAAAAAAAAAGTGCGAGGATATGATTTACTTCTTTTTTAGGAAAAAGAAAGAATTACTGTCCACAAAGAAAGTGTGATCACTTCACAGAATTTAAGAGAAAATGTACTCTTCAATCCGGAATTACCAAAATTCAGGGGGAAAAAAAGCAATCCAAGCTGTCAATCTAGACAGATACCCAAAACATCGATTCATCCACTCCAGAGACGGGCAAAAAAGTACTATTTTCTAACATATCAAGAAAACTTACTTCCTTTGATAAAAGAACCACACGTGTTAATACAACCTACTGAGGGATCACTGGTACATGGGATTATCTCTGGGCCTATGTTCCACGGGTGGCTGTAACATTTATACTCACTGAAGCTGTCTGCTGCTTCCCCACAGAGAGACACAGCCTGCTCAGGGACCAAAAAATAGAAAGGAGACAAAGAGGAAAAACCTCACAGAGAAACACTCAGATCCATTAATGTGCTTTCCCTGGGCTGACGTCTAAAGCCAGGCGTCCTTACAGGAGCTTCGTCTTACGGGGTGTCTGCATCGTAAACACTGCTGTTCCTGATGGTTCTGCCTCTAAGACAAGACCTACTATGTGTGGAACCCGGGCAGGGGAGAGGAATAAATCTGAGACATTGCTCTTGTACTCAAGAAACCTTAAGAGCTTTTCACTGGGGAAAATCATCAATTATAAAGCACCTGTTATATATTCTAAATCAGGAATCAAAAGATTCTTAAAAGACAGGTTCTCTACCCATTGGGATTTTAGAGTGACTTTAAGATAAGGCGTACACCCAAAAAAATAACCCCAGAACAAGGCAGTACTGTATCTGACAACATTCTATACACATGGAATAATGGGGTTTTTTGTGCAATAGAGTCTCCAATTATAAGAGAGTGAAGAGTAAAACCCTGATAAATAGATCACCTGGGAAAATTTATATAACAGTGAAAATGAAAAATAATATGCATAATTTGCTCCTGCCAGGGCCCTCGGCATCATGGGTGGGTCAATCGTTATGGTCAACACGAGGCTAAGTGTAGGTATATATCCAACAGCTGTGAGCCAAACCAATCTGGCCCTTGCCTCCAGGGGTCTCACAATATGCAAGGGTGGCACAAGCAGCGGCAGGTGGCCTCAGGAGCTGCAGAGAAGACCTGTGTCCCACACTAACACCTACCACCCCTGTTCCATTTTCTCACACAGGACTCAGTGCCTTGGTTCCCAATCAAAACTAGAAATTCCCCTCTACGTCCTTCATTCCCACTGACCACCAACCCTTTAATATCAGTGAGCTGCACTCAAGTGTTGTACCAAAGAGAAAACATTTACATTGTCAGCTTCTGATAACTAACTGGAGAGAAGAGCTCTTGCCCCTTATTAAAGAGTGACCTTGGTGCATTTTTTGCCGAGGGTTTGGCATCAGTGGAGGGCACAGAATTCTTCCCAACATTTTTACTGATACCCTTTCAATGGTAACATTGCCCAGAACTGGTAAGGAAGGGCTCAGTTCTAGTTTACTTCTGGAGGTGCAGACACTTGCCCCACGGCCATGGTCTTCCTTGGTTTGGTAGATGTAGTACCTGCAGAAAGGAGATGGCTCTGCAGCTCACCACAGTGGAGTCTCCTCCATTCTCACCAAATGCATAAGAGAACTAATGAGAAGCCACACACCCATGGGGGTAGATTCGCCTCTCTCCTTGGTATTTAATCCCCTCTGCTGTACAACGAGCAGACGTGGTGAGGTACACATCCTTCAGGTCTCATGTGACCCACCTAAGAATGGCCAGATTCAGGTCTGTTGAGAGGGACCACTTCGGTCCAAGACTGGGCTGTGCTCAAGCTCAGATTCCAAGAATTACCTGCCAAGAGGTGCTGGGATGGAGCAAGTTGGACCAACCATCAAACGATGCTTTGCTTTCCACTTGCCACGATCTTCCTTCACGCATGTCTGGCTCATGTTAAGTAAGCACTGTCGCCTGACCCTCATACCCTTGTAACAAAATCTGACCCCAGCGTCTAAAACATGCCCAAGCCCTCTCCCTTCCTCCTTACTACCTTAGCCACAAATCACGCTGCTTTCCTTCCTCCTCTGAACTCCTTGCCTTTGTCAGGTTCAAGACTACTGTAATGTGTCTTCCAGCGAAAAGAGTTGGCTATTTTCATGCTGAACCCACCGCCCTTCAGTCTTCCTTGAATACAGCCCTAGGCTGCCTGCATTATTGGAGTAGCTGGGAACAAAGTTTCTGATGACAAAGTCTGTCCTTGGAACGCAACCCCTTTGCTAGAGGGGGGACTACTGCTTGAAATTAGGGCACTAATTGTGTGGCCCAGACAATGAGCAAGAAAGGGAACTGGGGAAAAGAGAGAAGTGAGTAACATACAAAGTAATAAATGCCTCTGCCAAATGAGGGCAAAGAAATAAAATGCTGCAATATTCGGAGGATGACAGACTACCTTGGAAGGTCTGGTCCAGCGGGGTGGCGGTGACCACAAGATGAGAAGAGGATGGCACACCGGCCATTCTGAAGCCTGATAAGCAGAACTTGATGCAAATTAAAATTGTCTGCTCTCTCGAGTCTAATACCGGAATGCCTTCAGCCTACTCCTCTGACCTGTGTGCATGAGGGAGTTCTTCTCAGAGAAGACTTCACGCCAGTGTCCCTCTTTCACAAGTCTCCCACTAATATTCCCAGGCGGAGATGAGCCCTCCCCAGAATTCCTTCGAGTCTAATATTTCACATCAAAAAGGGTTTCCACATTAGCTTCTGTACCTTCTCTAACACGCTGTGAGCTCCTCAAGACCTGCCCAAATATTTTATTCATCTTAGTGTCTCCAGGCCTAGAGAATCGGGAATATAGTAGGAGCTTGGGATTTACCAGTTTTAACTGAATTGCCAAAAGGAAACTGACCTGCAACATCGTCCCAACAAGCATGTGAGCTAAAGGAAGCCTTGAGAACAAATGCTTGAGAGCCTGGACACTGAGTCAGACCCTCCCGGCTGTCCTTCAAGCTGAAAGTCGCAAGGATGGAGCTGCAGGAGCTACTCACCTCCAGGAAGGGTATCCCATTAGAAATGGGGTCAACACAGAAGAAAGCAGAGGGGAGAAATGTAAAGATGAGGCTTTAGGATTTAGATTGAGCCCTGCCAGGTCTACACCCGACCTATTCAGTTACATAGTCAAATACAGCCTCTTTTTGTTTAAGCTAGTATGGGATGAGTCTTACACGACAAGCAATTAAACAAAAAAAAAAGTTCTAGATGATACTTAGATAACGGAAGTCAATAAAACAAGCATTATATAAGAGACCAGCCACGCAGAGTTGGGAATCTGGAGCGAGGACTTGGTTGACCTGGGCTGAATCAACTGTTTCTTATCACTGGGTTTTGAAATCAATCAGCAATCACACCTGATTTTCACATTTACTAAAAGCAAGGACTTAAAAAGAGACATCATCAAAACCCACTATCTGATCTTTTTCCCCAGGGCTTCCTGCCCTTTAGGTAACAACACTTCGGCATCCTGGAAGAACTATGTTCAAATGGGTATTAGATTCATACAGATATAATCAAATAGCACAAACAGGTAAACACAGACTATAAATTCCTTCCCCCAACCGCCAATTTCCCTTTCCAAAGGCAACCACTGTTACCAATATCTTGTCTCTCTCTTCCAAAAATATTCTATACATATACAATCGTAGGGTTTTGTATGTATACTTTTTTTCTGCCTTCTACCCAAAGAGTCCTATATTTCCCCACTTGGTTACTTAAGCTATCTTGGAGATATTTCCACATCGGCACATACAGGTCTCCATCCTTTTTTGACAGCCGCAGAGCACAGTCCCCGTGTGTTTCCCACCCCCAACCTAGGACAGACCATAATTTACCACTTCCCTCCTGACAGGCATTTAGGGAATTTGCTCTCAGAAACAATGCTGCAAGTTATATCCCTGTACGCAGGCCTTTGATCAACTGGGTGAATATACATCCCTAGAAGCAACAGTTGATTTTTGCTACTATATTTGTGAACTTAAGAGTCCGCAACCTTGCCAGTTAAAAAAATAAATGCCCATCACCTTTCACACACCCGCTACCTAGGCTTCCCTTTTCCTGGCATTCATCTGACAGGGTCAGATGATCGGATGCCCCTGAGGGACACTGAAAACAAAAAGAAGAGCACAATTCCAGAATACCAGCTAATAGCCACTGCAGGAGACCCCCAAGTACCTGGTAAAATATTCTACCCACCACCCTTTAAAAACTGAATACATTTTACAGACCTGTTAGAAAATCACATCAGCCTACACCTGATGGTATGTGAGTGTTCTGGGTCGTCTCACATCCTGGGAGTTAAACATGGCGTGCCAGTCACAAGCCCAGGTCCCCAGAAGTGGGAGAAGTGGTCCCCCATCCTTTCACACTACAACATAAATGGAAGTGGTTCCAACCTGAAAAACCCAAGATGTTTCCAACCCAATCTCATTATCTTCCTCTTCCACACTAGGGCTCTCCCAACATTCCACTAACTCATCCGATGGTACCTCCATCCAGAGATGTTCACATCAGAACTTGAGATGTCATCTTGAAATACTCCCTCCCTGTCTTATCATTGACTCAACCCATCAATGATGGCTGCCTGCTTTTAACAAGCTGGCTTTCCCTCTCTTCTTTAAGCATGCCGCATTCACTCCCACCTTGAGGACTTGGCCCTAGCAGTTGCTCTTGCATGGAACACACGTTCCCTAAGCCACCTCTGGCTCCCCCTTTCCATCATCTCAATTTAACTGTGGAATGTTACCTCCTCAGTCACTTTCCCTGACGATCCAATAGTCTAACGTGGCCACTGACCTACTCAGCCACTCTCTGATACACCACTGTTTCCGTTCACAGCTTAGTAAATTAAACCTGACACTGCTCTAGTTTATTTGCTTAATGTCTCCCTCTGTAGGCCATATGAGTAGGAATGTACTTTCTGCATCATACAGTGCTCTCTTCTCAGTGCCTTGAATTGTGTCTGGCACACAGCAACTTGCCTCCAACGCTGGCTACTAGTGATTCCTCCCATTCTTGTGTCCACATGCCCATCAAGAGGGTGGAATCTTTTCCCCTTCCCCTCGAGTGTGGACCGGCCATGCTTTGACAAATGCAAAAGAGTGAAGGGTGCTGTGCCAGTTCTGGGCCTAGATCCTGAGAAACCTGGAAGTGTCCTATTTCACCCTAAGTCTATCATGATGGTGAGGTCAACTTGAGAACCAAGTTACGGTCAGGACCAAGTGTCAAGTGTGGATGTGAAGCCATCTTGGTTGGACGTTCCAGCCACAGCCAAGCACCTGGGTGAATGCACTCCTGAGCCAACACCATGCAGAGCAGAGAAAAACCATCCCTGCTAAGCCCTGCCTGAACGGAAGAATCCTGCACCAACGGTTGCTGTCTAAGCCACTAAGTTTCAGGTTAGTTTGTGAAGCATCAATAAATAAGTGAAGCAGAAATGCTCGTCATTTGTTGAGAATCAGTAACTGCCTGCCTTCCTAGTTTTCTGTATCTACTGCCCGCTGCCCCCCGGCATTCTTGACCCGTCACAGAGTGATCTTCCCAAAACACAAGTCTGATCGTGTACTCCATTCCCCTAATCCCACCCCACCTCACCTCACATATCCCTCACTACAAAAACAGACAGACAGACAGACAAAACTGCTTTGGGAAGCGCAGATCCACGGATACTCTGCCTCTGCAACCCTGTCCTCGGCGTCCTGCTCGGCTTAGCACCTTCTACACACGGCCACCTCCTTCCACACGCCACAGAGCACCTCGACACACGGGACGTGATGTTCCTTTTCTTTGGCTCCCCCATAACCTCCACCCTTCTCTCTTTCTCCAGACCTCATTTTAATCATTATTTCCCCTGGAAGCCTTCCCTGAGCTTCCTGACTAGGGCAAGTCCCCCAAGTGTAGGCTCTCAAGGCATCACGTTCCGACATTCCTTAATCCTCATCAGAAGAGATTTTATCATCCCCCATCAGTCTGCATGAGGCCGAGATCGTGTCGTTTTTGGGTCTCTCCCATAAACTCAGCAAAAAACGCTGTGGCTGGCACATAGGAGAAGCTCAAATATTGATATTTGTTGGAAAAGTGAATAAATGAATTGTGTGGTCACCTTGGACTGCCGACTTCAAATCCTGGCCACACCACATACTAAGGTTGTGACCCCCGGCATGCCAGATGAACCGCCGGCCGCCTCTCTGTGCCCATCTTCCTTCATCTGGTAAAAACAGTAGCACTTACCCAACGGCAAGGTTTTTGTGTAGTTTAAATAAAATTACATGTAACAGCACTTAGCCCAGTGCCTGACACGTAGCAAACATTCAATAATTAGCTACGATTATTACATCATTTACTACCATTCCCATTTCTCACTAGAAGAAAAGTCCTAAATTGAAAAACAACAAGAGGTTTTCCCTCTGCCGTTCTACCATCTCTTTTTCCTTTATGAGCACAGAAGCCTTGTACATCATGCTAAGCTAAGCTAGGATGGCCCACGGCATCTCATTGCCAAGCTGCTCTCCGCAAGAAAATACCTAGACTGCCTCCGCCATGGTCTTTACAAGAGCTGATCTCAGGAAAGCCATTAAACAAACTGCTAACATGTAAGTTAGCAATTAAATACCCAGCCCCCTCCTTTCTTAAGTGTCTTATAAGCATTTAACAAGGATCACTGTTACTCTTGACAGATACACGAATTGATACTATTCTTCTAGAAAACAGTGTGGGAATAGATATAAAATTTTCAATATGTATCACTATCTATCAATCTATCTAAATTTTAAATACGTATACTTTTCAACCCAGCATTTCACATTCTGATACTTTGCCTTATGTCAGTGCTTCTCAACTGGGGTCATTCTGCCCCGCAGGGGGACACATGGCAACGTCCAGGGATGGTTTAGGTTGTCATGCATGGGGGTGGGATGGGGGGGGTGGGAAACGGGGACAGACATGCTGCTGACATCTAGTGAGTCGAGATCAGGAAAGCCACTAAACATCGCACAATGTAGAGCACAGTCTCCCACAACAAAGAATCATCCAGACGAAAACGTCCACAATCCTCCAGCTGAGAAGCCCTATCCTACGGAAAGAATCAGATGGGCTTGCAAAGATGAATACACAAGCTTGTTCACCAGCATTAATGTGTACAACTTTGTACAACCAACAAAGTGGGACTGGTTAGATAAACTGTGACTTATCGACACACAGCTATAAGGTAATAATAACGCTGCCATATATCGACTGCTACAGAAAGATATTAACAACATATTTTTATATTTAAAACAACAGGGAAAATGTAGCATCATCCTGTTAAAACTATGATGTTCCTACACCCAACTAGCAGAGAGAAATATAACGTGAGCCACAAATGTAATTTAAACATTTCTAGTAGGTACATTTCATAAGTGGAGCAAATTAATTTTAATAGTATATTTTATTTAATCCAATATATCTAAAATATTATCATTTCAACCTATAATCAGTCTCTAAACTTGAGATATTTTACAGTCTCTTTTTTCAAAATTTGGTGTGGCTTTGACACTTCCAGCACATGTCAATTCAGACCAGCCACATTTCAACTGCTCAAGACCTGCTGGTGGCAACTGGTTACCATATTGGACAGCACAGGTGTATTCAGTAACAGACAGATAAGGAGAGAGATGTTTAGAAGGACTGTCTCCAAAATGGTCCAAGTCCTGATCCTGGGGGGGGGCGGTGAATGTGCGGTAATGTTTACTTTCTCACTTCTGTTTTTCTTACTGTTCGTTTTTATGAGAATTACCATGTATAAGTACAGAAAAATCAACCTGTTTGGCGTTTGAAGAACAGAGAGAGAACTGCTTGCCGGGTTTCGTGAACATGAAGCAGCCCTCGTGATGATCTCCCGCATCCTTGTTGAAAACGACGGATGCTGGAGCTTTCAGAGGAAGGGCTTGCCGCCACCTGCCCTGTATGCAGGTGTATGCACGTGCACACACGCACGCACACACGTGCACACCTTGGCACAGTGGGGGGTCAAGGTCATTCCAGCCAGGTGTATCCCAAAGAGCCAACTCTCTGCTCCCTCAAAACATATCTAAGTAGTGGGAAAGTTCACTTTCTCCCACGTGGATAGGAATTCCTGCTCCCTGCCCTGCACACTCCCTTCCTTCCCCCCCTCCCTTTCTCAGCCTCTGTCTCTCTCTCTATCCCTGGCCTTGGACACAGTGAACACTCAGTGCAGTGTCTACCCAGGTTCCTCACTGTAAAGTGCTAGGGACGCGACCTAAGTCCCCTTTAATGCAGTCTCCACGTGTAAGGGCTACAATAAAATCACGCCCGAGCCAAAGAATCCCATGCACAGCCCTGAAAAACCTGTTCACACTATTTCGGTCACAAGCTTTAGGTTTCGAAAAGCTGTGGGTCCCAGATCTCTCCATGTGAACTCAGGAACATCTGGGTGTCCATGGCCTGGACTTCTACAATTGTAGCACTCAGATTGAAGCTGCAATGTAGCTCAGAGGCTGCTTCAAATGGGCAAAAATAAGCCAGGTGGATCGCTCTGGATGGGCCCACTCCTTACCTGTGGATGCCAGATGGGTGATGAGAAGCAGAAGAAGATGATTTAGAAATATAATATTATCCTGAAAAACTCAGAAACCATTTCTCTCTACTTAGGATCTTAAAGTTTTTGTTCTGGTTTTCTCTTTGGGGCCGGGGGAAGGTATTCAGAAGCCTATTTCATTCCTATTTCCACTAGGCTCCCTGATAAAAACAGCCATTTAAAAATATTTTAATTACCTTTAAAATGAATCAGTAGTAAAAATCATTAACATACTTAAAGACCTACTACATTCCAAGCACTGAGCTAACAATAAAAAGAGCTGACATTATTGAGCACCTGCTGTATAGGAAGCATGGCCCGAAGCACGTGTGACTTGGAATAACTCAGTTCATCTTCCAACTATCTCAAAGGGGAGGTACTAGTTTAGTCCCTAGTTCTGCAGATAAAGAAAACAAGGCTTGGAGAGTTCCGGTTACTTCCTCAACATCGCCAGGCTGAAAAGTAGCAGGACAGGGTCTCCAGTGCAGAACTCTAAACAGGAACACTTAACCACACTCTTCTTCCTGTGATCTTCACAGCACACCGACGAGACGGGGCCTTTCACTGTCCCCGTGTCACAGATGGGGACCACTGAGTGAGCAAGTCAAAAGCAGGCCCCGGAATGGACACATCCGAACTCAGACGCAGCCTCCCCCAAACCACGCCCTCTCTGGTGGGGGGCAGGACACACTGGTCCAAAACAAGGAGCTACCCCTTCCTCACTTCGGCATCAGAAATGTTTATTTTTCCATTAGAAACTGGTCGTGTTTTGAAACGGTGGTGATAGGAACCAGGCAAGTACACAGACAGGAGTACGGTTTCCAAGCGCATTCCGGGGAGTGGGGAAAGCCAAAGAAGGGGCCCAGGGTGGTCCTGGCCTGGGGGCCTGCTTGCCCTCCACCAGCGCCGAGCGCGGGAAATCTCGGAGAGGACAGAGAAAGCAGAGGAAGTGCCCTTTCCATAGATATATGTGTGTATGTATGTAGTAATTTTTAATCCTTAGATTCAGGGTTGATGAGAATCAGCTGGTTGGGCTTAGAGACCGACAGCAAACACCCGGGGCGGGGGAGTGCAACTGCCAGCGCCCTCACTGCCTTTGGAGCTCAACCTTCAGCAACACCCCTACGAAACTGCTGGAAATCAGAGGAGCTCCCTGGAGCCCAAGGGGCTGTCCCCAGGGTCTTACTGTTTCGCTGGACACAGCCCTGCTGCTCTCGAAGCTTCTGGGACCACATAGCTGGAAGATACTAGCTCACTGGGTAAAGAGGCTAAAAGAAATGGAGAGAAACTTCCCAGGCTGGGGAGCACAGGCCCTATCCCGCGGGTGATAAGGAGACTATAGAGATGGGATCCGGCTGAACACTGTTTTTTGTTTGTTTGTTTTGTTTTTAAATTTGAGATGCTGATGATAACAGAGACATATGAGATGAACAGCAGCTAGCTGCTCTTATTGGGCTAAATGCTTTACACAGATCTGTCCTGTTTGTGCTCACCATAAAGCAAGGAGGTACACATCCACCTTATTTACAGAAGCACTTCCCTTTTTTTGCTTACTAAGTATTCCCTGCTGCCCCACATAGTGCCAGGAATAAGTAAGCACTCAATAATTATTCACTGAATAAAGGAACGAACTTAAAGCATCAAAGTTTTTGAAAAGCTTCTGAGCCCCAGATCTCTCCATGGGATTTCGGGAGCATCAGAATGCCACTGGTCTAGCCTTTCAGTATTTTAGCACAAAGATCTAAGCTGTAATGTAGCACTCAGCGAATTACTCTGCAAATTTTGACAGAAGAGCCAATGGTCAGGTAACCTCTCCATAACAGGATCCCTTCTCTAGCTGCCCAGCACCTTGGACTCACCCATTCCCACTCCTCGAAACCCTGGCTGCTCCCGAAATTATGAAAACTTAAAAGAAGAAATATAAACAGCCTCAAGAAACAAAACTTCTGCACTTTATGTGTAACGAAAGAATTGAACAAGAAAAAAAAAGACATACACTTTTTTTTCTTCTATGATTTAAGTGGTAACAAAAAATGATAAAACTTCGTGTTGGCAAAGTTGCAGTGAAATAAACATTCTCATTCAATATTGGTAGAAGTACAAATTGGTGCATTTTGAAAAGTACGCTGATAACATGTATGGAAAATCTATAAGAATTCCATAACTTTTCTTCTAGAAATTTCCCCCTATAGAATATATCTCAAGAAATGGAAACTGATAAACTTTTGTGCACAGATACGCCTACTGCAACATATTATAGAAAAACTGGAAATGACTCCCACACTCAACACTGAAGAAGAGTTAATTAAATTTCATTAATATGTGTACATCCAATGAAAAAGGAATTGAAGAAACTATATGTTATTCCCAGGGTCAGGATTCTTGATTATTTTTACTTTTGTGTTTGGTCAACTTTTCTCCAATTTCAAATTCCCTATAATGAGCTGGTTTTTACACTTGTAATCAGAAAAAAAATGAAGTTTACAAGAATTTCCTATTCTATGTTTTATTACTAATAACATTATAAGAACTAAACTAATGAAATTATATGACCCTTCAAGGTGACAATTCTATACTGGTCTTTATGTGTTTTGATCCCACATAAGGAAATAAAGAGAGGATGTCAACCCCATTCCAGAACGAGGGGGAGAGAGACTTCAGAGCTAAGCAGTTCCAATTAGTTAGACAGTGTGCACCTCAAAAACAATGACCAACACATCTTATAATCCTTTTTTTGTGTCTCAGTCTTTGGAAAAACACATGTCACAAGGGAGTGGCTCACTGGGGTTAATCAGTCAGATAAGGAGAGAGTGGACACCTAAATTCTCATGCTATGTACACTACTCAACTATTTAAAAAATGCACAGTAGTTGTCAACTGGCAGAAAGATTCTAACATTACACACGTCTTCATTAAATATCCTTGTTAAAAAAAAAATCAGGCTTCAGAGGAAGGACAGAGATAGGGAGAGAGAGGAAGGGAGGAGGAGGAGGGACAAGGAGGAAGAGAAGAAGGAACAGGAGGCAGAAGAGGAGGAAGATGGAGAGAAAGGAGGAGGAGGAGGAGGGGGAAGGGGAGGGGGAGGGAGGGGGGGAGGGGAGGGAGGGAGAGAGGGAGGGAGGGGAGGAGGGGAGGGAGGGGGAGGGGGGAGGAGAGGAGGGGGAGAAAAAGAAGAAGATTTAGAAGCTGGAGCAGGAGGGAAGGAGGAAATGAGGGAGGGAGGGGAAGTGAAAAGTGGGCATTTTCTGAATTAACATATTTAGATGCTGTTTTTCATATTTAATATTTTTAAACACTTGTAAATGGTGTAATTTCCCTTAACACAGCTGGAAAAAGGAGAGTGCGTTGGAAATGAAACTTAAGAAAGGGCCATCTATATAAAAAAATACATTTTGGTTTTCATCAGGTCTATTTTTTTTAAACAGTGAACTTTTTAATAGTGAAATTTTAACATTTCCACTTGTTTTTGATATTGTATCATAAAAGGAAGGAAGAGGTATATTAGAAGAGAGAGGGAATCCCAAAACAGACAGCTACAATTACGGGGTGGCCAGGGGAACATCTTTTTCCTTTTCTGGGTCTTAGTTTCATCTTCAGTAACTTACAAGGAATTGACCAGAGAAGGCTAACATTCCCTGGTTCTCTCTGAAGTTATAAATCTAAGAATACTTCATTGAGCGGCCATTTGGGGATTTCAGTACTAGATAGGGGAATGGCCACAAAGGATAGAGGTACACAGTTCAATTTTAAACACACCATGAACCTCCCAGGAACTCAATAAATATGTGTTGCCTAAACAATTAATGACAGTACCCCTAAGGTATGGCATGCAAGTAAACTTAAATTTTATACTTTAAAAGCGGTAAAGACATTTTAATTTTCCAGAGTGAACTGACCAAAACTCAACCAAAGCAAATTTTGGAGATGCAAATGCAGGCAAAGTAAATTAATGGCTTGCTCTGGGAAAAGAGAAGGAGTGATATTTGGGATAACGCAACAAAGGGAGGATGAATGGCTGTCCCTTGAAAGGAGGCAAAGTTCCCTGCTCCCATGGTGGAAATCAAGTTGGGGAAGTGGGAAATATCAGATCAGAAGAGAAAAATGCCGAGTGACCTTAAGTCCAGAAATTGTGAAATCAAAGTTAATGCAAAGTGTTCCTCACCTTATTATGGAAAACACATGCAGTCGACACCAGGGGATGATTTTATGTGTCTCAAATTAATGTTAATATTACTTAAAAGTAGAGGGAGAAACTGAGTGATAACCTAAAATCCCAACATGGTATTTCTAAAACTAATTCAAGAGACTGAGCTATCTTGAGACATCCTACACAGGCACACTGGCCATCATTAATAACTGGAGGGAATCAGAAGACCCATCCTTGCAGGAATAGATAACACACGAATGGAAGTCACCAAGATACCCTAAAAATAAGACCGAGATATAACAGTGATAACTTGGGAAAACACTCATGATATTTTAAGGGTAAAAGCAGGAAACAAAATAGTATATACAGTACAAGTAGTACATATAAACAAATCTATATATACAAAACACTGGCAGGATACAGATAAAATGTTGAACTATTTAGGTGAGGTCACCAGTGAAAGTTTTCCTCCTACATTTTCATCCTCTTCTAATTTCTTTTAATGCCATTTTATCATGAAAAAAAATTAAGAAGTACATTTATCATCTTCCACAAAGAGAGGATACTCTTACCTCACCCAATACCACCTTAATGGTATTTAGTATCTAAAAAGTGACAATGTATGTTTTTCATTATTTTACCTACAATTTCCTAGATGCTCGAAGATTTGGGATCAGCCTAGAAATCTCGAAAATGTTCAACTGTTTCAGAATTTTTGAATGAGCCAGAGTCTTTGATGCTCTTAGTTAATTTGAAAGATGGATGAACCCATCAAAGACTACCTATATTAGTATAAGGTAAAGATGATAGACTCATGTGTGGCTCAGGCACCAACTAGTACTTTACTAATCTAGAGATCAGGTTAACCACACCAAGCTATGATGTACTTTAGATGATTAAAGACAACGTATTTTAAGTTCGAGATGTAAATATACATCTCCTTTTACCCTTGCCTTTTATTTGTATTTAATATCTGAACCATCGGATTAGAGAATGAGTTGCATGGCGCAAAATGCACAGGATTCCATGAGGAAACAGTGAGTTTTTCTCTGATCACTTCCCACAGGCTGTCCTATGACCTAAAGGTCAGAGTTAGACCCTGTCCGAGTGGGGCTGCAAGAGGTGGAGGCACATGCGATGATCTTAACAAATAAGAGTGCTGAGCAGGCATTATTCCTGGAAAAATCATTCTAGATGCCTAATTTCCAAAAGCAGACAGGTAGCTGTATGAAGCCAGGAGTGAGATTCAACCATTTTTGGCTCCTGTTAAGGTTATCAATGACTTTCACGTTCAGAAACCCAATGGTCAGTTCTCTGTCACCATTGCTTTTGACCTCTGCGCAGCACTGTATACAAGTGCCAATGCTCGCCTCCTTTAAACAATGTCCTCAGTGGGGTTCTGGTTCTCTGGAGTCCCGGAGTTTTCCTCCTGTCTTTGACCTCTCCTCCGTGTCTTATGCTCAAATCTTTTAATGGCGTTGGCTTCAGAACCCACATCCTGGAGCCCTTCTCTTCTTTATCGACACCACTGTCCCCCGCCTTGGTGAGCTCATCTAGGTTCATGCCTTTACTGACACTTATATTCTTATAAAGCCTCAACGTATAGCCCTAGCTAAGACATTTCTAGACCCACATATCCAAATGCCCACTTGATATCTCAGTCTGGGTGAGAAATAAGCCACTCCAACCTCACATGTCTACAGCTATACTCCTGGTATCCCCTGCTTCCCTTGTCCACTCTCGACAAAGATGCTTGGCTTGACCAAACTTGAATCAGGCTTCTGAAGCCATCTGTGCACTTCCTTGTAAAGCCCAGTTTCAGCAAGAACCCTGCTCAGTCAGCTTAACCAGAACTCTCTCACCTTTGATATCTGATCACCCTCGATATCTGATTGGGTTCCTCACTCGCCACCATCCTCCAGGTGATGTCGAGTCACCCTAGCTTATCTTCAGCAAGAATCTTGTTAGATCAGTTTAGCCAGAATCCCCCCTTACTCCTGATGTTTCCTTCCGGAAACTGTCCATCTACTGACCGCCCCCTCCCCCCGCACCCTGCTTCTTGGCTATAAATTCTCACTTGCCCATGCTGTAACTGAGGTGAGGTCAGTCTCTTCTTCCTCCTATAAAACCTCACTGCAGCGTTCCCTACACCTATTGGGAAGGTCCCGAATAAAGAAGGCGCTACCGTCTTTAACGAGTGAAATTAAATAATTTTTTCCTTTAACACCCCCAAACCTGTTCCCCCACAGGCTTCCATATTTTGGGTACTGCCAGCCCCATCCTTCCAGCAGCTGCTTAAACTGAAAGTCCTCAGTCTTCTATCTGACTTCTTTCTTTCTAACCACAGTCAATCCATCAGTTGATACTACCCCATCACACAAGACAAAAATCTTGGGAGTCATCCTTGATGCAACTGTTTTCAAACTTCACATCCATTCCACCAGGAAATCCTTGGATTCTACCTACAGATAAATTCCAAATATAACTACCAAACTAAATTTGTTAGAATTTCATAAATCCCCTGCCACCTCTACTGCCACACTGATCCTGGCCGTCACCCTGTCTCACTGGGAATTATCACAGTGGACTCCTAACACGTCTTCTTGCCTATCACCTCACCCACCCACCGTCTACTTTCAAAACAGCTTCCAGGGATTCCCTGGTGGCGCAGTGGTTAAGAATCCACCTGCCAACGCAGGAGACACGGGTTCGAGCCCTGGTCCGGGAAGATTCCACGTGCCGCGGAGCAACTAAGCCCGTGAGCCACAACTACGGAGCCTGCGCTCTAGAGCCCACAAGCCACAACTACTGAGCCTGCACACCACAACTACTGAGGCCCGTGTGCCCTGGAGCCCGCGTGCTGCAACTACTGAAGCCCGCATGCTGCAACTACTGAAGCCCGCGCACCTAGAGCCTGTGCTCCGCAACGGGAAGCTACTGCAATGAGAAGCCCGCGCACCGCAAAGAAGAGTAGCCCCCGCTCGCCACAACTAGAGAAAGCCCGTGCACAGCAACAAAGACCCAACACAACCAAAAATAAAAATAAATAAATAAAATAAATTTATTTTTAAAAACCCCAAAAAAACCTGTTTCCAGAGTGATCCATTTAAAGCGTGACTCACATCTTGTCCCATCTCAAAGCCTATCCACGGCTCCCTACTTCACTAAGAGATTAAGAGTCCAGTGAGCCTTAATGCCCTACTAGGTCTGGCCCTGTTACTCCTTGTCCTTGTCCCCCACTACTCTCCTCCTTGGATGACTTTGGTTTGGCCACAGTGGCCAACGTACTCTTTTGAGAACATGCCTTATTCTTTGCTCAAATGCCTGTGCTTCAGTTAGACTTACCCTGACTAGCTACAGTTGCAACCCCCTTCCCTCTGGCAATTGGACCTCCCTTATCCGCCTATAATTTCTCCACCACACCTGTCACCTCATATTTATTTATTATGTTCCCCTACCTGTCCACACCCCCTAGAGCCATGAGCAGAGGCCTTGTCGCTGTGTCATTCACTGCTCTATTCCCCATCAGCTACAGCAAAACTGCCCAAGAGAAATACAATGCCTGCCACATAAGTAATTGTAACCACACTGGAGAAAGTCAAAAGAAACCTTGAAATTAATATTTTACTTAATCCAATGTATCTAAACTATGCTCATTTTAATGTGTAATCAATAAGAGAGTGATTTCAAATATTTCACATTCTTTTTTCCATACAAACTCCTCGAAAGGCTTTGTGGATTTTAAGCTTACAGCATGTAAGTTTGGGCTAACCACATTTCAAGGGCTCAATAGCTACATGTGGCCAGTGGTTTCAATATTAGACAGTGCAGGTCTATTCTACTCTTATTTTTTTTCTGCTCTATTGTATACTTATTCTATTTTTCTTTTTAATTCTTGGGCACAGCCCACTGAATTGATTTCCCAATCCACAAATGGGTCCCCATGTGCCCTGTGAAAATCACTGCTCTAAATTAACTTTAAAGAAATGTCATCTGTAATGAATGGATTTTAAGACACTTCCTTTGGCCTACAGGGACTGCTCATGATCCTTTAAAAGAGAAACTGACTTCCAGAAAAGAGCGGGCTGGAGGAAAGGGTGAGGAAGTGAAGATGCATGCCAATCCATGAACCGAAATCATCACAATCCATATCCAATGATGCAAGAGTTTTTTAAATTAAAAGGTAATTTTAAATAACTCACTCCACTGTCAGATAATTAACAAAACATCGAATTACCTGTCATTATATACCATATACCTGCTAATATACAACATACAAGGGAAAGTCTGCATAATCTTCACACTTCAGAAAGAGTGCATCTGAAGAGAGCACAAATACTTCAAGTTTTTCCTTTTTCTCCCCCCTCACTCTCAACCCATGCAAAGGCCATGGAAGTACAATAGTTCAGATCAAGGACAGAGAAGTACAAACTTAAATGATTAATTTCATTTTCCGTTTATGAAAGCCCTACTCACCAACAGACTTTTAAAAAGACACCATCAACCTCAAATCCAAACTCAGCCCTGGGCAGAAGGTGTCAACTTCTAAAACAGACTCAAAATAAGGAATCTACCATTGATATACCATTTCCTCCTTTAAGGTCCTGGATGTTACTAGATACATTAGAAAGCATACAGTCAAGGTTACCACAGATGTGCTACCCTAAACAGGGCTTTGTTTTTATACATTTTTGAGCTTCAGATTTTCTCTGAGATTTTTGAATTGCCAAAGAAAGGCAATACTTCCTACATCTCTGGTAAGCTGTTAGGTTTTCACCTAAGCTGAGAACTTCTTCCGAAGATGCTCAAGGTAGGCACTTTGGATATCTGTGCCCTTGGCAGATGAAAGAGCAAAAACGTCATGTAAAAAACATGACTAAAACCATTTGTTATTTGTATTTTTACTGTTCACTGTGCAAAAATATGGCTACTTGATAACTGTTGCAAATGTTGTCTTTACTACAAAACGTGCCTTCATGTACATTTCAACAAGTGACTTCTGCTTGAAAACGAACTCTATTGAGCATATTTCTCTGGAAATCAATATTTAAAATTTATTTTCTTTGAAACGAACATTCAAGAGAGACAGCTCTTGTTTACAGAGTTACTGAGTTTAGCATTATGGCTAACAATGTTTAAAAACAGCTAACTTAAAATGCAAACATTTAAATTCTGAAGTTTAACTGTTGGGAGGCCAAGTCTATTTCTATGGAAATATAAACAGCATGAAAACAGTAATTTCCCCCCCAATGCCATCCCTTGCGAGAATATTTCAGGCCACCATTTTGCTGGATTTAGGAGTAAGAACTCATACAACTCTGAGGTTGTAAGACAGTTAAAAATTTAAATGCTTTGGATGAACCTTGAAGACATTATGCTAAAGGAAAGCAGTCAGTCACAAAAGACCACATATTGTACGATTCCATTTATGTGAAATATCCAGAAAAGGTAAAACTCTGCAGACAGAAAGTAGATTCGTTGTTGCCAGGGGCTGGGTTGAGGGGATTAACTGCTAGTGGGTGTGGGGGTCTCTCTCTGAGGTGATGAAAATGTTCTAAAACTAGATTGTGATGATGGTTACAAACTCTGTGAATATACTAAAAACCACTGAACAGTACACTTCAAATGAGTGAACTGTAATGTGTGTGAATTATATCTCAATAAAGCTATTAACAAAAAATTAACATGCCTGATAACATTCACAACAACACTGGCATGAAAGATACAAGGAAATCAAGTTAGGCTAACTTAGCTTTCCGATAATAGTAAAATACATAAATTCCTGACACCCTGGTCTCCGTGTTAGAGAACACTTTCTCATAGCAACCAATATTTGCCCTTCCGAATACCTGTCACCATCATCCATAATGTCTGTCTTCCCCTTTACAACATAAACTCTAGGAGGACAGAGACAGTATCCTTCTTATGTAGTGCTATGATCCTAGCAACTAGCACACAATCATCAATAAATACCTGCAGTAAGAATTAACATATATACGCATGTAGTATGTACATTTGTATGTATGTATGAATGAATGAAATTACTGGACTGAGGCATTTCAACCAATCAAGTTGCTGGTATCCTAACTGTCCCCTTAAATCTGTTCTCCAATTCTCCCATGCTCCTGGCTACCCAGCTAGAGACATTTCCCAGCAGTCCTTGCAGCTTCTTGTGAAATGATCATAATCTTACCAATTAAACGTCAATGGATGTGATGTGTGCAATTTTTAAATCATTTGCTTCAAAGAAAATTGCTTGCCTTGGACTTCACTGTATTTCAACCATGTAGATAAGGACAAAGGCCCAAAGTAGAGAAGCACAAAAGAGAAAGAACCCATCCAGTCAAGCTAGACTGGCCAGATTATTAGATGAGACAGGGAAGTAAACTTCTATTTGATTTAAGCCATTGTATGTTGGAGTCTTTATGTTATATCAGCCTAGTCTTTAACTCTGAGTGTTACAACCCAGGC
This sequence comes from Balaenoptera musculus, assembly GCF_009873245.2. Taxonomy (NCBI): domain Eukaryota; kingdom Metazoa; phylum Chordata; class Mammalia; order Artiodactyla; family Balaenopteridae; genus Balaenoptera; species Balaenoptera musculus. The sequence goes on from NC_045795.1 coordinate 84,718,225, forward strand.
ATGGGTATATGAGTGTGAAGGGGAGGCAGGATGGAATTCAACGCTTAACTAAACTGACTGACTAGTCGTTTCAGCCAACGTGGTCAGCTGGTATCACTCTTTCCCAGTGTCTTTATAACAACTTCATGAATAGGCAAATAATTCAAATGCTTAATGCTATAAAGAGGTCATTTTGAATGGATTTAACTCAGAATATCGTCGTCATTAAGTAAACATTTGAATCGCGTAAATATACACTTTCAAAAGAACCAATGAATACATTTAAAATGGCTGGATAGCTATTTTTAACTTTGTTTGTAACCAAGAAATAATTTGTAATACGTAAGACACAATGAGTGAAGTCTATAAAGATGCCTTATCATCCCTTAATCTAACAAAAAAATAGCTCAAATTGGGGGTGGAAGAAAAACTGCAACGATCACCCTTTCTTTTAGATTGTTTTTTAACTTTCTCATTAACAAGTTGACTATAAAACTGAAGCAACACAAAAAATGAAGTTTGAAGATGACCAATATTTAAAGAATAACCATTTAACTGTAATCTATATGAGCTTCGTGATTATCATCAATTAACTCCCACTGTCATTCAGAACTGAATCCAAGACAATGAATTTCACAAATTGGATTTGAAGTTTTAGCAAAAACCTGTGTGGGTGAATTGCAAATGTTTGGGGGAAGCAGGGAAAAAAATGACACAGAAACCTATATATTAAACCACCAAACCAAGGCAGCCATGATAGAATGGCATCAATATAATTGCGACCAGAGCACGTTGTCTTTTTAGCTCCAGTCTTGATATTTTACATGACCTTGGATAAGCTACTAATGTGACCGGTTTCCCAGTTTGTAAAGTGGGGATTATAATAATTACCGGCTGCCTCTCAGGGATGCCCGCAACCAGACCCATTTTGTAAAGTGCTCACATCTACCTGGAAGAGATTGTTCTATCACTACCAAGTATGATGAGTGTTATGTATGATCCTTCAGATCTCTGAGTCTAACTTGGAAAAATGTCTTCATCTGGCTTTCTGAATTTTCCTGGCCACTTTTATGCACATAACCAGTTGTTCCCAGAGTGCCACTGTAGGCACATTTATGTGCATTTATGCTGACTGTTAATGAGTCCCAGATTGCGAATTTGGGCATGCCACTGACTGAGGAGCTCCTGGTATCTGAAATCTCTATCCTGTGAGTACTGTGGAAGATGGTGCTGGTCTCTTGACCATCACTGGGCAGCACAGTATCTTTGTTTAAGGTTTGTTCACTGGGAGGAAACACTAAGCATTCTATCCATTTTATAAATTTTTTTAGATTTTATATTTTTAACAAATCTTTTTTTTCCTTCATATATAAGAGGTCAAGATATGTAAGGATTAGTTTTTGAAGGATCCTTGAGCTTGTTAAAAGGTAAAAGAGTACATGTAAGTTATTATTTCTTATTTCTAAAAAAAAACTGAAAAGGGAGTCAAAACACAAATGGAATTGATATTGTAGAAGAAAAACAGTTAAATAATAAAATGTTAATTGGGAGTAGGAAAAATGAAGTTGACTTAAAAGCAGAATATCAACAACAAAAAGTTGAAGTTAAAAAATACTACTAAGCTTAAGCAAAAACTCTTACTCTGAGATTCCTAGCAGTCAAGACAAAAAGAAAAATTAGATGAATTCGTTGTTCAGCTTCCTTTGTTTCATGAAAGGAGGCATCAGGAGGACAAAATTTTTCTATTCTCCTTAAATTTGACAAAGCGTTCCTGATTTGCTGGATACTACATAATACACCATGTTCTTGACAGTAATTATAAAAAAGCTTGTTTTTTCCTCCGCATGGACTACCTTTCTTAGTCAACTAATGACAAATTCCTGGAAACTTTTTTTTTCCCCCAAACTTGCCCTTGACTCATGATATCTTTAACCTTGAACAGTATCATGGAATTGGGAAACATCATACTGCACAAATTCAAATATTTTCACGTCATGGGTGTAAGCATGGTCATCATAATGACATCAGTCAGGAGAAAAATAATTTATGCTTACAGGTGATTCCAAATAAAACAATGAAAACCTACTCATTAAGCCCATTTTTGGAGCTGGAGGGATATTTCATCTTTTCAACCACTTTTCCAGCTTTGTTTCATCACAATTTTTAGCTGCACCAGAAACCTTTGCTAACAGCACAAAATGAGTTCAGCACCTGGCATGGTTTTCAATGAGGAACACCTTGGATTGAGATCTTGCAGGGATCACAGAGACCAGAACACACAACATGCAGCTGACTAACCGTGGCAGAGACAAAATGCCCACAAAACAGGAAATAGTGACTGGATGGCCTTTTACAGAAGGCGGCTGCAGAGCCCTGAAGTAGACTAAAACTGGGAAACTGGGAAGTGCTTTGCCAGAAATCATGCGAGGTAGGACCTGAGAGCCCCAATGACTGGTTGGAATCAACCTTTTCCATGCCAGAACATCTGAAAGGTAATATATCCTCTTTGGAGGTCAATGAGGTGCTTCCCACATGGTTTAATTTAAACAACAAAGATAGTGAAATGAGGAAAGTTGGTTGGATTTTTTGGGCCCAAATCAAATGTGCCAGAATGCAACTGGAAAAACAAATCCCTACCTTGATAGTGCCTTCTAGAACCCCCAAACCCTGGGTGAGATTAAAAACAAAACCGATCTAAGAATCTTCACATTAGCAAAGTTTCACAGAAAACCTTGCTCAACTGAAGAAGAAGAAGTCTGTATCTTACAAATTCATAAACTCTAATTTGGTAAGATCTGAGCAAAGGCTTTGTGTAGTAACCAGGCTGGCAAGTAAGTGTTTTAAAGCAGGCACAAATCTACTCAATCAAATGCAAACACCACTGGCCAAGATTCAAAAATAAAATGAAGACGCTTGCTCCTTGAGAAACATCAGACTTGAAAGTGACCTGCAAGACGAGCTTGAGGGACGCGACCTCTGCCCTCACCGGAGACATACTTTGGGAATCAAAAAAAAAAAAATGTAGCCTCCAGAACCGTCAACCAGAGTGCTTTTTTTTGCCCCTGCTCCCAAAAGTGAGTTTGAGAAAATTTAACTTAGCTTTAATTCCTCAAGCTACACTAGTCTCTATGAAAACTTCTAATTTTAAAATCAAGTACTCATTTGATTTTCAAGCAAGGTCAAGAGAACAAGGCAGCTGAGCGCCGACGTCACAGGGACATGCCCCACGCCACACGGCAGTGACAACAACGCGGCGTGTTGCTATGGTGCCTGACTATTAATTTCTGAAAGAAGGGATTATAAAGCAGCCAGATGAACATCCACCGGATGACACCACTTCAGCACAGAAGACGGACATGCGTTACTCCTGTTTGCAGCAAGTTAATTTTATGAATCACCACTTTTGTGATGTGAATATTCCTTTCTAACTTTAAACCTACCAAGTCAACAACCAAAAAAAAAAAAAAAAAAAAAAATTCGACTTCCACAAACAGGGGAAAAGTTTGATAATATTTGGCGGGGGGGGGGGGGAATGTGACTATGTGAACCATTTGTTAAGAGCAATCTTTTCTTTAAAGGCCTCCGAAAATATGCTACATACACACTTACACACAAATAAATACATGTATATTTGATAATTATGTAGATCCGAAAAGAACTGAATTAAGATGCCTAGAAGTTGGTAGATAGAGTCCTAGATGTAATTCCACTAATCATATTTGCATTTACCTTTTTTGGCTTCTGTAAAGCAATCTTCTGTTATAGTCACCTCAAAAGGTCACTTCTTACCCTGAAAACAAAAGAGAATATCAAAATCTGAATGTCAAGACACAGTAGCAACCACCTATTTGCCTGGGAGAGATGCAAGAAAACCAACCAAAGAACTCAATTCTATTTAATGGCAAAAGACTCTCAGAGTTAATAAAAACCAGTGTCAAGACCTCCACTTAGTGGACCATGTGCCTTTGAGGCTCTTCAAGACGATAACAACAACTTGGACGGAAAAAGTCAAGATGAAGCATTTCACATTTTGCCTATGAACTTTTTCTCATCTTGTTGTCTATCAATTTATTTCATGTGGAATAACATGTGAGTCATAGGCCTTTGTTTTTGGAAACCAGACTGCTACTTGAACGTGTCTTTGTTTGGTTAACATCCACGACATCTCTAATTTCATTAAAGCAGAGGCTTATTTTTTTTCCCCTTGCAAGAGCGTTAGTTCTTATAGACAAGATGCTTTATGCCACTCTGGACCTTTCAAAATGAATAAAAGCACCACAATTTTCAGCTTGCGGAGGGGTGGGGGTGGGGTTCATCGGTGGGTGAAAGCTGTTCACACAATGTTTTCCACTTAGTGTACTTCTACCAGACCTACTAAGTTCAGTAAAAATGGCTCGTGTCAGATGAAATCAACAATTGAAATCAAGCTTCCTAAAACACAAAGGAAGCACGGAACACATCTAACTCCTGCATCTGCATACTCCCTTATGCAAAACAGCGTATAATCCTTTAAGAAACATTACAAGCTGCCTCTCTCTGCCCATGTAACTGGGATCAACATATGGCACAAGGGAAAAGAAAAACATTTGTTTATTAATTTAGATCAAGTTACCAACAGGGTACAGGATTCATTCCACATCAATTGACCAAATGCTCATATATACGTATGTTTTCTTAAGATGGTGAAGTCATACCATCTTTTTACTAAAACATTAATATCCTTTTGCTTACTCTTCAGAACAATATGTAATGAAGTGGTTCAAATTTGATACAGAATATATCTCTGCTCATCCCTCGGCCCTGAATGTGGAAAGGCAAACATCATCGAGAAGAGTTCAATCTTATTTCACTAGGGCTAAAAATTTGAAAGTGGTACTTTGGTGTGTACTATCTTTGAGGAATTGATCGGAGGCCAATTTATGACATTTCCACAAGCAAGTGTATGCAGATTCTTGCCATTAAGATTGGGAAAAAATGCAGGCTCTGAGTGAAATCATAATTTTCATGTTTACTGTAAGAGGAAATTGGAGGTTTTCACCATAAATGTTCACCATTTGGGTGGGGGAAAACCCTAGCTCTGGGACTTGAAATTACTGTTTTGCAACCTGCCCCAAACCTTTTTGTTTTGACACAAAACAATTCAAATCGAAAATGAAAATCGTGTGCTTTACTGCTGAGGTGTGTCGCCAGGGATTGGTTTCTCCAGCGGTGAGAACTTGGTTAGAGCGCAAACGGTGATAAGAAAACAGAGCTGTGATGGTCGGGTCCTCGAGGTAATGCTGAGATCTACAAAGCAGCCCCGCCCCACGCCAATAAGAAGAGCTCATGAGACACGAGGCCCGGCAGCCGTCTCACACAACAGAAATTTCCATCTCCACCACTCATCCAATCTTAAATGGAAAGTAAGTGAACTCTGGCAGACCCTACTCAATTCAGGGCAAGAACGCCCTTTCTCCCTCCTTTTCACTTGAGATGTTTTCCAACGTGTGCACTCTAAACTAATTTTCATTTTTATCTATTGAGTTGCATCTATTTTTGCATTTTTGGCAGTCAGGTCTATAGTATCAGACTTTGCAATGCAGATAAGATTGCATTGCAAAGATCATATAGGCCTGGCAAACAATTGCACCTTGTTAAAATTTAATGTCTGTAAAAAAAAACAAAACAAAAAAAACTGCTGAAAATGCCTACTTTGAATAAAGTTATCTCTAGTGTTGTATTCAAACCTGCAGAACATATCCAGGTAAGTACTGCGTCTGTTTCTCTACTCACCTATAGCTACCTAGAACAGTAGGTAAGTGAACACAGAGCAAAAGTATAAGCTGGTTCCCCCTCACAGATTTTATGAGCGTAATTTTTCCCTGGAGGAAAAAAATTAATAATAACAATATTATACAATTGACCCTCCAACTTATAATCACTAAAGCAATACAAATTTGGCTACATTTAATTTTTACTTAGACATAAAAAATTGGCAGTGGGATACAAACCCTATTTTCTTCCATTTTGAAGTTCCATAAATTTTAATGCAAATGTACATTTGACCACTCATTAATTTATTTCTGTTGATTTTAGTTTTTAGTATACATTAGCAAAGTAATCTAAAAGATATTTTTCCAGCTTTGCTGAGAAAAGATTAATAGTTCAACAGCTGTTTGCCATCATGCTAAATTAAATGAAATGTGTCAATATAATAGACAAGAAAATTAGGGAGTAGTTCTGGGGCCTGAGTCTGCCTCATTACTAGCCTACAAGAATCAGAAATCAACAACTAGCAGAAAAATCTGCATTTCATTTTTTCCAAAGCATAAAACTTCCATTTCCAAAACTGCTATTAAAAACAGAACAAAACAAAACGCTTCACCTTATCAAATATATCAACTACATACCTGCATGTTTACTGGCAGCACAAGCACCAAAAGTAAAAATTAAACGATTATGTAACGCTTTTAAGTTAAAAAGAAAAAGAAAAATATTGCCCTGCAGCCCCCTTGTCTCCTCTTAGAAAAAATGCTGGCACCAAATGAATTTCTTTTTTTTTTTTTTCTTTTTCTCTCCTTCTTAAGTTTCCTATTGGTTTTAGGTTTTTAAAGGTGAGCCAGGGATACGGTAAATAGAAATCACTTATTTTCCTTTATGTCATTCTCTGTACAATTAAGAGCCTGTGAACACCAGAAAATGTTCTGAGCGTGACCTCTTAACTATTGTTTGTGATAATGTTATTTACCCTAAAGCTATTTGATGACCGTAAAGACCTTGACCACGACATTACTCTTCAGCTGAGATCCCTAGGTTAGGAGACTAATGTACCTTCCTCTTCCTCTGTCTCCCCAGTTCCCCCTATTCCCCATTAGGAATTTCACTCTCTAGACCCCTTAGGTTACTACAGTGCTTCAATTTCATACTTTCTATCAGTATATTTGCCCTTAATTTAACCAGTGTGATCCTGCCCATTGGTATGGCCTAGCTGGAAACGAGGTGCAGGTAAACATGGAGGTGTGATTTTATTTCACAAGAAGAAAAATGAACAATATACGCTCTATTTTTTGCCATTAAAAATATTTCTCCCTCTTTTTTCATGGCCAACTCAAGGAAATGATTTGCATCAGGATTTCAGCGTTATATTTCATTTTGTACAAGTATACAAGAGACTGTGAAGGAGAGCCACCTTATTTCACTGCAACCTTCAGCCCAGCGAATGCTGGCTGAGAACCTACTGTGTGTCAGTGTCCCTGGGATGCGAGGATGATGAACGCCAGCTCCTGAGCCATGATGAAGGTGGCAGTTAGGAGTTTCATCTCTAGCTAGAGCAACCCTTCTCTCGAAGTCCAGAGAAACAGGGTTCAAACTTCCCATCCTCCCAAATATCCCCATCAAATGACATATACTTCATCTGAGAAAACAGAAAATCTCAAAGGGCCAGTTTCCAAGAGATGGCTGTCTCTTTAACCTGTGAATCTTAACTCATGTGGGCTTTTCTGTCTTGTTTTTCAAAGATGTCCTAGAAAAACAGAACTATCTTCAACACAAACTCGACTAGCTGAGAAATGATAATACAAGGGTCACTTCATTTTCTTGCACTCAAGACAAGAAAATCCACTTAGAAATCAACCTGAACGTCTTTTTTTTTTTTTTCCTCTGCTCTAATAACTTCAAATACTGAGTCAGGCTTACAATAAGAAAGAGGAAGGAGGGAGGGAAGGAAGTGAGAAAAGAAGGAAAGAAACAGGGAGAGTACACGGGCAGGGGCAGGGGTCGGGGGGGGGGGTAAGGAAAAGGAAGTAAATTAGAAAGAAAAGAAAGAAAAGGAAAACTATTGTGTCGAGCAGGTCTCTGGGACCAGAGGCGACCCTGGCCATCACCCAGGTTTGCTGGTTTACAAAGGGCCACATCTCTTTTACTTCTCTTTAGCAAAGAAAAATCTACCACAGGGGATCCATCACTGCACCTACGTCCCCCTCCTATTGCTGCGAGGATCATTTTACTTCCTTTCTCCCCACCCTCTGGGACCCTCAACTAAATCAGAGGACCTAACTTGGGGTCCATTCTAGTAAGAAGAATCTGAACTGCTCTACATGAAGTAAGCCCCATGGTACAGGCAAAACCTGGCCGAGGCTTGCCTGTGGAATTACTTCAGGCCCCCCGCAACTCCATGTTGGCCCATCTCATTTGGAGAAAACGCACTCTCTCTTACCTTAAAGGAAAGCAAAACCCTGGTCATGGTCCTGTGAAAATATTTTATAGGTATCCCTTAGCAGGCTTTAAATGTTGAAGCCTAAAAACAATATTTGCTGTTTTCTCTTTGAAGCTCTAACAAAGCCTTTGTTTTAGATTTACGCGGAGTGTGTGCAACAAGAGTTAATAATCAAATCCATCCCAGCCCCCATAAATGTTAAACAAAAAGATAAAAGAAATGCAAATAGCTATTGTCATGGAAAGTTAAAGTACCTGTCTGTATTTTTAAGTGAAAACTATTATCTCTATCAATCAAAATTTAAGAATACAATAGCGCTAATCACAGAAGGTGCTCTGGCGGAGTTACTTTTCCTCATGAAAAAAAAAAAAAAGTATTCTTCCCCTTAAAAACCGAGCATAAAAGTCATATACTTACAATTAGACAGGGTATTTGTAATTTTATTATTAAAAACCTTCAGCGGCCTCACTGCTAACAAATGCTTCTAAGTCTCTAGACTGATTTGTACCTAAGAAGACCCAAGTCCCTACATATTTTAATAAGGTTGATGAAATTGGATTCACATTCTCACGGTTTCCGACCTGCGGGGGAACAGCACACTCTTCTGTTGAAAAGAGTCACTCAAACAGAGGCAACAGTTAACTGGCAATGAAAACTCCTTTCAGACCCTGGACACAATTCCTAGCCTCTGAGATATCTTTACATAGGACATACCTTCCCTTGGGCGGCTCATCCTTCTTAATTGTGGCAATTTAGTTTTGAATTTCTCCCAGGACTTCTACCATCATACCCCAGAATGATCAAAGTGCACAGCGTGTCAATTTCTCTAGGTCTCTCTCTTTTTTTTTTTTTTTAATTTCACTTTTAAAAAAGACTGGATTAAGACCCTGAACATCGTACTTTCTAAAGACAGTACAGGAACAAAAAATATCAAGACCCCAGATAGTAAAACCAACAGCGCAAGATTAAAATTCCTAGAGCAAACAGTTAAGCCAGGATGCCATTATGCAGGCTGAGTCTGGATGGATGTCTCCTCCACCATGGGGCCAAGAGGCTGTCATCTTCCCCCCAGCAAGATCAGATTTCCTTCCCTCCCAACCGCCGCTCTGCACAGCACGGCCAACATCTCCAGTGTGCTATTAATATCAATGAAGAGACGATTCGATTTCCACTGAAGAAAACCCTTCCTATTCCGGCACAGACTTTCGGGGAGGACCCTGGCCTGGGGATAGACAATACAGCAGCAGAGTTTCACTGCTTTCTTACAGTTCGGTCTCGCACACTGTTTGAAGGCTTTTAGCAAACAATGGCAGCATTATCTGCAGGACAGTTACAGAACAGGATTTGTTAGGACAAAGAATAATAAAGCTGTTCTCTTTCTCTCTCCCCATCTCCCTCTCTCTGTTTCTCCCCCCCCCCCGCCCCCCGCAGTTCCCAAGAGCCTCTCTCTGCCAGTTGAAAATTCAGCCACATTTCCTGAGCGGCACCTGTACTTGTCTATTTCAACGCTGCCAAGCAACTGACAAACGGCCCAGGAACTAGGACCAGAAGAGCCGGCAAAGTAGCCTCTCAACATTTGGAAAATGAAACAAAAGTATCAGCCTTGGCTTCGCACACACTTACCCGTTCATGGTGAGGAAGGGAAGCTTTGGGGCCGCAGAGGCAATTTTCACACAACGGAAGAAAGTTGAGAGTTTGTAAGGGAGAAAGTACAGGCGCTGGGAAGCCTGCGAGCTCTCAGGGCTCCCAGGCTGGCGGCAGTGTGAGGGAGGACTGAAGGTATGTGGGCTAAACACAACAAAAGCCACTGCCTTACTCTAGATTAAATATGCAGGAAGAGGCCCCTTTGCATAAACACAAACACTCAGCAAATGAATAACTGGCTCAATCAGACGCCCGCTGTGCCTTCTACCTGTCTTCTCTCTGACGGGAGACACTGCCTGTTCCAAAGGACAAGGACTAAACAGGAGACAGTTAAATGTTCTGTTGCTATAATAACAATTAAAATGAATTGCATTCATTAGTAATTAAGAACTCACTCCTGGTGGGGGGGGGGGAATGTATGGCGGAGGGCGGGCAGGGCAGGGGGGCGTGGGGAACACAGGGCTATTGTTGTATCTCTAGCACTCCAAAAAGAACTTGGCGTAAGACACATCAGCGGAGTTTTACTGTAGCTTGAATTTAAGATCTCTAATGTTCAATGAGAGGTTTAAACAATCACATGTTTTCGGCCACAATTTAAGGTCAGAAATACACCTCTTGTTTCTCTGCTTTGCCCCATTAGAAACCGATCCTTGTGAGTCTGTACCTCCAGAAGGATCTGTTGCATCTATGTGTAAATATTTACACATATAAAATATATACACACATACATGCACATATATGTACGTGCATATACGTGCATATATATGCTCTCACACAGAATATTCACACATATCTAATTAAAGAGAATAAACCAAACAAAAAGTGTCCCTTTACACTCTTTGGTTCACTAATGATTTAAGAAAAACAATTTGAGTCTTCCAAAAATACATCCCAAATGCCTGCCTTTCAAATGTCATCAATCCATGACCACTCATTTAAAAACATTACCCATATATTAGAAAGAATGCTTTTAACTGAGTGGCCTCAACCACTTATAATTTCAATTAAATAACATAATTACAGTCAACAATTTTCTCCATTTTGGCAGAAAATATGCCATACCTCAACATAATTTGTCCTTAGAACCGAGGAATTTAAGCAAGAGGAAAAACATGCGGGCACTAGGAATTCACTACTGCATTTTCTCAGCTCATGGAGTCAACTCATACCCCTAACCTCTTACTGTATGGTCCAGTTACATGTTGGTCTTAGTAACTTAATTATTTTTTAATAACCTTTGCAGTATTAAATGATTTCATTTGAAACATAAATAAGATTATGTTCGTCTATGTCCTTTAAATGCCACATAGGACTTTGGGGGCAAATCCAGCACTGCTATTCCATAGGATGTGCCTACTTTATTACTTGGACTAAAAAAGGGTAGGTCACAGGTCCTTCACAGCCTCAGAGGATGTACCACGATTACGCTAGCCAAGGGAAATAAGGTGGCTTTCTATTTCCAAAGTGGGTTTTATTTTATTAACACCACACTGTTTCCTGGCTATATCATTCTGCCCCAAAAGCAAAAGAATATTACTGAAAAGTTTTAAAAAACCAATCTTAAACATATATTATGGTATAATACAGAGAGAAAATCTGAAAATTCCCAAAGTCCCCTGAAATAAAATACAGGTTCTTTAAGAGGGGGTCCCCAAGAAACTCAAGATGCCTATTCTCTTCGCTGTTTTGTCTTGAAATGACCTTCCAAGTCAGGTGTTAGATAACCCTCTTGCATAGACTATAGTGATCTAACCTTGATGCAAATAAACCATAGAACAAAATTTAATCAGTATATCACTGTGAAAAAGGCCTTTGTCCATCCCAATGGAGCTTCTAATGACTGTTTTGGCAGTTCTGGCAGGTAGTTATGCTTCCCAGCTCATCTATATCTCATACTGGTTGAGCAAGCTAATGGAAATGCTGTTAGTGGAATCCAATATTAATGCTCTGTATCGTGCAAACCTGGATGCAACTGAATATATTACACAATTATAGGTAGTATCTAATTCCATAGGTATTAGATACTGTCCTCGAAATTAATATTTTAATGAGGAGAGTGAAATAAAGACGACGATCCAGGTAAGGGATCCATGCATTGTGGCCCCAGCTAAGCTCCTTGCCGCCAGAGCGCTGGATCCCTGAGCAAACAGCACAGACATAGGGATTGTGACAAAAATCCATATGCAAGCTTTACAGGCTGAGTGACACATACTGATGCACAGAGTCAAAGATGTCATCCTCACACAAGCGCCACTCGCTGCAAGCTTGAGAGAGAATGAAGGGGGAAAGTGGGGGGGGGGGGAGGAGTTGCAGTGAGACCTCCAGAAAATAAACAGGGTGTACAGTTTCAAAGGGTGCAGACACAGACATTTCATTGTTCAAGCCAATTATCAGTGGAAAATAATAACAACAGATGGATTCAGAGTCACTGACTTTTCATATGCACTTCATCTCGGCGGAACAGATGATGAAACGCGAGAGCTATCTCAAAAAGGCAAAACATCTTTCAGTAAAAGAACTCTACAGTCCAGATGGGGACCTTCTAAGGCTGCTGATTATCTTCTTATAATGTTGTAAGATAGACTTACTAAAACATTTCAAGAACTGATCAGATATGATGCGTACAATGGCTTCATTATTGGAAGGAGTTGCCTCAGACTTGTGACTAAACCAGGCAGATTTCAATAAGGTTAGGACTCTAAGTTTCCTGTTTTCTCATCAGCGACCACAGGTTCCAACTAAAACTGGAAATCTGTGCACAACAGGAGAATAAACCATGGCCCAAGGATCCTACATTTGGACTCTTCTCTTGTTTGAGCAGAAGGGGAAAAAAAAAAAAAAAAAAAAAGGGAGCGATAAACTGGGACTGTGAAAAGGACATTAAATTATCCTAAGCATTCCATCATGATGGGAAAAAATTAGCTCCAAAGCAATTCCTTATTAAAAGCATTCAGTGATAAAATATCATCCTTTATATACAGTTAGAATATCTTAAATATACTTTCCACTGGTGACTGCAAAATAAAATTTGCTTTTAATAGGAAATAAATATAAATTTCAATGATGGTGTGATAAAACAGTTCTAGTAAATGCCAAGCAAACACACAGGCAAAACCCACCAACCAACCCCAAAGCATTCCCACTTAACTTAAATATCACCAAGTCAGACTCACAGGTAAAACACAATAGGTAAACCCCAACCTGACAACTTGCTCTAAGAGGAAAAGTTAAAATCTCTCATCAGATAAGCCCCATTATTACTGGAATAACAATGTAGCTGTTCTGTCTGTCTGTCTCCATCCATCCATCCATCCGCCAATTCTATTACCTTCATTATTTTGCAAAAATCTCTGAACGGAAGTAAAATATGGTTGAAGTTACTGTGCTAAGGAAAAAGAAAAGCTGATCTTCCTGCTATTTACTAACATACTTAACATTTAAAAAATATTTTTATGAACACACTGTTGACTTCACAAGTTTATAATGTAAGTAAAAAAAGAAAAAAAAAATTTTTTTAAGAGCATGGCTTTTCTTTCAAAGGACTCTGACAAAAGTAAATTCGTAGCAGAACATACAAGCACGAAGAAATATCGCCAAGGGCCAAATTCTGCAACTGCTTTAAGAAGCAAACAAGAACACAAAAGACGTGTAATGCAACCATCTGGCTGGCTCGCCTCATACTTTATCAATGCCTCAACTTTCTCCCCCACCCCCTTAGCCAGCCCACACCAATGCCACAAAACCAAATGGCTTCACTTCTGTTTCATGCACAGCAAATTTACACAATGCACTCAGAATGCAAAAGTTGATTTTTACACATACACTAGTGTCTTAAAATTTTTCTTCACTTGAACCATTTTGTTGTCTTTGTTACTTATTCAGAGCGGGGCTTCTTTGAAAAACCACTTGGAACTTCACTGTAATAAAGATGTCCCCAAAAGGATCTATCAGTTTAGGCTCAGAAGAATCCCCCTTCGAAATCTTCATCTCCACTCTCTTGTGTCTTCTGTGATAATCGGACACTAGATGTCGACGTCTGAAAAAAGAACGCTAAAAGTGTTCCAATTACACCTTTACTTTTTTTGTCTTTTTGCTCTAAATTGTAGGTTGTTTCCCTCGTTTATTATTTGAAATAACCACACTCACTTTGAATCACTGTCCTAGAATGTCAGCATGCCCGCTGGAATTTTTTCTTATTCGGCTCATTCTACATTTACTGAGCAACTACTGTGGTATCAGGAACTGGCTGAACAATGGGTGATCAAAATCATCGTATCCCATATGACAACAGAAACTGCCTACTCCAGGAAACCAGCAACACCACATTTTAAAAAATCTTCCACACCAGGTGGGCTGAAGCATCGTATTCATGTACATATTTATGTACGTAGATATTTGAAAAGTCATGGCACATCTGTAGGTATTCAATTGCTTTCAAAGGTAGGAATTAAGACTTTTAATGGAAATCTCTTGAGGGTAAAATCAATATAGGTCATCATAAATGGTTCTCACAAAGAGGCAACAATTAAAAACCACAGTAACTGGGAAAGAGAAGGCCTCACAGGCCAACTCTCCTCTCTGCTTTTCTGCAGGGGCAGGCTACAGGCAGGCGTTCTGGGTCAGGCAGGAGCTCTTGGTTGGAATCAAGACTTGCATGGCAGGGGCCACGTCTGGTTTATTTCTGCTTTCTTGCTGACAATGGTTTCCCCCTGAATCCCTCTCCACGGTCCAGGATAAGAAGGCCTTGGCTATTTTCTCAAGGGGCTGATTTTTGGTTCCCCTGTGGGTGTTTCTGCCCGGGACCACAGAGGCTCCTGGTCTGGACAGCCGTGGTAATCTTAGGACACACACAGCGAATCCGGCCACCGGGTGAAGGAATCTGCTAATTGTTTAAACCTGCAGTCGCGTCTGACCACCAGTTGGCAGACACAACTCGTGCCTGCCTAGCAGGCCTAGGTTAGCACAGCTGGAGCCAGATGACAAGCTCTTGAAGACATTCTTCCCGCGGCCACATCTGGCTCCTGGCGGCTTCAATCTTTGGCGAAACATTCTGTTTGGTTTTTCTGGGAAACTTTAGGCAACAGATAAAACCAGGCAGATTAATCTTGACTCTGTGCATTTCAGTTTGGGACAAATTAACAGAATATAAACTCCATGAAGGCAAGGACTTCATCTGTCTTGCAGGCTGTCTCTTAATACGGAACAGTAGCTACACATGGTCATTGTTCAATAAATGTATATGGAATGAACACCACGAGTCGGCATGTAAGTTGAATAAAAAGAATCCTGTATCTCACCCCAGCTCCTCAATTCCTCTGTTATATATACAACGGCTAACATTCCGGGTGCACGTAGAAAAGACCCTTAAAGTGGCTCCAGAGTTGCACTTTACTGTGGACATGTTCACCCAGGGAGAGACACTCAAGAATGAACCCACTCACACAGTCACTATAGGTGGGAAGACCTCCCAGCAATCTTTCCCTGAAAATAGTCCTCTCCCAGTATTACCCACATCCCGACTTTATTAGTCCTTAAACTGCAAAACTTGGCAGCTACGTGCCCCCAGTGCTCGCGAGTGACCCGAAAGTAGAAGCTTACCTTTTGGCCA
The DNA here is from genome assembly GCF_009873245.2 of Balaenoptera musculus. Classification (NCBI taxonomy): domain Eukaryota; kingdom Metazoa; phylum Chordata; class Mammalia; order Artiodactyla; family Balaenopteridae; genus Balaenoptera; species Balaenoptera musculus. The sequence continues at coordinate 84,733,650 of NC_045795.1, forward strand.
CCAGAGAAATGCCAAATGATGAGGCAACTTTTCCTGGCTCCTTTTCATCCCATTTCCTTTCCCAGGCCTCTCTTCCTGAATTCTCTGACATTTGCAGATCCCAGCTCCCTTCTACACTCAACTTTGACCCATCTTTTTTTTTTTTTTAAGGTATTTTAAAATCAGTATTAGGCTTAATTTACATACAACAAAATTCATCAATTTTATGTGTACAATTTGATGAGCTTGGCCAAAAGTATACAGTCTTGTAACCGCCACCGCAATGTTCACGACATAGAACATTCCTACCTTCCAAAGCTCACCATCTCTCTGGCTCCCACTAGAAATACACTAAGAAATGCCAGGATAATTTAGAACCCTGTGGGGCTCACCCTCTCGGCTCCTTGGCTGGAAAGGTTTCTGATATGTACAGGATGCTATATTAATACTGATACTAGGGAACCTTGAATCCTGACGACAATAAAGCTCTGCCGAACGCCCCCAGAACTTGACAAACGAGGAGGGACATTTGGGAGCAGCCTGACGTGGCTGTCTGCACGGGATGCTGCTTCCCCAATCCAGCAAGTTAACGTTCCTAGAACAAGAATGGCTGAAAAGCGGCAGGTGACTCTGACAAACTCAGCATGTGGCCTTCAACGAAGCAAAGCTACTCAGAAGTGCACCAGATGAAGCTGGTGCCTGAAACCGCTCCCTCTTCGGTCAGGTAAAGCAGCACAGGTGGGGATGGGGTGATTCTTTTCAGCTCACTCTGAGTTTCTGAAAGGAGCTCTGCATCCACCCTGGGGAACTGGGGAAGGAACTGCTCACCTTGTAAAAAGTGGGCCAGGAAGACTCCTAGAATACCCCCGGAATGCCTCTCCTCCTTTGTTCCAGATTTTTGGAATTACTTTAAACATGGGAGAATGCCTTTCCACAATCCCACAATCAATCACAAGGGGAGTTGAAGATAATCAAGGGAGAAGCGGCACAACAGGACACAAATGATACCCAGTCCTTAGCTGAGAAGAGACTATAAAAACAACCAAAAGAAAACAGAAAGAAAAATTTTCTAATTAGGGAAAAACCCTGATGGCAGTTTTGGGGGGTCGGGGTGAAGGTGGCAAGGCCCAGGATGTACGGGATGAATATCTTTATTTCTTAATGCTGCCTGGGGCTGCTTCAGTTAAAACTCAGTATTCTATAAAATAGCACCGCACAGTAGAGTTTAGTCTAGAATTGTTCAGACCTTACAAGCACAGATTCAAGTCCAAGAGTTCAAAACTCAGCTCTGCTGCTTACTGACCTTGTGAACTCAGGCAAGTTACTTCACTTCACTGCCCCTCAGTGTGCTCATCCACAAAATGGGCTGAATGATAGGACATAATGTACTTTCGAGGAATAAGAGCATTAACATAAAAAAGTGCTTATAAAAGTGCCTGGGGACTTCCCTTGATGGTCCAGTGGTTAAGAATCCGCCTTGCAATGCAGGGGACGCTGGTTTGACCCCTGGTCAGGGAACTAAGATCCCACACGCTGCGTGGCAACTAAGCCCGTGTGCCGCAATGAAAGCTCTCGCGTGCCGCAACGAAGATCACACGTGCTGCAACTAAGACCCGACGCAGCCAAAAAATAATTAAATAAATAAATAAATATTAAAAAAAAAAAGAAAGAAAGAGAAGGAAAAGTGCCTGGCACATAGTGAGTGCTAAGGAAAAGATAGCCACTGTTATTTTAACCAGGGATAATGTAACTGAAGTAAATCTGAAACTTCCCACGCTTGATTTCCATCATCTCTACGAGTTGTTAATAATATCTGGTTCTGTGCCATGCTACAGGCTAGAAAAAAGGAAAGAACGTACAGCAGATTTTAAACTTAACAACACAGTGCTAAAATAAAATCAAAGTATTTATTTTTCTCCCTCAATATTAGCTGGAGAATCGTAGGTTTAAGACTGGGGGTCTCACCGGTCTCAGTGGAGGGTAAATCACCACCTATAAGACAGCTACAGTCCAAGTGAGAGGCAACCGCTCGTCCCGCCAATGACCAAGAAGGACTTTGGGGCCATGTTCAAAGAAGGTAAGAGAAGAAGCTGGCCTGAAACCCAAAGGTACTGAAACGCATTTTCTCGTACTTTTCAAGTCCGTGCATATAGATTCTGTTACTGATTTAGGGTCTTAAACAGTTTGTTTATTTTTTAAATGCCTTTCAGCTCACCTTTAATAACATGTTTCTTTGACTTGGCTGAACTATGCCTCAGAAGAATTACAAGCGGGAATACGGCTGGGTGAAAGGTTCAGTGAACTAATCCACACCTGGTCCATGTAAAAAAAAAAAAAAAGGCTCATATTTTCCATATAGAAACATGTCTCTTTATATGAACCAGGCTTTCTTTTATTTAATTGCTAAGGCACTTTCTACAATGCGCAATCTTTCATGAGTTTCTTCAGTGGGGTGGGGAAAAGGCCATAGGACCCCCACCCAGTCATTCCATGGAGTTTTATCAGTGACAGAAATAATAATAACAATAATAATAATAACAATACAGCACAAACCCCATTTAGAATACGAAGTGATAGATTTATTTCTCCAGAAATTCCTTGACCAAGTTTTACCAATGACAAAAGACCAGCATGTCCCCCCCAGAAAACAGACCGGGGGTCAAATGAGATGTCTTGTGTCTTCATGACCAAAATTCAGATTTGTTCTATACCCACTGTGTGGTCCAGACTTTTAAGCAGAGGGAATAAGGCTTATATGGGAAAAATCTCAGATGACAGAGAAGAACAAACACATTTTAGAGCTGAAAGGTACCTGTGAGGGGATCTAGTCAAGGCACTCCCTCCTGGGGAGCAGATTCATTGTGTGACTGAGACCACACAGGTGATGTGGAAGAAAGCAGAGACAAGAGCCTCTGACTCCCAAAAAATGTGGAAAAGCGACGGCTCGAGGAGATGGCTGTTGGAAACAGCAATCACGTTAAAAGGAGATTTTGGAGCAGGGTCCTGTGAACAGCAAGAAGGCAAGACAAGGGACACAGGAATCACAAATGTCCCATGGATTGTGCCAGCCTGCTGCATATGAACTAGAATCTAAACAAGCTAACTTTCTTCTAGAAAGTCATTCCCTTCAGTGCTCCAGGCATCTTGTTTTTTCCTCTCAGTTTTATTCCTAAGAAAATGCCTTTTAATCAACTCTGGTTTGAAGTTAGTAGAAATAGAGATTTTTCCACACCCTAGATAAGAGGGGCCAGAGTGAAGTGGAAAGAACATTTCACTTAGAAGGCAAGAGAAATGTGTTTCTACTCCTGGATCCACCAGCGACTCCGCTAGAATTTGGTAATCCTCTTCCCTTCTCCACACCTCAGTCTCCTTGTTGGGAAAAAGAGTGGTACTCAGGGATGATGTTCAACTGTTACACAGTGGTCACCTGAAGTTGTTAAAATACTGAAATACTTGTATACAGGCTGGGAAACAGCCTTTGCCCCCAGGTTACCCAAGTACACCCTGGGCCACTACCCTGAACTTCCTAGGATCAGAAGCACAGAAAAGGATGCCCTAGCACCCTGCCCCAGTGCTATGCCTGGTGTCCTTCCTGCATGGCCAATGTCTCTGCTATACCTCTTAGCCACATTGACCAACAGCCCCGATGCTTTGAGAAGCCCTTTTCCAAGGCTATGATGTAAGGACCACGAGGACAAGCTAGCTTATGGATGGAGGAAGCCACTACCTGGAGCCCAGGGAGAGACAGGAGGCCTGGGACAAGCCGAACAAAAGACCCGTGAGGAACCCACCTTCCTCCCCAAGTTACTTTCCCCACTTGGGGCACTTAGATGTGGGCCTGTAGTCAGGAGGCAAATCAGTGGAATCTCAGGGCAAATCCTTAGGGCTAAATTTGTTTTCAAAACCTGGAAAGAAATCTATCCTTGTGAAAGAGCTCTCAAAGTGAAATCCTGAGCTCTGAGGGAAATTACGAACACATGTAATCAAATTATATTTACCATGGAAAGTTCTAATAGCTCAGACTTTCTACTCTGCTTTTATAACTCTTTAGAAAAAGGAATATTTCTCTATCCAATGTTCCAAATTCCCACAGCAGAGTCAAGGCATTACACATGTTGAAATACATAGGAAAGGAAAAAAAAATTCTCATTATTGTCGTTTCCTTCAACCCTCTATACCTTCTTTGCCACCATTACTCAAAAGTCACTCCAACATTCTGCTGGCTGACGTGACACCATGCTGTCACTTGATCAGGTGAGAGGTACCACGTGGTATGAATAAATACTGACCCACAACCACATATTAAATGAGAATTTGCAAAGGCGAGCTCCGGAGACAAAGACGTTACTATATAGAAATATTAACTAAGAATTTAAGTAAATGGGCTCACTGGAAAAAAAAAGTTCTGAAGTAGCAATATAAACTATATTTAATGGCAACAAAAAATATTTTCTTTTTGGGAAAGCAATCTGGGCTTCTAAAAGTTACTGCCTTTCACGTGACTTAGTACACTACAGTATGCCTGAATTCTTCCACTTCCTAAAACACAGATGCTAGGCCCCCCAATTCTACCTTGTGAAAGTTCATTTTTTAGATTCACCTTCTCCCAAATACAATACGCAAATAAAAAAGCTATTTTGAGACCTGTTTTCTCCCCTGCCCACCAACAATTGTTATTTTCCTAAGCGCTCGAGTATCACAAGTCCCAAAGAACATATGTTCCCAAGGAAGGAAAAAAAAAACGGGCTCTAGAACTAATACACAATGAAAAATAAATTTAAAGCAGCCTTCTGGTCTGACATAAGAATATAAAAATGATATGAGCAAGAACAGCTTAGTTTACATACTTTTCAGTCACAGCTGCTGCTCTAAAACCACAATACCTTTAAAATGACATTTTAAGGAAACAGATACGGCAAGGCCGTAGCTGGATGAAGCTATCGCTGAATTCAAGGGGCTTCTCTTTTTATGTGCTTACTTTATATAACCCTGTACACTGGCACAATTAAGAGGAAAAGAGTGATTCACTTTTAAATAATGTCATGATAAACCGAGCAAATTACAAATAATTTCACCCAACAGGATTTTATTTTTTTCTTTTTCCTTTAAAATCACCAGACTCAGACATCAAAACAGAGTATCAGGGACGGAAGGAACAAGTCCTCTCTTCTTGGTTAGTATTTAATTGGGTGCTAAAAATTTCTTGGAGAGACCTCTGCACCTCCAGTGACAAGGAGCACAAGAGGTTCCTCTCTCTTCAGAAGATGCAGGCCCTTCCCTGAATAAATGAAAATAACATACAATTAAATCAGACTGTTCAATTAATAAATTACTTCGGTGGACCTCGAAGGCCAAGTCCTATTTAATTACATAATTTAAAAAATATTTGCACGTTGCCATCACTGAAATTGCCTTTGAGGTTTCATAATACACACTTAACACTTGAGTTAGAGAACAAATTTATTTAATAAATGCAGGCCTAAGAGCTAGAAGGCCATACCACTCACACTGCAAAATCACTTAGCACATCCTCAGAAAAAGCAAATAAACTTTTCCACTATTTAGACGTGGGCTGCTGTTGAATGTCAGGAGAGGCTGGCTGATTTTGTGTGCATTTTCTCTGTCATGTGTTGCCTGTAAATCTGACCATTTTGAGAGGTAATTAGAATAGAGCTAAGGGACAAAATGGTTCCAGTTAAAGATAAATTAAAGATAAACTAAGGTGGAAGATCTCAAGAACCCGGTAGTAAAAACCTCTTCAGAGTAAAACAAAGAGAAGTCGTATTACCGCCCCATTTTGCATTCCTTAGAATCCCAAAATACACCGTAAATTAACATGGTTCCTGAGTGTAAAGACGTGTTCCATTAGGGAAGCGCACACAAATTTAGGGTTGAGGAGGACATGCATAAAAGGGATAGAATTACATGGTGTCCAAAAAGAGGGCAGAGACGTTTTAAAGTGACTGTATTTCTTACAGTTGTACTGGGGGCCGTGATACTGCCATTAAGTGAATTTTCTAGAAAACCACTTGACCACTTTGGCCCCACAACTTGTTTGGCCCTCACATTTTGATGGAAATCTTTGTCAGACACATACACTTTTAATAACCATCGCATGCTTTATACCCACAGTGGCCTCAGAGCTTTTTCAACTCTGTGCGGCTAACTCTATTTACACCAAAAGCCCCAGACCACCATGACAAGGCTGTTATTTGCGTTTGCAGGTCTTCCCCTTAAAGACTGCAGTCGTGTGCACCCCTCCACATGCCTGTTCTGCTTCCGTCCCCAAAGCCTCCAACTTGCTGCTAATGAACTGCCAGTCAGAAAGGCATCAAAAGTTCTGGAACTTAGAAATTTTAAATAAGGTTTAAGGAAAAGATTCTGGTGAGACCTTGGTATCCGTTACAAAACAAAATTAGGAGAGTCATCTCTCAGTCCCTTGTCCCCTTCTCTCTCTTCCCTTTCACAAATTTCCAGAAAGCATTGTCTACACTTGCGTTCTCCATGGATTCACCTCCCACACCTCCCTCGGCCCTCGCCGCAGCTCTGTTGCCAAGGTTACTGAGTTTTCAGTCTCTCCTGATTTGGTCCGTTAGCTACATTTGCCAACTCTCTCTTCTTCTCAAATCCTGCTCCTCTCCGAGGGTCCTCCCTGGGACCCTGGCCGTCCATTATCCGCCAGCTTCCCCAGCGCCCAAGGAGTTCCCATCCCACGGTCCCTCCCTCAGGAAGGTGGATGTTCCCACCATCCACCCAGTAAATGAGGCCAAACACTATGGAGGCTGCTTTGATGCCTCCAACAGCCAAAGGCATTCAATTATTTTTCCTTTTCTTCATCTCAGTCAAGACTCACTAGCCCACTCCAAGAGAGCCTTGTGCGGACTCCTACAAGGGCCTTTGGAGGCTTTTTCCTGTCTTTGTACCTGCTTTCTTCAAACCAATCTACACAGAAGACAAACTAACTTGTAAAAAAATACAAGTTTGCAAAGTCTTTTCAATTCTTGGATAGCTTCCCTCACTCTCATCTTACTATTTTTGACATTGGGAGGCATCTCAAAATTGATGGAGCTGCTTAATGCCACAGGCTTCCCAGATGCATGTCCCACCCATGCTTAAAAAGTTCTTGGCTTCCTAAGGGCCGGAAAGTCAAGGTGAAAGGTGCAAAGGTACTCAGAAGGTCCTTCGTGTTGGTGGTCCTGTCTGGTCTTCTGATTGCACCTCCTGCTGCTCCCGGACTTTCAGTCTACCATCAATACACACTCTAATAACATATAGTAACACACACCCTGCACCCTCCCAGCCCCAAGCCTTCGCACAGACCACCGATCACTACTCAGCCTTGCTTCTCCTAGAGAGGGCTCACCCGTCCCACGTGACAAGGGCCTAAATAAATGCCACTTGCTCCAAGAAGCATTCTCTCATCTCTCTTTGGATCTATGCCCCTGTTATTGGTTCCATTTGCATACCGTGCTTGTCCTAATATAGCAATGATTCCATTTTATGATAGTGCTGTGTCTAATCAATAGTTTCGCCTGGTAACCTGGATGCCCATTCTATTAAAACCACTTCAAATATCTTAAAACGAATTTTTTTTTTTAATTGAGGCATAGTTGGCACACATTATATTAGTTTCAGGTCTACAACTAATATCTCTCCTTCAAAGAATAAAGTTGATGAATTCTAGAAACAAAGTCATTGACAACAATTCTTTGGTTCCTTCATAAAATCAACTTTTCTCCTTCTTAATTCCTCTCCCTACTAAAATCGTTCAGCAAGGTGAGGTCAAGCAGATCGCATCTGCATAGTATTTGTTCACAACTCTGAAGATATGATAAATGTTATCATGGTTGATAATTATGTGAATGACTGAGACATAATCTGAGAAAAAAACGTTACGTTCCCTTGAAGTAAAATCACCTTACTATTCATAATACACTGCAAAGGAAATAGAATGAGCAAGGAAGCTATAAGGACTTAATCAAATTGACTTCTTATAAGTAAGAATTGAAATTCACTATCCACCAAAAATGCAATTACCCTCCCCCTACTAACAGTGCCCTAATTTAGACTCTGCACAAAAAGAGCTTTCAGGTTATAAGACAATTTTACATTAAGGTCTTAGATGAACCTTAATGCCATTCCCTCTCCTGGATCTGTGGTCTGCTAAACTTCAGCTTTAATTATTTCATCACGCATCCCACTTCTAGCAGTGCAAACTTTGCAGCAGTCTTCAAAACAGCGTAAAAGAAAGAGCCATGATGGGTCAAACCCGTGAACTGCAATCTTTGGCAGATTTGGTGTTAAAACAAGAGAGCTGGTGCCAGCCAACAACAGCCTCAGACTCAAGAAACGGCATCACTTAAGTGATGAAAGGATAAAAGCCAACCTCTGGAAATGTGAAATGACCAGGTGGGCTATTAACGACAAATAAGGCCATGGAACATTGTCTGTGGGACTGATATTTTCAGAGACCCAGAACTAAAACTATCAGAAAAAAAAAGTGTAGTAGGTGGGGGAGGGGGAATTGGATTAAGGGAGCCAAAAGGGACATACTTCCAGTTATAAGACAGCTAGCTACTAGGGATGTTACGTACAACATGATAAATATAATTATCACTGCTATACATTATATGTGAAAGTTGTTGAGAGTAAGTGCTGTGAGTTCTCATCATAAGAAAAAAATTTTTTCTAATTTCCTTAATTTTTATCTTTATGAGATGACGGGCGTTCACTAAACTTATTGTGATAATCATTTCATAATGTATGTAAGTCACAGCATTATGCGGTACACCTTAAACTTACACAGTGCTGTATGCCAGTATAAAAGTGAGGGAAAAAAATATAAATAAATGAAGACAGACATAAAAAAAGAAAAAGAAAAAAAATTTTTTGGTTTATAATGTAATCAAAGGTAACTGGCAGATGTGATCAGATCTTATTTTTCATAATTATGACCTGGCTGAGTCATTTAATGTCTCTGATCCTCAATTTCTTCATCTGTAAAATGGGTTCATGAAATCTCTGTGGGAGTCAAACATGATTGAATGTGTCAGGCTCACAGGTAGGACTTTTGCTTGCGTACGTGTGTGTCAAGGTGTGTGAAACTAGAGAAGAGAGTGATTTTTGATCCAACCCCAACATTATTCATCCAGTCACTTAGCAAACATTGGTGGACACCACTCTGCCACATGGAAAGTAAAGAAGAACAAAACTTGGCCCTGCCCTCAAGGAGCTCAGAGTCGAGATCTATGCTGTCCCAAACAGGAGTCAGTAGTCACTTGTGGATATTTTAATTAAAATGAAATGAAAACCAAAAATCCAGTTCCTCAGTGGCACAAGTCACATTTCGAGTGCTGAACAGCTACACGTAGCTGCCGGTTATATACTGGCTACCATACTGGAAAGCGCAGAGCACTTTCATCACTGCAGAAAGTGTTATTGATCCGCTCTGGTTACAGGGCAAGACGGTTAAGTATATAGGTAAATTCTAACACATTGTGACAAGGGATGATTTGGTAGCAGCAAAGATTTTATAATGGACGTGATATTCTTGAAAGACAGGTCGTTTTTAATTTTTTGGAGGAAAAAGGGGGAGTCAGGTGGAGCAAACCACAAGCGCAAAGGCATTTCAAGAGGCATTCTGAGTTCTAGGCAGGAAAGGTCAGCGAGTCTTGGTGACGGGTACATAAGTTCATGGGGAAGCAATGGCCGGAGATGGGCTTGGAAGATTAGGATCCAGTTCTGGAGGCCTCACAAGCCAAAGTAGGAATCAGGGCTTAATTCAGAAAGAGTGACCTATCGGACGTGCTTTACAGAAAACTAACCATGCAGTGGTTGTCAGCTCTGGAGATGCACATGACAACTCCTCTGGAAAGCTTCGGAAAATGCTGATGCCAAAGCCCCTACCCTCACTCAATTATGTCCAATTCTGGGCATGGGGCCTAGACTTCAGTAAGTCTTAAAATCCCAAAGCGACTCAAGCACAGCCAGGGTTGGAAACCAATGGAGATGACAAAGAACTGGTTAAGCTGGAATGAAGAAGTACGAGGAAAAGTCTACTGCAACAGTCCTACCAACAGGTGGTGGGGACCTCACCTAACACAGGAACAGGGAGGATGAAGAAGAAATGCTGATTTTGGAAGAAGTTTCAAAGACAGAATTTATATGACCTGGAAACCAAGAATATGAGCAATCAGAGAAGAAAAAATAGAGTACGATACAACTTCTAGCCCATGGCAATAATGACCAAGATCAAGCATGCAGAAAATCGAGCAGGTTTAAGAGAGAAAGAGTGACAATTAGTTCAGTTTTAGAGGCACTGCCTACTAAATTCCTCAGAGCATCTGGTAGAAATGTCCAGGAAGTCAGAAGAAATATCAGTCTGGATTCGGCTAGAGAAGAAGGCCAGAGAGTGGGGCACAGAGAACTGTGAAGGGTGCTTGCAGAATCCTTGTAAAAATCTGCCTTTAAACTTCAAGAATAGAAAAGACATGCACTTTTAAAGTTCTGCTCTATCCCCATCTATTCCACACTGTACATCAATGCCCCCATCGGCCTGGCATCACCAACAGGCCACAGGCATCCTGTCCCAACACCACTTCCTGGTTGTACGGCTTTGAACAAATCATTAGACTCTCTGGGTCTGGGCTTCAATTTCTTAACACTCAAAGGAGAGGGCTGAACTAGAACTAGATGCTCGCAAGGGGTCCTTCCAGTTTGAAGATTCCACAGATACATTACATTCTGAAGAGCAGAAATTATACATATAACTTATAATGCCTTCTAGCATTTATATATGCACTAATTTCTATAAGATTTATATTCCAGAAATGTTATATATTCCTGAGACTGTATACACGCACTTCATAAATTAAACAGATTTCAAGAAAGTTATATAAGCGTATTTCCTTTTGTCTGAAATTTGTTTGTCAAAAAGACACACTCAACATATTGTTTAGTCCTGAATACCAAATTTTTTTTGTTTTTCCTTTGCAATGCTGAAGTAAGGGGTTGCAAATTCCAGTGCCTAAAGGGACAGAGGCTCACATTAATGAGTAAAGCAGCCCAGAGGAGAGTGACAAACTCTAGCCCACGCCCCAGCTAAAGGGGGGCAGCAGCTCCACTGCGGATCCAGTGTTATTTCACTTTTTTCACAAAACCCAGAATCCCAGACTGTTTCAGGTATAATCTCTTGATATTTAAGTGCTGGCAACCAACACAAACCCAACAGGCCTGAGGCTGTCAGACTGTGCCCTGCCCCCAAAGTGTGCCATCCTCTGTGATTTTTACCTCTGAAAACATAAAGCATTCATAAAGCAAGAAAGAAGGCCCTATGTCAGTTCAGACCATAGGGTTTAGTGTAAGAGAGTTAGACCAATGACACCAGCCTAGGACTTGTAGCTACCTTTACACCTAGTGCCTATAATAATATCTCTCACAAAATACATTTTTATGAAACATCTGTGTGGGGTTTGAATGGAGAAGAGCACCCCTGATAAATGAATTCTTTGTGTGCCAAATATCAGGTGCACTTTAACACTTCGAGATAGGAATGTGATGATTTATACCCTGCTGACAGCAGCCAATACCCCTCGGTGTATTCAAAATAGAAAAATACTTTACTTAGCAGCAATATCGCTCTATTTCTGCTTTCAAACGGGGGGGTGGGAACCTTCTCTTTTTATTATACTGTTGGTTTTTTGTTTTTTTTTTTTTTTATGTGATGCACTAAGCAATCTGGCACACGTTAGCAGGAAGAGGCCAACCGTACATGGAATATACCGTTACCCTCATCTTCAAAGCATAATGAAATGTGATCTGCTACCAGATCACCTTAAAACCAGTACTACAGTGCAAAGGAGAGGCACTGCCAAGCAGGAGTCTGTATTCAAGAAGGTTGTCCTGTACTACCCAATGGACTCAAGGGGAGAGAAATCCATGAGTAAAAGCACAGAAAGAAGCCCAGGTGGAAAACTACAATTCAATAATAACTGTAATAAAGCTTCCAATGATACCCCAAAACACCTGGTCACAATGTGGGTTTCCAGTTCATCCTATGATGATTGTGACAGCAGAGGGCAGGTGATGGCGCTCTGGCTTGTAACACAAAACTTGTAACAGTTATTTACGAGGGGAGAATGTGTTTTCAAAGAATGGAAAAGAGTAAGGGAGAATTTGGAGTGAGGTATTTTAGCACACGATTTCAGTTTGTCTAAGGAAAAACTAACAAAAGCTTCCTCTTTAAATTATCTGCCTCGAGAAAGGTTTTCTTGTCATGCTCACTAGGTATGTGTCTTAAGTGGGTAAATATTGGGATAAATTTTAAGCAAATTCCTAAATACTAGCAAGTTGAGAGGAAAGGAGAAAACAAAGGATGCAGGAGTTGGGGAAGCTGGGTTGTACGAGGCTGTCTGGTACAGGAAGGGAATGAACTCTAAATCTGGAGAGACCCAGGGGAAGGGTGGAAAGAGGTGATAAACCCACGCTAGTAACAGCAGAAGCAGGAAGAGAAGGACAATTAGAAAGCAACACTTAATATGCCCCAGCACTACACTGTTCTTATTCCCATTTAACAGATGAGGAAGCAAAGGTCCTGCAAGATAATGAGGCCCAAGTCATACAGCTAATAAATGGTGTGGCATGGATTTGAATCCCACTGTCCTTTCTAGAATCCAGTGTCTCAACCACCATGTTATGCTGCCTCTCAAACTTGGAGTCCACAGGCCAATACTGAACAAAAGCAGGTAAAGACCAAACCAGAGGTGAGAAAAGAAAAGATGCCTTCAGAAATGCTTTTAAGGGCCGACTCCTCCTTACGGGAGGAAGAGTTGAAAGGGAAAAAGTGACAGCATTGCTGTCACTTCAAGGAGAGAAGAGAGCCAGACTCACTCTACTGAGATACGTTTCCCAGCTGCAACATAAAGATCACTTGCTTTCCTTTCTCAGTTGGCCAACTGCAAGAGAACTGAGTTTAAATATGTACCCACGAATCATGAAATCTGACCAATTTCTCAAAGTTATAAACAGAACAAATGGTCTGTTGTAAAGAGAAGTTCAATTCTACCATATATAAGTGTGCACACATGCATGTGTGTGTTTACTGATGACAACTGTATCTGAATCTCAAAGTACATCTAATCTAATTCTCACTTTTTTTGATAATTAGCTCTTTCAAAATCAGGTGCACACGTATGTTTATATTTTTATTACCAGGATACAGAAACATTTTTCTGAATCAGGAACATCCTCCCAGGATATTCTCTCAACCTCCTCTACATGAGAGAAGATCATACAGGTGCCTCAAACATTGTTATCTAAAATTATACCACAAAGTCTGTTCACTAGCATTAGAGATGTTTGGAATTCTTTTTCATTGATGAATTAAGTAGTGTTCAAGACACATGATCAGCTGAAAAGACTGTGAGTGCCAAGGAGCCTAGGAGCCTCATACCTTGAGAACTGTACTTGGAATCTAGATCTCATCTGGTATTATGAGAGAACCCTGTCACCTTTCAGCTAGAAAGTTGGCTAATTCTGCCACCAAAATAGTACTACTTTCTCCTCATACCTTTCCCATGAGATGTTTCCACCCTCAAAGGAGTAAGTTGTATGACTTTTCTGGGCATGCTTCCTGACACATCTCTGCCTATATGGCAGAATTCTGGCTGAGACATGCCTTCAGGGCAACTTACCACAGAACAGTGAGGGTGTGAGAGCAGGAAATATGTAACCCTGTTTCCTGCTCATCATGGTGGTTATCATACTGGCCAAAAGCTCTGACAGTTTTGGAAAGGCCAAATTGGCTCAATTTGGTTCTCAGTATCCTCCACCTGTTGCTGACCGGGTTTCTCTGATCAGCTGCAACATGACTTAATCGATCCACTTGGCTGCAATGGTTGAAACAGTTGGAATGGTTGACCTAACCAAACACTGAGATCTCCTTTCACAAAGTCTAGATCTATTAAATGTCACAACACAAAGCTGCCCCAGGGCATGAGACATTAGGAACTACAAAAGCAGCCAGAAAACAATTAACAAAATGACAAGAAGCACATACCTATAACTACTTTGAATGTAAACAAACTAAATTCTCCAATCAAAAAACACAGTGGCTAAATGGATTAAAAAAAAAAAAGGATCCATCTATATGCTGCCTACAAGAGACTCACTTTAGATGTAAGACACACACAGACTGAAAGTGACGGGATGGAAAAGATATTCCATGCAAACAGACACCAAAAGAAAGCTTGAGAAACTATAAGCAAAGACTGAAGCAAGAGACAAAAAAGGGCACTGCATAAGGATAAAGTAGTCAATCCAACAAGAAGATATAACATTTGTCAATTTTTATGCACCCAATACAGGAGCACCTAAGCATATAAAGCTGACATTAACAGACAGCAACAGAATAGACAGCAACACAATATTAGTAGGGGACTTAAATACTCTACTTTCATCAAGGGATAGATTATTCAAACAGAAAATCAATTAGGAAACATTGACCTTAAATGACACATTAGAGCAGATGGACTTAAGAGATACCTGTAGAACATTCCATCCAAAAGCAACACAATACACATTTTTCCCAAGTGTATATGGAATATTTTCCAAGATAGATCATATGTTAAGCCACAAAATAAGTCTTGATAAATTTAAAAGGATTTAAATCATATCAAGCATCTTTTCCAACTATAATGGTATAAAACTAGAAGTTACTTACATGAAATAAACTGGAAAATTCATAAATATGTGGAGATTAAACACCATGTCACTGAACAACCAATAGGTCAAAGAAGAAATCAAAAAAGAAATAAAAAATACCTTGACACAAATGAAAATGGAAATGAAACATACCAAAATTTATGAAACAGCAAAAGCAGTTCTAAGAGGAAAGTTCATAGCAATAAATGCCTATCTCAATAAATAAGAAAAGTCTCAAACAGCCTAACTGTATACCTCAAAGAACTAGAAAAAGAACAACTGAAGCCCAAAGTTAGTAGTAAGAAAAAAATAAAAAAGACTAGAGCAGAAGTAAATGAAATACAGATTTAAAAGATAGTAGAAAAGGTCAATGAAACTAAGAGCTAGATCTTTGAAAAGATAAAAAAAAAAATTGTCAAATTTTTAGCTAGGCTCACCAACAAAAAAAAGAGAGGACTCAAAATCAGAAATGAAAAAGATGTTACAAACGGTACCACAGAAATACAAAGAATTCTAAGAGAATACTATGAACAATTATACACAAATAGGAATACCTACAACAAACATGTGAATTCCTAGAAACGTATAAACTATCAAGACTAAATAATGAAGAAACAAATTCTGAACAACTGGTTACTAATAAGGAGATTGAAGCAGTAATCAAATACTTCCCAGCAAATAAAAGTCCAGGACATAATGGCTTCACTGGTGAATTCTACCAAACACTCACAGAAGAATTAATACCAATCCTTTTCAAACTCTTCCAAAAAACAGAAGACGAGGGAACCCTTCCTAACTCATTTTATGAGGCCATAATTACCCAGATACTGAAAACATACAAGGATGTCAAAAGAAAATTATAGGCTAATATGGCTGATGAAAAAAAATGCAAAAAACCCCCATCAAAATATTAACAAACCAAATTCAACAATACATTAAAGGGATCCCACCATGATCACATGGGATTTTTTCAGAGAATGCAAGGATGGTTCAACGTCCACAAGTCAATGTGATACACTACAAAATGAAGAATAAAAATCATATTATCATCTCAATACATGCAAAACATGCATTTGACAAAATTCAATATGCATTCATGATAAAAACTCTCAACAAAGTGGGTATAAAGGGAACATAAGTCAGCATAATAAAGGCCATCTATGACAAGCCCACAGGTGACAGCATACTCAATGGTGAAAAGCTGAGAGCTTTTCCTCTAAGATCAAGAACAAGACAAGGTTGCCCACTCTCAGCAATTTTATTCAACATAGTGTTGGAAGTCCTAGTCAGCACAACTGGGCAAGAAAAATAAATAAAAGGCATCCACACTGGAAAGGAAAAAGTAAAACCATCACTATTTGCAGATGACATGATATTACATATAGAAAACCTTAAAGACCCCATCAAAAATTATGAGGACTAATAAATTCAGTAAAGTTGCAAAATACAAAATCAATATTCAAAAACTTGTTGCATTTCTATACACTAATAATGAACTATCAGAAAGAGAAATTTAAAAAACAATTCCATTTACAGTTGCAGCAAAAGGAATAAAATACCTAGGAATAAATTTACCCAATGAGGTGAAAGACTTGTACATTTAAATACTAGAAGACATTAGTGACAGAAATTGAAGATGACACAAATAAATGGAAAGATATTCAGTGCTAGCGGACTGGAAGAATTAATATTGAATGTCCATACTACCCAAAGCAAAACACAGATTTAGTGCACTCCCTATCAAGATTTCGATGACATTTTCCACAGAAATAGAACAAACAATTCTAAAATTTCTATGTAATCATAAAAGACTGAATAGTCACAGCAATCTTGAGAAAGAAGAACAAAGCTGGAGGCATCACACTCACTGATTTCAAACTATATTAGATAGCCATAGTAATTAAAATAGTATGGTATTGTATTGGCAAAAGAACAGACACACAGATCAATGGAACAGAAAAGAGGACCCAGAAATAAACCCAGGCATATAGGTCAATTCATTTATGACAAATGAGTCAAGAACATACAATGGGGAAAGGACAGTCTCTTCAATAAGTGCTGCTGGGATAACTTGACACATGCAAAAGAATGAAACTGGACAACTATCTTATATCATCCACAAAAATTGACTCAAAATGGATTAAGGACCTGCATGTAAGACCTGAAACCAAAAAAACTTCTAGAAGTAAACATAGGTAGTAACATAGGTCTTGGTGATGATTTTCTGAACTGATACCAAAAGCAAAAGCAGCAAAGCAAAAATAAACAAGTGGAACTACATCTAAACTAAAAAGCTTCTGCACAGTGAAGGAAACCATCAACAAAATGAAAAGGCAACATGCTGAATGGGAGAAAATATCTGCAAATCAAATATCTGATAAGGGGCTAATATCCAAAATATATGAAGAACTCACACAACTCAATAGTAGAAAAACCAAACAACCCAGTTAAAAATGGGCAGAATATCTGAATAAACATTTTTCAAAAGAAGACATACAGATGGCCAACAGGTACAAAAAAGATGTTCAACATCACTAATCATCAGGGAAACGCATATCAAAACTACAATGAGATATCACCTCATGCCTGTCAGAATGGCTATTATGAAAAAGACTAGAAACGACAAGCCTTGGAGAAGATGTGGAGAAAAAGTAACATTTGTGGACTCTTGGTAGAAATGTAAACTGGGGCATCCACTATGGAAAACAATGTGGAGGTTCCTCAAAAAATTAAAGATAGAACTACCATATGATCTAGCAATTCCACTTCTGGGTATTTATTTTAAAAAAATGAAAACACTGATTTGACAAGATATATGCACACCCATGTTCACTGTAGCATTATTTGCAATAGTCAAGACATGGAAACAACCTAAATGTCCACTGATGGATGAATAGATAAAGAAACTGTGGTACATATACACAATGGAACATTATTCAGCCATAAAAAATAATGAAATCTTGCCATTTGTGAGAAAATGGATGGAACTCAAGGGCATTAAGCTAAGTGAAATAAGTCAGACAAAGAAAGACAAATACCATACAACTTCTCTTCCGTATGGAATCTAAATTTTTAAACAAATTCATAGATACAGAGAACAGATTAGCGCTTGCCATGGGGTAGGAGCTGGAAGGAATGGTGAAATTTTTAAAAATTTAACTTTAGTTTTTTAAAATGTATTTAAGCTAATACATTTAACAAAAAAAAATTAGAGGCAGAGGTAAAAGCAGAGCTTTTGAATCTTTCCAAATTCCCTCATAAAAACAGAACAACCTGAGAGCAAGACCAAAAACCAAACCAAAAAGAAATTGTTTGTTGGACAAATTTACAACAAAACTAGGTGACTAGGTATTGCCTCAAACACCAAAGTACCAACAGCTGTTGGAAAATACCAATACCAACCACAATTCCTGCAGGTTAGCTGCATGTGCACAGAAAGCAGCAGAGGGATACAACAGGGCAACTGAGGGACCTGAGAAAGAAACTCCCCAAATTTCAGTAAGTATTAAATGAAAAGTGTGATGAACCAATTTAAAACAGCAGATGAACCTGGGAGGAATTGTTCCCATTCTAAGAAAGACACAGTACACAGGGCTCACATTAAGAAACCCTGAAGAGTCTGGTGTAGTCTAGTGCAGTTAATCTCTCAAAACTGATCTGCCAAGACTCCACTCCAGGACAGGACCCACAGCAAGGAAAACCTGCTGGAAATAGAAGAATCAAAATTGAAAAGGACAGAGAAAATCAAGAGGAAAGAAATAGAAGGTTCAAAAAAAAGTGGGAAAGGAGAAGATAGTGTAGATATTTTAGAAAGCAGGCCAGTAGCCTAGCAGTAGAAAGCAGACAAGAAGAGGGAGCTCTATGAAGTTAGAAGAGCTATCTAAATCAAGCCTCCCTATCAAAAGTTCAGAAAAACAACTTACACATAAAAATGGGCAATAGAAAAAATTTTCAGATCAAACACTACACAAAATTATAAGAGGGAAAAAGGGAAAAAGAATAACACCCTACAGAAAATGAAAGCACACACCAGAAAGATATGTCATTTAGCAGACCAAAACTGTAACCTATTATTTTAAAATGAGCTAAAAGACATTAAGAATATGATATAAGGCATGAAAGAATAACATAAATCAGAATTAGAAAAACTGAGAAACGAAGGAAGAAAGAATGGACCTGAGAAAAAAGGAAAAAATCATTTGCAAAATGAGGAATATACTAAGAGGACACGAGAGTGAATGAATACAACGAATAATGCCTTAAAAGTGCTAGAAGGTTAAAAAAAGGAGGAGAAATTTAAAAATCAAGAAGAAATAAAGATAAAGACAAAAAGAATTTAAGGGAAAATGTCAAATATTTAAGTTAGGTAAAGAAGATCCAACATATGGAGAATAGGAATTCCTAAAAATGGAATAAAAGGAAGGGACCTGTCTAGATACCTAAAGCTATATTCAAAGAAACTTTCCTGAAATTAAAAAAAAAACAACTTGGGACTAGATGTTGAAAGAGGTCACTGGATACTTGAGCATACTGTACCAAAATGATCAACACCAAGACAGAGTCTAGTAAAATTTCTCGACTTAAGACTTAAGCCAGAAGAAAATGGAGTAACATAGCCAAGGTACTTAAAGAAAAAAATATGTACCAACCATTTTGCAGCCAGCAAAAATTGCTTTTTAAATTTAAATGGAGCAGCAAACTGTTGCCAAAATGCCCAAATTCAGGTAATGTATTTCCCAGGGGCCCTTCCTGAGAAATCTAATAGAAAAGGAGCTTTTGACAAAATGATCAAAGACATCAACGTAAGAACTAGCGCTGAGTTCTGAATATACTTACTTATAGAACTAAGACTAAAATGTGTTAAAAGGGGAAAGTACAGTATAAATGGCTATATGCTCTGAAAAGACAGACATAGTAAGCCATTAAAAAATAATAAAGATTAGTAATAGTATATGTAGTTAAGATGTTTAACTTCTTGGTAATCATAATTGGAGACTGTAGTATTAGCATTGTTATTCTGAGACTGTTGTATGTATGAGGTGGATAAATATGCAAATTAGCAATTATGGAATATTTTAATTCTATCAGCTCCCATATTCTCACGAACTGGGATCCTCAGCATAGTAGAAAGGAGATACATACCTATGTACCAGATAAGAAGCTAACTAAAAGCCCTCTAATCGTGAATATGAAGTGGAAATAATCAGTTGAATTCATGAGGTCTAGACATAGTGAGCAATCCAACAGCAATGAGCACAGTCAGCAGTATGAAAATTGTCTTGAAACACAAATTTCCACTAAGAGAAACCAAGCTTTTTTGGGCAAATATCCTATTTCAGTCCTCAGGCAAGAAATGTTCAAGGTGAGTCTGAAGCATCTCATCAGAGCAGTAAGCAAAGAAGCAATCAAAGACCAGTAGGATCATCTCAGGAGGACAGAGGAGCCAATGTAAACAAGTCCCATCATCAAAGATGGACAATTTGATCTGCAATAAAAAATAAGGAATTTAATGGACTGAAACTGACCAATGTTTACATTCATGATGCAGAAACGTATTAAAATTTACTGGTTGCTTTCGGAGGAGGATATGGAACCAATCCATAATTTTGAAAACTGGTAAACACAGGGGAAAAAACAGGCATTTTTCCTGTATCTCTTACAGGAACACTTCCATTGGGTAACCAAGGAGTAGCTGAACAGAAAAATTACCAAAGTATTCCAGCTAATAAACAGCGGAACTAGAACATCACCATTTTGCAACTCCCAGGGAATTAATGGATCTAGGCAGTGAGCATTAATGGCTACTAACATCACAAAAAGGAAGACAATAAGGTATTATGTCCCTCCTGAATGAAAGAACACAGTACCACTTAGAGTCTTGCCAAAGGGATCAAACAGGAGCCTCTGGACCCAACTGCCAATTCGCAGGAAATAGAGAGGGCAAAAGAACATGTGAGCTGAGGATGCGATCATCCAAATCCAGGCTCTTGGAAACTCTGCAGCTCATGTGGCCAGGGTTCTCCAAAAGGTAAAGTGTAAAGAAAAGAAAGGAATACAGGGGAAACTTGTATATTAAGAAACTTAAAAGACATATAATTTTTTTTTAAATGGGCAATACTAAACTAGGATGTCTAAGGATCCACATGTAGGTAATAAAATAATAACGAAACAAAGGGAAATGATTACTACACAAGTACTGGTCACTCTTGGAAGGGGCCTTGAGTGGGATCAGGCACTTGAAGGGTTTCTGGGTGGCCGGCAAAGTTCGATTTCTTGACTTGAATGGTTGTTACAAAGACATCCGCCATAAAACAACGGACATATAAATATATACATATATATAAACGTTGTCCAATACAGCAGCCACTAGCCACATGTGGCTATTAGAGTATAAACTAAGTAAAATGAAATAACTTAAATTTAGCTTCTCAGTCATACCTAGTCAGATTTCAAATACTCAGTCGACAGTGGCTTCCTTTTGGATGGTGCAGAAAATAGAACACACCGTACAGAATCAGTTTGTGTGTGTGTGTGGTTTTCTGTAATTGTTTTTTTACTTTATAATGAAAATTTCAAAGTGCATACCCCCGCAATACATTACACAATTGCATTTATTTGAATTTATCTTGAATACAATAATACTGGCTGTTCTTTGAAGCAATGGCCAAGGGTGTACACCTTCCAGAAGAGCGATGAATAATGTGAAATCATTTTACGGCATTAAGGGGCAGGAACCCTGCAAGTGCAATGGATCTGAGTTAAAGTTGCTAGTACACACAATACAAGAAACTTTCATCTCAAGGACAACGTAGTCGTGCCTAGAAAAGGTTAATAAGCTCTTCTTCACTATGGATTGAGAACTGATCATTTCAATTATCATTAAACATTTATTAGACATCAGGAGCAGGCAAGGCTACGGCCAAATACAGTAGCAGAGTTCTTGCCAAATGGACACTCCAAACAAGGCACTTAAGATATATAACCCAATTACACAAAAGGAGGACAAGGAAGCACTCCTTCCACCGGGCTGGAGATCCTTAGGTCAAAGACATCATACCTCTGTACGACTGCTGAGCTCACAGTAAGGATGAAGGAGGAAGTTCCTTTGAAGAGATTCGAAGGAGGTGTATGAAAGGGCAAAGTGACAGCCTGGCCAATAGAGTCATAACAAGTTTTCAAGCAGAGCAAATGACATCAGAGAAATGGGAGGCTAGACGTTCCCACAGATCAAAGTGACATCTACAAAAATATGTGACATAATAGAGCAGAGAGCCGAAAAAGAAATAATTCCGAGGTCAAAATAGAGACTCTCAGGGAACAAATGTATAAAAAGGCAGTGGTGTCCACTAATCCTCTCAACTCAGTCCTCAACCCTCCTGAGTTGCCAGCAACTCAAGGGGCAGTGCTACAGAAGAGGATAATTATAAAGGAGGCATTCTGAATAAACTAGAGAAAAGGGAGAGAGGAAAGAAACATCCCAGCTACAAAATACGATTCCAATCGAGTCTTTAATTATCCAGAGAGAATATAAATATTTTCTTTAAAATAATCTAACAGATGCTAAAACAATGAGGAAAAATATAAGACTATGGAACCTGTGATCCAGTGCAATACAAAGGGCACAAAGAGGCATTAACAGTTAAAAGGTGCAGAAAATCAGTAACGTCAAATTATACCTTGGTTATCATACATGGGACCACACAGCAAAGAGCAGGCTAGCTTTGAGCCAAGATAAAGGATGCTTAACTAGAACGTGATCTAGAATGGGTTAAGGGCAAACAATAAGAAAAAGAAGAAAACTCAAAATCAACAGGGTGTCATTCCTTCCCCCTCCATTCCAATCTGAGCCTTTTAATCTCCGAAAGCCCATCACATGTTTACTTGTATCTGGATATGATCCAAATATTCTGTGCACCTCTCTTTTACATTTATTCTATCGAGAAAGATTTGGCAACTGAAATCTATTATGATGTCAAAAGGTATCTGACAACATAAAATGTATCCCGCTGAGTTGATGTCTCACACGGCTAAATTTACAACAACAGGAGTATCATAAAAATTACAAGAACTGCAAATTAACCACTGATTTCTAGTTCACTGACATAAATAATAGTAAGGACCTGGATAACTTCCAAATGTCTTTACCACTGTTTAATTTGTCAAAATCTATCAAGAGCCATTCAACCACAAACCTGTCCTCTAAGGTACATTATCATTCCCACACTTCGATTAGCATCAGGGGCAACCCAAGGAAGACTGCATAATCACTAAGACTCCATGAGGATTCTTCTCTCCCGTTTGTTAATTCCTCCATGTGTCAGTATCTCACTCTTTCTTAAGTACCACTCTTACTTTCAATTAGTTATTTAAGATCATTTAAAAATTTGGCTCTAATCTTGTGAGCTATGTCTGTCTGCTTTCAAAATCAGTCCCTCATTACAGTGTTAAGGTTCCTACTGGGCTCAAATTAGCAAGATTTTCTGTTTACTTCATATTTGTGAACCAGGAATGCAGGTAACAGTATGGTGCTAGAGTAGTTAGCTGACACCTGTTGGGAAACCCAGCAGGTAAGGAGGTCACACGTGGAAACAAAACGACAAAGACAATAATTCCTTTCTCAGAGAAAGTTCAGATACAGAACCACATGGTTTCCTCCACTAACAATCAACTCTATGGACTATTCACAGAGATGACAGGAAAAGAAAATGG
Source organism: Balaenoptera musculus (assembly GCF_009873245.2). Lineage (NCBI taxonomy): Eukaryota > Metazoa > Chordata > Mammalia > Artiodactyla > Balaenopteridae > Balaenoptera > Balaenoptera musculus. Next base: position 84,757,038 of record NC_045795.1, read on the forward strand.
TTTTTAACTTAAATGTAAAATCTCTTCTGAAAAACCATATTCATTCATAGGGAATTTAAAATCACCGCTAAACTACTTCATCGCTCATGGATAAACACCGAAATGTGGATAAGGATAATAAAATGGCTAAAGAAATAAAGAAATGAAACAGAAATGACTTTTAAGATTTTTATTCAGTGAAAATGACCTATTTATGTCTAAATGTATGGGTGTGTGTACACATGTGAGTATTACCCCACCCCCTGCTTTCCCACTGACATATGTCTAGAACAAATGTATAGTACTGCTGAAAAGAGAAAAATTAAATATTTGGCCATAATACTGTTAGCAAAAACAATCACTCAGTAGTATCATTGACTAAGTAGAAGCTGTATATGCATTTCTGCCGAAACTAGGCAGTTCTAACTCTTTGATTAGTCCTAATACAGTGAGTGCAGGGAGCTGTGTGATAGATACTAAGTAAATGTAGCATACACTACTTGTGCCCAAATTGGTTGATTTCACATTTCTGTATTTGGGGGGAAAAGCAATTTCTGTATGACAGATGCACCTGCAGTTTGCCATGTGACCTACACACAGAAAGGGCTACAGAATCATAGGTTTAGCAACAACGAGAAAATTGCATTTTATTCTTTTTTGCTAAAAAAAGCATATTTTTGCCATGGAACATGTTTGTATTCAGTTAGTCCATGTCTACCCAGAGTAAGTGAAGAATAGAAATGCAACACTGATTTACATCTGGGTAAGTCAAAGCCCCCGTCAACCTGCTACCCGAGACAATGTTGGTTTGGCCTCAGTTGGACCCTACTGGTCGCCTACAGTAATAAAATGCATGGGATAAAAAAGCCATCCATCCTTCACTTCTCTTTACCAATGTAAGTGTGGCCTAAATGTCTCCATCAGTGTCAGAAAGTTGCCCCATTATAAAACTAAGCTTTTTCATCAGTGTGTGTAATTTTTAAACCCTAAGACTGAATGAAGTCCTGAAAGTAGGTGACACAACAAGAATGCTCTCTTTTTAAGAAAGTCTTCACCTAAAAACAGAGTCCTGAAATACATGAAGCAAAAACTAACAGAACTGAAGTGAGAAACAGACAATTCAACACTAGTAGTTGGAGACTTCAATACCCTACTGACAATAACGGACAGAACTAGGCAAAAGATCAACAAGAAAACAGAAGACATGAACAACACTAAGAATCAAATAGACCTAGCAGATATCTATAGAAAGTCCCACCCATCAACAACAACAGAATAGGCACTCTTCTCAAGCACACATGGGACATTCTCCAGGACAAATCATACATAGGCTAGGCCATAAAACAGACCTCAATAAATTTCAAAGGACTGAAATAAAACAAAGTACGTGCTCCAATTACAACGGAATGGATTGGAAACCAGTAATAAAAAGAAATGTAGAAAACTCACAAATGTGGAAATTAAACAACATATGCCTAAATAACCAATGGGAAAAAAGAAACCACAAAATAAATTAGAAAATACTTGGAGATGAATGAAAATAATGACATAACATACCAAAACTTATAAGATACAGGTAAAGTAGTGCTCAGAGGGAAATTTATAGCTGTAAACACCTATGTTAAAAAAGAAGAAAGATCTCAAATACTTATTTGAGTTAATCAACGGGTTAAATCCACCAATATTTTCTGGAACTTGATTCTCCAGTCCTAAGACTAAGCAACAATAGATAACTAATAAGAACCTGCTGTATAAAAAATTTTTTAAAAAGAAAAAGAAAAAAAAAAGACTAAGCAACTTTCACAGCAATCATTTTTAACTCAGTCAAGATACAGCTTTGAAGTTGTGTCATACAGAATGTCACAAAGTTACTTATACGTGGAAGTTTTTGGTAGAACACGATTCTCTTCTCAGTAATTTCCTAAATGAAGAAACTGAGATCATGTAACAAGTTAGCAGAAGATATAGCTTTAAAACTTCGCTTTTCTGAATTTCACTCTAGTAGTTTTTCGGCTGCAAAAATAATTAGCCTTGTGAATGTAAGTTTTCCATGGCTTAAGATATTTACATGCTGTAAACTGGTAAATTTTTGGCTTACTATTGCCATTCTCATTTCTAGATGTCCATATGCATTTCCATGTACACATCAGGAATTACAAATCTACTCTGAAACTCATCAAAAGTGTCAGACCACCTCTCCTCAACAAAGCATTTACTGAAAGATTCCAATGACAAGATAAATGATCTCCACTGTCTCTATCAAGATCAGAGTGGATGACTTTGGGATTGGGGGAGGGAAAGGAGGAATGCGATAAGGAAGCAAGAAAGGCAAGGATAAATTCTGGCTCCTAAAACTACACTGAGTTATGGGAGACCACACAATATGGTCTGGGTAACCTGAAACTCTTAACCTAGAAAGATAGTGGAGCAAAGGCCATCTTCTTGCTGGTCAAACGATCTATGAAGACATAACAGTGAATAATCTGGATTTCAAAAGCAAAGAGACCTTGACTCAAGTGTAAAATCTGCCATTCTGAAAAAAAATTTATTTTGAATTAATTATAGACTTATAGGAAGTTGCAAATATAGTACCGAGTCCTATATACCCTTCACCTAGCTTCCCCCAATGATGACCTTTTACATAGCTGTAATACAATATCAGAACAAGGAAAATGGCACTGGTATATTGCTGTTAACCAGACTCTAGAATTTATTTACTTTCATTTACTTTTTTCGTAACCCCAGGCAATTTAACGTAGCTAACCTCTTTGATCCGCAGTTTACTTATCTGAGACACGAAGGTAATAAGAGTAGCTATTTCAAAATATTCATAAGGATTTAGTAAGTTAGTGCTAGCATATTACAGTAGTAGCTGACAAACAGTAAAAACGTGATAAATGTTCAGATTATAATTATTTTTTTTTTTTTTTTTTTTTAGCAGGAATGCCTTTTTTATTTGTTTATTTATTTATTTATTTTATTTATGGCTGTGTTGGGTCTTCGTTTCTCTGCGAGGGCTTTCTCTAGTTGTGGCAAGTGGGGGCCACTCTTCATCGCGGTGCGCGGACCTCTCACTACTGCGGCCTCTCTTTCTGCGGAGCACAGGCTCCAGATGCGCAAGCTCAGTAATTGTGGCTCACGGGCCCAGTTGCTCCGCGGCATGTGGGATCTTCCCAGACCAGGACTCGAACCCGTGTCCCCTGCATTGGCAGGCGGACTCTCAACCACTGCGCCACCAGGGAAGCCCCAGATTATAATTATTAAACAAGACTTCTGGGATTTCTAGTTCTGCTCTGACATATTCCTTGAAGCTTTTCTTACTACCCACTAATATAGAGATGGCATCTGCCACCGTTTATAGCTTGACTAAACTCAAAGGACAAAAAAACACTGGAAAAATAACAGAACGTAGCCTACTCTAAAGCTTAAAAGGAACTCTAACTCAAATTCCTTTTTGTGTGTGCCCATATCCTGATTTTTTGAAACTTCATTTTTCCAACAGTGAAATGACTCAGGTACTACTGAAACCTTTTTTGAAACCTTTGAGGGGAAAAGCAGTGGACTAACGAATTAAAATAGCTGAACCTTAAACCAACATCTAAGAATTATCTATTTTAAATGGCTTTGCTTCCCTGTTTCGGGGGTGAGGGGTAGGTTTGGAATTTTTTTCTAACATACGTTTTTAAATCTTAATAAGACGTTTATTTTAATCAAACAGATTGAACACAAGCCTGGGTCCACCACGCTACAGTTTCCAAACCTACCTGTGTCAACACTCAGGGACGTAGGGCTCTTTAAGAAGCGGGCTCTTTATTAGGTCATGACTAGGCTTCTGTTTGGAGGCACTTTTTGTATACGTGAGAAAGAAGTGCACATATAAACAGTCAGTTCCAGGCACAATCAAGGCTCCCCAGTCTGGGGGCTATCCACGCTCCTGTCAACGGTTTGTGTGAGCCCAACCAAAATCCCTCTGGCTTTGGCACTGCTGACATACGCCAGTGCCCACAATGCTCCTGGGCCCTACCTCCTTCACAGCTTTATCTTAAGGACACGAGTGTTTAATTTACAATGAGGAAAGAAGAACTTTGCTGGATGTTCCCCCAGCTTTGAAATTTTCAAACCTTGAGAATGGATGAAACTGAAATTTTTAAGATTTTTTTTTTTTGGGTTCTTTCTCTTTTTTTTTTCCTACTCTTTTTTCTTTTTGCAAATTAGCTGCATTTTCAAAACCTGCCACCCACAAACAGTCTGAAACACTGAAGTGTCTGCTCTGTTTCTATCAACAGACATTATTTGGAATCACTTAAAAGGACAAATAATATGTCCACTAATCAGCCAAACAGCTAGAGTAGACATCTTTGGTTCATGTGAATGCTCAGATGTCTCTTCCATGCTCCTAAAGTCAGACCAGACAAGAATCCTATTTGGCTGGCTTTGGCACTGGTTTCAGATTAGAGCAAGCATCTCAAACCAAGTCATCTCCAAGGGAATCACTTAGGGTTAACTAAGATCGTAGGAAATTAATTTCACAAATACAAGACTTGATCTATTCCAACTACCACATACATCAATTAACTAACCTATAAGCCTTGGTTTTCTAATCTCAAGATTTATTTTTAACTGGATCAAAGAAAAGACTTGGGGATGTGAGGAAGCAACTTTTTTTATTTTATAAATTATACCAGAATGATCAAAACCTGGTTTCCTACCTGAATTAAAAAGAAGATGTCTTTACCTCTGTGGACCACTGTCTTCTGTCCAGTTCTAACTCCCTTTTTCTCGACATGAACATATGTTTCCCTTAAAATTACTTCTTTTTTCCTACCCTGGTGTTATGCAAGATCCCTGCTTATTTTGGCGATGGAGACAAAATAAGAAGAGCCACCCAGAGTTCTCCATTCCAAAGGGAGGAGCTTCCCAAGAAAAGCAAAGTTGTGCTGTTGTATTTCCTTTCAGCACTGCTGAAGAGCAAGAGGCATTCTTCAAAGCGGAAATCAGGACAAATGAGGGGGCTGCTTCTGAAATACCTATTAGAACCATGAATGGCAGGTGTAGGCAGGGACCATCTAAAGGTTCATGATCACTTAGTGCTTGTAAAAAAAAAAAAAAAAAGGAATTGGCAAGAAAAAGAAATATAAGAAGTGAGGTGGTTAAGTACACCCAACATGCAGTAAGAAAAGACACCTTTCAAACAAAAAATATGAGACAAAGAGATGCCTTTTATTTCAGAGAGAGCCCAGGAAAATCCAAACTCTCAGATGGAGAAGGCGAACCTTGCCTTTATCTCTACTCTCAAAATCCTCACAAAAATGGCCATCAGACCTAGGTGAAAGGCTGTGAAATTAAGGAGGAGCCAGCATGCTCCTACAAGAAAAACAAAGAGAGCCTTGCATATAGGATATTGGTTTCAATGAGGAAGGGTGGACGCCAAAAACAGTATAAGAATTAAGTGCTCACATAATAGATCACTGTTTGAGTGAGGCGCTCCTGCAGATGCTGGAGTGACCTAAGCCTCACACTTGGAAAGGTTGTGTGACTGGAGCCATGATATATAAAGTAAGACCCAAGCGCCAAAGTTCTGATTGAGCCAAGCAAACGTGGCTGTTTTTGTTGGGTGGAAGAGGCATTTTTTTTTTTTTCCACGGAGCAAAGAATATTACGGTAAACATCTGCTAACCATGACCACAGAAGGGGTGGTTGTTTTCATCCAGGGTCATTTTAAAGGAATAAATGTAATTAATAAAACCACCGAGTCATAGTACCCAACCTTCCAATAAGGCTGCTTGCTTCTGCCCACGGACCTATTTATTAAAGAAGCACTTAATTGAGAAAGTTCCCTGACATTGCCATTAAGACTTCTTGGGGACCACTGATGTGGGGTAAGAATGTTCTGTCTTAAGGGATACTTGAAAATACAACTGGGACTTCCCTGGCGGTCCAGTGGTTAAGACTCCGTGCTTCCAGTGTAGCGGGTATGGGTTCGATCCCTGCTAGGGGAACTAAGATTCCACATGCCACACGGCACAGCCAAAAAAACAAGACAACTGGACTTCACTTCTTATCTCATTCCTTAGGGAGTTGTTTTCCAGAAGGTCCTCTATTGGCAAATTATTATTATAACACATGTATTATTTAAGTATCTGAAGCCCCATTAAAAGAAAGAAATTAATGTTCCAATGGGTTTACCTCACACATAAAAGTCCCCGAGGATGTCTCTCTGTCAAACTATGTCTTTTGAAAATGACTAAAAATTCATATACTCCAGAATGGTTTGGGTTTTTAAAAATTCCTTATTTGGTTCGTTCTTTTGGAAGGAATGGGGAGGTAGGGAAACTGAATTATTCAGGCTGACTGTCATTCAAATCTGTCAAACTGGAGCTCAAAACATCACTTTACCTTTGAACAACCAGCCACAAGCCCCTCCAAAATGAGCGTCACCTATAATTATTACTAAATGTTCCCAATTAAGAGAAAATAATCAAATTCATAAAAACCCAATTTCCATTTTGAGTTAAGCAAAGTTCTGCTTTATCTACAAAGTCAGAGGGTCTTCTAGCCTTAAAGAAGCCAGTTTTGCATAAACTAGATGCTTTCACTGAATCAAGTTAAAGAACTAAGGTTTCCTATTTCTGACCTATGGTCACCTCAATATGACCAATCAACAAGATACTAAGTTCACTGAGTGTAAAAAACATTTTCTCTTTCTAGCTCTACTTCCCATGGAACTAGAACACAGCAATTCATAACAGTCAGACTTCAGTAAGCTTATTGAAAAAATAAATATTAACTTCATCAGCCCCACTTACTCTCATGGTTGCAGTATCGGACAGGGTCCCTGCTGTTGGACCGGCTCTAGGAGTAGCCTGGGAGCGTGGGATGGGAGACTGTCAGTGTTCCAACTTTTCCACCAATCAGTGTTCAACAAATACCTATTCAGCACCTCCTAGGTGCCTGTTACAGAGTTCAGTGTGTGTGTGCGCATGCGTGCACATGTAGGTGTGTGCGAAAGCAGGGAGGGAGTGAAGGGTGACGTGCTGTCTTCTGAATGCTACTGACACCTCATAGAACTGTTAGGGGAAACTAACACAAATTTCAGGGTTCACTGAATCTGGAAAATTATTCTTGTGTTTACTTATTTGTTCATTATCCGCAAGGCTCAGCGTTCTGTGGTAAGAAGGAAGGCAGGCAGAGATGGAGATGGAGTAAGCAAGCAAGGTTTTGATACTCCAACTGCCCTTAAGTGATGAGGAGCCATTCAACAAGACAGAGAAAGGACTACAAAGGCCCAATCGTATTTAATAACTGCCAATGCCTTCAGCTGTGAAAGAGAGCAAGCCTTAATGTAACCCACTAATTCCACCCCCCAACACAGTCAAGACTCATTTCCACAAGTAAGTCCAGTAACAGAGGCCACTGTGGTCAGAATTGGAATATAACCATGTGTCGTGTCACTACACTAAATTATGCTTAAATAAAAATGCAATGCATCCATCCTATTTGTATAATAGAGGGGTTAAATCAGTTATAATTTTCAAGCTTTAAAAGAAAATTCCAAGCTTTTAAGTCTATTCCTAGTGAAAGATAATGTGACAAATGTCATAATAAAAAAATAACTTAGGAGGAAATAATTCTTTATCCTTTTAAAATTTTCCTTATGAAATGCATCATTTTACCCTAATGCATTTCAACATACTTATCCCTAAATGTAAATCTGTTTTGATAAAATGAAGAGCATTTTAATCCAAATTGCACAGTGATGCTTCTACACTGATCTGTTATAACTTAGTAATCAGAGTTAACAGACTGCCTAATTAACCAAGTCATCATTTGCCAAGATCCAAATATGGGATGAATTGTGGGCCAAGGAGAAAATATGATGGACATGAAAATTATTAATTCAGGGAAGCATTAAAAGCATGTGGAGTTAAAGTTCTTTGCTAAATCTTACCATCGTTAATATCCTTAATTTTTATAATAGAAGTAATATGTGAAAATAAAAAAATATATTACAGTCAGGGTATATGGAAAAACATTTTTGGATCAACTAGTTATTAGTCACTGATACAATAAATTACTTTTTTAAGCCTTTGACAACCTATGGGGTAAAAATCACAGACACCCTCTGACAGTAAGTAACATCCATTAAGTTAAGTGCTTCCTAGGTGCCACCATCATGATCAGTGTTTCATATGGGTCAATATGTTTATTCTCCATATAAACCCTAACCCTTGGGAAGGTACTATGTTTATCTTCAGGTAACATTCAAAAACTGAAGTTCAGAATTTTTTTTTTTTTTACCCACAAGAATGTATGAATAAACAAACAATATCCGATCCTTTCAAAATTCTTAGAGAAGTGTTATTAGAAATTCTATAATTTAACTCACCAAAACTTTACCCATGGAAGCTTTATTCATTCATTTGTTATGTACTTATTAGTGGGAGAAAGGCAATCGGGGTAACTTGAAAAATGCCATGTGGCTAGCCTGGACAGAAATCCTTCATCAGCAGCTATTTCCCATCAGTAACATCACTGGTATGGCCTAAAAGACATGTATATTTTAACTGGCCTAAGATATTTTATAAGCCGTTTCCCCTAGGTAATCCAAATCCAAGTCCAAATGTAGGGTTTAATTCTAGAAGAGACAGTAAGTCCACCAATCTGATCATTTTTCCCTTGGCTACTTGGTAACTCCTATTCATCCTTAGGGGTCCCAGCCAGATCTCACTGCTTCTGGGAGGGCTTCCCATCTCCCACCTCCAGTGCCTCCTCCCCAACCTCATATACACCTGTACAATCTATCAGTATTCCTGTAGCTTCTCTATCACTGTATTATAATCGACCTTTCTGTCTACCTTGTAGATGTAAGTATGTTGATATCAAAGACCTTGCTTTAGGACCTACGACAGTGACAGATGGTTGGCGGATGGCTGGACAGAAGGACAGATAGAAGGAGTACAGCAATGAATGAAGCCCAGGCTCCTTGAGGACAGAGGCATGGTAGTATTTTTGAGGCAAAACCCACTTCATCGATGTAAATGTCACTGGAGATGTCCAAGTATTAGGCACAGAACTTAATGGGGAACATCTCAGATGACACTCAATCCTGGATAGCTGGGCTATATGATATTTAAAGGTTCCTGCCAACTCTGTAATCCTATATCTTTACTGTGCATCAAGTACAGTGCCTTTCTGAGCGATCCTGGATCCTGGACCAGGAAAAAAGATAGTTATAAAGGATATGATTGGGACAACTGGATGAAATTTGAATAGGGACTGAGGTTTGGACTATATTTTATTAATATTGTATCAATATTACCTCATTGTACTGTGGTTATGTAAGAGAATGTCCTTGTTCCTAGAGAAAAAAAAGCCTGATTTATTTAGGAATAAAAGGGTATGACATCTGCAATCAACTCTCAAATGGTTTTGAAAATAATTATGTATAAGTATAGATATATGTGTGTATGTGTATTATATAGGTAGATCGATAAGAAATGATAAAGCCAAGGAGCAAAATGTTGAATCTAAGCAAAGGGTTGCTTTTGGGAAGTTCCTTGACTATTCTTGCAACTTCTCCGTAAGTTTTAAATTATTACAAAATTAAAAGGTGCCTGTGCTTCAAAAAACAAAAAAAAGTACAGTGCCTTATAGGATATATATGCGCACTCTACCTTCCTAGAACTCTGTCCCTTTCTTCTGTAACCAGCACCCCTTTCACCCACTTTCCATTGTCTTGTGCAGGTCAAAGGTCATTCACCTCTCTTGAGACGAGCATGTGACCCACGCCAGGCTACCCACTGCTTCACTCCTCCCCCCCACCCAGCCTTGCTCCAACCCCAGAAACTGTTTCAGTGATAGGCACATGGCACACAAGGGACCAGTCACAGAACCAGGAAGATCCAAATTCTATGAGAGCTGCTAGAACTTATAAACAAAGATTCCTTTCTGCTGGAGTTGCTACAAAAGCAGAGTGATGAATGGTTATATTGCAACGAACTGGTCAACAACTCCATGAATGAATCCAACACAGCGCATTGCACGAGACTTGAGACCAAGACTTAACAGCGTGATCGGAACCCCCCACTCCAGATGCTCCTGAAGCTCATTCTACCAGCCAACTTTTCAGCATCATGAGCCAATTAATTCCTCTTTATGCCTAAACTGGTCCCAAGTCACCCAAGAGACCTAACAAATGGTGGGCTCAGTATTTGAAGGCACAGACACATTAAAAATGGTCTGCTGTTGTGTTAACAAGGAGATACAGACAATTCCAATCCCTGGAGTAAAAACTGCTTATTTGTTGGTCTTTTGCAACTGGCTTTTCTATATTTTTTTCAAGCCTGATATTTTACTATGTTTTTAAAAACCTATTACCTGTTATTTTTGAATGTCAAAGTCCTTGGCATACAGCTTATGAATCTGGAATTCTATTGACCAAGTAACCAAAGAGCTTCTAACTTTGCTACCCAGTGTTACCTGTAAGTACCCAGATCTTCACTTTGGTAAATAAAAAGCCTTGCAGGTGAATGTATCTCAAGAACTAAACCTGCTTGCTGGGAAAATGCCCCAGGTACAGGACTGCTGCTTTGGGAAGGGGACCCTCTCGCCTGCCACACTTTTCGACACAGGTGATTGAGCGGAACAGATCAATCGTTGAGTAGTCAGAGGCTAACACGAACTAAAATGAGGGCTGCAGAGATGAGGTTAATTAGAATAATGTACCAGAGAAAAATCACTCAAAGATCTAGAGAAAACGTCTTAACAGGCACATCCAACTAGAGACTGAAGAACGCCAATTAAGTGGCTGTCCTTGTTCTGAATCACATCGGGACTTACTTTTATTTCCCAAAGCTCTTGTACTAGCAAAAAGAATTAAAGCATTTGAAAAAGGCTACTAAGATCAAACAGAGCTGGCTAGATGGCACTGAAGTATAAAGTCTCAACACGCAGCGTACAAGCAGCCCCAGAGTGAAAAATGTATGTTCAAACAAAACCATGCTTGCAAATCAACACCCTAGGAAGATGCTTACATGGTGAAAACAATATGGTGCAGTGGTTAGGAGCCATGGCACCAGAGCAAGAGTGGTTGGGTTTGAATCCCAGCTCTACTTCTAATGAGCAGAGAAGTGTGAGGGAATCATTTCACCTCACTGGGCCTCAGTTTCCTCACCTATAAAATGGACTTTTTAGAATCATACACATCTCATAGAGTTTTTGTGAGCTAATATGTAAACTCCCACTAAAGGCAGCTATTACAGGGTAGACTTTTCACAACTAGAGTGTTTCTCTTCACCGCTGGTTTTGGGAATTTCTCAGGATTAGGTTTTTCATAGGTTTTAAAAATTCTACTGTTCTCTCGCATTACTTGCAAGGGAGAAGGGGGAAACTACACACACAAGGATTGGTGGTAACATGAAATGCAAGTTCTTCTAGGCATATACAACTATAGAAAACCATATGCATGCTTTTCTAGTAGAATTTTTTAAAAAATGATCATGTTTACGAAGTGGGCTGGAAGTGAAGGAATGGATTTGTGTCACCGGTAACAAATGATCTGGGACAGAAACGGACAAAGACTAGGCACGGCCTCTCTTGATGTGAACACCCAGGGTAAAGGTTGACTGATGGTCCCTAAGAAGTGGCAATGAGAGATTCAAGCCCCAGCACATCATAACCAGACTCACCTGGCCCTGAGAGGGGCACTGAACGCAGCAACATTTCGAAACATCAGAGAAAACCCCTTGGAACGTTCCTAATCTTTCCCGCTGATGCTCAGGCATCAGGATATTGAGAAGACGGCTGCATGGGTGGTGATCCAGGTTGTCAGGCTTCCCGTGTAAACGACACGAATCAAGTCTCGCATTACACGGATCTGTTTCCCCTTTCGTGATTATTGTTTTCGTTTCTGAAATGGTATTTGGAGACAGGGGTGTTGCATGTTTTTTATAGATGGAAAAAAAGCTGGGTCTTTGCCACTCCGAGGGCTGTTATGAGTCTAATAAAGGTTTTTCCTGAATCGTTTGCTTCACTTAACTCCTACTCATTGAACTTCAGCTTTTTTGTTTCTGAAAAGGACATTAGGAACCAAATTTGATGCCCTAAACTGTATTTTACTCATGCTTTTTATTAAGCTTACAGGCTACAAATTATAGATCAACAAAAATTAATGGCTTTTATTTTTTTGAATAAATTAATCAATTTATTTATTTTATTTATTTATTTTTGGCTGCGTTGGGTCTTCGTTGCTGCGCGCGGGCTTTCTCTAGTTGCGGTGAGCGGGGGCTACTCTTCAATGCGGTGCGCAGGCTTCTGATTGTGGTGGCTTCTCTTGTTGCGGAGCACGGGCTCTAGGCATGCGGGCTTCAGTAGTTGTGGCTCGCGGGCTCTAGAGCGCAGGCTCAGTAGTTGTGGCGCACGGGCTTAGTTGCTCCGCGGCATGTGGGATCTTCCCGGGCCAGGGCTCCAACCCGTGTCCCCTGCATTGGCAGGCGGATTCTTAACCACTGCGCCATCAGGGAAGCCCCTAATGGCTCTTTTAATTTCTTAGATAACCCTAGCTCTTCCATAAATCATGTCAATGAGAGTATGTGACTTGATATAGTTCATCTTTTACCACCAAAAGCTGTGGGATAGAGAGAGAGACAAATCCCTCTCTGTGCTTGGGCTTTCACACAGCAAATGCACAACGAACGGCACAGTTCAACCAGGCCCCACCTAACACAACGTAGCAACCATAACAGACCCTCTACCTTAAGCAGGTGAAAGAAATAAAAACTCACAATGAAAGATATTTATATCTACCTCCTTTCAATCCATACAGACTTGAATTTTCTTTCAAAAAAGAGATATGTAAATTTGCAGGACCAATACATCAAGGGTACAATTTTTTAAAAATATTTATTTAGTTAGTTAGTTATTTATTTGGCCGCACTGGGTCTTTAGTTGCGACATGCAGGATCTTTGTTGCCGCCTGTGGGATCTTCTTTTTTTTTTTTTTTTTTAGTTGTGGCATGCATGCGGGATCTAGCTCCTTGACCAAGGATCGAACCCGGGCCCCCTGCATTGGCAGTGCAGAGTCCTAACCGCTGGACCACCAGGGAAGTCCCCAATTTTTTTTTTTTTTTTTAAAGAACAATGTATTTTTTTTTAATTTAATTTATTTATTTATGGCTGTGTTGGGTCTTCGTTTCTGTGCGAGGGCTTTCTCCAGTTGTGGCAAGCGGGGGCCACTCTTCATCGCGGTGCGCGGGCCTCTCACTATCGCGGCCTCTCTTGCTGCGGAGCACAGACTCCAGACGCGCAGGCTCAGTAATTGTGGCTCACGGGCCCAGCTGCTCCGCGGCACGTGGGATCCTCCCAGACCAGGGCTCAAACCCGTGTCCCCTGCATTGGCAGGCAGATTCTCAACCACTGCGCCACCAGGGAAGCCCCCCAATTTTTTTAAAATTAGAATTTCCAGGCAACTTAAGACATGGTCTATTGTGAGGCAGGAGATCAAATGAGCTCTGATTACTTAAGGATGAAACATCTCCCCAGCCAGGCGGCGTAAGGACAGTGCAGGACCTTGAACTCCAAATTCCCAAGGTGTTTTTGCATGTGGGTTGGGCTCCAAACACTGAGCCATCCCAGTATTTGAGGTTTATCACTGGCCTTATCTGAAACAGATCCCTCACATCCAACACTCGACATGCTAACAACAAATATAAAACAGGTCATCCCACTGTTCGCTCATTTTCCACTTTTTAAAGGTAATTCCGTGCATGAGATGAGTGAACCTAATAGGGAATCCAGGCTCTTCGCCATCTTTGCCCCCTTTAAAATGAAGATCACAAGAAAGTGCGTTATGGGTTTTGTCAGTGTGGTTCCCAATACCCTTTTGTTGATCTTCCTGAATCAAGAGCATCGTTATTCTGTCCCAGATCCTGTGCAAAGCACCATACACATAGCATCTCATTTAACCCTTGCACAAACACTACGAGCTTATTTAGGTCACGCTATTTCCCCTGCCTCAGGTAAGTAAACTGAGGACCAAAGAGAGAAAGTCATTTGTCCAAGAACAAACAGCCAGGGAATGAGAGTGCTGGGATTTGGGCTTGGAATCCAACATCCTTAATTAACTTATACCACCCACCATAAGCTTTAGAACCAAAAGGCAAATGATTCTGTCTTCATGGGGAAGGTGATGATGTATAACCTTTTCCGGATGGGACACACAGAGTATCAAAGACCTGTACAAGGTAGAGAGGAAGCTTTCCAGAGAAAAACCCAAGGGCAGGATTCTATTCCTATAATAAAGGTGATGTGCATGGTTTTATTTCTTTTCTTACTCTCTCACCCAGATGCAGTCCTCTTAGTACCATGAAATATAGAAATTCACAGGGAAATCCCAAAGGTCCTCTGACTGCTTCAACAAATACTGACTGCCAGCCTGCCTACTGTTCACTGGGCACTGCCAGCCATGAGGAAGCAACAACACTGATTCAGACAGATCTGCCTCTTGCTTATTACCTGGTTAACAGGTATATTCAGAAAGTGACAGAAGCTGTAGTAAGTGAAACAGACAAGAGGCTTGGGTGGCTAAGAGTTAAAAAGGGGAAGAGGGAAATCATCTTTAATGGGGGTAGTCAGGGAAGCCCACCCCAAGAAGGTGATATTTGAACTGAATAATGAAGGATGAGAAGGGGTTAGCTCTGTGAAGCACAAAAATTGTTCCAGGCAGAGAATCGCATGGTCCAGAGGCAAGCAAGATTTTAAGGCATCTGAGCACAGTAACAGTGTCTAAATAAAATATTTGAAACCACAGAGCAAAAATTTAGTTTCCAAGAGTCTCTTGAAAAAGTAAGAGCCACTCCTTCAAGCCACTACTTCCACAGAGTCGACTAATCAACAGACAGCCATGGTCAAGTGGTCGCCAACGCGTCTCAATCTTTGGGACACGTCGCCAACTGGGGCCGTCCATGAGCACAGCTGACGATCTCTGCCACAGTCACACGGCAGCTTCTCTGTGCATACGACACTGTTCTTTGAGGGCCAGTCCCAAGAAGACGTGTGGGGACCAGGGGCTGCTTTGCAGACTCAGCACAGAGGCAGGGAACGGGATGAGGCCGGGCAAGACCGACCTCATGTAGCATCAGCCTGCATGAGTGAAACCCTACTGAGTTTCAGATTATCATCAGCAATACCAACCTGAAAGCAGTCAGTGAATTCTGCTTGCTAGGCAGGCCCACTGTCTGAGTAAGTAAAAAAACGGAATAAAGAAAGAACTGCTTGCCTCTCAGGGGAAAGCGTCAAAATGGGACCCAGAGATCTAAGTCCTGTTAGCCGGGCTGTCCAGCTGTATACGTGGCTGCAGAGTCCTTGAAGACGGGCATCAAAGACACCTCCCAGGGCTTTACTTAAACTTCCAACAGAATACCAGGCGAGAAGCAATGGATTGTGAAATATACATCGTCTACCAGTAAAGTAATGACCAGTGAACCAGCCAGAGGATAGTAAAAACTCCTCAAAGACGGGGATTTCCAGCACATCACCCAGGGTGCATGGCACGATGCTGACATGTATTACCTACCAGGAACCGTGCTAAGCTCTTTATCTCAGTAATTCTTTATAGGACTCTAGCTCCTATTTGTATCCCCATTTCCCAGATGAGGAGGTCATGGCCCAGAAAGGCTAAGTAACTTACGCACGGTCACTCAACCAGTAAATGGAAAAGGTGGAATGTGAATCTAGGCTGATTTAACTTCAACGCAGACACTCTTACCCACATTGCTATCCTACATCTACAGCAGGCATTCAAGAAATGTCTGTGAATGCATCGGCTACCATGTTTCATGAGCATCTATCACAGGCTGGTATAGGCAGAGACTATATTATGAAGTAAAGGGAAGTCTCTTCTGTGGGATGGTAACTTTCACAAGAATAAAGTACAGGCCAATCTGGAATAGAGAAACTGGACAGGAGTGGCTCACTTGTCTCCTCCACCCTCCAAAGTAAGCTTTCAGCAGACATATGGGGAAGAGCAAAGCAGAGATGCAGATTAGACAGCACTGTCCAGTCTCTGAGGGACAGTTCAAAGCCATCAGTGGCAGCCCTCACACATACTGGGAACAACACAGTTGGGTGCGGGCCTGTATGTCCTAGGACCTCACGCTAGTACTCAGGCTTTAACAAAATCTCCCATCCAGAGGAGAGAAAATCCATTCGAAAATTTGGGAGTTTAAATTTTGGTTGATGGTTCTCATGAGACAGAAATTTCTTTCTCAGATTTGCCATGGCACTTCTAGTAAGAATATTATGGTCCTAAAATATTTACTGAGATATGTATCTCTGCTGAGAATTGAATAAGCTGAAATTCAAACATGTAAAATTCCAATAAGACGTTATACACACAAATCAATCGAAGAAAGAAGGCATTCATCATCAAAATAAATAAAAATTAGATATGGAAGAAAAACTGATAGCATGATTTCATATAAGTAACCACAATTGCTGCTCAATAACCATACACTTTTTCTTCATTACTACTAGAACCTGGAATTTATCTGGGACAACAAATTTCTCAAGTCTAAGGATCCAATTCCCAGATGCCCTTATATTAGGGGTGGATAAAGGATGTAAATAGAAGCCACTGAGGAAGACTTCAGGGAAAGTTCTTTAAAGAGGACTTCCTCAGCTGGGAGAACTACTCTTTTTGTTCCTTATACTTTCGCCTCTTCCTTTCAGGATGTAGAAGCAGTGGCTGGAGAGCCAGCAGCCATAATGTGACCTTGAAAATGAAGCAACACTTAAACAGGCAAGCAGAGCATAAAGACAGAAAGCGCAAATTGCTCTCCCCCAGACATCTTTTATGAGAGAACACACAACTAATTTTTTTAAACTCACATAGGTGCATCTCTGTTACTGGAAAACAATTCTTAAATGATATAAAGACATGAAAACATATCTAAAGACTACCCTACTATTTTTTGTCAGAAAAAAAAAACAAACTAGGAATTCATGAATTGAGATTCTGATTACCCCTCTATTCACCAAGCTGTTTGTTTAAGTATGACTTTCCTTAATTAGTACCACTAGCCCAGGGAAGCATATTTGCTGAACCTGTCTCTATGTTTTGACATACAAGGCTTGTGAATTTCAAACACACTTGTAGACATCCAAAGCATTATTATTTATTAGGGCCTATTTTAAAGGTGGAAGATCTGAAAACACTCTAGGAATCTGATGATTAAAGGAAATTTAATAGT
Organism: Balaenoptera musculus; assembly: GCF_009873245.2. Classification (NCBI taxonomy): domain Eukaryota; kingdom Metazoa; phylum Chordata; class Mammalia; order Artiodactyla; family Balaenopteridae; genus Balaenoptera; species Balaenoptera musculus. The sequence continues at coordinate 84,774,263 of NC_045795.1, forward strand.
TCTGTATTGGCATTTGATCTTTAGCCTGCCATAATCTACCCGTACAGCCCTTCATCCGTATACCAAAGAGGCATTTCAACAGCTTGTCCATCAACTGTAGAATAGAAGGAACGTACAGCCAAACCACATGACTTAGAAAATAAAAGAGCTTTCCCTCACACTCATTTAGCTCATGAAAACCCAATGTGATTAAAAGGGTGAAGGAGGTATATTCCACTAGGTGAACCATAATAATGGTGTACAGCATCCATTACCTTTGTAAGGAGTTTCGAAATTTTCAAAGTGCTTCCCTGTACATTATATCTTGTTTCATCCTTACAACTACAGCCTACTCCTACCTCAATAGAAAGGGCATTATTTTTTTATTCCCATTTCTTCTTGATAAATGGTTTGCTCAATATCAGAGGGATTGCTACCTGGTGAAGTATCCTGATTCCAGGTCATCTGTCCCGTTTTGATGCATTAGATCAGGGTCCACAAACTATGGCCTTTAGGCCACATATGGCCCACGACCTGTTTTTGCAACTAAAGTTTTATTGGATGCAGTCACGCCCATTTGTTTACCTATAGTCTATGGCTACTTTTGCTACATCAGCAGAGTTGACTAGTTACACAAGAGACTCTATGGTCCATGAAGTTAACAATATTTACCATCTGGCCCTTTAGAGACAAAGTTTGCCAACCCTTCATTAGATCACCCTTCCACAGATATGATCCAAGTTACAAATCCTGCTCCGAAAAGCCATAAAGCTATCGTGGAAGGCAATAAACCTATTCCTGCTGGCTTTGGAACTCATGCTTGATAATGGGGCATTCCATTATCTTCTGAGGGATTACTATATCCAGTATCGTGTCACCTGCAAAGGTGGATGGCAATTTTTAATCGGTACACAATATAAGTGTTGTTTGCCACTCACCCTGAACTTTTAACGTGTCTCACAGCCATAAAAAGTCTGGAGGTCACTGGTTGGGGGCATGCATAATGCCACAGGACTGCAACACACAGAGAGACACTGAAAGCAAAAAGAACAGAAGAGGTTAAGCGAAGCGGCAAACTGTGTTGCCTCAAAAGTAACACATTCACGTAAGCCTTAGGTCTTCCTTATTGACACAGTGCTTTTACATTCAATATATAATCATGTATCTGTGTATCTATTTTGTCCTTCCCCTTCTAGAATCAGCATTCCATGTAGCTCATAATTTGAGTTCAGCGTTATAGAATTATAGTACAAAGATGTTACAGAGCCAAGTAAAACTGCTACTCTTGAAGCCACTGTCATTCACTTAGGAAGTGTGGTTCCTTTAACTTCCAACATTTCTTACTTTTGAGGATAACTTCTAGGAATTACAATGTTATCTCATTCTGAGAAATATCGGTAAGATGATCCCTGAGTCCCAGTGAAGATTTTCCTTTGGGTTTCGGTCTTCAGTCTCTCTCAATGCATTCAGTACAAGCGACCGGAGGAAATATACACGCAAACGTGTACGCACACACACATACATCATCACCTTATTAAAAAAAAAAAAAAAAAAAAAAGACAAGCTATCTCACCTGCCAGGCAAACACAACATCTTACTCCCCAAAGGTTACAATTCTTTTTCCATTGCGTTTCAAATGCAGAAGGAAGCTGTGAAACAGCCCCCTCGTGCAAACAATCAGCCTGTGCATGTGCTCATGTGTGCTGAGGCTATGCGTTTTCATGGCTTAGTTGGGTTACGAGTATTTACCAAATCTAAGGCCAAGTAAGCTGAAGTTGCTGACAGACAAGTCAGCTCATCCTCAAGCAGTTTCAGGAAGTTTTTGTGAATAGCAGTCAGTAGCAAGGTTTTACATGCCAGGCCTTTAGATCCTTGAGATGATAATGACACCGGTACAGCCCTGAAGATGACAGAAGGGACCCGCTGTGAGACAGGGAAATGGAACTACAGGATGAACAAAAAGCATGACCTCTTCCCTGTGTGTGTGTTGTTCCCTTGCAAAAGTAAACTCAGACAACACTCCATGAGTGTACGTGTATTCTAAGCTAATCAGACAGAGAAGTTGAAACCAAAAAGGAGATGTATGAAGTTTTATGATTTGAATAGTCGTGTATCTCCGGAAACTACACGGGCTGTCTGTCTACCAGGGCTCAGCAGAGTGTTAAGTGGGTGCCTTTTCTTGATAGGAGATAAACTCAGGACAGATGGGTCCACACTCTGTTTTCTAGGTATCAGGTATCGATGTGAGTGTAAACTGTTTGTCAAATACATTACGGCCTAAGAACCGTCATTCCTACATGAGTTTAACATGCTGTGTTAGCGTTATTCTCCTTCAACAAGGCAGCTTAAGAGCACGATAAGAATGCATCAAAAATATTTTTCCAGGTAATTTCAGTTGGCAAAGTTCAAACTTAATTGGTGACCTCATTAATGAGCAACTGCCACCACAAGAAAGAGGACCCTTGTCATGGACTTATCAGAGCAATGAGATAACGAAGTTAATTATATTGTTTCCAATGGATTTACACTGGCTTCCTTTCAGAGTCTACATTTTCCAAACATTCGTTCTGACACTCCATGTGTATGCTCCTCTTCAGAACCCTATCAGCTGTGGGCTCCTCCAGGAAATGTCGGCAGATCACAGCCCTCACATCAGGGCAAAGCGATCGGAAAACTTTTCTACCCTTTATTATCTACTTGTAAAATGTTATAAGCCTGTAAACTAGTTAATTTATGAGCCGTGTTAATAATTTGCCCACACTTGATCGCAGGTTTCGCAAACACTGGTTTCCAGGGATGTGGGAGGATAATTTGTAGGTCCGGCATCTCTCCTAAGGGGGCACTAACTAATTTGACACAGTAACATGACATTGATGGTGGGACACACTAATGACCACACTCCAGGACATGGCCGTCAGCCTGTCGTTCCAGTGAAAAGCCAGCTTGCCTTCGCCGCTGCTCGGTACACGATGCTCAACTAATTATTCAGACAGCGACATTAATGAGAGCCCTCGTGTTTATTTTCAACGTACTAACCAGCGCTTAGCTTCCATTTGTCGGATATGGTCACTGATTAAACTGTGGCTCATGAATAGTAAATCTGAACTCGAATACAACAAAGGAGTGCCCGAGAAAAAAATGAGGAACAACTGATTGGAAAACCACCCTTGTCAACTTGTTTTCAGTCTCAAATTTCGTCAAGGACAAAGTGACAGGTAGTAGGAAATGCTGTGAATACCAAGAAAAGTGAAAGGGATATTTTTAATCACCTATGGCCATATACAATTTGACTCTTGACCAAAGCCACAGGATCACCTTATGGTCAAGAGCAACTTATGTCTCAAATAAACTTCACCAACTTTATGGTACTGAATGAAGATTTCTTTTGAAGCTAGTTTTTCCATGGAATGACCAAAAGGTTTGTTTGCTTTAGTGTGCTTTTTCAATCTTACAAAAGTTTGATCTTTGATGAGATTGTCTCAAATATGATCTTCACAAACATCACTGAACGCAACTGTGTTTTTTCCAAATCTATTGCAAATCTGTACGACTGAGGGTCTTTTTAAAAATTTCTTTAATATCCTCTTATATGTCTTGTTTCTAGTCTGCTAAACCTTGCAATCAAGTTCTTTCTACTTTAAATTAAATTTCTATTTTGGTATGATAAATTTTGTCCTTCATTTAATGGTGATTATAATCCTAAAATATTCATATAATCATAATTTAAAATGAATAACTTAAAAAAGGTGTGCTTAGATCCATGAGAGGTATTAAAAAATTGAAAATGGTCCTGATGTGGTTCATTGTAAGAGGTGCACTTTGAATCAAATAACAATGGTAGTATTTCAACAAACGTCCTATCTGCCCTCGTGGATAAAAATTCCACTCAATACTGTGTATGACTTCTGCTTTTACAGAATAGCAAAATAAATCTGAGTCCACGTAGACCACTTTGGGAATGAAAATGTCACTGAATGCAACATTTCTTAAGTATGTATCTCTAAACTTACTCTATGATAGATCTGTGATTTTAGAATGCCAAAGTATGTAAATGGCACACAACATGTGGGAAGCAGATTCAGATCACAGGCTAATTTTTAAAATATATTTAAACAAGTATACAGATTAATTGTCTCTACCCAGCATTACTGTCTCCAAATGTTATTTACACGGGTAACTGTTAAAGACAGGTTCTCAGATTATTGGCATCTCTGTGCCATTTATGCCTGGTAAGCGTGTATTCTCCATAATAACCCAAGAAGATGTGGTCAGTCTGTGGCAGAGACTCGCTAAATCTTCATCAGATCTCTTCCTTCTTCCTGGGCGTACACAGCTGGGATGTATTTCCAGTTAGGTGGGTCCTTGCGGCTGAGTTATGGCCAAACAGATGGAAGTCGGTATGCTACTTTCATCCTGACCCAGAAGCCTCTGACCCAACCCTAATGCCCTCTCTCTTCCCTTGGTTGTGAGCTCAGAGGTCCAGGGCAGAACTCCAAGTCCTACAAGATGGTGGAGTCACTGGGTGGAATGAGCCAAGGTCCCTGAAATACCACGTGGAGCAGACCACCACACTTGTTCCCCACCAGCCACCAGACGGAGGTGCCTCACAAGTACACCTGCACTAAGTTAAGCCTCTGAGACTCAGGAATGTTGATTACATTTGCCAGTGTGTATCTCTTACCCAAATACACAGACCTTTCTGATTTCAACCTGGTTCCAAACTTATACTTGAATTTCAGAAACACCATACAGAAATTTGCAAATTTGGAAAAATCCCTGAAGATACGTTATACTTGTGATTGTTTGCTCCTCTAATTAACCTAAGGGTAGAAAGAAGAAAGGGAACAGGCAGCTAATGTGTTCCCAAAACATGTCAGGTGTATCTTTCCTTACTTTATCTTCACATGGCCCTGTGAGGCGGTCCGATTCCCATTTTATGGATGAAAACACTGAGCCTCTAAGGAGTGAAATACGAGCCAACGCCAGGGAATGTAGATCCGGTGGTCATTTTCTTAGTTGACTGCCTCTTGGCTTTTAATACCCAAATTCTACAGGAAATGCTTACTTCTAAGTCAAACGTTTTTGGTTGTTGGTTAGAAAAGAAAAAAGTCCATGACATGCTCTAAAATGTAATACAACATTTTCAATTAAAAGCATGAGGAGAAAGTGTCAAGTTACAATACAATCGGTAGAATGTCAGAAACTTCTGTAGAGGTTTTGAAAAGCCAGCAACAAAGGGGGTGTGTCGCAGATGTTCCTGGTGATTAAAAAAAAAAAAAAAAAAAAGCCACATTAAAAAAAAAAAAAAAAATGCATGTTGAGAGCATATTAATTGTTGAGAAATCAATGTTTTAGACATTTTTACATTCTTAATGCAATGGTTGTTAACTATATATAAGGTGTTTTACTATACTTTGGTCATATTTTAGAAGAAGGGCTGGCAACCTTTTTCTGTAAATGGCCAGACAGTGAATATTTTAGATGCTGCAGCTTTTGCAGCTGTTAAGTTCTCTGTGGCAACTATTCCACTCTGCCACTGCAGCAGGAAAGCAACTAAAGGGGATAAGTAAACAAATGGGCGCTGTGTTATGATAAAACTTTATTTACAAAAACAGGTAGTGAGCTGGATTTGGCCCCAGGGCCATAATTTGCCAACTTTTTTTTTTTTTTTAATTTCATCCCTCCCCCCCATTTTTTGAAAGTATAATTGACTTATTATATTAGTTTCGGGTGTACAACAACATAGTGATTCGATATTTTTATATGTTACAAAATGATCACCACCATCATTTGCTACCTTCTGCCTTAGCAAATTGATTGGGGGTTTAACATACTGACACATAACACATTATGATTTCTCATGTGTTAAATAATGGGAAATAGTAACACTGTAATGAAAAGAAAAAGCTGATTTTTTCTCAGCCAGCAAAATCAAGTCCCTGTCTTAAGGTAATGGAGGCAACAGTCACCTTAAAGTGACCTTATAATAAATACTTCTTAAAAAAAAAAAAAAAAGTAAAGCAAAATAAATAATTTGTAGATTTAAAATGTCACTGGAGGAGTGAATGCCGGAAGCAAAAAATGACAACCTCTAGAAGTTTCAAAATCAGGTACAAAGTCTCCCCACATTAGAACCAAACAGCTTTCTTGGATTTGGAGGACGTTCTTTATCAACCAATTTCAGAGTGGGAGCTATGTGTCCAAAGATAGAATATGCCAGAAGAAACGCATCAAATATATTCTCCCGTCATTCTCCCAAGAATGTAAAGTTGTTGTAACAAGGTTTTAGTTCACTTTTTTTGGGCGGGTGGTAAAGCTCACAGACGTAATACAGACAGAGAAATGCTTTTTTTAAAAAAAATCTCAGTTCCCCATTCATGTTTTATTACAACAGTGAAGTACACAAGATGGTTCGAGACATAAAATGGATAAATTGTATGAATTTGTTTTACCTAAAATGTCAATCCCAACAGAAAAAAAGCAAGTCAGTGATAGCCCAGTCTGACAAAGGAATATTTTGTAGCCATTAAAAATAGTTCCAGGAATAGGGAAATGTGTACAGACGCTTGTTATGATGTGACATGAAATAAGCAAGATAGAAAAATCATAGCTGAAGTACACTCTTAAACATATGCATCAAAAAAGAAAAAAAAAAAGAAAATGGACAGAGAGTTTGCCTTGGAGGAAATGGGATTAGCTGCTATTTTTCTTTACAAACTTTTTGTATTTTTGATTTTCTAAAACAAAGCAATTTCTCAAATATCGGTTATAGAATCTGAAAAAGCTATCTGAACTTCAAAAAGAAGAAGACATTCGTTGTACATTTATTGACACTCATTTATTAATGGCTTTTGATTGCCTCTTTTTCAGAACAGGAGTGTCTTGAGAGCAGAGATTCGTGTCATCTCTCATATCCCAAACATGGTGTTATAGCATCTCACGCACTCAATTAACATTCCTTGAAGCAACTGAATAGTTCACCTTACTTTTAAAAAGTCCTCTTAATGAGATTCTATAAATAAATTAAATTTTTATACTTTAAGCCTTCAAAAAAAAAACAAAACAATTTTGTTGAAAGCATTTGATCGCTTGCAGATTATAGCTGTAAATCAGTTGCCTGATGCAAAAATTGCACTTTCTCTCCTCTTTCCTTTTCCCATGATGGCACACAATAACTTTGTCTTTCAGTAACTTAAAACAATTCTGAGTCATCGGCTCCTTAAAAACAAAATACATCTTGTTCAAGGAAGCTTGCCATTTCATAAATATTTACCCCAATGCACTACGCTGCTTTGAAGCGGGGATGGTGAGCTCCCGATTGACAAGTAACTTCTGAGCAGAAAGAGGGAGGAGACCTCTCATGTCGGCGAGGAAAGGGTGTTATGCTGTCTCCACATTCACTCTCTGCTGTGGAGGCTCTTCCCCACCAGCCAAAAAGCACACGGCAAAGGCAGTCATCATTCATCACTGTTTTCTTTCTCTCAGTCAATCTCTGTCTCAGACACACACACACACACACACACACACACACACACACACACACGCATACTCACCCTGCACTCACCCTCTCACTCCCCGCTTGCATACTTTCAATGGCTCCCCAGTATTCTCAGGGAAAGAGATCAAAACCTGCACTTGGCCCTTAAAAGGCCACTGGAGATCTCTCCAGCCTCCAGCTCAACTACACATCTCCACTGGCCCTGTTCAGCTTCTCACTGGGCCTCTGTACTGAGCTAAAAGGATAGAGGAAGGAAGACTGAGGACAAGATGAAGGTTCCGGCTTCCTTCTTGAGAACCACCGTGGTCAAGAAGACAGTGGGGAAGAAACATCTTTTTTTACAAAAAAAAAAAAAAATAGGCATCGTCAACACTTTATTAATATGTTTTCCTCCACTTAATGTATCACGATAAATTTCCCATGGTATCTTCTGGATAGAAATAAACTGAGATGAGTACACAAAAAACTTAAGCCCTAAAAGCAACTTCAGTTTTCTCCTTAACACATAACCATTCGCCCAAGGGTTGTCTGCAAGCCCACAACAATGACAAGTGGGAGAGATTTTGTTGGTTCTCACCACCAGGAAACTCTTTTCTCCAAACTTGTCCACTCCAGGGGGAAGAGAGAAAGGGAGAGCCAACTGCAGAACACAGCGAGGTCCCACCATGGGAAAGCCAATCTGTGTGCAGTCACACTCGCACTCGGGGTAGAATATTCCATCCTACAGTGGAACACATGCAAGCCACAGCTGGCTCATCAACAAATCACCTTGCCTAACCCCACAGGAAGATGGGCTTTCAGTTGGGAATGAAATGAAAGACATCTGCCTGATGACATGCAAAAATCAAGGCCCCCTGAGGACTATCGCTCTTCCTGATTTCTGGGGGAACAAGGGTGTTTATTAATGAGCAGCGACAAAAAGAGGAGGCGCTATGCTTCACTGTGATCAAACCTCAGTGGCCCAAACCAAAGCAACATATTGTTTGGGACTGTCACATGATAACTAGTGCCATTTCATTTTCCTCTTCCTGGGCACACAGGAAGATTATGTTGCCCTGTTTTCCTGACTCTTAGGTTGGGACCATGTATCTGATTCCTGGCCCATGGGATGGCAGCAGAAGCAAGGTGCACCACTTCCAAGCCTGACCAAAAAATCAACTGTGCTCCCGGTTCTTCATCCCCCGAGACCATGGAGACCCCATGTTCTCGTGGCAAATACAGGATGGAGAAGGTTCCATGGGCACATACAGACATGAAGGGAGCATGACACACACCTTTATTATGTTAAGCTACCAAAATTTGCAGGTTGTTGGTCACAGCAGCTAGCACAACACATCCTGATTAATATACGTTACACCTTATTACAGTCTTCATTAGGATTTCCTTGAATACATACTTATTTTTGGCTTAGTCTCCACCATGGGACCATGTCTTGATATTCTGTGTATCCCCTTTTAGAAAAGACCTACCACCATGTCTTCCAATAAATGGTTGCTGATAGAGTGACAAATGACTAATCAATTAAGAGGGAAAGCATTCACGTGACAGTTAACTTTTTCAGTAATTACCCTGGGCCAGATATGACAAATGAGGACTTTGCTCTCATAAGGCCCGCAGGAAACAACAATACAAGCAAGTGGGAAAGATGAACACACAGATGTGACCTAAGCACAACAGGTCAGAAAAGGCTGCATGTTAGAAATGATCTGGAAGCCTAAGACATTAAAAAGATGAGCAGAACTTAACCAGGGAGGCGGGGCTGGGTGGAGGGTGAAGGGAGCGATTCTACGATTCTCTTGGTCAAAACAGACAAACACAAACACCGGGCCTGAAAAGAATCCATCTTCTGTCTTCTACAATGACTTTAAAAATACAACGTGGGAGTATCACGACTTCCAAACCAAAAAATGAGGCCAAATACATTGACTAATACAGAAATAAAAGAACGCCATTACCCCCTGCTAAGTGTCTCAACGGTGTAACTTAAGACAAAACACTTGTTTTTCTTCCACCGACAGGGAGAAAGGAGTGGGTTAGTCACACTCAAATTGCTTTTCTAAATTATCTGACAAAATAATAGCAGGAGAAACGAGGCAGTTCACAGACCGCACCACTATTCCTTCTTAAATATTCATTTGTCTCCTCCTTTCTATAAATATCAGAATGATCCCTCAAAAAAAAAAAAAAAAACCACAAAAAAACAAAAACAAAGTGGGTTTTGTTTATTCTTTAAACCCATAAGCTCATGAGGATAGAGCACTTAGAATAGGGTCGAGAGACCCAGCTTCTCATCAGCACGGGATCGGCACTGAGCTGTAGCTTTTAACTGGGTCCCCTCATCTGCAGCCTGAGAACAGGCGGTCTGGAGAACTGGAAAGTCCTTTCCGGCACTAGTATCTCATAAAGGGGTTTTCAAACTCACATGCTCATCACGATCACCTGGAAGGCTCATTAAAACAGGACTGCTGGGCCCTAACCCCAGAGTTTCTGATTCAGTAAGGCTGCGGTAAGGCCAGAAAATTTACATTTCTGCCTCCAGATGATGATGCCGCTGCAGCTGCTTGGAGGACGGTGCCCGCAAGTCCTCTGCTTCCAAACTGCCTGTCTGTGCACATCTGGACGCCCAGGTGGAAGACGGTCTTCTCCTAACCAGGACCAGCCGAGTCTATCTCGGGTGGGGACTCTTTCAGGGTTCCTTGCCCAACCTCTGGGGACCAAGACCTTAGCCTCTCTCCCAAGGAAGTCTACTCTCAGGAAAATACCTGAAGTTCTGCAATCCTGTCCCCAGCAGCCGTCCATGTGGTTTGTTCTGACCTCTGAATCAGAAGTGGCTGCCTTCGAGGGCTTTGCATCAGTCTCAAAAGAAGACCCAGCCCTTTGCCATGTCATGTAGGGCCCAACTTCCAGCTCCAACCTCTCCCATACCATTCCCATCCACCCACCCTTATTCCTGCTAATGACTTTCTGTTCCCACACCATACTCTTACTAACTCTGAGGCTTAGGCTTCATCATTCTCTCTGCCTAGAAAGTTCTTCCTACAGCTCTTTGTATATGGAGATCATTTGTAACCTTTAGACCTTAAATCAAAAACCATCTCGATTCTGAAAACTCCTAGTCCTAAAACTATGAAAAAAAACCCAAAAAACAAAAAACCATCTCTTCCATGCTGCCTTCCCTGATCAGACCGTTTAAATGACCCTCTCAAGGTATGGGCCATATACCGTTTCCTTCATGTATTTTTGTTCTATGTAAATACATTGCTCCTTCATTCCATTATTGACTCTCTCTGCCTCCCTCCACTCAAAGGCAAAGTCTGTGAGAGCAAGGGTCTGCTGTGCTCCCTTCCCCTCTCTGCAACCCTCACACAAAACACAATGACTGTCCTACGGCAGACGCTCAAGAGATATTTGTCGCGTGCAGGAATGACTACATTAATTATCCTATTCTGTCTTTTAATTTTAAAAAAAAACCTAAGGAAAAGCCAATAACTATGAGCTATAATATCACAAGTTCCAGAGCCCAGAGTGATGCGTAATGGCACGTGACAAGACTAAAGTTACGGGAACGAAGCATCTGTGCCACAATTTCAGGCTTGAGAAACTGAAGTGGGTCCAGGGCTGGGGAGATCCTTGGTCATACATCTCAAAGCACCCCCAAGAGGCCTGCCCTGTCCTCTACAAGCCATCCCATATCATTTCTGCAAGGCTGGGTCCATAACCCCTAGACGTCTTGAACTTCTTTCTAATGTCACCCCATTCCTGCTGCCAGGTGCAAAGGCAAAGAAAGTTCTTTGCAAGCTGAGCTCCCCTACTCTGGTCGACTCTGAAAAACCACTTGTAAGTGGTATATGTTAACCACAGTTCGTAATTTTGTCACAGGTGTTTGACTAAAAAGGGGACAAAGCCTTTTAAGATAGTCTGCCTCTGTTATGTCATTGTGTATATTCCGCGCCACACCTACAAGCTAACACAGTCCTTTTGTTCTATGCCATGGCAACCAAGAGAGGTAACGCTGCATAATTTTGCTAGGGGCATCCTATAGGCTCAAAAATGTGCACGCCTTGGAGGGGGTGGTGGTGGGATGAATTGGGAGATTGGGATTGACATGTATACACTAATATGTATAAAACAGATAACTAATAAGAACCTGCTGTATAAAAAAATAAAATAAAATTCCAAAATTCCCAAAAAAAAGTTCGCGCCTTTACCAAAAAAAAAAAGTTAAAGTAGAATTTTAACACAACTTGTCACAACAGCTGACACCCATACACTGAGGAGGAAATCAAATGATGTGAGTTGTACCTGGCAGTTCAACAGAATACAGGATAAATACTTTTCACAAGGCAGCCAAACCATCGGTGAGAACTTTTCTATAATTATTTTTTAAAAATCGTTAACATCTCTTAAGCTTTTTACCAGCCTGGTGGGGTGAAATCAGTGCCAATTCTGGATTGGACACTAATTTACTTATTGTGCAGACTTAGAAAAGTCATTCTGTGAAACACACTGTAAGGAGAAGCTTCATGAATTCAATTATTCCAAAGGTTCTTTCCAGTCCAGACTCTTTGAATCTATGACGTAGTTTCTGGGTGTCCACCTTAGGTGGACACACACAAGGAAAAGGGCCAGCTCACCTCTGCCCCCAACGCCCCCGCCCCATTATAAAACAAATACTGTGAGAACGGCCAGCCTTTATCACAAACCAAGGTGTGGGGTGGTCATACTCTGGTTTCTTGTATCTGTTCAAATAAAGTTATGTTTCCATGTACTGCAGGAGGGTGAGCTGATGTAGTAATTACCTGTTACTCTTGACAAGTAAGGTAATTAATGTAGCAAAATACCACTGCAATGTGTGTAAATTTAGACCACCATAATTAAAGCACCCGTCTGTTCAACAAAATGTTCAATTAAGAAAAAATATTGACGGTGTACATTTTTGGAAATTAGAAAACGTATGGAATGAATGAATGTCCCTTAGCTGACATCCGTTTCTAGAATGCTTTCTCAGCAGGGAGCACGCATAAAGGGTTATAACAGAGTAACTTCCACTAAAACACAGAATATTTTTGTACATATACTATTAAGACAAGAGTCTCTTGTGGAAGTATGTTATTGAGCATTCTCATTCTATGTCACATATGCAAGTCAGAAAATGAACTTCAGGAGGATCCGAACCCCCAAATGATAGCAAGTAGCAAAAAGCTGAAAAGTTATTATTGTGCAACAACCCAAGTAACAGGGCTGCCCTCAAGTATCATAACCCGACAGTACGATTACCTACTTGCCAATATTAAAGAGCTACAGATACTAAACACACCCTGGGCAAATAAAACAGCTGCCAACTTCCTGGCACTCCTTGAACAGAGAGACAATGGTATCAAAGTTTGCTTCATTATCTTTTACTCTGGTTTCTTCCTGTGTCTACCAGTCATTTTTTTTTCTTTTATTGAAGTATAGTTGATTTACAATGTTGTGTTCATTTCTGGTGTATAGCAAAGCGATTCAGCTATATATATTTATATATATGACACACACACTTTTTCAAGTTCTTTCCCACTATGGTTTATTACAGGATATTGAATGTAGTTCCCTGTGCTGTACAGTAGGACCTTGCTGTTCACTTGTTTTGCATACAGTAGTTTGTATCTGCTATTCCCAAACTCCTAATTTATCTCTCCCTCCCCACCTACCCCCTTTCCCATTTGGTTTGTTTTCCATGTCTGTGAGTCTGTTTCTGTTTCAGACCCAAAGGTTAACACGCTGAACAAGAAGCCTACCTGGTCCTTCACTTGAAGGAAAGCTGATGTCCTTGCTAATCTGCTTGAGAGCATCTCTAGCCACGTAAAGAGTCAAATGCCCAAAGAAATTAAACCAGAACTGCCATAAGACAGAGGCAAAAAGAAGTCATCAGTTACCAGGTCAGGAGAAAAGTAGTTACCTCTAAATTTGATCACAGGGAAAAAAAAAAAAAAAAAAAAAAAAAAAGAGCTCACTGATATCTACGTGGAGAAGTGGGAAACGAGTCAGGGGTTCTTTTTGAGAAGGAAATCCCAGGGGTTTTTCTCTTAATTCTTCTACTCAGATAAATTCAGAGGAAGACACAACAAGTTGGCCTAAGTAAAGAAACAGCTAGAATCCAGACAGACTAAACAGTGTGATATGGGAAAGAAACACTATATGATTTCAGTGTCACTTAATGATGTGTACACTTGCTTTTGGTCTTGTTTTCACATTTTTGTATAGTATATCTTACCTTGGGAGATAGAAAAATCTAGAGAGAAGTAACTAAAAGGCACATTCAAGTGACTTCACAGTTTATCATATTAAATTAAGCCCTAAATGTTCTATATCTGAGAACTTGGATGTATCCCCAAGTAAAGAATAAAAAGTACAAGGAGACATTCTAGATCAAAACATGATGAGGAAATGAAATGGTTTCTCCAACTAAAATACTCTGATTTCGCACTTGGAAATAATAACAATGATCTTAAAAGGACGAGGATGAAGAAATCACTTGCTCTAGCTGTTGACAAAAATAAGGCTGGAAGATCACAGCAGGGAAGAGGATTTTGTAAAAGTATCCTCAGAACTTACATTACCTGGCGGGCACTGGAGTATTAACTTCTAAAATGAACTTTTTTTTTTTAGAGCGGAGGGGGTGAGGGAATGAGTGAAATAGGTGAGGGAGATTATGAGGTACAAACTTCCAGTTACAAAATAAATGAGTCACAGGGATGAAATGTACAGCATGGGGAATATAGTCAATAATAATGTAATATCTTTGTATGGTGACAGATGGTAACTAGACTTATCGTGGTGATCATTTTGAAATGTATAGAATTATCCAATCACTATGTTATGCACCAGGAACTAACATAGTGTTGTCAGTCAATCACACCTCAAAAACAAATAAACATAGAAAAAAAGAACAGATTTGTGGTCACCAGGGGTGGGGGAGGGGTCTAGGTGGGGGGGGGGGAGGGGGAATTGGATGAAGGTGGTCAAAAGGTACAAACTTCCAGTTACAAAATAAGTAAGCACTAGAGATGTAATGTACAACATGATTAATATAATTAACACGGCTGTTAGATATGAAAGCTGCTAAGAGAGTAAGTCCAAAGAGTTCTCATCACTAGGCAGAATTTTGTTTTCTTTTTCTTTTTTTTTTGTATCTCTATGAGATGATGGAGGTTCACTAAACTTACTGTGGTAATTATTTCATGATGTATGTAAGTCAAATCATTATGCTGTACACCTTACACTTAGCGTTGTGTGTCAACTATATCTCAACAAACCCGGAAGAAAAAAAAGAAAATAAATTATTTGTAAAAAACTCTCATAGTTAGAAAGGATGCTAAATCTAATTATGATAGGGATGGGGGGAAAGGGGAGGCATGAACTGAGGATCTGATGCAAGATTCATGGAATGCAAACTAAAATTTCTGTTTCTCCAGTGCTGAATGAACCATCCAAAGAAGACAGGGCAGTCAATACTGTTCTTATTCACTGGTTGAATTTACGGAGGATGAAACCTCCAAAAGCAATTATTTCAAAGATTACATTGGATGGCATCTGATGGGCTGTGTAATATTACAAAATATCACGAAAGCATTTCACATCGATTCTATCACTGCATCCTCACAAACCATTGAGATAATAAGATTAATTCCATCTTACAGACAAGTAAAGTAAGGCCCAGAAGCAGCAAACTGGTATGGCTGAGCTCCCAAAAGCTACTGTACTGGAACAATTTGTTCTCCTTGGAATGGGATAAATGTATTCCTTGGCACTACTGAATCAATTCATAGACAGTATTTGAAAAATATGTCGCCTTAGTACTTAAGAGCTGTGACTTGCATCTTAAAATGTGTACCTTAAAATGACCAGAAATACTGGTTAGTATGTTCCAAAGCAAATGGTAATGTAAATTATCAGTATAAGTTTTCCCAACACAAGTTGGGAAAAAGTTCTGATTCCAAATTTTGTACTTTAGCCATTTAGTTAAAAAAAAAAATCAAAAAGAAACCACCCTGGAACTGGAACTTGTGATCCTATGAACCCAAAACAGCTTAAGTAGTCAGTTATGGCTAGAATTTGCTTTACCCCAAAAGAGGGCTCAAGGAAAACCACGCCACCATCTTCAACTTCCAACTTTATATAAATGAGTTCTTGACTTCACTTTCTTAAATTTATTTTTATTTTATTTATTTTTGGCTGTGTTGGGTCTCTGTTGCTGCGCGCGGGCTTTCTCTAGGTGGGGCGAGTGGGGGCTACTCTTCATCGTGGTGCGTGGGATTCTCATTGTGGTGGCTTCCCTTTGTTGGGGAGCACGGGCTCGTTGTGGCACGCGGGCTTCAGGAGTTGTGGCGCGTGAGCTCTAGAACGCAGGCTCAGTAGTTGTGGCGCACGGGCTTAGTTGCTCTGCGGCATGTGGGATCTTCCCGGACCTGGGCTCGAACCCGTGTCCCCTGCGTTGGCAGGTGGATTCTTAACCACTGCACCCCCAGGGAAGCCCCTTGACTTCACTTTCTTTTAAGCTTTTCCTCTTGACTCTTCAATGGCATTGTGCTACGGTCCTCTTTCATCTCCCAGACAGCATCTGAGAATCATGGGGCTGGAGGATGACTTTTCCAGATCACATACATCCTCCAGATGTAGAAGCTGATGCAAGAAATTGAAAAAAGGTGACAGGTAGCAAAAGAAGGGAGGACAGAGGAGTATCTAACGATACCTGTCATATTTATTCACCTTTTACCTGTAGAAACTTGAAACTGAGCGACATGCAGAATAGATTCTTCATCCTTTTTCATTCTCAGAATTAATAAAAACTGGAGGAAAAAACTAAATGGTGAATGGGTAAGCAGGAACATCTGAATTGATGATAAGGTGTTAAAATGTGTGAGTCAACGTTTCCTGGGTTTGTTAAAGCAACTTTAACAGACTTCAGGGGGCCACAGTCACTGATGTGAAGGTACCCAAATTCTGATCTCATATGGGCTGCACGCACTGCCTTTTTACATAAGAGAAAATAATTTTAAATCAGACAGCAAAAACGTAGAAAGGTGAGATGGATAGTGACTCCTAGATTGAAATATCCTCTACTACTTAACTTCAGCCTACGCAGTCAGCAGAAGAAGAATAATCGGAACTACTTTTATCTAATTAGGTAAATAAGTATCACAGAAAGGAAATATTTTTTACTTACTATGCACTGTGCTCAGAACTGTTTTTGCATAAGCCCATGCAACCCCCAAGCATCTGATAAACTAGAATATGTTCAATTCCTGAAGTGAGGGAGGTGATTTTTCACCTGCATCTTCAAATGAGAAAATTGAGGCTTAAAAAGATGAAATAACTTTCAGAAGGTCACAAAGTTACTAAGTTAAGCTTAGCCAGAATTTGAAACCAGATCTCTCTTCCCAACTTGGGTAATTACTTGACAATTATACTACCACACTTAAGAACATATCAGCTAATACTTCTGGTATAAGGTTTCCTGGTTCATGTTGATCCTGGAAAGTAAAGCAACTTGAAAAAACAACTTTATTTTCAGAAGTCTGCTTTGAAATAAAAATCATCTTTTTGCTGGTAACATGAAGATTGATTATTTTTCAGCTTATAGTAGTAATAATTATTATCCTATGAATGCTATATAGAAATGCTTCCCCAGAATTTGGTGGACTTACCTATCACAGTGTAAAGCAAAATATCCCACTATTGTTGCCATCTAAAGTCTCGTACCCTCCAGACGTTTATCTCAAGTTATGAGATGAAGCCACACTGGTGCTAGCTTTCTAACACAGAATTCTGTCAAGAAATAACTTAAGGATTCCTGTCCAAACCATACGTAAAATAGAATCAATACAGCCCAAGAAAATAAAAAGCCTGTATTTGAGGTTTATCACTGAATGAGCCACCACAAAGCGACAGAAAGTAGTTGGATAAGGAGACACTATCCTGGGTCACCAATTTCCCTTGTTCCTTTTGCCAAGGGAGAGGAAATACTAACATCAGAAACTTCTGGAATAGAACGATGTGACACACAAACACCAAAGAAGCTACTGCTGGGAGATGAACGGGTAATACTACATGATACTACATGACACTATCAGCAAGACGAGAGAGGGTAATGGGTTCGTTGGCAAAATATTCAAGTTCTTACCAACTTCTGGTCTACGAAGTTCTTTTCTTCTTCCAGATATTTGCTCCCTTATCAAAAAAGCCATTCTTTCACCCCCGTCCTCCCCCATCACTAATCTTGGCTGTTTCTAGCTATGATGTTGAACCCTCTCCCTTTCTCTGCCTCTTGCCTCACTCCTGTGCTACCTGTATCTTTATCTTGATGTTATCTGGGTGATGACTAGAATAACGACCGGGTAGAACCAAGAGACAAGGCATTATTTCCTGAAGTTCTCGACTTAAACCACTACAATGATTTTGGGTGGTACAGACATGACAACAAATTACACTGAACTGCATCCTTAGTTGTGTTCTTTCAAATTCCAGTGCAACCCTTCTAATTATGTCAAGGTCAAAGCCTCATTTGGGTGCTGGTCTGACACCTCACACATGCTGAGGTCCACTTTTAAAAAAAGAGAGAACCCTTCCAGCTCAATACCTTAAGAAGAAGTAGGCAACAGTCTACAGTGAGTTTTTATCATGGGTCAGCAAATGACGGTCTGTGGGCCAACCTGGCCTGCTGCTGCTGATTTTTGTAAAGCCCATGAGATAAGAAGAGATTTTATATTTTTGATGGGTTTGGGGGGAAAAAAATCAAAAGAAAAGTAATATTTCATGAAATGAAAATCAAATTTCTACATCCATAAATAAAGTTTTATTTGAACACAGCCATGCCTGCTCATTTATGTTTTGTTTCCTCCTGATCTGGCGTTACAGAGGAGGTGAGCAGCTGCAAAAGGACCATAAAGGCATGTGAAGCTGAAAATATTTATTACCTGGTCCCTTACCAAAAAGTTTGCCAACTCCTGTGTATACCATCATTCTGCCTTCATAGTATTTATTTTAGGTTACCATCGAGCTCTGGTAACTGATACTACTTTTTCTTTAAAGGGATAATGTAAAAATCTCCTTTTTAAATAGACTGATTTATATTCCAGCAAGTGAAGGAACTTAAAGGGAAACAGAAGCTCATAAAGTATAGGTGGTATTTAGATCAAAATCAGGGAAACCATAGGCAAAGTCATGAAAAACGCCTGAGAAAGGCAGAGAAGTTTGAAAAATAAGAAACCGAGAAGATGGGTGCAGGCAGGGAGGGGTTGGGATACAAAACTAAAGACTATGTAAATAAGACATCCAGACGTAGCGATCTGTCTTCTAAGGTCAGAGTGGAGTCTGAGCTGTGGACCCCTAGTGGACGGGGGGTCAGGCAGGCTACCCAAGAACACCAGGTTGGCCACCCTCCCCATGGGGAGCAGCAGGGTCTTATTTTACATTCACAGGACCCTGACACATTGGCCAAGAATTCCTCATCTGGCAATTGGTGAGACAGTCAGTCCAAAACAACCAACGCTGGCGAAGTCAGGTAAAACAACAGCAAAAGGCCAAGCGGCTCAGCATGAGTCTAGGCCAAATGCTTCACAGCAAATATCACTTTGCACTGATAAAATATCCAGTATGACCTAAGAAGAGTCCAATAGCTTTCTTCACTCTGATGGAAATGCTTCCAAGATGCACCAAGCATCAAAGACTTCCTGCATCTTAGAGTAAGTTCACATTACCATCCACACACTTTACACTCTTCAGTGTTTGATATGCACAATGTTTATTCTTTAACAATGAATTTCCTCAACAGCTTGGCTATATTCTTTTCAGAAATTTCTTCCTGTAAAACAATCTTACATTATTGCGTTTGCCTCTCATTACTCTTACTGAATATGCATCTCTTCTGTGGCCTTTCAACTACACATTTTTCCCCCAAGAGAGAAATGTTTTTTGGTGGTTCCACCAACAACAATTTCTGTTGTTGAGTCATAGACACCATCAGTGTTAAAATTCATCATCTTTTTCTTTCCATATGATGAATGTTTTTAAAACATGCTAGTAAAACGTAAAACTTACCATATCTGAAAAAAAGCACTTGAAATGCTGGATTTTAAATTGTGGAACTAAGACCAGTACAACTAGAGGTCATTTTTTTCCCCACATCTGCACAGTATTTCAACTGGTCATCACTTCTTAGGTGAATTACAACTCAATTTATCTGCTATTGACTCAGAAGGCTGAGGTTCCCAATTTCTTTTTTAACCACAATGAACTATTTTTATCAAGTTCTAAGCACTCCCACCTACACAGACACTAAGTCTCAGAAGACTCTACCAGCTAAAATTTATTTGTTAGGAATTAATTAATACAGAATATCTACCAAATTGCCAATCAGAGCTCACAGATTGAGATATTCATGGCCAAAAGCCAAAGACAGTTTGGTTAACCCCTGAGGTGCTATCTCATGCAAATTACTGAATTCACTTTAGGCCTTTTGAAACGTAAAAAAAAAAAAACTGGTCAATGAGGTTTACATTTGAAGCTGTGGCCCCAGCATCCTTTCCTTCAAACCCCTCTCACACAGAACCAAGGGACAGTTGAGGAGTCACAGGGTTCTGGGGAGGTTGACTCCACCTGGCTCTAGTGGTGGAAAAATATTACCTAGGATATGCTAATTAGTACATCCCATCTCCCTGGCCATCGGCAGAGTGGAATGTGCTGGAAACTTGTCCAATTAGAGCTTCAAGAATCTGTCCAAAAATCTTAAGAAAAGATTCCCCTTTCCGCTCTCCTGCTTGGCTTGTTCAAGTAAATCTACAGCCCAGCAGTTGCTAGGAACCATCTTATGACTGGCCATAGGGGCAGTCTAAAGATAAGTCAGCTCCACTGTGGAAAACAGAGCAAAGAGCCTGATCAAATCTCTCCTGCAGTTCACCCACTAAGGACTTACCAGCGACCCTGGTTAAGCTGCCCGAACTGGACTTTCTGTTGCTTACAACCAAAATCCTCCTAACTTAAATACTGAAAAACTCCACGATTAGACTTCTCAAAGCCCTGGAATTCTAAGACCGCAGGCAATGGGGACCACTGCTGCTCCAGTGATAGATTTAGATGCGGTATCATAATGTGTAAAATAATCAGTAAGTGTGCATTTCGAGGGTGGTGGATATTTTTCAGAGTTTTTGTAACCCCAGGTCGGGGGCATCACCTTGAAAACTGTGAAAGATAACAACATCAGGAAACTGCCTGAAGTTCCTCATCTAATTATAAGATGGCCATGCTGGCCGACACACTATTAGGGTGAAGTGACATGAGGAGAAGAGCCGGCTCCAGGTGGCTCAGTCACTGGACATGCTTTCAGCTAGATCGGCAGAAAAAGGCACCACTTAACCATTTCATTAACATCCTTTGTTTCCAGGGGAAAAGGGAGAATTCATTAACCACAGAAGGAAGACGTGTTTTAAGAATGGCAGACGAGCAGTAAATGTTACAAGGAAGATGAGATGATCAAAGGAACAAATAAAATGCTGTTAAATATCCCTATAAAGTAGGTGTTTGTAAGGCTGAGATTTTGGTTTTTCGCCCCAGTATTCAGAGACAGACTGTTGACCTTGTATAAGAAAATAATTATCAATGAGAAGATGCTGGTACTTAGGGCCTGCACTTTGAAGGCCTCTATGCAACTCAAGGCATAACCTGTTTATTTGGCTTAGTAAAGGGGAGCAATTGAAAAGAATGGAGTTGGATGGGTAAGGCCAAAGTTGGAATAAAACCCTAATATATCTCCCCATGCAAAGCAGTCTCAGTTTTTGCTACATGTGAAGGAGAGGGAGAGGGGAGAATGGGAAGTGGTGTCTACACATGTGTACAGGTGAATAGATGATGCTTTCACCAGTCAGCACGGCAGTCCTTTTTCTTTTTCTTTTCCTCTTGTCTAGGTTTTTTTTTTTTAAATTATTATTAGAGTACAGTTGATTTACAATGTTGTGTTAGTTTCAGGTATACAGCAAAGTGAATCTGTTATACATATACATATATCTACTCTTTTTTAGATTCTTTTCCTCTACAGGCCGTTACAGAATACTGAGTAGAGTTCCCTGTGCTATACAGTAGGTCCTTAATTAGTTACCTATTTTATATACAGTAGTATGTACATGTCAATCCCAGTCTCCCCATTTATCCCCCCGCTTACCCCCTGTAACCATAAGTTCGTTTTTTACACCTGTAACTCTATTTCTGTTTTGTAGATAAGTTCATTTGTACCTTTACTTTACATTCCACATATAAGCGATATCATAATTTGTCTTTCTCTGTCTGACTTACTTCACTCAGTATGCCAGTGTTTAGGTCCATCCACGTGTCAGCAGTCCTTCTTGATACACTACTTGAAATGTGGAAGACAAGGTCCCCAGCTACCCAGCTTGGAAGGAGACGGTGAACAGAAAGAGAAAGCTAAATTGCTGTTTTTAAGAAATATGAGCTGGTGACAGAAAGCAAAAAAAAAGAGAGGCGAGAAGAAAGTACAAGTTTGGAGGTCGACACAGAAAGCTATCCAAGGACAGATTCAGAGGGGGCAAACATTATTTTAAGAACAAGCCTGTAGAACATTTCATTCTAAGTTTCTCTGATGCAAACTTCTTAGAACTCCCTCAAGTTCAATGCCCTGTGTGAGCTGTGTTGGAAGGAAATTATGGAGAGCAGCTGATTTCCAACCCTGAGAGGAGAAAAGCACACAGCAGCGAGAAGAGAGAATATCAAGAGTTCTTTAACCAAAATCAATCATGAAAATGAAGCCTCTAGAAATTCTCATTGGAAGTCCCATGGGGAATAAGACAAAGGCTCAAGCCAATTTTATTAGAATCTCAAAAGTCAGGGTGACCTCCGTTGATAAATGACTTCTCAAACCATGATGACAAAGCCCTCAGCCATATGGCCAACTGGGGACCCCCCAGGAGAAAAGTGGATGATATCCCAAGAGGCACTGGTGTGAAGACTGGCACAATTTTGTTAAATCTATTTTCTTAAAATGAGTATCACTGTCTGTAAAGAGTTCGCATGAATTTCACAGTGTGTGGAACGGGTGGCACAAAAGCTTTTTAAGGTGTTCCAAACCATTCTAACCCTTTTTTTTTTTTTTAAATTTTTTGGCTGCACTGTGCAGCATGTGGGATCTTAGTTCCCCGACCAGGGATCGAACCCGCGCCCCAGTGGAAGCGTGGAGTCCTAACCACTGGTCTGCCAGGGAAGTCCCCGAACCATTGTAACCCTTGAGTCAAAGTCCCTGTAAGGAATCAAGAAGGAGAAGCTTAATGTTACTAACATGGGAGGGCAATTTTCATCAGGGTGACAGTTTAAAGAATCCTGAAAGGGAATCACTTAAGTGGCATCTTGAAAAGAAAAAAGGCCACTACCTCATTCTGCAATCCATAACACAAACAGACTTTAGCAATAACACGGCATTTCATTGGCTGTTGGGGAAAATAAATAAAGACCTGAAAGTCTTCGCTGTGAACCTTGTTAGAAATTAAGAAGAGGTCTAAAGAAGGGAAGCAAAAAAAAAAAAAATTCTTAACCACCATCCTGCATTGGCCAAAGCAATGAAAGCCGTGAACTTCCCAAATGCACTTCAGCAGATGAATGGATTTTTCAAAGGAGAAAAATATCACCCCACATGAAAAGTTAACACATTTATTGACCACACTCTTAGCCCATATTTCACAACATAATGGTAATCTTGCTGAATTCTGTACAATCCTATTATAGATCACTTAGCATTTACCATAGCATTTAAAGCAGCCAGGCTTCTGGGTTGGAATGCATTGGGGGGTGGGGTATAAAATTCTATGTGTTGGTCTGAACCTTACACTACGTAGAAGTAAACTCCGTCTTCCCTCTATGGCTCTCAGGTCGCAGCACTATGGAGCAGAATCGTCCCTTGTGGGTGGCTCAGGCTCCCAAGTATACATCTGTGTGCTTGAGGGAACGGCACATGCTCACGATACACATACAAATACACACAGTGATACATATGAATGTATATAGGAAGACATATATAAATATGTACATGAATATGTATACAAATATGAATATGTATAGGTATGTGTCTGAAGCATGGCCTACAAATCTGTCATCTTCAATGTGCAGAAAGGTTTTTCTTTATCTCATGAGGCTGATTTATTTCCCGGTCGCCTTCTCCAGCCACTCTTTCTTCTCCCCTCCCTCCCCCCTCACTAAACCTACCAGTCTGCCTCTCTGTACTCACTCCTTTGGCTTCAGATCTCCATCTTCAGCCCAACTACCTTCCCAGCCTTGTGTTCAATGTGTATTTCATCATCTTCCAGTAAGATTCCACCTGGGACTGACACCTGCACCTAAAATGACATCCAAACCTCGGCCTGCCCTCTCTCATCTTCTGGGAACAAGAGTGGGGAACAGCCACCCGATTCTCCAATCGTCCGTCTCTTTCACACCAAGTCCAGCCAATGAAACTTCAAAGGTGTTTTTACCCCTCTGTCTTCTCCTTCCCAATCTCTTCAACGACCCTACTGAAGACGCTGATCGTGGCTCTTCAGAAACATCACCATTTCCTCTAATTTGGGCTCCTCGCTGTAGTCTGTAAAATGATGACAGATGAACTATTCTGCAGCCCGGCTCTGACTGAGCGATCGATTCCTGTGCTCGTAGAAACCCTGGTCATGCCCACTGGCTGTGTCGTTAGGGTCTTCAAAAGGCTGGTCCTTGAGTCAAAGAACCAGTTTGAAACCCTGGCTCCATCTCACGACTTCGTGCCCGTGGTAAGACGGCTTAGCCTTTCCAAGACTCAATCTCATCTGTATGGTAAACTGTGGATAATAATAGCGTCCCCTTCCTTGGATGCTTGTAAGGAGTAAAACATAACAAACTGTAAATCACTATGCTTGATGTCTTGCCCTTAGCAAATGTTGTCTGCTATTATTAATACTAATTAATGTTACTGAATAAATTCCTTGCTTCTTAACCCAAACCTGAAGTCCTCTACGGTCATGTGTCAGCTACCTACCAACTCATTTTCTCTCTTCTCCTTTACAAACTCTGTGTCCCGGCCAAAGGGAATTATGTGTTGGTCTCCTCAAGTACCAAGCTTTTTGGTCTTTGCTGTGTATCCACTCTGTTTCCAAGAGCCAGGAAGCCATCTCTCTTCCCCTAACCCAAATAACTAAAGTTCACATCTTCGGCAAGCTGTAGCTTAAAATTCTCCAGGGGGGGTAAAGAAATACCTCGTTTCTCTTAGCACTTTTTCCCTAAGTACAGCATTTGAATATGAACTTTTGTTTTCTCAGAATTGCCTATAGCAATTTTAAACACATATTGAGCTAAGAGGATGAAGGAGTCAAACGACCTTCTCACGCGCACTACGGGGCATCGCGCATCTCTTATAACACTAAAGTCAAAAGCTGGCTTAATACCTTCATCACCATAAACTCCTCTCTCTACTACGAGTTAGTAAACATACAACCTTTTCTTGGTTAATTTAATACTGCTATAATTGGAATAATTAGTGATTTTATATGTAAAATTTCTAAAATTATATTTCTTTTCTCTTCCCATTATAAGTAAGAATTTCAAATGCTTTAATAAGCCACCGTAAGAACAAGTTTTAGCTGTCAGTGGAACCATTTCATACCTAAAGAACTTAACATGGTCTGTAATCTGTCTCTCTGAATTCACATTGTTTGTTCCACAGAAGTGGATAAACTTCTTCTGGTGGAGTATGGACAAATGTATACCAATTCTTAAACGTGACCTGTGTGCATCTGTGATTATTACACATTGTAAGCTCGATAACCACACCCGTGTCATCTTCAAATGGTATTTTTTAAGGACCCATATGTTCACGATGCATGACGAAAACAAAGCTGCTATTCAATCCAGCTTCTATTTATTTCAGCGTCTAATGTTCTTAAGAGAATGGGTGGTTCTCTGTTATTGAAAAAGTTTGTAACTGTCAAAACAAGAAACTGACTTAGTTAGAGTCAGAGACTTAGAATGCCAGTACCAAACCAATGCCAGAGCATACAGTAAAAAGAAAAACGCTGTCAATTTTTCCGCCTGAAAGTCTGTTTCTCTGCATTGCCTATACATCCAGCCAATTCAAAAGGGAGGAAAAGTAAAAATCCTTTGCTGTAACGTAGCCAATACAGCCAGTGGATTTCCTTTGCTAACTTTATTTTTTGAATGTCCTGTAGACTCATCGTAAATCATTTCCAATCTAATTCTCCTGCTTCCCAATTTTAACTGTCGGCCTTATTTAAAGAATTGCCTCTATATTTAACGGATTCCATAACCATTCTGAGAGCTAGTAAGCTAAAAGAGTGTGTTGTTCTAAAATGCATCTTTAGACTGCCTGACTTTTTAAGCAGCTTAAATGTTTTGCTGTTGATGAAGTGATGCACGTCGCAATTGTCTTCCCTAGTAGTGATTTGCAAACTACGTATACAACTTTCCAGTAAGAAAGAAAATCGCAGTTCAGTGCATGTTCGACGGCTCTCCCTTCTGGGTTTCAGATGAAGTGTTTTTAAAAATGTGTATTCTCTAAGTCCATCCCGAACATGTGGCACTTCATCAACAACAAAAAACATAAGTGTGTAGCAGAACACAACTGCAAGTTTTCCTTTTTTATTAAGATACATGATAACACTGGTACTTTTCTTTTTAACCGGTAGACTATCATGCCTTTTTTAAAATTAAAAATTAAATAAAGTTTCTCAAAGCACAGGGTAACAACTGACACTTAGATGCTTTCAAGGGTCCTCCAGGGAGAAAAGGGAAGGAGAAAAAAAAAAAGTGGTGGCAGTTACAACAAATTAACAACATATAATAAAAATGCCATAAACACGCGGCATACATAATAAATCTAATCAAGTCTACAAGATGGGCAGATAAAAATGATTAACTGCCACTATCCTTGAAAAGAAAAGAAAAATTTTGTCCCCTGTTATTCATCACAGCTAACGTTCTGACCCTAAATCTAACATGTAGATTGAATGACCTTTATAGTAACACACCGTACCAAGGAGAACGGCCTTCTCACTTCCTATTTTATTTTCTGAGAAATCAGGAAAACACACGTTAGAGGCACTTTTTAAATAAAGGTGTGGCTTTTGGAGATGTTAATAAAGCTTCTCAGAGTCTTCACCTCTATCCATAGAAGGAGAAATAACAACAAAACCACCAGTCTCTGTGTTCTGATAGGACAAAAATACTACCTCTCTGGAGGCAACATTCAGCCTTTTTTTTTTTTTTTTTACTGATTGACTGCATTCGTTTCCTGATTCTGATATGTTACCAATTTAGCGAGGCCTCCAGCCAATGAGGAATATGTATGCTCAATCTGTAAGGTGTGGATATAAATTTCTCCTAAAGGTAATATAGGAAAATCGACGCTTGCCCAAAAAAAGGTAGATTCTCTCCTGTAACAAAGACCTGGATAACTTCCTCGAGAGGCACAGGAGTCCCTGTTGACAAAAACTATCACCTTGACAGGCAACAGGTCTGAGTCTGCTTTGCTCTCACAGTTAAGATTCTCCAGACAAAACCACTGTGACAAGAAGGGTTACCTAAAGCAAGGATGAACACTGACATGTAAAAAAATAAAAAATAAAATTTGGAAAAAAAAAAAAAGCTGAAGAGGTTCAAATGAACAAACTCCTACTTGTTCCTCAAAGGAAAAACAAAGAGCTTTCAGAAACAACTCCTCTGAGAGATGTAACAGAATATCAGTAAATTATAACAATTAAAAACCATTAAAGATAGAATAATTGAGAATACCTGTTTGGGTAACAATGACTTTTTTGAATTCCTTTTAACAGAGGGTCTATTTTTAATCACTCTTTTTGCAAAACCTTGCATAATTTAACAATAATTGCAGATTTTTAATTTTGATACATCCACAGGAACGTAAAGTAAAAACCATAAATTATATACTAACTCCAGCTGTTAAATTTTGGCATTTTGTCTTTAAAAAAAAAAAAAAAAAAAAGTTCAGAAATCTGTTTCCTTAAACCAAGGAAATGTGGGAAAAGGCCATCCTGCCAGTGGAAACCTTCAGCAGCAGAAAGCTCACGCTGCGGTTTCTTGCCGAGGCAGCAAACTCCACTGAAAGAGAAGTTGCCGCCAACTCAAATACTGTTTGCTTTCACACCCAAGAACAAACTGTGTGCACGGCGAAGGCATCCGAAGGGCTGGGAGCAGCTGGAGAGGACTGAGGAAAGGTAACAGTGGTGTCAGAGCTACTGTAAACTGGTTCTCGCTTTTCTATCAGCAAGTTAGCATCCCAGGAAACAGCGTGGCCCGGCAGCCCAACGTCAGTACCTACTGTAATTCAAAACCTGCTTTTTCCAAGTCAACAAGCCAAGGGACTTTTCAGAAAGAAAAGGGGAAAAAAAAAAATCACCCAGGCAAATGAAACACAGACTCCTTCGGTGTGATTCGAAGGGCTAGTGAAATGCCGGTGTAAATGGAGTACTGAGAAATTTCCCTATCTCAGTGCAACATGTAACCCGCTTTCTTTGTAAGCAGGAAATGCAAAGGAAGTGTTTACTACAGCCTTGTAAACCAAAGGCAGAAAGCTCTGCCAAAGCAAACATCAATATTGCAAGGGTTCTGCTGCTCCAAAGACCCTCCAAGTTCCCTTTGTGCCCTGAAGGATGGGTGTCACTAAAGACGTGGCAGGGGGAGTCGGGAATTCTATAGGAAGAGCAAACAGCCCAAGCCTCCAAAAAGCAAAAGGTTTATCCCATGATGACTTTCTCTTCAAGTTTCAAGTAAACAAAGGCCAACTTCTTGTTGGGATGGCTCTGTTTGAGCCCCAAAATAAAAATGGTCAAAAAAGAAAATTTGTTTCTTTCCTTTCCCCTTACAGCTTTGAAATAATACTTTAAACTATTGCGCAGTTGGTTAAAATGGTCAATTTCATGTGATGCATATTTTACAATAAATTACCGTGCAGCGCCATGGAGGTGGGAAGAAAAGTCCTCCATCTGAGACAAACTATAAGTTATGAAATCCTGCCTCCCATGCTCACTTCCAGAATCAAACACAGCTCATCATTTTAAGGAAGAATCCTTTTCAAGGTGGAAAATTATATCGTTTCTTCAAAAACCCCTACTTTATCTAAGTCCCCCCTTCCCCCAAATACTATGACTTAAAACAGCTCACAAAAATGTCATGGGCCCGAAACATGTACATAAAGGAAATGGTGAATCTGTATGAATGGAAGATCTAGATATTCCCCACCTATAAAAATAAAGTTTACCCAGGGCAAAAATATCACATATTTCCAATTCCAGGTTGGACCTCATAAGGTTTCAATATTAAGAGTCAGCTTTATTGACTTCCTCCAGTTTAAAATTAGAAACTTTTTTCTTACTGTCTTAACCACCCATCGCCCTCACCACAAAAAGTTTGATGGTTTAGACACAGGTTGGAAAAAAAAAAAAAATCTATCCAACTAAACAAAGACCGCCTTTCTTCCCAAATAAAAAGGAGTGTAAGAATTTGCCAACTGTTCCCCCAAGACACAATCCTACAGCAAATTCTCCTTGCCTCCAGGATGATTGATGTGATGGCGTTCCCTTCTTTCATCACTCCCTACCTTGTCTGGTCGCTGGTGAAAACCAGGAAGCCACAGACACACACTTCGGTCTTTTGCTTGTACAGGCCTCAATTCTCCAATGCCAGCTTGCTGCCAATGTCCTTGTAGCCAATGGTAAACAGGCCACAGGGTTCAAGTTAACTGCAGAGCGTTACCACGCTGAACATCTGGTCATGAATGAACGGATTGCCCACTAACTCTCAGCATTGGGCAGCTGATGAAAAATTCAACATTTTCCTTGTTGGCACAGTTGTTTTGGAGAATTCTCTAGAGCTTCCTGAATTATATTAAGAAAATTTCACTGCAGCAATCTATATCTGTGAGAACAGCTGGTGTTGAAAGGGATCTGCTGCTCTCTCCCTGTGCTGGGGGACCTCGTGTTGCATGAGGACACTTTTACTACATTTGTCCTTGAAAACTTAGCCTTCGCTCTGAGGTACTGGGTAGAACAAACGGCAGCAAAGGCAGCTCCTGGCTGCTGGATTCCACACAAATGAACCTCTTAATTCAGGGTGAAAAATCTATCACCCAGCTAAGAGGACACTGAGATCCAAAGAGTACATTATAAAGACCTGTCTCAGAAAATATAGCCAAACGATCATCAAAACTATTGCTGAGCTCTGAAATCAGGACGGTCCCAACACCACTGCATATTTTCTGAAGATTTTCAGTATAAAATAATAGTCCTTTGCAAAACCCCACGAGACACAATATATCCAAACATTGGTTTTTCATCACATGACTGATTTTAAACTTAGCAAAGCCTTTTATTAAACCTAAGGGTGACACAGTTAGAGCAAATCAAATGTAATATGTTACATTATGCTCAGCACAGGAAAAAGTCACATTGACAGAGTGTCCACTGAAGCTTAAGAAAAGAAATTCTCTAAAAATATAACAGTGGCGTTTAAAGAAATTAACTTGTTAATGGATATATGTGATATATTATTATTCTTTTGGGTTGAAAAAAAAGGAAGTGGTAAACTTAAGTCAAGCTAAATTTAGGCTATTATCTATGCAGCATAAATTTCACTTCTGTGTATAAATGCTAACTTGCATATTTCTCCATGGTAACTAAACTATGATTAAAACAACAGTGAAACCAGCCTTTAAAGCCACCTGTTTAACTAGGAACAACCTAATTTACAAAAATACTTAAACTTTGGAAATTTCATGGGCATCTATATCATGCTTTTCCCAGAAGAAAGCTCACTTTTCCATGAACATATAATTGCAATGTACTTGGCCTAGGTCGTAATCATTCTTTTTTTAACTAGTGTAATTTTTTCATGTATTGTTCACTCTAACCTAAGTGGTATTTAAGATTATAAAGAATAAGACTCTAATAACTCTTTCCAAAAACGAAGTTATTTTACCACTTGGGAGGGATTAATTTACCTAGAAAGTACTTCACATTTTACAAAAAGAACTAATGAAAGAAGTGAGAAAATTCCAAACTGAAATGACTATTTGAGATGGCAAGCCACATTCAAACTAATTTTTTTTTTCACTGAGATAGCCTTGTAATTTACTAATGAAGAAATGGGCTATTTTATTGGTGAAATTAAAGAAGTAATTATAATATGTCCAAGAATAGTAAAAATGTAGGTATAAGCAATATTTTCTTATTTAATTATAAAACATAAAAGTAGATTTGAATGTGAATCATTTTGAAACCTTCGAATTAAATTTAGAATTTAAACACTGAAAACCCCTTGAAGTCGAAACATAATCATATAATAGGTCAGGTTTGGTGTGAAATTCATGACTCATATTTGTGACACATATTCAGAAATGCCTCATACTAAAACTTTATTATAATCAAAAATTGATCTTCAGTTTTTCTGTCTCCTGGTCTTTACATGATGTAATGTCTAAGGCCACATTTCACACTGTTAAGTAATGATGACTGTATAAGACTCATGATAAAAAAACTCATAAAATGTCACAATTTATAATTTTATGTATACTTGCCTCTCTAATATCACGTACATTTGCACAGTGGATGCTAATTAGATAACAATGGTATTACTATAATGTCTATAAAACCTGCCTTTAAAACCAAATTCTGTTAAAAATAGTCTTTTCAAGCTGACATAGCCCATTTCCAGGGTCATATTTAAAATAATTAGTGCCATCGCTAGTAAATGTTCTAATAAAACTTGAAAATGATTTCTAAGCAGAATGCAAAATTCTCTAAAACTTAACAATAAAGTTTTCCAGTAATCTGAGATAATCTTTCCAAGGAGTGTCTATGAAATCAAAGAAGTATAAGATTTTAAAACTCAAATTCCCTGGGGCCATTTACATGGCGCCTGAGAACGAATCTTGGAGAATGGGACCGATGGAGCCTGTTATCCTATCTGATGCTTTGACATATACAAATGTCCTGCTGGGCAGAGCAAGAGATTCTGAGAAGGAGACAGAGACAAAAGCCAACTCCTTTATCAAATATGTCAACTACGTAGACCAAATTTCCACAAGAATTACCAGCTCCCAAGGAACGGCATGTAAACTGCTCATATCCACAAGCCCAAATCCAAGGCGATCAGCAGTTATTTTTGGAGTGATGGGATTTTTGTTTTTTAAGAACTCTGGAGAGTCCCCTTTAAAGGCAAGTTCTTTAAAACTACAACTTAACCCTTCTTTTTAAGCTTTCCCAGATTGCAAAGTCAGTCCAGCTAAGAGATATGAAATCTAGGAGACAAAATTCTATAGATGGTGGCCATTTGTTCTAATATCCCAGGCCTTAAAATAGAAGGTCAAAAAGTTACCTACGAGTGTGAACCAGTACCTGGGAACCATTTAAGGAATAAGGAAACTATTGCTATATCTATCGAGAATTTACCTGTTAGGTTGCTCCGTATATAATACAAAATCTTTTTAATGGATAGAAAAACGCGGTTTTATAATTAAGAAAATAAGGTATTTTTAGTAGGTAAGGTGATCAAATGAAGGGTTATCAATAATAATAGCTATCTAATATGATTTTGCACTTGTCAAGTAGTTGCCACAAGCCCTAAGTCATTAATTCATTATACCAAGCTTGTGTCAAAGGCATCATCAGTCTTAATGGATGAAATGACTCGTCAGGGAAACGAAAGAGCTTGTCCCAGGAGAGTTGAGACTTGTCTTGGGACTCTAATTCTAGTGCTCCTTTCAGTGTTACGCCTCTTAATTAGAGAACTGAAGTGGATAAATCCAGGTAAAATCCATTCCCCCCCCTTGGTGAACACCTGGAGACTGCTTCACTGATTGAATTATTCAGCTTGCACCCGAACAGATTCCTGGTTCCCTTTTAGCTTGAAAATAGTAGCCAGAGCACTAAAGCTCAGGGAGCACATGACTCTGTCTTACAGAGTCCAAGATCAGGTCCCAAGTAATTCTCCTGCCCAACCAATTTCTCCTCTCCATCTTACACACCTCATTCCAGCCACACTGGTCTTCTTTCTCTTCCCCAAACCCACCAAGCTCGCAGCACCTTAGGGTCTGAGCACCGGCTGTTCCTAAATCTAGAATGTGTATCTTCCAACCTTCTCCTGGCTACCTCTGTCCTGCCACTCAAACGTCAGCTCACACGTCACCTCTTCCAATTAGCTTTTCCAGTCTACCTCCTCCAAAGTGGCCCAGAGGCACTCTTTTATTCTATCATCTCATTTTCTATCTCTACCCAGCACTTTTATCTGGTACTGTTCTATATTGTGTTTACTATCTGACCCAACTAGAATATCAGCCACCCAACAGCAAGCTTCTTGATGGTGCTGTGAACGGCTATATTCCCAGTCCTTAAACACCGTCTCGCAGTCTTTAATAGATAATTTGTTCGATCCATGAATGGATCATATCCCACGTCATTATCAGTCCCCAATAATGTAGCCTCTCTCCCTAAGACCACGAGTCCCTTTGACATGGCCAATGCTTTACAAATGTCCTGGATGAATGGGGGAGGGCGAGGTTACTTGTGAATTACTTAGCTGCTTCAAAATGTGTTCTAAATGCTCTGCAGAAAAGAGGTTGGTTCCTTTAATTATATACTGAGTAAGAGACATCTCTGAACCACTGGGAAACAGAAATGGGTTACAAGATGCTGGGTTTAGTTATACAAATCCTTTTGCGTTCATTAATCATTTGAATAAAGGAGGAAGCAGAGAGGAGAGGAAGCGGCCTGGGCTTCAGTTAGGAAAAGGGAGTGAGCACAGCTGAGTCAAGTCTTCCCTTGAACTCCAGTACCAGGACACACAGGACCTTGAGTGCTGGCATGTCACGGCATCAAAGCACGGTGAGAGTCGTGCAACTTCAGTGGAGCAACGACCACAAAGAGCAGGAAGCTAAGTGTCAGGTGTAACCAGAAATGCGGTGCCCAGTGAGCACACCAGCACCTAGCGGGGACAGGTGCTCCCCCCGAGCCAGGCATCTGGGAAGCCTGTTCTACCCGCCACCTCAATTAATCCTCACCTCAAGCCTAGGAGGTAGGCACACGACCATCAACTCCTTCTTGTAAACGAGGAAGCTGGGCCTGGGAAGTTTTGAGCCAAGATTTGAAGCCACAAGTCTGAGTCCAAGCCAAAGTTCCTATCCCATTTGCTTGTGTCCTGTGAGTTCAGGTTTCCTACCAAGCACTCAGTGACGCCTTTAGAAGCCATATGGCCGGGTAAGATCAGGCTTGAGGCAACCTACCTTCAGATAACACAAACGCTGGCAGGGTAAGGAAGGTCAGGAACCCAAAAGTCACATGTAACTACGATGAGAGAGAGAACACACACCCATGGGCAGGACCAGCTACGTAATTTGAAGGGCCCAGTGCAAAGTGAAAACATGCGGCCCCTTGTTCAAAATTATTCAGAATTTCAAGATGGCGGCAGCAGAGGATCAAAGCGAGCGCAGGGCCCCTGAGCACAGCTCTGCGCCTGCGCGCGGGAGGCGGGCGGCCCTGGAGGCAGCCCTGGTTCTCCGTGTCTCGTTTCTTTAAAACGTCACTCCCTGCATTTCAGTTGTATTCATCTCTTTATAAAGTCCAATACTATGTAAGTCATAAAGGACATATATAATATTTTAAATGGAAGAGAGAGTGCCAAGGGGTGGAGGGAGAAAGCATGTGTATTTTTCTGACTGTTCTTTCAATTATCCAAGGGTCAGGTATGAACCATCAAGTGGCAGTCCCTGGAACTGCATGGTGCATCCCAGGAGGCAAAACTCAGTTTGGAAGGGAGCGGACCTAACTGGGTTCTAAGGCTCCAAACTTTAAGGGGATGGCAAGCGGGGCATCTAAACTGCTCCATTAATTATGTGGACACGCGTTTATAGTTTGGGAAAGTTTTATCTGCATGGATTTGCTAGTGTTCTCCAAGTGACATCCTGAATTGTAGGCTACTGTCCATGTGGTTCTTTTGAGTCATTCTACAAATAATTTCCCGAATGTACATCCTGTGCCAGGTCAAGTGACAGGCCCAGGGACACAATGCCTGCCTCTGTGGAACTGACAGGCCGGACACTGGGGAATAAATACACGTGGAATCATAAATTATGGTAAGAGCTATCAAGTCTGTGGAACTGTGAGAGAAAACAAGAAGAGGGACTTGGAGTTTCCACTGACAGGACAGGGCAGGTCACAGTGTTATGAACACCACACCAAAGCTCTCACTGGCCTCAGAGTTAACCTAAGAAACTTGAGGTCCTCAGCTTCAACTATATAAAGTGATTTTGCTATCCACCCTGGAAGAGAGTTCCCAGTAGAGCTCCAGGCTCCATACGATGCAGAACCAATCCTACAGTGTCACTCTCCATACAAGACTGTACAGGAAAGTGAAGGGGTGGGGGGGAAGAAGGGGGAAGGAAAGACAGGAAGAAAAGCGATTCCCTACCTTCAGACCAGAGAATGGCTTTAAAATAGAACCATTTTCTTCTTTTTCCTCTTTCCTCTTCCAAAAGCTCGAAAACCCTCTTCGGACCACTCACAGCTTCCATCACTCCAGGGTCTTAACATTATTTTAACAGAGCTTTGTGTGCGCAAATAATACTAAAACCAGAAATTGTGCCCCTTCCTGAGAGCATCTCTCTAATCTGACTGTATATATGTCAAGTCTATGTGTACAATATATATGTCAACAGTGCTGAAGTAATATCTTGTCTCCACTTGCTTCTGATTTCTTTGAATTCTCATACTAACCTCTCTCTCGCTCTCTGTGTCTTTTTTAACAGTGCTGGGATTTTCCCTCTTTGAAACTTGACAGAAACGTAAGATATTTCAGTTCTTGCTATGAGGCACTAAGCGAATTGAAAATCTTGCCAGCACTCCAAGTCTCATTAGTTTCCTTTAAACACCTACTTGGCGGGTGTAAGCTAATGTGAACCTTTCTCACCCTGTTTAAATTCCAACATAAAACATGTACACAACAATAAAACATGTGGCTCATTTGTCATGCTTCCATGAGCAACGGTGTCACTCACACCAAGAACCACAGGCTGGGTGTGCAGAGCGATTTCATTCCTATTTCCCATCACTCAGTTGAGCCTTGTGTAGAAAAGCTTTTAACAACCACATATGGCCTTTAATAAATCATTGCACTTTGTCTTCCTGCCAAAACTCCTCCTTTATCTAACTTACATCTTCATGATAAGATCGGAAATCACGCATTATGGTGGTGACAAACAATTGTAATTATGTCATTAGTAGCCATTTAGTCTACAAAGGTGCTCAAAGAGGAAAGGGAATGCACAATAAGAAATACAGGATAATCCATTGATCATAGTTCTAATCTGCTTTTCCTTCGTGACTGTAAAAAGCTGGCGTAATTCTTGGGCACGGCAGGCAGTAATGGCATACCACTTTATGAACTATGCAGCTATTTTATTCCCCTATCTACTTAAAAATAAAAAAGCATTTAATAGCTTGATCGAGACATAAAAGTTATTTGTGATGACTCGCTGATTATATTATTTATTTTTCAACTTTCGTAGAGTGACTTTTTGTGTTAGGAAAGAAACTTGAGTTATTTGGGTTGAGAAAATGTAACAGACACACACGTACTACACGTGCGTCTGTGTGTGTATACACTTTGGTATACACGTGTGGGCACATATTATGTATTGTGCATAGCATATGTACACATATACTTTATACATGTAGGTATCGTGCACGTGTACAAACACATTATAGCTATGTATGTGTTGTACACATACACACACTTGTATAGGAGTCAAGCAACTTCACAATGTGATACATTCTCTAAGGACCCCAAGTCATGAAGGAAAAAATGACCAAAGAGAGATTTAAGAAAATGTGGCATTTATTGTGATTCCCACCATTTCTCCCACTGTGCAGTTTAGGTGTAAGAAATCCCAGCAGGTTTTTAAATAAGTAACTATTTGGGTATTCCTAAAGTTCTAAAACCCTATGTGTTTCTCCAATGTCAATAAAAATCAGATGCCTGATTCTGCACAGACCAGAGCTCTACCATCCACCGAGGCTGAAGCACTAGTATTAAGAGGGAGGGGAGAGAAAGGAGGTGTGGGGTGAAACCTTCGACATCCTGCAGCCTACCAAGACGGAACACGATGAGATGAAAAGTCCCCTCCTACCACTTCTCCACGCTTGAAATGCATCTACCTGAGATATGTAAGTCAAACGGATCAGAAGGCCACGTGGTCAGACTTTAGCAAGAGCAAAGTCATTTTATACAAAACCTCAGTCAGCCACTTCAACCTCTGCACTTCTTACAAACCTTCATTTCACTGTCAAATCTCTACGTGTGACAAGCTTTGAATCAAGTCATTTAGAAATTTCCCTGTTCGTTAATTCAACAACTACCTAGAAAATGTCTACTGTGTTCCACATCGATCTGTTAATCCAAAGATAATTAAGACATAGACACGGTGGCAGAAAGTTGAAATTTGAAACACTGATGCCAAATCTGCTCAATCTAACGTTAACAATTACGACCACGATTTGGGTCGTAATTGTTGGGATTTTTTTATATGATAAGCTCTCAGTTTTCACCTTGCACTTGGCAGTGCATGTTTTCCTGGGAGGGTGGGAGGCTGAGGCTGTTTTTTTAAAAAAAACTTTTTGGCAGGCAAGTGAAATATTATGTTTATGTCTCTAATACTAGGGTAAATCTTGTGGATACCATCAGTTGGCTGATTCAACTCAGGATTGGCAGAAATGCAATGAAACCGTTTATTTCAAAATGGTAATAAACAATCTAAAAACCAGGTATTTAATTGGATTGGGTGTTTATAAAGTACAGTCTTTTCTGTTTTGTTAATTTACATATAATTATTGCTTCATGTTTACTTTCACCTGAATACAAAACCTCGGGTTTTCAAAAGATACTTGGGAAGTAACGAAAGCTAAATTTTTTCCTCAGAAGTTCTGTTAAGAAAAGAACAAACTCCCATACCCACGCTACACATTGTGTAAGATGTAGACACCCCCATTTTTCAACCTACTGGAGGAGGAATTAGAAAGTAACCACTGCAGGCAAAAACAGAGAGTAAAATTACAATAATAAACAGAGGATTTTAAGAGAACACATAAAGGGGAGGGAGGTCTAAAACCAAAGAGCCTTCAGCCAAATTTACCTACAAGCTATCGGCTTGATTTTCTCTTCATCAGTCTAAGGTCTAAGGATGTCTTTTAGTGCCAGAGTCCCCCCTACCCCTACTCAAAAAACTCTGACATTTAGAATTTTTTTTTTTTTCCCTAAGAAAAGCTTATCTGGAACTCACATGCTTCTTTAGTTACATATGAAAGAAACGGCACTCACATCAACATTATCTTTATTTATCAACTCCCCTGCACACAGCCCCGTGGGTACTAGCAGTTCAAAAGTTCAAAAAGGTTTTTGAAAACAAACCAAGATAGAAAACAGGCACCAATGCCTATTTGGAACCTACATTCTCCTGCCTTCTAGCATTCTCTAGATGATGGATCAAGAGGAATGATAAAAGATAGAGAGGGAAGCGGCTGCCAGGGCAGGGTATCAGTTGGTGTGGATGGCATTTCTCAAACTGCCTGAAAAATTCATCTTCTCCCCACAAGCTGTCAGGGCTCAGCACGGGACCGATCTACCTAACACACCTCAGGACAAGAAGGAGAGGCAGAGAGCCTCCTTCACGCCAAAATTCTTCCATTTTTCTTCTCTTTTATTGTATTTTTGTGTGCTGTTGCTTCGAACATTCCTCTCGGGGGTTCTGTTAGCCTCTTGAAAGTCACGGCTGAGAAAGCTTAAAAAATAGGGCTGTGATGGTTCAACCTTTGCTGGGCATCTCTAAGTATCACTGCTCTCTTGCTGGATTAATTGGTTGACACCTTCCTTCTCTAAACCATGTTCCTACCTGTAACGGAAGACGAGGCTCTTGCTAGTCAATCAATCGAGTGGGCTATTTCTCTTCAAATGGATGAAATCAATGGACACAATACAATGCAAATCATCTATTATAAAAGATCAATACTAGGGACCTGAGCAGACCATTATAACCTCCCCTTGAGGGCACCAATACAGTCCAGCTGAAATGTGCAGTTCTTGGGAAGACAGAACTATCCTCCTCCACTTCCTCACCAGACTACAGAGATTTTGAGGGAAGGACGACACATTAACATCTTCCTCAACTTGGGGTGATGGCAAGTTCTGAACTGGGGAGCAGTACACCTTACTAAGTGCAACGAATTGTCCCAGTAACTCTACTTCTGGGTATTTACTCGAAAGAAACTCTCGTACGTGCCAAAACTGTTTACGGCAGTAAAAATAAAATTATAAAAGTTCATCAGCATTGGAATGAAGACGCACAATTCACTGTCAATTGACAGAATACCATGCAGACTTTCAGCAGGGTAAGCTAGATCTATACATATTATCACCGTATCTTTCTCAAAATCAAGGTAGAATAAGAAAGCGTAGGGACTTCCCTGGTGGTGCAGTGGTTAAGAATCCACCTGCCAACACAGAGGACACGGGTTCCAGCCCTGGCCCGGGAAGATCCCACATGCCACAGAGCAACTAAGCCTGTGCGCCACAACTACTGAGCCTGCGCTTTAGAGCCTGCGAGCTACAACTACTGAAGCCCGCACGCCTAGAGCCCGTGCTCCGCAACAAGAGAAGCCACTGCAATGAGAAGCCCGCGCACTGCAACGAAGAGTAGCCCCCGCTTGCCGCAACTAGAGAAAGCCCGTGCACAGCACCAAAGACCTTACACAGGCAAAAATAAAAAATAAATAAATTTTTAAAAAAACCAAAACCAAAAAAACAAACAAAAAGAAAGCGTGAAGGAGTTAGGATACATTTTGATGCTAAACGTATAAACTAAACACTCTCAAAAAACGCTAAGTTTTTTGAGTTATAAGTACATATTATAAGTACATGTATAAGTTATAAGTACACGTATAAGAATGGAATGGAATGAGGCACCCCAAACTCCTGATGGAATGTGCTTCCAAGGAATGGGAAGAGGAACAGTTAAAGAGGATCTTGCTAGAGCTGAAATGTTTTATTCCTTTTTAATAGATCTACAAGCAAGCAGGACAAAATGTCAACAATTGTCATTCAAGCTGGAGAGAATACAGGTAACTGCTCATCTTTGTGCTTTCCTCTGACTTTTACATGTCCTGGGCTCCTCCTCCAGCCCCCTGTCGATTTAACTCTGAAAATGGTTTGAAAATCATTCAATCAATTAGGGTGTCTTCTTACAGACACTTGGCCGAGCATATTCTTCATTAGATAAGAGATTTGACAAGCAAAGCCAGATTAGTTTGTCAAAAGAGAGAGTCTAGTTTGGGGGATTTGCTGGGAGTCTTTGTTTTGGTGGAAATGTCATAACCCAAAGTATCCGGAAATTGGGAATAAAGAAGTTGGACCTCTTCCAATTCACAAAACCCTAGTATATTCACACGTGGCTGGCCATCAGCTGATCTTCTCAGGTCCAGTTGGGGTGAGGACAATGAGCCCCTGATAAAACAAAAAGCTTGCCTGGGGACTTCCCTGGCGGTCCAGTGGTTAAGAATCCACCTTCCAATGCAGGGGATGCGGGTTCGATCCCTGGTCGGGAACTAAGATCCCATATGCCGCAGAGCAACTAAGCCTGTGCGCTGCAACTAGTGAGCCCGTGCGCTGCAGCTACTGAGCCCGCACGCTCTGGAGCCCAAGTGCCACAACTAGAGAGCCTGGGCACCACAACTACTGAGCCCGTGCGCTCTGGAGCCCACACGCCACAACTAGAGAGAAGCCCACACACCGCAACGAAGAGCCCATGCGCCGCAATGCAAGATCCTGCATGCTGAAACTAAGACCTGACGCAGCCAAATAAGTAAATAAATATTTAAAAAAAAAAAAAAAAAAAGCTCGCCTTGACCTCCAAACTGGAGACAGCTTTCAAAAAAAATACGTGGCTCCCCACCGAACGCTTGCGGGTCAATGGCTGCTGAATGGTGATGAAAGTAAGGGCCACACAAAAACAAGGGCACCGTCTCAAGGTCTGGACTGGGATTAGAGAGGGGTTACTGATGTGATATACATATGCCCCACCTTTAAGACCCACGGAATGACAGAATGCCAAAGACAACCAAACTGCCTAATCCACATGGATGCTCCGTGAAGAAACAAGAGTTTAAGATGATCAAAGTCAATTTCATTATTTGCTTTCAATATTTTGATACCCACGACAAGAGACCTTGTATCTTCCAAAACAAATGAGACTTAGAGCAATGGCCTACAGTTAATTAATTACCTCAAAGGAAGGGAACAATGAGGGCACCCCCATGTGTTGGGTGATTTCTTTTGGAAACCGGACTTGGCTGTTGCTCCTGATATTGTTAACTTGTTCCCCAAGAATCACAGGGTCAAAGCGCAGGTTTTCTTAGTGACACTTGACCAGGTTTCTAAAAATGTTGTACAAAGGCCTTTAAGTACAGAAAGGAAACATAATTGTTGACTTTAAATATGCAGGCAAAACTCATGGTAAATAACAATAATTTGCTGGAAAATTGTTCCATACAGCATTTCACAGAAATCCAGCATACAATTTGCGAGAAAGTGCAGGCAAATTAATTGTATACTTTCACCTTTTCTTCTCAACTCACATATGAGAAGAATAACATTTTACCCCACGCAGAGAAGCCCCATACACCACATACGGTTTTCAAAAGAACCTAATCAATAGTATCAACTGAACCTGAGATTAGATTAAATGGCAGACAGAGGCAAACAGCTTATAACTGTTAAGAATCATCATTCCCATGGCTTTCAGCCTCCTGTGCCTTGACGGCAGGCAACAGGGCAATATGGTTTATTGTGCGGAGACTGAATCCGGTGTAAAGTGCCACTCCCAGCCCGAGGGCTGACGCTGGTAATGAGTTTTGAAATACTTCTCAAGGCAAGAGCCTGCCGCCGCCAGCTTCCAAGATCCTTCACTTCTGCCCAGCAAGCAAGCCTTACACAGAGGTCTGCCCAGGGGCAAGCAGACACAGCCTCCAACCCAGAGTGAGACTCGGGTTCAAGAACAGGCTCCTGGGCTTCTTACCTGTGCCATTGTGGAAGAGTTGCTTAACTTTTCTGATCCTCCCGACCCTCCGTGGAATGGATCTACTAACGGACGGGACCTCAGAGTGCAGTTGTGAACACAAGGCACGTAAGTCAGCCAGGCTCTGTGCCTACTCTTAGCTCACAGGGGATCTAGCTCTGTGCATCCAAATCATCATCAGGCAGTCGCAGTAGCCGTGCCATAGACGCATGCCCCTTTCACATGTCAGGATCCTACAACCTGACGTAGAAGTTCCCAGCATCCCCATGTTACGGATGGGGAATCTGAAACTAAGAGTAACTTGTTCACACACCCAGTTGGTCCAAGGCTGATGTTGAATAGGAAGCTAGGTTTATCTGAGACCAGAGCTTATCCCCTAAACCAGCGTTCCACCTTCCTTGTTGCACATCTGAGTCACCGGGAGAACTTGCAAAACTCCCATGCCCAGGCCACCCTCCAGACCAATTAAACTGAAATTTCTGGGGTCCAGGACCCAGGCATCAGCATTTTTAAAGCTCTCCAGGTGATTCGAACATGCAGCCATGTTTGAGAACCACTGCTCTAGTCACAGCCCAACACCAGGCATATGGTCCTTCTTTGATGTGTTAGTTTCCTCTTGCTGCTGTAGCAAATTACCATAAACTTAGGGACTGAAAATATACACATTTATAGTCTTACAGATCTGGAGGTCAGAAGTCCAAAACGGGTCCCACCAGGCTAAGATCAGGATGTTGACAGGGCCGTGTCCCTCCAGGAGGCTCTAGGAAAAAACCTGTTTCCTTGCTTGCCTTTTCCAGCTTCTAGAGGCTGCCCTCATTCCTTGGCATGTGGTTCCTTCCCTCATTTTCAAAGCCAGCAACACTGGGCAGGGCCTTCTCCCACTGCCATCCCTTTGGTACTCTCCCTTTAATCTCCCACTTCTAATTTTAAGGACCCTGTAATTACATAGGGTCCACTGTGATAATCCCGGATAATCTCCCCACATTCAAGGTCAAGTGATTAGCAACCTTAATTCCATCTGCAAATCTAATTCCCGTTCGCCATATAATGTATTCCTGGGCTCTAGGGATCCGGATGCAGACATCTTCAGGGGGGCATTATTCTGCCTACCACACATGACATTTCTGCCTCTGGGCCAGGATCAAGGTTAAAGGGATACATTCTAAAGGTGACCTGAAAGTGGGTCTCCGTATATGAGCCTCCTGCTTGCTTAATAGTCTTACAGGGAATATTTTACTTGACCCTGCATCTTAGGTACCCAGTAGAGTGGTTGGAGTACAAAAGGTGCTCAAGAGATGTTCGTGGAAGAAAAGAAAGGATCTTGCATTTCTCCCGCCAAAGCATTTTATATCAGATACGCTCTCAAGTTTAATAAGGAAAGAGATAACCAGAGTGGTTTCTAATTGGATATTCACATGAGAAATTTCTGCTTGATTCTAAATGCAGCAACTCCACTCTGCTCCTGTACTAGGAACTACATGCCACCCATTCCTCCAGCACACAGAAGCCTGCATCTAATTTTACAAGAGCTTGGAAATAATATGCCCTCGAACTTGAAGCTTCTTTGCCAGTGGCCACCACAGAAACAAATTGCTTTCAGA
Source organism: Balaenoptera musculus (assembly GCF_009873245.2). Lineage (NCBI taxonomy): Eukaryota > Metazoa > Chordata > Mammalia > Artiodactyla > Balaenopteridae > Balaenoptera > Balaenoptera musculus. Next base: position 84,817,488 of record NC_045795.1, read on the forward strand.
AGGGTGTTTTTCACTAGGTTTGTGTACTGGGTTGTTTTTCTGAGGGGGTGGGGAGAAATAAGGGGCATATTTTTTTTTTTTTAATCATGCTTCTAATCCTTAAAATGACTAAAATAGTTTCATCCTTTCATAACCTGTCATCACGCATGTTTCTCTAAAATTAAACACATATGGCTCAAGCCAGAGTTACATTATGCACCATATTATGTAATTATCTTTTCAATTTATTACTCCTCAAAATAGAAAAAGATTAGCCTGTGTTTCTTAAGTCTGAGTAAACATATGGCCTGAAGATTGTAAATGACATCCCACCTTTAAAAGAAGTTCCAAGACTAAACAACACACAATACTCTGTCCACAAAGGCCATATGTGATAACAGGGTTGTAAGATACAGAAGACATGTATGTGTGTGTGTGTGTGTGTGTGTGTCTGTGTGTATACATATATATGTATATAGATACATCTTCTTGCTTTCTGGCCATGTCTTTGATGTCGTGAAATATTCCTGCTGGCAGACTGTAAACAGCACAAGACTATCTGCATTTCAGCATTTCCTATTAGCGTCAGTGAACTTGGGTCCTGTTTAATCCGTAAGGAATAGGTCGCCAGTGATCTGGGTGTTCATACAAGAATTATCTGTCTCCATACAATTCAGGAACTTTGTGCCCGCTTCCCTGGCAGCCTGGATACATCCATTCTCCATGTTGCCCGGTGATTTAAGACCTCCTGTGAGACCCGCTGCTTCATCACTGTCCTCTTCTTCCTCATCAGGAAAGGCAGCGCTCGAGCAGGCATGCTCACAGCTGCCAACGACCCCCTTACCGACAACCACCTTCAGCGTTATTCCGAGGCTCCCAGCAGTGAGCGGTGGAATTCTGACGACGTCCCTATTATCAAAACCTTTCTTGGGGGAGGGGGGGGGTGGCAACTTGAAGACTTTCAATTTGCAACAGGCGGAAATTTTTGCATAGGGCTGCCAAGCAGAAAGGAAATATTTCGGAGACAATTCATACTCAAATCAGTTAAATTGTTTATTCCATGCTGAGGGATATCAGAAATGAAATGCTGTGAGTGGGTTTCGGAGGCCTTTATACTCTCCTTAACTAGAAAGGATGGTTTAAATTTTTTTTTTAAAAAGTAATAATCTGGCAAGTTGTAAACCAGCGAATCAGGCTTTCACAAAGCCGTTACCACACGTGCACTCACAAGGGTTTTAAATATACATTTTGCTACGAATGTCCAGCAAGAAACTGTGGATTTCAGAAGACGTTTCCTCGAGAAAATACAGTTTCCAGTGGATTGATACTGACAACTGGTAATTGTGTTGCAAAGTAAATTTGAAGAATTTAGCATGTGAAGACATTTTATTGACTACTGTGAAACCTTTTAGGTGAGAGATTAAAACAGTTCAAGGATATTTTACTCTGCCGTGATGCAATAGTTTACCCATTTTCAAATCGTACAGGCAATCCTTTTTATTTGCTCTAATGGATAACCAGAGACAGGGAGACCAGATTCTCATCCTCTCATAACCACAGCACAGTAGAACATATAGAAACTTGGTTTCCAGTATCTAGGGTAAGACTATAGCCCACTAAAAATAAATCACACAGTTGGCTACAAAAGGATGTATCTTAGAGGCAGAATCACTGAACAAATCTTTTAGGCTACATTCCATGTTGACTGAATCTTTGGAACCAGAAGTGCCACTTTTAAATTATCTGGCACCTTCTCATTTAATACAGATTGACATTGATATTCCCCAGAGAAACGGATGATAGTCCAATCAAGAAGAAATATGTAAGTGCAGATTAATATAAATGGTAGGCTATTTTTTTTTTTTTTATGACTAGACCCTCACCAAGGGCCTTCGCACTTGCTGTTCTCCTCCTGAAATGCTCTTACCCCCAGATTTCCGTATGGCCCCCTCGGGTCTCACTGTCCTTTTCTTCCTTAATGTAAAAATTGTACATCTCTCACTCACACTCCCCATTTCCTGACGCAGATTTACTTTCTCTATATCACTTACCACCATGAAACACATCATGCACTTATTTGGTTTCCGTCTTCTCTACTAGGATGAAAGCACCCTAAGACCAGGGAATGGTTCTGTCCCAATGTGTGAAACAGGACCTGGAATGTAACTGACACTGAAATATTTACTGAGGGAAAAAAGGAACAAGTGAATGAATGAATGTACCAATACAACAGCCTTTACGTCACCTTCAGCAGGCACTAGGCCAAGAAGCACGCTAATCCATCTACAGCAGTACAATTATACTTAGGCTCACCTATCATTTCAATGGAGAGGGGCCGGGGTCTGAGTTAATTTCCTTAAAAGAAAGGGATCTCAGGCTATCCTGAAATGAATAATAAGAAAAATGAAAACAAAAACCTTGAAAAAGCAATACAATCCAGTAGTTAGGTGCTTTAACTCTGGGGTCAGAAGGCCTGGGTTCAAGTCTCACTTTCTCTAGGAAAAGCTGTGTGACACCAGCAAGTATATCCTCACCTCTCTAAGCCTCGGCTCCCGTGGCTGTAAAAGATGGTCAGTCACAGGCCTTCACCACTCAGAGTTTTAGGGAGGATACAATTAGGGACTTAAAATAAGCACCATGTCAGGCACATAATAAGGCTCACTAATTATACCCATAAGTGATTCTCCTTTTCAAAAACGCAAATAATTAAGAGGTTAGAAAGGAGATCTGGAGATACCGTTGATCTTCTGATATTTTTTCCTACTTCATTTTCTACAAATGTTTAAAAAACAGGAAAAGTTTGTTTCGCTCTCTGAGATATTTATAGCACTTATAAATTTTAGGGTGGATTATTACTTTTACGTCTCAAAATTTTTTTCGATTCCAAGAAATTACAGTGTGCTTCCTCTTGTAGCTTCTAGTTTTTCCTGATGTTATTTTACTCAGAAGAGGTGCTGCCTTCTTTATTCGACCAAAGATGCATCCGTGTGGTTGTGTATCCAAAAATTAATTTGTGTGTTTTTAAAACTGCCCACACACCTAATCATGTTTTGCATACACGCCCAAAGAATTATCAAACAAATGCCCAACGCTGCTATAACACATGTTAAAACATTTCCCCAAACGTAGACTTTTGTGCTTCTTGAGTCTTTGAGGAATGCATCACGGAAAACTCAGGACTTCAACTAGAATATGCTTTGTTCCCTGACACCTTACCTTTCCAAAGCTGAACTACACATCTTATTTTTGTCCTCTGCATAGAAAAGCAATAAATGTATTTTTCCCAGGATGAACATCTTTGATACGATTTTTCTCAAGGGCTGGCATCTGTCTACTTTCTCACCTACTGCTGATGCTGAAAGTCAGCTGGAGGTATATTGATCCTTATCACGTGCGGCTTCATATGTGTTAACAGGGAGGACAACCAGCCTTTTACTCCAAGAGAGGCAGGGTTATGAGGGCTTGTTTTAGAGGCTCCATGGTTTGATGTGTATGAAGATGTAATAGAATTGATATCCTATTGGACGGGTACCACATGACATAAAATAATTTTTTAAGTTCACAGAATTTAAGAATAGGTGCTTACATCTTAACACAATACAATGTACGAGATTTCTACAAATTTGCAACCCCTTGCCCCATTTATTTATATTTTATGAATCTGCTCCAGGTCCCCCTCCAGAGGAGACATACCTGTCCTGGAATTACAGGAGAGGTTGAATGACCTTTTTACCATATTTTCTGACCACTTGATGCTGGCGGGTGGCAGGCAAAGCCTCTTAAAGAGAATGGCCCCCAAAGAAGGAGCATCAATTAGGGTCCCCTCCAAAGTGGCTGAGCAAACGAGCACTAGCTTATAAGTGAAGGAAACCTCAGTTCGAATACTGCCTCCGCCACTCACAGCTGTGAATCTGGGCCAATCACTCCATCTCGTTCGATTTCTCGTGGATAATCTAAGGGAGGGGGGAACAGGGGTCGAAACATCCAGCTCACTGATTGAGAGGTGGGATAACATTCATCAGAATGCCCAACACTGTGACTGGTATGTAAAGCCCAAATTCTCAAAACTGACCATGAATGTTCTTATTCCTAGAGAGAGTAGAAGTGCTTCAATATAGAGCAGTCAGCCTCTTGCCCTGATGGCACCCGTCTCCTCCTACCATCTTTGAAATGACCTGTGTTGTCTGGACTAATGGTTCTTTTTTCCGGTTTGGCAATCAAGTCAAAGCCCTTGGGAGCAGGAGAAGAGCAGGCAGCATGGCTTGCAGCATCTGGAGCTATCTAGACTTGGTCCTTGCACCTGGGCACCCTTGGGCATGTTATTTCATGTCTCAAAGTCTCAAATGCCTTGCCTGAAACTCCACAAGGGCTCAAAATAACCATCTCCCAAACTACCTTCTGCAATAAGATCACAAGATGCACACAGTGGGGTGAAGGTTTATTGGACTGGAGTGGCCTGTCGTACTTCCCGTCCCGGTCACAGGGACCCCAATGCTTTGCCTGTCGTGTTCTCAATGCAATGACCACGTTAAGCGGGTAAAAACAACAGGGCGCTCCAGTCAAAGTGAGCCCAGACCAAGGACTGAAAGATAAGGCAAAAGGCAACCACAGATGGGGCACAAGAGAGCCCAGCTACCCTGGGAAGTGAATGTTAACCAAGAGGGATGCGTCATTCTGAATACTTCAAAATGATGCGACTGAATCGTCTCTCTGAGTGAAGAAGAGAAAGACAGGACCCAGGAAGAAAAGAGGGGTCTCACACAGGGGTTGTGATCCCAAGCAATACTGGGCTCCCTTCTTCTTGTGAACACCCCACCTCTCCTCCACCTTCAGCCTGGGTACCTGGGCACCATGACAACCAACCCACAGCATATGTAAATTTTAAAAAAGAAAGACAAGGGAGAATAAACACATTTGGGTTAAATATGTTTGACGAATTAAAAATGTTGTCCTGCTTAATATAGGCAAACTGACTGGAAAATGAATGTGCCACCTATCCACACACTTAGGAAGAGTAAAAACTCAAAGTAGAAATTTCAGTAGGTGCTTTGTCTCCTGATGGACAGGAAAGGCTGCCCAAGTTCATACCCAGGGCTCCTTTTCCTTTGAAAACACAGGGAGATGGAGAGAGGGGGGAAGAGGTCAACTAGCTATTCAGCTAATTAAAACACACCCCACCACACACACCCTAAATATCCAGTGAATAAGAAACTGGCTAAATAAATGACAATACATCCATATGACACAATGCTGGGCTGCCACCAAAATGTTAAGACATACATCAATATTAATGGTATAGCAAGATGTCCACTCTTTATATACTGCTTGTACCGCTTTACTGCTTGTTTAATTTCTGTCTTCTCAGCCCTCACTGGATTTACCCCCCACCAACATTTTTTATGAAAATATGCAACCATTCAGAGAAGTTGAAAAGGACTATTCATTAAACACTCATATACCCAACTCCTAGATGCTACATATTAACAATTTCCTCTACTTGGTTTACCATATATCTCTATCCATCTATTGTATTTTAGATATCAGAATAAGTTTCATGATATATTCTAAAGGGAAAAGACAAACTACCAAAGCACATGCACAATATGATCTCGTTTTTGAAAATATATGTGGGTGTGTGCACTCAACATGCCTAGAAAAAACAATGGAAGGAAATACCACAAAGTGTTACTAGTAACAATTCTGCTATCTTTTTTTTTCCTCATTACTTACATGCATTTATTTTCTTTTTTTCTCTCTCTTTTTTTTTTTTTTTTTTTTTGAGCAACAGGCATTTATTCCTTGTGAAATAAATAGATACATAATTAAGGTAAGGAAACAAGGATGAGAAGAGGACAGACAGCTAGGACGGATGCAGGGCAGAAAGGAACTACTCAAAGCCATCACTATATCCCTCCCTACACAGTGGTAGCTCTGTGAGAAGCTACGTGCCTAACCCATCCATGGAAATGTTGACCAAGAAGGGCAAAGAAAGTCATCAGAGAAGGAACCCAACTGCCATTCCTGCTGGCCATCCAAGTCATTTAACAGTCAGACTAACTACTTTTCAGATAGAGTTCCAGAACAAATTCCAATCTCCTCCCTGAGACTATCTGTGGGAAGTGATGGGGATTTCCTGATCCCAGGCTCGCGCGGGCACCTGCTATCATAAACAACCCATCACATCAGGTTTCCAACACAGAAGTTAAACAGACCTCCATCTTTGGCCTCCACACCCAGTTTGCGGACCTTCTTATCAGAAGGCACTTGGTCAGCATGACCCCGGCTCTGGTAAGCCAAGAACATCCCAGACACAGAAGGACTGCCCAGCTCAGCAGCACCTCCTACACCCCACACATCACTTTATGTCACCCCCAGTCCTACATCTTTCCACCAATGCATCTGTCTGTCAATCTGAGGAATCACTGGATAAGATTTAAGTCTTTATTTCCAATGATTGAAAGAGGGGGACAAACGAGGGGGCATTTCCTCTGCCCCAACGATGATTCTGACAGCAGCTTTTGGAGGGAGGCTTCTAGAAACACTCCAGCCCTCTGATGAAGGTCAAAAGGGGAGGGCACGAGGAAACCCCGCAGAGCAAAAGGAGAACCTGGAGGCCTGGGTCTCAAAGGTACCCCTTTGTAGCCTTGCCTGTAAAGACTGGATGTCCTTATGACAACGCCATGCGTAAGGAATAACAGGACAGTCACAGAGTGCGCAACATAAAAATGATACTTGAGATCAGCCGCTCGCATTTTTAAACAGTAGTCGCTGATGGATCAGCAAAGTCTAAGGTGCTGTGCTTTAGTTTTCGAATCCTACATCTGGCTTCATGTCGATCATCCATCGCCATGTTTTCTTTCAGAATGCTCTATTCTCCTGGCACTTTCTCATTGTTGTTATTGTTCATTAAAAAAAAAAAAAAGAATTAAAAGGCGCCCCCAAAATATACTATGTTCACACCCTATGAGAAATCTAAGTATGTGGAAATACAACATTAAGTTCTCATTCGCATCTTAAGGTCATCTGTACCAGAACCTTCTCCTCCCACCCCCAATACATACAGAAACACATGTATTCCAAAGATTAGCATTTCTTGCCGTGGAAGTAGGTTTGTAATCAAGCAATAAGTATACTATATCCCACCCCTTGGACATTCCTAAGGCACACATGTATTTCAGAGGCTCCGAGAAAGAAGCCAAGTGTGGCTCAAACTAGTTTGTCTAGAGAATCTTTTATTTCCTCATAGATCACTTATTTAAAATCTCATGCAAAATCATGGGGAAATGAGGATCTCAGTGATTTTTAAAAAGGTGAATTTCCTTAAGTAGAATAATACTTTTTTCAATCTATAAATTGTGAATATAATTTTAAGTCTTATTGATAACAAAGAATGTTCCAAGGCTCCATGAAACTTTATAAGATGTAGACATAGAAACAGGTTTTTGAAACTGTGTCTTTGATATGAGAGCCAATATTTACACAAATAAAACCTAGAATGTCAGAGCCAGAAGGGAACTTAGCTATCATGTAATTCAACTCATTTTACAGATAAGGACACTGAGGCTGAGGAAAATTACGTGGCTTATGCATGGTTGTGGGCCATAAACGGTTCCTTAACACCAAGTGAAGAGAGGGAGAGAAGGGGGGAGGGGCAGGCATTATTAGGAAGAGCAAAAATAAGCAGAATAAAACTCAAATATTAGTTTTTCTTTTTCCCCCCATTATGGGCTTTAGTATCTAATGTTTGGGTCTTTGACTATAAAATAATCATGACTACAAACTGCGCTTAACCCCACGAAACACATAATCACCCCCCCATTCCCAATAAAGAACCTCAGCCCTATAACATAAAGGCAACTTCAGAAAACTGATATAGCAAACCACTTAAAGAGAGTAACCACTCAGTTTATAAGTAAACCATTTGGTTTGGTTTTAAAATAGGACTTGGAAAGAGCTCAAAATAATCAAAAGTTGAGACTATATAGCATGTTTCAAAACAGAAACAACAGACCAACTACTATAGCCATTTGCCCAAGGAGTATTTACAAAGTATCTGCTTTGTGCTGGGCATTGTGTTTAGAGACCAGAATACAACAGTACACAGAAAGTTACATTCCTTCCTGTGGGAGCTGGTGACAAGATGCCCATTAATCACTATAGAAACAAAGATACATGTAAACTATATTGGGATGAATGCCACACAAGCAAGTTAAATGGGGCCAGGAGATAGTTTAAGAGGGGCTTTGGCAAAGGCAGAGAGATCAAATAAGGGTTCCCTGAGGAGGTTACTATTGAGCTGACAACTGATGGACAGGTGAAGAAGAGAGGGAGGCATATAATAGGCAGAAAGAACAAAATGCAAAGGCCCGGTGGCACCAAGGATCACAGTAAGGTATAAGCAGAGTGGCTGCAGCAGGAAAAGGGGGGGCCGGGGGAGCATAGAATGAGACAGAAATGACACTAGAAAGGCTGGACAGATTTCATGACAGAATTTTGTCTTCATCATAAGGGTAGTAGTGGGAGGCCAATGAAGGGGGTCTCAGTTTGGTAAACAGGTGAGCAGGACAGAATCATAACTGCATTTTGAAAAGATCACTCAGGCTGCCGAATGGAGGTCAGACTGAAGGGATGCCAGTGAGTCTATGACAAAATTGTCCAACCTTATTCACTGGATTTCCAATATATGCAAAAATTAGAACAGGTTCTTAAAAATGCCCAAAGCAATTCTTCAAAGACATGTAAGATAACAGGTGGAGCTGAAGTTGGGAGGAAGTGCGTTCTGAAGGCAAATGGTCCAGATACACAGCATCCTCAGGGCTGGTCCAGGGGTCCATGGGATGCAAATAAACACTGTGAGCCCCAACCCTGCCCACCACGGAATTTACAGATGGTTTATCCTGGCATCTGTCTCACGCTGGCTGTGTTCCATCATTATTGATTTCAGACTTCCACTTATCTCCGTATATGATCTCGTGGACTAAGACCCAGCACCAAAACCAAAACCATAAACCATTGCAAACTGTCCTCCTAAAAATGAACACTGAGCTTCTGGATTGTCCTCTTTAGCTGATGCTAAGGATGGCAGAGGGAAATCTTGAACCATCCACACGAGATTATAACAGCATACTTACCTTTCTAAAAACCACATGGAACCCCTTGTGATTTTTTTTTTTTTTTCCACGTGGGAGGCAACATCAAAGTATTACATTTCCAGCGCTCCGGAGACAAAAATTGATTAAATTTTACATGGAGCTAAATTCCTTCTCATCCAAGGGACAGGAAACAGTTAATGTGTCACTTCATTTTTCTCTGCAGATCTACAAATGGGGACAGGCGTCTTAGCTGGCCCTGTACTAGCACAAGTTTGGACAGAGCTGAGGTTGTTGGGTTTAATTTGGCCAAATAAAGGAACTCTCAACTCAACGAGCATTTGGTCGGCATAGTCGATTCACTTCATATTACAGATCGAGGACACCAGCAGTACTGTTTAGAAAAACTGGCAATGCTGTTTAGACAAACAGCCTCGAGAAGACAGACTGGATAGGAAATGTGGTCTGTTGCACTGTTATCCTAGTTTTTTTTTTTTTTTTTTTCCTTCTTCCTTCCCTCATGAGTGCTTTTCATGTAATTTTTACTCACGAAGTTGCCAGTGTTAATTTCTACAGGCCAAATTTGGCTCACATATTCCCTGCCAACTCCACAGTCAAATTCTGTGTGCTTGTGGGGTATGTCTCTGTGTGTGTGTGTGTGTGTGTGTGTGTGTGTGTGTGTGTGTGTGTGTGTGTGTGTGTGTGTGTGTGTGTGTGTGTGTGTGTGTTTCCACTGAATTGCACCTAAAGCCAGAGAGATTTCTGTGACCAGAGACTCAAGAAGAATGCAGGCAGCATCACACTTGGGTATCTCTAATGACAAAATCTGTCTCTATTAGCAAAAACAATCAAGCTCTCCGAGCTGGCACAAGGCTCAACTCAGCAAGATGCATGGATCCCCACAGAATCTTTACAAGGATGTAACAGAGCATCCATAGAAAGGCAATTTGCATATTCTCCAGCACAGGAAAATGAAACACAGCAAAGCAAAGGCTAAGTAGCATTTTTCTTCAATTTTCCCTCTTGGGATCTGTAACTTAAAGGCACCATTCATTTTAGGGAGCTGGGTTCAAATGACAGGGACAGAAAACAGCAGTTTGTTTCTATCTTCTGTTTTATATAACATACAAATTCAATGCTGGTTCTTTTTTGTTATTATTTTGAAGTAATAAAAGAGTTCAACTCTCTCCTCCACTCAAAAGAGCTAATAGAAAAAGAAATTATTAACTGTCAGAACCACAACATTTTATCATACCCACCTTGGATCCCAAAATCCACAGATAGCATATACACTCTCAAGCAGAAGATTAATTTGGGGTGACCACAATCTTAATATTTTATTCCAGTTATCCACTCGAGGCCAATATCACAGTGAAGAATCGAGATAGCATCTACTAAATTCAGATATACAGATATATATATATATATATATATATATATACACACACACATATATATATACACATATATATATATATATATATATATATATATATATATATATATATGTCTAAAAGGTTACTGGAAGAACTGAAGAATCAGAAGTCAGTGATACATCAGGGGAAAGGAAAAACCATATCCCAAATTACAGCTTCTACCCTTGTGGCAGAACTGTGAAGAAAAAACTCAAAAGTGGATGTTTACAGACATCGTAGGTCCTAAGTGAGACCGGGATGATCTCACTCAAGGTTGTACCTAACACCTGCCATCAAAAGGTAAGAGAGAAACTGGCTTTCTCGACACTGTGTCCCAAATCGACACTGTTTGTCCCAGCCAGCAGCGTTCTCAGGGCAATGACCTTTACAGACTGGTCTCTTGACTCGCCACATCATTTGCAAACTGATTTGGAGGTTTCTGGTCTAACTCCGTGCTTCCCAAAGTGTGCTATGAGTGCCCTGGGTGGTACGTGGGGTGGCTTTAGGTGGCCAATAGAGATACGACATGCCTGCGCTCATGCTCTCACACACACACACACACGCACACACATTTAATAGCCAGGTATTTATTTTTACATTTTTCTTTCCTTTAGGGTTCACCATCATACTGGCTGTCCAATAATGGACAAATTCTGAAATGTCCTTTTATGAAAAATATTAACTAATGAATAAATAAATATTTAAAAAGCAATTTAAAGGAAAAATGTTAAGTACATTATATTCCAAATATTTATAGATAGGGCAAAACTGAGGGTGTGGAGTTTGATGTGTAGCTGCATAAAGAGGTGACATGGAAGGTGACAAGCTATATTAGAGCAAATAGGAGGAAAGCCGAGGCGTGCTGTCTAACTCCACCAAGACGCCACATAGCACTTCCCTGCTCAGAGCTTTGGTGTTCTTGTCTGTGTAGTAGATTAAACATGTGGATCCCGAATGTTTCTATCATGATATGCCCTAAAAATGCTTTAAAAACATACGCACACATATAGACATAGTGACATACACACATATGTCGCTAAAGGTATGTGTGTCTGTACATGTCTCTAAAGGTCACAAAAATTTACACATGAACAGATACACAGACACATACACACACCTACACAAAGACACATACATACATATGGCTGGCCCCTGAACAGCTCGGGGGTTTGTCCACATATAACTTACTGTCAGCTCTCACTGTCAGAGGTTCCTCCACATCCGCAGATTCAATCAACCTTGGATCGTGTGGTACTAGAGTATTTACTCTTGAGAAAAACCCACGAAAAAGCAGACCTGCACAGTTCAAACCCACGCTGCTCAAGGGTCGAGTGTATATACATACACCGTACCTAGCTACACATGTACGCGTATGTAAAACCAGACCCTACCCAAGGTGGTAGCTGCTCAGGAAAGCAGACAGTGACCCACAAAGACAGCGACAGATAAAGTCGCTTTCCCTGTCTGACACTGTGCATCTGAGTTTCCACCTCCTGTCCCAACTGCTGCCCCCAGCCCACCAAGTAAAACCATAGGACTAAGAGGGGCTTTCCACTCCCCTCGAGCTCTACAATGTCAATGTTCCACGAAGCCTCACCCTCGGATGGACCCTGGAGATGAGCCTAGAAATGCCCATGTCACAAAGGATACTACAAATCTGCAAGGGACAGACACACCAAGGGATAATATGTCACCATCACTCCCAAAGTCGGGTGTTTCCTAAAGGAGACCACTGAGCAACACGTTCTTTGGGGGAAATCACATAAGAGCAAGCAAAGGAAGAACAAAACTGCAGGAGAAAGTGAATGAACATATAACCTTCCTCAGTTGTGACGTCAGGATAAAAAAAAATGAAACTAATTAGAGGTGAATTTAACTAGGCAATGCCATCCTCTACCCTCAGGTAAATTTATGCCCTGTTCATAATTTCAGAAAAAAGAATAAAGCTACACATGGTTTCAATATTTTCTCTGTGCTAGGGCAATCTAGTTATCTTTTTATTCAATAAGGCAACCAAAATTGCATGCGTTTCCTAAATAATCTTGAATTTATACAACTTGACATTTTTTTCAAAGACACGTAAATTGTCTGAGGGCCATCTCCCCAATGCATGACAGTAAATTGCAGTCCATCCTATTTTAGGAAAACCGCACTATGAAAACATTGGTCACCAGCCAGACTCAGGACAGAGGCACCTGCGTAATGAATGGTTCACCCCAGAAACAAGGAAGCCGCTGGTCTCAGGACCTCTTGCCCAAAGAAAGGCTGGCTTGATTCTTCTTTCATCCAAGTGGCATGATGTCACCAAGCTACTTACCCAAAGCCCTCTCTCGGAAAGGCAGACTTACTCTTAAAACCATCCCCACCTACCACAGTTCTCTGAAACAAAACCAAAGCCCTGTTCACCTGCCTATGATTAGCATCCTAGCTGCCCCCGCACTGCTGATGGAGCACCTCCATCTGAGCAAGTCAGGAGCACAAGTCTTAATCTGAACCCCTCTTGAAGTGGCCTCGCTTCTCTATTTCATCATTTCATGAGCTGCTTCCTCTTGAAGTTTTCAAACCGCCCAGCCCAAGCTGGGCAGCCTGCAGTCACTGAGCAATCTGGGCCCTGAGCACCTTCTCCTTTGAGACATTTCGACATTTTAATGGTGTGATGTGGAACAGGAAACATTAACTCACTGCTAGTTTCAGTCACACTTCACAGCTTTCTTACACAAGTCAAGGACAACACATAAAGGAAGTCGGAAATCGGGGGGAGTGACGATGTAGATGCTTCGGAAGAAAGGAGCATGTAATGGCATCAGCGTAAACATGAACTTCTCAACCTAGAACCATCCCCCCTCACAATATTTTTGAGTCCTATTAGGAAAAATACATACAATTTAAAATGTTCTAGTGCTTCTCAAACCTTAATGTAGGTATGAATTACCTGGTGATCTTGCTAAAAACGGACTGTTTCAGTAAGTGGGGTGCGGGGACCCAAGATTCTGAATTTGTCACAAGCACCCAGGTGATGCTTATGCTGCTGGCCCAGGGACCACACTTTTGAGTAGTGAGGGCATAGGGTCCCTGCCCCTCATCTCCACCTGTCTTCTCACCCTCCCAGTAAGGTCAGGAGAGCCCACAACCCAAAACAGGTTTCCACCGGACCCAGGCTGAAAACCTGTTTCAAATGAACCTGAAGTGTGGAAAAATAATCAATACGAAAAGCAAAAAGAAAAACCGTCCAAGTTGCAACAAGTCTTTCCAATGAGATGTGGAAGGAGCTAACGGATACGGCTGTGAAGTTATCACACTTGTGGGAGGGAGCTAGTGGCCAGACGTAACTGTAAAAGACAAAAAGGTAACCACCCTCTCTCTTGGCCGTGTGAGTCTTGAAATTGCTTCACCTCACTTTCAGTAGAAGTTACCTTCAGGTTTTGGGTTGACACACACACCCCTTCCCATCACAGGTAGAAAAAGCAAACCAGAACTCCAATAAAAGTCTTGGTGTCTAAGCTAAGATAACAAGCCATGATTTCCTCAGAGGAAAAGAAACCTTGATCAAGAACAAGGCCAGTACAACCTGAGGCTCAACACCCCACCCCAGAATCTGAAGCCTTCGATGCCCCACAGACGTAAGACGGCAGCGCTTCTGATCAAGCACGTTTACGACACCTACAAGCCTTTGGAGACAGTTTCACGTCTTCAAAGTGCTTTTTGAGGGTGAATTTATAAATCCACACAAACTCTATGAGTTCTTCCTTCCCCGGGTGCAATTAAGCCCATTTTACAGATGAGGAAGCAGAGAGACACAAAGAGTTTTGGCAAGTCCAAGCGGGCAACCAACGATGAGGAGGCGGCTCCTGGCTCCCTCCCCCAAGGCCAACCATCCCCTCGGAACATCCTAGGCTCAGGCCTGGAGGTGATGTCCTTTGGCACAGAGACCCACCTTGGAATTCCGCCAAGGGAAAAAACCATTAATCCTGAAGGTGTGCCCTTTGCCTCCCCTCACAAACTGCTCCACTTTATCGGGCATCCAGGACTTTCGCAAGCTTTTGCTAACACAAGGATCATCTTCTGCCGGCTGGCGTGCTCGGACACGTTTCTAAAATGGGCACAAAGAAGATGGGAACCGGCGCTGGAGGGGTAGCTGCCCATGGGGCCATCCCAGGGGCATCCCGGCCTGGCCTGGGTGTACTTCACAGTCATTTCCTGTGTGCCTGAGCCCTCTTCCCTCACAGAATCCTGCTGGAACCTGGCAGGGAAGTACTATCACGCTCCCCCTCCCCACCATTCCACACGGGGTCTAATTGAGCCTGGGATGTCTTTGGCTACATTCAATCGGCTTATCCTGGGTCACAGGATTTTATGCGTGGCCCTAAATATACGCACAAGTCTGTAGAGACGTACCAGCAGAAACAGATTTTCACATCTGTGCCAGAACAAGCAACTTTTTCAGTGAGCAACGATGAACTGGGCTGAAAGATGCTTTAATAACTGTCTGACTAAGGGTAGCAAAGAAGGGACAATGACCTTGGAAACCAGGCACACAGGAGCACCACCACTTCTGCTGTCTAACAGGGGAGATCCTAAACTTCCCTCCTGGGCTTTCGGATCATAATAAGGAAAATGTCTGTCTCTTGTAAGCTCTGGCTATGTCTCAGGTACTGAGCGGGGCACATTCTTAATCTGATTCATAGTCCTCACCATAACCTTGTTACGTGACCGATTGGGGAAAGGAGCTGAAACAAGCCGCCTGATCAGTGCCCATGGCAGGTAGACCGGGATTCAACGTCCGGTTCTCTAGACTCTGAGTTCACGGTATTTCCACCATTCATTCCAGGTGTGCTGGGGGCTTAACTAACAGCTCTGAGGACCTCCAAGCCTAAGAATCAAAAATGGCTGCTAAACCCCAACGATATCTTAACTGGAGTCTGAAATTAGAAAGTTTTTCAAATCTCACACAGCCTTTGCCTTCAAAAAACCAAGGTCCAACTAGAGAAACAAAACAGTCCTAGGCTGGGAGCGGGACAAAGGGACAAGTCACACGGAAGAGGACACTAGTGATTGAAAAGAAAAGGGAAAGTTTTTCCAGGCAGAGGGAAATGCATATGGCAGCTGCTCTACTCCAAGTGTTTACTTAGGGGAAGAAAAAAAAAAAGCACTATTTTGAATTTTTATTAATATACCGGGAATACACTAACTCGTAAATGTCAGATAATAACCTACAAGGTGTCCTCACTTTACTGTTCTTATTACAGACTGTGCTTTGCAAACTCTGTTCCAAGGGGCCCCTGTGGTGTGGAAGGTGGGGAGGACACACCAGCTGCTCTCAGCTGGAAGTCACTCCGCTTCCTGGTACATAACTGTCTTCTCAGCTCCTTGCCGAGTCCCTTGCAAAATAAGTGCTTAATAAGTATCTGTTGAATGAAACAAAGCAAGAAGAAGGAGCTCTGAACTCATGCCCCTAGTCAACCATTAGAACTCAACTTGTGTTTATTTTAAATGGGGGTGAGGGGGTCCCAAGGAAGGTTTCATTTGGGCAGGGCAGCCAAACCACTTTAAAAAAAGAACCAAAAAAGGACATGAGATTTATGAATATCTCTAGGTTTGGCCTCATTTCTTCCTCTACCATGACATTCATCCAACACAAAGGGCCACTAAATTGGGCTGATTCAAACTCTTAACAAATTTCCAGGCTCACAACCACATTCACCCATCCACGTACTGCTGAACCACATCAATCAACAGCATGGCCTGTTCAAGACCAGAGCCTGGAGGCCAGCTGGTTTGACCAACACGCTGGCTCACCCGAGTTTCTGGCCAGAACTGGAAAAACCCTAGCAGAAACTCCAAGTTCAATGCATGAGCCTCAGATCATGCCAGATCTCTGATCCCCAGGGAAGTTGAAAGAGGATACTAACTAACACCAACTCCTCTTGAGCTGGAAAACAAGGCATTCTTTGCAAATGCAGGCAGGCAAGTCTGAGGATTGAAAAGACGCCACGAAGTCCGGCAGGGTGAGCAAACAACAGGAGAGGGAGTCAATAAAATAAGCTACACTACTGGCTAAAGGTAAGCTAATTTCTGACTTATATTTGCAATGTCAATAAATAATTCATCAGATAATCTGTAACTTCTCATTAGATGGAAGTCTCTCCTTCGGAAGATAACAGGAAGAAAAATGGGAAGGTACAGTCATTATTCTCAAAGAATTCAAAGGACACTCATTCAATAAATTCAATACGAGCCCACATGGAGAAGTGCTTAAAGGGAAGACCAAAGTGGTAGATGCTCAGGAGAGGTAGACATGGATCTAGCTGAGCTGACTAAGGATGGCATCTGGCAAGAGGAGGAATACAGTGGACACATGAAAGGAAAATGAAAACCTCAACAGATGAAGGATCAGAGTCTTTCAGTTCATTTAAGACTTATGCTCAGCCTACTCAGGGCCTTTGCACGTGCTGTCCTATCTGCCAAGAAGGTTCTTTCCCAGCTCTGTGTATGGTGGTCCCCCTCTCATCTTCCAAACCTTCAGTTAAATACTGACTTCTTGGAAAATCCTTCTCTGAACACACAAACTAAAATAGCCTCCCTTCTTCCACTGTCTCTTAAAATATCAGATGTATTTTTTCATATAATCACCCTATTTCACTCATACGTGGTTTATTTATTATCGGATTCTCCCCTTAAAGGACCATAAAGGCAGGAACCACAGCTGTGTGCATCATCTCCATATATCTTATAGGTAGCCAGGGCCTGGCACAAAGACAGAACTCAATCCATGGTTGCAGAATACATAAACTAATAAATGAAGAAGGGAGAGAAAGCATTTCACACAGGGAGAGAAAGCATTTCACACAGAGTGAGAGCAGCGACACATTGGCAGGAAGCTGTCGGTGATGTTCGAAGGGTGCTAGGTAGAGGGTCTGGCTAGAGTGGAGGGTGCATAAAGGAGATTAAGGAGAACCAGAAACCATGCTGCAGAGGGCGTTCGCGGGGAGATCACAGGAAGGCCTGGAACGCCAGGCCAAGGAGACTGGGCTCTGTTGTCAGCCAAGGGGGCTACTGTAGGTTCTGAACAAACATATGCGATACCATTCAGGCTGTTCCAATAAGAACATACAGAGGCAGGGCTGTCAGCCACAGGCTGCCACAATGATATGGACCAAGCACACCAAAGGCCTGAAGAAGAGGACAAACCCAACAAGGAGAATGGAGGAAAAGGATGATATAGAAATGACACAAGTCACAGACCTTAGCAACTAAGGGAACAGGAGGAGCGAGGGCCAGAAGAACCATCCTAGGTTTCAGGCATGACTGGAAAGGGTGGTGATGGAATTAAAAGACATAGGAAATGCAGGAGGGTGAAAAGGTACAGGAGAAGAGATGACAAATTCTATTCTAGAAATGCCTGCTAGGAGATCTGGGATTTGGGGTGGAGTGGGGCAAGGGGGGAATCTTTGTGAAGATATCTTCCAGCAACCTGAAAACGACTGCCTGGAGCCTAAGAGAAAAGATGAGCACAAAATAGGGATATTCTGGAGTCTTCCACCTCGAGGTGAAGAGCAGAACCACCAGCGGGGAGGAGATGGCCCAGAGGGTTCATTACGTCCAAGAAAAGTCCCCCCTTCGGGCACCAGTACCACGGCTTTTAATCAAGCTGAGAAATACCATGTGACGGAAGAACAGCTTCTTTCTTCCGGCAGGAGCCTGAGACTGTCCCATCTGCATTCAAAGTCCTCATGTCCTCCAGAAGATGAACACAGCAGCAAAAGATCAAGCAATCCCACCCAATAGGACTTCAGCAACCAGGGAAAGCTTGTGAAACAATCTAGAAAATGGTTAGGTGTCCCCAGCCCTCCTGTGAGTGAGACACTCCATAATTCCTTTTTGGCTTTAAAAAGGCCCTTGCTCCAATTGTTTCCAGCTCCAACCAATGAATGGAAGAGTGCAGATACGAATGCCAGTGCAAAATATGGCAGCAGTAAAAGTTTACAGAGCTAATTTTCAATTGTTTTGGCAAAACAGCTTGGTCCACCCCTTCAGGTCTGGAAAGCAATCAGCTTATTAGCAGAGAATGGGCTATTGTAGCTTAACGAGTCTTGTTCAGAAGCCTGCTTTATGGTTTCCATCTCACGAGAAGTTCCTATTGAAAGCACATTGTTCTGAAGAGGCTCCTGTATGAACGGGCTTTCACACCCAAGGTCTGACAACAGCCCTTCGAGAGGCAGAGCCATAAAACAATAACAGGGCACGTTACAAGATGCAAAGGAAATTAGACATTTGAAATTCCTGCAAAGAGATGTGGCCCGGACACACGTGCGCACAAAAGAAACTTGGAGGGGTGTGTCGGAGAAAGGGTTAAGTGCACACTTCACCTTGAACTGTGACTGCTCTGTGAGCTGCAGCTAAACCTGGGCTCATGGGGGAGCTGCTGGTGGAATAGGGGCTTTCCTGGCCCTGAGGTTCAGCTCAGCTCATCCATTCTACTGTGCACTTATAAAATCAATAAAACGTCCCTTTGAAACTCCCTGGACTACTGCCGACTCGCAGGCAGTAGTAGGCTGATATTTTTTGCTATTTCCGTGATTACAGCCAGCAAACCTGAGGAGGAGACGTGGAAACTACAGCCTGGGCCGAGCGGGAAGGTGGATGCGGGGTCCGGCTGTACGCAGGCTGTCCCTGCGCATCATGCGGTCCATGGATGTCCGGCAAGCTCGCCCGTGGCGGGAGCCGCCAGACCCAGGAGATGTCATTTCTAAGGGGACATCAAGGAAAAACTATAGAGGAGTCTGAATTGTATCTGCCTTCACTGCTTTGGGCTGGGTGGGGGCGAGCAGCAAGGAACCATTTGTTTTAAGGAAAAAAGGCATTCTTGGACAGGCTCACCTGAAAAACACTTCTTTTTTTTTGGGCTGCTCTGAGCATTTCAGGAATCAAAGGCTTGTGCCAAGGCAGGCAGCCAGGCGGAACTCAGCACTTGTGTGTGTGGCTCGTGAGAACTCGGGGGTGGGGGGTGGGAGGAGGGGGACTGAAATGTCCCTGTCCATCTGTTGATGTCTGGGCGGCAGAAAATATTGAAACAGAAATAGAAAGTTAGAAAAAAAAAAAGGCTTCGGAGCAAAACCTGAAAGAGTATTGTATTTCGAAAGGAAATGTTCGACTGATTGTATAAAAATGGAAAAACAGAATTAACATGTTCCATAATGATTCGTCTGTGTTAACTAAATATTGAGCTGAAATTTGGTGAAACCCTCAAAATAAGACTTTTCAAGGAAGTCGGTGTCTTGGAGAAGCGTCCTCATCTCAAGATAGCTACGTGGCTCCGCGGTGCCCTCCTCTGACCCACCTGGCTGCTGGCTTCTCACTCGCTTTATTAAAGAAAGTACAAAACGCTGTGTACTTTATTCCTCATTCCACACCCCCAAGACAAGCCCATTACCAGTATTCCTCAATACATACTTGCATACCCAGTGAAAAACAAAATTCAAAACCTTTCCACGCTATAAAATCCGGCAACTTGGAGAAATGAAGATTCCTCTTTCTTCTCCATCCAGACTCACATAGGAAGTGACACGAGAGGCTGGTCAAATTGCCCTCCTGCTTTGCTGACCACAATCTCGACAGAGAAAGACCACCCTGGGAATGAGGCGATTCAGGTTTTTAACTGGCTCCCTCCTGACCATACCCCAAAATAGCCAGCGTCAAACCACGGAGAGCCTGACTCGAGGACAGTGCAGCGTGAGCGATTTTGGTGTGGCCAACTCAACCCGACAGTCCTTACTTAGAAAATAGAGACCACAGCCGTGTACACACGGTAAAATGAGCAGGCGCAAATCTGGCACACTCTCACAAGCCGAGTGAATAAT
This sequence comes from Balaenoptera musculus, assembly GCF_009873245.2. Lineage (NCBI taxonomy): Eukaryota > Metazoa > Chordata > Mammalia > Artiodactyla > Balaenopteridae > Balaenoptera > Balaenoptera musculus. The sequence goes on from NC_045795.1 coordinate 84,837,828, forward strand.
AGTACAAAAATATCAAAAAAAAAAAAAAAAAAAAAAAGAGAGAGAGAGAGAGAGAAAGGTTATAAAATTTTATAACAGATGACAAATTGGTAGCTTTTCTCTGCTTTCCTGGAATGGATTCAGTAACAGATTTGAATCTTGGGCTTTGATGCTTGTCTGTGATATGCAGGGATCCCAAGTTCAAGGGAAAAAAAAAACAAAAAAAAACAAAAAAACCCAGGAGCAGTTATCAGCACAGTACTTCACTTATAGCAGAATCTATCCTTTGCCATTTACCCTAGAAATTATTTGGTTCCGTATTTAATGCACTCTTATTTAAAACAACATTACCTTTGTAATTTTCGATCTCAGGGTAGTTTATCCTTGAAGCTCTCAGGCTTATGTCTAAAAGATGAATCTACCTGCCCAGATTCCAAGGAAACAGAGAGAAAACACTGCATTCTGCCACTTTGGAAGAGAGGCTCAGAACTCAGCCTTATGGTGTCTGTCTGTCACCCACGCTCCCTGGGCTTCGGGGGAGGTAGCCACATGTTTCTGGGGTGAGAATGTCCACAGGGCAATGCCTTACAGGTCACTGGCCCAGCTGCCTTTGAAGCAACAAAGCAGCCACAACCACCAGAGAACGGTGACCTGTGCCAAAGGGCGCCTCCTATGCACATGAAACACCTCCCCCAGCACTTTCATCTCATTTCAACCAAACACTGCGGCGCGTGCAGGGAGGTGAGCCCTACGGGGGCACCCAGGAGTCACATCCCTTGCCTGCAAGTAGCTCTGGTTATCTAGGGAGGAAGACGGACACGCAAAGGAGCCGTGTAAAGACAACATGGACAGGAAGAAAGCAGCAGCCTCGGGTCACGCCAGTGGGAGCAAAAAGCTCAGATCGTTTCTCTGGTTAATGAGTAGGAAATCAGGGAAGGTTTCAAGAAAAAGAAAGGCCTTGAAGAATAAGAAACAACGTGCTCAGATATGCTTGCCCAGGAAGTACCTGTGTGGTTAACATTCTTGGTGACGTGGGTTTCACTCCGGTAGAGTACAGCTTGCTAATGAGAGCTGACACGATTCAGTGCTCACGCCTCTCTAGGCACTGGGCTAAGCCATGGGCTTCATGCACTCCACCCTGGCAATGACTTTCCCATTTTGCAGATGGAAAAAACTGAGGTTCAGAGAAATAAGGTTAACTTGCCAGGGTCACCAAGCTCGTAAGCGGTGAACTTGGGATTCAAACCCTGGTCCATCTGGTCCCAGATGTCCTTACTAGGTAGTTTGGATGGTTATTTCAACCCCACACCTTTTCCAAAGGTACATGCAAAAGTTAATAGCAACTCAACAGCTCCTTACTTCAAAGTCCTCATTTCATAGCTAACAACCACACGCGACAAGAAACGAAGATCGACTTTTCCATGAAGCCACCCTAGGACCTTGAGTCAAAATTCAGAACCCAAACCTCCTGACCTTTTCCTGACAATATTTTTCTTTCCATGTGTTTATTCTGACTTCTGTGTGTGTGTGACGTGGGAAGTCAAAGCCATTAAGGGGGAAAGTAGGACTAAGTTTGAACCCCATCATTTTGTAATTCCTGCTCCCTTGTCGGCGTGTGGGTAAGCATCCCCTGAGCCACCTGAGAAGCTCAGAGACCCTTCAGCAGTCTCAGGGTCCCCTAAGGTTGCTACTCTTAGAAAACCTACTGGAGGGCCAACCCATGTGTCAGAGGGACACCTCAGAAGGGCTGGCACTTGTACCCCTGTCTTCAAGGGACTTGAGACCCCGCGGGGCAGCAAGGAGATCAAGCACAGCAACAGCCCCTTAGGAGCTCAGTGTACACAGCCCACCGCAGCAGCGGCCCAGCCCAGCCCAGCCCTGCGTGTGCCCCCGCGGCTTTCCTGCCATCTGTCTAGTTGATTTTTCCGTCTCCTCCCAAGCTCGGCCCAGAGCATTTTCCCCTTCCCCGTCCCTGCCTCGCCACCCTGAGCCAGGCTTTGACCTTGCACCCCTCCCTGCATTCAGAGTACAATTGGTGCACCCCTCCCGGGCCCTGGCCCAGTGACCCTCATTCTTCTCTCCCTGTGGAAGCTTCCTTTTCCTGTCCCTCCCTGTCTAATAATCTGCTCCTATTCCACAGGGTCCCCCTGGGCTGACACTCCACCTAACAGGGCCGGGACTGAGCTGGCTCTGGCATCTCAGCTCCGGCTGTGGATGCTTTGCGCCTGGCACGTTGGGTGCCTACAGCACAGAGCTACTCGTCACAGCCTCAGCCCCTTCCTCAAGCACCAGCCCCTTCCCTCCCCGCCCCCCCCCCCAAAAAAAATACCCGGAAATCTCAGCATTTACATTCATTTTCAGGCTGAAGTGTGGAGCTCCTAAGTCTAGCCTTCAAAGCAATTCAACACTCAACTCTGACAGGAAATGTGAACATGTAAAAAAAAAAATCTTCTTCTCTGAAAACATGATTTGGCTGAGGAGCTATTCTTTGCACTGTTTCCAAGGATGAACCAAAGTCTGAGCTTTAAGATGAATAAAACACTGGGTTTGAATGATTCCAATGGTCAGAACGCCCTGATCATCTTCTACCTGCACTGGTGTTTTTGATCCTTAGGTATTTAAAAACAGAAAAACAAAGAAACACTGGTGACATGAGAGACTTGCTTCATCCTGAATCCCCTACCCTCTGACAAACACCGAACAAATCAGTGATGGGGGTAGATCTCCATGTGAGAATTCACCCATCAAATAGGGAAAGTCAAGTCATAAACTGTGGATATTCAAGGACCCGGAAGATAATAGAGTAAGTCAGCCTAAACTAGTCCAATCACTTTAGACATTGTTTTTACAGCTATAAAACCGAGTAGTAGGTGCCAGATTTCTGATATATCCCTTTTTCTCGAAATATACAAACACTCCACGTGTGTCCATTGGAACAGAGCAACATCTCATGTTTGTTACCGTCGCGCACGCACACAGTCAATCAGGGAAAGGACTTTATGGGGTCAACCACGAAAGATAACAATGTTCAGACTGCCCGACACATTCGGTGTCTGACATTACACGTCAGAGGGAGGGCAGGCAGGGGAGACTTGGAATAATCTCTGGTTGTGCAGGGAGAAAGGCCTGTAAGCTAAAATAAAAAAAACACACATTAAGAACGTGCATGCTACACAAACAGAAAATAAAACAGGTTCACCGGGACAATATTTTCCTCTCTGGTAAGATAAGCTCTCCCCAGCTGGCAGCGCACCCCAGGTCCCTGCTAGCCCACTTCACCCTGACGCCCTGACTCTGAAAAGCAGCTTCCAAGTCCCCATGTGAGCTTTCTCTTCCCTGGCTGGTGGGCTGCAGGGGTGTGAACGGCTCTGCTCTGCAGGTATGCAAAGGTGTGCCTGCACCTGCCCGTACTGTTTGCCACCCCCGACGGCAGGAGGGAAGCTTAGCCATCACGAGACGCAGATCCACGCCAAAGGATGGCCCGAGCCCACGTTCCAGCTTCCTGGCAGGCTTAAATTGTCATCGTTTATCTTCACATGCCTCCAGTTTAGTTTCTGAGAATGATTCAAAGACTTTAACACCATAACGAACATTTCTACTGCACAGTACTTAAAAAAAAACAAAAACAGAAACCCACCAGGTACTTCTTAGGTGAGGCACCAAGAGGAGAGGCGAAGAGATGAAGAACTGGAGTCAGACTGTAAGAAGTTACAGTCCAGGTGAAGAAGCAGGATGGACACATCTGAAGAGATAAGTAACTCTGAGGAAGTACGCGGTAAATGCCAAATGAAAGGTATGGAAAAGAGGGCTGGCTGCAGATGAGATTCTCAAGGCCTCAGGGGACGGTACTTCCCACTCCCCCACCCCCAGGCAGGGTGACAGCCTCGGGAGACCCCTCCCTCCTGCTTCTGCTCCAGTGAGCCCACCTGCAGGCTGCACCTCCCCCTGAACCTTCTCGGACCTGCTTGCTGGGCTCAAGTCCCAATTTCCTCTAAAACAGGAATCTGGAAATGGACTTCCAGGGTCCAGGAAGTGCCTGAGGCCGGACATTTACAAAAGTTTGTGCCCGTGCCCATTAGGATGCCATTTATGCAAAGTAAAGAAACATATACAAAAGCACTAGAGACCCTGTATGGACACTTACGTATACAAAATAATCACCCCAGAAGAAGGATATGGATGAATGCGATGAGAGGGACCTTTGTGTGGATGTATGGGGGTGGGGAGGGAAATCAATCTTGAAATGCATGGTTAGAGGAGACTTCTTTTAGCATGAATGCTGTATTTCTTCATATGATCAGATGTCAACAGTCATTAATTCTGAGTGGTAAAAAGTGGACATTTGTTTCATACACACCCAGAGAGGGATGCAGAGATTTTTCAGTTTCACAAAGGAGCTCATGACCCCAAAACTGTTTATAACCCTTGACTTACAGGCCCCTGTACCTCCATCTCTCCCTCCTCTGATCTCCTACAGCCAGGCAGTAATGTACAACCAATTCACAACCCATTATGTTCAGTTCTACAACATTTCTTCAGTTCACCGTGTGGCATGCGGGATCTTAGTTCCCCGACCAGGGATGGAACCTGTGCCCCCTGCAGTGGAAGCGTGGAGTCTTAACCACTGGACCAAATATCACCTTTTTTCCTTCGTTTTTCACTGTTTTTCTCTCCCCTCCTCAACTGAAGTATAAGTTTTTTGAAGCTAAGAAACATAACTTCTCTCTGTCCTTCTTCCTTAGCTCACTGCCTTGCACAAAAGTCAATAAAACGGTATTATTCAGTGATATTTAAGACTAAGAAATATCAAACAAAATGTAGCAATGAGACTGGTTTGGCTACCTCTCATTCTGGAAAAAAAAAGCTATCCTCAAAAGCAGTAAATATGCATTTCCACAGCAAGTGTTATCTCCTGGGTGTACATGCACACACGTGCATACACACACAACGATTTTTTAGTTACGTCATTATCTTTCTCTTAAGAGCTTAAAGTAATAGACTTAAGGCCAAAAAAAAGAGGAAAGGAAGGAACCCTCTACATACAGTAACATTCCTTTATTCCACAACTTAAAAACCATTTCTGGATTTTAACCTACAGAGTGTGGGTTTACGCCATGAAGAAATTTATAATTATTCCAACAGAGCATTTCCCAAACTGTACTCCTGGCGTGTGGACTTCCCTATGTCAAAATGCATTGTCCCGGGCTTCCCTGGTGGCACAGTGGTTAAGAATCCGACTGCCAATGCAGGGGACACGGGTTCGAGCCCTGGTCCGGGAAGATCCCACCTGCCGCGGAGCGACTAGGCCCCTGCGCCACAACTACTGAGCCTGCGCTCTAGAGCCCGCGAGCCACAACTACTGAGCCCACGTGCCACAACTACTGAAGCCAGCGTGCTCTAGAGCCTGTGCTCCAAAACAAGAGAAGCCACACCACGAGAAGCTGGCACACCGCAACAGAGAGCAGCCCCCTCTCGACGCAACTAGAGAAGGCCCGCGTGCAGCAACAAAGACCCAACACAGCCAAAAATAAATAAATAAAATTTAAAAAAATTTTTAATTATAAAAAAAAAGAAAATGCATTGTCCCCTGAACCCACCCCCCAACCCACACCAAAAAGGTTTCATCTGGAAAACTACGTATGTTCAGGGTCAACAGTGCACATTACTATTTTAAAGTCTGAAAAAGCCCTATAGTTAAAAATAAAATAAAACAGAGATTCAGCCTGGTAAAAGCCAGTGTTTCCCAGTTTATTTTAACCAGAGGATGGTTTCTGCTCGAAACGAATTACTGCATTGAGGAACTCGGCATGGGACACGCTGGCTCGTATGACCGTGTGATCTTCTGGATTTAACACCAGAGTCCCCATTTCAAATATCCCACCTCACTGTCCCCATAAATCTGACTCATTCTCATAAAATCAGAAATCCTCGTTTTAGATTCATAAAATATGGTCCCTATTACCACGCCATGTATTTCCATAAAACCCTTATGAATCGCTTCGCATAACCTCTTAAAATATGAAGAAGAGGAGGGAAAACTTTCAAAAATTAACTTCATCACCCCAAGAGCATTAAACCAACAGCAGTCATAAACCAAGTCTAGACCCTGTCCTCAAAGAGTAATGACAAGGATACATCGAAACCCCTAGAAACCAGACTCTGCTTGTGAGTCTCTATTAGCACTGAGTAGAGATTCATAAGCAGAAACAATGCAAAATGTCTGTTATAATAATCTAATTTTATGTAACTGTGATAGCCATCTAAAACAGAGGAAACAAAGATTCAAGCCCCACTACCAAATAAAACAATGCCAATGAAGACAAGACCATTTTTTCACCTATCAAATTAGGGAATCCTTTCACATATAATACCCTGTATTAGCGGTGTTTAGGGAAATGGGCCTTCACTTACAAAGCTGATAGGAAACACACTTGGTATTACCATTCTGAAAAACAGAATGCTGGCAATTAAATTCTGCAGTCTCGCTGATGCAACAATACCACTTCTAAGAACGTGCGACTAGGAAAACAAGCCATGAACACATCCAGCTTTTAAGAGTACCAAAAGCCAACAACGATTCTCCGCTGGACTCCCCCAGCTCACAAGGCATGGCAGAGGCACTGCGTGGGGCAGGGATGGGGACCAGAGCGGGCTCTCAGCACATAAGCACCCCCGGTCTCTCTCAGTGCTCTCCAAATGGCAGGGCACCCCGCAACTCCACAATGGCCCACCAACCCTCCCCTCAACCCAGCGGAAAACTCAAGGCCAGCGTGTGAAAAAGCATGAACTCGAAGTCTGGGATTGCCACCTGTTCACAGAAACATCCCCGGGAGACCTTTGGGAATAAAAAGAAAGAAACCCTGCTACACTGGGAACAGGAGGTCACGCCTCTGGCAGCAGAACGGGAGACCCAAACCAAAGAGGTGATTGGAGAAAAAAGGAGCTGCCCCAGAGGGATAGGATCCCGCTGCAGACAGAAAGGAAAGCTTGATCCCAAGAGGCGAAAAGCATCAAAGGGAACCCAAGGAAAGCTCCTAGGATCCTCTCAAGGGTGGGGTAGAAAATGAAGATGAACTAAAACAATAACAATGGCTTATTTTCAGAAGAAAAGTGTTTCTGTGTGATTCTAGCACTAGAACCTCTCTCTCATAGTTCTACAAAAATAATGGGATAAAAAGAAGTTAAAAAAATAGAACAATTTATTACCTCAGGAAAACACATGCATCTCACGGGCGTGTATAATTACGCACAAGAATTAGAGGGGCTATGCTAACGTGGAGACTCTAAGGATGGCGTGTCTGGTTCGGTCAGCACTGGATTCTTGGCTCTTAAAAAATCTGAATGGCACTTCCCTGGCAGTCCAGTGGTTAAGACCCCACGCCTCCACTGTGGGGGTCACGGGTTCCATCCCTGGTCAGGGAACTAAGATCCCGCATGCCGCCACGGTACGGCCAAATACAAAATACATAAATAAAATAAAATTATTTTTTTAAAAATCCGAATGAACGAATAAATGTTGCCCCATATTCTCCTTTTTCTGGCAACCTAGTGTCATACGAGCTACCCTGATCTGGAAGACCAGTGTTTGGGGATTACTTTTTAAAATGTGAAACAGAAAGACTAGTCCTATTTCCACTTATTTATCCACCTTTAAGAGTCACCTGCTGCTGCACGAGCCCCCTTGCATCTCATTATCTCTGCTGACTCTCCATCCTCCGTCAGCAGAGGAAGCCCTGGCTCACAAAAGGGGTGCACATCACCATACTTGGGGATTTCAACTTAGCACCGCCTTCCGCAGGCTCCCCTCCACTATCACCATTTTTATCTCCAAATATTGAGAATGGCCCTCCCTTAGGCCTTCTGGACCTCCCTTACACACCGCAAGTCCCGATGGTCAACATCTCGTCCTCAGGCACAAGGCTTAGTAGGCCCACTCCGCAAATAGAATTACATAGATTTAGGGAGGTTTCAGTCTAATTAGAAAAAAAAAAAAAGAATGGATGGAAAAAAGCAGTCTCCATAGATACAAGCTTTTCAACATGCTGCTTTTCTGCTCTCCTGTTTTCTTACTCTGAGAATGTCAATGCAGAACCGGAATATTTTTATAAGTAAATTATGTGTTCCACCCATCCTCCCACATCCCTACGGGTGACTCCCAGGTGGAAATTCTGAAGAGTGCAGAGTGGCATGGAAGGTAGCTCGAGTCCAGAGCTGTCCAGCGGCAGACAGTGAATGGAGCCTGAAAGTCAGAGCTATAACGTGCTACCCCAAGCACTACTGGGAAAGAAGACACCATCTCGCCCTTCTCAAGACTCACCTTCCTCTTCACTGCTTCACTAAACTGCCTATGGCTGTGACTGTCTATGCAGATGGCAGACAAGCAAAGATGGGGCCAGGTCTCGTGCGTGAGCAGATGCATAGCTTGGGCAAGCGCATGGCTCCCAGAGACAAAGCGATCAAGGTGTGGTTCTTTACGGCTGCCGAGGCGCTGCTTAGGACCACGGGCTCGAGGACGCAAATGATAGCCCTACATTGGTCCCTGGGGCCACAGGGACATAAGGAAAAGCTTCAAGAAACAGTGGAGATGGGTCCAAAGGACAGTGGATTCCATTTCCCTCAGCTAAGAAAGGGCAAGAACATCTAGAAAGGAAGAAAAACAGAATTTTCACGTCATTCGGCAATTCCATTTCTGGGTATATACCTAAAAGACTGAAAAGCAGGGGCTCAAAGACATATTTGTGTACCCATATTCAAAGCAGCATTATTAATAAGATCAAAAGGTAGAAGCAATCCAAGTGCCCATTGACAGATGAATGAATAAACAAAATGTGGTATATACATACGTTGGAATAGAATCTAGCCTTAAAAAGGAAGGAAATTGTGACACACAATTTCTAAAACACGGATGAACCTACCTTGAGACATTATGCTAAGTGAAATAAGCCAGTCACAAAAAGACAAATACAGTATGATTCCACTTATCTGGGGTACCTAGAGTAGTCAGATTCAGAGAGACGGGAAGTCCAATTGGCTGCCAAGAGCTGGAGTGAAGCAGCAATGGGAGCTGGTGTTTAATGGGTACCCAGTTTTAGCTTTTAGAAGACGAAAAAGTTCTGGAGATATAATGTGAATATACTTAACATTGCTGAACTTCACAATGATGAAGGCGGTAAATTTCACAGCGTGTGTGTTTTACTACCATTAAAAGTTTTTAAGAAGAAGGAACAAAAACTCTTGCAAAAATAAACAGCCCAAGACCCTGTTCCTCGTATTTTAAAGTGAAATTGGTATGAAATGAAAAGCCAAGAAAATGACCACGCGTAGGTCAGGAATTCTTTCTTGCGAGATGTGCTAGGACTTCAGCAAGTACTGGTTGATGGCTTTCTTAGAGCCATGTTCCCTGTTGCAAACAGTATGAAACCATTCTTGAAGCGGCCCCTTTGTGTATTCTTTTTACATACTCTAAATCAGAGACTTGGTTTTGCAGTGCTTCCGTCAGGGTAATAAATATCTTCAAAAATCACGGCGCGTGCCCTAGACAGACTGAAGGTCAGGGGTAACTCTGTCCTCCCCGGGGATGGGTCTGAAGACAGTTTTGGTGGTCACACCGTCGGGGGGCAGGAGGGAATGCCACTGGCACCTAGTGGGTGAAGCAGGGATCCTGCTGTGCATCCCATGAGGCACAGTCTCCACATCAAAGAACCTTCTGGCCCCGATGTCAAGAGCGCCGAGGCTGAACAACTCTGCTTTCGACTGGCCTGGGAGTTCAGAGACCAGGTTTGTAGTGTGCCTTGTTCTTGCTCTTACACATGCCTTTGGGCAGCCCGTAGAGTAAATGGTTACTGATCTTCCAGGCATGATGCTAAACGCTCTCTACACATTACTTCATTATGTCATTCATTACTTCACTCTTAGAAGGGTGACAGTACTATGACCCCAGCTTTACTGGGGAAAACACATTGGCAAAGGTTAGGAGTGTGTCCGAAGTCAGGGTCCCTAGAGGATTTTTAAATAAGCTCTGCAGACCTCTGGAGGGGTGTTCTCACTTTTCCTGCCTGAATCCTCACGTTCTCAGACTCAGTGAGAAGCATGTCAACGGACGAATGCTCAACAAGACACGCTGTGGAGAAGGCTGGCACAGAGAACCGTGAAACCAGCCAACTCCCTTTCCCGCCCGAGTCCCCCAAGCATCTTGGCAGCCTGTCAACCCCACCCAGACTATGGAAGAACTTTGGGATTCAGTGGGGAAACTGCAGGGCAAAAAAATTGTTCTCTGTATTTTATAAAGGTGACTGCCCTTTGCATATGATAAAATTCTTCCGTACTGCCCAATATTATTTGCATCAAGAGGGCCTCAGCTAAGTTCCAACTGCCATCTACCCCAGGAATCCTCCAACTCAGAAGTCACTCCTGAACAACGCTGAAGGATTCCCAAACATGAAACATCTCAGGAGGCAGAGCAGGATACAACTCCAGCTACTGCTTCTGCCTATAATGATATTCTTCCTCTTGAGTCATCTGGGGAACTCCTATTCATCCTTCCAAACCCTGCTCAAGCACGGTGTGTGCCACTTCCATGAAGCTCTCCTGTATGCGCCACAGGACGCACAGTCTGTCATTCCTTTTGCACCAGATCCACAGAGTACCACCCTTCTGGTCTACACATACTTTCTCTGTATGAACCACCAGCCACCCAGACTGTAAGCTCCTTGACACAAGGACTGCATACACCTTTGGAACCACTTTGTCTATTACGACAGACCCTCGAAGGGGTGGGAAATGAAGCCTGTCACCTGTATCTGCCATACTCTGCAAATAAAGTCCATCAGCTTAAAATCATACCCAACCACTAGCGCCTTTCAAAGAGGGTTAAAGACCTTCAGAAGCCAAAAAATAATCTATGAAGAGATCAGGTAAAACACTGGGGGAGACACCTATAGGAGGACATTTGCAACTTCGTCTGAATCTTGACACGGTCCAAATAATTTTGGCAGACTGACAAGAGTTTCTCCAAAACAGGGATGAGTTCCTTAGTTGCAGAAATTGGTCGCAGAAGTCTCTTGCAATGAGCTGGGCATCTGGGACAGCTGGGGGAACTTACCTGGGTGCCAAGGTCCTCATTATTGTCCGTATCGTGATGTATTCAATTAGCCGTGGCCTCAACAAAGAAGAGCTGCTTCCTCCATTCTGAGACTTTTGTGGTTGTTTTCTAAAAGGATCAGGGCCACTCCCAAAGTCAGCGTTTATCAAAGATCCAGAACCACTGCGGGGAGGGGAATGGTGGGAAGGGATGCCTGCCCCCTCTCCTTGAAAAATGAAGAATGCAGAGTCTCCGGCCCCACCAGCAACCTACTGAATTGGAGTCTCTGGGCATTGGGGTTGAGCATCTGTAGTGTGAACAAGCCCTCCAGCAGATCCTGACCACAGTGAAGTCTGAAAGCCACAGTCTTAAGGGTGCGGTCTCAAACATTAGTGACCATCAGAACCAAATGGAGGACTTGTTGAAACACAGATTTCCGTGCTGCATGGTCCTTTCAGACTCTGCAGATCTCTGGTCGGGCCCCATGGTGCTGGTCCCTCAGGACTTGGAAGAGTTAAGAAGGGAGCTGAGACCCTGGGGGAGGGAGATTTAATTTCCATTTCATATCCTTTGGTAACGTCTCCTCACCTTCTGTATATTTTTAAATAAGAAATGAAGAATATTTGTGGGTTTATGAGAAAATTCTATAGTACTACAGGGTCTTCTGAGGACTTTAGAAAATACCAAAATAAACTCTCCGATGGAACCCTGTTTCCCTTTTCTCCCTTCTCTCCCATCATTCTACAAGACTCCCAGAGGCAGGAGGCACCCCAAACTTGGGACCCAGAGTTCGGCACTCAGCTTCAGAGGGGCTTCAGCGGCCCCAGGCCGATTGGTTTATAACTCAGATACTTGCTTCCTAAGCACTGTCACCTCTGAATTTGCCTCAAAGTGATTTCTCTCTGAAACACCCAGTACAACATCCTCGGTTGGCACTGGTTTCTGTTAACGAACGGAATGGCTCGCGCCAACCACAGCTTACAGCACGTGGACACGGCCTACTTCCCTATTTTAAATGCCCAATGATTCCTGCTGCACCTGAACACATCTGGGGGAAGCGGGGCCCGCTGGTGGCCCTCCTCCAAGGGTGCACTCAGCAAATCCTCCAAGTACAGACAGGTTACCCCGTGTTGCTCCATGTCAGCGTGGAGGCCTCAAACAATCAAGGATTTTTTTCTTTTCTTTTCTTTCTTTTTTTTTTTTTTTTTTTTGGAGAAATGATCAAACTCGGGGGTGGGGACAGAACTTCCTGCAAGAAACCGCATCCTGAACAAGCATCGCCACGACTCACTGTAAATAAATACTCCCCCCTTGCAGCACTTCCGTCAACTGTCAGGGCCCTGGCTCCAATCGCCTTTCAAGTCCAAACAGGAAAGGGGAGAGAAGAGCGTGAGATGGCAGATAGGAGGTTTAATTTGCTTCTCGCTGCAGTTTTCATTGGTGGGGCGCTTCCAATTCAGCAGGGCTGCCAGCTGCCTGGAATTGCTCCTGGACCCCACTTTTTCCTGTTAACCTTCATAATTGTATTATTACGGGCCAGCCCGCAACCGGCCTGCCCAAGGCTGAGGAGTGGCGGCTCCTTCCCTGGATTAGATAAGCAGCCAAAATCACAGGCGAGCTGCAGACATAAAGGCAGCGGACGGACGTTCGCCAGGGAAGCTCTGTACACGCCCCTGCTGTAGCTTAGCCCGAGGCACGGCAGAGGGGGAGATGGCCTGGGGACTGCAGGGTGGAGGGATCAAGAAGGAAACAAGTCGGTGACCTCAATTTTCTGGAAAACGAATGTGAAGGATGTCCCTTTCAAAGTGCACCACGCGGCTGGGGAAGGGCGGACGATGTGGGAAAGGCGATCATTCATTCCATTAACAGCAGTGACTATTTCTTCACTACAGACCACGTGGCAGGTACTTGGGGGCTTTAACATGCCTCCTCCCCCCCACCCCCGTCTTCACTATGGCACCTGTGAGGCAGGTACCATAACGCCACCCCACTTTGCAGACGAAGAAACCAAATTTGGGAGAGCTAAAGAAACATGTGCTGGCTCACAAATAAACGGTAAAAGCAAGACTCAAATGCAGGTCTGTCTGAATCGAGGCCGCCATGGACGGCTGGGAAGGGTGTGCACTGCCCAACTTAAGAGGGGTCATGCACACCATTGGCAACGTAAATGACAGCCCCCGGTGTCTTGCTTGGAACCAGAACAGGGTTGACACAGAGGACAACATCTTACCCATGTAATAAACTGCCTCCTGAAGTTTCTGAAAAAGAAAAATGAGCTCCATCCAGAGAGCTTCTCAAGAAGTTCTAAGATTCTAAGTTTGTTTTTTGTTTGTTTTTCTTTTGTTTTTTTTATTTTTGACTGTGTCGGGTCTTCGTTGCTATGTGCAGGTTTTCTCTAGTTGTGGTGAGCGGGGCTCCTCTTCGTTGTGGTGCACAGGCTTCTCACAGTGGTGGCTTCTCTTGTTGTGGAGCACGGGCTCTAGGCACGCAGGTTTCAGTAGTTGTGGCGCACGGGCTTAGCTGCTCCGTGGCCTGTGGGATCTTCCCAGACCAGGGCTCGAACCCATGTCCCCTGCATTGGCAGGTGGATTCTTAACCACTGCGCCACCAGGGAAGTCCTAAGAGTCTAAGTTTGTTTGAACTCCATGATATTCAACACACAAAGTCAGTTCCTCCTTTTATAATGGCCTGTCTTTGTCCCATTCCCTATGGTTCTAATGTCTCATCAGCACCTCATGTTTTCACAGAGTGTTGAAAACACCAGTGCCTGGTACATCAGAGGCACTCAGTCAAGCAATATCTATTGAAAAGAACTGGCGGATGGGGAAATTCCCTGGTGGTCCAGTGGTTAGGACTCCACGCTCTGACTGCCGAGGTCCTAGGTTCAATCCCTGGTCAGGGAACTAAAATCCCATGAGCCGTGGCGTGCGGCCGAAAAAAAAAAAAAAAAAGAACTGGCAGATGGATGGATGGATTCAGGTATTCAATGTGGACAACCCGGTTGCCACGGGGACAGAAGCAGAGGGCAGCTCTTGCCCTTCTCCGAGAAGCCTGGGCCCCATGGGGACATGGGGGCTGCGGGGACTGGCTTCCCTGAGCTGCTGCCACGCAGGGGCACCCCATGATTGGGGGTTTTGTAGTCACAGGCGCAGGCACAGTGGTGGTAACGGCTCTGGCTGCAGATGGGGTGGGGGAGCGTTAATATAATGTGCTGCTGGCAGTCTGAGGGAAAGCCGGGAGGGTAATGAGCAGGGGAAAGCCTGTACAGGAATGAAGGAGAGGGTGAAAGCTCATAAACTCTTCCAGGGACGTGGCCCTGGAGCTTCTGCCCCAAGGAGGGAGGGCACCAGGCGGCTTCCCCGAGGCGCACAAGGGTGGAGCTGGAGACAGGCGCCCGCTACCACACATAGGAAACGAAATTACATTAATAAAAGTAAAAATGAGGCAGCCCATGGAGCAGAAAAGTGTTATTAAAACGCTGTAATGTCTCAGAGGTTTCTATGAGGTCATGTTCTTACAATTCGCTTGTAAGAATTTAAAGACAAAATTATATGCCTCGTAATTCTCCAATGAGTATGTTTTTCTACGGGTCCCATTGTTTACATGGGATGCACAGCTTCCAGAAAGTTTAAATCACTTAAGGGATTAAAAAAAAAAAAAAAAACCTGGCACTTTCCAGAAACCTCGCTGCACATGCCTCAGCGGGAATGACTGTGAATCCCGATGATGTCCACACTCGCGTGTACCGGTCCACACGCTTCAGGATGCACTATATCAGGGCTGCCAACGCAAATGCCCACAGGGGCCAGGCAATTGCTTCAACGAATGAAGGAGACAGGGAATCAAACACCAGGGAATGAGGGAAAGCATCCCTAACCAGACAGCTCGACAAGCCCCATCTAAACCAGCACCTTGGCCCCAGCCTGGGAGAAAGGCTAGTGTCCCTAACATCTTTTTGATTTGTGAAAAGTAACCAGAAATCTGGGTCCTGCATAGGAAATCTCAGCAAACCTAAGTGATAAATTCAAATATTTTAGGTAGAACACCATACAAGTCAATCAAAACCCATCTGTGGCCTGAACACCTCTGTCTACACGTACATCTACACACATCAGTCATGACTGTTGTTTATATTTAGCTACCGTATGACCAGGCCCTCAGCTGCAAATATCACCGAGTGAGTTCAACGGTGTTCCTCTAAGAGCTCACAGAGAGGAATGCCCATTTAGCAGATGAACAAACTAAGGCAGGGCGGTACCTGGGCAGTGACTAGCAAGCAGACACCATGAGGTTAGAGCCAGATCCAAATGGGGATCACTGCAGCTGAAAGTAAATTGGTGAGAGGCCTGGTTCCACGGTGCCAGAATGCCACTTTGCTCCATCGTCTGTTTTACATTTCATTTGCGGAGAGCTGAAACCATCAAGGCCTGTGTTCCAGTTACCACCTGGGAACTGAGAAGAACTACCAAAGAAAAGTGTGGACAAGGCCTCATGCCAACAGCAAGGTTATTAAGAGGAAGGCCAGCCATGCTCCAAGTGCTTTACCTGTGAAGACGCAGTTTATAACCGATGTAGACAGGCTCCTTCAAAAAGAATCTAGCGTTTTTAACACGTTTCTCTTAAACTTGCATACTCACCAGAATGGGGGGAAGGTGGATATCCATTTCTCTCCCTTTTGTCCTACTCAGGATCACAGAGAAACTTCAGCGCTTTGGAAACAGCCAGAAACAAGCATAGACATGTTCTGAGAGAAGAACCTGAAATGACTCATTCTTCCAGTTTTCTCCAACCGATTTCAGCTTTTCGCAGAGAGGTTTCATTCATACACACCACACATCAGACAGTGCCAGACCTCATGGAACCCGCCATGGGTTCAGGGATCCAAAGAACGCTTCCTTGCTCAGGAAGGCGAATGCTGCCAGGCTGGCGGGGTGGGGGGGAACCCCAGTGCAGAATCTTTCTAAGACTTCAATCTTAGTGACTGACAGTTACTTCCTGCTCTATCAGGAGGGCCTTCTCCCCTGTCGAGACTTAAGGATTCCCACTGCTTTTCTTCCGCTTACATGCTCCTCTGTGAATGGCTTCCACAAAGAAATGTACAAAATCTTGCTCCAGTAAGTCCGCAAAAACTTAGTGTGGCCACTGAATGCCTCAACAGTCCTGCAAACGAAGGCTCTTGACTTGTAAGGATAAGCAATACATAGGAAGGAAATTCTGGCACCTCTTCCAAAGGGCAGACGGTACCTGTAATAACATCCCTGGACAATAAACGGAAGGGTTATGTGGTGGTGAAGAGCACTGGTATTAAGAGTTCAAGGGTGAGGCTCTGTTGTTCCTGAGCTGTGAACTTGGGCAGATGATTTCATTTCTCCAAGTGGTGATTCCCTCATCTGTCAACCAGTAGGTAATGATGGCACCTGCCAAACTAGGTTTTCCTGTGGATGAAATGGGAGGAATTCAAGGGGAGTCCTTCCTGAGATCCCCGTGACTAGTAGGTGGAAGTAGTCATAGCGCCAGAAACAAAGATCGTTCATGTCAACTGCTTTTATGTCCCGAGTTAACTTCTCTGCTTTGAACACCAAATTACCACTTCCACAATTTCAGAGCCAAATAATTGCCAAGTATTAATCCTTTGGAAACCTGCTTAGCAAACTTCAGCCTGGTAATGCCTGCACATGTCTTCTTAACAGAGGATACTTGCAACTGTACCACTTAATAAGGTGTGTGGCGTGTATAAGTCTGCTCGCGAATGTCAAACCCTAGCTCCAGTGGGATCAAAGAAAAAAATACATGTTATGACCAGACCTGATGCAAAATTGCATCTTAGTTCAGATGCAGCATGCCTGCCAATTCAGGGACGCTGCATGGAAGCAGGAATCAAACAATACTGTATAATCACACTTACTGTCATTTTGTTAATTTCGGTAAGAAAAATAGGGGAGGTTACAGAAATAGCAAACAGCTTCACTTAGATCAAGGATTTTTTTTCTATTGCAAAAAATGCAACCCAAACACAGCCTTCCAAAAGTGTTAAAGCAGGGCCCAGAACTCAGGGAAGCAAGCAAGGGACCTCAAATGCAAAATGTAAGGAGGCACTCACTCTCAGAGTCCTGCAAGTTCAAGGTCAGCACCTCCTTAAATGCTGCACCATAAGTACCTAGTTTATTTGACCTTAATGCAGTGTTAAAGGGACATGGGAATGAAATGCAATTTTCATGCATTTATGTGTGTGGCAGTAACTCCCAAGGAGGAACCACAATGTAAACTTGACGGGTAACACTGTAACTCATCCCTCTCTTAAAGATCAGAACTACAGGGCTGGGAGCAGCCCAGGCAAGGCCCAATTTCCTTGAATCTTACCAAGTTCAAAGGCAGCTCTTTGCAACTTTGTGAGTACTTCCTTTCATCTACCCCAAACCACCTTTTTCCCCTCCTGTCTCACGCAAATTAGGATTAATTCCATCAACAGCAGAAAATTCCATTCTCAGATATCAATTTTGCCTCAACCCTAAAGGAGGAGGGGGGTGCAACGTCAAATTAAAAGGGGCCACTTAGGGATCATGCACTCTGACCACTCCGAGAGAGGACTCCTTTTTTTCCAAGGGCTGCTTGTAAATGAATCATTGTCTGATTAGATAAATATTTATGGAGTTTATTTTTAGAAAAACTAAATAATAATAAAGTATAACTCAATACATTCTAACACAAATCTATGGAACATGGGATAAATAAAAGTTTTACAAATCTCAGGGAGGTAACGACAACCTCAAGGCAAGCCCTTTCTTTCGAATTAAGCATTAAAGGAAAAGGGGGCTTGAAAAACGTAAGGCCCTAAGGGTTTGAAATTTCCTTTCTGGTTTTCCGTTTCACCCTCACAAAGCCTCATTTACAAATAAACATGTTTCTAAATACATAATACATTAGAATAAGGGGTAGGAGGAGGACAAAGAAAAATCACACCTGCATGCTAGAGTCAAAGTGTATATATTCCTAACTTCAATTATTTAACCGAAACTACTTTGGTTAGCAACACCAAACAAATAGATTCAAAACTGAAAAATTACAGGCATTTCTTTACCTGCCCCCTGGCAATTTTTAGACGTGCTTCACTAATGATCTGAATAGGAACGGTGCACGTGGATAAAGAACCAGGACAGCAAATGCAATGAACATGGCCCTCCCCACCCAACCTTCTGTGTAACGTCACCCGCTCGTTGCCAGTGACCGCCACTCTCCAACCCCACACAAATGGTCGTATCAGCTGCCCAAGGCAAATGCGTGCACGATTCTGTACACACTGCCGAGCAATGAAATAAGCCAGTGTGTTAGGATGTGTGAACACGTGCCTCTCTCTTATTTCTGAAAAGAAGAGTTCGTGGTGTCTAGTGCACAGTGATATTCTTGATTCACCCTCCCCTCTCTTTTCAACAAACCCTATCACCCTACGTTACTTTGGAACAAAATCAAAAAAGAATGGCATGAGACTACTTCTCTTAAGTTCTGATAAGGAGTGCTTTCACTGTCAATTCCAAATAATCTGTATTTCATTATGAATTTTACATGTCCACATATATAGATTTCTGGCTAGCAGTGTGTTAACTTTTATGGAGGTGTAGTTTACATAAAGTTTACATACATATCTTATGTGTTAGAGATCAAAGGATTTTGACAAACGCATACACCAGTGTAACTGACACCCTTATTGAGGCAGAACATTTCCATCACACAACAAAATTCTCCCCTGCCATTTTTCCATGGTAGGCAACCACCATCCTGATATTTTTCAAATCGTTGGTTTCTCATCACAGGGGAAAAATTTTTTTTTCCTATTTCTTTAATTTTATATCTACGTGGGATGATGAATGCCCACTAAACTTACTGCGGTAATCATTTCATGATGTATGTAAGTCAAATCGTTCTCCTGTACACCTTAAACTTACACAGTGCTGTGTGTCAATTATATCTCAATAAAACTGGAAGGAAAAAAAAAAGAATGACATAAGAGAAGGTCCTGTCTTAGGTACTAAATTCAATTTCACTTGAAAGAATAATAAGTGATATAACGAGAGGGTCATATTTTTCTTCTTTGAAGAGAGGGAAGAATAAACAATTTTATGGAATATTCTCTCTTTTTTTGAGACCTAATTATATACTAAGCAAGAAGTAATTTTTCCCTCCTGCCTACATTTTATGTTTGGGGCTCTTCCATTTCATGTCCCTTGACACCTTTTCCAATAATCCATCTACTTGATATTGGAAAGCCTCACATGAATAAAACTTTACGGCACTACAGGCGTTTAGCCTTCCACTGACATTCCTGGCCTGTTCAATTCTGCAATTCAATCAAAATCAAATCTTAAAATCCTCTTGTCAGCCAGCACTGCTTTCATATGCCCGAGCCTTGTGTAAGGATAACTGCATCCAATCTTCCCCCCAAGCAGTGCTTATATTGTTTTATTACAGTTCAATGAGTGGAGTTCAAAATCACATGCAGCTGCCTACTGCTGTGGTTGGGCTGTGTGACGCATGGACACGAGTACTGCCCACCAGGCCTGAAATCATTCACTCACTGGCCAGCCAGAAAGACGGGGAGCCCTTCTTTGTATGGAAGGACATCCGGTCTGCTGGATCTAAAGAGGGTGATGTTAACAGATCAGTCCCTTTATAAAAGGATTGTGAAAGCTGGTGAAATGCGACTCAAATGTGCTCAATGTTAAGCATGTGGCTGGAGCACATAAAAGCAAAGATAAACCTCAACATGCACTACTTATTCTCAGAAAGCTTGTGAAGGAAGATAAAGAGATCCCAAATAAAAGGCATCTTAAAGAATTTTTATATGTGTCTTAAACGATGGAGCTTCACTTAAATGGGCTTTTTTTTTTTTTTTCCAAACCGCCAATAATCCTTTCATCGAAACAGAAAGACGAAACACAAAGCCAATTAAATACAATTGAACCGGATGAACAATACAGTAATTAAAACACCAGTAGTTTGGAAATGCTCAGGAAAAGTGGAAGGCAGAGCCAGGAAGGCATTAGGGGTGCACCGTCTTTCTGCCACTGGGACAAATACATCAAGGAGCCAGTCTTTATGTTAAAAACAAACCAAAAAAAAAAAAAAAGAAAACACGCTGGAACCATAAAGGAACACAAAACTGGGTCTCTCATGTGTGTAGGTGTTAAATGACCCAGCGTTGCCAAAGGGAGAGGAAAAAAAAAAAAAAAAAAAGTGGTCCAGCTAGAAGAATTGCCAAAACCCCAAATAAAAATGTAAGTGCTAATTCCAGGCTACCTTCAGGTTGGTAATTTCACAGGTAAAACAATAGGTTTCTGGGGTGCAGCTTTCCAAGAAAAAAGAATTATACCGCTCTCATTTATGAAGGCGTGCATCTCCTGTGTAGGTGGTCACACACGTCTCTGTGGCAAAACTCGGTGCCCATAGGGTAAAGATATGTGTGCAATTGCAAACATGTTACCCGCTAGGTCTCTAAAATTAAACACCCTTGGAGCCTCCACAAGGCGGACTGATATCCATTTCTAATACCTACCACCCTGTACCTTTTGAAATAATGTCATCAAGGGGGAACTCTAAAGGGAACATGAAAAGCTCTCGTATACCGACGTGCCTTACACACTACAGAAATTAGTGTCAAGACTAAATACTCAGGAGTTCAAGTACCGACTTAACCCCCAAGCCAAGGGGGCAAACGCAAAGGTATTTATTCTGTGGCAGCTTTGTTTAATGGTAAACAGCTTGGAAAACCAGGTGACTCCCGTGCAATGATACCTTATTCTTTAATAACACGGGCAGATCCAAAGAACCAGCAACGCAAGAGAGGGAAAATTCACAGTTGGCACGATAGTGGATGAGTTGCTAGACATAATTTTATTCTCCCTGGGATAAATGATGAGGTTCAGGCTTACTGACCCCAAGCAGCCTCCTGTTACATTTTCATATCGGAGAGGGCTCAACTGCGAGGGGTCAGGCACACATTTTTGAATGTGGACACTGCTTCGGTCAAGACCTGTCATTCTCTGACGGTCACAGAGCAGGAGCGCCTGCCTCCCTCCCATGTCAACTGCAGTGGGATGTTATTGTCTGACAGCTTTTCAATCGCTGAGAAAATCAGCTGGTGTTCCCAGAAGATGGAAATGAATTCCACACACTGGCTTTCTCTCCCTTCCCCTTTCCCTCATGGGTAAGATGAACACATCTCCAAAGGACTTATAAGGGTCCACTCTGCTTTCTGGCATCTCGAGAAGATTCGGAAGACCTGGCAATATGGCCCAAAGTCCTGGTCACAACTGGATGGAGTAGATCGGCAGTGTTGTCAGGCTCTCCACTCTCCCCGTTGAACCTGCGGACTTCTTTGTAATTACCTGTGTGGCCCCCATTACAGTTTGAGTTTGAGACCCTCAGGCCACAGGCTACCTCACGTTACCTCTACTGCCAAAATTCTATGATCCTATCACACTCAGCGATGTTTGGGCCAGTATCAGTGAACGTTCTCATACCGCCTACTTCCTTACTTCCTAAGATGAATCAGGAGAAGAATAAGGATATACACAGCTTCATAAAAAAAAAAATGCCAAGATTGGCCAACTAAACACGGACAAGAATAAAGCAGGGTCCCTCCCCCAATCTTATGCCTCCCAAACCCCAGTTTTGTACTGTCTACCGGGCATGGGAGTTATTGGCTCAAAACATCAATTATCAGATACATTCTTCAAGTTGAATGACACATGCAAATGGGTATTTTGAGAACCGTTACCGTGGTTATCCTAACAGCTAAAGGAGATTCACAGTGTGAGCCGCGAAGCCCCAAAGGCTGAATCAAAGGGAAAGTTATAACAGGACGCCAACACAAGGAGAAAAGTATGTCTGGTGCTGATGGACTCATAATGCTCACTTCAATCTAACCCCTCCCATCCCCAACCCTGAGATCCTGTCCAAGGTCACTGAGATGATCAATATCGCCTTCGGGATCTAGAATCCTATTTTCATTGAAGAAATACCAGGCCCTAAATGCTGATGAAATTTAGAGTTGAGCCCACCAGTTACACCCTTCTTCTGAAAGCCCAGGTAGAAAGGGAGTTCAGGAATATGCACCCAGCTCAAACACCAACATCCTAATAGCTTCTGCCTTCTACAGCCGAAGATACAAAGCCTTCAAGGACACCTCATCTCTTTTCATGCAGAAAAAGAAAGTCCTAAAAGTCACTGTGAACCAGGCATCTGTGCTTAAGACAACGAACAGACCAAACTTGAAAGGGGCCACAACTCTGAAACAGAGCTGGTGTGACTTCAAGTATTTCCACCAAACCACCTCTTCTGCTCTCAAAGCCTTTATAAAGCAAATATTTATATTTTAGCAGGAAAATCCGGAGCTAGACTGTTACTTCTCTTACCCTCCTTTGCAAGATGCCCCTCTCCAGTGCCCCTGGAGTTTAGAACTACACTGGCTCTATTTTGTTACGTAACAGCAGCGGTAGAAGAGGTGAGAAAAAGTGTCTCAAAAGAATCTTAACTGCCCGTCCATCCGGCGGAGAGAACTGGATTCCTACAGGGCGAGCAGAGCCGGGGTCACTGAGGCTAATTTAGAATCTTTGTGCCTCCACATATACGACAAGCATCATCTGTATTTTCACTTGTGAAAATGTTCCTTAATGTCCACAGACGTGGGTACACACTGAAACAGGAGGCAAGGCAGAGAGAGAGACAGAGAGACAGAGAGAGAGAGAGAGAGAGAGACAGAGAGAGAGAGAGAGAGACAGAGAGAGAGACAAGGCAGAGAGAGAGAGAGAGAGAGAGGCAAGGCAGAGAGAGAGAGAGAGAGAGAGAGAGAGAGGCAAGGCAGAGAGAGAGAGAGAGGCAAGGCAGAGAGAGAGAGAGAGAGAGAGACAGAGAGAGACAGAGAAAGAGAGAGACAGAGAAAGAGAGAGACAGAGAAAGAGAGAGACAGAGAGAGAGAGAGACAGAGAGAGATGAGGGTTCAACAGCAAACCGCAGAGACAAAAAGCACCCCAAGAGTTGCTTTAAATTTTTTCCTTTCTTTTCAAACCTCTGTGCAATACAAACCAGTGAACCACGGGGTTCTGAGTGTGGCCTGGTCCAGCAGCATGGACCAGCACCTGGGAGCTTGTTAAAAATGCAGGGTCCCAGGTGCACCCCCCTCCCAGACCTACTGAATCAGAACCTGCATTTTAACAAAATCCATAGCTGATCCCAACACACACCAAGAGATGAGGAACAACACTGCTCTGGAAGAATTTTGATGCAGCTGCTCCTAATGGTGAGATGATAAGGACGGTTCCCTGACTTCAAGAACACAGGTTCAAGTCCACGGACTACCTGGATTCGAATCATCAGAGGGGTTTGCTAAAAAAAATACAGGTTTCTGGGTCCCATTTCAGACCCTCTGAATCAGAATCATCAGCACTCTTGTAGTCCTGGGATCCACTATGGCTTAAGAACTGCAGCACAACTTCAAACGTGCACCCCCTTCTGGGCTGGTTTCAATCCACTGCTAAACTCACCAACCTAATGCCACCGTGTAATTTGCCAAAACTTCAAAAACCATGTCATAGCTTTGTATATGCCCCAGACTGAATGGGGCAGGGGCACTGTTGTGGAATTCTTAGGAATGATACACATCTCTTTACAAGTAGTCAGTTTCTTAAAGGAAGTGTGTGCAGAAACACACGTGCCTTTAGTGCTACACTCTTCATAGAAAATGACAGGCAGATGAGGAAATGTCTGCAGGAGCACACATCCCCCCTCCGTCTGAAATACCAAGGCACACAACTGAGAGTACGTCCCTGTGTGGAGACCTCTTCAAACAAAAACAGACCAGCTGCAGAATGCACAAGCACCTCCTCAAATCTAATATTCACTTTGTCTAGGACCAAACCAACTGATTTAACAAGGAGCGATAAATAACCTGTTACAGGTGAGCTTTTCGTCATTAAACACCCTTCTCTTTTAAAGATAACGTGAAAACTAGCTCTCAAAGAGGTCCTAAATTAAAACTCACTTAAATGTTTAAGAAAACACTGCGTTTGCCACAATCGGGATAAAACGAATGAAGAAAACTCTTAAATGTTGCATGCGATGGGATTTCAAAGAATTAACTGACTGCAAAGTGAAAAAGAAGATGCATGGCTTCTGAGTCCCTCTCTCACTCTGTGCTCTTAAAGGCCCAAGTTTTAAATCTGGAGGAGAAAGAAGCCCAAATGTTTTTCATTCATAGGAAGAGTCAAAATATTTTTAAGGGTTGCACTTCCAACAGTTTCGGTTTCCCTGATGCAGGTGACCTAAAAAAGAAAAGGGCCATTAGTAATAGTTAAGCGTGGGGATGCGGTGGGAGCCACGTACAAACTTACACTTTCTTTATCTGCCACTGCAGATCTGCAGGGCTGTGAGAGAACGGTTTAATACACACCACCATTTTACTTCTCAGCTCCAAGGGTTCTTTTTCATTCAATTAAGTTATTAAAAACAACTATAATTTGATTACATTAATACAACAATATAGCAAGCTTTCAGGTAAAGTAACCTGGACAAAGGGTTTCCAGAAAGCACAGCCATAAAGCCCTGCCAAGATGAGGGAAAGGAGTGAACGTCCGTGGAAAGAACTACAGTGGCCCTTGCTTTGATGATTAAAGTATTTGGGGGGTGGCGACAGCCCTTCCCCAGCAGAGACGCGGTGGACAGGTAACTTCATGACATCGACAAACTAGTCGGTCTCGCTTTACAGCAAAGCATGGGGGCAGCAGGCACGACAGAGAAAGAGAAAGAGAGGGGGACACGCAAAAGTCTGGCAAAACAGGAAATTTGAGGAAACGATTTCTGAAATGTAAATAAGGTTTTCTGTTACTTTCATTATTGCAGAGGCAAAGAAGCTGCATTCAACGAAAGGTGCCGGTTTTTCTTGTAAAACTCCTATTTTTTCAGGTGTGAGAGCTAGTTCACAATGTACTGAGCTGATATTTTATATATACGAGGGGACAGCATCACAGTAGGGACCGAAATTTATTTTAAGTGTTCCCGTGACCCTCAACCTTCTCTTTTGTCCCCTGGAGACCACAGAAGCAGGCTGTTTAAATCCCACGTCCTCCAGGAACTAGCTTTGGGACTCAGGACTGTGTATCTTCTTTAACACATCAGTTTCTCCTCTGGAAGGTAGGGATTACAGCAATGCCTACTTCACAGAGATACTGTGAGATACCAAAATTATATAGTGACTGAAAAATAGTAAGTGCTAAATATTATGCTAGGTATTTTTATTATTAACTACAGGGCAATGCTCTTAAAATAAACCATGGGATATCAAAGAGTCAGGGTGTTTCGGGTTGTTTTTTCTTCTGTAAAAAAATCTGTGTCAACTAGCATTAGCAGCTTTATTTTTAAAGAAAGAGTGTTTACAGGTTATTGCTAAGGAAAGTACCCCATATGAAAAAGACCGCCCGGGCAACTTATCTCAGAGATGTGCCATTGCCCCTCAAAGAAAGCAGGACACACAAACACGAATTCTCATACTAGAATATAAAGATGGGTATTTGAGAGTGCTGACAAAATGCTAGGCTATGAAGGCAGAGTTTACTCATTCACACATCTTTACCATGTTCTTAAATGTCTTTGCTAATCCTCACCATGAAACTTAAAAAAATATATATATATATATATACACACACACATAAACAATTCACAAATTCATAGAAATCAGAAGTCATAGAAAGTTATGTAAACAAAAATTAAAATACAATTTTAAAACTTAAAAATCCAATAAAATAAAAGCCCCCAAAGCCTGCCTAATGTATTTACACACACTGGATTCGAGCAAATCCACAGCACTGCTGTACACACAATCCTAGGATACCTATGTAAATTACAATTACTGTGCCGCATCGCAATTTTATTATCAACTGGTGTGAACACATTCTGCCAGGTACACACATCAAATATCCTCAGTAATCACAAAAGCAATCTGAGTCCTGATGGGGGGACAATCCACATCTCTATTTCTACCTCCATGAAATTCAAGTGACAATTTCATCAAAGTAGAGGGCCAAACAGAGTCCTGAGCGTTAAATAACAAGGCAGCATTAATTCAGAATTACAGGGCATTTGCAGATTCGTATTTAGTGCCTATCCCTTTAAAGCGTACTGCATGATGTCTCACATTTAGGCAATTGAGAACTCCCAGGCACACAAGGAGTAGGGGAAATGGCTCAACCACTGCGTAAAAATACGCAGTTTGTCCAACATGCACAATCCAGGCAATCAAAAGCTATGCCTGTGAAATATGTTTTTATTGATATTTATGGGCAGGTTTATTTGCCACGAGCCATAGCCATTCCTTCTCCCCACTCTATTCTTTTTAGCAGCACACGCCCAGCTTCATATCCCTGGCTGGGGCACACAGGACGGGAACTCTGGGGCTGCAGGCTTCCACACAGCAGATCCCAACCAGCATTGGCTACCACTCCAGCAGCGCGTGCCAATTTCAGGAAAACGAGAGTTCAACCCCTTCTTTTCTCCATTTTCGTAATCTCTTAGAAGCACAACTGTTCCAGAAACCAGCTCCCCCGCCAGTCAGATATTTACACTAAACCTTCACTAAAGGGCTTGCTATTACAATGCTATCTCATCGATACGAGATTACTTCACTTCTGAACCACATCAAGCTGTATAATACTCCAGCAATCAAAAACAGTGCCCCTCAAGAAAGATGCAGCCCGGATTATTTTCATGTGCTTTTCGGAGCAGAACGCCAACATTTTTGTTTAATGCAGATCTCAAAAAAGAGTCAGATTTTTAACCATGAATGTGGCAGGCAGGCAAACATCCTTCCAGCGTATTTGTGTTCAAATACATAGTACTTATATATACGTTACATGGACACATGCAAACTATAAAGAATCACTGGATCAGATCTGGATCAGAACTGCAAATTTTTTCAATCTCCTAGAGTGCCACACCATTTTCAAAAACGCAAACAAGCATCAGATGGGATGAAATATTTTTTTTAAGTCTGTGGGAAAATATAATATCCCAGTTCATGACTAGCTGAGATATTCTGCCTTTTTAACTCGGATTTGCAAAATAGGTATGTGGGCAAAGTAACAGAATACAGCATTTACCTATCCATTTAGCATATAATATGGAAGACCTATTCTACATCTTTATTCAAATGAAAATACTTTACCCCCAGCATTTGTTCCTTTAGCTGGTAGAAGCCCCACCCTGTAAGGAACACAAGCGTAAAGCAGCAATCTCTTGCAATGGACCATTTTACTTATTCTGCAATTTCTTACCCAAATTACACAGGTATAATTATTTTGACACTATAATGAAAAGAAAATGGGATTTGGGCACCGCAGGTTTATCTAATAACACTATTTCTTGCCAGACTTCACAGCACTGACAGTCACAAAGAACCTTGTCCATTCCAATAGGAAATATTTGATTTTACTGTAGGAACATTATTTATTTTCACCAAGTTGCTATTATCAGAAAGGATATGATAGCTGAATAATAAAAATGAAATCAAGAAATTCTGGTGTTTCAAGGCTTTATTTTTTTCTGCTCTCACTTTTGACATTTTCTTCCCCTGGAGAGACAAGATAAAGTGCTGTCATAAATGGGTGACTTTTCTTGTCAAATGACAGATTTGATTCTCCATGGCAACCACAAATCAAGGTGCTAGTAGGAATTAAAGCTTCTCTTAAAAGGCGTCTTTATGTTTATAAAATGAATTTAAATTAAATGGGTATTAGGTAAAGTCTTTACCTCAATTTATTTGTTGACTAAAGAGCTCTGTATTGCAGGGAGCACATTTGCATTTTTAAGGGAAGATAACATATTGTCCCGACAGATGTATAAACAAAGCAAGTTACAAGGTCATGCTTCATACACTAGTTTAGAGACCCAGGAAGGGGCTACAGATGGACACCTAGCAGTTAAGAGGTATTTAAATACTAGACAAGGTATAAAAATTACCCCTACAGGGGAGCGTATGAAGGGATCTCTCTATTTCTTCCCTAACAGAGCCTACTTCTATTGCCAATTAATAAAGATTTTTTGTAATTGTCACAAACAGAATGCCAACAGACAATCTCCCTCTTCATTTTTGTCCCTCACATAATAGATGCAGATTTTTTTAATCTCATCATTGCAAGTAAGTATCCCATTCAAAATGAAATTATTTTAGCCCCTGAATTAAAGCACTTCTTAAATGAAACATTTGCTTTCCAATGTTTTTAAGAAAGGCAAACACATATACACTGAAACATAACATGATTTCAGAGAAATCGGATAACTAATCTGTGAGTTAAGCTGATTTCAATTTTCACAAAAAAGGAAAGCTGATTTGCTTCAGTTTTTTACAGCATTCTTGGCCATTAGAACTTAAGAAGTGAGGTAACATGCTAGTGGTTCCTAAAATAATAAATCAGGTCCAATATTCTTGATATTAGCAAGCCATTTACCTAGTCTAGAAAAGTGAGGGTTTTAAGGTCATAAATAAAATTTTAAAAGTTGAAGTATATCTCATTTTTGGAAGTTTCAGTTACAGCAGAGGGCATGGCTAGTCTGTTTGAAATAGATATTGTCAGCGATACAGTCATTCCAAGAGTTGTGTTTAACCTAAAACAAAGAAAGGGTAAAATAAAAGTTTTACACTGTACACTGGTGGTTGGGAGAATCCATCATTCTAAACGACACCCTTGTAAGCTTAGCCAAATTTGATTTTACGCCGTCTCTAGTTAAAAGCACGATATGGAGAATTAAATCAAATTCCCTTCATACAATCATCTGGTGGTGCTGCCTTAGACTGTTGCGAGTAGCTCTGACAAGCTGAAAGGGGGGGAAACAGCTGGTACAACTACAACAAAGAGATGCACAAGATAGCATCATCTAGGAATTTGCAACTTTAAACCCAAACACTTGGAGGCTGTTTTGTGGGGAGGAGGGAGGTGTTACTTCTATTTTGTCCCCTCGAGTTTAATCAGGGCTCGCAACCATAAAATGGTGCCTAAAAGTTAGAAATCTCTTTGGAACTCTGTGTACAAAGCATATTTGATGGTGGAGTGAGTCACCCCGAACTCTCTATTTCAGTCACAATGGCTTTTGTTTCATCTTAGAATGAAGTGGGTTGATGATCTTATTCTCATCCCGTGTAAGAAGTCAAACCAACGTCAAATCTAAAAACGCCAGTTGACAAATGACACAGAAACAAGGATTCTCGGCCACCACACGCGATGCAAGAGCCACGTCGCTGGTGCTGCAAGGTTATGACATCAGTCAAAATTAGTGACCACAGGTCTGTGGCATCATGATGTCAAAGTAATTCTACCCAGGGGAGCTGGGCAGAGCTTGGTACTCTCGCGGAGAAGATAGTGAAAACAAGCTCTCACCTCTCTCTGAAATCACTGACGCTCCCTTTAGACAGAGCGAGGCACCGGGACGATCTGAGAACTAAGGGGACCTCCTATAACAGTGTCCGCCTTACAAGCTCACCACTGGAGAGAGGAAGTCATCAGGATGGAGACCCTCCAGGATTATCCGTAAACACCTGCTACATAAAATCAGGACACACTTTGCTAATGTACTACTGGATAAAGCAAATTTCTCATTAAAATAAGAGCTGCCAGGGTAAAAAATGGCCATGATATTTGCCTGCAAACGAAATTATTTACCATTTTGGTCGAAAGGGTGAGGGGCAGAGAAAGAATGTGTAAACTGATGTCGGTCGTGCCATTGGAATCCGGTTACTCTGTTTAGATGTTCATGTCACAGAATGAGCTTAAGAATTTCTGGAGAAAAATAAAATATGGCTCGCTTCAAACAACACCTTCCACCTGCCTTCAGGAGGGCGCTAGGCTTTTCAGAGGGGCACACAGCGCACAGGATCATGCTGTCATGACAGGCCAGCTCCTTGGGTACCGCTCTCCTTCTGGCGAGCTCCAGACACCGTTTCACTTGCTGAGACAGAATATAATAGGTGAGAACCCGTTCCCGTACGGTTGAAGTTTCACAGAGTGTCTTCAGCCAAATCCTCCATAGGATTTTAAAATCCGTTAAGATGTGAGAGGGAAATCATTTCATCTGCACTGGAAATCTGGTCCTTACTCAGAATAAATTCCATTTAGTTCCATTGTCATCCAATGATGGAAAATTCAAACCAGCCACCACCAACAATGCGTTTTTAAATCTGGAGGTGATGTAGCTTCATCTGGCCCAAATTAAGGACCCCAAAATATATCCTGGTGACTTGAGTTCACTGCTCAAAGTGGCCAAGCAGGCGGGTCACCTCCACAAATATCCCCTCCTATGCCCCAGCACCCACCAGCACCACTGATAAACCCACCTCCTGTCTCCCAGATAAATCAACTAATTGTGCACTTTCACCTGAGAGGTGCCTGCCTCGAAATCCAGTGCCTTAATGAGCCCCAAGCTGCCTCTCCTGGTCTCTGGGCATCTGCTAGTAAGCCTCTCTCTGTGGCTCGGCCACTCCCAGAACTCAGAACTCACCCCAGGGTAGGATAGGGGACTGGATCGGGGATGGCGGCAGGGGGGGCGGTGATCTCCATCAACAGGTCACCTTTGAAAAAGAGAAAGCTCACACCTAACCAGTGTCGGTGGGTTCAGGATATTTCGGGGCTCTGCTGGCACAGGAAAGCATCCCACACTCAGGGGCCACATGTGACTGGCGATACTGAGCTCCTCCAGGCTGGGCTCACTCCCCACAAGAAATGAGGACAATAATCCCTACCCCCACGGGGGTGTTGTAATTTCAATTACTGCCTGTAAAAGGTTTTGTGATCCCTGGATTAAAGGCAATGTCAGATGACAACACAGAAGCAGTCACAAGGGTAACTGTTGTTATTGTGTCTTGACCTCTGAACACAACTCCTGTTCAATTAATCATCTTCTTGAGGCTTTGTCTGGCGTCTGGCTACACCTGATACGGGAACGTCTAGAACCAAAAACAGGCCCTATGGAGGCATGTATTTTGTAATAATGGAAGTGATGACGATGGCAAGAAGGAAGGAAGGAACTGGAAAAAGGGGATCCCGCCCGAGCAGTACTCAGAGGTGGCATCAAGCACACACTTCTGCAAAGCCTAGGGAGCCCAGTTTACCCATCTGTAAATGGGGACATTATTTAAGAAAACAGGCTGACTGCCCACGGGTCTAAGAGCCAGGACTATGTGACCAGCATCTCCCGGGATGCCCTGCTTGCCCCAGCAAGGGGTGCTCACACCCAACGTCAAAGCTGGCAGCCTCTCAAGAGGAGGCCCCTGAAAGGCTCCTCGCGACTCAGAGCGCTCTCCCGGGACAGGGGAAGGTGAATCAGAGGCCAAGTTACTACTGTTCCCTCTTGGCCTCTTTGGGGAACAAAATGGGCCCAGGATGCCTTTGGCTCCTGGGAACTGGAAAATCAAGACACCAAACAATGCTACACCCTTCCCCACCTGGCTCTTCCAAAATGGCCCTTCTTCATAGGCAGTGCCAGGAATCCACTTTGCTTCTGCTTTACCCTTCTGACCCCCGGAGAAGCAAGGGGACTTCTCTGATCCCAGCCCAACAGTCACTTTCTTGGGGAAGCCTGATCCCTGACGGTGACTTACAACAGTGGCACTTACAGAGGACTGACTTTGTACCAAGCAGGGGACCAAGCAGGGTCTCTGAAAGCCAGACAGCCTGAGGTCCAGCCTCCATTCTGCCCCTTTCTCCTTACATAACCTATAGGAGTTATTTGACATCCAACCTCAGTCTCTTCATGGGTAACATGGGGATAAGAGCACCTATCTCATAGGGTTTGGTATCATGTGTAGATCAAACAAGTTATTATACATCAGTACTTTAAAAAAAAAAAAAGTCTATCCAGAATTGTCATCATCTTCCCCACAATAATGCTATGAAGTGGACACTAATATTATCTACACTTGGCAGATGGGAAAACAGAGGCACAAGGTGCTTAAGGAATTTGCCCAAGTTGGGAGAGCTAGTAAGGGCTCTAGCCCAAGTGGTCCAACTCCAAAGCCTGCCCCCTGCATATTACCCTACCTTCTCCCGTGCAGGGCCCACCAGCCTCTGCTTTCTAGCATTTAAGATGGCACTGAAATCTTCCATTTATTCACCCTGTGCTCCACGAGGAAGGGCACCGGACCTGGCTTCACTCATACTGTCTAGGACTCAGCACGGTATACGTGCTCAAAGAGTGAGGAAATGAACAAATCCATCTGTCCATCCATCCAAGCAGCATGCTGGGAAGGTAAAACTGAACACTTAAAACGCCGACAACAATGAACAAGTCTGCACAGTCACCCGAAACAAACAGATGCTCACCATAAGCCCCCCCAGACCATTCATGAGTGGTTACACCTCCCACCCCACTGACCAGCCCCCAACCTCTCCTGATTTTCTGATCCACCCTTATTTTTGTCTTAGGGCTGGGAAAATCTGAACAGGGGCGAGCTGCTAACTTTTCTCTAGAAAACAACTTTCCCCAGCTATTTGTCAACTTCTGTCATTCAGAGGAATACAACACAAATGTATATCTTTAATGAAATTCACAGTCAAGAAAAGTTGTCATCATCTAGTTATATCTGTTATGACATACATTTCATTTTGTTCAATACATAACAGAGAAGCTATTTAATCAAACAGAAGATCCTTGCTAAAATGACAGTCCAAGCAACGTCCAAACAAGCGTTTATTATGCTATGCGAAACCGATCAGGATTGGATTGTTTTCAGCGGAATTTTTTTCCTTCCTCTTCCATTGAGAAAATAGCTTGAGGGGTGGGTGCAGAAAAACAACCCCAGACAATAGAGGTGGAGTGATGCTGAGTCAGTGGTGAGTGTGGGTACTTGAGCCCCACCCTTGAGTCCGCTGCGAGAAAAGTAAAAAAATACACCCCACCACCTGGAGGGTCATAAGAGGGTCTGCTGGGGCGAGAGGTTGGGTCTTCCTTTTCCTCACCATATAATTCTACAGAAGAGAGGTTCCAGCCCAAACATAATACACAATATAAGGAATGATGATATCTGCGTTTCTCAAGTGATACTTATCCTTAGATATATTTTGTTTGTCTTTACAATTGAATGAACACTTAGCTTCAAGGAGAAAACCCATGTTACTGCAGAAGAATTTAGTGGGCTGTAGAGCTAGAAAGCCCAAGGCCAAAAATACAAGGAGAAAAAAACGTGTTAAGGAGGTAACTGGGTACTCGGGCTTTGGGCACCACAGATGGTGTGAATTTGAGGGAAAGAAAACAAAAGGTACCAGTAATATTCAGAGGACCTACACAGTACCCGGAACAGAGTGGGACATCACGAAAGAATTGTTACAACCAACTAAATATTGGCTTAAAAACACACAGATAATGACATACATACAACATAGCATTTTTCTTTAAAATGCCTTATACACTTCTGTTGTCTTAACTATTCAAAACCTATCTATATCCAAAGACAAAAGAATATGTGCTCTTATGCTTTAATAAATATTCGAACCATAAAAAAAATAAAAAAAGAATTGTTGCACGGATGGATAGAAGGATACACGGGTGGGAGCATGGGAAGATAGAGAAATGGACGGATGGACGGACCACCCCACAAAAAGGAAATGACTGATATAAATGATTTTAATAATTATCCTGAGAGATGGTGGCCCATTAACACAGGGACTTATTCCTCCTCCCTCTTGCTAAAGGTACGTCCTGAGCCATGGCATGGCAGCTCTTCTATTAAAGGGAAAAAAAAGATATCTTTTACAAGACAGTTGGGGGCAGCCTGTGGCTAAGAAGCTTTCTTTTTCCTATGCCAGGTAAATTGGTCACCATGTCAACAATGACACACACTTCCAATTAGCCCCAAGCTTTATATAACTATGCTAATGTTCTAAGTAAACAAGGGATGGTGGAGACCTGTGGTGCTCGCCCCAGAAGGCTGGTTAAAACAAAGATTGCTGGATGTCTCCCTCAGAGCTCCTGATTCAGTAGGTCTGGGATAGGACCCAAGAATTCTCATTTCTAAGAAGCTTCCAGGTGATGCTGTGCTGGGGTACCGGAGAACCATTGATCTATTCAATCCCAAAGGTTCCTCGTAATCTACACTCCTACAAGTCTATTCATGAGCTATCAAAACTCTTCTGGATTGACTGGACTTTGAAAAGTAGATCCATCACTACTGGAGGCATCATAAAGGCACACAACATTGCTAAATTTGAGATGAGGATCCCTGATCATTCCAACAGCCCTCACTCTGTAGGATTTTTAACCCACATAAAAGCAGTCTTTTATATTCCTATGTTCATTTTTGGAGAGTTAAAAAGGTCTGTCAAAATGTTTGGAAAAGTGAATTTTTAAAATTCATTTACAATAAGACAAAAACTCAGGGACCTTTAAGGAACTTCTGTGGGGTCATCTAAGTCACTGCTTGGCTTCCAGCAGGATCTGCAAGCCAGCCACCAAACTGCATACCTCAAGGCTGCCTAATTGACATCAAGGTGAGGGACCCTGCCATTTCTTTTTTGGTGGCGTCCCTTTCCAGAGTCTGGCCATCTTTACAAGACTCTTGCCATCTTACCACGTCACAGAGTAATTTCACCTGTTCTTCCATAGTTAATGTCTTCCTAATGGTAGGTCTTTAGAGAACCAAAGAGTGAACACCCCCTTTCTTATAAACAGGTTCCTGCGTACAAAGACTTAATAAAACGCCCCACACTTACACACATGCCCCTGGTCTTCTCCTCTGTATGTTAAATAGTTCCAACTCCACGAACCTTTCCCCGAATATCCTCTTTGCTCAGACTTTCATCATCCTCACGGATGGTCCCTGGAACCTTTCCAAAATCCCTACCCTTTTCTTGTCCTCCACCTGAGACTGGACCAGTCCCTGGTCATTTCATCTTTCACCCTACTTTCATTAATACATCCTGAATCAGGCGAGGTGTTTAGTAACAGCGCTGCGTGGCTGACACAAGCAACAATGCGAAAGCGGAGGGACTGGACGATTCTGCATTATTGAAGACAAACGAGATCTAGAGGACTTGCTTGCTTGAGCAGAAGAGAAGCAGGCCCAAGTTGTCAAGCTGGGTCCTGGAGCAGGACTCAAAAGATATCCCAGGAGTCACTCTCCTGAATGAAAATTTGGTCTCAGGGATGTTTGAGGCCTGCGGAGTACTTCCAACTCCGAGCAATTCCACTAGTGCAGGGTGTTGGCTTTTCAACGGCAATAACCAAATCAGAGAGGAAATGACAGTGCATTCCAAGCAAAATTGCACACATTTAGACAGACTAAGAAAATAACAATAAAAGTGCAAATTTATTCTGCATGTGTGATTGTGATTATCATTACATCAAGTTCCATACATGCCCAGCCAGAACAAATATTAACCCATTTTATAAATGACTTTATACTGCATTTGTGGATACAGCTCCACCCAAACCCAAAACAACACTGTTTCCATAGCAACCAACAGATTTCAAAGAAGGAAGAAGGAGGGGGAGACTTCGGAACGGATAGCAATCAAATAAAATAGCCAGCATCAACAAAATATGTCAGCATTATTTAAAACACACATTTAGGACCAGTCTATAGTTTCAGCTCTTTCCCAGAAAACCAGCTCCGCCTAAGTTACCTTCTTGTCAAGCTGGTCCTCCCGCAAAAATAACAAATGCAAAATTGCTTCCATCTTCATTGAGGAAAGAAGCAAATTTCTTGAGTCATTCCTGGGATTCAAATGGGACTATGATGAAGACAATAACATTTCCTGGTGACTTAGCACACACTGAAATTCAGATTAATTACCAATTGGTAATGATGAAATCTAAAGTGAGCTTTGATCATCATATTAGAATATCTATTCTCTCGCTGAGAATGTAATGAGGGGGAAAAAGAAGCAAAGCCAGAATTCAAAGCCAGAGAGCTCACAACCAGAAAAGCTGCAGACCATCCTCAGCGGAAAGCCAGATTTTTCACTGGAACTTTCTCAAATATCAGTTGCCCCCAGTGAATTTTACACATAGATGCCATGGAGTCGTTTATCCGCATCGTCCAAGTCCTGTAGGTCTTGTACCTGTGGATCAAGCTCAAGGCAACCCGTGTAGGCACCATCCTATCTGTAGGATAATACTGGCCTCGTAGGGGCTCATCTGGGAACTCCATAAACGCACAGTGGTGGCCAATCCTCCTCTCTGTCTGTCCTGTTGTTTCAAAATAGTACAGACTAATAAAAATAAAATATTCACAAAATGTAAAAACGGTTACTTCAAGTCCCTAGCTCCTACTGTCCTTTAGAA
Source organism: Balaenoptera musculus (assembly GCF_009873245.2). Lineage (NCBI taxonomy): Eukaryota > Metazoa > Chordata > Mammalia > Artiodactyla > Balaenopteridae > Balaenoptera > Balaenoptera musculus. The sequence goes on from NC_045795.1 coordinate 84,874,198, forward strand.
AGAAGTTCTGAAGTCACTGAGTAATTTCCTTTCTCCGATGTTCTAGCTGTGTGACCTTGGGTAAGTTATTTAACCTTTCGTTAGGCATCCTGAGCCTCGGTTTTCTCGTCTGCAAAATGGAAATAAACGTGTCTACCTTATACAGAGGTTATAAAGGTAAAATGAGCTAATACAGAATACCTAACACACAGCAAAAAGAATGGGTGTTACCACTGCTATTCTTATTTATAATTAATTCCTCTTTTTTAATGACTAGAATCAAATCCTGATGGATTTTCCTTAGAAAACACCTCTTAATGTTCCAAAAAGAAATACTGCTGAGCAAATACCTTAGGAACAATTTCACCAGGAGATCCCAAGAACTGCAACCTCTCGGCACATCAGCTAGTCCTGGATGGCATGTGTTTCCGAGGCAGACAGAGCTGGGGTTGAAAGGTACTTACAGCCATGTGACCAAGAGTTCTCCCCGAACCTCCCTAAACCTCAGTGTCCTACCCCGACAATGCAAGCAATTAGAGTCACCACCCAAAGACCTGCAGCAAGGTTCAAGTGGGAGAATCCCTGTACATCATTTCACAAAGAATCTGGTACCTTCAAACATTAAATATATGTCAGCCATTATTATTCTTGCATTTATCTGTTCACACAAAACACTGATTCAACAACCACTGACTGAATGCCACCACGTGCCAGGTGGTGTGTGGCTAAAAAACAATTCACATGGTCTGGGCTCCCATGGAGTTTACAGCCCAAATGGGAATGCTTACGTTGAATAAACAGACACAAATATATATATAATGACAAACCTTGACACGTGTTATGAAAGAAAAGAACAGGGAGAAATGACTAAGGTTTATCAATGACAATATTAGGTTACATTGTAAAGATTTTTCTCCTGTACCCAAAAGAACACAAAAATGCTGTATTTTTTTGCCACCAACAATTGCCCAGGCCACCAGTATGGAAGTTTTGAGTACACATATTCTAGCCTTTTCCACAGAGGACTCAATATCCTGCAGGGCCTTGCTTTTAGCCAAAACCAAAGCAATGTTTCCATTCTTTTGAACCCAGAGGAACAACAGGCTAAGTTTATGTCTGTAGCAGATATGCAAGTGACATATAGCAGATACTCAAGTGACAGGGAAAAAAAAAAAAAAGGTAAAAATGAAACAGTCCACCCTTAAGGCCATCCGGTCAAAGGCTCAACATGTTTCGTTCCTGTGTTTCTTTATGAATCATCAATATCATTAGAATCGTAAGAACACAGCATACAGATGGGGCCCTACAAAGCCGTCGGGTGAACAAAATGAAAGGACCATGTTCTGGTGACTCATAATGGTTCCATCTGGCCAAGCCAAGAAAGACTCCACTGCATGACATCAGGTGACTCCCGAGTTTAAAGATTTATCTGAATTTGTTCTACAGCCCTATTAGTAGAGTTCTCCTTTACCTCTTCCTACAGTTTGCCTAATGGTCGAAGACGCACAAAGGTAATTACATTCACATTTTATTATGAAGTCAGTGAGTCACTAAAAGTACAAGCTAGAACTTACGTTTTATTGTTTTTCATTATGTATTATGTGCTTCATTGCCTTGAGGGTCATATTTTTCTTGGGGGAGGAGCTGTAAGTATGGAATACTTATTTTGTGGAGGACATGCTTTTCTTTTCGGTCAGGGTTTTTGTTTTTAAGGCCACAGGATCACTCCAGATTACTGGAATTCCGCCAGTGAAGTGTGGTACACTATGCTTGATAAGGAATAAAGATTTGGACTTCTGAGATACAATACGCAGAACTGTTCATACTCAATATATACCCAATACAAAATACACAAAATATGACCCCCTGCCAAAAATGAAAAATATCAAGGAAGTCCAAGAGAATTCAGTACAAGTTTGAAAATACCTTCCCTTTTTTTTTTTTATCTATGCCTCATCTTAAATTACATTCCCCAACTAATATTCTGAGTGTTGGTTCCACTTATTTAATACGTGATATTTGGATCCAGTGAAGTAAAGACAGATGCCAAACTTGGGGCAGAAACTTCTTCCTACTTTAACCAGCATTCAGGACTTTGAAACCAGCCCAGAACTCCATCAGGAAACCCAAATCCAGAGAAGAAACAAGAAGGGCATGCAAGTTCATGGTTATACCTATAAGAAGGTATTTTATTCATTTTAATTAACACTTAAGGTAATAACTATGTGAGAAAAATGTATAGCCAGACATAGTAGCTCCCCACACCCCTCCCAAAAAAAAAGGTAAGAGAAGGGAGAGGATTAATCTATAAAATCCCACTTCCTCACACTCCCTAGGCTATCACCATAGGCACAGCTGCCATTTACAGATTCCCATCACATGCAGGTCCTGCACTAAAGCCCAACCTGCAACCACCAGCCCCTGACTCCGCCTCAGTCTTCATGCTGATGCAGTAAAAGGGTTGTTTTGTTTTGTTCTTTCCTATTTCAGACATGGGAAAACCAAGGCTCAGAGTGGCAAAGTCACTTACAAAAGGGTCAGACAGCTAATAAGTAGTTAAGAATGAAACCGAGTGCCTGGCACCAGAGCCTGTACTTGTAACCACTACACAAGAGTAGACAAATGCCAGTCCCCACTGTAGCTAACAAATTAACCTTGTATGCAAAGCTCATTTAATCTCACAAGATCTTTCTGAGGATATACTATCATGTAATAGAGGAAGACGTAGAGATATAACTGGGTTAAGTAACTTACCCAAAGACACATGGCTAATAGGTGTCAGAACTACAATTTGAAGTGAGAGTCTGAACCATGAGCCTTTAAACCCTCTCTAATACTAGGCCCCCAAATATACTCACCTTACGTTCAGTGGAGGTGGATGGTACAGACGTGGAGGAAAAGCAGCAATTAGGAAGGAAAAACAATGTTTTCCCACTTGAGACCTTAATCAAGGTTATGTCATATGCCCTTCCACCAAGACTGTCAAAAGGTTGTCCCAAAATTGTGAGTAGCAAAACTCTAACGTAACCAAGTAGCATGGAAATTCACCAAGCTTACTCAAGGCTTTGTTCTACCAGGAAATGGGCTCACAGATACAACTGATGTATAACCGTCTACCATCAACTGAAAGAAAGAAGAACAAAAGGTAACCAACCTAAATGTCCAACACTTAATGTCTTGTCTGGAAGGAAAACAGTTAACCAAATTATGGCTTAAATGAGTGATTATTTGGGGAGCTGGGGAGTGTGGTATTTAGAACTGTGTGGTAGCATTTTTGGTTGTCACAGTGACTGGTGGGCATCAGAACACTAAATACCCTGCTACAAGGTGTGGCAGACACCCAAAGAACTGTTACGTCTCAAATAGTGATGGCACACCCATGAACAAAAACAGTAATCTCCACACAGGCAGGAAACTGGTTTTACTCATTCCAAAGACATGAAACAGGCCCTGCCCCCTAGAAGACACCTCAAAAATTTCTGTGCAGTGACTAGATCATATATTAGACAGTCAATAAAAATAACTGTTATAAATATGGCAGCATGAAAACAGTTACCATGGAGAAACAAAGCAAAATACAAAGTTATAAGCACAAGATGATTGCAACTATACATTTAAATTCGGCATTCAGAAAAGACTAGACGGAAATACACTAAAATGCTCCTTTTTATTTTTTCACACCAGTGAGAGAATTAGTGATAGTCCCCTCTACTGCTTAAGTAGGACATTATGATGAAAGAGTAAAAAATTTCAATCATATTTAATTGGCCAAAAGATACCTAGAATCAAGAATACTGGAGCACAATGGTCCCTAAATAAATATAGTCCAGAGAAGAGTGTGACAGAGTTTCTGAAGAAAGATAAATTATGGCTGTCATCTGGGTATTTCTAGACGGATTTATTGCACCCTCACCTCCAAATTCAGAGTACTCTAAATTAAAGTCAAAAGTTTACAGCCCCTGCCTACCAAAGTCTTCCTCATCGAATTTCCCATCTTTGATAAGCACATTACTATCCAATGTCAGGCAAGCTCAAAGTATGAAGACATTATTTTTTCTTTTCCACCCCATGCCTCCCATCCCCAAACATTCCCCTTATCCTCCCAGCCTTTGATCCAACTTCTATACCGTCTGTCCCCACCCCCTTCTATTCCCAACATCAGCACCTAAACTCAAGATCTTTCCTCTCTCCTGAAAGCTGCCACCATGTTTTCCTACACTTCCTCCCTAAAGGGGAGTCAGTTTCCCATCATGCGTAAGCAACCCCCAGCAGTTTTATTAAGCTAGCTAAGATGACAAACCACGTTGTAAAATTCTCAGTGGAAGTAAGCAGCTATGATTTTTTAACGTAAGGATTAGCACAGAAACTAAGTGTGATCTCAAACATTTCTACCAAAATCTACCTTAATGGCAATGAGGGGAAGCGGGAGGATGGTAAATGGCCACTCATGAAAAAGGAGGGGGGTCTGGAAGCACAAATCAAAGGGGACCTAAGTATGCAGGAGTGTCAGTGTAAGCATTCAAAATCTTGCATAATATGCCAGCGTAAATTCGGCCATTTAAAATATTAGAATGATGTCTTTTCCCACAAAAGTCTTCAAGGAAAACGTGCCTCTTCATGGCGGTATGCCAGAGTAAATTATTCTATGATTTAGCAAGATCCTGACTACTACAACGTAGGCCTAACGGCATGCACATCCTAGTTTGAGATTTACAGGTCTCCATGACAAAACAGGTGACTTCAAAAGAACAGATTATCTGCTGGCATCTCATGCAAACATCACTAGGTTTGTTAACTATTTGATTCTCCAGCTAGATGTGTCAGTATGGTGTACACAGAGTCAAAATGATGGAAAGAGGTTTTCTCACAATCAGATTGTAATCCATGGGGGAATATTTATTGTGGTGCTGCATTTAGGGCAGACGAAATGAATTAATTTGAAAAGCATTTTGTCTCATTTTTTCTTTATTAAATAAAAGAGTGAAATCAATTCGTTCTCTTCTTTAGACAATAAATGGATGAAATTAATTAGTTTTTTTTTTTAACTTGAGCAACATCTGAACCCCCTTTTAAGGGAAAGAATTTCTCAAAGATTGATGATTTTAGAAATATGGAACTTATATGTTCTATAGCATGTAGTTCTATAGCATAGATGTTCTATAACAGTGGTATCCAATAGAAATATAAAGTGAGCCACATATGTAATTTCTAATTTTCTAGTAAGCCACATTAAAAAAATAAGAAGAAACAGATAAAATTAATTTTAATGACACATTTTATGTAACCCAATATATCCAGAATCTTATCACTTCAACATGCAATCAGTGTCTTTGAAATTCGGTGTGTTTTGTACACTTAGCCCGTGTCAATTCAGGCGAGCCTCAGCTACACTTCATGTGTCCAGCAGCCACAGGTGGCGGGCGCTAGGTATTGGAAAGTACAATTCCAGATGATCACATTGCCATGTCCCATGAAAAAGAAAACTTCCTGAAAGAAATTTTTATCTGATTCTGTTTTAGAAAACTATCAATATCGTCTAGGTTGGCTGTATTTATTTCTACATGGAAGTTCTTTACCAAATCTAGATGGGAGTTCTAAGGAATTCCTATATAAAGTACCTTTCACCTCAAAAAAGTTAATTGCCTCCTTAAATTCTAGACAAAGCTAGCACTCATTAATCAGTTCTGTTTGTCTGTTTTAAACTTAAGCTTCCTGTCCTTTGGTCTTATTCACAGTTTAATAAAAATAATTAAGTATATGACATTCCCTGGGCATCCTAAAGCTTTAAGAATCTGTTTCATTAAGGAATTACTCAGTCTGAAGGAAAATTACTGACACATCCCCATTCTCCCTCTTGCTCTTGGTAAGTGACACCTATGATTTTCAAAGACAAATGGCTAAAGATGAGGGCCTTGATGTATCACCAGAGCCTTGAGCTAGTGCTGTGGGTACAGCTTCCTCCAGCTGGTTTCCACCACCTTTCTTCCTGCTGCAGTGGGTGCGCTGTAAGGATGTGACACAGCGCCCTCCAGAGGACGCAAAAGAAACAGCATAAGATGCTGCATTTCACCCATCTCCCCCCCCCCCCACCCCGCCCCCGCTCCTCCCCGCAACTAATAATTATGTAAAGTTTCAAGGAGATGGAAGTGCCCCAGTCCAGCCAGACCCTCAAATTCTGGGCACTTAATTCTCTTCCCATTTCCAAAGAATTCTTGTGTTTCCAAGTATGTTTCTAATAGGCCCCCAGAAAATGTAAAACTCTCGTAATCCAATGCAATTGAAGCATCAGAAAATAAAAAGTCTGAGAATTGTGTGTAGGCTGCCATGAGTTGTTGGCTCATTATTCTCATTTCCTTAATAAAATACACTTTTAAAATAACTCTCCATTCCTATATTTATGGTAAAAAGTAAAAACATAACATTTTGATTCAAATAATTACCTCAACAAAAGCAATTCGGAAATGTACAAAATCATACAACATAAAAACAAAGAAACATTACTAACACCCTAATACTATTTCTCTTGTCATATTTATTTAGCTTTGCATGCATAATGCTGATTTGAATATTAGTGCAACATCCAACTCAGGTAACCATGACGCCTCCAAAATAGACACAAGCAATAAACATGACTGAAATCCTGTCAGATTATTCAAGTGACATCAGAAAGGTAATTTCTAATACTGAGGATTTGTATCCATACATAAAGTACTAACTGAAATAGATCTTCAGAATGAAATTTCCCCAAATGATTAAAGTAAAATGTGAAACCTCACAGTTTATACAAGACAAGAAACATTTGGCTGCAAATGGTTTTATAATTTTGCTAATTAAAAATTATCCCATTTTCACTTTGGATTCCTCATGTAACAGAAACAGGAATAACCTTACCATGCCAGAAACACAAGCAAATGATTAAAGTTCTGCTCTCAAAAAAATCTTTAAAAGTTGGCAAAACATTTCATTAGGCTACAAATCAAAATCCGTCTGTCCTTGACATCTCTTTAATGCCTTCCAGATTCCACATCTACTTTTTTTTTAATCACTCACTGAAACACTTAGAAATTAAAATATGTTAAATACCACTCATCTTGGACCTCCAGAAAAGTCTCCTGATATCATACAACCTCCAGGCCCCTCCACATGAACCACGGTCCCCTAATAACACCAACTGATTTATGGAAAGTATTCAATAAATTTCACAATGAGAAAAAAATACATAATATTCCCAGAAACATGCCTTCATCAATAAATCTGCTACATGTGAAGAATATAAATAAATACTAAAAGGGGGCCATCGTGAACTCTCTCTTCTGATGTTTGCCAAGTGGAAATGGGTACAACTATGATTAAAAATAAAATCACTTTCAAGCTTCCAAGGTGTTACCAACAAAATATGCTTCGAGAAAGAAGAATGCGAGTGGCAGGGGGGTTGAATGATGAACACGTATTTCTCTGTAGAACTAATGAAGGCAATGTTTACAACGCACACTTATTTATTGATGCTTCCCTTCCCCGAGCCCTCCATGTGCCATGGAGTCAGTGTGTATTAATGGCACTGAAAACCAGAGAACCTTCCAACTGCGAGTTGCAGCAGTCACTGTGTCAGTGGAAACAATGAATCACAGACATTCAACCTGGGATGCGTTGTGGCAGCACCTTACATGTGTCACCAATGTGTCATGTGACATGGCTGTTGCCATGGTGAGGTTCCATGTTCAGGAAATGTGTTAAGTCTTGTAGGAGGCACCCAGCCATCCCCCAAGTTACCCATGCCCATGAGCGTATTTTGAAATCTTTCTACTGCCGATAACACTGTGATTGCCTTCCTCTCTGGGAGTCTTGTTGGAAGAAAGAGGGGAGAAAGTCATTTGGGAAAAGCTGAGAGGAAATGAAGTATTCCATCCTCAGTGTCTGTGTGTGTGGGCTCCAGCCCACTGAGAACAGCAGTATCTTTAAAAATAATTCATTTCGACAGTTTCGATGGAATAGAAGTGGACTCTCCCCACGAAGGAAGGTGATTTTTATGTTACCTGTACAATTTCCATGCATTAAAACAATGGATAAAGCAATAGAGACCGAGAACTACACAATTTCTTAAGTAGGATAGAAAACTATACAGATTAAGAGTATACAGATAAATAATCCTGACGATGTTAACCAAAAAAATCCTTCTCTTGAGCTTTTTTACGAGTTTCCAACTTTATTCCTGAAAATAGGAATAAAGATCGTAAGAGACTCACAGTCATGAGGATGAAATAATTTACTGCAACTAGAGGATTGAGTGGAGTAGCTGGCACACAGTAGGCCCACAATAAGCTGCTCCTGCAGCCACTAGAACCATCGTTACTACCATTGCTTCTACACAGCTACCCGGCTCAGAGCAAAGTGAAGCCTAAACTGACTCTCAAGGGAAGATTTAGGATTCTTTAGCACTAGGTTCCTTTACCTGCCAGCTTCCCACATTTGGAATTTAAGAAGCGGGTTAAGAAAAGTCAGAGTGGTTCCCTTCCAGATGATAAAGATGGTTTTGTCGAAAAGATGCACTTTTAAGTGAATTCCACACAAATGTAGACACATACAAAAAATACGCTTCTGTGGCTATCGGTGCCGTGAGAAAACAACCCAGATGGCTACAGGACGCCTAAAACCAAACGAGAGAGAGAGAGAGAGAGAGAGAGAGAGAGGAATGGCTGAAGGAGCAAGGGATTTTTAGCCAGGAGAAGACTCAAAAAGGATATGCTATTTGAAGATATTTGATGGATGGTCACATAGAAGAAATGGGTTTCGTAGAATTTCAAAGCACCAAACCAAAAGATTAAGTGGGATGCCCGTGGGTGGTAGATTTCAGTCCAGTGGAAGAAAGAACTTCCTAGCCCTAAGGGCTGATCAGTGATAAAACGGGCTTCTTGAAGAACAGAAGTTCACCACCCCAGAGTTACTCAAATAGGCTAGGTGTTCTTGTAGAACCAACAGGGCCCCAAAGATTTGGGCCCAAGATGCATGTGGACAGCAATAGGCTTTAATATTTCTGTGAACACTAAATGTCTAGGAGTCTCTGAATGTATATGATGTACCTCACTAACGTGCATAGTTACACATAAAAATTCACATCCTGGGACACTCCAGAGAGAGAACGGCAAATTTGCTATAATGATTTCAAACCACATTTTTTTATTTAGGGAATACTTTAAGGCTGATAGCTAGCTTTATCATTCACCGAAAATAACTACATCCCAACTTTTTTTTTTAACACCTGATGTGTATTAACTCATCTAATCCCACAATCATTTATGAGTTAGTTACTACTATTATTCACACTTTAAAGGTCGGGAAACTGATGCCCAGAGCAATGTAACTTAACCAAGTTTATAGTGATAGTAAGTGGCAGAGCCAGGATTCAAACCTGAGCTTTCTCGTGATATCCTGTGCTCTTAATCACCACATTTAGCTGTTCATTATACATTCAAGGTTCTACGGCTTGGCTCTGGATCCTGGAATATGTTTATTTTTCATTTAACAACAACAAAAAAATGATAAACTAACCATGTGCAAGGCTTTCAACATAATTCTACCTTTGTTGTATTCTCTCTCCCACTTCCTGCCTTTTTTTTATTACAATGGACATTTATGTGAAAACATATTTGCATCTCAGGGGTTCATCATCTTTTCTACATGTTTATTCCCCAACTGCAACCACAATAATTTGGCATCCCATCATAAGGGATGGCTTGCTGAAAAACCAGAAACTCATTACTTCACATCCCAGTAAGTTTTATCATGATACTTGAGAAAGAAATAATCCTCTAGATTATTCTCCTAGACCTCTCTTGGAAAACATCCTTGTTCATTTCTCTTCTCTGGTCCTACATTTTCTCTGCCTCCATGTTGTGTTATACCTCGGCCTCCATGCTATGAAAATGCCCCACTGCACGAACCCACTCTTCCCCACGGCTCCCCTGGCCCTGACTCCCCCACCTGTTTACAAGGTAAGACATGAGGCGTCTTCTCTCCAGAACGTTCACACTCATTTTTGTTAATTTTAAAAAAATTTTTTGAAATATAGTTGATGTGCAACATTCTGTTAGCTCCAGGTGTAGAGCAAAGTGATTCAATTATACGTATACATGTATAACATATGTATATTTATATGTGTATATATGTATATATATTCTTTTTTAGATTCTTTTCCATTAAAGGTTATTACAAGATATTGCATATAGGTCCTTGTTGGTTATCTATTTTATGTACAGTGATGTGTATATTTTAATCTCAAACTCCTAATTTTTTAACATCTTTATTGGAGCATAAATGCTTTACAATGGTGTGTTAGTTTCTGCTGTACAACAAAGCGAATCAGCTATACATATACATATGTCCCCATATCCCCTCCCTCTTGCGTCTCCCCCCCACCCTCCCTATCCCACCCTTCTAGGTGGTCACAAAGCACCGAGCTGATCTCCCTGTGCTATGCGGCTGCTTCCCACTAGCTATCTATTTTACATTTGGTAGTGTATATATGTCCACGCCACTCTCTCACTTCGTCCCAGCTTCCCCTTCCCCCTCCCTGTGTCCTCAAGTCTGTTCTCTACATCTGCGTCTTTATTCCTGCCCTGCCACTAGGTTCATCAGTACCGCTTTCTTAAATTCCATATATACACGTTAGCATATGGTATTTGTTTTTCTCTTTCTGACTTACTCCACTCTGTATGACAGACTCTAGGTCCATCCACCTCACTACAAATAACTCAATTTTGTTCCTTTTTATGGCTGAGTAATATTCCATTGTATATATGTGCCACATCTTCTTTATCCAGTCATCTGCTGATGGACATTTAGGTTGCTTCCATGTCCTGGCTATTGTAAATGGAGCTGCAATGAACATTGTGGTACATGACTCTTTTTGAATTATGATTTTCTCAGGGTATAAGCCCAGTAGTGGGATTGCTGGGTCATATGGTAGTTCTATTTTTATCAAACTCCTAATTTATCCCTCCCCTCAACCCTCTTCCCCTTTGGTAACCATACGTTTGTTTCCTATGCCTGTGAGTCTACTACTGTCTCATTTTTTATCATTCTGGTCTCCAGCCCTTTCTTTAGGGAAAATCAAATGATACACATTATAGGCCTCCTGGTCTCTATTCTTCCTTCAAGATAAAATAAGGGATATTTAGGAAAAAACAAAAACCCTGTTTTAACCATTCAATACCAACTCTAAGAGTGTTGTTGTGCCCAAGAACCACTTGTAAATAATTCTTATATTTTTCCTTAAACCTCTCAATTTTATTAAATGTTGCATTTAAGTAGTAGTATCGGAGAAACTGGACTGATGTGCTAATAGTACTTTGCTACATATTTCATATATAATATATATATTAAAATAATACCTAACTCTTAAATTTTCAAAAATGTCCGTTTGTGACTCGAGAAATTTAACCTTAATTCCACTGGTGAGATACCCAACATCTATGAGAAAACACTGGTGTTGAAGAGGATATAGATCTTACATGTCAATTTCTGAGTCCACTTTTTTTTCTGGGACTTGTTTTCCCTTTCACTTCATCTTTTACCCTCCACCTCACTTTTATTTCAGGTTCATATTTTTCTTGTCTTAAATAAAGGAAGGGGGAGAGGGACCTCACTAAACTTCACTCTAAATCAATAAATAATCCAATCACACAGAACAAGACTATCTCAAGATGAAATGTGAACAAAAGCTGATGTTATTATCATTTCATCAGAAACTGGAGAGCAAATGATCAGGCCCAAGCATCGTCACAGAGCGAGAACAAAGGACTGAACCCTCACCACTGCTTTACGCTGCATCTTCTTTACAAACCACGGGCCCTGGGGCCAAATGGAACCCTACACTCATGAGCTACAAGTAGTTTTTACATTCTTAAAGGGTTGGGAAAAAAATAAAACTACTGCTCCTCTTTAGTGACCTGTGGAAATTACGCGAAATTCAAACATCTGTAAACAAATGTTATTGGAAACACAGCCATGCTCATTCAGGTACGAATTGCCTACGGCTGCTGGAGCACTACAACACAGGCGAGTACTTGTAACAGACCAGGTAGACTGCAAACCTCAAAATATTTACTCTCTGGCTCCGAAAAAGTTTGTTGATCCCTGTCATCAACAGAGAAGTTAGATGACCCTTCTACCATCACACACATACAGAAGCTTTTTTTTTTTTTTTTAATTATAAAACTTTTCCAAAGAAACACAGTAGCAAGAAGAGTAAAAGGAATCTCCACGAACTCAGCACCAGGATCAGACAAAAAGCTCTTCCCTGTCTCAGGGCACTGCCTGGAAGCACAGACAGCCCTGACCAGCACCAGCCTCGTGTTCCCCCATCCTGAGTTTCAGCTCCCCTAATCCCTCCTGCAATTCTGAGGACTATTAACCATCCTAAGAGGAAAACTAACCTGATACCTTTTTAAAAGCAGCAACATTATTAACAATTAAAAAGCTGCCACCACACATGCACAATAACTTTCTTGTATCTTAATATGCATATCCATAGTCTGATTATAACAGCCTGGACAGATTGACAGGAAATGACTGAGTGTAATGGCTCCGAAGGAGACACTACATTGATCAGTAAATAATACACGTTTTTGGAAACTGTCTAACTGCATATTTACACATGTCAACTCTTATACACTTTGGTGACAGAATTCTTTTTCAGACATCTATGTAAAAAAACTCTAATACTGATTTTTAAAATGTTTTTAATAATTACCAAAAAATGCTTCTAGGATATATAAGGTTTAAATTATAACCACCAAAGAGTGCCACCTGGAGCATTAACTGCTACATCTTTAACATTCCCAGTTATGTCAGGGTACTTGCAAACGTCTCAAAAAGGTTAAAATATAGTTTCACGTAACACATACCTAGCGCTTATTAGGCGCCAAGCACTGTATTAGGACTTCTCACAGCCAACAAGGTAGATGCTACCACTGTCCCCATTTTGCAGAGGAGGAGAGGTTTGGAGAGCAGCCTTGACTTGGCCAAGGTAACCCTATCAGTGAGGCCTGGGACTAGGACATGGGTTTATCTTCTCTAATTCAGAGACCAAGCTCTAGGCCTGTGCCTGGATGTGGGCCTGAAAATCTATATTTAACACGATTCAGGTAGCCTCTGGATCACACGCTGAAGAACACAGCCCAAGGACTTGGAGGTAGAAGAGAAGAAAGTCCAGTGGGCCCTCGGTTCAGGTCCCCTGTATCCCTTCCAAACACTGCCCACTGGAGGACTAGAGAGAAAATCTATAACCGGTGTATCATAGCCCCTGGCACGTCACATGTGCTCAGTTATGACAGCTATTCAACCACTGTCATTTTTTATAGGTTAGGGAAGGCTTGTATGTCAGGTAAAGTCATTTTTACCTGTATTGTCCAGAAAATTACTTCAACTCTTGGCTGATTCAGTTAGCATCTCCTCGCCCTAAGACTCCGTATCAATTAAATTACACCAGCAACTGAGGGCTGCCCAAGGTGGTGTGGAGGACAGAAGAACAAAAACCTGGTTCTACCCGGTGACTAGTTTCTCAACACCAGGCTAGATAATGAGCTAGACCAGCCCCTCACTGCCCCCTCCCCAATGCACACAGCTTTTTTATTATAAAAGTGGTCAAATATATAAAGAAGTAGAGAAAATAGTGATCATGAACCCCATATGCCCACCACCCAGACTCTAGAAGATCAAGATTATGCTCCATTTTTTCTTTTCTGAAAGATGTAAAAGGAAACATGTTATTTCGCCTTTATACAACCCAATATGCAACATTAAAAATTATGGAGAAAAAAAATCCCCTTAATAACAACTGAATGCACATGCTGTAAGAAAAATTCCACAGAGCATACCTGAAACTAGCCTCCTGGTGCTCTAGCCTGCAAGTCTATCCTGGATGGACAGAAGTCCCTGTAGCCCATAGACAAGGGGCCTAAATGCACGTGACAAAGTGGCAGACCTGACCTTGTCAATGCCTGGCTCTGGCCCTGGGCACAAAAGCCCAGGAGCGCAGGTTTTCCCTTTCTGCACACGTTCTCTGGATCAGCGGTCCTGCCGGTCCTATGTGGTCTGTTCATGTTGTATCAAAGAAGAAAACTCCTCTCCTCGGATATTAGGAACTCCATGAGCCGCCATCACCAAAAGCATCTTTATTTAAGAAGAGGACCTGAAGGAAATACGCAACACTGAGCCCAACTGCGTGAAACTGAGAGATTTTAGATTTAGAGGAAGAGCCCGGTGAGGAAGGAATATTTTTGAAAAATTTTTTGGAAGAAGTTATTCCCATTTTTTTAAATCACTGGTCCTATAAAAATCCTGTGTGCAGATTAAGCTGCCATTTTAAATGAGTTGGAGTCCATTTCTTCCACAAAGACAACTAGAAGCTACAAAATCTTCCTTGCCTAAATCAAAGGCCCTTAGAGAACCATGGAATCAAAGATGAGGACGTAGCATGCCCTCCTGGTTAAGACACAGGCTTTGAAACTGGCCCACCTTGAGGTAAAACCCACTTGTAAAACCTGCTGTGTGATCCTGAGTAGTAACTTAGACACTGAGCTTCTGTCTTCTCAACAATAAAACCAGAATAATAATATCCAGAACACAGAGACGCTGTTAGAATTACATGAGATACCTAACGTGATATCCAAACCACTGTAGGAAAAATAAATGCCTGATGACTGGCTGCTATAATTACTCGGTACAAATATTACTAAAACCTCACAGAATATGAGGAGGGATGAAAAAGATTTCATCTCATGAGCCTCTTCCAATCACTTGGTTGGAGTTGCATGGAACAAACACTGTGTACAGAAAATCCAAGAGCCACCACCAGAACAGACCATAATAGGGCTCACAGATTTTGGCATCCTTGACCAAAGCCAACCATATCCTACAAATATGGCCCAACAGGTTACCAATTCACATGTTCACAACCACTTTCCAGAAGTCTGGTTACCATGACCATCACAAACAATCAAACAATATGTTGAAATGAAATTACAATGTACATTAACTAAATGGTACTTCAATACGCTAATTGCTCATTTTTCTTTTAAGGAGGAGTTAAAAGGATGGCAGTTCTCAACAGGGCAGGGCAGCAGCCTGCATATAAACTGAATGGAAATTTCCTTCTCTTAGCCTCCAAGCATTATTTGAACCAAGTGAAGAGAAAACCGATTATTTTCAAAAACAACATGCCATGCAGCTGAAGTTCCTAGAATTTTACATCACGGAAGATATCATTTGAAATATAATAGCTGAATGCCTTCCTCCCTGGTACAGCTTGCTTCAGTGTATTGATAAAAACCAAGATTAATATGAGAAAGGAAATTGCAAGAAACTTGCCCTGCACCGGTCAGCACCTGGTACATGTGTGTGCCCCTCCCTTTAAGAAAGAAACTGCACTCGGAGAGGGAAAGTCTCAGTTTAGCTTTCACCCCACCACTTCCTTGCTGTGTCTGAGCCTGAGTTAATGCACAGGTAACAAGAGGGTGAGGAGAGTCTCTTTCTTGTCTTTTCCAAAGTTACATAAATTGAAGAAAAAAAACAAAAACAAAAACCTACAAAACTGTAATGTTTCATACACATAACCCCCAAACCAGCTAAAAGGTAGGAAATAAACTGCCTACCAAACCACACAAATACGGTATACACGTGATGTCAAAAATCCAACTGTTACACAGCCACATAATTGCCAGAACTGTGCGTAAGATCTTCTCATTAATATAACACACATTTAACCGCTGTGTGCCAGATATTGGGGTAAGTCTAGGATTTACAAAGACAAACTACAAAGTCTAGTCAAAAGCCACTTGCCTGACGTGATTCTGACCACACTCATGTAAATGGTGAATTGGTAAGCTTGCCTCCAAGAATTTAAGTGGAGTAATTCTGAGGCCACACCCACACTGAGCAGAGGAGAGAATGCGATCAATTAGTGATGTCTGCCAGGGGCACAGGGATGGGCAGGGGTGGGAGAATTATAAAATCGAAAGTGTGTCAAGAATGTTTGCCACTTTTGATTTAGGCAAAGGATTCGATGCTTTGTGCAGATGTCAGGGGAACAAAAGCCTGCCCACTACATTAAAAGTTTACAGTGAATTTGTATGTCCAGAAAAATGTGTGTATAATCCCATAAGGGGCTTAGAGAGAAATGGAAAATATCTGCAATATAAATGCAGATTACCTTTATTACAAAATTGGATCATATTCTCATTCCTAGACTAATTTCCTATATCATAAAACCTATATTCAATTTTATAAATAGCATACACCAAGAATCATAAATTCAGTTAATGCAGAAATATAACAGATTTTTTTTTTTTTTTAATAAAAGTGAGAAAAGGCTGTTTTAGAACAAGTATCTGAAAGGACAGAAAGGGTTCTTTCTTTGAAGATATGTTTTTTCGTCTGACTCTACCTCCTTGGGGACATAACTAGAGAAGAAATAAATTTCACAGCTAATATATATGAAGTAACATGTTTAACATTATCCAATGAATTTATATCTACCTACACCATATAAATTTATCTCACATAAACTGTCACCTCCAAGAGAATTCATTAAAACAATGTTATAGCTTCCGAATTAAATGCAATCTTCTAATTGGAATTTAATCTTACAATAGTAGTTGGCGGATTTTCTTTTTTAATTGACAAATGGAATAATTCATTAGTTTGTCTTACAGTTCTATGGGAAGAATTTAACAGTAAATGTGACATAGAGACTGGCTAGCCACTGCTGTGAGGTACTGGGGGGGTTGTGGGAGGGAAGGGGGCTTGGAGGTTCTTTCATCATCAACAGAACTCCTCCCACTGCTTATGGGCGGGGAAGGATGGACACTCTTCCTCTCACCCTCCTGAATTACGGCATTACTAATATATTCCATTACCTCCACGTAGATGTCATGTTAATTTCTGATCATCATCAAGCCAGACAATGGCTTCCCCCTTGGCCCCTTAGCCAATTAGCTATGTGGAAAATAGTCAGCCAATTACATTACTTGTATTACGTTAGGGACTGGAGAGAGAGAAGCAAAATAAACGCCTCGAAAATACTTCCGAGATAAAATGTAAGTTGACACTGTCTTCCCGTGCTGGAGTCCAAGTTATACAATCTGATAGGCAGCTGCCAGCACTCATAACTGCTTATTAAATCTAGGCTCTCTTTATGGCGCGAGTGAAGATCTGTATTTTTACCAATATTAGGTTCACTGTGTTATGAAGGAGACCAAAAAACTTAAGATCATTCGCTCCAGCTTATAAAACATATTATGTAGTTTATTAAATTGTTAAAATTACTTTTCAAAGTCAACGTTTCAGGGACTGAAGTTTCAGCACAACAAAGTGGCCTGGCCCACTGACAGCTTCCCGCACAAGGCAGCTCAGAAGCGGAGCCCACCTGCAAGCCTTCCTGTTCCCAGACGCCTGCTACCTGCCCCACCTCCTCCCGGAAGCTGCACCACCACCACACCGCACCCCAAAACCAATGACCAAAATCCACAGTCTTGAGTTTTATAAAAAAAATCCAGGAACTTCCAGCCACCAAGTGGCCCACTATCAAGCCTTACGTGAGAAGGACTATTTTCTGTGTTTTTACCGCTTTCTAGTAGGTCAAAAGCTGGGCATTTGATTATGAGAGAGACCCAAAGAGGAACTGTAGGCAAATAAGGAAAAACAACCGGTGACAAAACAATGCTGCATGACTCTTACGCTCTTATCCCAGATCCACCAGCAAGCGACGGTTTACTGGCAGGAACGATGCAATGCCGAGGCACAGGCTGACAAACAAGCCAACATATTTGCCATCTACGGTCAACTTTTCTCGAGAAAACTCTATGCAAATCCAGACTGTTATTATCACATTTATTAATAACACTGTGGCTAACTGCCTATTAAATATGCATAGACTTAGCCGGTCTTCACTCTTGGAGTCTCGTGACGTGCATCAGATAGGTACCAACATCAACTAAAGCTTCACGCCGGCCGGGGGAAACAGGAGCCAACTCTGATTCCCTGCTGGCGAGGGCATTAAAGAATCACATCACAAAGAGACGCCTCAAGTGCTCAGCCCTTCTTTCTCTGTATCCTGCCCCTAAGCTAATTTATTATGCAAGCATGGTTATCACCAACATAAATTGAGTACATTACCCAACTACTCATTTTCTGAACTTCAAATTTTGCCATGATGATCTACGTGTGTAAACCTTTTATCATATGGCTTCTTTTCTTTCTTTTTGTTTTTTATTTTTTATTTATTTATTTACTTATTTTTGGCTGTGTTGGGTCTTCGTTTCTGTGCGAGGGCTTTCTCTAGTTGCGGCAAGCGGGGGCCACTCTTCATCGCGGCGCGCGGGCCTCTCACTATCGCGGCCTCTCTCGTTGTGGAGCACAGGCTCCAGACGCGCAAGCTCAGTAGTTGTGGCGCACAGGCCCAGCTGCTCCGCGGCATGTGGGATCCTCCCAGACCAGGGCTCGAACCCGTGTCCCCTGCATTGGCAGGCAGACTCTCAACCACTGCGCCACCAGGGAAGCCCCTGGCTTCTTTTCTTTGCACCAGAGTGAGGAGATCTCTTGTTCTAGCTGTCTACTGCTGGGACTGGGACCTTGTTCTATCATGAGGTCACTTACCACGAAACATTTCACTCAGAATTGGAGCTGATTTCATGCCTAAAGACTCCAAGTTATCAGCTGTAACAATTAACCGGTGTTTCTTTTGGTTACTTGATAAACTGTCAAGTTCTAAAAGCCGTAGGACTATGAATACGTTTTTGACAATAGAAGGATTAACTAGCTATCAGATATACAATGCATCGCAGGCCAGGTTATTGCATCACAGAGGAAGAGAATCAGTCCTTTAATCAAACCTCGAAGGTGTACTCTGAGGATAAACAACGATAAAGAATCACAACACATACTCCAGCTCATCAGATTTCAGGGATCTCCACTTCCTACTAAAAACACAGTGAAGGCAAATTGATTACAATCTGATAAATACAAAGCATTTCCTTATTTAGAAAAAACTGGTAATCGACTGGGCCTAACTGTATTTTATCAATTCAAGAGATATCATTTTCATTACAGTTCTTCAGATTGATTTTTCACATAGCAGGCCTTACCCAAATGAAATTAATGAATAAAATGAGCCTGGTCTTCAATAAATCCATTCATGTGGTTTTGTTCAATTTCATACATCAATTTATGACAGTGACATTGAGTCAGACTCTCTCAGTACTGAAGACAGAGATGACAGGTAACCTCAAACCTGAGTTTGTTGCTATTTCAATACCTTCAGCAGAATTCCAACCACTTCTTTGAATTCTCATGTTTATACGAGACAGACCCGGGCTTTGTTCTCAACTCTACCTGGATCCCCAAAGATAGAACTTTTTATAATGTCTGCTATCTGCTCACTGGTCTACAGACCACTCACAAAAGTCTATCATAGCTGGTTAGCAATAGAAAACCTCAGAAGAACTTCACAGGAGAAAGAACCACAGGACTTGCCCAGGACCACCCCATAAGACGATCAAAGCACCCTAACAGATCTAAAATTCCATGACTCCATTAACTATTAATTTTCATGGTGCACACCCTTGCCTTATGTGTTACTGGTTTCTACTTGCTTTATTTCTTGCCACGAAAGAATACTGTAAGGAAGATATAAGACTCTGGGGCTTCCCTGGTGGCGCAGTGGTTGAGAATCTGCCTGCCAATGCGGGGGACACGGGTTCGGGCCCTGGTCTGGGAGGATCCCGCGTGCCGCGGAGCAACTGGGCCCGTGAGCCACAACTACTGAGCCTGCGCGTCTGGAGCCTGTGCTCCGCAACAAGAGAGGCCGCGATAGTGAGAGGCCCGCGCGCCGCGATGAAGAGTGGCCCCCGCTTGCCACAACTAGAGAAAGCCCATGCACAGAAAAGGAGACCCAACATAGCCAAAAATAAATAAATTAATTAATTAATTAAAAAAATAAAATAAAATAAAGCTACTTATTTAAAAAAAAAAAAAAAAAGATATAAGACTCTGTTTTTCCTCTATCTCCAGCTCCAGCAGAATGAAATGCAAAGGATAAGTAGTCAGATGCCAAACTAGCCTAAGTGGAAGTGAATTTTAAACCCCACAGGCTCTTTGAGGATCATCTGGTCCCTGATATTTGGGCTGGTTGCTTCACCAGGGCTCTTTTAATCTATGAAATGGGAAGGATTTGTCAAAATGACCTCTAACTGTAAAATCTTTAAAAAGCTGGCCCAAACAGCTAAATGCAAAACAACACCTTAAAGAGACACATATCAGCAAAGAACGTTTACAGAACTGCGGGGCTTGGATGTCACAATCTCTGTAATTGAGATAAGCTAGAGAGAATCACTGAGGATAAAATAACCTGGGATACAGCTCTGACCTAGCCCAGAGACATAGACATCTCCATTAGACTCTCTGGGCTGCAGATGCTCCATCTGTAAAGTGAGGGGATTTAAATAGCCAACTTCTAGGGCCTTGTTAGCACTGACAAACACGACACTCTAACCTACCTGCTTTCTTTTAAACATAGGAAATCAAAACAGACCAACTTGCCCCATGTCAGCTAGCTATCAGGTCTCCCAATTTCTAATACAGTGCTCTTTCTACTTCACTATACTTCCCTCCATTAAATAGAATCTGTTTCAAATACAACTCCACTAAGACAAGATGAGTTTATGCCAATGGTGCTTATCATTAAATGCCATTCACTACAAAACTGAAACCAAATGGTTCCCCATAAAGCTGACCTCGTGTTATGACAAAGCTACCATTGAATGATGTCAGAGTTTTTACCCAAAACACCTGGCCTCAACCAATTCTTGTCTCTGATAAAGGCAAGTCACAATTGTTCATTCATTACTACAGGGGAGCCCGTGAGTTCTGAAGAACATGATAGATGCCATCAAATATACAGAAAAAGAGCATCACGTCCCTTCTAACTTCCCCCTAAAAATTACAGTGAATAACCTGATGAGGAGAACTATGATAGAAAAAAATGCTCATGAGTCTTTCTGAAAATCTGATAGACCACAGTTCCCAACCCTTTAACTTTCTCAAGAGCCCCAGTCATGTGGAAGGCTTGCGATGGGACTTCCTCAATGAACAAATCAGACTTAAATCCCCCACCACCACCCACGACTCAAGATGAGGTTATGATTGTCTTATTTCATGGTGGTTCATTTTATCACCAAGTTTTAATGGGACCAAAAAAGCAATTACTCTTTCAACCACGCACGTAGCTCATCATCTAGGTAGTCCACACTTCGGTGTATGCGTAAAAGAATCATGCAAACAAAAAAAGTTCTCCTGTGTCCTATTATGTCTTTTATAAATCCTAAGATCATTGTCCAAGTTATCCAAAAAGGTTATACCAGAAAACAATGACAGGGTGACTCTTCTTTCGAAACGCGAGTCTCTCATCTTCAGTGTAATGGTTCTGATGAATTTGGGACTTTTTTCAGTTTCCTGCACTGTGCAGGACCCCTTCAGCCAACATTTGGTCTTATGAATTTTCAGACGAATAATCGTAAATGTTCACTCACCCTTTTGGCCAGCAGGCATCACATCCGTCTGTTCATGGTTGACAGCAAATCAGACAAGGGATTGAAGCCCTCACCATTGCCCAAATGTTTCGTTCGGAAACTGGAATTGTCAGCAAAAGCTCCTGGGACACTGCAATACAAAATTTTTTTTTTTTTTTTTTTTTTTTTTTACACATAGCTAAGATGTAACTTCTAAAACCACCACTTCCTTAAACTTGAAAACAGCACGACAGACATCGAATCTAGAGGTAGGGGAAAACACCTTTCAAACGAGGGTATGTCAATATATCAAGTGTGATGTTGTAAAATATGAACCGGAAATAATGTTTTGAAAGATACAGTTACCAATTACTTCAACACATACCCTGAAAGGTTGTTGTTTATTGCAGACTTTGTGCCAAATATTTTATGTATTTTGGCGTTACAAAAATATTTTTTGTCCAATTGTCAAGTGCCCAGGTAACAATAAGCTGCTTTAGCTCAAATCTGACATGGATAAATGTATTGATTCCTATTAAGTAACTCTCTTTTCCAGAAGATAAAAACATATGAAAATAAAATTATTTCAAACATAACAGTGAACATCCAAACTGGGAAGAGGGGTAACCATAATCATTTTCCTCCAAAATAATTCTATAAATGTTTATGAATTACATAAGGAGCAAGACTCAGAGATATTTCCATCAAGAGAAAACATACTACGTAATGTGTAGACATCCAAGTGGAGAAGCCTGAATTCTGGACCCAGTATTGTCATCAATCACTTGTGTGGCTCCAGGAAAGCCATTTAATGCCTCAGGATCCCAGTTCTTTAATCTGCAAGGTCAAGTCATTAACTGATGCTCTCCACATCCCTTCTTCCTCTCAGCATCTTTGTCTTATTGGTTAAAGCACACTTATTCCAAATAACCTAAACTATTAGCTTCCCCTTTAAGCTTCCGGATTAAAAAGAAGGTTTTTACCACAAATCACTCCTATGCTGATCTACCATCAACACCAGAGCTGAGCTGTGGGCAGAGGGTCGTGCACCTGAGCAGAAGAATTCTCACCCTGGCACTAGTGCCAAGCCTTGGTGCACCTGCACCCTCGGCAGCTGACAACATTCACTGGGTGCCCAAGGAAGGCTTCCATTCCTCTCCCAAGAGTACGGCTCCAACTCCTATGGAAATGTGCCCACATGTACTATAGATGAGTGTTTCTCAAACTTTAGTACGTGGAAGGATAACCTGAAGAGCTTTTTAAAATACAGATTCCTGGGCCCCATCCCCACAGACACTGATTCATTGGTCTGGAATTGGGCCTGAGATTCTGTATTTCTACCAAAATACCAAGGAAGGTGGATACTGCCAATCACAGTTTGTGTCCAAATGATAAAGCCCCGTCTTCCAAACTTCAGGTAGCCTTGAGACCCAAGAAGCATTTCCAAGGCTCACGGAAGCTCTGCAAAGCTACTAAGTCGACGTCACGTAGCAAAAAGAAAGGGGCTGAGGATGCTCACCATCTTTAGGACAAAATCTTTTTCTTTCTCTGGCCTAGAAGACCCTGCATACTCTGGTCACCTTCTGCTGCTCTGACACTGCTGCCAGCCACCAACTCCATAACCATGTACAACATGGATGTGGTGGCCTTCCTTCCCTTTCAAGCAAGCCAAGGGTTTTCCTGCCTCAGGCCTGGTGCACTGGCTTTCGCAGCTACCTGGAACGCCACGATCTTACTCCTTACACAAGTGGCTCCGTCTCAGCACAGGGTCTTAGGGGCAAAGGCCACTTCAAGAAAGCTGTCCCACCTACCTACTTAAGCTAGGTCCCCAGTCACTCTAATTACATCATCCTATTTGCTTTCTCCAGAGCTCTTATCATCACCTATAAACTTTTTTCTCATTTATTCACTTGTCCTCTCCACTAGACTATAAACTCCACACGATAAGGAAACGTCTCTGTTGGGTTCATCACTGTCCTCCGAAAATTCAGAAGAACGCTGGGCTCACGGCAGCCACTCAGCACAGACTGAGTCAACAAACGAATCAACAAGTGAAAGAATTAATTCCTCAGCATCCTCTAAACGTACAACTGCCATTTATTGAAAACTCATGCTGTACTGCATACTGTTTTCAAGTATTTTACAACAGGTATTTCATTTAATTCTATTCTTACCACCAAGTTCCTAGTACATACTCTTACATGCACATAAGAAAACTGAGGCATGGAGAGTTTTAGTAACCTGCTCAAGATCACACAGCTACAGGGGCTTGACTCTACACAGCTTGCACTCACAAGGAATCCATATTTTTCCAGCCAATACACTAATACAAAAATTGTGTGTGCCTACCTTGCACTAGACACTCTTCTGACTGCAGCTTGCCTGAGTGAGTTTTGGTTGCGAGGCCTTGTAGAGGATACTTAACCCTTCCGAACTGAGCTTCCTTGTTCATATGGGGAAAGCTAAGGTGTTCCACAATGACCAGGCAGGTAATGCAAGTGAACGAGGCAGGCCAGGTATAAGGTACAGGGAGTGAGGAGGGAGGCGGCAGACTGGAGGCCCCGGGCTTTCTCAACTAAGAGGGCAGCCAGTGGCTCCACAAGTCCATTATTGCCACGTGGCAACATGAACCCAGGGCTACAGGAGCTTTCAATTCCACAAACAAAGGCAGAAATCCAGATGACTATTTTGTGAAATGTCCTCATTTTTCAAAGACAGCAGCTAACGTTTTAATAGTACACATTAAAAAAAGAAAAGAGGGCTTCCCTGGTGGCGCAGTGGTTGAGAATCTGCCTGCCAATGCAGGGGACACGGGTTCAAGCCCTGGTCTGGGAAGATCCCACATGCCGCGGAGCAACTAGGCCCGTGAGCCACAACTACTGAGCCTGCGCATCTGGAGCCTGTGCTCCGCAACAAAAGAGGCCGCGATAGTGAGAGGCCCGCACACCGCGATGAAGAGTGGCCCCCACTAGCCGCAACTAGAGAAAGCCCTCGCACAGAAACGAAGACCCAACACAGCCATAAATAAATAAATAAATAAATAAATAATTAAAAAAAAATACTACTGTATTTATTTAAAAAAAAAAAAAAAAAGAAAAAGAACCCTTGCAACCCGTGTAACAAATTATGGCTAGGGTTACGCCACGGCTCAGGTCTGCAATTCTACAGGGATTCGGAAGCACAGAGAAGCTGCACAAGTGGACACAGGAAACCACAGTAGGTATCTGGGCAGTTAAGGGCTTTTGAGAGCAATTATCTTGAGCAAGTTTTGGAAGGAACTGGAAGATGGGTGGAAAAGGGATCCCATCAAATCAGTACATCATGGTCAAAGGCTTACAGGCGGATGAAACAGGCAAGACACACCAAAGAACAGCGGTGAGGAGGGAGGGATCACGCTTCTCTTCAGCATGGGAGCAGCGTCTGGCTTCTAGCTAAGACGTAAGTTGGTCAATCAACGCTTAAGAGTATCATTAGTGCTGTCCGGTTTGACCTCCTAAAACACTACAGTCCCCAGGCATATCCAAAAATAAAGGACAAACTATCACCGTGGTGTGTGGAATTTTTCTGGTTTTGTTTGTGTGTTTTGTTAAGAATCCAACTGACCCAATACTGATTTCCATCTCCACCAAGCTCTATAACTCTAACCAAAATACTATATGAATGATATATACTGTAGTTTTTATATGGACTTATAGTATATATACTATAAATACACTCTCTAGATACACATACATATAATACATACATACACATATACACATATATATATATAAAATACAAGCTCTATAACTCTAACCAAAATACTATATAAACTAGATACTATAGTTTTTAATATGCATTTATAGCACATATACTATAAAATACATACTATATATATACATACTACAATACATGCACATATACTATAAAATATAAGCTGTATAACTCTAACCAAAATACCACAAACTATATACTATTCTATAGCTTTTCAGGTGTTCATAGTACATATACTATAAAATACATAACATATACATATATATAATATACACATATATACTATAAAATCAAGTTCTATGACTCTAACCAAAACTCTGACCTCTAGAAATGAAAAACATAGCAACTGAAATTTAAAAGGAAAAAAAAAAAAACCCACCAGAAGAGAAGATAGTATCCAAATAAATTATCCAGAACACTGCCCAGAGGCAAAAACTATCTACCTAGAATTATATGCCCAGAAAAATTACCTTTCAAAAATGAGAGTGAAATAAAGACCTTTTCAGACAAACAAAAGTTTATCACCTCTCTACAAGGACATTCAAAAAGATGCATTTCAGGCCCAAAGAAAAGGATTTTAGGAAGAAGGTTGCTTGATCTAAGAAGGAAGGGGGAGCCAAAATAATGGAGAACTCTGGAGTAAATGAAAAGTGAATGCTTTAAAATGACATGCAGGTCTCAAAATTTAAAAAAAAACACAAGTCTGGCAACCCCATCACTTCCTTCCCACCTAGGCTTACTCGTTCACACTGGCTGTCAATCACCAAGGTCCTGGACTGCAAACTTGATATGGAACGAGGGCACCCGCTTGAAATGCAGATTCCTGCCCAGAGATTATCAATCTGCATTTCCACCAGATACTCCAGGGAACTCTGATGAAGGTGCGCCCTTGCCTCTACTCTGAAGGGTGCTGCGCCACTGCAGGGCCAGGAATCCAGGGAGCTCCAGGGGCTTAGCCTGGGGAGGTCCCGGCTGACACTCCAGCTGGCCTTTGTTCTTTTCCACTTCACTTACAGCCCCAGAGAGCACCTTGGCCCAGTGGGTCAGCAGCAACCCTGCCTCAACCCTGCTAGTCAGGAGCTGCAATAAATTAAAAGCCCATTAAAATATTTTAGAGAAAAGCCTAGAAGTGCTGAACCATTAATTGTGCCATATTCAATCTGTTTTCCCGGAGATTTGAAAAGCCAGATTACCATCTTGGGGGTCATTAGAAAGAATGAAGCTTTCTCCTTTTTCAATTTACATATTTAAAAATGCATAGATCCTTCCAGTGGCTACTACAACAGGCTTTCCAAGTCCGGCGGCGGCCACTCCCCCCCTCTAACCAAAGAGAAAGAAGCCTGGTGTGCCATGGGGTCTTGCCTTGTGTTTTCAAGTAAGGAATCAAAACTCAGGGCCTGTGGTTGCAAAACAGCTCCAGGAAAACAGGTAGAGGCAGCCACAAAACAACAGTGCTGTTTTCTTGTTTTGTTCTCCCCTCTTTTATTTTTCCCTGCAGCAATCCTTGCTCAGCACAAGTCTGCAGGGAGCTGGAAAGAGCAGCTGTGGTTCCCTGAGGCCAAGACCTAGCAATCAAGTTGTTTACCAAACACTGCCAGGCCCCGGGAAAACAACAACAGCACAGGCAGCATTTGCATGTGTTTTTCAAAAACAACCTCCAAAAGTCTGGGCCCTGCCGGGTACTTCCTGGCATGGCTGAGAGGAGCACTTGGAGATTAAAGGCATGAACTGCCTGGGGTACGAGCCCCCATGGCCTACATGTCATCCATTATTCCATTTCTTTTGAAGAGTGCCTATCCGAAAAATAAAAAGGATTGGGGGTGTGCAGGGTTTCCAAGCAGGGGATTCAAACAGACAGCGTGCTCGTCACTGGCCTTTCCAAGCAAGATAACAGTGGCCATTTTAGCAAACTGGCATACTTCGCTGGCCATCCAACACCTCAAGACATCCAGCTGTGGTTCTCAATCTTGAAGGAGCACCAGAACCTCCGGGAGGGCTAAGAAAACACAGATTGCTGGGCCCCTCCCATGGAGTGTCTCATTCAGTAGGTACAGGGCGGGGCCTGGAAATCTCCAGGAAGTTCCCACGTGATGCTGGTGCTACTGGTGCAGGCACCACGCTTTGGGAAGCACTGCTTGTAGAGCTAGATGCTTCCTTACCATCCTGAAGATCTGGGGCCTCCTGTCCCACATTAACCTTTCCCATGCATCGGGCAGTGTCACACCCAAAGGAGGTCACAGAACAAAACGGACCGGATGGTTTTCCATTTGTTCCTCCAGGTCCTCCATCTGCCACGTTGCCCCAGCCCCCCACCTTGCTCTGTGTGTCTTGGAAGGCCCCCCTGCGTGGATGCCTCAACAGGTACCCTTGTCTTCTGGCTTCCAGCTGGTACAACCAATGGAGGTCTCATCTCAGGAGGACAGAGAAGATGGGGCATTTATCACCGGGGCACCGGAGGTCGACTATGAAGGATCACAGCTCCTGCCAGGCAGTCCTCTCCCTACAGCTACTGTATCCAGGCTCCACGACGTGCCCCCGCTTTGTCCTCTCAGACCTAGGAAAGGGACAAGCCACCTATTTCCTACCGGGACCCTGACACAAAACTCAAATTCAGTGGCTTCTCCACTAGATTTCCCTTGGCTTGAGAATGCTATATCCGGAACTTTTTAGACCCACACAACATAAATAAGTATATGTGTACATACACACTCATATACACGTACATATGAATATACATATATATATACATATACATCTTTGTAGATTTCTTCATGTAGCTCCATCAGATAAGGTCAGGAGACCTGGGAGGCCACGGCCAAGGCCATCTCATGGGGTTTGCACCTGTGTTCCTTCAGGTCCCTGAGCCACAGGAAGAGCGGGCCCACTCTGTCTAATCGGTTACACAACCTGATAGGAAGGGGAGCATTTGTGAGCGCTTCAATCCTTCTCTAATTTACTAACTTAGTTTCTCCTTTGTTGCAAATAGCACCAAAATAGAAAGAGAACAGGAGTGGGTGGAGCAGGCCCCATCACCAGCTCCTGGGAATAACTTTCTGACAACGCCGAACCCAGTTCAGAAAGCACATCGGCTGCGGAAAATGGCGTGTGGCGTCAGCTCACAAATAAAACGCCAATCTGCCCCAATTAATAAGGCTCGGAGAAGAAGAACAAATAATACTTCCGTTTTTAAAATAATCGTAACCTCAAATGTACCCTAGATAGGCATCTATCTGAACAGCTAAGTTCTAAAGTTCTAGTCAAAATGGTCACCCGGATTTAACCAAATGGGTCACCACAGCAACATGTGTGGCTTCAATGAGCCCACTGGAGTTCGTTTCAATTAAGTTCCCTAGAACTAATCACTATTACTTTTACTTAACTTTCACTAATAAGATCTCTTTCAACTCACCAGAGGACTTACGGATATCTATGTTCAAAAACAGGTTTTTAAATAAACCCCTTAGATTAATTAGAACACATGGGGAATATGGTGTCTGTGTAATTACTTTTCTAGTTCACTGAGGCTTAACCAGAAACCTGTTTTGTTTGTTTATTGCTCTTCTTCACTAAAAATCCCCTAAACATTCCATTTAAAACTTGAAGGCTGGCCCTCCTGCTGCATCTGTCTGCCTCTCCCCACCTCCCCAGTAAGAACCCAGCTTCTGTCTGAACCCTACCAAAGACAATGAGTGACTTAACTGTCACCCCCTCTTCAAGGAGTAGATGTACCCTCATCCTGTTGCCTCTCCGCCATTCTAGAATCCCATTTCATCCTTCATCTTGGCTCCAGTGCTCACTTCTTCCCACCGCCCTCCAAGACCAACATCATGAACAATCTGGAGACTTTCCTTTTTCCTTAAAGATATCCCTTTCACCTTTCCCAGAAGCCATTCACTCAATATCCCTTGACCTCAGGCAAACAAAGAGGGAAGAGTTGGCCTTTCTTTAATTCCCTTTGTTAGAGCCAAGTTCTGGCTCTGCTAACAGTCTACCTTGTCTGCCATCTACCCCCAAGGAGAACACCACTGTCTCTCCCCACTGTGATTCCCTGATCCTTGAAAACCCTTCTTCCGATGACCGTATGTGAGGGGACCACTGCTCCCAACCCAGCCACATGGCTTTTGCCTCTAAATGTCAAGGATGCTCTTCTACACCTTTCTCAGATGTTTTAGTATCTGGTTCACAATTTCGGTCTACATCCCTTCACTGTGGCCACTTCTATCGACCTCAACAGCCATGAAGATGGTCCTTCCAACAGCCTGGCCAAGGCTTACGTCAGGCCTGGTACAGATAAGGTACCACTCAAAAAAAAAAAATCATTCACTGAGTGAATACACTCCTGGTTATCTTAACTTTCTTACCCTAAAAGCTTCCAGTCTATGTGAGAAGTAGTATAGGGCAGTAGTTGAGAGCACAGGCTATGGAACAGACTTCCCATGTCCCATCCTAGCTATGCTACCTACTAGCTATAACCTTGGGCAAATTCCTCCATACCTGAAAATTGGTATAATATTTGCCCATAAGAGTAAGGGCTCATTAAATGCTAATTAACCAGAACCACTTGCTCTACACCTGAGGGCGTGGCCAAAACTTGGATCTCACCATCCCTTAGAACTGCTCCACCTCGAACGAAGACCTTGAATTCTGAAATTCACTAACAACCTCCCACAGAGCCACCTGGGACTGGGCCACCTCTCCTGAATTTGCTCCTGGACTGCACCGAGACAAGGCACCGTCCCTCAAGTCCTTAACTCTTTGCCACACGCACAATGCGTCATCCCCCTTCTAACCTTCCTCTCTCTTACAGCATCGAAGGCTCACTCCATGTACCCTGAAAACCCCTGTATCACTCAGGATGCCCTTGTCTTTTCTACCAACTTCCTGCTCGAGCCCTTTGGTTCCTTCACCAGAGTGATCTGGGTGAGGCCAGGCTTGGGTGTGATTCATGGTTTATACCCTGGATGTCTACACTACAGTGCCCAGGACACAGAAGGTCATTACATGTGATATTAATCTGGGCTCTTTCAGGGAGCCAGGAAGATTCCCCATAAGCCTACTCGGCACTCTACCTATGACAAGTTGCTATTTAAGAATCATGGGAACTCCAGGCTCAATTTCACAAATACCTTCCACTCGTGGTTCAGTTCAGTGGCACAAAATACAAACCTTCCATCCTCATTGGCAAACTGGGCTGAGCTAAGAGAGCAGGGCTTAAAAAGGTGAGCCGCCTACTGGCAGGGCGAGTGGTGTCTCTGCCCTTGAGGCCCAGGGGAGCCTCAGTTGCTCCCGGGAAGAACAGTCAAGTGAGCAGAGAGCTGGCTGCCACCTGGGCTCTTTATAAGGCTTTTGTGGTAAACATGTTTACTTTCTTTTCATTGGCTGGGCTTGTCGTGATCAAGTATTTTGTTTTGAGTCTTGCTCTATAAACATGTTTACTTGGAGGGGAGAGCTTTTTGATAGCTGGTACACTTGTTTTTTGCACTTTTAAATTCAGAACATATTTTTCACAGCCCGTGGTGAACAACTCAAGGTGGTAAACAAATGATATTATTTCATCTTCACTCTAGAGAGGTGATCCCTATGTATCCGCTCAAAAGCTGGAAGTGGGTTGTGGGTAACCAAGGCTCTCTATTAGATGAGAACAAGAATCACATTCATAGTGACGATGCTACTAACAGAAACTTATCACTGTAATTTTTGACAATGGCGGGTCGTGCAGAAGAAGGGAGAGTAGCAAACCCAAGCCTCAGTTTCCCCGGCGGTAACATTCTGTGGGAAGTGACACCCCACAGTGAAACCAGAGGTTGTCGTGTGAATGGATGGGATTCATATTTTCTGTGAGAAGTTAAGATTACATAATCAGCATACACAGCTGATATGGGGGAGGAATAAAACAACTTTTTTAAAAATGAAGAAACCAACTAGGTCACAATATTAACTGCAATTCTTCCAGATGCCTTGTCAAATGATGATTTCTGCTGGCTTTATAATTAAGAAAAAGGTAGTGGCTTCAACTGTAAAAAGGAATAGTCCTCCATTATTGGAAAGGGAAGACAAAAATTAAAAAAGAAAAGGGGGAAAAAATGAAAATAACTTTTGAAAAGAAGCAATGGTCTTCAACTAGGGCTTATAAGTGCTGTTTACAAGAGTCACTCTGTGGGATGAAGCACCAAGTCCCACCATAGCTGGGCCAAAGCTCTCTTCTAGAGAATTCTATGGGTCCCAATATTCCAACTAGAAACAAAAGCCTTCTTACCACAGGCCTTTGAGGTGAAATACAAATGACTTAAAGGAATAAAAACAGAGAGGCCAAACTCTTTGTTCAAGCGAATAATACCAGCCCCGCCCCTGCCCCCCACCCTCAGGTCATCTTCTAAGCTCATGCCCAATTTAAAGAAGTCAAAAAACAACAACAAGAAAGTTAAAATTGTTAGAGCATAATAAGATAAACACCCTCATTTACTAAGCGTTACTCTTTCATCACGTATGTTACCGTAGGGAGGCAGAGTAACCCCGTATGGCACCTTATCCATCACCCAAGATGGATGACGTACAAAACACACAGATATCAGAGAACAAACATACTGAACAGACTTCTTTCCCAAGGTTACAATGTGATTCAGGGATACGATGAATGGGGGATCAGGAGGAGGGGACAAGGGCGTCCTGAGGCATCCACCATCCCTGACATTGAGATTGCCTCTCCACTCAAGGAAGGAGAACCAAAACAAATGGATGCCCAGATAATTTTAGCAGAAGGGCGATAAGACCCAGGGGGGTGGGTGCTGGACGACCAATCCGTAGGAAGAACAAACCTTGTCCCGGCTTTGCCAACTGCTGGAGAACCTCTGTGAGTCAATGACTCTGTCAGAGCCTGGCTTTCCCTTTCTAAAAACTGACAGCATCGAATCCCACCTTTTTGAACCATCCCATTTCACAATTCTATGCCTTGGTCTCAAATGGAAAACTTCACTTCAGGGGATAACCGACAACTCCAGGCTCCATAATCCGATCGATAACAATACTTGGAGTGATTTCCAACAACCCACAAAGGCATCCAAGCTCCCACAACTGAGGAGCAGAAATGGAATTTCAAGTTAATGTGACGCTGGCTGGTGACGAGCCGTCAGCATACTTCAGCTTTCAGCTGTCTGAGCAGACAGCTGACTCAGCGGGGATACGGTTACCCAGCCAGCCACCTCCATCTGACCCACTGCCTCGAAGTAATCTGTCTTCCACCTCAAAAGAAAACAAAAAAGTTGAATGACTAATGAAATGACTGAAAAAGAACTTCCAGTTAATTCTTACGAAGTTAAAATAATAATAATAATAATAATCACCCCGGTAAACAAATATGAGGACGATGGCCAGGCTCGGAGTGGTCCAAGGTCTGATGGCCACATTTCCTTCTGAGAAAGCGGGCGGAATGAGGTGGTTTGGAAACGTCTCAGGAGAAGAGCTGATGATTAGGACCAAAGCATCCGTGAAAAGTGTCAAAGAGTCAGAGTGGTGAAACGTCTGTCGTAAATACAAGAAAAGAAAGGAACACACTGGCCTTTCACCTTGGGGTTCAACAGAGTGGGAGGCCTCTAGATACGCCCCTGAAGATACCCAATTCTAAGACCAGCCAACGTGGATGGAGCCCTAACCACGCCCAGCACTCTTTCCTGACCGAGCGTTTCCATCCAGGCTCTTATAAGCCTCACAAGTAAGTACCGCTCTCTTACAGATGTGGAAATTGAGGCTCAGAGAAGCAAAGTCCTCTCCCCAAGGCCATGGTTAGTAAGTGATGCAGCCACCTGTATCTGGAACCCAAGTCTCCTCCCTTCATGGTACCCAAGACTGCTGAGTGCCACTCTTCCGACAGCTCCAATGGGAAACATGAGAAGATCTGGAAAGCCTCCCACGACAAAGCCCAGCTGGAAATACAGGGTTCCAATTGCACTCAGCAAATCCTGGTTAGGAGGGAAGGAGAAAGCCAAGTGAGCCCTGGTAGTACAACCTGAACGCAGGGGACATCCCCACGGAGGAAGGAGACAGGAGGAGAGGGGCTTATGCAGGCGGCCGAGACACCCATCCTGTCCTTTCACCACCGGTGCAGAAGAGATGCTTTCTAGTCCTCAGTCTCCTCTCTGTTTTCCCAAGTCCATCCGATCACAATTCTAGGCACTGGCCCCGCCTTCCTTCCCTCCCCCTGCCCCTCCACAAATGTCACTGTCTAAAGTCTCCACGATAAGACCCCTCAAATGAAATTCAGTCAAACATTTATCGAGTCCCCCTCTGAGGAACTGTGGTGCACATGTTTGGGGGTTGGGTCAGGGGGCTATCAAGGCTCAGCTGTCTGTCCAGCACAAGAAGTTAAATTACAATACATGATCGAAATAACATGTCAGGACAACAATGAGAGTTGTGTCACGGGGAATACATGATTAATTGCCAGATGAATTCTACAGACAATAATCGCTACAAAGTTCAAAAGGAGGGAGAGATCACTTCCAACAGTGTGTCCCAGGGTGCAAACTCTCCACTGAGTTCTCCTTCCCATCGGCTTTGGCCCAGACCAGGAATGTGGCTGCCTGGGGTCTGATTCTGGCTGTGATACTCAAGGACTGAGTTAATTCAAGCTCTCTGGGCCTCGGTTTCTGCAGCTATAAAATGGGGGCAAGAACAGGCCCCACATCATGGGGTGGTAAAAGGATTAAGCAGGATGATGCACATAGACCGTAAAACAGGCTAAGGGAGGTCTCCTGTATCTCCGGGGAGATCTCCAGCCCCAGTCTCCATAGCCCCATATATACCATCTGAATCTGCACACTCGCTCTACATGGGTTCCCCCTCTCTGCTTCCCTATGTCTGCTGCCAAAGCTGTGCCTTCTAGTCCAACAAGCTAGAAACCCTGTCAGCCTTCCCCGCAAGACCAGCCAGCCACCATGCCTGGTCTCACTTCGTCTGCATGCTGCCTCTTGCATCCACGTTTCCAGCTCCACCTCCAGTACCCCAGGACAAGAGCAAGAACCTGAGAGTCAGAGCGCCTGGCTTCAACTTCCAACTCTGCCAAACGGTAGCCTAATTTGTGCTTTTTTTGGACAAATTACATAACTTCTCTAAAGTCCTCTGTTTCTGCATCTATAAAATGGGCTAACGAGTCCCCACCTCAAAACGTTGCTGTGAAGATTAAATCACACGGTTCGAGAACACTGTATAGAACTTCTGACCCACAGTAAGGGCTCCATACATGAGAGCTGTCATCGTCATCTTTGCTTGGACCACACAATTAACTGAACGTCAGTGTCTGATTGGTCTCTCCCCTCTCTACTCTGAAAGTCACTGCTCGTCCTTCACCATAACGGATTTGGGTCAGTTACCCACAGAGAAGAATGATGCCTTGTTTTTCTTTTAAGCGCATCAATCTAATATTACATCAAAGTTTCACAAACAGAAATGAGTACTCTCGTCCATGGCCAGGTTCACAGTAAGCTGGCACAGCCTTTGCGGGGGTGAGCGGGGAGGGGGATTTGGCCCCGCTTCAACAAACCATTTAAACCGTGCATTCCTGTTCACCCCTTACTCTTTGGAATTGATCTTAATGAAATAGTAACCACTGGGGAAGAAATGAGCTATAAGGTTGCAAAGAAACATATCACGGCACTGTCTGTGGTCTACAAAAACTGGGAAAAATAAATATCCAATAAAAATAAAATACATTATGATTCATACTGATGGTGAAATACTATGCAGCCATTAAAAAGGGCTGGAAAAATAAACACGGACACAGAAGGAAACACAATCCCCAAATCATACCTCCTCACCAAATGTTTGTTGAATGATATGTTGCTAAGTAACAGATGTGTGTTACAAAAACTTTTTCTTCTTAAAGTTATGGTTAGTTTATTTACTGTGCACCAGATGCTACATAAGAGCACATCACATACACTGGGCTACTGCAAACCCCAGTGAAGTGAGTTTTATATATTATCTTCATTTTAAAGACACAAAATGGAGACAGTGAAATTAAATAACATGTCCAAAGTCACATGGTTAGGAAGGGAAAGCTGTGATATTAACCCAAGTCTTATTCCAAAGTCCTTGCTCTTTTCTAACTAACGCTGCTGCTCATAAAAATATTTGTACATTTATGGTTAAAGTAAGTATATTTCCATGGGAAAAAGACTAGAAAGGCAGACAGAAAAACACTAGCAGTCATTCTCTCTAGGGGGTGGAACTATAGATGATTTATTTATTTTTGCTCTGGTTTTAAGATTTTTTTACATTTATCATACGATGCTTTTGTAGTAAGGGGAAAAAGAACAAAGTTTCGCCTATTTTAAAATTCAAATGTCAGCTGCCCTTGTTCCCTTCCCTGTGACAGATACAGATGCTGGGCAAGGGCGGGGCTGGTTGTGGAAGCAGCGTTGCCCAGTGCTGCTTGAGGGGTTCAGGTGCCAGAGTCCCATCACCTGGGGGCGGCCCACTGGAAAACTCTGGCAAAACCACTTAGGGATACTGTGAGGGTCAAAGAGGTGCGTTCTAAGCTCCGATCAGGGCTCACACTAAGTGCTCTGTAATATGAGCGATTATTATTATGACTAGCGACATCTTCACCACACTCAACACACTCGACAGCCTCTCTCTGGAGGTGGGACCAAAACGTGGTCTAAGACAGCAAGTTCTAGTATCTTTTTAACCAATAGTCATAATGGATCTGATGACCACCCCTCCCTCGACCCCGACCTCCCAGGGCTGGAGAAGCAAAAACGTGGACAAGCCCAGAGCACAGCTGCCTGGCTCTGAATCCCATGGATGTCACTTAACCTCTCTGTCTCAGTTCCCTCACTTATAAGATGGAGATAATAGCTCCTACCTCACAGGACTGTGGTGAGGACTTGAAGAGATGATGTAGGCAAGACCCTCCTCCCTGGGTCCAGCCCACTGTGAGTGCTCAATAAATATTACACGTTAGCACAGATTTTCCCCATCCTACAATGGGCTTATGTCCCAGTAACTCCACTGTAAATTGAAAATATCGCAAGTAAAAACGCATTTAATACACCTGACCTGTGGAACATCACAACTTAGCCTAGCCTACCTTAAACGTGCTCAGGACATGTACAGTAATCTACAGCTGGGCAAAATCATCCAACACAAAGCCTATTTTATAATGAAGTGCTGAATATCTCACATAATGTATTGAACACTGCACTGAAAGTGAAAAACAGATTGGTTGTCTGGGCACAGAACGGTTGTAAGTGTGTCGGTCGTTTGCCCTCGTGATCGTGGGGCTGAATGGAAGCCAGGCCCCCTCCCAGCACCACCAGAGAGTACTGTACCGCCTACTGCTAGCCTAGAGAAAGAGCAAAATTCAAAATTCAAAGTATGGTTTCTACTGAATGAGGATTGCTTTTGCACCATCAGAAAGTTGAAAAATCTCAAGTCAAATCATCGTAAATAGCGGACCATCTGTCCTTCAGCATGCACTAATACGGCGCTACTTGTCACATGGATTTGGCCAAGCTTTAGAGGTTTTCCTTCCTGTAAAGGTTTTCCTGCCATGATTTTCCAATTTCAACCTGTAATATAATATGAAATAGACTTTTTCAAATGAGGCATGCCCTCCTGTAGATTCTGATTTGCTCCTGTGTCAGTTCGCTCAGGCTGCCACAACTAAGTATCCTAGATTAGGTGGCTTAAACAACAGAAATTTATTTTCTCGTAGTTCTAGAGGCTAGAAGTCTGAGATCAAGGTGTCAGTAGGGCTGGTTTCTTCCGAGGCTTCTCTCTTTGGCAGGTGGATGGCCATCTCCCTGTGTCTTCACACGGTCTTCCCTGCCTGTGTGTCTGTGTCCTCATCTCCTCTTCTTACAAAAATGCCGATCATAATGGATTAGGTCCCACACTAATAATATCATTTTAACTTAATTACCTCCTTAACGACCCTCTCTCCAGTCACCTCAGTCACATTCTGAGGTACTAGGGGTTAGGACTTCAACATAGGAATTTGGAGGGGAACACAATTCAGTCCCTAACGGCTCCCCACGTTCTGGAAGAACAGGAGCAGACCTCAAATGGAGAATCAGTTGATCCTGAGCCCTGGCGATCTGAGCAGGTACAGTTCCTGGGGATGATACAGGCACGCAGGTACAGCAAGGTAGCAGGGTTTCCTCCTAGACAGCCAAGGGCCTCTTCCTCACAGTGTAACGCATTCCCACCCCCTCCTCCCGGACCCCCGGTCCACACCACAGGCCTATGGCCACCAAACAAAACAGCCGACAATGCTGTGGCCAAGCAGGTCAGCAGCCCCAGCTGTTGCTCACATTTCCATCTGTTCAAAAACAGGAGGGAAAGTGCTCATTCCTGGCGTGGACGCTTCAATCTGAGCTCGTGAAATAAACATAAATCACACTCGAGGGTCATTTTTAAAATTCAGTCCATGCTTTATTCAAACAAATTTTTAAAAACACACACACAAAATGGAGTTTCTTGAACCACAGCCTGTAATTTACCAAGTGCAAATATCTAAGATACATGTGCTGAATTTAAAGAAACAACTATTATTAAACACCCCATTATGTAAGGCAGTGAAATATATTTGCGCTCTGTACCTCCGTTATAATACTTCAACTGAGCCTCACAACGTTTGGCAGTTCTTTCCTTCGGTGATAATAAAAGGCTTTTCTTTCCATTAAATATCTAAATGAGGTCAAATAGTGTATGTTAAATAAGCCCATAAGTCCTTTTGTATGATGCAATGAAGTCTTGAAATGCTTATCTACTGAGCAGTCTAACTTAAAGGCTGGCGGTTTATGTCCCCTACAGAGCCCCGGGACCCTGCTGGCTTGGCCAGACTGTGAAAATAAGCTTCAAATGACCAAACGCAACTGCAACTTTAAAAGTAGGAACCAGACCAGACACAACAAACCACAGAGTAGTCGCCTCACTTGTCATAATTCATGTGTGTGGAATTCAACTGTAAAAGCATTCAGAGTGCTAACTTTCCTCCATCGGGGCATTCCGTGTGGAATGTCAGATTGGGAAAAGCTGCTGATAAGCCACTCCTGATTACAAGCCTACACGTGGTAGCATTCATCAAAAAAATATTTATCCCAACCCCGAAACAGCCTTGTCTGTGCCATCCAACCTTGAAACAAGACAGGCAAGTGCCGATATTTTTAAATATCCGGGTTATAACAATATGTACTCTACTAACGGCTCTGTATTAACATCAAGCTTCTTTCTTTCTTTTTTTTTTTTTCCTTCTAACTTCCAGTTCTACATTATTCTCCATTTTGATGGCCTACATAATGATCACTTATAGCAATCTTTTTTTGAAAAACAATTTCCTCATGGTTCAATGACTCAAAAATATAATTCTTACAGATTTTTAAAAGAGAAACTTGAATGGATAAATATATTCATGTGTAGATTCCAAAGCCATGCACACGTATATAAATATAAGAGCATGAAAATGCAATAATCCAATTAGCACATCTTTTTCGGAAGCTAAATGGAGCTTAACGAAACTGGCCTAAGCCTCAGGTAGGAATCACAGGAAATGCCAGCGATGATAATGATGATGGTAACAACTGCCATTAACTCAACATTTACTTTGTGCCAAGTGCAGTGCCCAGCCCTCGACATACATTTTTTTCTCATTTGGCTCCTCACAACATTCTAACGTAGGATGTTTTCCTTTTACAGAAAAGGGAACTGCAGCTCAGAGATGTTAAGTAACTGCTCAAGCTCACAGAGCAATTCAACAGAGGAACCAGGATTTGAATCTAGTTCAAATTGTGCTATATCGCCTCCCAGTGGTGCCTCAGAGACAGGATACAGGGCCTGGCTAAGGGGAGGGTCACATACCTGGCCCGAAATCACCTCTAATCTTGGCTAGGGACAGGCGGCACAGCCCAAGCCCCATCTCAGGAGAAGGTCCAAGAGCAGGTGTCCCCTGCAAGTAAGGTAGAAAGCCCGAAGAGCTACATCCTTCCTCTCCCAGAAGGACAGAGAGGAAGAAATCCCCACCTGAAAATGAATCCCTAACCTTCCCCAACTCTTACCTTACTGTTTTGTTACCGAAAGCATCATATGAACGTTCCTGAAGAGTCCAGTTTGCCCCGCTGAGAAACACTCAAGGTATTCATAATTAAGCCAGAAAAGCAACAGCAGTCTTCTCCTTTCTAGAATACACTCTAACTTTCCCTGGGTGATAAAAGATGGACAAACGGATGAAAGAAGCAAGAACACTGCGTTATCTATTCTCTGAACGCCTCTTCAAACAGGAGCCGGTCACTGCTCAGTGGAGCAGAAAGAGAACGGGACGGTGGGTCGGCCAACGCAGACTCCAGTTTCACTCTCTGCCCCGCAGCTGGGCACCCACTCTCCTCTTCCTATAGTTAGGGGTGAGAAAGACAACCTCTAAGTCTGCGTTTAGCTCAGGCTTTCTGTGATTCTGAGAGCTCCCTTCGAGGGCACACAACCAGCACCCCAGCCCAGCAAAGCTCAGGTGCTAACACCTGACACCAAGGAAGCATCACCTTTAAGAGCTCAAACAAGCATCTTCTTAACAGGGAGCACATAGGATTAGCAGCACACCGGAGAATCCCTGAATAACCAGTAGGTCACTTTCAGGATAACGTGAAAATAACTCACCCTGGCAACAGTTACCCGGCACTTCCAGCTCTCCCAGGCTCCCAGCCCAGCCCACATCCCTGTCCTCATCCCCAGACTTGGGCACCTATCTGCCTCCACGGCATGTCCTCTGGGATGCCCAGACATCTCAGACTCAAGATGTCTAGAACTCGATCTGCCTTCTGCAACGGGCTCCACGTGCATCCTTCCCCCTCACAATTTACGGCCACCCCATCCTTCCACTCACATTCAGGGAATGGTCTTTGAGTCAATCTTGACTCATAACTTTCTCTCAAATCCTACATCTATTCCATTAGGTGGAAGCTGCCTTCAAAATCGATCTCAGGTCTCACCACTGCTCCTCACCTTCACTACCAACATCCTGGTCACGGCCACCATCACCTCTCCCCCGGATTCCTGCAAAGCTTCCTCACAGACCTCCCTGCTCTTCCCACCCCCTAACCCCTACACCCACCCCACGCCCACCATGGTCTATTCTCAACACAGCACCCAGAGGGATCCTGTTAAAATTTAAATCAGGTCAATACTTCCAATGGCACCGGGATACTCAAGTACAAGGCAAGCCCTTCAAGGTTGAGGCCCCGGTGAGCCCTCTGGCCCCATCTGCCACCGCGTTCCTCCTGGCTCACCGCACCCGGTCACATTCGCCTCCTGACTGTCCCTCAATCATGCAGAGTCTGCCCTGCACCAAAGGGCCTTTGCATTAACTGTTCCCTCTGCCTGGAATGTTCTACAGGACTAACTCCCTTCCCTCCTTCAAGTCTTTACTCAAACAGCACCTTTAAAGAGGCTCACCCGGCCACACGATCTAAAAGGACAACCCGCTCCCACCCACAGCACTACCAGCCCTCACCACCCTGCTTTTCCTTCCCCCACACTCCACCATACGATACAATGTACTTATTACATCTGTCTGTTCCCACCCCTGTCTCCCTCCTGAATTATGAGCATCCACAGGGGTGGTAATTTGTTTTATTCCCTGATTTGTCCCACATTCCTAAATACTGCCAGATACAAAACAGGCACTTAGTAAATATCTGTTGTGCAAATGACCGAATGGAGGAAAGAACCCTCTTGAGTAGACTCGCTCCCCCGCAGGCCAGGGTGTAGTGTCTCTGCCTCCCAGAGGTAAGGAAGAAAAGCAGACGCGTCCACACTTGGCAAAGCCCTGGCTCAGACATCACAGCGCTATGTCCTGCACACCGAGCAGACGGGGGGGCAGCAGCTCGACTCTTTTGGCCACTGGCCCAGTCACAGCCTCAGAATTCATCTTCCTTATACCACCACCTCCAGTAAAGACAGACGGCCAGCGCTTTCCCACCCTCCCTCCAAAGCGCCACTCCACTCGCTCATGAGATGCCCCAGTCCAAACTCAAGCAAAACGCAGTTCAAACGTGCAAAACTTTAACTTAGTGAAAATTAATTAGATCCACAGCAGGCAACTTCAAAAGAAAAATATAAAAGTGATTATTTTTTTCTAGAAGTCAGAATTTTAATTCAACAGCATAAAGATAATCACGCTATCTACTTTCAAGTTTTAACTCAAAAAGTGCAGTTCATGAATTTGAGGATAACGCATCATTCTCTCCGGTACAAGTTGGCGTCTCTAGGCCCTCCGTAATATCAGGGCTGTGATTTGGCCTTTTGGTTGAATGCATAACCAGGGATTTGGTATTCATGCCACTCATCCCCTACCTTCCGCATTTACCCAAAACGCTCCACAGAACACGGAGCAGGATGCTTTTACGAGGACCAATACGTCCATTCTTTCCGAATCTTAAGCTCACATTTCCAATGCCATTTTATTTCTGCTTGTTATTTTACACTCAGACGTGATTAAATTTAAAAGAAACATTCAACCGAATGGTATATACATTTCCCTGTGATCGAAATTTACACGGCAAAAAACTCCCCATATTTATACAGCTGAGCTGGCCGCAAGTCTCTGAAATCACGCTTACAGAGTAACAGTCGTTTGCAAGCTTTTATTAGTTACTATAATGATCGGAGACAGGGGTCATCAAAATGCCTTTACCAGAGCCAATCTAACATTACTGCAAGGTCCCGCTGTGAAATTAAAGACGTCTAGAGAGGAGGAGGAAGAGGAGGAAAGTGGAGAAAGGGGGACTTTTGTGCTGGGAGGCTACAGAAGAGAAAAACAGTAACACAAGTACGTAACACCGTGAAAAGAACAGTGTTTACCGTAAGTTCTATCTAACGCACCTTTACTGATTCAACATAAGGAAAAATATTTTTGCAACTAGGGTAGTGAGATATATTACTAAGAAAAGTTGTCAAAACAACAATGACAAAAAACCCTCATCTTTTTAAGGAAGGCACAAGGGGTCAGAATACCCTGTGTCTCCAATATTTAGACACTATATTGTCTGCATCCAAGAGAATGCATGAGAAGGGCGGCCAGTGTAGTTCATCTGAGATTCTATCATAGATTTTGTCTAATCAAATATTCATTAAATACAGATTTATAAAAGAGACATGACAACTAAATGCACTGCATGATCCTGGATTGGATCCTGGACTGGGTTAAGTAGTAACTATCAAAGACTTTACTGCCACACTGACAAAACTAGACAACAGTCTTATATCAATGATATTAAACCTTGTGTTTTAATAAGTGTACTGTACTTATGTAAGAGAGCAGCCTTGTTAGGAAATAAATACTCACTGAAGTATTTTATGGCAAAGGTGCCTGAGGTTTCTAGCTTGCTTTCAAATGATATAGGAAAATTATCTGCAAACATACAAAGAGCGTGCGTGTGTGTGTCTATCTGAGAAAGAGGAGGAAAGAGGTAAGGAGGAAGGAAATGATAAAAAAAAATAGAGCCAAGTGTAAACAACTGGTGATCCGGCTAAAGGGTATATGCAAATTCCTTGTATCATTCTTGCAGCTTTGGTGTAAGTTTGAAATTATATCAAAAGAAAAATGAGCTCACACTCTGTATCCTAATCTCCCTCCTAAAATATATTATCTTGATTATTTTCTACAAAATGAAAGAAAGTAACCAGAATAAGATGCATTCTTCTGTTCATGCACTCATTTCATTTAGTCATTCAACAAACATTTGGAGGGACTTGCCTGGTGGTCCAGTGGCTAAGAATTTGCCTTCCAATGAAGGGGAAGAGGGTTTGATCCCTGGTCTGGAAAC
The DNA here is from genome assembly GCF_009873245.2 of Balaenoptera musculus. Lineage (NCBI taxonomy): Eukaryota > Metazoa > Chordata > Mammalia > Artiodactyla > Balaenopteridae > Balaenoptera > Balaenoptera musculus. Next base: position 84,917,303 of record NC_045795.1, read on the forward strand.
TAAGATCCCACATGCCGCGGGGCAGCTAAGCCCATGCACCGCAACTACTGAGCCCACATGCTCTAGAGCCCGCGCACTGCAACTGCTGAGCCCATGTGCTCTGGAGACTGCGCACCACGAGACAGAAGCCCATACGCCGCAACGAAGAGCCCGTGTGCCGCAACTAAGACCCAACGCGGCCAAATAAATAATAAATAAATAAATTTTAAAAACAAACATTTGCAAAGCACCTACCCAGTGCCAAGTGTGGCTCGCCTGTCAGAACGGACTGTGTGCTTTCTGTTTCACTCACTGTGAATTTCAAATGGTTGCATTACTGGCATGAGAAAAACATGGCTTCTCAATTTGGAAATGAGGTCAGCCATGCTAGTTGGTACTGAGAAAATAACCCATTTTCAATACAGAGCTTTAAGAAGTCAGAAAAAAGGATCAAAATACTGTGTCTTACTTTGGCTAAAAATATTAACCTACCCTGAAGGTGATCTACCAAAAAAAAAAAAAAATCAGACCTGGCTGGCAAAACACATATGAAAATCACAATACATCTGCAAGTCCAAGTCCTTATAGACTCACGGCGTCAACAGGAGGGCAATAACCAAATGCTTTCAAATGATGGGAAATGCTATCTAGTCATGTGTGACATGAGTTAAAGAAGTAACAACGCAAGAATGCATTTGTCTCCCATTGCCCAGGGGTTTCCTGGGTTTAGCAGCCAAACTGGCAACAGGGATTATATTATCAAGTAGCATCTATACCACTTTATTAACTGTCGGGGAAATGTCTATTATAATAATTGTCAGCGAAATGATGTTTACTTTACTACCACCAGAGCAACTTGGCCAATCGAATTGAGATTTTTCATCCGATCGTTCCCAGAGAATAGCCAGCATTCCACGAACGTTGAGCTGATCACATCACTTCTCCCTTACCTTAAGTCTGCTGTGGTTCATATCAGAGAGGAGAAAAGGCTTTTTCCTTTACAGAGCACTAGCTTAGCAGGCTGCCTGGTTCAAATTCCAGCTCCCCCACTTAGCTGAGCTATCTTGAACAAGCTAATTAACCACTCTAGGCCTGTTTCCTCAACTGTAAAATGGGCAAAGAGCCTCAGTGGGTTACTGCAAACATAACAAGAAATTATTAAGTGTTTGGAGATACTGTTACCTACACTGAGTGATTTGTTTCATCGTACCTCTGGCATATTCCTCTGGTACATAAGTGACAATATTAGCTAACATTTCTCATAGAAATCCATTAGATGTACTGGATGGTACCTCAAAGTTTCAAATCCACTCAATAACCAGCTATTTAAGAAATGGTACATTCAGGTCTTCTGCCCATGTTTTAATTGGGTTGTTTGCTTTTTAGATGTTGAGTTGTATGAGCTGTTTATATATTTTCTGTCATATCATTTGCAAATATTTTCCCCCGTTCAGTAGGTTGTCTTCTCATTTTGTTGATGGTTTTCTTTGCTGTGCAAAAGCTTTGAAGTTTAATTAGGTCCCATTTGTTGACTTTTGCTTTTATTTCCTTTCTTTTAGGAGCTGGATCCAAAAAAATATTATGATTTATGTCAAAGAGTGTTCTGCCTATGTTTTCCTCTAGGAGATTTATGGTATCTGGTCTTACGTTTAGGTCTTTAATCTACTTTGAGTTCATTTTCGTGTATGATATTAGAGAATGTTCTAATTTCATTCTTTTACATGTAGCTATAGAACTACCATATGACCCAGCAATTCCACTCCTTGTCATATATCTGAAAAAAAACAAAAACACTAACTCGAAAAGATACACACACCCCAATGTTCACAGCAGCATTATTTACAATTGCCAAGATGTGGAGGAAGCAAGCTAAGTGTCCATCAACGGATGAATGGATAAAGAAGATGTGGTATGTATATACATACAAAGGAGTACTACTCAGCCCTAAAAGAGAATGAAATCTTGCCATCTGCAGCAACATGGATGGGCCTGGAGGGCATTATGCTAAGTAAAATAAATCAGACAGAATAAGACAAATACTGTATGATATTACTTACATGTGGAATCTAAAAAGATACAACAAACTAGCAAATGTAACAAAAAAGAAGCGGACTCAGATCTAGAGAAGAAACTAGCGGTTACCAGCAGGGAAAAGGAAGGTGGGAGGAGCAATATAGGGGTAGGGGATTAAAAGGTACAAACTATTAGGTATAAAATAAGCTACAAGATTATACTGTACAGAAAGGGAAATACAGCAAATACTTTATAATAACTATAAATGAAGTATAACCTTTAAAATTTGTGAGTCCCTATATTGTATACCTATAACTTATATAACTTTTTAAAATGGTGCAATGGAACATTAAAATAATAAACTCTTCCCAGGGACTTCCCTGGTGGCGCACTGGTTAAGAATTCACCTGCCAATGCAAGGTACATGGGTTCGAGCCCTGGTCTGGGAAGATCCCACATGCCGCGGAGCAACTAAACCTGTGTGCCACAACTACTGAGCCTGCGCTCTAGAGCCCGTGAGCCACAACTACTGAGCCTGCGTGCTGCAACTACTGAAGCCCACACACCTAGAGCCTGTGCTCTATGAGAAGCCCGCGCACTGCAACAAAGAGTAGCCCCTGCTCGCCACAACGAGAGAAAGCCCGCGCACCGCAACAAAAGCCCAGTGTGGCCAAAAATAAAATAAATAAATAAATTCTCCCCAGTGAAAAACTCTCAACTTATCCTTTTAAGAGAGAATCTTGCTGGACATTTTCTGGTGTTTTTTTTTTTTTTTTTTTTTTTTTATTTATTTATTTATTTATTTTTGGCTGTGTTGGGTCTTCGTTTCTGTGCGAGGGCTTTCTCTAGTTGTGGCAAACGGGGGCCACTCTTCATAGCGGTGCGCGGGCCTCTCACTATCGCGGCCTCTCTTGTTGCGGAGCACAGGCTCCAGACGCGCAGGCTCAGTAATTGTGGCTCACGGGCCTAGTTGCTCCGCGGCATGTGGGATCTTCCCAGACCAGGGCTCGAACCCGTGTCCCCTGCATTGGCAGGCAGATTCTCAACCACTGCGCCACCAGGGAAGCCCTTCTGGTGTTTTTTGTATCTTATCTAAGTACATGCATCTCTCTAAGAAATTTAATTAATACAAATAGCTAGCTGGACCAGATGATCTCATCAGATCACCGGGCAGCAATGACTCCCTGACTCCGGATTTCTACCCTTGTTAGGCAACAGAATTCTTCTACAGATGGGAAAACTCAAACTCAAGGTCAGTCATCCCCAAACCTTCCCATTCTTGTTATTTGTTTAGAAATGTGCTAATGCTGTGAAAGAAAGGAATATATAGAAAACATGATCCCTGCCCTCTAGGCAATTATAGTCTAGTTCCACAAGAGAACATAGATTCCTAAAGGACTCCTCTTGGGCTCTCTTCTCCCTTTTTCTGAATGCTTTTCACTTGTCTAAATGGAATATTTTCCCAAGTGATGTACACTACCTTCCAGGGCCAGTCCATAAAATTTTCACTTACGTGGTCCTCTTTGCTCTTGTTTTTTCTCTCATTTTAAGCTTCCAAACTTTTAAACCACAGGCAGAAGATGGCAGAGCCAAAAATGACAGAGCCAAAGATGGCAGAGCCACAGATGGAAGGAGAAAGAGTGCCTGAATCAACACTTGGAGGAGAAGAACATCAATCAGAAGAAGAACATCTATTGGATTTGAGCCATTATACATGTGTGGGATTATTTGTTACAGCAGCTAGCATCACTAGCTAACACACCCACCTTTGCTCTGTGACCTCATAATCAATTCCACCAACATTTATTGAGCTTATACTAATTGCTGAGCTCTATGAAAAGCAATGGGGGATACGATTGGGGCAGAAAGAACTGGCAGGGGTTCTGCACATATGGGAGGAGTGATGTGATACAGGATAAAAGAGTGAGCGAACAGAGACGTGGGCATGTGCGGAAGGCTGGAGATACTAACAGAGATAACACTTGTTCTATAGTACAGTGCAGCATCACAGAAAAGCCTTATAGCTTAGCTGTCCCATTTCGGGCCTTATTCTCTGCTATGCAGATCAGTGACCTAACCTGTATAAATCTCCTCCTATGTCTGATGCGGGTCTTAGAGCCTCCTAACGTTCTGACAACTAGAATCAGAATTCTCCTGAGAAGTTACAGACTTTTTGTTATAGGAGCCAATCTCTACTCATTCAGCCCTCCTTCCTGAGTTCTCCATCCTCATTTTCCCATAGTTTCTCTGATTTCAAGCAACAGATCCTTATAGTCACCTAATTTGGGGTAACTTTAATTCTATTCTTTGGCTTAAAAAATTAAAGACTCAGTCTTCTGGATGCCTCAAAGAAATAAGTCCAAAGCCCAATTCCTCCACAACTTGTAAAACCAAGAATGACACAATGGGATAAATACTTTAAATCACAAAATGTGTGTTTGCTGCTGAATCTCTGTAAGGTTGCTAACTAGCTCTGCTGGGCGATATAAGCAAATGCTTTGTTCTCTCTAGGGTCCAAAATACTTTCCCCAAATAGTGTGGCCAGGCCCTGCTGGATACGATGTCTTCTGTGAAGGAGTCTGTGTTAGATGCAACAAACACGTGTCAAAACATTCCTACAACATAGTTTTCCAACTAAGAACCAGGTAGGTGACCAGACAACCTCCTGACTTAACATTAAAATCAGATAAACATCTAGTACCAAATACAGGGAAAAGCAAAACAGAATAAAAAGGAGAAAAATGCTAACAGACAAAGAAAGAAGGGAAAAAAGCACATGGGCATACCTCTCCCCCTGACACATACACCATTCCCTATTAACTTCATACGTCTCCCCAGTCATCTTGGGACATTTCTTCATCTTACCACGAGTGTCTGAAACACAGAACATATTCTCTGCTAACCCATAAAAGAACCACTCATAGACTTCTGTTTGCCTCATCAATTTCTACACCTTTTTGAAAAATAGATCGTTTTACATTCCTTTTCAATGACGGAAGAGCGTTCACATTTTTGAAAAACATATATCCATTTCTTAGTGTATGTGCAGACTGATTTCCCAGCATGAAGCTGGCTGACCCCTTTAAATGTTCTCATTCCAAATAGGAGGGAAAGCCCATCTTATGTAACTCCCCAGGAATCCTTGCAGGATTATATCAGAGGCAAACCTCCTGGTGGCTCATCAGAAATCGTCCCTGTCTGTCACCAAGGTTAGATTTGAGGACATCTTTACAAGGATATAAGGGGGCCTTCCCCCGACATTTCCCAGAACGGCCACGAAATACTATTCCATGTGGCCTAAAAATGTCAGCAGGAGACTGCCCTTGACAAAACGGCTTCAAATCTAAAATGTTCTAGCACAGGGATGAGTAAGCCCGGCAGCCCCAAAATGCTGAGAACGGTACGTATCAGAAACCTGTCGGTCTTGGGTCTCTACTTAGCCTGTAGGAACCAAAACAGGTTGGCACTGACAAGTCAATTGAAATTTCTATGACATTTACTATTTTTTTCTCTAAAGCAACTCAGGTAAAGTCGCGAGGCATAATCAACAATGACAGCTGCCATCTGGGAGCAAAGAGGTGACCTGACTCTGCCACCCACGCCAAGCAGAACGCATGCAAATGAGAACAGAAAGAGAAACACAGCAGGGGAGAAATGAGGACCATTTCCCACCCTGCCCCCACCCCCTGACTTGCACCAATGACGGCTCGGTGATCATTCAGCGTCCACGCGTGCATCCACTCTGGGCCAACACAGTGGATGTCGTGAGGAAGGAGCCACAGTCCGGGGGAATGACAGAGAAGCACAAGTACAATTAAAATACAGGGAAATAAATGCCAGGTCAGGGTGGGTAGGGGTGGGCAACAGCACAGTAAGGCTCCTAATTTAAACTGAAGGGCACAGACAGAGAATATCAGGGAAGGTTACTTCCCTGAAACTGTCATCTGAAGGGAAAAGAAGAAGGTGGTTGGGAGCCAGGGAGCCCCAAAGTGTGAATCAATGACCTGAGAGCCCAAGTTGGTCCAAAGATGTGTTTGCTTTGGGCAGACTAGATCAGCTCTACTTTTATTCAGATTCCAACTTTTAATAATCAAGAGTAAACACTGTTTATTGAAGTTACCTAGTTTCTTTGGAAGATACGAGGAAAAGAGATCTGGCCACTCTAATCCAACTAATATTTTTCTTAGAGAACAAAGGGGTGAGAGGCTGAACACCCCAGTGGAGCCCTTTCACCTGTCTGCTGGCCCCTGTCGACTGCCGAGTTTGCAGCCCCCCTTCTAGGCAGAGGGAACCGCACACACGAAGGCCCAGAGGCTATTTTAACATGTCACCCATGGCCCCTAAAAGCTCGGCCTTGGCTCCAAGACTCCAGACTTCTCATAAAGCCCTCTGACGTGGTACAGTTTCAAGTCTCTTTGCTTGAAAGCCACAGAACACCTGAGCAGCAAGAGATGATGCCAGAGCTACTACTACAAAGGGCAGATAACAAAACCCAGATAAAAAACAACCACCCACAAACATCCCAAACACCACGCACCAGCAATTGCAAAAGCCAACCCTTGGGCCTGGCAAGAATTCCGAGAGAGACACTGGCACCAGAAACGCTGAGCTCCCGGCGGGCAGCTGTCCAACGACGGGGGCAAAGGTGCCCAGGCTCATCTGTCCATGCTGGCACATCCAATCCAGAGAAACTTCTTTTTTCGTAATATTCATATTTCTCAGGGTAAACTCTACTCTGTTTAAAGAGAGACGAACAGACCCGAAAGACAGGAAATACCACCAGACTGCTTTTCCTGTGATGGTGCTTTCCAAGAGAGGCTAGGAAATTGGGGTACTTAATAAGTTAGAGACAGAGGGACAGAAAGAAAACAGGTTCTGGATTCTAAAAGGCTTGAGTTTCAATCCTGAATTGGCTATGTGACCCTGAGCAACGGAATTGACTGTCCTGAGCCTCAGCACCCTTGTCCCCAAGACGGAGAAGGCACTGGCCATGGCCCAGATCAGTTGTCAAGGTGAAATACAATTTATATAAAGTGTCTCGAAGATAGCAGGTGACACTAGCGAGCCTGAAGACTCCTACCATGACCCAGGATCTTTCTGGGCCAATGCCACCCCCCTGTCAATCCTCCCGTGTCCTGGTATAAATTCATCAAAATACTGTGCAATGATGTCACATGGAAAGAAAGAAATACAACCCCCGTGACTCAGGCCCATCTACTATACACATGTGTCTGACATTTGCACCAAGGGAGGATGTGGTGGTCGCATGCAGGATGGGGCCTTCAGTAAAATCAAGAGAGATGCTGGCATAGTTTTCCTTTCAAATTCCCATGGGTTTTGCATTCTTCTCCATAGTATTGTGAGCAGTCACAGCGTTTGCACGTTTAATTTTCCCAAATTCAACTAAATGGGCTAAGCAGAAAGAGAAGGTGGGTCAGAATGTGACCTTACGTGGCAACAGGGCTCACTGCAGATGTAATTAGCCAAGATGAGGTCATACTGGAATGGAGGGGGCCCCTAGTCCAATAGCACTGGCATCCTCAGAGGGGACACCATGTGAAGATGAAGGAGGACATCACGGTGATGCTTCTACAAGCCAAGGAATGCCAACAATTGCCAGCAAACCACCAGAAGCCACATGAGGCGGCATCAAACAGAATCTCCTTCACAGCCCTTAGAAGGCACCAACCCAGCCAACACCAAGCCAGTGTTTTGGCCTCCAGGACTGTGAGACAGTACATTTCTGTTGTTTGAGCTGAAGAAGGATGGGAAAGTGGGAATGCAGGGGGGGAAGAGGGAAGAGGTGATCCTTTAAGCAATGACTTCAGGAGGGCCTCCATGCCACACCAACAGCTACACTTGTGCCAACCCCTATGGGATGACTCCACTGCCGACCACGCCCCTTCCTGTTCCCCAACAGGCAAAGAAGGGATGTAACGAGGAGAACGACCAGCATCCTTCATCCTCTGCCTTGACTGATGAAGACCAGAGCTGACAGTGAAGGAGACAGAGAGCATCCACCGTGGGTATTTCTACTAAGACAACACCCGGCTGCAGTGGTGTGGGGAATAGGGAGGAGAGACCAAGAAAAGCTGAGGTCTGGGCACTGTGAGCTGAGTAGGTGTGAGAGAGGAACTCAGGAGACGGTTCCAAACTGGATTCCATTTCCTGCCGAAAACAAGTTTCATTTAAGAATATAAAATAAGGGCTTCCCTGGTGGCGCAGTGGTTGAGAATCCGCCTGCCAATGCAGGGGACACGGGTTCGAGCCCTGGTCTGGGAGGATCCCACATGCCGCAGAGCGACTAGGCCCGTGAGCCACAACTACTGAGCCTGCGCGTCTGGAGCCTGTGCCCCGCAACAAGAGAGGCCGCGACAGTGAAAAGCCCGCGCACCGCAATGAAGAGTGGCCCCCGCTTGCCACAACTAGAGAAAGCCCTCGCGTAGAAACGAAGACCCAACACAGCCATAAATAAATAAATAAATAAATAAATAAAATTAAAAAAAAAAAAAGTGCATGTGTAAAAAAAAAAGAAAATAATTAATATTTGCAGGAAGAAAAAAAATAAGACTAGAGGAACTACAGTGGACGAGCAATCTAGATCTTGGTACTCATTTGGATTCCATGGAATATCTTTTTATTCTTAAAATAAATGTTCTTTTTTCTAAAAATAGCCGGTTCTGGGTTCTGATACTTGTAGGCCCAAAAAAAATTTTTTTTCACCAAAATTTTAAGAATGTATATCTCTGGGTAGCAGTGTCAAGGCCGGTTTTTATTTTCTCCATTTAGCTAATTTACCTTTTCCAAATTGCCTACCATGACTACTTTTTCTTTTTAATACAGATATACTTCCTGTGTCAATGGCAGAAGTTCTCAAATGTTCTGACTTTATGGCACTCTTAGTGTTTTAGAAATTTTTTCATGGCATTCCTCCTCTCCCCACCTCCCCAGCCCAGGCCAAAGAAATGCCTAACAATTCCATTTATTAAGTAGTTAGGTCCAAGCAACTATTATTAGACCTAACAACTTAGTACCTCTTTGGGGAAAAAATAAATTGAAGGGAAAAGTATTTTTATTTCATTCTTAAACAACACAATACTTACTAATAGGGCGTATGTGCCTGTTGCAGAGCGCACAGTTTCTCACACCTTGAAATGAGATTGGACACGGCTACCCTTGTTTTCTGTTCCATGTTGGTTTTCCAAATGGTACATTGCCTTTTATCACAGCAACTGCCAAAAACTCAGCTATGCTAAAATACACACTATCAATGGGAATATAACAAAATCTAACAACGAAACTGGGAATAACCTAGGAGCTTGCACCATGTCCGACAGATGCTGCGTTCTACTGTATTCCCCCTTCAGCAGCCCTTAAGAGCTTGCAGCCCAGGGTACCTCAGCACATAGTTTGGGAACTGCCTCTTGGTACATTCACACAGGCCTGCGCACACATACCTTTAAGAGTTTACTAACCTTTTCCACACTAGCAAAATCAATTTTTTCATATTAAGCCAAGGAAGGTACAAATTTTTTGACAAAGGAGCCATCCTATCTGTCTGGTGTTTAATGATAATGGCTTTAATTCACAAACTGGCTCAAAAAGAAAGTTTAAACATAAAAGCCCAGATAACTGCAACGCAGAGAGAAGCAATTTACCTAACTTTAAGAGAAACAATAGTTCTAAAATTTTAGCAATTAAAGACCTCTCTCTTAAGCCAAGCTATAGGTAAATATTTTAACTTGAGATTAATAAGCAGCAGCCACAATGCTAATAAGTTATTTTCAATAATACATTCAGGGCTTCCCTGGTGGCGCAGTGGTTGAGAATCTGCCTGCCAATGCAGGGGACACGGGTTTGAGCCCTGGTCTGGGAAGATCCCACATGCCGCGGAGCAACTAGGCCCGTGAGCCACAATTGCTGAGCCTGCGCGTCTGGAGCCTGTGCTCCGCAACAAGAGAGGCCGCGATAGTGAGAGGCCCGAGCACCGCGATGAAGAGTGGCCCCCGCTAGTGAGAGGCCCGCGGACCGCGATGAAGAGTGGCCCCCGCTCGCCGCAACTAGAGAAAGCCCTCGCACAGAAACGAAGACCCAACACAGCCATAAATAAATAAATTAAATTAAAAAAAAATTTTTTTTTAATAAATAAATAAATAATACATTCAAAACAGTAGGAAGAGTCACGTAATCGTTCTTCTTAAGATGAGTATTTTATTTTGGAGTGACATCCAGAGTCACCTTATGCATCTATTGAGATGATCATAGGGTTTTTCTCCTTCAGTTTGTTAATATGGTTTATCACATCAATTGATTTGCGTATATTGAAGAATCCTTGCATTCCTGGGATAAACCCCACTTGATCATGGTGTATGATCCTTTTAACGTGCTGGTGGATTCTGTTTGCTAGTATTTTGTTGAGGATTTTTGCATCTATATTCATCAGTGACACTGGTCTGTAATTTTCTTTTTTTGTAGTATCTTTGTCGGGTTTTGGTATCAGGGTGATAGTGGCCTCATAGAATGAGTTTGGGAGTGTTCCTTCCTCTGCTATATTTTGCAAGAGGTTGAGAAGGATAGGTGTTAGCTCTTCTCTAAATGTTTGAGAGAATTCGCCTGTAAAGCCATCTGGCCCTGGGCTTTTGTTTGTTGGAAGATTTTTACCACAGCTTCAATTTCAATGTTTGTAATTGGCCTGATCATATTTTCTATTTCTTCCTGGTTTAGTCTTGGAAGGTTGTACTTTTCTAAGAATTTGTCCATTTCTTCCAGGTTGTCCAGTTAATTGGCATACAGTTGCTTGTAGTAATCTCTCATGATCCTTTGTATTTCTGCAGTGTCACTTGTTACTTCTCCTTTTTCATTTCTAATTCTGTTGATTTGAGTCTTCTCCCTTTTATTCCTGATGAGTCTGGCTAATGGTTTATCAACGTTGTTTATCTTCTCAAAGAACCAGCTTTTAGTTTTCTTGATCTTTGCTATTGTTTCCTTCATTTCTTTTTCATTTATTTCTGATCTGATCTTTATGATTTCTTTCCTTCTGCTAACTTTGGGGTTTTTTTGTTCTTCTTTCTATAATTGCTTTAGGTGTAAGGTTAGGTTGTTTAAGATTTTTCTTGTTTTTTGAGGTAGGATTGTAACGCTATAAACTTCCCTCTTAGAACTGCTTTTGCTGCATCTCATAGGTTTTGGGTCATCATATTTTCACTGTCATTTGTTTCTGGGTATCTTTTGATTTCCTCTTTGATTTCTTCAGTGATCTCTTGGTTGTTTAGTAGTGTATTGTTTTGGCTCCATGTCTTTGTATTTTTTACAGTTTTCTTCCTGTAATTGATATCTAGTCTCATAGAGTTGTGGTCAGAAAAGATGCTTGATACAGTTTCAACTTTCTTAAATTTACCAAGGCTTGATTTGTGACCCAAGATGTGATCTATCCTGGAGAATGTTCCATGTGCACTTGAGAAGTGTATTCTGTTGTTTTTGGATGGAACATCCTATAAATATCAATTAAGTCCATCTGGTCTAATATGTCATTTAAAGCTTGTGTTTCCCTATTAATTTTCTGTCTGGATGATCTGTCCATTGGTGAAAGCGGGGTGTTAAAGTTGCCTACTATGATTGTGTTACTGTCAATTTCCCCTTTTATGGTTGTTAGCATTTGCCTTATGTACTGAGGTGCTCCTATGTTGGGTGCATAGATATTTACAATTGTAATATCTTCTTCTTGGATTGATCCCTTGATCATTATGTAGTGTTCTTCCTTGTCTCTTGTAATTGTCTTTATTTTAAAGTCTATTTTGTCTGATATGAATATTGCTACTCCAGCTTTCTTCTGATTTCCATTTGCATGGATTATCTTTTTCCATCCCCTCACTTTCAGTCTGCATGTGTCCCTAGGTCTGAAGTGGGTCTCTTGTAGACAGCATATATACGGGTCTTGTTTTTGTATCCATTCAGCCAGTCTCTGTCTTTTGCTTGGGGCATTTAAACCAAAGTAGACATACAGATTACCAACAAACACATGAAAATGTGCTCAACATCACTAATCATTAGAGAAATGCAAATCAAAACCACAATGAGGTATCACCTCACACCGGTCAGAATGGCCATCATCAAAAAATCTAGAAGCAAAAAATGCTGGAGAGGGTGTGGAGAAAAGGGAACCCTCTTGCACCGTTGGTGGGAATGTAAATTGATACAGCCACTATGGAGAACAGTATGGAGGTTCCTTAAAAAACTAAAAATAGACCTACCATATGACCCAGCAATCCCACTACTGGGCATATACCCTGAGAAAACCATAATTCAAAAAGAGACACGCACCACAATGTTCACTGCAGCACTATTTACGATAGCCAGGACATGGAAGCAACCTAAATGTCCGTCAACAGATGAATGGATAAAGAAGATGTGGCACATATATACAATGGAATATTACTCAGCCATAAAAAGGAACAAAATTGAGTTATTTGTAGTGAGGTGGATGGACCTAGAGTCTGTCATACAGAGTGAAGTAAGTCAGAAAGAGAAAAACAAATACTGTATGCTAATGCACATATATGGAATCTAAAAAAAAAAAAAAAAACCGTACTGATGAACCTAGTGGCAGGGCAGGAATAAAGACGCAGACATAGAGAACGGACTTGAGGACACAGGAGGGGAAGGGGAAGCTGGGACGAAGTGAGAGAGTAGCAGTGACGTATATACACAACCAAAGGTAAAATGGATGACTAGTGGGAAGCAGCCGCATAGCACAGGGAGATCAGCTCGGTGCTTTGTGACCACCTAGAGGGGTGGGATAGGGAGGGTGGGAGGGAGGCTCAAGAGGGAGGGGATATGGGGATATATGTATACATATAGCTGACTCACTTTGTTGTACAGTAGAAACTAACACAACATTGTAAAGCAATTATATTCCAATACAGATATTAAAAAAAAAAGTCACCTTAGGTGACATTCTAAATTGATGACTTGCCAACTTTTCTAATTATATGTTTTCCTTTGTTTTGTTTTTGTCTTTTCTAGTTGTACTTTTCCACGTAAACATTCGTAGAAATTCTATGGAGTGAATGATTCAAGATCAAGATAAAGGGCTAAAGGTATGGGTTCAGTGATAGCAGGACCTGAAATGACTCAGATATGACTGAATTGTGAGTCAAGCTGGACTAGATCACCTTTCAAGCTTAATTCCTTCCCTCACCCCTATTTAATAATTCTGCCAACTTGGAGGGCGGGCACAGCAGCAAGGAAAACCCACAAGGCTGAGAGACATGTAGCTAGCTTGGACTCCTTAACTCATCATAGATATGGAAGAATGTGTCCATGTAACTTTTGGGGAAAAAATTAATTATGTTGCCGATCAACAAACAGCAACACAAAATAACACTGTGGACAGAAACACCACAAACAGAAAAAAAAGAAAACCCAAAACAGGAAACAATTTCAACTCACTGTCCAGCCAGAAACAAATGTTTTAAAGAGAGAATGAGTGACCTTCCAGGTGCATGAAAAACTCCATCAAGTTTTACACCTCGGCGGGACCAGAGAGGCCTGGTGTGCTCTGTCCTAACTTCACTGTGTGTCTAACAGGAGTTAATTTTAACTTGCTGGCAAATGCAAATACATTTAAAAAAAAAAAAAAAAAAGCAAGCCAATTAAGACACAAATGTTTAAAGACACAAAGAGTAATTACAAATGTATTATTCATACCTAATTTACAAGATGAACTTCTTTCCGTAAAATATTAAACTGTTTACATGCAGGCTGGGAAGACAATTTTCAAACTGTTCATGTCCCGCTACAAAGCAATGACTATTAGCAATGCCAACAGCTTCTGGCTGACTTACAGTGTGGATGAGGCGGTAATCAGAAAATGTTTGACCTCAAGATATCTACTTGACCCCAGAGAAATGCAGACTCGCCTGCTATAAAATCCTAAACAATGGGGCAGACAAGGTCACAAGGTCAGAGTGAGTATTAACAGGTCACCATGCGGCCCACTTGGGAGCAATTACTTCCAGTCATGGCTAAGTGGACACTTGATTGAATACCACTAAGACAGCTCACATCCCACGGATAACAATCCTCACAGCGATTAAGAATTAAAGCCCCCATGATTCAGCCTTTATTACTCAAATGAACCTAATTCTTCCATAAAAAACTCTTGGTATATGCCTGATGCAAGGTCTAAATTGAAATGCCACCTCATTAAACAATAATATCTAATTTTATCTAAATGAATTTTCATGAAAGTGCGCCACACAGCTCAGGAATTTTTAAAATGAATTATCACAAGTGATACATAATTTCACCAAAACTGGGGCGGAAAAAAAAATAGCTTTAGGAATAAAAGGAAATATCAATGTTGAATGAAACACCTTATTCTGCCATGGCTAGAGACAGGAACAGAGAATATCAGCCGCTATGAAACATGGATAACCTATTTTAAGAAAAATCTTAATTTTCGCTAATGTCAGAAAAAAAAAACAAACCCGCCAATGATGCAGGGAACTTTAAAAATTATATAAAGATTTTAGGTCCTTGTTCTAAATCAACTGGATCTGTGGTCCTAGGAAATCATATTATTTTAAAACTCCCAAGTGATTCTCACATACAATCACATTTGAGAGCCCTGGCACATAACAGGGACAAAGTCTCACCTCATGGACAAGGTCACAAAATGCTGGGGACATGAGGATGCCACGGCCATCCTCCTTCCTTTTAGTCTCCCCCCATGATTCTGCTGAGGCCCTTACATTTCTTTCTATCATCACCTTCTACTTACGGCAAGTGATGATTTTCTCATTACAAGAATAAATGTAATTGTTTCTTTTTAATGTAAAATGATTTACTTTTTAAAAGAGAAGATGGGGCATATATATACACAGTGAAATATTATTCAGCCATAAAAAAGAATGAAATAACACCATCTGCAGCAACATGGATGGACCTAGAGATTCTCATATTAAGTGAAGTAAGTCAGAGAAAGACAAATATCTTATGACATCAATTATATGTGGAATCTAAAAAAATGATAGAAATGAACTTATAAAACAGAAACACAGAAGTAGAAAACAAACTTATGGTTACCAAAGGGGATGGGAGGGGGAGAGATAAATTAGGAGTTTGGGATTAAGAGATACATACTACTCTATATAAAACAGATAAAAACAACAAGGACCTACTGTATAGCACAGGGAACTATATTCAATACCCTGTAATAACCTATAACGGGAAAGAATCTGAAAAAGAATAGATATACGTATGTGTAAGTGAATCACTCTGCTGTACACTCAAAACTAACAACATTGTAAATGAACTATACCTCAATAAAAAAAAAATCAGGTACTAAAAGAAACTACTGATATCACTTTAACCAGTGAGAGTACTGGTGGTATTTGATGTCAGTCAACATAAGGACCAAATGTAGGGTGACACTGACACATGTCAAGCTAAGAAGTACAGGGCCAGCCCTTTCCTTCTGGGTCATATAGATCCCATAAATATGCACACGAAGTAAGAATCCAGAGTTTAGGCCCAAATCTGTCCCTCAGATGACAAGGTGGACGTTCTCTGCCAGGGAAATCTTGAAACCTAGGTCAAGAGATACAAATGACCCCTGCTGAAATGTACAGTTATTAACAGTCTAAATACAAATTACATGTCATATAGAGGCCCATAAGGAATAAACTTGGGGAGAAATTAATACAGTAAGGGAATTCCATCCAAAGCAGAAATGGGGCTCTAGGAAACAAATGAGTCATTTTTAGGGTCTTATATTTTAATCAATATTTATTTAAAAACCCTGAATGTGGCACCGTGGTAACATACAGCCTCACCCCTATGCCTCAGTCACCCCACCCATGCATTTGTGTGAATCAGAAGAGTTCCCCTCTGGGGGAAGGTAGGTCTGCAAGACCAGATGAGCAGAAGAAATATAGGTTCCATTTTTTTAAAGGCACCTCCTTTTCTAGGTGACGCAGACAGGGGCCGGGGCCTGACAAGAGCAAAGGCAGGCTTTCAGCTCTTAGGGCACACTCATGCAGTAAAGAATCCCAGTTTCACACCAGGGAAGCCCAACGGAAGAGTAACAGGCAATTTATGACTGCTGGACAACTTCTTAAAAAATTTATGTGTGTATTGTATGTACGTATGTATGTCTGCGTTGGGTCTTCGTTGTTGCACGCAGGCTTTCTCTAGTTGCGGCGAGCAGGGGGGCTACTCTTTGCTGCGGTGCACTGGCTTCTCATTGTGGTGGCTTCTCCTGCTGCGGAGCATGGGCTCTAGGGCACACGGGCTTCAGTAGTTGTGGCACGCGGGCTCAGCAGTTGTGGCTCGCAGGCTCTAGAGCGCAGGCTCAGTAGTTGTGGTGCACGGGCTTAGTTGCTCTGAGGTATGTGGGATCTTCCCAGACCAGGGATCAAACCCGTGTCCCCTGCACTGGCAGGCGGATTCTTAACCACTGCGCCACCAGGGAAGTCCCTGGACACCTTTCCACAAGTAAAGATTTATTATATTAACAATGGCTAATGATTCTCTCCAGGATCACTAGGAAGACCTGCTGGCTAGAAATAAAGACACAGTCCCTGCCTTCCAGAAGCCCGGTCTCACCCAGCAGGTTGGAAAGAATCCTGCTCTGATGATCTGCTCCTAAGCTGAGTGACCTTCGTCACGTCCTTAACCAATGAAGACCTTGAACGTCCATATCCAAGCTGGAGATTCAACAAGATGAGCTCACCCAGAAGCACAGATTATGCTCAAAGCCATAAACAAAGCACAAGAGCTCAAGCTCTATACAGACCTGGCTTCAAGTCCAACCCCATCCATGAATAACAGGAAAGTAGTGGAGAGTAACCTGAATCCAGGCCACTCTGCTCCTTTCCTTTGAGGCTACCGAGGAAAGGGCCTTACCACAGTACAATTAAATATAATTTCTGTTTTCATGAGAGGGCCATCCATGCAACAGGGGGAAAACACAAACAGAAAGAAAAATATGCTTGTGTTATGTGAGGTCCATCCTTTGACAAAAGATCCGTCATGGAATGCCAAGGGAAGCCTGCTGTTTAAGACTCAAAAATTACCCTGACTTTTAAACAGTTCATCCTGTACTGCCTACACTTTGATTTCAGATAAACTCGTTTCCTTTTAAATTATAGCTTGCCATACTCACTGGCTCACTGTCCCAGCTTTTCTTAATTTGCCGATGGCACTTCTGCCAAAATGATACAAAGTATGGATCATTCAAAGAGAAAGACCGCGGTGTTTTCAGGACTCTGAGATGCCAGAAAAAAAGAAAAAAAGCAAAAGGACTTTGTGCACAGATTTTTTAAAACAAATTCTCGCACACCTAAAAATGCAGATCCCCAACAATGCAGGCACTGCTGTGGTTTCTTTTTTGTTCTCTTTATAAAAACATGTTTGTGCTTACACCCCCCGGCACTTGTTCAGTGTTAAATAAAAACAACTCTGGTAAATTGCTGACAAACAGGTAATACAAGTAGAAAGAATTCCCTAACTTTCAAACTCTCAGCTCAGGGGAAAAGCAAAAGCTGAAGTAAAAGATGTCCCCAAAGTCGTCTGGTAAACACGCTTTCCCGAAGAGAACATGAAACGCATAGCAAAACAGACACTTAACTAATTTTAAATGCCTAATTATATACCGCCTAAACAGAATTATCAAGAGACTTGATTGACTTCTACACAGCTGTGATTACCATCAAGCAAACCCAGAGAAATAATAAATAATGTTTGACCTTCTAATGTCCTCAAAAATTATTCACAATATAGAAGTATGTGGACCGCTGGCATTCCATTCCAATATTGTCAGGGAACGCAGAGGTCACAGATTAATTTGAAGTTAGTGACTCAGACTCATTTACCCTGATTTATGGAGAGGATACAATTTGAAGAAACACTTAAATTGGACAAACAAAATTATATGGGGGTTGACTACCTGAATAAGAAAAAGGAAGAGGAATAGGGTAAGCAGACACACAGAAACGCGTGTGGTACTTACGATAGCTTACCCCAACGAAATAGGAATGGATAATTTCACAGAATTTTAAAAAAATTTGGCCTGAAGGTGGAGGGCTTAGGTGTACAAGACAGACAGATGAGGCAGTGCTCTCTACAAGCTGCTTTCTAAGACAGTCTTCCAGTCTTAAGTATCTCCAACAAATGGTGATTGTGAAATGTGTAACTAAGTAGTGCTGAGCTAAGAGACATTCCTGGTTTTGACAGAGAATGCCATATAAGGCGAAACTTTGCCCCACGTGTAATTATAAGACACAACTTACATTTTAATACAGGAGGCTTTTCTGTGACTGCTACGAAGGAAACCAAAAACCAAACCTCCCAACATCGGACTCTACAGGTTGGAAAATGAGCCCTCCTCCCTCTCAGCCTAACGACTGGAGCTGTAGGCTGAAGTGACTTTTAGCTTTTAATGATCAAATTACAGGTTTCATCCTTAATTTACCAGAGCCTGTTAGTACGAGTCAATACTTCATGTGCACAGGAGCCAAAACAATGCTCTCTTCACATTTAGAATTAAAGTACATCCGAGATTGAAAGAAAGAACGCATGTGGATATTATCTTACCCAAGTCTCTTCTGCCCTCTGGAAACCTTCATCAAACTCCCTATCTGAAGGGGAGCTGACAGACCAGAGGTCATTATTTAAGAGGTAATTTCTCAGGAAATCAGTACTTACTACGTTGCACACACTGTGAGAAGCCCTTTGTAATAAGCATTACCTCATTGAACTATCATGACAACCAAACAAGGCAGGTGTGTCAATTATTCCAGTTTTACAACAGAAAAACTAAGATGAAGTAATTCACCTAAAAGTTGCTGTACATTAACAGGATTGGGATTTGAACCCAGGGCCATGTGGTTCCAGGCTGTATGTAAGGCTGGATCAAACACTCAAGAAAGGCCCACCATCCAGGAAGGTAGAAGGAAAAAGGGCTGAGCTAATAACTTAGCCTACTTTTGCCATTCTGTCCGCAAACCGGCCTGCAGCGAACACATGAAAACAGATGGTAACTTTTTAATCAAGACTTTCCTACCGTGCAATTAACACAGCACCGCTGAAACTTGTCCTTCATTTCCTTATGTTTAACTCTTGAGTTCAGGCGTGAATAAAACCTTTGTTCTTTGGTTCCACTATCTCCACCTCTGGGGAGAGACACGCATAAATAAACAGCATTTCTTCCGGGGCCCAGAGCTCAATGCAATGCTCAGGCAAAGCAGGAGACACACAGCAGTTCAAATCGAGGCTTAGGATTCAATTCTTGAACTCTGCGGAGGTGGGATTTACAAAGTGATCACTTCCCAAGGTCACCTGGGCAGGGCCTGCTGCTTACCACCGGCCCGGGCAGCTGCCCGGCCAGCCGCTCTCAGCAAGGAGCCACTAGGCTAACCTCCCTGGTTCCAGCTCCAGCTGCGAACCGCTCATGCTCCGAGGGGAAGAAAGTGGAACCCTCAACAGGAAAAGTGCTCAGAGCAATACATTTTCAGCCTGCCCTGGTGTGAACAGGGGCGCTCTGCTTGAGGAATGACTTGGCCAAAAAGACAGGGGGAAAAGAAAAGAAAATCAAAAAGAGAAAGTAGGGAAAGAGAAGGAGAATAGGAAAGAGAGAGAGGAAGGGAGGGAGGGAAGGAGGAAGAAAGGAAGGAAAAAGAAAAGAAAAAAGAAAAGGAAGGAAGGGAGGAAGGGAGGCAGGGAGGAAGAAAGGAAGGAAAAAGAAAAAAGAAGAGAAAAAGAAGGAAGGAAGGGAGGGAGAGAGGAAGAAAGGAAGGAAAAAGAAAAGAAAAAAGAAAAAGAAGGAAGGGAGGGAGGGAGGGAAAGAAAGAGAAAGAAAGAAGGAAAGAAGCAAAGAAGCAAAATAAGAAGGAAGGAAGGAAGGCTGGGGGAGGGAGGGAGGGGACACTGCCTTGTTAGGAAAGAAAGGGGAATAAATTATACACAATTTTCTCAGGACATTCCATAATCTTTTGCTTCCCTGTCTAACTGCAGGGTTATCTCCAACATGATCATTTAGGAGGAAAATGATTTACAGTTCTGAAGAGGTAAAGGTGACAATTCCAAGCCACAGGTATCTGGGATGAGCCAACAAGTTGGACCCCACGTGGAAAGGGCTTGACTGGGAATGGACGTGTGTAGAGGAGAACAGATGACCCAGTATTTTCTATGACTCTACCTGATTGTGCAGGTAAATGCAGGCCACGTGAAACTTACAGCCCAACTCTGCACTTTGCGTACTCTGGGATTTCAGAACACTATACAGAAAGAGACAGTCATTTACATGACTTCCACGTGATCAATTCTACCTTCCCTTTTATTTCTTTACTTTTATGAAGTCTCAGGTGCTACAGGATTCCAAAGAATTTACAGGCAGCCGTCTTTTGTTTCCTCTTCTGCAAAGTCTCCTTCCCAACTCCCTCCCGGCACAGTAAAGAAACTATTAATGCCGCCAGGCAAACACCAACAAGTGGATGGTCCCACAACCAAATCCGCTCACTGGCTGCCTGGCAGCCTTTTTTTTTTTTTACCCAATAGTGTTGCCAAGACAGGTCCTAGCTGAATGATTTTTTTAAAGGAATTGATTTGGTGTCAGTCGGAGTTTTGAAGGGAGGAAATCTACAAGTACATCTACAGGAATTCCCCAGCAGTCCAGTGGTTAGGATTCCGCACTTCCACTGCAGGGGGCACAGGTTCGATCCCTGGTCCGGGAACTAAGATCCTGCATGCTGCGCGTCACCGCCAAAAAAAGAGAAAAAAAAAAAAAAAAAAGAATAAAAGGTACATCTACAAAAATAACTTGCTTATTAAAACTCTCAAAGGTGCCAGAATCTCCTCCCAATTCATACCTCACTGTGCTGGGAGGATGAAAAAAAAAAAAGGTGAGGCACTTTCTTTTTTTTTTTAAACTGAATTTGGCAGGAAAAATAAAGGGAAGCTACTTCTCCCAGCTCCCCACCTGCCCCGCCCTTCTCTTCCACCCAGAGAGAGAACAGAAAGTGCCTTAAGCAACAACTAAGTTCACACCAGCCATCCCAACCACGTATCTAGCAATAATTTCACTATGTGTTTCTAAGCATAAATTTTCAGGGGAGAGGGATGTTCTGAGATGTACATTCTTCATCCTTGAAGGAAACAAAAATGAGTCATATCTAAACAATTCCAATCAAAGCACAGGACCCTGGCAACACATTTTGCTTGTGTAACAACCAGAAGAGTTTAGAATCTACTAGAAGTTAAGGTTACCATACCAGTTTTCAGCAACACTTTGACAGCAGCCAGTGAGAACTCAACTGCTACAAACATATTTTCAGTTTTCATGATATGAAATAAAGATACAACATTGTGTCGATATTTCACAAATGTTAACTGGGCAAGATTTGTTCCAAAGGTATGTACATTCTATGAACACTTTCAAATCCATCCCCCTTTCCAACTCTTTCATTCTACAGAATGATTTTTTTGTGTGTGTGATGTTTTCTAGGAGACAATAGCATGGGCTGGGAAGATATGTAAAACACCTTCCAGATAAATTTTAATATCAGTCTTATTCTTTTTTTTAATGAATAATGGAAGTCTTCAGTTAATATGACGGGATCCTCCAAAGATTCAAGAAATATTAGAAATCACAGAACCCCCAATTTTCTTATTTAAAACTCACCTTGTTCAAAACAGTAGTTGTAACCCATAATGAATGGAAGAACAGCCCTAACCCTCAGTGCCATGTGAAGGCCAAGTGTTCTAAAATGAGAAGAACATGATTATTTATCTCTAGGATTACAATGCTTTACTCTAAAGGTAGTTGAAACGGCCCAACAGCTTTCTCTTAAAGGCAGCAATTCTCAAAATTTGGTGTGGACAAGATTCACCATCTGGCGAGCTTAATTTAAAATGCAGATTCTAGGTGCAATGTCTAGAGAAGCAGATACAGCAGGTATGGGATGGGGTCAGGGGAGCTCCATTTGAACAATGGTATATAAGGGATTCTGATATACACCCTGGAATATACTGTATTCAAAGTCCCATCAGAGCCAGGGATCAGACTCCAACTGTCACTTTTCTACATTGTGGTTTTATCTGTCTCATTCCCATTACGCAGTCTATGTCCTTTTTTTTTAATCTTTTTTTTTTTGGCAAACCTAAGTGAAAAGTATGAATATTTCCTGAATGGAGCCGTCGCTTGTGAGCCAGAGCTGACGGGTTAGGGACACACACATGGCCCAAGCTGGGCCAGTCAGATGCATTGAATTCTTCCCCCGTGAACCTGGACGAAGATACAGTGAAATCACATTGTGTTCAAGCTTAACTCATACAAAGGCAACTACCGGTGCTTGGAGGAGGAACAGGGGGAAGAGAAAGCATGTTTATTAATAGTGCAAATTATGAGCAAATGCCTTGAAGCAACAGAAGCTGAAAAGCTGATGTTCCCTTAGCAGGTCTCTGTTCCCACATGCCCCACAGACTCCGAACATCTCTCCTCACTTACCAGTGATTTCCAGGACTTCCAAAGGAAATTTTAACCATAAGCAATTTTCACCTGATGTGCTGACTTCAGAACCTAACCTCCAGGTAAAGTGCAGTATCATTAGATAAGAACATAACAGGCTCACTGAGAAACTGGGGCCAGCAGGTTGTGCCCTGAGAAGCAATGAGTGAGTCTACACAGAGAACAGAGCAAAGCAGATGCACAGCGAGAAACAGAGATGAGAAAAAAAGAAGATGTTCCTGATAATTCTACTTCCGGGTTCTGCTCCCTTCGCAGAGACGGCATCCCAGGGGGATTCCAGGATCTTTCCAATAACCACCATGCCTCCCTCTCCCCTTGGCTTGTCTCCTAGCTACCTGCAACACCAAGACTCCTAGCAAGAACGCTAAGTACACAGACATAAATAAGACAGAATCCTCGTCCTCCAAGTCTCGGGAACTGAGGGTGACCCTTGGGGGCAGTCATAATGGGCCATTTGCAGACTATCTGTCAAGGCAGTCTGCAGGGAGAGCAAGAAAACGCACAGCCGAGATACAATGAGACACAAGAGGAGTGACACAAGGAGAGAAAGATGTCTTGTTTCCTGAGGTCCCCAGTTCCCCATTTTTCCCATATATTCCATGACACAACTCTAAATCATTCCAACACATTCCCCTCTGTTCCTTAAAACCAAATAAGCCTTCCAAGTATTATTTTTTAAATATTTTAGGCCAAAGAAGGGAAGTTTCTGGACTCTGAATAATTCAGATGCAACCGAGGAATTGCAAAAGAATGTAATTCACCACCCTTATCATCCCTTACCCAACTGCTGAGACGATCAGCGTCTCCACCGCCACCATCACCCTGGCTGGCTACTGGCAGAGACTTCTTTGGAGACACTCTCATTTTTCATACTTAACAGAGTCCAAACGACTTGGAATGGAAACAGTACTGAAGTCAAAAGGACTCTTTTCTCAACTACACAGTGAATCATAAACAAAGAGCTTACATTAATCACTTAAGCTCTTCTAAATTATTTCTTTCCTTTCTCCCTCCTTTTATTTATTAATTAAATATTTTTTGGGGGGGGAGGGGATGTTGCTCTGTCTTAGAAGAGTGCAGAAAACAAAGCTTCCAGAGGAAGTTTGTGTGTGAAGCATGGGTGTTTGAGAAATGAACTGAATCCTAGCAGAGGCACAACAAAGCTATCTGCCCGCAGTGGGAAAGGTTCCATGGTCCCATGTAACATGTCCTTGATGTGTCATCATGCAAACCCATGGTGATGATGGAGCATCTATGGGAGTGACAGAGAATGGAAAAGGAGGAGAGGCCCTCACATATGCCATCCCATTTTCCCCAAAAGCAGCACATGTGATCAGGAAGGAAGCATGATGGTCATGCAGACAGAAAAGTGACTTACCTCCCCACGGCCTCTGCCTCTTGCCCGCCTGAGCCATGGAGAGATGGTCCACGGACGTGAGACGCAGAGCAGGAAAGGCCAGCACAGCACTGAGTCTGAGCCAGAGACAGACCTCTAAATGGAAGGCACCCCTGATGTTTGAACTTCCCTGAAGGTCCTAACCAAGTTCTGGGCACCAAATTAAACAAAGAGGCTCTAAAAAATAGTCACTGCAGAGGTTTTAAATGGTACACAGCCAACCAGCCTGCCAAAAGACGGATGAGAAAGGGAGAGCACTGCAGTCAGCAAGGCGGACTTGGTTCCAGTTAGATCTAGGGTCAAAAGGTGGCTGAGGGACTTCCCTGGTGGTGCAGTGGTTCAGAATCCGCCTGCCAATGCAGGGGACACAGGTTAGAGCCCTGGTCTGGGAGGATCCCACATGCCGTGGAGCAACTGAGCCTGTGCGCCACAACTACTGAGCCTGCGCTCTAGAGCCCACGAGCCATAACCGCTGAGCTCGCGTGCCACAGCTACTGAAGCCCGCGCGCCTAGAGCCCATGCTCTGCAACAAGAGAGGCCACCGCAGTGAGAAGCCCGCGCACCACAACGAAGAGCAGCCCCCACTCGCCACAACTGGAGAAAGCCCGTGCATAGCAACGAAGACCCAGCACAGCCAAAAAATAAATTAAATTAATTTAAAAAAGAAAGGTAGCTGAGGCATCACCTTCCCAGAAGAAGTGAGTCACGAGGGAAGTCTGAAAGGGAGGCAATGGTGGCAGATTTATTTTCCCGAGGCCCAGTGCGGGTACTGGCTTAGCAATATGGAAAAGAGCATTAGAAAGAAAGGAAGGGGCCAAACCAGAGTAACTGGAGGATGTAAGATACCTGAAGGCACCAAAGGCACTCAGAGAAGCAGGAGGGGATCAGCACAGCTAGAAAGGCTTAGGCTGCATGACTGCTCCGGAGGGCACAGGCAGGAGGACGGTGCCCAGCGGTTAAGGAGGATGGCTTCTGGAACCCAGTGGGGTCATGGCCCAGCCTTGTGCGACTTGCTGCAGCCTCAAACTCTCAATTGCTTCATCTGTGAAATAGGGAAAAGAATCATACCTCCCTCATGAGGCTACTGAAACTCATTTAAAGCTCATTTTTAGCCCAGGGGTCGGCCAAGTACCAGCCTAATGGCCAAATTCCTATGACCACGTGCTTTCTACAGCCTGCAAGCTAGGAATGACTTTTACATTCTTATGTGGTGGGGAAACATTAAAATAATAATATTTAGTGATGTGTGAAAATCACACGAAATTGACACGCAGCGTCTGTAAATAAAGTTTTATCAGAACACAGCCACACGCTCATGCATTTATATACCGTCTACAGCTACTCTCAAACTACAAGGGCACAAGTTAGAGAGTGGAGAGACTGTACAGTCGGCAAAGCCTGAAATATTTACGCTCTGGCCCTTCACAGAAACATTTGCCGACACTTGCGCCAGCTGATAGGAAGCATTCAATAAGTGTTAGCTGTGCCTCACGTTACAAGTAAGGAAATCCAGACAGTGAGATACTGAAATCTTTTTATTGAGATATAATTCCCATACCATAAAATTCACCCTTTTAAATGATGCGACTGAATGGTTTCTAGTATATTCAGAGCTGTGAAACCAATCCCGCACCTATTTAGAACATTCTTACCACCCTGAAAAGAAACCCTGTAGCCATCAGCTGTCACCCTCCATTCCCCCTTCTCGTGAGCCCCCAGCAACCGCTAATCTGCTCTCCGTCTCTATGGATTTGGCAATTCTGGACATTTCACGTAAATGGAATTCTACAATATATGACTTTTTCCCTGGCTTTTTTTCCGTTAGTATAACGTTTCAACGTTCCCCTATGTTGTTTCATGTATCAGTACTTCAATCCTTTCTATGGCTCAATATTATTCCATGGTATGTCCATTGCACATTTTGTTTATCTGCTCGTCAGTCCATGGACATTTGGGTTGTTTCCACTTTTTTGGCTATCATGAATAATTCTCCTATTAACCCTGATGTACATATTTTTGTACAGGCATGATTTCATTTCTCTTGGTTACACACCAAGGAGTAGAATTGTTGGGTCGGATGGTAACTGCTTAACCTTTTGAGGAACTTCCAAACTGTTTTCCAAAGCGGCTGAACCATTTTACAGTCCCACCGGCAATGTACAAGGATTTCATTTTCTCCACATTTTCACCAACACTTGTTATTGCCCGTCTTTTTGATGACAGCCATCCCAGTGGGTGCAAAGTGGTATCTCATTGTGATTTTCATTTTCATTTTCATTTACCTAGTAACTAATGATGTTAAACATCTTTTCACGTGCTTGTTGGTCATTCGTTTATCTTCTTTGGAGAAATGTCTGTACGAATCTTTTTGCACATTTCTTAATTGGGTTGTCTTTTTAGTGCTGAGTTTTAAGAGTCCTTTATATATACTGGATACTAGACCTGTACCAGATAAATGATTTGCAAATACTGTCTCCCATTCTGTGGGCTGTCTTTTCACATTCTTGCTAGTATCCTTTGAAGCACAAGAGCTTTTAATTTTGATCAAGTCCAATTTATCTATTTTTTCTTTTGTTGCTTGTGCTCTGGTGTCCTATCTAAGAAAATACTGCCTAATCCAAGATCATAAAGATTCACTCTTATGATTTCTCCTAAGAGTTTTATATACTGAGCTCTTACATTTAGGTTTTTGATGCATATGCTGTGATATAAGGGTTCCCCTTCATTCTTCAGCACAGAGATATCCTGTTAACCCTGTACCATCTGTTGGAAAGACTATTCTTCCCCCCTCCCCCCAACTGAATTAGTTTGGCACCCTTGTTGAAAATCAAGAACATAAATGTAAGGGTTTATTTTCTGGACTCCCCATTCTACTCCACTGATCTACATGTCTACCTTTATTCCTAGTACCACACTTTCTTCATTAGTGTAGCTTTGTAACAGGTTTTAAAAATAGGAAGTGTAAGTCTTCAAACTTTGTTCTTTTTCAAAGCGGACATGGCTATTCTGGATAACTTGCATTTCCATATGACATTCAGGATCAAATTGTTAATTTCTGTCAAAAAGAAGACACCTAGGACTTTGATAAGGA
The DNA here is from genome assembly GCF_009873245.2 of Balaenoptera musculus. NCBI lineage: Eukaryota > Metazoa > Chordata > Mammalia > Artiodactyla > Balaenopteridae > Balaenoptera > Balaenoptera musculus. The sequence continues at coordinate 84,944,309 of NC_045795.1, forward strand.
TTGCTTTGAATGTGTAGACAACTGGGGGGAGTACTGCCATCATTAACAATATTAAGGCCTCCGGTCTATGATCAAAGGATATCTTTCCATTTATTTAGGTCTTCTTGAATTTCTTTCGACAATGTTTTGTAGTTTCAGAGTATAAATTCTGTACCTCGTTAATTAAATATACAGGCATACCTCATTTTATTGTGCTTCGCTTTACTGTGTCTTTTACAAATTGAAGGTCTGTGGCAACCCTGCATCGAGCAAGCCGATCAGTGCCATTTTCCCAACAGCGTTTACTCACTTCATGTCTCTGTCCCACATTTTGCTCATTTTCGCAACATTTCAAACTTTTTCATTATTAGTATGTTTATTACGGCGATCTGCGGTCAGTGCCCTTTGATGTTACCAGTGCAACTGTTTTGGGGCACCACAAACCACTCCCATATAAGACAGTGAACTTAATCCATAAATGCTGTGTGTGCTCTGACCGCTCCAATGACCCACTGTTTCCCTGACTCTCTCCCTCTCCTCGGGCCTCCCTATACCCTGAGACACAACAATATTGAAATGAGGCCAATTAATAACCCAACAATGGCCTCTTCACGTTCAACTGAAAGGAAGAGTAAATCAATGCTGCAAACTTCACCGTTGCCTTATTTAAGAAATTCCCACAGCCATGCTAACGTTCAGTAACGACCACCCTGATCAGTCGACAGCCATCAACGTGGAGTCAAGACCCTCCACCAACAAAAACATTATATCTCACTGAAGGCTCACATGACGGTTAGCATTTTTTTAGCAATAATGTATTTTAAAATTAAGGTATGTACATTTTTTTTTTTTAGACATAATGCCACAGCACACTTAGACTACAGTATAGTGTAAACATAACTTCTATACGCACTTGGAAACTGAAATATTCGTGAGGCTCGTTTTATTGCACTAGTTACTTTACTGTGCTGGTCTGGAACCAAACCCGCAATATCTCTGATGTCTGCCTGTATTACTAAGTAAGTTTTGATGCTAAAGTAAAGGGAATTATTTGAAATCTTTTGATTAATATAAATTGTAACTTGAAATTGTAGAAAGTGATAGGTGAGTGTGCAAGAAACAAGGACAAAAGCTGAAGAGAAACAAAAGTAAAACCACAGCTAGATTTCAAGGAGGTACAATGTGTCAGCCTCCAAGGTCCTTGTGGGCAGGCACAGCGTCTGTCTTGCTCATCCTGTACGCCGAGCACATAGTAGGCACTCAAGAAACACCTGAATGAATAAAGTTCTTAACACTAGTAGAAAGTATTTACTCTGTATTTCTTACTTTAGGCAATAAATATGCCTTTAAAAATTAGTTTTTTCAAGGCAGAGATCGGTTCTAATGGTATGGAATGCAGATATTACTGACTATCATGAGAAAACACATTCACAGGCAAGAGAACAAGTTAGGTGAGGACCAGCCCCACCCCCGTCCCCGCCACTGAACAAGCTCTCCTTTAGTTTTTCCTGCTAAGAAGTTGAAGAAAATGTCACTAGACAAGGATGAGAACAGGGTAAGTAGTGGAGGAAGCACTGAGCATTTTGCAAACAGCACTGGTCCTCTTGACAACGATGTAAACAATGTATAATGACACCCAGAGGTAAAACAAAGAATCCTTCCGAGGGTGCCAGAGGGGCAAAAGAGGTAGGAGGGAGGAGAAAGAGGGAAGCCAAGAAGCAGGAACCAATCTACGCTGTAGGAGGAAAAGTTGAAACTCAAGGCTAAATATGGTATTTATCCCTACTATAATAGTGGATAATCAATTCAAATAATAAACTTTCACTAAGGACAAGCCTACTTTCACATGGTGTGCTGTGCTGACACCATGCTAAGTGTCTCTTGTACGTAATCGCATTAACTTCTTGGGAAGATTCTGAGGCAAGTACTACTATTATCACCGTTATAGACCAGAGAGAACAGAGACCCAGAGATGTTAGGTTAACTTACCCAAGGCTTCACATCTCCCAAAGGCCACAGCTAGTTTTTAAACCTAAGTCGCATGAATCCAAACTGTGAACGTTACGCAAGGTATGTAAACAGATAAACACATACTGTACACACTTACTCAAAGTGTAGCAAATATCTGATACCTTGATACAGTTACTAAGTTGAATATCCTCATACTAGTTACAAATTTGATTTCAAACAGAAATCAAAGCTTAGAAGGAGACAACTGTCCTTACTCTTTTTTAGGCCAGCAAGGCACATGAAACACGTAACAAAAAGCTCGCAAATCTTTTGCCATTAAAACCACACATATTATGAAGCCTGAGATTATGTTGTTTCCTGCGGCCTTTGCGGGAATGCTGGGTTTGAGTTCTGGATCTGTCTTAAACCGGATATGTAACTTTGGAAATGTCCCTCGTCTTAGTAAATTGCCCTGCCTTAATCTGCAAGGCCATTGCCAAATCTATGATTCTACCAGTTCACTCTTCTTCTAAGCTTTCAATCATCAGGTAGTCAACTTTCATTGTACACATATTTACAAGCTTTTCAAACTCATTGGTCAGTTACAATGTTCAGCCCAGTGTAAGTGGGAAGAAGTATATTGGGCACATTTAAAAGCGCCCTTGATCAGAAACACCATTCTCAAGAAAAGAAAGATGGGTGTGGGGATTGGGTGGGTGGGGAGATTTGCTTTGACAAAGTGCATCTTGAGCCCCTTCTCCCCTGGCTGGTCCATATTCTAAATCATTCCCTTGCTTTCACATAGTAAATTTTCTGCTAGATGTCTAGATATGCTGGGGATCAGGTTACAGTGTGAAGGACGAAAGATAAAAACAATCTGCATACTTCCATCTGGCTCTTCAGAACAAAGTCTAGAGACTTGAAATGTGAGGAGAGAAGCATGCCACTCTAGCTGCACAGCATATACGGCAAAATGTCACGGAAACAAATCTTTCAAGAGAATCAGAGATGCTGGAATGCGTAATTAACCAAAATTTACTCTGAGAGCCTTGAAGGAAAAAAAAAAGAAAGTAGATCTGGGTACGAAACACAATGTTGCCTCTATTACAAGTGGATGAAAGTGAGAACAGACCACTGTATCAGAAAATCATCCTGTGGAGATGCTATTCTTACTGTCGCCAAGTGACTCCTTTAAAAAAAAAAAAAAAAAGACCACCACCAAACTTCTCTATATTTATCAATACAGTCTTGCCTCGTTTTTAGGACTCAAAAGTCAACACTTGAGGCTTGATTCGTGTCAAACTATTCCTAAGCCACATGGCAGGGGGCCAAGCAAGATGGATTTTCAATATAAAACAAACCAAAAGGTCCAATACAAACACGGGCTTTCCAATATATAAAATTTAAGAAAAGCCAGGGCCTGTGCAGAAAACATTAAACTGGTTTATATATCAAAATCATGAGGTTTAAGCAGAAACGCAGCATTAAAATAATTTACAAAACGGCTCAACGATGAACATTTTCCTCCATGAAAAAACAACACCCTTAATGTTTTTCATATGGCGCATAAATTTTACAGTACCTACAGGAATATTTTCATTGGTTACACCAACACCATAGGTCTTCTTAGCTCTTAGGCACATTACGATTCTTGCCTTTTTAATAGCATTTTTGTTGTTGTTTGCACCCAACGTAATAAGCTTTTGAGAACAAGACACACACCACAGTAAAAAGGGGGGAAGAAAGGGACTACCCTTTGTAGCTTCGACTTTCACGAGGGGTGGAGGAGGAGAGGGGCTTCAAACCGAGCTTTTATAGCTGCTATCTTGATGCAATTAGTGTAAAATAATTGTCTGCACAGGCCAAAGAAGAGGCTAAGTTGAGGCACTTGAACGCCTTCCCGAAAATGATTTCCCTGCCTCTCCCTTCAGCCTGCTGCAACAGATGTTGGCTGTTAAGCCGCGCAGACGACACAGTTCATGACTCTTCTAAGACGGCTGTGTGCCACATCTGCAGCTGATGAAATGGAGAGCAGAAGTGTGGCAGACACACAGAGGGGAGTGCCAGCGAGGCAGGCAGGCGCAGGCTGGGCCGGAGGAGCAGTCTTGAAGGCCGGCCTAAAAATAGACAGGCGCTCACACGCCTCCACCCCTCCGCATCCAGCCTCATCAAACCGGGCCTGCCTGTCCTATTATGGAGTCAGCCTATGGCAGACACTTCCTGCATCCCGGCCGGGCTGCGGATACCGCGAGAGCGGCGGGGCGGGAGAGGAGGGAGGCGGGCTGTGCAGCATCCTCAGACTGCAGCTTCGCTCTCTGAGCCTCGGTAGGACTGGGCTGCGGTCCAAGTTCAGCTGGGCCCCCAGAGAAAGGCAATGCTTGTGTTTAGCCCGCACAATACTGACATAACATTAACAGATTTACATATGCAAAACTGTGAAGCAACAGGCATTCCCCCTCAATTGACCCACAGCTTGTAGTGTCTGCCGAGTTATTCCCCGCTTCGGCTCTGTAACCAAGTGGGCGGCATGCGAATACCATCTGGGTACCACTTATTGAAAACTGGCAGTCGTTCTGTAATAGGCAAGCTGGCAATAAGAGAGAAGGGAATAAATTGCATCATTTAGTTAACATCCACTTGCTTTGCGGCTGTTAAAAACCCATGACTGAATAATAATTTGGTTATTTCTTTTGCCAGAAACTGCCGTCAGCCAAATCGTACTACGCATGCTTGCAGAAGTTGAGTTGCAAAATTTCCACTTGAAAAGGGATTGAGGAGGATCAGGGCGAAATGGGCACCAAGCTCTGGTGGTGAACAGTGGTGACTCCGGCTGCATGGTATCCCTGTGTCCTTCAAGTGTTCTCGTCACCCCAAATGTGGTCAACGCCAAGCCCTGGTCAGCCACCCGGCCACGCTGAGCCACAGCACCAGGCTGTGATATGCGGTAGGGCCCCTAAGATGCGCAGACTCAAGGGCGTGTGTGACAGGTGACATCTACATGGCTCTCCGCTGGCCATGGTGCAGATGTGGCCAGGCGAGCCTTGTCTGGAGCTGACATCCCCTAGTCTCTGCCTCAAAACAAAGTGGGTGAGCAGACTCATAGGAAACTGAGTGCTACCTGCCCGGGTCCCCTAATTCTACACCTAGAGCACTCAGGCGGCATGTTTCTTTCTGGTTTGCTCAACTGCTTCCAATCTGACTAACAAAGAAAGTGCCAGAACCCTTAGACCTCCACATAAAGGTACATGCGATCTTCAGGAAAAGTCCATGTGTCTTAAATGGTTCTCTTTTCAATATACTTGTAAAGATATGAAATCTTATTTACTATATACTGTGTGTGCATGTGTGTGCATACATATTCACACACACACACACACACATATATATACACACACACACTTATTACTTTTCTTTTTATGTCTTTTAGGAAAATCAGGACTGAAATATGAATAAGAGACCAACGTTACACCAATTTTTTTAAAGCTTTATTTTAAAATTGCCATCTTTTAATTACCTACATCTTTATTAACTGCTACGGCATCGGTCACTTACACACACTTCAGCCTTGATCTTGCTCAAAGACACAGAAAAAGAAAGGAAGGAAATGGAAAGAAACAAAAGGGAAAACTGGATCAAAAAAAGGGAAAAGCAGCAAAGATAAGACATGGAATTGAAGTACTACAAGTGAACACAGTTTGTCCATTCAAATAAAATAAGGAAAAGGAGGTCCTTTGCCCTGATGTTAATGGCAAAAATACATGTTTACAAAACCAAACCCGAAGCTCTCCTTACTTCTGCATTTGAAAAGAAAAGGCTAAACAATCTTTCAAAGCCCCAAACAAATTAAAGACCACTCGATTTTATAAATGGATTGGTCTTTCTGAAAATAACACTGTTGGCTGTTTGTACATTAAAACAGGCAGAATATGATCACCAAGGCGGAGGAGAGAAAAAGAAGGCAGGGCCAAATTGTTACATATTTTATAAACCACAACATTTGTAAGTCACCACATGTTTAAGTGAAACTCGGGTCATAGTTATTTTCAAGGGAATGACGATAGACAGGAAAGATAATAGAGTTTTTTCCTCCCAGATTCAGCTTACGATTGTAATCTTACCTTGTTATAAACAGCTTACAAAGCAAAGACTAAGTCACTTGTGTATCTAAAGATATCAAAAGATGGTAGGACTATAAAGCAATAGGCTGCACATGCTCCTTGAAAGGATGATAAAGAAAATGGTATTTCCAAGTGGCTGAGCTTATAATCAGTTTGCTAAAAAAAGCAAAATAGTTATTTATTCACACACACACACACACGCACACAGGGACGTACACATCCCGCCACCACCACAATAAAATCAGCAAGCGGTCATGGCAGTATCACTGACCTGAGTGTCAAGAGAACTGGTTTTCACCAGAGCTCTGCCACTTTCTGTGTGACCTCAGGCAAGTCCCCATTTCTCTGGGCCTAATTTTCTTTTCTTGGAAAATACTGACATGTAACAAGGACAGGGTGAGAATTCCCCAAATCTAAAATAATGGTTTCCCTAACACCTCTTCAATGCATACTTATCATCACAAAATGTGAATCCTTCCTATGAAAATAAATGAACCCAAGTTCCACAGGATTTCAAAATTACTCTCATTTTACTTTGCAAATTACACTTAGGGTAAATATTGCTGGGGTTTTTGTTTGTTTTTAAAAATACACATGTTGAAGGACCGAATTGCCTTAAACAAACATTTATCTTCCAGAACGTTATATGTTCCTCAGCATTTGTTTAAAATCCAAAAAGTTTCCAGTAACTGAAAGATTTCCATTTAATTCGCAATTCCTCAATAAATAAATATAATACAAAGTTAACTTACATAGCCCGTCATTTTGGCAATAGGTAGGAATCAAGAGTTAAAAGTCTAAAGCACCTACAACCCAAACATGGTTCGGTCCAACGTAAGATTTTGGAAAATAGTGCAATCCCAGGAAACGTATTTTTAAGCGCCGGTCACGTCTACTGTCAACGCAGCCTATTTAAAAGTAACCATTCTCTCCTTGTTGATTTCCACTGTTGTACTCCTCCTAAATTCTTCCACCAATGAACCATGGCACGGTTTTCCCTAAAACGCTTTAAAGGGTGCATATGTCCTGGCAAAAGACCAAAATTCCAGGCAACATCAGCATTCTCCAGTTAACCCTAACCAACTCCACTGGCTTTCAGAAGTGGAAACAACGCAACCGACCTTTGGGCAGTGGGCTGTGTGTACGCGGGTTTCCCCAGGAGCAGGTACGGATTGGCGCTAACCCACGTGGCGCCCTGCATGAACAACTTCTCCCCCTCCGACATCCAAGTGCAGACGTTCACAAGCCAGATGGCGAGGTTTAGCAGTCAGTGGCCAGGAAAGAGAGTGAAGGTAATTGGTCCATGAGACGCAGGAATTCCCACTTTGGCCTCATTAGCAAGAGGGCTGAGCCGCCAAGACTAAAGTTAACATTAGCCAAATACACCTGGCTAATCTTGTAAAGAATAAAGATTTGCTCATTAACTCAGCTTACAAAGGTGTGACCTACAAACCTGAAGACCTATTTTCAGGTCCTTAATGGTACTAATTTTGTGATCAAGTTACAAATTCCATGTGGTTCTTCACAAGGTCCCTTTGAAGAAACTTTTGATGTTGGACGGTGATCCTTCTGCCATGTCACTCACACACACACACACCACTGCCATGATACAGGCCCGCAAGGGTGAAAAGAGTCCATCCAGTAAAAGGAACGGTATCCTTCCAGCGTAGGTGTACGTTACCTGATGCCCACGTGCTGCTGCTGAGACAGCGAAGTGCACCCCCAATGCCTCGTGGAATGAATGGCACCGGCGCCAAGGCCACTCCCTGCTCCCCCAGGGCAGACAGGCTCCTCCGCTCATTCCCAACAGGCTCCCGGCCGGGCAACAGTCAGGGAGCGGCCGAGCCCCTGCGGCCCCCTCTCTCCTGGGTGATGAGGGCAATGATGGTAACAGCCTGCGAGCACTACCCAGCTACCACCAGGGCCCAGCACTGGGCCTAAGAGGGCTTGTCCTCTTAGCTTTCAGCTACAGAGAAAATTTCAGGATCCATTTTCATCAGGAGCTCAGGGAAGGAGGGAAGGAAGGAAAGACGGAAGGAAGGAAGGGAGGGAGGGAGGAAGGGAGGGAGGGAGGAAGGGAGGGAGGGAGGAAGGGAGGGAGGGAAAAAGGGAGGGAGGGAAAAAGGGAGGGAGGGAAAAAGAGAGTGAGGGAAAAAGGGAGGGAGGGAGGGAGGAAGGTTGGGAGGGAGGGAGGGAGGGAGGAAGGAAGGAGAAAACAAGGAAGAGACAGAGATGGAAAGATGGAGAGAGAGATGGAGAGAGAAAGGGATGGAGAGGCTGCCGTGGGGGAGAGACAGGAGATGAGGCGGGAGGAAGGAAACCGCTCTGTGAAGACAAAACAAATTGCGAAATCTAGAAATAAATACTTGTGGCTGAATTCCAGCACAACTGGTTTTTGCTGTCAGTTTGAGGAAATAAAACTCTTATCAAAGGCAAAAAGGTTCAAGGGGAATTGAATATGGCTGGGCTTCACATAAACTAAAAATTACAGGTTTCTACAACCATTTGGATCGGGCAACGCTCCTCTCCCCAGCAGTTTAGGTTTTTACCCCCTTCCCTCTGCATTTTTGACACTGTGAGGATTCCAGAATGGAACCAGAGCAGCCGCAAGCGACCAGCTCAAAGCACACAAGGCGCAGGGCTGGAGAGCAGGTTTGTGGAAACCCAGAGAAAACGCTCTTTATTTGAGGAAAGAAGAGGCTGGCAGGTAGACAAACATTTCAGGCCTTACCCAGGTGCATGGCTGGGGTGGGGCGAGGGTGAGGCCCAGACGAGCCCCGTGGGCCCCTGTGTTCCTATGCACCCAGGTCAACATCCTTTTCTTTAAATGGCTCTGAAAGCCACCGAGGAAGTCCAGTTACCCAGCAAGGGCCACTCAGAGCCACAATTAAGGAGCAACACATGTATTTTCTTCCTTTTGCCACATCAAAAGGCAAGTTGCTGCTCTTAGGGCATGAGACAGAGATGAATATAGATTAATGACACAAGAAGTTCTTGCGGAGGATTGTTATTTCTGACACAAGTACCCAACACCCTCCTCAACCAAACACCTGGCTGCCTGCTTATCAGTAGCATATGAAGTATTCTAGCACATTCCAGCAAGGTCCAGAGAGAGACAGCAGACAGCTGCTGGACTTTTCAACCCTTGGCTGGTCGTCATCACCTCCCATATTTACAAGGTCTTCTGGCAACACACGTTTGAGCCCCAGTTGTATTCATCTACATTAACTGGAAGAAAAGATCTAAGGTTTCCTCCTCAAATCAGAAAAGGCCTCTTCGACCAAATGGACTTATCCAGTCCCAGGGGAGGGGCCAGGAAAAACAGCCAATTTCGTAAGAGGCCAAAGGGCGGCCTGGAAAAGTGAACAGGGAGAGAGGATGAGGCAACCCCACAGTTCCTTGTCTGCTGGGGCCTCTCAGTGTGGCTCCCTTCTTTGTTTGGAAGAGATCTGAATTCCGGCACAGAGGGCACACCCGTGGGTAAACACACACTGGAAAATGTGACTGACATGCAGATTAGTTTAGACCACTGATCCCCACCACTAGTGTGCATGTTTAAAAAGAAAATTAGCCCTATTAAGTTAAAGGCTCATGTGAGTGTAGCCCTATTAAGTTAAAGGCTCATGTGAGAGTGTAGGTTAAATAAGCAATGAAGGCAAGATCCTACCTCTAGTTTAAAACTAACACACACACACACACGTGCACACACACACCAGAAGTTTTCATTTTGAGATACGAAATTATTTTCCTCCCCAAGAGCATCGCGAAAGTAACAGGCTATAAATAATTCAATATAGGTACTTGCCCCTCTCCTCCAATTCTCTCTTTTTTACTTATTCCTTAACTCTATTATTCCCTACTCCCTTCAGACTAGACTTGGCCTCTATTGGTCCACGAGAAATGAGACAAAAGTCAAAACAAAAAGACGAAGCGAGTACTAATAATAATCACTCACATTTAACCAGCACTTGCTATGTAAAAATACTCATACTAGTGTTTAATTTGTATTACAGTGACTCCTTTCATTAGTACGAGATCATAATGAGATGAATCGTCCCGTTTTACAGATTCAGAAACTAAGGCAAAGTGTTTAAGTAACTTATCCAAGGTCACAAAGCCAGTAAGAGGCAGGGCCGGAATTCAAACCCAAGCAAGTTAACACCACTGCACTATACTGCCTCAAAGATGTATTAACCAAAGAAGTTAATTTTTGACTTTTGAGTTACTAAGGGTCCATAAGTTAGTTATACATTGGATTCCCAAGGTTAATGTTAACTTTGTGAGATTTATGCACTGACTTTATACATGATACGACGCAAATCTTAGCAACATACCAAGCTTCCACCACTTAGAGTTAACAAGGGAAAGAATAACAAATTAAGTGTCCTTCTCTCCTAGCTAGTGTTTCTTCCACGGCAACACCTCAGCACTAGTCTTCTGTCTCATCTCCGACTTCTGTACTCACTGAAAATGGCTATTTTTAGATCCTGAAACAAATGTGTTTTAATAATCTATACCAGCATATTTTCTTTCACAGATGAGACACGATAATGGGAATGAAATCGCTTCTCAGGTCGGACCCTAACTTTTAATCTTCAGATGAACTGAACCTTACTAACAGCCCTTTAAGACGGAAGAAATGGTAAATTATATTACAGAATACTCCAATTCCGAAGTTGCACACTGCTCCCCACCCAATGCTCCCTGGTAAACGTCTAAACATTTTATGCCTCTTTGTATTTAGAACACACCTTTCTAAAGTTGGAAGCTAAGTGCATACAAAAAAGATTTTGGGGGGAGGGGGAGGGGCTGAGAGTGGGATGGATTGGGAGTTTGGGATTAGCAGATGCAAACTATTATATACAGAATGGATACACAACAAGGTCCTACTGTACAGCACAGGGAACCATAGTCCATATCCTGTGATAAACCATAATGGAAAAGAATATGAAAAAGAATGTAGATACATATATATGTATAACTGAATCACTTTGCTGTACAGCAGAAATTAACCCAACACTGTAAATCAACTATACTTCAATAAAATAAATTTTTAAAAATAGTTAAATAAATAATAAATAAATAAAAGTGTCTGCATGTCCACAGGACATCTGTAACTGCTAAAAAAAAATAAACATTTTTTCAAAGACAACTTTTATTTTAAAAACTATACTACCAACGTAATATGCTTACCAATGTAAGTTCATTGTGTAAAAGTGTTTCAAACAGTAGAGCATAAATAAATCAAAAGCAAGCGTGCTCCTCCTTCCTCCCCCTCCCCCAGCCCTTAACAGCCATATCCTTAGGTGTCAGTGATGGCACAAAGTGGGGAGGGGCTGCCTAACCTGAGCTCTCTCGAATCCCACCACCTACCCTCACCCCCAACACCCACCGACGTAAAATGACTGTAAATCACACAGGAAGCTGATCGAGAGCACAAACCCTTGAACAAGACTGTCTGGGTTTGAATCCTATCCTCTCCACTTACTAGCTGTTGGACCTTGAACGAGTTAAGTTACATAGCCTCTCCGGGCCTCGGTTTCCACATCTGTAAAGCAAGGATAACAGCAGTACTTACCTCACTGAGTCGTGGTAGACAGGTAAATTGATTACCTGAGCTAATACTTATAAAACAATGGGAACAAGGGCAGGCACACAAGCTCTGTTTGCTGTCTTTTAAGTATATTTTTTAAATAAATTAATAGCCGGTGAATAAAAAGCAACACCATAGAAGCATGTGCCTAAAAGTGTTCAGGCAACTTAATTTATGACAATAAGAAAACTATTAGGAAGAGAGGAAAATAGATTCTGCTTCTATAAATCTACAAGTATCCCACTTACGGGTACACAGAGTCCATTTTTATTAGTCTCCATCTTGGATTTTTGGTTCAAATTGTAATGATCAGTCCCAGATCAGCTCATACATTCGAAGACCAGGTAAAGAAGTGCATTTTTCTAGCTTTCTGTACTCACTATATTGTTACCACTCTATAGCACACAGTTGAGGTAAAAGCAGGGTGCTTGCTATGCAACTACAGACTCTAGACCCCCCTTCAAACAGAATGTACTCTCTTTGCAGCTCCTCAATAAACAAGATGAGCTGCCACTGCCAGTGTGTTTCCTCCCAGACATTTTAGATCCTTGGATTTTTCTCAAGAGACAAATTATATAACTAGAGACACAAAAACTCCTGCTCACTTCAAAAATATTACCAACAAACATTGAGAAAGTTGTTTTCTCTAATATTTATGCACTTCAGAATGAGATTCTGAGAAGAATAATGGCTGAAACGGACAGCTTCAGTGTTGTTTGGCGTACATGTTCCAGCTTAAACTCTCAAAGGAGTAAATATAAATTTTTCCAACGGAAACAACTGCTACAGCATAAAACTATCAGGCTCTATCCACAACAACATTCTATAAAATGTCAAGTCAGTTATAGGAGTAAAGTGTGCTATAAAACAAAATGACATAAATTACAGTATATTTTTATTTGTTGATTCTGAACACAACGACATATAACTATCCTTCCCCAAAAATACTACTGGGATTACTCAAATTCAAGGGTAGGGCATAAAGAATTATTTTCCTCTTTGGTGAGTGGTGTTTCCTTGGTCAAAAGAAAATCTTAGAAGCCAAATAGAAACCAAAGTAATAAATGTGGCAGTGACCTGGACAGAAAGATGATATAGGTTACAGCCACAATTCACATGCATAATACTCCAGGATCCTCAAGTTATAGTTTAGATTACATATATATATATTCCTAAGAAAGAAATATTCTATCTTTAGTTATTTGTTTGAATGGAATTTTGCATTTCCATTTAAAAATCAATTATAATTGTTTTGGGGGGGAAATATGCAAAAATAGAGAAGAAATCATTGCTACATATGAGCAGCCAATTATAAACTGTGATGTAATGAAACTGCCTCAGATATAAAACCTTTAATCTTTTGATCTCTACCATCAATGACTAGGCTTCTAGTACAATTCAGGTGGAAATAATTCAAAGGATAGGATATACTGTTAAGGCATATCCCCTGAAGTTCTTCCATATTACTGAATCCTATCAAATGTATCACCTCTAAACCATTCCATCTCAGAACTGTTTAAGTACTCAGCATTTAGTACATTTATTTTACTCTAACTCTGCAACAGTATTCTAAAATACACGTATTCGTCCTTTACTAAATGTCTATCTCTGTGTGAAGAAGGCATGGAGATACAGAGAGAAATAAGACAAAGTCCTGCCCTGGAGAGAGTTAAGTCTAGCCCAAAAGAGAATCACATAAAGTATGAATTATTACCACCGCTATTATTGATCACTTTTCTGTAAAGCAAAACCAATGCAATAAAGCAGGAAAAATAAGTATCGAAAAAGGAGGTAACATTGTTATCTATGAGATGTCAAATGTTGTTTTTTGAAATATAACAATAAAAACATAAGCCCTAATCAGAGTCTAACGAGGTAATCAAATACAAAATACAGAGCTATTTACATACCAAAAATAATCAGTAAAATTATATGAAGTATGTTCTACTTTTCCAGGTACAGATACGTAACTACAAAATTTTCATAAGAAACAAAAAGGAATATTTGAATAAAAGGATAATTAAATTTAAAAAACTATTTCCTACATGAAAGGAAAAGATATCAATTCTTTTGAGACAACTCAGTTATTCTGAATTTCAATCAAAATACATAAGAAAGTCATTGTTAAAAAATTTAAAAAGAGAGTTTAGAAAAACTGAAAAACAAAAAAGCAAAAATAAAATTTTAAAGGTAATTAGGATTATGAAACATTTAACATTAAACATATTATAAAGCCATATAATTAAAACAGCATGGGATTGGGAAAGAAGGAGACAGGAAAATCAATGAAAATATAAGAATATTGATGATAGTTATAATAGTTATAATAACAGCTATATGCCAAGTGTTTTATATTTAGAACAACTAATTTATCATCCAAATTCAGATTCATTTATAATTGAGTAACATTAACAATAACATAAGCAGAATACTTTTCTTAATAGATGTTCCTATACTTTAATCAGCTTCTTGGTTTTAACTCTTTTACCACATCACCAATAAATTAGGAAAAATGTTGGTCCTAATATTTTTCCTTATTTCATAATACTGCCTGCAATATTCTTCTTCAAAGTTGTATTTTATGATCAATAAATATGAATTTCTGATACCTTCAAATGTCAGTATCTCTGGTCCATAATATTGAGAAAATATACTCTCTACAGGCACTAAAATACCTGTTAGCTACAGCAAATTCCATTAAATGGAGAATATTCTCAATATGATTTTGTACTGCAATGTGTAAATATTTTAGCCCAAATATCTTCAAAGGACATTTTTTTAGTTCCATTCTGAGCACCTTTCTTTGACAAATATTTTTACAAAACAAATAAATAAATTTGGCTTATGAGTCCTTGAAATGTGTGGCATACTACAGATACTGTAAAATCGCAAGCCTTACCAATTTCATTTCATTTCTGTATAGAAGTCACATTATCCGATTTCAAATAGAAGCTTCATCTCCCACTGGTGAAATATTACAAAGCTACAGAATTTTAAAATTAAAACTTATTCACTTTTGAGCTCTCATTATGTAATTTGTTAAGTTATTCCCTTGCGTTTGTAGGGATAAGAATTATAATGTTGTTCCATTTGCAACACTTTTTCCCAATAATTGTAATTTGCTAACAGTTTCCCAAAAAGTTCTGTGCGTGTATATGTGTGTGTGCGCATACCCTCCACCCTTTGACTTATTAGTATATCCAACTGATTTTAAACAAAATGTAACCGAAAGTTAGAGTACTCATTTATAGAAGTTTAATACTATCTTGGAACTCTTATACTGATTTACAAAATAGTTTCTCAAAGTTTCAAACAATTCTGAAATCTAAAGTATTTGTTTGTATCCAATTTTAGCCTCAACTCAAAAATTTTGTAATTTGGTTATCTGTGTATATATAAAAATATTTCTGACTGTTGGTATCTATAGCTTCTATTCAAGTGATATATATTTCAAACTGAACATGATTATGAAATATGGGTTCACCACAATCACTTCCAAGCACATATCTCTTCCACAGGTTTATTTAGTAAAAATAGTTTTACCACCATATATTCTCCACCAAAACTGATATTTATATCATCCCCACAAAAACAAATAATTTTATCTTCAATGTTAAACTCTTTAACAGAAATTCTAATATCATCCATAATAATGTTAGAGGTTTTACCTTCAACAGAATGAAATTTCAAGAGACTTACTTTGATTCCATAAATTGGATGAGAAAAAAAATCTAATTACTATAAAAATTACCCTAACTGATTTCCTATTTGAAGCATCCAATGATACTGATATGAGACTATCATTTACTGTTTATAAAGTATTTGTGTACACACTACAACAATATTAACAGTTATCAATTCACTTCTTGTACATGCTAAAGAAAACACGAGTGAAATTAATTTAGAAAAATAGTCATTTGATCTAAATGAAAAGTCATGCTTCACAGAGTGAAATATAAATGCACATTCTGCAGCTGTGTGAGGCCACGGTCTTCTTAAAATAAGTACTAACTTTGAAAAGTGTGCAGTATTTTTTTGAAAAAATGTATCTCCTTATTTTTCTAAGTTCAATGATTTTACTATGACACCCAAGTAGATGATAAATGTCAAAAACATTTTATGGAAGTAAATGCTCATGGTCAACTTTCTTGAAAATAGAAAATCGGTCAGGGACTATTTCATTAAACAAGTTCTGTTTGTTTTTGTTTTGATAATTTCTGGAAGCCCTGTGACATCATGATGCCTTATTACTTTTTTTTTTTTTTTGGTCACATCGTGCGGCATGCGGGTGATCCCCGACCAGGGATCGAACCTATGCCCTCTGCAGTGGAAGCGTGGTGTTTTAACCACTGGGTCACCAAGGAAGTCCAAGTGCTGGCTTCTTAAAGCTCTTTGTTGCCAAAAGTATTTGTTTACAAAATTTTTTTTTTTAATTTACCAGCTATTAAAAATAAATAATTGTAGATTCATACCATTTAATAAATGAAAAACCCAAAACAACTACTGTTGCAAATAAGAACACTCAGACTACTTCCTTACACTCTGCAACATGATTTCTCAGACTCTATTTCCCATATATTTCATGTAAACTAACCTGAAATTTCCGATGTTTCCCCTGACCCAAACCAGATGGAATTATAGGTCCCTAGCCACTCATCCCAGCGCACACATTCCTTGAAACACAGGGGTTAATATGATGATGCACCTAGAAAGGGTTAGGAGAAAAGAAAAGGGATTATCGCTGGTCATCTTTCAGAGGTCACTACACAGGCATCTCCCACATTACAAGGTAAGACCACACAGAGGGAGAAATAGCACATGAAGTAAAGGTCTACTTATAATAAAGCTTTGTTAAAAAATGAAAAATTTGAGACAAATGTTAAGCTAGATAGGATTCTTGAACAGTAGATATAAAATTAGAAGTATCCCTAACAAACTGATATAAATGGTCACCCCTTTATATCATTATCTTATTTACCCCCTAGAGCATCCCAATTAGATAGTTCCATTATTCCTTCCATTTTCACATAAGAAAACCATGTTCAGAGCTGTAGAGTAACTTATCCAGGGCCATAAACCTTATGTTGGTGGAACCTAATAACCAGAATCCAAACACGCAACTACTATATAATACCACTTCTCTGCAAAATAGAATAGGAAGCATAGAAATAAGCCTTATTTTAAATTACAACTTAGCATACACTAAAGCATTTTTTAAATCAATAATGTGTACGTATTATTCAATAAATAATTCTGGAGCCATAAGTAAATTTTTTAACAGTCAAATCAAACCCCTGTCTCACACCATACACTGAAATAAACTAAGACAGATTGAGAGTTGAATAATTTTTTTAAAAAGGAGAGAAAAAGAAAAAAGGGAAGGAAGAGAAGAAAGAACTGGATGAAACCATAAAGCAATGATAAGGAAAAAAATATGTGTTGGGTGGAAAACTCTAAGTTTCAGAGAAAGTTAGAAAACATAAATAAAAAGATGAAGAACAAAGATGAGATTAATTACCCTGAAAATACTTTATATAGAATATTTAAAAGGAAAAGAAAAGTTTGGAAAAATATTAAAATCCATAATGTAAAAAGGTATCTTATAAATCAATAATATTAATACAAACATCATATTTTTTAACTCAGTATATAACACAAATAGGTAAATCACAGAAGTGCTACAAATAGCCAAAACCCAAAGGATGTAGAAAGTGCCATTTTATTAGTTTTGGAAGAATAGCATATTACCAGAATTCTATATACCATCTTTCACCTAGAAAACTAATTGTCTATACTAAAAAGGGAGGAGGATTAGTTTATTCGGTGTTGGCCCTGGTGCTATGAAGTAGAAACTGCCAAAGCTTCTTATGTCAAACAAATTGGTGACACAGCCAAGAGAATGTCAATGTTCACCATCCTTTGATCCAGTAAATCCACTTACAGAATTTATCCAAAGGAAATAATGAGAGATGCAAATAAATTTATGTACTAGAATGTTAACTGCAGCACTATTTATAGTACCAAAAGCCTGGAAACAATGTAAACATCCAACGAAAAGAGAAAGGTTAAATAAATTATGGCACAGCATAAAAAGTCATGCTTACAGAGAATATTTAATGATACCAAAAAATGTTCATGATATGTTAATATATAAGCAGGAAATGAAAGTGTTCAATCTCACCTGCATGT
This sequence comes from Balaenoptera musculus, assembly GCF_009873245.2. Classification (NCBI taxonomy): domain Eukaryota; kingdom Metazoa; phylum Chordata; class Mammalia; order Artiodactyla; family Balaenopteridae; genus Balaenoptera; species Balaenoptera musculus. The sequence continues at coordinate 84,962,138 of NC_045795.1, forward strand.
ATCTGTTCATACAAATGGAAAAAAGATTAGGTTTAAATATACTAAAGATATTAATATAAACTCTTTTTCTTTTTCTTTTTAGAAACATGTATCACTGGATCTCGATCTAAAATGGTATTTTTATATTTATACAACTGATTTGTTTATATCCTGTGCATTTTTTAAGATTTATTTTTTATTGAGGTACCATTCGTTTATATGATTATATAAGTTTCCTGTGTACTAAATTATATTTCTGTATACCCTAATGTGAGCTCACCACCAAAAATTTAGTTTCCATCTGTCACCATACCGTTGATCCCCTTTACCCATTTCACCCTCTTGCCTGCCCCCTCCCTCCCTAGCCTTCTGGTAACAACTACTCTATTCTCTGTATCTAAGTGTTCATTTTTGTTTCATTTGATTCATTATTTTGGTCTTTTCATTTGTTTTTTTTATATTCCACATATGTGTGAAATCATACAGTATGTGTTTTTCCATCTGACTTATTTCACGGAGCATAATACCCTCAAGGTCCACCCATGTTGTTGCAAACGGCAAGATTTCATCTTTTTTACGGCTGAGTAGTATTCATATATATATATATACACATACCACATCTTCTTGATCCATTCATCCATTGACAGGCACTAGGTTGTTTCTATATCTTGGCTATTTAAACTCTTTTCTTATGGGTGAGGGCTATACCAGGAAGTTTCATAAAATCACAATTCTCCAAGTTGGGCATATCACAAGAGTACCTTTCTGAACACGTAACTGGAGAATTACTAGCTTATTACCACATGGATGGGAGAGGAAAAATTGGAATTCGTAAGATGTAGGTCTGGGGGAAAAATAACTAAATGCTGGCATATCTCCATATTACCTTCCACCCCTGAAAGAGTCAACTTATAACTTTCCCTGAAAAACATCTGATTATTAAAAAAAAGCAAAAAGTCCATTATGTCCCCAAATTATTGTGCACAGCCCAACATATCAACCCCACACTTACAGTTCTTAAAGCTATGCAAAAAGCTGTGAACCAAAAGCTAAGGAAACAAAGAAGAAATCCTTCTGCTTGGCTTATTCTGCTGTAAGACACACAGTAGGGAAGCAGCTCTGAGGCTGACCACTGACGTTCAACTGCCCATCCCACCTCCACGGCAGAGTGAGAAGAGGTTGAGAAGGTTCTAGTGCCAATCCTGCTTCTCACTTTCTGCTCTTCAAGTTCTTTATTCATACAATAAAAGGTACAGATAACAAAGATACCTTCAGTTTTATACATAAAATTAGGAAAGAATGGCTTTGCCCATGCTACTCCTTTAGCCTGAAACGTCTGTTTCCCATTCCCACGGCATCTCCTTAGAAACCTGTATTCTTGTAGGCAAAGCAGTCTTGGCGTTGCCAACTAGATTTTCACTCTCCATTCCCATCTTCCTCCTGAAGGCGATCTTCACGTGATTCAGACATGCACCCTTCTCCCACAGGACCCATGAGCCCCAAGGAAAGCTGGCCCCGTCCTTACCCAGAGGTGGGCATGAATGATGACCATGATTGGTTTAGAAGCCTAGGCTAAAGGCAATAAAGGAATGACATCTGTCTGGTTATGGGAACGGGCAATTCCGGCTAAGACAGCAGGTAGGAAGTTTGCTGGGAGGCTGCTGAGAAGGCAGTTTCTCACTCGCCAAAGATGGTACCTGGACCAGACAGCCTCTCTCTTCCTCTGGATATTGTGGCAGTCAGGACTCGCTACAGCCATCTTGCCTCCAAGGTAATGACAGTGAATCACTGAGAACTAAACCACTGGATTCAGCTAGGCCTAAAGGCTACCCTACCTCTGAACTTCCAAGTTAAATGAGCTAATGCTTCCCCTTACCATTTGAGCCAGAATGACTAAGGATTTCTGTCATGTGTGAATGCACACTTCCTAACTTGTAGAATGGACAATTCTCCAAGCAAACATCATTTCTTATTCTTCCATAAACAGAACCTTGGTTTTCCCTTTGGGAATCACGCCTCACCCACTCTCAGTTCCCATGGTCTAGGAGGGATTGACCCCTCCCCACTCTAAGGTCCAGGTTAGGCAGTGAAGCAAATATGGCCAGGCAGAACACTGGGTCTAACTGATTGGAAGGCTGTTACATTAACCTACTGGGCCAGTGAGGGGCCTGTGTAAGCCTCCTGCTAGAACCATGAGGAAAGAAAAACTCCTGTTCTGCTGGAAATGCTTACATGGTAGAATATAAGCCTAGGTCTGCTGGTAGCCATCTTCCCCAAAAGAGAAATGAGATGGCTAAGAATAAAGGAATCAATGGCAGAGCAAGGACAAGAGATGGAAAGAGACAGCCAGCTCTCTGACAACAGTGTTTTAGCACCTGGATCCATCTGTACCTGAAGCTAATCACCACCAGACTTTTCAGTTACACAGGCCACTGAATAATCTTCTGTTTCTTAAAGTCTGAGAAAATCTTCTGCTCCAAGTCCTCCCATACCTTGTCACCAAATAGCCACCGTCACCATGCACCGTGACTGTAAGTCTGACTCCCCCATACACAGTGAGCTTCTGCAATAAAGATCATGTTTTTCATCCTTTATCTTCTATACCTAGAGAAGAACCTGGCTCGTACCACCGGGTATGGTACTTGAAGCAAATCGTTAAAATCCACCCAGCTTCATTTTCCTATTTTCAAAAACAAGATGGTTAATCACAACGACAACGAAAAACAAGTGTTGGGGAGAATGTGGAGAAATCGGAAGCCCCATACATTGCCAGTGGGAACGTAAAGTGGTGCAGCTGCTTTTAGAAACAGTTTGGCAGCTCCTCAAAAGGTTAAGCCAAAAAGGTACGATGGGATGCAACAATTCCACACCAGAGTATATCCCCAAGAGAATTAAAAACATGTGCCAACACAAAAACTTGTGTATGAATGTTCATAGTACCCTTATAATCACAAAAGCCAAAAGGGAAACAAGTCAAGTGTTCATCAATGGATGAATGGTATAGCTACACAGTAGAATATTGTTCTGCCATGAAAAAGAATGACTTACTGATTATGCTACAACATAGATAAATCTTAAGAAACACTGTGCTAAGTGAAAGAAGCCAGACACAAAAGGTCACATATTATATGATTCTATCTATATGAAATGTCCAGAATATCTAAATCTATAGAAATAAAAAATAGATTAGTTGTTGCCCCGTGCTGAGGGGGTGAGGAGGAAATGGGGGGAGGGGGTATGAATGCTAAAGGGTATGGGATTTCTTTTGTAGGAGGTGAAAAGTCGATTGTGGTAATGGTTATATAACTGTGTGAATATACTAAAAACCACAAGTCAGTACACTGTAAATTGGTGAATTTATGAATTATATCTCAAACTTGTTACCAAAAAAAAAAGTCAGTTGAATCAGATGGTAACCAAGGTCCTTGCCACCATGACCTGCTACAGTATTTTAGGCGACATAGGAAAGGTCTAGCTATGTGACTCTGGGCAAGCTCTCAGTCTCTCTGTAACTCAATTTTCTTATCTATAAAATACCCTCCTGGTAAGGTTGTTGTGAGGACAGAATGAACTACATATAAAAGCATTACAACTGTACCTGCACACACTAATCATTTTGCATGCTCTGGCATTTGCTGACTAGCCCCTTACACGTGGTCCCAGACACACTCAAGGCAAATCAAATTCTATTCCATGAAAGTCACCATCATCAAGCACCAGTGTGTACCTTGTGAAGTATTTTCATTCACTACCCCTCTAACTTAGGAAATTACAAAGATGTATTCCCACATCAGTTTCACTTTTTCTTTCTCCTGGAGGGTGGAGAAAGAAAGAATGAAAATGCAAATAAGTTACGGCAAGTAGCAAGCAAGCGTCTTTTCACCCTCCACTTGCAAAGTCAACGCCCTATACCCAACTGCTATAAACTACTTCCATGTGTCTCCATCCGAGGCGAAAAGGAAAAAGGGCCAAATGTTCAGGCCTGATGATAGGAGTTTGGGTTTAAAACCAAGACTCTCCAACCAAGTCTCAGTTTTGGGTGTCTGCCCCCAGGCTGTCAAGAGATGGAAGGATTTGAAAGAGTTCTACGTGAGTCTTCTCAATGGTTGTTTCTGCCTGGTTAGGGAAGGAGTAATAATAATCATTACGGGCATAATCAAGACAACCACAGTAGCTCCTATGATTTATTGAGGGCTTCCCATCTTCTAGACTCTCTGCCCTGTTCCAAGCGAATTACATGCATTAACTTATCTAAGTCTCACCACTAGCTTTATGTGGTAGGTACTATCATACCATTTTGTGGGTAAAAAAACTGAACCACAGAAATGTTAATAACTTGTCCAAGGTCACGTGGCTGACAAGTGCCGGTCTGGAGATGTGAACCAGACTGATTCAGTATCCACTACAGTATCCACTGTATCACATGTTGGGTTATTAGATTCTCGACTAGGCACAATGAAACTGCTGCCTCCAAGCATTAGAATAATAGGAGTTCGTATTATCTTTCTTTTGTTGAAGGTTTAGGACGTGCTAGACATTGGTGTAATGTGAATTATCATCACAAATCCCTAATTGGTTCATATTATCACCATCGAACCATTTTACAGAAGTGCAAACTGAGGGTAAGAAACCTACCCAAGATCACCAAACACTAAGAGACCACACTGAGACTCGATGTGGTTCTGCCTGGTTCAGAGACGATGCACGTCAGTATGGGAATAATTTGTTTTTTTCTGTTGGTGGAGTTGGGTCTTCCTTGGGTCTTCCTCAAACGGGAAGTTGAACAATGACTTGGGGCCCCACAGATACGTGATGTGGCACTCCAGAACACACTCCTTTATCTTTGATTCTCCTTTTATTGGTACTTCCCTCCCAACCAAGTAGTCGCCCTGCCCCAGCCCCAATCCCATCCCTTCCTTTAGGAGCAAAGGGAAGAGAAGAAGTGTGGCTCTGGCACATGCCTTTTTCTGGAAAATATGGGAATGTGAGCAGAGTGAGGCTGGGGAAGTGAATGAAGCAGACAGGCTGACCGTGCGAGAAAAGGTGGGAACAAACCAGAGAGGGAGGGTGTGTGTGTGTGTGTGATTGTGGCCAAAGAGTGGCTGTGAAGAATCAAGCTAAACAAGAAGAAACAAAGTTGTGGTCAAGTGGAGGACGGGGGCAGAGCTCTAAAGGCTCCGGCTCTTCCGTGGAACTAGAGAAATTATTTGAGATGCCCTCTTACCAAAAGCAGGAAATGGGTGGGCATCTTACACATAGCACCTGGCGACCCGCTTCTGGGTTCAACAAAGAAATACATGTGGAGTAGCTCCTCCACAACAGTGGGCCATGCTGGGCAAATTTTATCCAATTCCATGCATGTCCAAGGGCTCACTACATGCAAAGATGATCATTTGGCCAAAGACAAAGAGAGAGACCTTCCCGGCCACACAGGCAAGGCAGCCATGGTCTCTCCCTAAACCCTCCAGGACAAAGAACCAAATTAAACCTTAAAGACAACACTTTCTTTACATATAACCATCGGGCTACCCAAATACTTAAACATTTGGAAAGCTTTGTATTCTAGCCATGGGTCTTCAGCTTCCAAATTTTTCTACATGTCAGAATATGGAGCAATATGCAATGTAGTCTCAAACTCAGAGGAGACTTTTAAACTACAGAGACATGGTGCCAGTTCATTTATGAAAGATACCTTCCCTGCTCTCAAGAGGTACGGCCTCAAAGATAATGTGAAGTGCCAACAGACAAAATGGCAACTGCAAGCCTGTGCCTCTGGACGAGTGAAGCTGTGTTGAACACCCTCTCTGAGAATGAGGGCTTTCCTCTCTCTCACCCTTCCTAAGGAGCAGGGCAAGTTGGTGCCAAACTGCCGTATGACTTCACTCTCCGTAATCCCCGTGGCACGTGGAATACTCACAGCATGCCAGATTATCAGTAAGGTGATAACACTTGTATATTATACCTGCCTGGCACAATTTGAATGAGGCTCCCTTGGGCCGCCTAAGGTTTCGCTTCCTGTTTTCTGCACCTGCACCAATTTCGGAAGCAAATAAAAACACCAGACAAAACCATATTTTAGGAGCTTATTCAAAAGCCAAGCGATCAAACCAATGCAATCAACACAAACTCCAAAACACACCAACGAGGTGATTAACCTGAGGTTCAGACTCACTCCATGTAGGCGAAGTAGGCCTCCTTCGGGTTTTTTGTGATCTCTGCAAAGTTCCGCATCTTGTATCCGTCTTAGCTATTTAATGTGACTTTTAACCAGTAGGTAGAATAATCACAATCGTAAGCGCTAACGTGCATACAGCTCCTTCCTATACTTATCAGGCACCATGCATCACATTCTACATGGATTATATCTCATTAATCCACACAACAAACGGATGACGTAATTTCTATTATTACATCCTCTTATACACACACACATATTTAGGAAAGATGAAGGCAAATTAGAAAGGTTAAGAGGCTTTAAGTCACCCAACAAGTGTTAAAAAGCCTCTTTAAACCCAAGTCTGCTGAACTCCAGAGTCCCTGCCCTTAACCACCAAGCCACAGTATGACCGACACCCGTACGGCATTGATCGGGATTTGGATACACCCTTAACTAGAGCCGAATGCCTGGTCAGTGTCCTTAGAATTAATGAAACTCTTTATCACTAGAGTTAATGGCTTTCGCAGAGGTGTTTTTCTTCTGTTTCATTTCTTTCACGTTTAGAAGTGGGGATTTATATTTCCGTGAACAGGACCAACAATCCTTTCGGACAGTTAGTTCGTGCCGTTTTGGGAGGACGGACGCTGAAAACAGGCAAGGAAAGAGATCAAATCATCCACCAAGGGGTCAGGGGCTGTGGACATCAATGTCTTGTCACTCGTCCCTGATGGAGCATTAGGGGTAAAAACAGGATAAGAAATGACAGCTTCCTGGACTTCAGACTGCCATTCAACATCACTCAAAAGGCAGCATTCCCTGGAGAGGCCAAGAATACAGCAGGCATTCAAGCAATTCCCTATCAGCACCTTTTTAACAGGAACTTACTATTAAGATATTTTCTTCTGTTTTTTTTTTTTTTTACCAATTCATTGTGTAAAATTCACTGTGTAAAACAGTCTTCACCAAATACATATATTTGGGGCGGGCAGGGGAGTTGTGTGCCCACAAGAAGCTAAACAGACTCAATAAGAAATTCAAATCAAGAATTGTTCAAGACGACACCTGCCTTCTGGCCTAATGGAAAAATCAATCTGTCAGGTTTTAATTAAGTGCTCAGGCTAGAAAGAAAAGGCGGCTGCTTATACTTGGTATACTACCTAGTGGAGTGTTCATAGGCAAAATGCGAACGAAAGCCCTATTTGTTACAGGAATGGTAACTATGTGTATAGATGACTCATTTGCTTCTGGGCAGCCATATATTTAGTAAATAAAAGGTGGAACTAGATGAATCCCATAAGCTTGTTGACAAAGACCTCTGTGAATAATGACCTTCGGGAGTCTAAATGATGCTGTGTTAGAACATCTAACTGAGAATGTGCACAAATAAGCTGGGGAGACAGGGGATCAGGAAATGATGCTTTCTCGCCCAGCAGTAATGTCGGGTCAATAAAACAACAAGTGAGGAATACGTAAATCAACGAGTGAACGTGTGAATGAATGAGTGAGTAAATGGAGGAATCCATATGTTAATTCCATGATGTTCAGTAAAATAACTTACTTCTCCACTGTATGTTACACAGTCACTAAGAAATACACAAACACCCACGTCCCTCATCCACCACGATGGAGACGGTTAAAAGTTCTGACCAATCCTGTCTGCATACAGGTGTGGCCGCATAGATAGGAAACAGCTCTGTTAACACGGTTCACGACCACCGTGGGGAATTAGTTGGCAAAAGTGCGGAACCCCTTCCCAACCGGCTAAGCGCACAGCCAGCTCATTCTCCAACCACCCTGGCAGAGGTGGAGAAATAGAGACATCGAAAAGGGTGCGTGGATTACAAGTTAATAACTGGTTTGCACGCGGTTAGCCGTCCTGAGCAGCTCTGTTGTTCCCCTAGGAACTCGACACCAGACACCTTGCCAGGGAAAAATAACACAGACAGACGACGTAAACACATTCAAATCCCAAACCTGACTATAAAACCCTTGTGTAGTCTAACGTTTGACCCAACTAAAGTATCATGTCCAGTCCCTTTAGTGTTAAAATTAAGGTTGTTGAGAAAATTCAACAGGCAATCTGGGAAATCGCCGGATAGGAAGGCTCTGATGTCCACAGCCTCAGACTGTCAGGGGGGCAGGAGCCAGACAGGGCATCACTCACAGGAACTTATTTTCCCTTCCTTTCCTCCTTCCCTACCAGACCTGCAGGTGGGGAAGCTGATGTCCTTCTCTATGGAAAAAAAAAAGCAGCTCTAGGCCCTCAATTGCTTCTGAAAGAGCAGCCTCTTTTTTTTTTTTTTTTTTTTAATTTTTATTGGAGTATAGTTGATTTATAATGTTGTGTTAGTTTCAGGTATACAGCAAAGTGAATCAGTTATACATATACAGATATCCAGTCTTTCTTTTTTTAAGATTCTTTTCCCATATAGGCCATTACAGAGTACTGAGTAGAGTTCCCTGTGCTATACAGCAGGTCCTTATTAGTTACCTATTTTATATATAGTAGTGTGTATATGTCAATCCCAATCTCCCAATTTATCCTTCCCCTCCTTATCCCCTGGTAACCATAAGTTTGTTTTCTACATCCGTGACTCAGAAAAGACAAATATCATACGATATCGCTTATATGTGGAATCTAAAAAGAAAAGGGTACAAATGGACTTATTTACAAAACAGAAGTAGAGTCAAAGAGCAACCTCTCAAAGGCGGCGTACAGACACTGGTGCCACCCTGCTTCTGGCAACCTTTGGCTTCCTAAGAAGGCCACAGAGACATGGAGAGTCCCTCCCCCAGCCTGGCCCCCTGGGGGCTCCTAACAAACTCATCATACCCCTCCCCAGAAAAACACGTGCACGCCTTCTCCCTGGGCTCCCAGAAACGGCCCCTGTGTCAGCTCAAACACATCCTCCCAGCATTCACAGCCTTCTCAAACCGTCGCGTGCCATTGTGTCAGGAAGAGCTACTGTGCCCGAAAGAAGAGGGAAGGACAGCAGAGGCCCATGGGGAGAGAAACGTGGGGAATGTTGGAGGGAAGCAAGAAAGCATGGGAGGGGAAGTTTTTAAATCTTCCCAACTTTTGCTATCATACCTTTTAAAGGAGGGAGTGAACTGCCAAGACCAAGTTCTAAAAAAACCACAAATTTAGATAACAGGAATCACTCTTATTAATAATAAACCATCACCAAAAATCAAGTGTTTATGACAAGCCAAAAGCTCTGTTAAGTGCTCTGCATACATTTGCTGATTTATGCCTCCTGTCGGTCCAAACCCCAGCACCATCACTGCCACTAACATACACTGAGTCCCAAAGACTCAGTCACTCACTCAGGACACCTAAGCTACCGAGGGGCAGAGGATCCGTGCGAATTTCAGGAGAGAACAAAAACCACTTGGCCCAAGGTAAAACATTCCAGAGTCATCCCATTATGTTGAAATTCTACAACTTGGTAAGGCAGAAAAAAAAAAATCCCTTCTTTTTTTTCAAACCCTGTTGAACTTGAACCACCTTAGAGAAGTGCATTTAATCTTCATCAGTAAGGATGTCCCGACCATCTGAAGCAGAAGTACAACAGGCCACAAAATGAATTTTGCATTTTGTGCGGCTTGAGCCAATCACATCTCCACGACATAGGGCCTGGTTCGCTGTGGTTCCTGAAGGCGATCCACCCATGCACCTCCAGACAGAATCTGCTTGTTTAATAATTAACACTTTAGGGCTTCCCTGGTGGCACAGTGGTTAAGAATCCGCCTGCCGATGCAGGGCACACGGGTTTGAGCCCTGGTCTGAGCCCTGGACCTGGAAGATCCCGCATGCCACAGAGCAACTAAGCCCGTGCGCCACAACTACTGAGCCTGCACTCTAGAGCCCGAGAGCCACAACTCCTGAGCCCACGTGCCACAACTACTTAAGCCCACGTGCCACAACTACTGAAGCTCGTGCCTCTAGAGGCCCGTGCTCCGCAACAAAGAGAAGCCACCGCAATGAGAAGCCCGCGCACCGCAACAAAGAGTAGACCCCGCTCACCGCAACTAGAGAAAGCCCGCGCGCAGCAATGAAGACCCAACGCAGCCAAAAATAAATAAATAAAATAAATAAATTTTAAAAATTAACAAGAGCAAAAACTCTTTTCTGAGGCTGCCTTCAGATTTTAGGTCCAGCCGGCCTCTCCCAGGATGAAGCCAAGGGCGGGTGACAACGAAAAGCAATGAAGGTGACAGGCAGCAAAGGTACAGTCAAAGGATCAAGACACTGGGAGAAGGCCTAGAGAAGAAAAAGACAAAGAAGGAAAAGAACAGCACAAACAGGACTGGCTTCCCTCACAGGAAGCCAGAGAACACCCCGTGCACAGGATGACCAGTATTTTGCACTCAATGGATCTTACAACCCAGGAAGAGGAATGTGCTTTCACAGGGATTTGCAACCCAATCTGGGTTCAGTAATAGAGAGAAAGCCAAGATCGCTGAGTGAGCAGCATAGGAGAGGCTCAGCCTGCCACGTCTGTCCCAGCCCTGTCCTCCTGTCTTGCAGGAGAGGAAACCTTGGTACAGAAAAGCAAAGCCCTTCAAGACAGTGTATGAATCCCAAGCAGGGCCAGCTTCATGGGGGTGTGACCTGTGCAGTCACACAGGGCCCCGTGCTCTGAAGCGCCCCAACTTGGCTTAATGTTTTGCTGTCACCATCTTGAAATTCTTAATATTTCACAGTATTTCACAAAGAACCCCCCATTTTAATTTTGCACCGGGCCCACAAATCACATAGCTGGTCCATTCTCACTTTTAGTTTGATGTTTGAATTTTCAAAAGTTTCACGAGACTTGGATTTTACTTCTACTTTTTTTTTTTTTTTTTTTTTTTTAACAGATAACGTGTTTCACAGGCTATTTACACTCTAGGTAACCTGGCTTGGTTGTCACAGATTCTCAAAAGTTGATATTTAATACATACAGCAAGCGAGTCTTCACCCCACACCTAATCCATGCCCCAACCTGCAAACCAAAATGTGCTTAGTACGACCATCAGAGCCCATGGAAAAGGAAAGATGTCACTAGTGGGTTTCCTGGAGAAATAATGGGACCCATGCACTTCTAACCTTGAAGGATTGAGAAAATCTGAACCACTCACTAAAACTCAATTCCAGATCCTCAACCTTATCCTATTTCATTCACAATATACACCTCCCAAACATGTACACACGCAAGTGTATACACACACAGGTATAACACGTGTATCCAGAGAAAAATCTTACAGCTCCAGATGCCTGTATGTACTCCTGGTCTCATATACGTTACAAACATGAGAGAGACAGGTTGGTCCTGATGGTGCTGTCTTCAAATGGGGTTTCTTTGCAGAGGAAGAAAATATAAATGCATACACTGGATGACCAAGTACAGGTACACCTCAAAGACATTTCAGGATCAGTTCCAGACCACCAAAATAAAGCGAGTATCACAATAAAGCAAATCACATAAATTTTTCAGTTTCCCAGTGCGTATCAAAGTGATGTCTACACTAGACTATAGTCTAGTGTGCAATTGCACTCTTGGTGTTGTACGTTCTATGAGTTTGGACAAATGTACAATGACATGCCTCCACTATCACGGTATCATACAGAGTATTTTCACTACCCTAAAAATCCTCTGAGCTCTGTCTATTCGTCTCTCCCTCCCCCCACCCTGCAACCACTGATCTTTGCATTATCTCCACAGCTTTCCCTTTTCCAGAATATCATATAATTTGGATTATACAGTATATAGCCTTTTCAGATTGGTTTATTTCACTTAGTAATATGCATTTAAGGTCCCTCCATGTCTTTTTGTGGCTCAACTGCTCATTTCTTTTTAGTGCTGAATAACATTCCATTGTCTGGATGTACCATAGTTATTATTTATCCATTCACGTACTGAAGGACACCTTGGCTGCTTCCAGGTTTTGGCAATTATGGACAAAGCTGGTATAAATATTCACGTGCAGGTTTTTGAGTGGACGTTAAGATTTTAACTGCTTTGAATAAACACCAAGGATCCAGGATTGCTGGATCGCCTGGTAAGAGTAAGCTTGGTTTTATAAGAAACCACCAAACGGTCTTCTAAAGTGACTTACTATTTTGCATTCCCACCAGCAGTGAATGAGAGTTTACTTTTTAAAACACTGTTTCTGAGGTATTCATTCTAAGACTCGCCCCAACCCAATGACTAAGGGTCTTTCACACAGCACAATGGAAGTTCAAGGGAAACATTCCATCCTTTTAAGCCTCTACTCAGCCCCCTAACACACGGTCCATGGTCAGGTTCCTTGGGATTTCCCCATTCTGAAGGCGAAGCTGTCCAGTGAGCCAGGCTCTGTGACCACCCATGATCTGAATTACACACAGGTGTTTGAAAATACAGAGGGATCCAGCATAATTAAGAGCATTAAGCAATCATCTCAGCCCAAGGAGGCAGCTGAAGAAAAAAAGAACAGAGTTTGGGCAGCACTTTGGGAAATAAATTCCACAGCCTTTCACCAAGTTGAAATCTTGGCTTTGGCCACACATGAAAATGAGCCTGACCTGGTCTGAGCTCCCAGTGGACATCTGCCGGATCACAAAAGTTGACCCAACTGGCCTGCTTTCCCAACGAAAAGGCCACCGCTGGAATGGCAGATGGTATGGCTGGTAAGACCCAACCAAGGATGGACAGGACTGTGGAAAGGAAAATGGCAGAACACAGCTGGCCAAGCCAGGATGGGGGTCTCTGCTATTAAGAGAACCGCTTTTACACTGCGTTTTCAAAAAATAACATCACAGCGGCCTTTGATCTGATTTTCTTCTTTTATAGACTTCCATCACCCTTTCTTTACGTCCTATAAAACACAGCTAATTACTCTTTTATTTTCTCTCTTATCACTTGGTACTGCTGTGCAGTAGTAAAAGGACTGCTCACTCTACCCAGGGAAGCATGTCTTTTAGGGAGAAGTGCGTTAGAAACCCCTTTGCAACAAAGGAGGCGGCACCAGTGTTTTCCCCCAAGGTTTCAGGAACCTGGAGAAAGATGTTAAGTTACAAGGATGACTTCTCCTTCAATAAACCGTTACCAAGTATAACTTTATTTGTTATGAGAAACTCAAAAAATTTTTTAAATTAAAGCCATTGTTTAATGGGCAACACTGACTCTAATGGGCCCTGTTTAACACACACCCGCCTTTTAAAAAGAGCGTTGTCCAAACATTTCCCCTTTGTTATATTTTTCTCCATTCTTGAGGGAAACACTATCTACCTTTTACACTCATTTTGTTTAACATCCCCAGTCATTTATGCTATTTACTGAGTACCTGATATTCCTAATAAAATGTCAGTACAAATATCCAAGTTGCCTAGGAGGAGAAAAAAAAAAGTTTTCCCACCCTTCCCTGGCTGGTGAAGGTAAACATTTCTATGGCCCGAGTCAGTCAGCCACTAGGCTGACACAAATGCCTTTCATCTTTCCTCTGAAATTACAAAAGATGATCGTTTTACTCAGCCATAAGCCTAACTAAATCGATACTCTGTACACATCAGAATTAAATATGTTCTCTCTGCTCAAAATGAACAGTGTATTATTTATCACTAAATTTAATGACAAAAAAAACCTGATAACTCTCTCCGATTATACCACTGATTTCATCTAGTTCCGCATCATCGATTCTTTTGGTCATTAGCATAATCACAGAGCACCAGCTCCGGCTTAGGCAGCAAGTTTGATAACAGAGCTGAAAGGAGACACACACTATTTTAAAAACATGTTCCGATTTTCATCTAAGTACATCTTTATTTATGTGGCTATCTTACCATAAAGATGCCAGTCCTTGAAAATATGCAGAAATCACTTTCTACTCTGAAGAACAAGGTGCTTATATCATAACAAGAATACAGAAGTATAAAGTGCCTGTTAATTAAACATCGCTTTTTAACTTGCTACCCTGCATATGTAACTGTGAAGTTCTAAACCAAGTCTTTAAAATTAGAATGAGAAAATGGCTAGGATCCTTCAAATGAATGCCTCGTCTGTTTTTTTGTTTTTTTGTTTTTCTCCTTCAATGTAAGAGATCAGCCACTTGATTTATTATTTTTTTGAAATCAAATTCCCTGGTAAATGTTTGACTTTAAAGCTTTTCCCTCCCCCCCCAAAACAAAACAAACAAACAAACAAAAAAACACTGGTAAATGAGCACATTATGAAGATGTGGCCAGGACTGACAGTTTCACATCCATCCTACATTTTCAATGTACAGGACTGCAGAACGCTGCTGGGTTTTAAATTCAAGCGTGAAGAGCTTGTCTTGAATTAATATTCAGCACTTTAAAAGGTTCACATGGAAAAATGAATAAACTACAGCCACATGTATTCATATGAATGGATTTTACTAACGGTACTGAACAAAAAGTATCAAGTTACTACAGAACACAAATAGGGGGATACCATCAAAACACATTTTGAACATGCAAAAGGAAACCCTGTATTTGGGGGAATACAATCATATGTATTAAAAGTATAATGAAAGCCATGGGGAGGAAAACAGCCAGCTGAGAGCAGAGGTCACCTCCAGGGTAGAAGGACTGGGCTAAGATATGCCAGGAGCCTCTTCAACTGGATCAGAAATACATTCTTTCTGAAGCTAAGCAACAGGTACATGGGGGCCCACTGAATTATTCTCTGAATTACACTTTTTTGGTGTCTTACACATTTCATAACAAAAATCGAAAGCTGTAAGCGCGTAGTTTTAAGAGAAATTGCTTTGTAAATATCTGCCAGATTTCTTTCCTCAAAAGTCTCTCTCAACTCACAGATCAAAGTGCTTGAGGCCAAGGCATCGCATTTTATTCAACAATTGGGGCACTTGTTACACTACTAAAACCCCCATATAAAATCCATTTGCACCATTTTCAAAAGTCTCACAACTACCTTGAAGAAGTTCCCCACCTCAGTACTCTGCCAGGGGAAAGTCCTCTCTGACACAGAGATGATTTCCGTAGCTAGTAAAAGCCACTGTCCTGCTTCCTAATTGAAATAAACAAAAACAAACACAGAAACGACATCTCTCTTTAAGTATCTTCTAAATTTTGAGTTGATGCAAATACATGCACAGGAAAAATAAGCTAGAATCACATCTTATGTATGATCTGGGGACAAAGGGGTCTAAGGTGAATGTTTTGCCAGATGGGGAGTTGATTCCTCCCCCCGCACACACACACCCTATCCACGACGCCATCCCCATCCCAAAATATTTAAACCTTGTGCTGCTGTTGCCTTAAGGACAGTAAGACAAAAGGGAGAAGCACCCCCAGTCAGCGGTGAGGATGACTTGCTCCTACAAGTATAAGAATTTGTTGTAAGCTCACCCAAGTTAGGACGGCGCATTTACTGTCAACAGGCCATCATACTGCAACGAAAGCCATTATTTAGAAAATAAGATGAACACATTTAAGTGACTGAACCCTTCCCTAAGCCCAGAGAAGGCATGCAAAACAACGGGTCTGCAACAACACGCCTGACGAAGCCCCTAAGAGAAAACCCGAGATTGAACCATTTGCCACTGTAATAGACTATCTTCTCCAAAATTATTGACAGTTGGATGTGGACAGCGATATTCTCTAAAGAGGGCCCACCCAACCCTCCCTTCTCAAGGTTCAACTAACTTTCTTCCAAATAATTAAATGCGGCAAACTTTCTATTAGAAAATTTCTGTAAGACGTCACTAGAAAGGGTCCGTCATTGATTCCCTAATGATAAATCAGTTAATTACTTAATCTTTCTTAATGAAATGATTAACATCTTTTCAACAAACAAGGCAGAGGGATTTAGCATCACGCTGTAGATTTCATCCACTGCTGACAGCTGTAGTAAGACCATGCGGCCTTGACGATGCACCTTCTATTTTTTCAACCAGTCCCGTTTTTCATCTTTTATAGAAACCCTCCATGCAAAGTTAGAGACACTCTAGTTTTAAAACTTGGCCCATCAGAGATTGTTATTTAAGCCCTTCAGGGTCTGAACAGAAATAAAAGAACTTTGTATTACAGGGATATTCCAAATGCCACCCAAACCTAGAGCCCAAGCAACTGTGAAGTTCAAAACATAGAAACAATTGCCAACTTTTTGGTATCTATTAAAATGAAGCCACACCCAAAGTCAAGTGGCAATTTTTTATTTTTTACTTTAGGTGAGGGCATTTTGGACCAACACTTTATTGCTGGGTAACTTCAAAAGGCACATTACTAATACAGACGAAAAATGTCTATACAACTTTTATTTAAATAACTCTTTTGATCTTAGTGGAGAGATCTTCAGCTGAAGCCCTGAATAGTTAAACAAGCCTCCTTAGCATTTTATCTTCCTTTATCTCATAATCTTAGAGGATGCATTCGTCTTAGGATTCTGCTTGCTTTATTTGTGTGGCATCCTTGGCGAGGCTACTTCCATCAATATTCCTGCAGGCCCCATCACATACAATGAGAGAGAATTTCCCAAGATGCCTAGGGAAATCAACGTACTTATGCCAGCAGGGTTAATCTAATGGGTAAACAGTTCAGATTTTTAAATTAAGATGAAATACTTGGAGAAAAAAAAATTCCAGCAAGCCATCTGACGCTAATTGGTAGCTACAACATGACAACGCCCATTGGAAACATGGAGGCAAGCGAGGCATAATTTGAAAAGAAATGTCTGGTACTTGGTGAGAACGACCGATGTGCCACGTTGTTTCTACCACTCAGCTGAACTGTGAGGCTCTTGTTCTGCCTCTGTTTCTCTAAGTATCTAATGTTTCTTTGGGTGCTTGACTCTGGAAAGGGAACCCATATTCCTTTCTTAGGTTTCATGAAGTCCAAACAGTAAAGTTAAACCCTTAAGAAGAGCTGTAAGATTCCTCCAGTGCTGATCTTTGAGGAGTCCAGTTCTCCCACTTCGGTGGGCATCAGAATCACACGGGGAGCTATTCAGAAATGCAAAGGGTGCCCCCCCACCCCCGATACGGCACAGCCAGGCACAATGCGACTACGTCTGTGTTTGGAATGACAGCTCTGCTGCGATTCCAATCCTCGTGCATGCTTAAAAACCACCAGCTTTGATTCTTAATAGGAATCCAAACACATTAAAAAGAACACAGGTCTCAAGATAAAACAAAAAATTAGTCGGTAAAATCCAAGTGAAGATAAAGATTTCAGTTCCACAATCTTTAGGAGCAGAAATCACTTGGTCCCATGAGTCTCTGTTTAGTGTGCATCAGAATTACCCCAGGGGAGATTTGTGAACAATGCACATTCGCACGTCAGTCTGCAAAAGTTCTGATCGAAGGATCTGTGTTTTAATAAATCCCCCCTAACATGTACACACGCACAGACACACAATGACCTGGAAGCAGGTGAGCACGGGACCTCGCTTTGAAACATGCTGAACTCGGACCAACAACAACCCTCTTCCACTTCGCATAGGAGTATCTGCCTCCACCTCTGTGCTTACCTGTCCCCGGGAGAGGAAGCCTCCAGCCCCTCTGATGGGGCATCACCAATTCAGGGGAGAGGCTTTGGGACAGGAGAAACTCATGCCAAACTCACATCACTCCCTCCCCCCAGGAGCTGCAACCACTGTCCTGAGAGCACCAAGAACGTCTTTAAAAGTCTGAGTAACTACACAGCCCCGGTGTCCTTACATCTTTAAGCTCGAAGAATATACCTTAAACACTCCCCCTAATTCGAAGACAAGGAACCAGAAGCGAGAAAAGTCACATTATGATTCAATTGCAGAGCCAGGAGGGAGAAAAGGAAACCTCGGAAATTCTGCTTTTGAGTTGATGCTAGAACTGTTATTCGGTGTCCTAGCCAATAAAGCTGATCACAGAATTAGCTAAAACCAGAGAATCTGGCAAACTGTGAATGTCCACGTGAATTACTACTAATAAGTAAGTCTGTATCCAAAAATAAAATTCAGGAAAACATCTTTGTCTCACCCTGAGTATCTTCTATTTAATACAAACAGGGACCCAATAATGCCAGGTTCAGGTCCATTTTTCTCCCCTGAGCAAATTGTCCTCCAACATGCTAGCCCCAGATATTTTCAAACTGCTGAAATAAAACAGAATGACACGAGCTTTCTAATCAGTGATTCCTCCATTTCAGCTTTGTGTCTGAATTAGCAGCAGTTAGAGGAAATAAACCCATCTGAGAGGGGTCCTGAGTAGAGAGAACTAAATAGTAAGCAGAACACTTGAACACAATTTTGTATGTGTTCATGCTCCCTTATTTAAAAAAAAAAAAAAAAACAAAAACCTATTTTATTGAAAATGTGATTTGGAAAGAAAGTGCAATTAGCTTTGCACAGGCCCTGCCGAGATGTTCCTGAACACACCAGACATATGTAAATATTTCGTGATATCAGTTCCAATTGAGTAGACCTGTCAAGATATTTACAGGGCTTGACAGTACTTCTGTCTTTAATTAAATTTTTGTCCAGATATTCTAATGTAATTTAAATAGATTATTAGTTGTCAGGATCTAATATAAATTTTGTTTACGATTTAGTTACTTTAAGTACTCAGATTGAAGAAGCTAATTTAACCCCACACGTGAGCAGCTTCAAGCGTCAAGACCACTAAAAAGCTTCCACTGCCCTTTGCACTCTCCCAATAGTCTTAAATTACTACAACTTAATGGCAAATATCGAGGCACAAAATGGAGCCCCCTCCCCCACTTTTTTAAAAGCAAATAGCTTGGGGAGGGTCATACGGAAAAACCCATCTATATGCATGTTCAAGTTCCAGATTCTTTCTTTCAGGCAGCCAGTTCTCCCAGTGGCTGGCTAGGTAGGAAATGTTTTTCTCACTTTCGATCCCATAAAATCACTACCAAACACCTGTTGTGCACAGGCAGGGCATGTATTAAAAACTGGTGTCGGGGGATTTCAAAAAGAAACACAAGTCCTGCAGAGACATCCTCAAGCTAATTCGGTCAAGAGATTTTCATGACTGGGTAAAACAGTACAAGGAAAAGGATGCAGCTTCTGGCACAACCTTCTTGTGAATGGGAGCTGACTTCTAAATAAGGCCCGAAAAATGCCTTAGCCCCAACTGACTGTAATTAATAAAAGTAATTTATTAAAGAAACAAAGAACACTGTCAAATTGTCTTCCCTGACTGCCATGCGCTTTACCCCACTGTACTTCCTCTTTCCAGAATACCAGCCTTGGCAGCCATTATTGCAAGAACATTATCTATGGGATGCAAAACCAAAGCACTTCTTGAAATCAAACGTTCCTCACAACATTTATTTTTAGGTTGGCAGCACAAGCCAAATCTGCTTAATTTCCATTAACCACATCGTCACATGCACATCCAAATAAACTATGTGGGTCCCAGGGGGAAAAAAAAACAAGTGTCATGCATAAGATACCCCATATTTGGCCAGGTTTCCCTGTTTCAGGAATTTGTCTCATCTCATGGCCCGCTGACGTTATAGCTTTCGGAACCTCTAACCTTAATTCAGCCAAGCACCAAGGAAGAGAAAGATTTTTAAAAATCAGTTTAAGATGGTTTCTTGGATGGCACACGTATGGCAAAGTGACTACAGACCAGTGTAACAAGGCACAGGAAAGATCGTTTAGAAATCACACCAGCCCAACTTACTTGGCTTGCTGGCTTAATTTACAAACTCAGTGTTTGATCACCTGGTGGGATTACTACCATCAACTAAAGAAAAAAGAAAAAAAAAAATCCCCTACAAATAGTAAAAGTCCATGTTGGCTGGTGTATAAAGTTCACCTGTCTATTCAGCAGATGACTCTCTTAAAGTTATTTTCTTTAGAAGACAAACCCCTACTTGCTGGAGACCTTTATATACTCTAGGTCCAAAAAACATACTTAAAAACAAAAAGAACAATACTGCTGGCTTAGCAAAAATGACATTTACTATGACGGAATCCTATAAAAGGAGTATGACACCTAACAGGATAAGAAAGGAAAAGAAAAAGCCCTAAGCAGAAAAATTTCTTTGAAAAAACAAAAATACCACCTGTGCAAATCTAGCTATGCTCTGGAAACCCCTTTTCAGCCATAGAGAACCAGCTCCTGCTCGGTGCCTTGAAGTTGCAATTAAATTGTAGTAATTTAAGATTATCGGGAGAGCAAAGGGCAGTAGGAGCTCTTTGGAGGGCTCGCCTCCCCACTTAATGCTCTTCAGTCAGGGGTTAAATGAGTTTCTTTAATGTAAGTACCTTAAAGTAACTGAATCATAAACAAAATTTATACTATTTTCTGACAGCCTGCAATCTATTTAAATTTTGTTAACGGGTACCTCAGATTATTTTTAAAAGACAGAATCCTTGCAATGCCCTGTAAATATTCTTGGCGTCCCCACCGAAAAGTAATCGGTACTTTAGAACACCTAAATTGAATACACACACGTTTGCGGGATGCAGACTCTTTACAAGGTAACATTTCGAAAGTGAGTTTGCATCTTAACTAAAACCTGAAAACCAAATCAACAGCACAATAAGATAGGCTGCAAAGAGGAAGCTGGGTTCAAAATAAGTTGTCATGTCGGCTCTATTCTCCCTTCTCTTCCTTTATGTTGGCACTGGACGTGCGGGGTATAAATACATTTGTTGAGGAAATATCACAGTTCTTCTGTTAATTTAAACAACTGCTGAGAACAGACATATATCCTTCAGTAGAGCCTCCGAATGCAAAGGCCGGGGCTAGAGTCTTAAGAGAAGCAAGGAAGCAAGGAAAAACTTAGTAACAGAAAACCATGCCCAGGCTCAACATTAACCCAGTTAACTTTTGTTATTGTTGGTACAAATGATTTAACTAGAAAGTATTTACAGCTTTTTAAAAAACATTACATATTGCAGAAAATTGCCTAATAGCATCCATGTGTATGTTTAACTCACATTGTTTAATGATACAATAAAAGGTATATCCAATAAAAGCTACAGACTTTGAAACATGTTGGGCACTCTGGTTATGAAACTGACTTAAAAAAACACAAAGTGCTTACTATGTGATTGACATTTGTTCGTTACAAATGCAATCCTTCAATGACAATTATTTTTATTCTTCTCTGTGTGTTTAGTTGTCGTTTTTTTCCTACTTTGTTCTACTTAATTTGAAATGACATTTAATTTGGGGATAGTTTATAGCTTAAAAAAAAGTGTTACACAGTTTATACTCCAGCATTTAAATATAAACACAATCTTTCACAGGTCTCCAGCAATACAACCCCCTTAATTTGAGGCAGTTAATTTGAAAAGTTGATGTTTCTTTCATTATACTTTGATAAACCTGTGAAAACAAAATGCTAAAGTAATTACTGTTACTACTCCCTTTAAAAATGTAAAGCAGTTAAATTTTCCTAGACAACAAGCAAGGACAAGTTACAGAGAACTTGAATAAAAGTAGCAACGTGGTCATGCTGA
Organism: Balaenoptera musculus; assembly: GCF_009873245.2. Lineage (NCBI taxonomy): Eukaryota > Metazoa > Chordata > Mammalia > Artiodactyla > Balaenopteridae > Balaenoptera > Balaenoptera musculus. Next base: position 84,983,699 of record NC_045795.1, read on the forward strand.
ATGTCAATCTAAAAAAAGAGGTTATGTCTAATCTGGAGAATGCTCCCTCTCGCCTTTTTAAATTCCAAGAGTGGGCTGACACAAAACTTCATCACCAGGGATTTTTTTTTTTTTGGATTTTTTTTTTTTTTTTTTGAGCTTCACATCAGATTTAAACCCTCACATACAAAACCTTGGCTTCCCTGACAAGGCAGATCTTCTAAACTTGATGTGAGAAAACGTTATCTAACTCTAGTGTAGGAGTCTAATGTTGGTAAAAAAGAATTCCACTGCACAGTTCTGGGTAGCAAGACAACCTCTAGAAGTCTTACTATCCTTTTAATGCCCTTTTGGGTACATTCTCTTCATGAATAAAAATGCATTATAAAAATAACTTGTTTAGCTACTCAGCATCTATAAGGAACTCAAATGCTGCCTGGAGAGGGGCTGAATATTTCCTTCCAAGCAAGCCTCTGCTTGCACAACAAAGATCAGCATTTGCAATGGTCCATTTCTGCATTAGTGAATATATAGCTTTGCTGCTTGATCGAATCGTCCAGGGTTCTCCGTGTAGAGCTCCTGACAACAACCCAGCAGCAGTTCTGTTTGATCTCTCCTGCTTCCTTAATTTGGGTTGTCAAGGTTCAGCAGTTGGAGGCTGTTTACTTTACTTTTCCAAAAAAAAAAAAAAACTGATTTTTTTTCTCCCTCTCATACAATGACTAATCCAAAGACTAAGGGGGGTGAAGTGGGATGCAACCAGTGACAAGATGTTAAGCCTTTTTTCCCCCCTTTGCAGTGAGATTTTAGCGAACACCTTTTGAATGGTAACTAGTTGAGTTCCTTTTAATATTTTTAATACTCTTTAATTATGAGACCTTTCAAGCAGGCAAGTCAGAGATGGAAAAGACTCATTCCTGATCTCTGAAACTGTGAGCCCAATTTTCTTTTCCTGGCCTTAAAGAGATGGGCATTTTCACTTTGAGAATCAAAACTCTAGTGGAATTCTCAAAAAGATTCAATACATTTCTCTCTGGAACCAAAAATCATAGGAACTCCTGTGTCTCAATTATACAGGATAACCCTTGGTAAGAAACACCTGAACTCTTACCATTTCTCTTCAAATTCTAGTTAAGACATCTCCCCCTAAATTGATTCTCACTGTGGAAAAAACGAGGGGAAGGGAGATGAAAGGTAAAAATTTGGAAATATTCTTCAATGTATTTTCAGCAGGAGAAAAATCTCTTAACTATCCCTCAGGTTTTCTCAACTCAGCTATTGCGCCAGCCCTAAATCCTGAAGCCTACGGACAACCAAAGGTAAAGTGCAGACGGTTTCAATGTGTAGACTCCTTTCAGGGGGAATACAGAATGGCCCTCCAACCTTCCTGTCTAAGGAGCAGAAACAAAAAGGGAAACCCGAACTTGGAAAATACCTGTGACCGGACATGAGAGCAACACCAGCCCCTCATAAATGGGCTGGAAAAGCTCAAATGCAACCAAATGAAATGTTTACATTAATTCCATTATTCTGCCCATGCCTCACAGATGAGGGCTGGGGGGAGGGGGGCGGGGCTCAGAGGAAGAAAATAAGTTTCATTTCGGGTTTTCTGGTCTAGCAAAAGGAAAAGGAATTAAGACGAACGTGTAGGATGAGCCCAGACTAAATCAATACACTTTGTAATCAGCCCGGCAAGGGTATTTGGACACAATGACTTGGAAATAATTAACAGTTAAAAGGGGGGGGGGGGAGTGGGGTGAGAAGGGGAGCGAGGGATGTCATCATATTTTATCAGAGCACTTTACACTCCATGCTAAACTTTGATCTCCAGATTTTCGGATTTCGGAAAGAAAAGAGGAAAAAAGGAGAAAGTCCAGTATTTCAAAGCACCTACCGGCTTGAGGATGGGCACATTTCCTGGCTCCGGCGCCAGATCGCTGCGCTCGCACCGCCCATGCTGGGGCTTTGGGCGCAGAGAGCCCCCGGGTACAGCCCGAAGCTCTAGGGTATCCCCGGCCCTCACGCCCCCGCCCGCGGCCGCCTCGACTTACCCGCGGAGTCCGGGGAGGGAGTGGGAGTGCCGCCTTCACGCCCGCGGAGGAGGCGCCGGCAGCACCATGGTCCCCGGCGCCGCAGCCGCTGCCCCTTGCCTGCTTGCTCGCCGCGCGCTATCTTCTTCTTGCAAACTTTCGGGTTCTGCGGTCGACAAGAAACCGGGGCGACCCTCAGCAAATCTTCCCGGTGCAGGTTGCGGGGAACTGAGTAGGGCGGGATAAATGAGTAGCCTGGGGGGCCAAGACCGAGAGGGCGGCGGGCTCGAAGGACCCGCGAACGCGCGTGGAGGGAAGAGAGGATGTGGCCCAGGGATTCCCTGCAAGGATCCCGAGACCGGGAAATCGGCCCGAGCCGAAGTCTAAGCACCTTCCCCGGGATCTTACAAAGTTGCAACAACAAAAAAGGAGGGGGGAGGAAAGGGGGAGGGGGTGGAATAGGGATACGATCGCAGGCGCAAGGTTTGGAGTTACAACTGTTTATTTAGTCCTTATTCTCACAGGGGGCGGGAGCTGCGCCGCAATCGGGGGGGGGGGGGGCGGGTTGCAGGCAGCGATTTCGAAGCAAACACTTGGGAGGGGGGGCCTGAGACTTTGTTTCTGGGCGCGAAGCTCCCCGGCGCCCGCGTGTGTCACCGCCAGTCTCCGGGGACCGAGGCGGAGCTCACAACAGGTGGGGAGGGGGACTAGCCGAGGGCCAAAAAGAAGAAGGAATCAAAGTTTCCGAGCGCGGCCGTATCTGGGGAGGAGGGGGGCAGGAGGCGGAGGCGAGGGGAGGCGGAGGCAGCGAATGACCGCGACCCCGCGGCAACTGGCAAACTCCTCCGGCTCCCGGCGCCGCCACCGCGGTCCCCACCCGAAGCGCACACCCGCCCGGCTCGCCGGCTGGCTCAGCTGAATCCTCTCTGCGGGGCAGGAATGGAGCGCGGGGAGCCCGGGAGGAAGGCGGCGCACAGCAGAGGAACGGAGAGCCATTGGCCGCCGGGACAGGGCCGAAGGGTCTCGGCGACTCGCGCACGTCTCAGGACAGATCGGGACTTGGGAAATCCCCCGTTCCCCAGGCTTAAGAGGGACGTACACCCAGAAAGTGCGTGTGGTGCAGCGGAGAGGAATCCGGGCGCCGCGACTCCCCGCAGCGCACCCTGCTCCCACTCCCACCCGCCGAGCTGGCCACGGCGGCCTCGGATCCCTCGCGGGGAGGCTGGGTTCGCCGGGCCGAGCGCGCGAGGGGGACGTGTCTAGCTGGAGGTGCGCGGGTGTGTGTATGAGTTTTCTGGGCTCCGGGGTGCGGCAGAGGAGTGCCCCCGCCGCCGAGTCCGGGGCACGGCGTGCGTGGCACCGGAGACGTCCCCAGCCGCGGGGCCTAGGGCGCAGACGTTCCCAGTCATTCCGCTGAGGCCCGCGGAGCAGCCCGGGGCTCCGAGGGGGCAAACACTCGTGGAGAGCGAAGGGAAAAAGTTTGCTCCAAGTCCAAACTTCGGGCTCCAGAGGCACCCGGCGCGCGCCCCCTCCCGCCGCGGACCCGACCCCGGGCCCCGCGCCCGCCCGGCTCCTGGGCAGGCACCCCGACGCCGGACACCGAAAGTTGCGCCAGGCGGCCTGGGATTCTCGAGTCCTCTCCCCGCTGCAACCGTGGAGAGCGCAGAGCGACGCGTGAAGGGGCCGAGGTGAAGGAGAGATCGCCTCCTCGCCGCTGCCGCCGCAGCCTACCCCCCCCCCGCCCCGCCATTTGACTTATGGAAATGCACCCAAGAGTGCGGGCGCCGCCGGAGTCCCCTCTACCGCCTCCCGCGCCAGCTCGCAGCCCCCAGCCACCCGGGAGCCCGGGCCCCGACCCGGGGGAGAGAGAGGCTGCCTCTGGGGAGGGCTGGGGGAGATGCACGTGGAGCCGGGAGATGGGAAGAAGTTTTTTTTTTTCCTTTTTTCTTTCTTTTTCTTTTCTTTTCTTTTCTTTTCTTTTTTTTTTTTTTTTTTTGTTGTTGTTGTTGTTTAAAGTGGTCGGAAACAAGGCAGGAGGCGGCTTGGGAAAAAGTGGAGCAGAAATGGAAAAATACAAACTCACCCGCTGCAAATGGTCTCTCGGTGCAAACTAAGGTGTTTTCGGGCCTTTCCCCGCGCGCGCCCACTCCCGCCCGCGCGCGCACCCCCGCGCACACACTCACTCGCGCACACACGCGCGCACACACACGCACTCCCGGGCGAGGGCCGGGCCGCCGCGAGTACAGCATGCAACCGCCACACAATAAATAACAATAGATTCCTCCGCTCCGGACTAGCTTTCCGGAGCCCAGCCAGTGGCGGCGGCGGCGGCAGAGGCGCGGACGATGTCGGGCCGGGGGCGCTCCCCCGCCCGCCCCCTGGGCTGCGGCCGGAGCCCCTTCTCCATCTTACGCACCCCCAAGCCACCCCCGGAGCGCGAGCCGGCTCGCCCCCCTTCCCCGAGCCACTCGGGCGCTGGCACCCACCCCCTCCCCCCGGACTCCCGGAACAAATAAATAAATAAGGCGCGCGAGAGGCCAACACGTCGCGGAGGGAGATGTTGTTATTTTTTGCTGTTGTGCGTCCCTGACGTCACATCCACCTGCTGGGTAAACAACAAGGCTCGCAGCAAAAAAAAAAAAAAAAGAAAAAAGAAAAAAAATCGCAGTTGCCAAGGGGGTGGGGCGGGGATTGGGGGCAAGGGGAACAGGGAGGTGGGAGTGAGGGGTGTCCAGGCTAGATGGGGACGAGGAGAAGGAGGCAGAGCCCCGCAGACCAGAGAGAGGAAGGCAACGCCAGAGCAGTCCCTGGCAAAAGAGGGATCAGGCAAGAAAGACCTGGAAAATGAGGGGCATGGGGGAGGGGGATTCCTCAGAAGATGGGGAAAGGGGCGCCCATTCAGACACCGGAAAAAAACGAGAGGGAGAGTGTTAACAACTAGGGACGAAGATGGGAATGCGATGGCTATTTGCTTGGTTTCTGAGCTAAAAATACAGAAGGAAGGGGAGAGGAAAGACAAGCATGTGAGTTTCCTCCAGTTAAAAGTGAAAGTGTTTTGCCATCAGTGACAGTTGAAGGAGGGGGAGGTGGGGTGGTGTTTTCAACCCCCTTTCTCCTTCTCTCCCGTCCTCCCTCGGTCTCTCCTCTTTCTTTCTGCACTTTGTCCAATGAAAGAAGGCGAGTTCGGGAGGTGAAAGTTCAACAGAAGGACAAACCCCTGTTTGCAAGAAATAGAAACCCGCCAGTGAGGGGTTTTTTTTCCCCCTGTATTTCTGAATCAGGAGAGTGTAATGTGGGACGCTTCCCCCCACTTCCTTGTCAGAGTCACTGCAGGAATGTGTAGTTAGATCCACTTTAGGCGAAAGTGGCTGCGTCGGGAGCTGTGTTCTTGCCATGGTTTCTCTTAGGAAAACGCCCAGGGGGCTAGCATGTCAATCAGTTGTTTAACACAAATTACCTGCTCTCCCAGAGATCAGTCACATGCAAAAAGCTTTGTCCAATTCTTTGAAAAGGTGACTTTTTTTTTTTTCTTTTTGCTGTTTTGAAGTTCGGTGGAATTTAGAAATTTGAAGGAGTGAATTAGGAGCCTGAATGAAATGTTTTGGAATATACATATACATGTATAAAACAAGAGACACAAGCATTTCTTTCGCTATTATCAACACAAATAGAGGAGGAAGAAGCCTTTCTGTTTCCAAGGTGTGACTTAGAAAGATATAGGGCTCTAGGGCTTGTTGTTGTTAACAGAAATAATTTTTTTTCAGACCCATCACCCCAACCTCCCAGCATTTCCAGTTACTGGCTAGGTGGTGTACCAGGGCAACTCTTTATGAGAATATATTGAAAGCCACTCCTGTGGATTCCTACAGAGTACTTGGGGAGAGGGAGACAACGGAAGGGGGTGGCAATGGAAGGGGGACACTAGTACTGTCCCCTTGGTCTTGAGACCAGTGCAGTTGTAGATAATCTATATCCTGAAAAAGTTATTATAAATTCTTTTGGATAATGTCTTTATACAAATATTTTTAAACATTCATTTACAGAAGAATTCTAAATCTCAATTTCAATAATAGCATAAGATCATCACTTTAAAATTCTGTTTTGCAAGTAAAAAAAAAAAATTCACTCATGCTACTGAATAAAGCCAGAGACAGGGAGACTGCGCTAAGGTAATTACAACATAGTAGAATTCATGTAAATGCACACTGTGTAAGATTCCAGGCTATCCAGGCAAAACCATCCAACAGATCTTTTAGACTAGAATCCACATATAGAAAACACGTTTTACTTCCTGTAGCACTTCCTAGCTTCCTAGAGGCTAGGGTTGTGTTGTCTTTGATTCAACATGTTAATTAAGACATGACACACCTACTATGTTCTAGACCATACAGTAGGCACTGAGGGATGCAGAAAGAAATAAAATTCCTGCCCTTGAGAAGCTCACTGTCTACAGCTGTCAGTAATAACATCTAATATTTATTGAATGCTTACCATGAACTAGACAATGATGTAGAAGCTTTATGGCAACTCAGTTAATACTCCCAATGACCCTTTAACGTCGCTGGCAATTCCATATGCTGAATTCACATGGAATTAAATGGAAATCTACAAAGTAGCCAGTCTATGGGGTGCCGGGGTGGGGGTGGGGGTTGTTGTTTTTCATTTCTACAGTGTTTTAAGCCCGATATAATATGTTATGGTATATGTCGGGTTGCAGAATTATAACTCAGGGGAATAGCAATTTATTTCAACGTGACAAATTTATGCATCGTCTGTAAAGAACAATTCATGCTTTGATCTGGCTTTTCAGATCGAACAGTGAGTTTTAAAAAAATTATTAGTATTGCCATACTAAAAAGATCTTTAGATTGCCACTGATCTTATTCTGCATTTTAACTGCCTTAAATTCTACATTCACTTGAAAGCGGGGGGACCAAAATCAGATTGGCAACAAGTTTTGCAGACAAAAGGAAATCCTGGTTGTAAATCCCATGATATATTGTACCCAATTTTGTATATAATACTGTCTAATGTGCCGCCTTATTAAAGAATTCCATGTCCACTTGGTTTACATTAGAGGGAAACTTAACTGCAGTTTAACATATAGTTCATTTTCAACACTGTCATGTTACATTCATAGGGAGCACATTTTCATTTCTTTATCAGTAATCAACTGGAAGTTTCTTTTTGTTAAATTAAAGCAAGAAGGGTTTTTAAATAAAGGGCATGGGGGTAGGACGCCACCTTTTGGTGGTAAAACAAATAGAAGTCCCTTTTTTAAACACATGCTCCTGACATAATTTCATTTTTAATTACACCAAGGCAAAGGTGCTTGTCTCCATTTCGTTATAGTTTAATAGGAAAAAACTGTAAATTCAAAATTAGCAAACTATAGTTAATTGCGGCCAAAATTTCCCCGAAGGTATCAGAACATTTGAGTGCCCTGTCACATACTATTAATTATATGTAACACCAACTTTGTTCTGCAAATACTGTGTCAATGAACATATGCACATTTTGGGGGGACAGAAAGTGGAGTGGACATCTGCCACTTAATGAGATACCTGAATCTCTTATAAGTTTAAACAGAAACTTTAAAATTGCCTAATTCAGTGTTTCTTTAACTACACTTACCATCTTCCTAATTTTCACCATATCTACGTAACATAGTAGTTCTTGAAAAATTAATATATTGCACTCATTGAAGTACAGTTATTATGCTAATTGCACTAAATATTTTCCTGTAAAGCACCTACTTTTATTTTTCTGTTACTACATTAAATGGGAAATCATATCACCTTCCATAAATTAAAAACAATCACAGTAAAAACAAAGTTACTGATTTCTCTTTGTTAGAAAGAAAGAGTGGCTGAAAAACTAAAATTAAAAATTAAAAACTTTTTTAAAAAGGAAGAGGGGCAAGTCCTGAAAAGTGTTAATGACATGAATGTCAACAGAAAATTGTTTTCTCTGTGTTGTTTTTGTTGTTGTTGTTAGAACAACCAGAAGGATAGAAAGTGATTGCAAAGGGGGTCTAGTTCTCAATATGTAATTCAATGTTATCTAATGCCATCCCAGTGGCAAGACTTCTACACTCTGAGAAACAGGCAAAACCAAGTATGTATATCAAATTACAGATTAGCAAGCTGAGGCCAAGGGAGGTTAAATTGCCCTCCAAGGCCAAATAATTAGTTAGTGGCTAGACAAGGATTAGAATTCAGGTGTCCTGACTCAGCACCATTATGTATTTCCATCTCACACTTTCCACTTCACCAAAGTGATGTGCCACCCCTCCTCAGAAATTATTCGGCCTGCCTAGTTTCTCAGAAACAGCCAAGCCACATATCCCTTTATAGACAGGAGAGAAGCTGAGGCCACATAGGGTAAAGATCAAGGTCCACCCCCTACTCACCCTCTCCTCTCCCCCAGGTGTGGCAGACATCCAGGTGCCGATAAAGACAGTGAAGAAAGGAGGAAAGCGTTAGCAGGAGAGAAGGGGAGGAGAAGAGGGGAGTGGGGGGAAGGGAGAGGTTAGTAAAAGTGGTCAGAATTCTCTAAATGAAAGCTTCTACTCCTAAGTTTCCTTCCTAGAAGAGAAAAATGGCTAATGAAAATCACGTGTTTCACAGTAAGTGGCAAGAGAAGTGTGTCCTCTGTGTTGTGATGTGACGATATGCCCACACCAGAAAACAACACAGGCTCCCCTGTTGTAGTAAAGTATGGTCACGCTCGGTAACCACTGGTTCTGCATCCATGGATTCAACCCACTCTTTAGGCTATTTGGTGGCTTGAATCCGCAGATGCCGAACCAGCAGATACACGGGATGTACTCTAAGGGACTGAGCATCCGCAAATTTTGGTATCTGAGGGAGGTCCTGGAACCAATCCCCTCGTATACTGAGGGACAACTGTATACAATATTATCAAGCACTCTGAGACAAACCACATTTGATAACTGAGAGGCTTGAAAAGCTAGTCAGGGAATGGTAAAAGAGCCCAGCTTTCAAAGGGTTTTCCCCAACGCCAAAACTTGTTCAGAGGCTCAGCATTAAAACTAGAGACAATAATGCACTTTCTGAGGTTTTAACCACAGAGGGGGGGGCCTTAGTTACAGGGATGGCATTTCCTGTTTTCTTTTAAGGGCACAGTTCTATAAATGTAAATAAACATGGCCTCCAAATGTTTTTATGTTTTTCTAAATTGGTGCCTGTGAAAGAGGTTGTTGATATGCACAATGCACAATAAAGTATTTGGCCAAGTACCTTCACTCCAGCAAGCTATTCTGGTCCCTAAACCCCTGAACATTCAGAGTGCAACATGTTGATAATTTGGAGGTACTTAAAGGGAGTATGAGCAGCTCGATACTACCTGCCACAGGTACAAGAACAACCTACAGCCTTGCTATGCCACATGAGATGTGCTGGCCTGCAGTATGGGCACCACACCTGACAGTGTGTTTAAAAGGCAGAATCAAAGCCCACTCCCTAGACCTCCTGAACCAACATCCGCATTTTCACAAAACTTCCAAGCTGTGTCTCACACACACTCAAATTTGAGATACACAGATCTGAAGTGCGCGTGGCCTCTTATTCAACAGGCACCATCTCAATAACCTTTAATGCCTTCAACTACCTGACAGATAGTCCTGTAAGCTGTCCTCCACACCTGGTTCTCCAAGCTGGCATCTTTTATAAACTTTGTTGGGTTCTTGTGTTTCAACCACTTGCAAAGTTAAGCCACTAAATCACCTGTGTAAACCATGATTAATTCCTTTGACATTAATAGCAGGGTGACTTCTCTCTTCTGTTACCCCAAAGAGACTGTTAATTGCCCTCCAATTGTTTACCTTTGTATTGTTTTATGAGTGCTCAGAGAAACATGGAAGATATTCCCCACCAGGCCAGAAACAAATGCCAAGACAGGTTTTGGGAAGGCTGAACACATGCTATGACTACACCTTGTTAGTAGAAGGGCTTTGCTTTCTTGGTTTTGTTTTCTTTTTTATGCAAAGGATGACACCTCCATAATTATAAGTGTTGCTGTTCAAAACCCAGAATGTCTCCCAAACCACTGAGGGGGCCACACCTCGAATGGCCCATGAGCCATCCTGGTTGGATTCTCTTTCCAGTTCTCTACAGTTTTTAAAACTACATCCAAGAACCACTAGATTTACATTAAGTATAATGAGAGGAAGGGGGACCTCATCCAAGTATGGTTGCTTCATGAATAAACATGAAGGAACCATAGGCAAACCTCACAGCTGATGGTTAAGCTGTATCTGTGAAGTTCTCAAAGACTACAGTCACCTCACCTTCCTAACAAAACAAGTTACTTTTGTAACCCTCTTCCCCAAAAAATAATTTAAACTATTGTTTTTATACTATCCTAAGGCAGTATAATTAAGTCTCTGAGTAATTGTGTACCTGAATTCAAAATAAGATTTCACATGTAAAGCAAAGTTCTGATTATAATCTCTGAGAAGTGTCTTGGCTTATATTTAGAATCCACAAGTGCCAGCTCAGTGTTACAATAGGCATTGTTCTGTAGGGCTGGAGACAAACTGTGTTTGTATGAGAAGGGAAATGAGGCAGGTCTACCCACCTTCAGGAACAGGGCGGCTGTGAGTTCCAAATTAGAGAAGATTTTTTGAAGGGACTGCAGGATACTAAACATGGGGATATGCTGAAATTTCTGTTATGCTAAACTTGGGATTTGTTTGTTTTTTAGTAGTATCTATAAAATAGCTATCAAGCGAAGCTTCCTTTTTTCCCCCTCAGGATGTTCATGAGCCACTGTTAAAATTAAAAAGCCTTTAAAAGATTTAAAATCTGATATCTGCAAAGTTAGTATGAATCCTGTGGTAATGGATTGGAGTTGAATGTTTCTATATGGACAGGGGCTCTAATGTATGTGGCTCTGGGCTGATGGGAGCAGAAAGAGTAGGAGAGGGTGGATGCAGAAGAGACAAGACACCCCCAGTTGAACTTTCTGCCCTGGCTTTCTTCATGACAGCAGAGGGAGAGTAATAATAATGGAGGATATATTTATATAAAAATATAAATTTATTATTATAAAAATATAAACACATATATTTACAGATAAATACAGAAATAAATCCATATGTTTGTATGCCTGAGTTAGTATACATACATCTATATCCCAGCTCTGTCCATTGAGAAAGGCTAGAAGTAATGATACCCCAGTAGCAATGAGCGCACCTAGTACTCAGATCTTGGTTTCTAAATACCTTTCTCCAATAAAACAAATCAGAAATCTCTGCAGAACTAGTTAATTCTAGGGGTGGGGAGGGAGAATACAAGATAAGCCTGGAGCATCTTGTGCCAGAAATTGCTATAAGAAGCACTTAAAAAAAACCCAGATGGGGTGGGGTGGAAAGAGACTCACTGAAAAGGCACAGGAGCCAATCCGAAAGAGCTCCCCAATGCCCAAAGTTGAGACATGGTGAGCAAGAAAAGAAATTACAATAGTATTGGGTTATAACTCATGTATATAAATATGCATGAGTCCATACTGACATATATATACACACATTCACACACATACACGTATGTGTGTATATATATATATATTCACATATATATGTGTGTAGATATACATCTACACATATAAATAAAGGAGGAAGTGACAACTCTTCCTTACATAAGATGGGTGGGGCCCAGCAATTAGTGTTTTACGTTTTAACAGGTGATGCTAATACCGCAACCTAGAGAACTCAACCAGGCAGCTGAAATTATTGAAGTGGGTTGTGTGTAATTAGGGAGGCTTGGGGACTGTGGCAGTTTGAGCGCACAGGTCTCAACAGAAAGGGGCAGAGCCCGATTGCTGTCCCCCAAAAAGCAAGCTCAGGACAGAAAGAGCTTTTGAATTTTCAAGAGAGGCAAAAAAAATCCAGATCTTTCCCCAAATAGTCATCAGTTTTAAAATTCTAGGTGAGCCAATCAAAGCACAGCTTCAGGGAACCTCAAGGCCACAGGCAGCTCCTATATGACTCCCATTTTTGGGAAAACTGAGCCACCATGTCGGCTCAGGATGATAGGGTTTGTTTCTTTCCTTTTTTTAAAAAAAAAGGAAAGTACTTTTAAAATTTTATTTTATTTTTATTTATTTTGGCTGCATTGGGTCTTCATTGCTGTGTGCGGACTTTCTCTAGTTGCGGCAAGTGGGGTCTGCTCTTGGTTGCGGTGCACGGGCTTCTCATTGCGGTGGCTTCTCTTCTTGTGGAGCACGGGCTCTAGGCGCGTGGGCTTCAGTAGTTGTGGTGCGTGGGCTCAGTAGTTGTGGCTCGCGGGCTCTAGAGCGCAGGCTCAGTAGTTGTGGCACATGGGCTTAGTTGCTACGCGGCATGTGGGATCTTCCCGGACCAGGGCTCGAACCCGTGTCCGCTGCACTGGCAGGTGGATTCTTAACCACTGCGCCACCAGGGAAGTCCAGGGTTTGTTTCTTAAGTGAGCAAGGTGGAAACAACCAACAGAGGAGAAGGGAAGCTCGGAGAGTGCTTTTACTTATTCTTAAATTCCTTCCCAAGCATTAACTAGTCACTCCAAACATCCTGGTGAGGAAAGCTGGTTTGCATTCTGAATTGTTCCTCCATTTGTCAGCAAAAGTCACAATTCAAAATATCAAACAGTCAAATGTCATTATTTAGAAGGTGCTATATTTAGAAGGATTCTTTGTTCCTCCCCAGAAAACTGAGTTCAAAAGTTTTACTAGGATATTTTATTCAAGGAGTCCAGTGCCACGGTGACCTCCCATAACCAATATTATTACTCTCCCTCTGCTGTCATGAAGAAAGCCAGGGCAGAAAGTTCAGCTGGGGGTGTCCTGTCTCTTCTGTATCCACCCTCTCCTACTCTTTCTGCTCCCATCAGCCCAGAGCCACATACATTAGAGCCCCTTCCCTTAAGGAAGATGTCATCTAGCTCATGGAAGACACGTAGTACATACAAACAAGGTGGTAAGATAAATACCTTAAAAGTAGCTTAAAAAGCAGAGGAGTGAGCAGGGGGCATCTGGAAAGACAACAGAGAAAAGAGTGGGTTACCCATGTGTCTCACTAGGTAGGTGAGATTTCTATATATGGAGCCGGGAGAGCGGAATTGCCTTACAGGTGAAAATTCAGCAGCAGCAAAGGTGTGGAATCTGTAACACCCACAACAGTGGTTCTCAAACTGCTGTGCATGGAAATTATCTGGAGATCTTAAAAAAGAAAAAAAGAAGAAAAAAAAAAAAAATACTGAGGCCAGTTCCCAGTCCCAGACATTGGGATTTAATTGACCTAGAGTACGATTTTGGCATGGGGAGTTTTAAAAGCTTCCCAGGTGACTCTAAGCAGCTATGTTTGGGAACCCTTGACCTGGGATGAGTCTGAGGACAGGAGTCACAGCCAGCCCTGCCAGCCTAAGGGATCTGGGGACCACAATTCACTTACAACACTGAACTTCCACTGTGGCCAGCGTCCTTATCTTAAAGGAAACCAGTTGATTAAGCTAATTCCCCAAAAGGGGCTAAAATACTCTTCTTCACTATGGTCTTCGGACCTCGTGCATCAGAATCACCTGGGGGTGATTAACACAAGGATTAAGGGAGGGGGAGGTTAATACAAGGGTTCCCGGAGCCCACTTCAAACCTGCTAAAGCAGAGTGTTGGTGAGGGACTGCGGAAACAGGCTTTTTTAGAAGCTCACCACCTGATTAATGATATGCAGGGAGGTTTCGAATCCCTCCATGGGGATTTCCAATGGTTACCTATCCTGGGACTGTTTCCATTTTAAAAGGGAACATTTAAAGAGGGCAAGATATAAAACAAAGGAACAAATAAGGACATAATAGCCTTAAAAAGATTCCTAAAAGTCGTGGAATTTAATTTCCCCTATTTCCTCAGGTGAAAACAGTCATAGAATGGTCAGCTGAGATGCCTCAGAGCTCAGGAAGGTAAGGTCTTGCTTCCTGGCAAAGACCTGGGCATCAGACATAGCTGGTTGTAAAATCCCAGCGCCATGCCTACCAGCGTGTCACTTTGGGCAGGTTCCGGAGTAACCCACATGCACTCCTTAGCAGTAGGAATGGCACACATCTTACAGGGTTGCTGAGGATGGAACAAGAGAACACGTGCTTCACTTTGTATGACAGACTCTAGGACCTAGGGGCAGGACAGGAATAAAGACGCAGACGTAGAGAATGGACTTGAGGACACGGGGAGGGGGAAGGGGAAGCTGGGACGAAGTGAGAGAGTGGCATGGACATATATACACTACCAAATGTAAAATAGATAGCTAGTGGGAAGCAGCCGCATAGCACAGGGAGATCAGCTCGGTGCTTTGTGTCCACCTAGAGGGGTGGGATAGGGAGGGTGGGAGGGAGACGCAAGAGGGAGGAGATATGGGGATATATGTATACATACAGCTGATTCACTTTGTTATACAGCAGCAACTAACACACCAGTGTAAAGCAATTATACTCCAATAAAGATGTTAAAAAAAAAAAAAATAGGTGCGCAGCACTTAGCCCTGGGCTGGGCACAGTGTAGTAAATGCTCGACAAAGCGTTTGGAAGTAGCAGAGCTCGCTTCAAGACCCAGGAATGCTGACTTCCTGTGGGGGGCCTCTCCAGGTTTCAACTGAAGGAATTCTAGGTCTTGGAGCTCTCACGTGGAGGAACATTTGAAGTCCGGATTTTCTCAGTGTCTTTCAAATCATTCCGCTTAGGCTGCCTATCCCACCCACGGCTGAAATCAGGTCTGCCTTCAATTCACTAAAAAATGGCGATCATTTTTTCAAGTCAGAACAGGAAAGCAACAACAGAAGAATCGCCTCCCCAGGCAGGGACATTCTCACGAAACTGAGCGGGGTTTCTCAACCTGGGCGCGATTGACTTTTGGGGCAGGGAACCGTCCTATGCATTGTAGGAAGTTTAGCAGCAACCCTGGCCTCTGCCTACTAGATGCCAGTGGAACCCATCACTCCCCAGTCAAGACAGCCAAAAATGTCCCCAGACTTGGCCCAATGTCCCCTGGGAGGCAAAATTGCCCAGCCTGGGATGAGAATCTGCTACTCGAGGTAACCTCAGGGCAGAGAGGCAGGACTCCCTCTGGATCACCAACAATCCTCTCCTTGCCACTGCTATTTATCTGAGAACTTCCCCCACAAGGAAAAGCAGACATCAGTCTTATTTCTCTGCGTAACTGAGTAACCAAATCATTTTCTTTTCAAAACAGAGGGGCTCAAGAGGAGGCTGTCTGTAACTCGAAGAGAGCTCCAGGTGGGCTCCACGGCTGGGCTCAGTCACCACCGACCTCCTTCTAGTTTCTGACAAAGCTGTTGGCAGCAAACCTCGTCCCATCGTGATTAAGCAGACTTTAATTATTAGAGTCCACGACTCCATAAGCAATGTCAGATGTGTGGTCAGCCTCCTAGCTCTCAGTCTAAAAACAAAACGTAATAAAGGAA
Organism: Balaenoptera musculus; assembly: GCF_009873245.2. NCBI lineage: Eukaryota > Metazoa > Chordata > Mammalia > Artiodactyla > Balaenopteridae > Balaenoptera > Balaenoptera musculus. The sequence goes on from NC_045795.1 coordinate 84,999,173, forward strand.
GCGGCAACAAATAGAATCAGAACTCCAGGTTACTGTGTCTCAGAAGATGATGCATGGGATTTAAATTAGGCAGACACTTCATCTGGATGTTCTAATTAAAATTCACCTTCTGGGAAGTGCAGGGGCATTTGCATCTCATGTGTAGGAAGCTACGGAATGACCCAGTTTATTATGTGGAGGGGCCAGTGCCTGTCACTAAGTCCTCCTTCCCAATACTAACTCGTCCACTGTCTCCATGGCTCCTGAACAGCTTATGGAGCCCAGCTTGTGGTTTTAATGGTCAATGTGTCTGAATGATTACTAGATTCATAGAACAGTCTGGAAAAACAAGTATTCATTTCCAAGACTTCCGCTAACCTTGGCATCCTGACGGTTTTGCATCTAACGTGACTCTAAGGATTCGTTCTGACTTTGGAGGAACCTTCTTATGAGAAGCAGAAGTGGGCATGTACCAGGGCCCCGCCCTCACACACACAAGCCTGATGTCAATTTCATTCAATCAGTCACACAACAGATAGTCACTGCTTGCTACACTGTGTACCAGGCACTACCTGAGACATTGAGATGAAAATCCTTGCCCTCATGGAGCTTACATGCCAGTGACTTTCTCCATGAATGATGTGTAATTTTTCAATTGAACACTTTTTTAGAAGAAACTAAAAGTGGTAGCTACCAATATAAACTGACCAAGTCGGCAAAGAGGATGTCTTCTGTTAGGGTTATCATTTAAACCATAAGAAAACGCCAAATAAAACTGTAGGTTTGGGCTTCCCTGGTGGCGCAGTGCTTGAGAATCTGCCTGCCAATGCAGGGGACACGGGTTCGAGCCCTGGTCTGGGAGGATCCCACATGCCGCGGAGCGACTAGGCCCGTGAGCCACAATTACTGAGCCTGCGCGTCTGGAGCCTGTGCCCCGCAACAAGAGAGGTCGCGATAGTGAGGGGCCCGCGCACCACGATGAAGAGTGGCCCCCGCTCGCCGCAACTAGAGAAAGCCCTCGCGTAGAAACGAAGACCCAACACAGCCAAAAAAATAAAATAAATAAATAAAATCCAGCCATTCATATAAAAAAAAAAAAGGAAAAAATATATATTAAGAAAAAAAAACCAAAAACTGTAGGTTTTGAAGCAGTGGGTAAAAATAGAGAAATAAATAATAATGGTAAGATGGTCATTAAGAACCTACCACAAAGGAATCTGAAGGTTGATTTACCAACAGTGGAAAGATCAGGCCACTCTATACATGTATCTGGGGTCCCAGCTTAGCTAGAAGAAGGGTACGTGTCCTAAAAGGAGTCAAAAAACCAAATGACACCAAAATTTTTGTTTTTAGGCGGGGCGGGGGACGGAGGGAGAGGGAGAGAGAGAGAGAGAGAGAGAGAGAGAATGAGAGAGCGAGAACTCATCCCTTAGTTCCAAGTAAGCTGTAGCATGCCACTGGAAAGAGTTCGGGGCCCAGGGAGAAATGGCGGAGGGCAGACTGTGATTCTGGCATACCTACAAGACTCCAACTGGCACAGCACAGCCAGTCTCTCCTCCAGGCAACAGAAAATAGCCTCTTCTGGGTGCTTGTCTTAGGACACAGGACAGCTGAAGGTGGAAGAGGCCAATGAAATCTTCTTTCATCCCTCCAGCAGGTGCTGGGGAAGCATGAATCTTATGCTCCAGGGGAAAAAACTGTGCATTTTCTGGGTCAGTATTCAGAAGTTAGAATTCTGGAGAAGAGATGATAATGGTCTGTACAATTTATATTGTCATCCCCAAGGAAGCAGAAACATGTGTGCTCCGAAAGAATCAAGCATGGCTGGCCTGCTGTTTGCCCACTGGATCTCTGTGCTGGCTGAAAGGTCACATGTTTCTGAATGTTTGGAAGTGTATTACCCAGTTGTTTGTTTGTTGCTCTCTTCCCTATAAACAGTTTGGTCTCCTTCTGGGGAAGAGAAATCATGTGAGCAGAGCAAACACACACACACACTCTCAAAAATGCTCTGCTCCAGTATCCAATAAAGCCAGATTTTTCTAGGGCAAAGAGAAGCTTAAAGTGGAAGACCCTGGCTTCTCGCACAGTTCTATCTCATGATGAGCACAATGATATATTTTTAAAAATTAAAACAGCACTTGGTTAAGTGTCCATGTTAAAACTAACTTTTCTGGTTTATCACGAAAGAAAATATAGTTTAGATCTCCATCCTGTCTCATGTCCTTACAAATTCTTCTCTCTGAAATTCACCTATGTCAGGATTGCTTTATTTAGGATAGTATTACTTTATGCCCATTTTATGTATTGATGGTACAATTATTCCACGCCTTTTATGATGTGGTAGGAGCACTGGAGCCTTCAACCTGCCTGGCATGATCTTCTTCCTCAAGCTCTTGGCATGGCTAGATCTTTCTAGCCTTCGGGTCTCAGTTGAAATGTCACCTCCTCAGAGAAACCTTCCCTGACCTCTTCCAGAGAGAGCCCTCTCCCTCCTCTTCCTTCAAAATTATTATGTACAATTCTGACTTGTTTCTTGATTTATTTACTCATGTACTATCTGTCTCCCTCCTTAGAAATAAGCTCCATGAAGCCAGAGATCTGTCTGTTTTGCACACTACAAATTCCTCAGTGGCACAGAGTGGGCACTTAAATATTTGGATGAATGAATGACCAAACGAATCAATGATCAAGTGACAAGATCACCCTGTCATCGGAAGACCCCAGCTCTTTTGGCCTTTCCTTCCTCCACTATAAAATAAAGATAATGACACCCAACTCAGAAATGAGAGATTCAGATAGAAATGAATTTTCCCTTTACAGGAACTCCAAAGTCAAGAATGTGGATGTGCTGACCTAGAGCTCACAGACGCCCCGGAGAGAGCTGGGAGGGAGTGCCTTGCGGGGGAACCACCCACCCGGGATTCCACCAGTGCCCAATCCTACATGTCAGACCTAACAGACAAAGTAAAACCTTGAGCCTCTGGTGACCTTTAGGTCTCCTAGCTCGACATATGTGTTTACCCGTGTTCTTTTAGACTTAGTTTCACCCAGATCCCAGAATCACCAAGACCTCTCAATTGTAAGAGCAGACCCATGGGAATCTTTCAAAGTTATTTAAAATTGGAAACGTATGCCGTCGTGAATAAAGCCAGGCAAATATCATATTCAGAATTGAAACCCATGATGGAGAACTATAAAATAATGCAAATGAACACACACACACACGCCTGAATTTATGCTTCAAATGAATGCAGCACACGTGAAAGTAGTCACCGTGAGGATCTGCACTTATTCCAACAATGATTCCATTCATCAAACCCCATTTGGATTTCCCTTTTTCGAATTTCCATGAGTAAACAAGACACTGGTTAAAACATTGCCTCTTATGGTAAATTTTATCCACGTGGCTGTGTTTGATTTTTGAAAATGACCTAACAGAAATTCAGACCATGCCTTGGGGGGCAATCAAGCGGGTAATTCCTGGCTTTTTGCTGAAATAATGAAGCCTGGTTTTCTTGTCTGGTTCAGAAAGTAGCTTTAAAGGCGATAATCAAAAGTGAAATTCAAGCGAAGAGGTTTCACTGGTAGCATCTCTGAAGCAGCATGTAATTTCCTAGGCTTGGAAATCTTGAAGGACAACATTCTTTTGGATCTATAACATGTAATATGTTTATTTAAAAATTCCATATGATTACTGACAGAACAACCTGAGACGGGAAGAGCAACTTACAAATATGTACAACCTCCACTTCTAAACAGCTATGTGTTACATTAAGGGGCTGTATGTTGCTACTCTGGTATCCAACATGGAAAATGCAAATGTAATTCCTGTTGCTCTTCAATCAGTCATAACCAAGATCAAATAAATAGGAGCTATACTGCTGTAAACATAATCGCTTGTTTTATAAAAGTCACAGGACTGCATAATTATAACTTTGTTTACTTATTATTAAAAAAAATAATGAACGCTCAAAGCAGAAAATTTGGAAAACACGAAGTATAAAGTAACAAGCACCCATAATCCTATCATCTATAAATAATCAAGGTAAACACCTGGGTATATATCCTTCCAGATCTTTCTCTAGCATGTGTGTTTTTGTGTGTACTGTAGACAAAAAGCCTAGCATGGGTGATGTATTCCGCCACTTAGGAGCTTTGGGACCTTGGGTAAAGTAGTCTGTGCCTCTGTTCCATCATCTGTAAAATGGCAATAATAACACTTGCCTTGTGCATCGTAACAAATGACAGGAGGAACATTAAGTTCATAGCCTACCATCTAACACATAGTAAGTACTCGAATTAATTATACCCATACTATTATCATTATACAATTTAGAATATAGCTGCTATCACTGAAAAGTATATTGTCAACATTTTCCTTGACATTACTTTAAATTCTATTGCAAAAAACAAAATTAAGACTCGGAGCTAATTAATCTGTTATTCAAAACTGTGCCAGGTTGATAAATAGAAAAAGTTGTAGCCTGATAAGAAGGCAGAGATGTCAAAGCCACTGGTAAAAATCAAAAAAACAAAAACAAAAAACAAAAAAAAACCCAGAAGTCCCTCGAGCTTAGTGTCAAAACCAACAGAATTAGCACCCCTGACAATGGATTCAGGCACAAATATATTAACATCAAAAAAAAAAAATCTATAGCCCCTATGGAAAACAGTATGGAGTTTCCTCAAAAAATTAAAAGAACTACTATAAAATCTAGCAATTCCACTTCTGGGTATACATCCAAAGGAAACAGAATCACTATCTCTGAGAGATATATGCACCCATATGTTCCCTGCAGCATTATTTACAATAGCCAAGACATAGAAACAACTTTAGTGTCCATCAACAGAGGAATGAGTAAAGAAAATATAGTATACACACACACAGACACACAGGCAGACACACACACAGTGGAATATTATTCAACCTAAAAAAGGAAAGAAATCCTGCTATTAGTGACAACATGGATGAATCTTGAGGGCATTATGCTAAGTGAACGAAGTCAAACAAAGAAAGATAAACACTATCATCTCACTTATATGTGGGATCTAAATGAAAACCAAACTCATAGAAACAGAGAACAGATGGGTGGTTTCCAGGGGTGGGAGAAATGGGTAAAGGTGGTCAAAGTGTACAAACTTCCAGTTATAAGATGAGTAAGTTCTAGGGAGGTAATATACAGCATGGTGACTACGGTTAACAATACAGTACTGTATATTTTAAAGTAGTGAGGAGAGTTGATTTTTAAAGATGTCACCACACACACACACACACACACACACACACACAAATTGTAACTATGTGAAGTGATAAATGCGTTAGCTAATCTTTATAGGGTAATCATTTTACAATATATGCATACCTAAAATCATTACATTGTATACCTTAAACTTACACAATGTTGTATGTCAATCATGTCAATAAAGCTGGACAAAATATAAACACACACACACACACACAAAATCTATAGGTGAACTTGCATCTAGTCCAGTGGTTCTTAACCAGGACAATTTTGCCCCCAAGGGACATCTGTCAATGTCTAGAGACATTTGTCACAATTTGGGGGGCGGGGTTACTGGCATCTAGTGGGTAAAGGTCAGGGATGCTGAACATTATCCTGCAATGCACAGGACAGCCGCTATAACAAATAAGTATCTGGCCATTTAAATATCAGTAATGCTGGAGTTGAGAAACCCTGCCTAGTCCCAACTAGCTTTGTAATCATAAACAAGTCACAGTCTCTGAGAATGATGGTAATGGTGATGACAGCTCACATTTATTGAGCACTGCTGCCAGCCCAGTGCTAAATGCTTCATGGGAACTATTTTGCTTTAACCTTACCAAAAGTTCTATGATGTAGCCTCTATTATCATCCACACTATTGGCAAGGAAACAGGCTCACGAGGATGAAGAACTTTGCCGCAAATCACACAGCCATCAAGTGCTGTGGCTCACGTCATTTCACTCTCGAGCCTTTGTCCTTAACTCCAATGCTCTTCAGCCTTGCTTGGCACTTTCCCGTGTCTCCAGGTGTTTATAAAGGTATATTATGATCTGCTGATAGAGAGTCCATCTCATATGCCAACTCCATTGGCATTTTAGCAGAAGTCCTGGGATACCATGTTGAAAGACCATGTGGCCATGGATGACTCAACAGAAAGAGAGCCATGAGCGATTACTGATGTCTGCTATGGACGTGGGAGGGAAGAGTAGTGGTATTCGTGCCACATATTTGATATCTTGGGACTAGATGATCTTATTTAAGATCTTCCCAAGAGTCAGTCACCTATGTTCCTATGTTTTCTACCCCTCCCCTGCCATGAACAGCCTTAATTCTTGGCCAAGACCCATTTGCAGAGTTGTGTACATCAAAGAGAATTGAGGACTAAGTAGCCTATGGCAAGGGCCTTACTGAATACACAGTTTTCTCTGGTTGCAGGGAAACCGCTGAAAACGCTCAGGTCCTAGCCTACATAAGACAGAAAACATCAAAGTTCATGAAAATCACAGCACACCTCCACCCAGAGTCAAAGCCAAGAATAAACAACTTTTGGGGTTGGACTGATTTCATAAAATACTCTGAGTGACTGAAGTAAAAAACAGCAATGACTACACACTTTAGAGAGGCCAAATAATAATCTACTGCATTTTTTAAAAAGTATGCAATGTTTAGCAAACTGAGATCACTGGGGGAAAAAAAAAAGAAGAGGAATCACACAAACTTTACTAAACAAAGTCATATACCAACAAACATCTAAACCACTGTAACCAAGATGAGGAACTGAAGCTCGTTTTTAGTTACAAAGAGTTGAAGGATGGGGTGGGAAATAAACAAAAATTCAAGAGGAAAATCATTAAGAAGATACTCTGAACTATTTTCCCACAAGTAATTTCTTTAAAAAAAAAAAAAAAAAAAAGGAAAGAAAGAAAAGCTATACTCTGTGTTAAAAAAAAAAAAAAAAAAAAAGCCAATGTCCTGCATTACTGTCCAAATAAAACCTCTCTGCAAGCAGTCAACCAAAAAACTGAAATTCCATTGTCATAACATTATGTCTGTGGGGTACCACTTCAGAATACCGTTATAAAAAAAACAGTGGGGTAATTAATTTAGGACTCTTTAGAGAAGAGGAAAAAAAAATTAACAAAATAAAACCCACTCAGAAAGAAAGTACAAGAAAATCTGGATTTAAATCCTTGAAGTGTGTTGTTTCAAAGCCTTCCTGTTTACTAACAACAGCAACATACGTGCGCGCACACACACACACATACACCACCCACATCAAGTTTTCCAGGAAGTTAGATATTTAAATAAAACAACATTTGGACTCCTTTAGTCAAAGGAATGTAATTTCTTCCTAAACTACCTCTATCACTGATGGATGAACTGGTGTAGTTTTTATTACAGGAGTGGAAAAATGATGCTGAAGGATCACATTTCTATCTGCCTAAAAGATTCTGAGACATATGGACATAGAACAATATCTAACACATAATTTTTTCTCATGAAACAAGCTAATTTTTTAAATTAAATCATCTTACAAGCAAAATAATCCATCTCTGTAACACAAAAGCAAATAAGTATTGAAAACTCTACTTCAGATGAATTTTGCTAACGTTGAGCTTAAGGCAACTCGGCAAGAAATGACAACATATACTACAATATTTACAGTCGCCACATCTTAGCTGTGTCTACAAGCACCAAAACATTGTGATGAAAAGTCAAAGTCAGTAATTGCTCAGATATTATGTCTAGTCACCAACAGCTGGAATTTCCTCAACACTGGCTCTCTCGCTAAGCATTTTTAGAATTTCCCTAAGAGGGTTTTTCCCACACTTCCCTCTGTGGGCTCACACTCCCCTGGCCTTCGCGAGCTCCTTGCTACAATTCGATGTGGTCTCCATGCAGCCACACGTGGTAACTGACTTCTGTTGTGTTGTCCTTGGCCTCACATGTTGACTGCTAATGGTGTACGTGGATAGAACCAAATTCTTATCTCTGGGAATGTTCATTTTTTTTCTTTTTTTTAAAATTGAAGTCTAATTGATTTACAGTGTTGCATTAATTTCTGCTATACAGCAAAGTGATTCAGTTATACATATATATATATATATATTTTTAATACTCTTTTCCATTATGGTTTATCAAAGGATACTGAATATACTTCTCTGTGCTATACAGTAGGACCTTGATGTTTATCCATTCCATATATAATAGCTTACATCTGCTAACCTCAACCTCCCACTCTGGAAATGTTCTTAATTGCAAAATATTTTTTTCTGTTCAGTCAAAGACTATGACTCTCCCATGAGGAAGAGCTAAGGAAGAAAAATCACCTGGGTATCCATACGCCTTCCTTTCCCTCCAAATGCTCCTCCCATCTTAAGCTAGAGAAATGGCTTCACTTGTAAGTAAAGGCTGCTCCTCCCCCAAGTCCCGTATCTTTCACAGCCAGAGTTAGAGTTCTCCAAATTCCCTTCCACCTCTCCCCAAGCCTTCCTCAATAATTCATCCTTGTTGGGAGTCTCCACCTGCAGGGAAGCCATCTCCCATCCTCCCAGGCCCAGGGAGTGACAGGACAGCTTGGTTATGACAGGCTGCACTCATAGTCACACTGCCCTGGGATCTAATACTGGGTCAGCCAATGATGAATTGTGTGACCTCAGGGAGGTTACTTCCCCCCTCCCCAATCTTTAGGTTCCACATCGTAGACTGGATGCAACGATAGTGCATTAGGCTGCTTGGACTAATACCACATACTGGGTGGCTGAAACAAAAGGCATTTGTTTTCTCACAGTTTTGGAGGCCAGAAGTCCAAGATCAAGGTGCCAGCAGGGTTGGTTTCTGGTGAGACCCTCTTTCTGACTTGCAGATGGCCACCTTCTCACTGTATCCTCACATGGTCCTTCCTCTACATGCGGTGAGAGGAGGATCTCTGCTTTCTCTTCCTCTTCGTATAAGGACACCAGCCCTACAAGACTAGGGCCCCACCCTTATGACCTCATTTTACCTTAATTACCTCCCAAAAGGGCCATATCTTCAAATACAGTCAAATTGGGGATTAGGGCTTCAGTATAGGAATTTTAGGGGCACACAATTTAGTCTATAACCAAGAGTATTCTTGCCTCCCAGAGTTATTTAAGGAATGTGCTAGTTCGGATCCTCTGAGAAGCAGAGGCCAAGATGGTACCAGTGACTGACTGGGGAAACCATGTGTGAGGGAAACTGAGGAGCTAAAGGAAACCAAAAGAGCTGTCAGACCAGAAGGCAGGTCTGACTGACACTGTGGGGGGCAAAAGGGAAAGAAGGGACCTGGAGTAGGGAAAGGTCTTAGATGATGGTACCGTTCTAAGGAAGTTTCAGCAAGGTCAATGAAAAGCCCTGGAGCCAAAGTCACTTGTGTCTCATAGCAACGGGCCTGTATTAGTGTCCCAGCTGCACTGGGTCACTGGTTGGGAAAAGGCTGTGGGAAGTGCAGCAAACACAGTGGACCAGAGGGCAGGAGGTGAGATGGTTATTCAATTACGCTTCCCTAGGTTGGGGATCTGAGAGAAGCTTCTTCATGGCCACCACCAGGCTTAAATGCAATTACGCATAGGAAGCTCTCATCTGCATCTCAGAGAAAGAGCTCTACAAGGTAGTAGTGGTTAAGATGATGACAATGATGATATTACTATTCCCATTTTACTGAGGTTCTTGGAATGTGACGCACAGTTTTCACCCACTCATGTGCTGCCATCATGCTCTGAAGCTGCAAATCCCTTACTGGTGAGCTAACCTAGCAGATCCTTGTTCTCCTGTACTCAAATGACCTCTTCCAAACACTTCTTCAAACACCTACAGGGCAATAACCTGTATGTTATCATCACCCAGAGAATAAAGATAAGCCTTATGATCACCCCAGCTTACTGTCTGCAGAAATATACCAGGCCACTGATGGAGGAAGGGGGAACTGAGGCAGAGCCTGGCAGACTCCCTGAGTTGAGGGCACAGAGGTGGAAGTCCAGGAAGGTGAAGGTAGTTAAGGTACTAGAGGAGAGAGCTACATGGAGAGCGTACTCCAGAGAAGGATTATTCAGCTGAGAACTGATCTTACAGGCATATGAAGAAATTACCCAAAACCTGGGGGAGAGAACCACTCAAAAGGATTAGAAGGAACAATTCCTAGAGCTCACATCCTACCAGAAATAATGGGTGATTCCTGTTAGCTAGAGTGGAAAACCTCATAATTCACAGGGCATCAAGTGGATTACTCACTTGAAGAGTCTTTCCTCAAGAATGGGGGAACAAGTAGCCCTAAATAAAGGCTGATCTGGTCCCACCCAACAGAGATGAAAAGACCCATAAAGGATAAACTGTTTCCAATTAAGTTATACCTGTTTCAGAACAAAGCACAAGAATGTTTACAGGAACACAAAAATATCCAGCACCCAACAAGGTAAAATTCAGAATGTCTCGTATCCTATCAGAAATTACCAGGTATGTAAAGAAGTAGGAAAATATGATCCATAATGAGGAGAAAAGTCGATCAAAACCAACCCAGAACTGATACTAATGTTGGGATCATCAGGCAAAGACATTATAAGTTATTGTAACTGTGTCCCAAGGGAAATTAGAAAATATTTTGAATTGAATAAAAATAAAGTGCAACACACCAAAATGTGTAGGATACAGCTAAAGCAGTGCTTTAGATGGAAATTTACAGCATGAAATGCTTTTTGGAAAGAAAGGCCTCAAATCAATAATTCAAGCCTCCAATTTAAGAAACAACAAAAATAAGAGCAAATAATCCCAAATCAAGCAGAAGAAACAAATGCAATAATTAATAAATTAAAAACAAAAATAATAGAAAAAAATCAATGAAACAAAAAGCAGGTTCTTTGAAAAGATCAGTAAAATTGATAAACCACTGGCCAGACTGATTTAAAAAAAAAAAATCAGAAAAAAGACACAAATTACCAACATCAAGAATGGAAGAGATGTCACTACAGACACCACAGATATTTAAATGATAATAAGGAAAACTATGAGCAATTGTACACACATAAATTCAAAAACTTAGAAGTAGTGGACCAATTTCTTAAAAGCAACAAACTATCAAAATTTACCCAAGAAGGTAGAAATAAACTGAATAATCTTATTTACTCTTAGAAATTGAATTCACGATTAAAAATCTCTCTTCCTGGGCTTCCCTGGTGGCGCAGTGGTTGGGAGTCTGCCTGCCAGTGCGGGGGCCACGGGTTCGAGCCCTGGTCTGGGAGGATCCCACATGCCGCGGAGCGACTAGGCCCGTGAGCCACAATTACTGAGCCTGCGCGTCTGGAGCCTGTGCTCCACAACAAGAGAGGCCACGATGGTGAGGGGCCCGCGCACCGCGATGAGGAGTGGCCCCCGCTTGCCGCAACAAGAGAAAGCCCTCGCACAGAAACAAAGACCCAATGCAGCCATAAATAAATAAATAAATAAAAATTACAAAAAAAAAAAAATCTCTCTTCCCTGAAAAAAAAAACAAACAAGCAAACAGACAAAAATCTCTTCCAGTCAGACTGTTTCACTAACAAATTCTACCAAACATTTAAAGATGAAATGAAACTAACTCTAAACAATCTTTTCCAAAAAACAGAAGAGCATCTTTTCCAAAAATACTTCCCAACCCGTTATATGAGGCCATCATTACTCTAATACCAAAACCAAAAAAAGACAGTACACATAGGAAAATTACAGACCAATATCTCTCAGGAATATAGCTGCAAAATTCTCAACAAAATATTGACAAATCAAATTCAGCAATGCATAATAAGAATTCTACATTGCAACCAAATGGGTTTATCCCAAGAATATAAGCCTGTTTAAGATTCAAACAACAATCAATGTAATTTAGCATAACAAAGGTCTACAGAAGAAACCTACAATGATTATATAATTGATGCAGGAACATTTGATAGAATTCAGTATTTATTCATGATAAAACAACAACAACAACAAATTAGTAATAGAAGGGAACTTCATCAACCTGATAAAGGATATATTTAATGGTAACAGACTGAATGATTTCCCCCTAAGAATGGGAACAAGGTGAAGATGTTTTACCACTCCTGTTCAACACCATACTAGAAGTTCTAAATACTGAAATAAAGCAGGAAGTAGAAATAAAAGACATCCAGATCAGAAGGTAAGAAATAAAGCTGTGCATATTCACAGATGATATGATCCTAGAAAATCCCAAGAAATTAACAACAACCAAAAAATCCCTCTTAGAATAAGTGAGTTTGGTATGATCATAGGATTCAAGGTCAACATACAAAAATTAATTGTATTTCTATAAACTATTAATGAACAACTGGAATCCAGAAATTTTAATCCCATTTTACAATTATTCAAAAATACTTAGTTGTAAATCTAGTAAAACATGTATAGGATATACATGTGAAAACCCCAAAATTCTGATCAAAGAAATCATAGAAAATCTAAGTAAGTAAAGAGACATACCATGTTGATGAATTGAAATCCTAAATATTGTCAATATGTCAATTCTCCACAAATTGATCTATAAATGTAATACAATTCCAATCAAAATCCCAGCAGGATTTTTTTTTATAGACAGGTGATTCTAAAATTTATATAGAAAGGCAAAAGACTTAAATAGCAAAAGCAATTTTGAAAAATAGAATAAAGTTGGAAGACTCACTACTAATTTTAAGACTTATTACAATACTACAACATTTGAAACAGTTTTGTATTGGCAGGGGGATAGACACATTGATCAGTAGAAGAGAATATAATCCAGAAATAGCCATAGTCAGTTCATTTTTTTCCAATTCATTTTTGACAAAGGTACAAAGGTGATTCAATGGAGAAAAGATAGTCTTTTCAACAACTGATGTAGGAAGAAACAGATGTATATATGTGAAAGAAAAAAAAAAAGAACCTCAACTTAAACCTCACACCTTATACAAAAATTAATTTTAAATGGATCGTAAGTCTAAATGTAAAATAATAAAACTTTTAGAAAAACAGAGGAGAGAATCTTTGAGGCCTTGTGTTAGGTAGCATTCTTAGCTATGACACCAAAAACCCAAGCCATATAAGAAAAATTGATAAATTGTCCTTGATCAAAATTTAAAACTTCTGCTATGCAAGATACATGAGAAGTCAAGCTACTACCTGGGAAAAAATATTTGGAAACCATATAGCCAATGAAAGACTAGTAGACAAAATATATAAACGTCTCTGAAAAATCAACAGAAGGAACACAAATTTTAAATTTTAAAATGCAATCTTAAAGTGAGCAAAAGATTTGAACAGATACTTCACAAAGAAGATGTTTGGATGGCAAAAATAAGACCATGAAAAGATGCTCAACATCACTGGCAATTAGAGAAATGCAAATTAAAACCACAATGAGATATCACTACACACCTATTAGAATGGGGAAAAAACTGTCAGTACCAACTGTTGGCAAGAACATGGAGCAACTGGAACTCTCATGCATTGATGGTGGGAGTGCAAAATGGTGCAGCCACTGTGGAAAACACTGTAGCAGTTTCTTATAAATTTGAAGATACACTTACTCAAATGACCCAGTGATTTCACTCCTGTTTATTTACCCTAGATAAATGAAAACTTATGTTCACATAAAGACCTGTACAAAAATGTTTATAACTTAATGTCACTGAACTGTACACTTAGTGAAATTTTACTTTATTAAAAATGGTAGGGCTTCCCTGGTGGCGCAGTGGTTGAGAATCTGCCTGCTAATGCAGGGGACACGGGTTCGAGCCCTGGTCTGGGAAGATCCCACATGCCGCGGAGCAACTAGGCCCGTGAGCCACAACTACTGAGCCTGCGCGTCTGGAGCCTGTGCTCTGCAACAAGAGAGGCCGCGATAGTGAGAGGCCCGCGCACCGCGATGAAGAGTGGCCCCCGCTTGCCGCAACTAGAGAAAGCCCTAACACAGAAACGAAGACCCAACACAGCCAAAAATAAAAATAAATAAATAAATTTAAAAAAAAAAAAAAAAAAAAAGGTAAAATTTTATTATACGCATATTTTACCTCAACTTTTTAAAATAATGAGAAAAACTACATCTCTGCTGAGAGGAAAAATAAATATGTATGACAGCTCTATTCACAATTCCCCAAAACTGAAAACAATCCAAATGTCCTTCAAAAGTGAACGGCCAAACTACCTGTGGTACATCCATCCCATACAGCACTGCGCAACAATAAAAACAAACTATTGATGCACGTGATTGGGGTGAACCTTAAAGGCATTATGCTGAGTGAAAGAAGCCCACCTCAAAAGGTTACATAACGTATGATTATTTTACGTGACATTTTGGAAAAGGGAAAATCACAAGGATGGTGAACAGGTCACTAGTTACCAGGGGTTAGGAGTCGGGGGGAACGTTTGACTACAGAGAGAAAATACAGGAGATCGTTGTGGGTGGTGGAACTGTCTGTATCCTGATTGTGGTGGAGGTGCTTACATGAATGTATACATGTGTTAAAACTCATGGAATGATATAACCCCCCAGAAGTCAAATGTATGGTTTATGACTATTGAAATGATAATTAGAAAAAAAATAAACCAAACCCATCACCTTCTTAATAGCTACGCCTACTGTCAAAGTAAAACAAAAGCAATAGACAGACAGCCCATTCCTCCGTCCCTCCCTTCTGTAATGATTTATATAATGCAAATTGATAGCCAATTTTGAGTCCCTGTTCTTTCCTACCATCTCAGCATAGAAGCATCAAATTCTGTTGATTTTAAAATCAGAAATGTCTTCTGAGGTTCTCTCCTTGCTAAACCCACTATGACTTCCCCAGTTCTATACTTCAAGAGATGGGGTCTGGATTATTTTTGCAGCTTCCGAAATGGTTTCCCTGCTCCCAATTTCAATTTGTCCTCTGAATTGTCACTAGATCTGTGCATGTCAATCTTTTACTTAAAAAAAAAAATCCTCTAACGATTTGCCATCATCTCCATGATAAAGTCCAAACTCTGCCCCCATTTTCCTCCTACAGTGACCTCTTCACATCTCCTCCAGTTAGACTTGCCCGTGCTCACTTCCCTGCCTTTACTCCTGCTGTTCCCACCTCTTAGCGTTCCTTTTTCATTCGAAAACATCCTTTACATCCTCTTATTCAACTGTCAGCTTCCCTGATGCTCCCAGGCAGATTTTTTTCACTGCCCCCAGCCCCTCCCCCTAGTTCCCTGGCTCTTTTTCTATTTTTTTTCTGGGGGAAAATTCAGCATCTCGTGACGCTGTTATGTTCCAACCTATTTCCCCACAGTCAGCTGTTTGAAGACAAGAACTAGGTCTCGCCTATTTCCAATGCCAAATGTTGGCCTGGCACTTAGAAGGGCTGAAATCACATTGGTTGAAATAAAATTAGAATAAACTTAATAAAATATCAGCTTAACTTTCACTTTTCACTCCATGGTCCTGCTGTGCTATAGAAACAGCTTCAGTCATGAGTGTGTGTGTGTGTGTGTGTGTATTTTTTATTACCAGTTTGTTAAGAATACTTATTGGTGTTTACTCTGTACAAAGTACTGGTAGGGTGGGGGGGTTAATAAAAGAGTTTGTGGAAAAGGATGGACGGATATGTACATTTTGAAGGATGCTAATAATATTCAGGCAAGATTAATGCCTCCGAGATCTTGACTCCTTTTAATATTTATTCTAATACCATTTTTCCTCTTTAATAGAATATGAGAGTCATCCAGATTTCAATAATTCAGAAGATATTCCTGACTTGAATATGGGTTCATTCTCTAACCACATTTGCTGTCCTTCTGGAATAATTTCTGGCTTTCTGCTTTGGGCCTTCATTAGTTGTCCTTTTTTCTTTTTAATCAGTTCTTCTTCTCACCCACAATTTTTCTTTCACTACATTATTATATTTGCCTTCTTTAAAAACATTTCGGGACTTCAAGTATCAGAGATACGCTGTTTAATCCGGAAAGACTTTGTTTCGGATGTTGTCATTCACACTTGGAGAAAAATCATGAAAGTGTTATCCCTGAGAATCTAAAGGAAACAATCAACTTATGTTCCCCACACCTGTTGTCAGGTGTTTGGACAACATATTGCTGCAGGGATTTGGCAACATTTAAAAAATATTTGGAGATAAAATTACCTAATATTTTAAGATGAAGCTTTTTAAGTAGTAAACTGTAGCCTTTAAGGAGATACTGTGATCTCAGGCTCCATTTTTTTAAAACGTACCATATTGAACAGTGGCCAAAGTTTTGTGACTATGTTCACCCAACACTAAAATATTTTGAGCCTGCCCAAATGTGTGGAGTTTTTACTTATTTATAAATTATATATGTGTATATACATATATATGAACTTGAACTACTTTACTAATGTACTAGTAAGTATGTGTACAACTCTGCTGATTTGACATTATAAACCATACATAAAAATGAATATTTTACAGAGATTAAATATGAATAAGTTCTAATATTTTCTTTCTACACCTCAATGGTGTATACTGTATATCCTGTAGGGTGTGTACACCACGCTTTGGAGACCATGCATACAGAGAATGCACCCGTTAGCCCATCTCCGTAAGGCTATGTTGAGTTGTTTTAGGAGGGAGGTACACAAGTTAGAGCAAGTTATGAAGAGAGTGACGCTGGACGACACCAATGGGTGCCCAGCTCACAATTCCCCAGTTATCACAGGTAGGCCACTCCTTTCTTCCAGTCTTCTGTTAACCAATCCTCACATCCAGCCTGTAAGGGGAAGCCCAAGGCCCACACTGGGCCCATCATCTTCCTTCAGGTTTCACTGGCCAAAGGGACTGGTCCAAGGTTGCATGTGGTTCCGGCTGAGCCACCTATAGAAGTCTCCCTGCCATTGCTTTTTGGCTGGAAGATGGGCTCTTCCTTCCCTCTGGATAAAAACTCTAGGGGTGTAAGCTTAGAGTTACTGGCAAACATACTCCAGACTCCACAGAGAATGCCTATCCACAGTAGTAGAAAAATCAAGGCCTTTATCACGGCTTGGTTATAGAAGCCCATGAATACCTATTTTTGTTTAAAACTGGTATGAATTAGGTTTCTGTTGCTTGCAACTTAAAAAAAAAGTTAATAAAAACCAGTGAGAAAGATACTGAAGGGATTCTAAATCATTCATTCATTCTAAAAATATTTATTGGCCTCCTATTATGTGTCAGTCACTGTTCCAGCTGCCAGAAATAGAGCAGTGAGTCATCCAAAAAAAAAAAAAAAAATCCCTGCACTAATGAAGCTTATATTGTAGTAGGAGAGCCAGAGAATGAAGAAGACAAAGGAAAAATCTATATTATGATACAAAGTAATAAAGGGAAAAAAATACACTGGGAGGGGAACATAACATATTTGGCTGCAGTGGCCAAGGAAGGCCTTACTGAAGTAGCCAAGGAAACAAGCCATGAAAATACCTGGGGAGGAACGTCCTAGGCAGAGGGAACAGCAAGTACAAAGGCCCTGAGGCTGGCCTGCTGTGTTAGAGGTACAGCCAAGAGACGAGTATAGCTGGAGCAGAAGGGACAAGAAAAATACAATAAACTAGTGAGTCTAACAAAAAAGAACCAGACTCACAGAACTAGAGAACAAGTTCGTGGTTACCAGTGGGGAGAGGGAAGGGGGGAGGGGCAAGATAGGGTTAAGAGAATAAGGGTACAAACTATTAGGTATAAAGTAAGCTACAAGGGGCTTCCCTGGTGGCGCAGTGGTTGAGAATCTGCCTGCCAATGCAGGGGACACGGGTTCGAGCCCTGGTCTGGGAAGATCCCGCATGCCGCGGAGTAACTAGGCCCGTGAGCCACAACTACTGAGCCTATGCGTCTGGAGCCTGTGCTCCGCAACAAGAGAGGCCGCGATAGTGAGAGGCCCGCGCACCGCGATGAAGAGTGGCCCCCACTTGCCGCAACTGGAGAAAGCCCTCGCACAGAAACAAGGACCCGATACAGCCATAAATAAACAAACAAACAAACAAACAAACAAAAAAGCTACAAGGATATATTGTACAACATGGGGAATACAGCCAATATTTTATAATAACGATAAATGGAGCATAACCTTTAAAAATTGAGAATCACTATATTGCACATCTGTAACTTATATAATATTGTACAGCAACTATACTTCAATTTAAACAGTAATAGTAATAAAATAATAAATTAATTTAAAAAATAAAAAGTAAAAATTTAAAAATAAAAAAGTAAAAAGTAAAAATAAATAAATGAATAAAAATTTAAAAAGATAAAGAGGGCAGCCAAGGTCAGAGGGAGGTGCTGGCCAGATCACATAGCACATCGTCGTGGGCTATTGGAAAAGCCTTTGGCTTCACTCTGAGCGAGATGGAAGCTTCTGCAGGGTTTTGAGCAAATAAATGACATTATCTAACAATTATCACAAATGCATTATATGAGAAATCTGAACAGAGCTGGGAATGTCTAGCTTCAAATGCTCTCAGGAGGACCCAGTAGTGCTTCCGATATCTGAAAAGGCTGTTTGTGCAGAACCATTCCCTGACCCGGAGGAGAAACATCTGGACGAGTAACACAAGAATGGAGGCTCCAGGGTGTCAGATTTCAGCTCAGTTGTTACTCACTGACATCTGCTCTATCACTGACCACGCCCCCCCATCCCCTCAATTCATTCACCCTGAAATCCACAGCTGATGGGGCTCTAAGCACCAAAGACTTAGTACACCTAAAGATTTTGCCTTTCTGCTATCTCTCACGGCAACTGCTGTCCCAAACAATTCACATTAGCCTTAAAAAGAACCCCAAATACAAACCAGCTCTTTGGGGCTGTTTCTGCCCAATTTTCAAGATTTGTTGGGTTGTGATGTCAGAAAGAGCCTGTCTTAAAGGTGCCTACCGTGCAAGCATAACCCCATCTAAATGACATGACCATTTCATTCTAGTGAGAGCCTGCGTGAGACGAGAGATCCCTCCTCTGTGTTCAGGGGAAAGTGCTGCTTAAACTTCTCTAGTCTCCAAAAGGAGACACATGTTCACTGAATACATGTTTTGCCTACTGAATATTCAACATGACCCACATATGGTCCTTGAACTCATGGAATGTGAGAGCAGATAGGGACCTCTGTATTTATCTCACGGGAGTGCAATATTGGCTGCATCACAATTGCCAACTCTGATGGATTGGTATTGACTGCCTTCAGGTCTCTGACAAAAAGCTGGTGGGATTTGCAAGGAAACCTGGTAAATGATAGGGGGTGAGTGGCACAAGTACCTCCAATCCATACTACTATATCTAACCCAAACCCCGCCCCCACACACACACTACGGATCAGAAAACCAAAGCTTTTACCATCCCCGCTGGTCAAGCGAAACCCTGACAAAGACCCAAGTTCAGATGCACTGTAATTAACCTACACTGGTCAAATACAGGTCCAGGTTCTGGCTCAAGTAACACTTGGGGCCAACTTTAGGAATGGGCGGCTACCAGTATGGTTTCACATATCTGAAAGGCTCCATCACCCTGGCCAAAGGGTCCTTAACCTCTGTCCAATCCCCAAATTCCACAGCTGTACACCCAATAAATTTCAAGTTTCTCCTTTGAATTAAAATGTTAATATCCTTGGATGGAGGCAACAGGAAATGATTTAAGTCTTGTCTCTCTTAGTATGAATGATATTATTAGATCCCTTCCAGTAAAAAGTCTTTCTTTAATGGTGTCATTTAAATTTAGAGGAAGATCATTAAAGAAAAACAGTTACACCCAAGGTGGGTGGATGACGATTAAGCAGTAATGACACTAACCTATTAAAGTGGGAAGGAGGGAACATGAGGAAGAGGTTGGCTGGAGGCAATGCAAAACCACTTGGACACACTCTACACTTCTGCCTAGAGCCAGTCCTGTTCCCATCATTTTGGTGTCAAACGGCTAAATCATTTGCGTCTTCTAACGGAAGCTATGCTAGTTGCAAATTATCTTTTACTGTCCAATAATGGACAAGTCATTGTACTTTTTAAAAAATCAAGCATAAATTACAGCCAGGTTTTATCACTCTGCCTTTACTTTCCAAGACTGTTATGAAAACACCCTCTCACCATCGATCAACACCTTTCTTTATCTTTTCCCATTGCAGTGGTGGTTGAAAATGGAGGTGTCCAGAGAAACCCGGCGGATGAGAGCAACGAGAAAAGAGGACCAGCCTCAAGAAGATCAAGGACAACAAACATTCTGCATCGGGAAGACAACAGAGAAGAGTGAGGACTGTGGCATGCTGGACAGACCATGACCATTTCAAGGGAGCAGCTGCCCAACTCCGTCTCATTATGGGATTGAGGGCCTAAACACCAGGACTTCCACTTTCTCAACAGAGTCAGAAACATCTAGCTTATTGCATGCACTATCCTGATTTTTAAATGCTGACATTTAACTTTTGGAAAAGCTGAACATGATGCAAGCTGATCATAGACATCTTTGGCCAAGTTTGACTTATGGGCAACCACTTTGCTATCTCTGCTTTAAGGCAGGGCTTGACAAACAAGAGTCCTCAGGCTAAATCCAGCCCCTGCCCATTTTTGTAAATAAAGCTTTATTGGAACATAACTACTCTCATTCATTTGTGTACTGTCTTCTGCTGCTTTTATGCTAATAACAGCAGAGGTGAGTTTAGCATGTTTGAAATCATATGGCCCACAATGTCTAAAAAATTTGCTACCTGGTCCTTTACAGAAAAAGTTTGCTGATCCCTTGCTTTAGGGTCTTGAAATTGATGGACCCTCCCAGGATCTCTGGTCTTTTCCAACAGATCAGTTGGCCACCTTTAAATCAACGAAGAAGGAAGGGCCTGAAACAACTTTCACTGGCCTGTTTGTACCACATACAAACCACAAAATTGATTATTTTGCCATCAAAAACAGAATACTAAATTTGAATACTAAGTAAACCATGAAACAGCAGAATCGTGGTTTTGGGAAGATACTCCAAGCATCGGAAGCAGAAACACCTATGCTAGAATCCCACCTCTGCCACCACTAGCTGGGAGGCGTTAGGCTGAGTACTTGACTTATGAGCGGCTGTTGCATCATCTATAAAATGGCAAAATTATTAAGTAAATAATGATACCTATTCTGCAGGTTTTATGTTGAGGTTCGAGAGTAATATATGTCAAGCATCTGGCACTTCATAGAAGCTCTATAATGATGAGGCCAGTAGTCCTAATGGTTGTAATAGTAACACCATCATATATATTCCAAACTTTGCTGCCCAACACATTTTCTTTCTTAGATATTCTTTGATAAGGAACAGGATTCTGGGACTCTTCATGTTTCAAAGGAAGGATTAGGAGAAACATAGAAAATTCCTTCCTTTAAGACTCAGTTACTTATTTTAGGCGCTGGGGAGTGAGTCTTTTCAATGTAAGTGCTCAGGAAATGGGCAGAGTGAGTGTTTAATAAATGTTGGTTGATTTGCTTTCATGAATGAGTATATGGTTGAAGGGATAAAAAATATTACAGAGTCAGAAAAAATCTGAAGTTCGAGTGTAATATTTTTCCTTTGCACTGTTTCTTAAAAAATTATCACCAAGTAGAATTCAGTTAGACAAATCTTGACTGTGAGGCCATCTGCAAGAAGACTGACTTTCTTCAACAGTCAATGCAATGAAATAAAGCTGTGGGGTGGGATTCAGTGGGTCAATGTTCTGGACTAAAAGAGAATCAGGAGACATAGTGACTTAATGCAATGCACAGCTCTTGACTGCATTGTGGTTTGAACACATCAGCTATAAAATAACTTTTGGGGACATTTGAAAAATTTAAATATGAACTGGGTATCAGATAATATAAGAGAATTAATTATTATTAATGATTTTAATATAATTATTAATTCTGTTAGCTTTGATAATAATATTGCAGTTATATCATTTTTAGGGATACATAATGAAATATTTAGGGTTAAGGTGTGATAATGACTGTAAATTATTTTTAAACACTTTAACCAAAAATTTTAAAAGGGAACAAATAAACAAAGGGAAAGAAAAGCACAAATGTGGTTAAAAGTTAACACTGTCAAATTTAGGTGATGAGTATATTAGTCTCTACATTTCTGATGTTTGTTATTTTGTAATTTTACATGATAATGTAACAAATCAATAAAAATTATCTCTTTCTGGAGTTCTTAAGGATGCTGGATTATATTTATTATATTTGGAAATTGTGTCTAGGGTTAGGTTGCCCTTTCATCTCTCAAGAGCAGAAAAGTCATCTTTTCCACTGAACTCTAGGCATTTTAGTAACAAATAAGAAAAAAAAAGTAGTATTACTAAAAGATTAGTTTCAGAGTATTAGTTTGTCATTGGTGCTGTAACAAATTCCACAAACTTGATGGCTTAAAACAAGATGAACTTAAAAACTTACAGTTCTGTAGGTTACAGGTCCAACAGAGCTTTTTCTAGGCTAAAATTGTGGTGTCAACACTTAGAGGCTCTAGACGGAACCCCTTTCCTTGCTTCTAGAGGCCACCTGCCTTCCTTGGCTCGTGACCGCCTTCCTCCGCTTTCAAAGCCATCAACCTCGAATCTTTGACCCTTTCTCTGTCATCACACCTCTCTCTCATCTCACCTAGGAAAGATTCGCTGCTCCTAAGGACCCATGTGATTACACTGGGCCCACAGGGATAATCCAGGATAATCTCCCTAACCACAAGCCTTAATCACACCTGCAAAGTCCTTTTTGCATGGTAGAGTAATACAGTCACAGGTTTCAGGATTAGCATGTGGACGTATTTAGGAAAGGGCTTTCTTCTTCCTGTCACAAACACTATTAAAAATCATAATGCATGATATCACAAGTAGCAGGATTATGTAGATATTAAAAATAATTGCAGTAGCTCCCATTCCTTGAGCATCTACAATACGTCAAGCACATGATAAGGGCTTTACATGCATTTCCCCGTAATCCTAACGAGGTTCATCAGATTCTGCAGATGAGGAAACTGCAGTTCTGGGAGGTTGTGATATTTGCCTAAGTGGGAGCTTGAATTCAGGCCAATCTGATCCTAAAGGTCAACTTCAATACCTCCCAACTATTTCCTGTCTCTGATGTCTTAAGCACCTTCCTACACCGCTAACACACCCAGCACTTCAATTGATGCCGCTTGCCTGCCGACTGGCCAAGCTGCAATTATCCATCTACTTCATTTCTTTCACTTCTTTCATTTTTTTCTCATTTCTTTTTAAAAGAAAAAAACCCATTTCCTATTAGATTTCTTCTGGAGAATGCCCTCTCAAATACTTAAGCAAATATTGTCACCAGTCTGGGACAAGTCATTTGCTTATGTAAACTGATCAGGACAGACGTCACATAAAACATTTGACTTAGAAATCATGTGCTTGTTGGACAAGACACTTTCAAAACTGGGGTTTTATCAGAAAATGTTGGTCAAGAGCATGCATAGAAAGAAACCCACTGATAAAGAGCCAGTGCTTCCTGAGATGGGCTCACTGGGATTGTTGTCTTTGTGTTTTGTCAGGGAGGAGAGCAGAGACATCTTGGTTGGTTAGTTGTTTCAAGGAAATGAACAAGTTGGAATCATCCCTCACTCATCTAGAACAACCTCAGCATCGAGGGGATTTGATGCTTCTGGCCAAACTCCCTCCTTTCCTCCTCCATGACAGCAAACTGAAGTTACACTAAGGTACCTTTTGATGCAGAGACTGTACATTACCCTAAAAACTATGAAACTAATTCTCACATGTGTGTCTTGATTTCAAAATAGCTTACAGCAACTATATTCCTTCTAGAGTTCTTCAAAATTTTACACTTATTTTATTTATCTAACAAGCTCTCCATAGAGAGCTTGATTTAGCATACATATTTCTTGTTAGAAAATCTTTTTTCTTGAATAGTCACGAGACTGAAATTTCAAGGTACTTCTATTTATCCATTACAGAAAATCTCTTTATGTAATCTCTCTAAAGTGCATTTCAACCAAAGTCGTCATCTCACCAACTCTTTTTATAGACACAGTACTCCTAAAATCACAGGCTGGGAGATGGGTCATTTGTAGATTGAGCCTGCTGTATTATTGATTAGTTTTCTCCTTCCTTCCTTTTCCAGCAACACGCAGACTTTGTCAAACCAAACTCAAGATAAGTCATAGCGTGAAAAGTTCATCAACTGGGGAAAATGGGAAAGACTTCAATGAAATAAATAGTTTCGTACCTCAAACACCATCATTTCACATGTACATTGTGTTCATCTCGTAAATGCCAAAGCCCTCTGGTTGGCCAATTGGCTCTGAAAAATTACAAAAAATCTCCAATTCCTAAAGGCTGGTAAGCTCCTCTTAATTTTTTTTTTTCGCTTTATGAAATAGGAATAGTATAAACACAAGATGGGAGCGCTTAACGCTTCTTTTAGCATATCTTTCTGGAGCTGAGAGGGCTGCCCAGGGCCTTCACACATAGCAGCCTCTTTGGTCTCCAACTCAGTTCTTCTCAAGACATTTTTAGGACCTCCTCCAGAGGCTCAGGCCCAAACAGATGTCCCTGTCGCCCCCACTTCAAACTGGTGTGGCGTGAAGAAACACAAGAGGGAAGAGGGGGAAATGCTTTGGTAACCATGTGTCACAGTATAGAAAGTGGTTCATATATTAAGGGAAAGTCAAAATGCAAAACCAGAAAATATGTAGCTAGTTCAAGAGCATCATGAAAAACAGCTTCTAGCAGCTTCTCAGCTGAACCAAGTAGGTGTGAACCTTAGAGAATTAGATGGATGGTAACATGACACAGGGGTTGGGGTTTTGACGGTGAAGACAAACTTGAACTCCCAAAGGCAAAGTTTCTCAACCTCGACGGTACAGAAAAGCATAGTGGCTCTTGCTTTGTTTAGGGGGATATACAATACTATATGCTGCACGAAGCATCCCTGGCCTCTGCCCCCTAGACACCCATAGCACTGCATCCGTGGTAACCGAAAAAGTCTCCAGAGTTGTCAAGTGTCCCCTGGGAGCAAAATCACTGCCAGGTGAGAACTTCTGACTTCAGGTATGAATTTGGATTACAGACTGTCCCGACTTATGATGGTTCCACTTAACGATTTTTCACTACGATGGTGCAAAAGTGATACTTGATTCAGTAGACAGTTAGAATTCTGAATTTTGATCTTTTTTCCAGGCTAGCAATATTCTCTTGTGATGCTGGGCAGAGGCGGGGGCCGCAGCTCCTGGTCACTAGGGTAAACAACTGATATAATCAATCTGTACCCATACAATCATTCTGTTTTTCACTTTTGATATAGTAGCCAATAAATTACATGATATTCAACACTTTATTATAAAATAGGCTTTGTGTTAGATGCTTTTGTCCAACAGTAGGCTAGCGTAAGTGTTCTGAGCACATTTAAGGGAGGCTAGGCTAAGCTGTGATGTTCGGTAGGTGAGGAGTATTAAATGCATTTTCAACTCACAGTATTTTCAATTTGTGATGCGTTTATTGGGACATAACCCCACCAGAAGTCGAGGAAGATCTGCATATTTGATGTTCAAGTGATGATTCCATGACTTCTTGGGATCCTCCAGATGGGCTGGCTACGTTTTAGAAATTCAAATCTCAGGGTACTTACACGCAGACAGTACCAAGAGGAATTAAGTAGCCCAGGCACATCAATTATATAGATCAGGAAATTGAGACCCAAGACAGGGGGACTGTCTAACCACATTACTCGATTTAATGGCAGCCTAGGTTTTGGTACTGTTGGGTTTTTTTTTTGGTTTTTTGTTTTTTTAATTAAAGTATAGTTGATTTAACAATGTTGTGTTAATTTCTGCTATAGAGCAAAGTGATTCAGTTATACACATATATATTCTTTTTCATATTCTTTTCCATTATGGTTCATCACAGGATATTGAATATAGTTCCCTGTGCCATACAGTAGAACCCTATTGTTTACCATCCTATATATAGTAGTTTGCATCTGCTAATCCCAAACTCCCAATCCTTCCCTTCCCAGCACCCCCAGTATTGTTTTTAAAAAAAAAAACCTCCCCAGATGCATCTATAAGCAGCCAGGGTCAGGCTAGGGATGGATCTCTAGGGAGATGCACTTTAGACCAGACCCTCTGAAGAGCTGCGGGTTGTCCCAGAGCTTATGTGGATGACTTCTAGACTACTTTCGGGAGAAACTGCTCACCGGGGGATCCATCTGTGATCAAGAAGGGCCACCCCCTTTCCCTTAAAGTCCTGGCCCTCAAAGATAACTTGGGTCAAGCAGAGAAGCCCCATCCTCCTCCCATCAGTGCCCCTGTCAGAAGGAGGCCTGGGTGTTCCTGGCCCTCAGCAGCAGACTGGCTGAGATACAGGATTTATTCATAAGTTGGGCAGATGTGTGTCTGCAGCAACTCTATTTGCATGAGAAAACATTCTGCATGGAAACCCAGGCATGCAAATTTCACCCTGGTTTGGCAACTGCAGGCCTAACACTACAGAAGTGAATACATCAACTGCTTCCTCTGGCTCTCGGCTCCTAAACCCAGGGAGAAACCACAACTCCTACTTCCTGCAATCCATGTTCTGCTTCCCCAGCTCACTCCGAGACCCGTGTTCCCTCCTCCTGAGGCCTCCTCTTAGCAACTGCTAATCCCATCGTGGGCCCAGCCACCAGAGTACAGCAAGCAGCCCATATGGGATCCTGGAGGGTGCTTCTTGAGGCTCCTTGAGCCTCAGAGAACTGACACCATCACCATACGCTCCCAATGGTCCTTCTGCCTGCTTCCTTAGAGCTGTTGTCATGGACATGTGATGCTTTCGTCTGCCAGGCCGACGTTCCTCCTCCTTCTGGTAACACCACCCTGGTTTTTTGCTTCCTAAGGAACCCCTCCTTCCCACTGTCAGTTCTCGAGGTGCAGGTGGGCCTGACTCCACCCCCAACCCCAGGTGTGGGATGCAGGGTTAGCTCAGCAGAGCCGTGTGACTCTGCGGCCTCAGAGATTGGTTCCAAGATGGGCAAATGAGGCTACCTGGGCCGAGAGGCTGGGTTCCAGGAGGACAGCGTTTTTGTTGAAAGAAATTGACTGCTGTAACGAATATTGCTGAGAGGACAGGGCTTGGGCCGGGCCAGGGGAGCCACCTAAGAAACCTACAGAGGAGAGAGAGAAACCACGAGATGGAGCGTGACCCAGACCCCACGGGCTGGCTTGAGTTTCCAATCTGGTCCTGTCTTAAGCCACCAACCTTATTCTGGACTCCCGACTTACTGTAACCAGTTGACCCCTTTACGTTTAAGCCAGTTTGGAGTAAGCGCCTATCCCTGTTAACTGAAGCGGTCCCAGCAGGTGTAGAAGACACAGGGCTCCTCTGATCATCAACAGTTTGCCGTTCCCCAAATTCCCTGCGCATTTCCAAACATCCTTTTCTTTGGGCTCCTAAAAAAGACGGCTGAAGATTTCCACAGCTTCTTGTCATCTATTCAATCCCAATCTCCTTAGCCTGACGTTTCAAGCTTGCAGTAACCCGGTGTGACTCACCTGGGTCAACCTTTCCCCAATCCCTCCCTTTTGGTATCCTGCACCCCCACCTCAGAATCCCACCAGTCCCCTCGTGGCCTGTCCATCCGCTCTCTGCCTCACCAGTATTCCAGTCTCCACTCCACGTCGCCCCTTCCGTCAAGTCTTCTGTGATGCCACCGGCTTAACACCACGGCTCCCTCACCTGAACTCCTGCGGCTTGTTGCCTACACACCTCTCTGCACAGGGAAAGTGTGATGCAGCGCGCAGGCCCACAGCAAGCGTTCGAGAACATGCTCTCATTACCAGCATAGTCACAGGCGACTTGGTTCTTTATGCCAAGTCCTTGGTCCAGCTGCTAAATGTTAAGTCTCTCGAGGGTCCACATCTCATTCATCCTTATTTCCCTGTGGCACTAAAAAGATGTTGTTGAATGCATATGATCATGTATGGATATTTTGCTACTGTTTTATTAAAAGTAGGATCCATTTTTATACTGCCAATATGGAAATCATGAGAAGGAGGCACAGAATCACTTATAAGGAACCACCTTGCCGGAATCTGAAGATGAACTGAGAAGTTTGGGTAAAATGGGATGTAAATAAAGTGCAGAGATCAGGGACCAGGCTTTGGAACCAACTCAGTTTGGGTTTAGAGCCTGGCTTTGCCACTGTTGTGGGATCTTGGGCCAGTTTCTCAGCCTCCAAAATCTGTTTCCTCATTGGTAAACTGGGGTTTCTAGAACACATCTCACAGGGTGCCCAGGAGGTGTAAACATTCCAGCACACGCGAAGCATTTCGCTCATTACATGACAAGTAGCATGTGTTCTGGAAGCAGCAGCCAAAGGAAAATGTCTGAGATCCCATATCCTGTGCAAGATGATTCCCGCTTGCCCTCCCCACTTCACTGGTCCTTCTAGTCTTGAGGATTATATTCCAGGTGCTTCTTTGTTTTCCATCTCTTCCTAGGTCTGGAAATGTCAGCCTTCCATCTTGGTATGCTATATTGCTCCCTTGTTTCTCCCTGAAAACTACTATTTAAAATTTTTTGTATCATCTTTTTACTTCCTTTACATCATGATGCTGAACCTGAGCACGCTGTCCCAGGACACCCAACTCTCCTCTTTTTATTCCCCACTTGCCAATCTTGGTCATTTAATAAAAGGTCCCCAACTCTACAGGAGAAAGTTCAACGGGACAACTGTGACCATCTTTCTATGGTTCCTGCTGCCGACTTGGTAATCCAAGAATATTTCTGTCCTCCCTTCTCTTGCGGATGGTCAGTCAACAATTATTTACCAAGTGTCCTCTAAGTACCAGGGACTGTGTCGGGCGTGGGGATGTACAGTGAGCCAGAGAGACAGGTGTCTCTGTCCTTGCCCTCTTCGCGTCCGCAACGTTTCTTTTCCATAAATGGAAGGACAAACGAAGACTGGAACTTCACCAGCGCTCGTCTTCCTCTGCCATCTCCTTCTTTATTAAAATTGCAACACGAAGAAGAAAAACAACCACCCTTCCTCCATGAAGGAGCTCGTAATTACCTGCCCCAGTCACTGGGAGGGGAATACCTTCACTGCTTTTTAATGATATTGGCCTTATTGTTTCATAAAAAAATAAAAACCAGTCTCAACAGGGAGACTGCGCGGAGCAAAGGAAGCCAAACATAACTTATGCACCTTATTAAAAACAATTAAGGATGGTTTGGTGAGGCAGATTCGGCTCCAGATGGCTAGCCTCCATACAGCCACGGCTCCCATTTCTTCTCACCTTCCCCCAGCCTCTTCCCAAGTTCTGCATCATCAGTTTTCTTAAAATACAAGGATGGGATTGTAAGGGATGCTGTTCCCACGTCCACTCCTTTGCTCTTGTTCGTTGTTTCTGCACTAATGTTTACTGGCTCTGGGCTTCTCCTCTGTCACCATCTTGGTCGCAGCGCTCAGGTTGTCAGGAGTACCCCTGAGAGACACTTTATCAGCCTCTTCAGACTTCTACGTTTGCCCTGCTGGGTGAGCAAGTTTGCCTGAGGGGACTTTGGGGACCAAGCATGTATCAACTTGCTACTTCATTTTAGCCTTGAGTGGACCAGGAGGGATACAGAAGTCCACTGTGATGTAACGTTGGCTGCCTTCCCTACGCTCACATCCTCCCTTCGCACCTCCTTCACCATGTTTCAACGACACCCACAGATTGGAGGTTCTCCCAACACATCACATGTTGTTCTGCTCTGTGCCTTTGCTCACTCTGTGCCTTCTACCTAGATCGCCCTTCTCCTACTTTTTCGCTCAGCTCATTACGACTCACCTTACAACTTTCAGCGAAGGCATCACCTCTCTGCCTCGCATTCCGTCCAACCTCTACACCTGGGCTGTGTTGACGGCGCCTCGTGTTGATTTAGATCATAACAATCTGCTCAAGGTTCTGTTTTCCTTAAGAAACCATGGGCTCCTTGAAGGCAAGGACTGAACTGTATTCATCGCCATCTTCCCAGCACTTGACACAATTCAAGGCACATAGTCTGGGGGCCCTCAATCTGAATTACCTACTATAATCACTGGGTAGTTTCTTAAAAATAAGTCTCCCAGGGCCATACCTCCTCGGGAGACGGTTTGGGGTACAGCCCCATAATCTGTATTTTTTTAGCAGCACCTCAAGTGGTGCTCACATCCAGCCAAGGTTGAGAACCATAAAAGTCATCACTCAGCAAGAGTTTGTGAAATTGTGCTCCTCCAAGCTGGGAAAGAAAAGAGATTTCTGGATTTTCTACAATAGGTTTTTATCGGTCATTCCCGACTCTGAGAAATCTAGACATATGAATATATGAGGAGTAATTTAGTTTCCCATGTTGCTTAATTATTCTCTAAAAATAAAAGGGAAGAAACAGAAATGACAACAAAATGGCAGAAGGTTTGTTAAACCTAAACATCCACTGACAGAGGACGGATTAAAGATTTCGGTGTATCCACACACTGTAATCTTACACAGCCACCAAAAGGGCAATGCTCTAGCTACAGACATGGACCAATACCCAAGACATATTAAGTGAAAAAAGTAAGACACAAAGCAAAGTTTGGTGGCTGTTGTGGGTTGAACTGTGTTCCCCCCAAAGATATACTGAAGTCTTTATCTCTGGTACCTTGGAATGTGACCTTATTTGCAGAAGATGAGGTCCTGGGAGATTTTGATTGACATATATACACTAATATGTATAAAATAGAGAACTAATAAGAACCTGCTGTATAAAAAATACATAAAATAAAATTCAAAAATAAAAAAAAAGATGAGGTCCTACTGGATTAGGGTGGGCTCAAATCCAATGACTGGTGTCCTTATAAGAAGAGAGAAATTTGGGTACAGACACAGAAGGCCACACAAAGATGGAAGCAAAGATTGGAATGATGCAGCACGGAAGCTAGAAGAGAGGCATGGAATAGATTCTCCCTCACAACCTCCAGAAAGAACGTATCCTACCAACAACTGGAGTTTGGATTGCCAGTCTCTAGACTATGAGAGAATAAATTCTGTTGTTTCAAGCCAGCCAGTTTGCAGTGATTTGTTATGGCAGCCGTAGAAAACTAATACAGTAGCCTATCATTTTGTGGAAATTATCTATCTGTCTGTCTATCTATCTTTTTTTTTTTTAATTTTATTTATTTATTTATTTATTTATTTATTTATTTATTTATTTATTTATTTATGGCTGTGTTGGGTCTTCGCTTCTGTGCGAGGGCTTTCTCTACTTGCGGCAAGTGGGGGCCACTCTTCATCGCGGTGCGCGGGCCTCTCACTATCGCGGCCTCTCTTGTTGCGGATGGAGCACAGGCTCCAGATGTGCAGGCTCAGCAATTGTGGCTCACGGGCTTAGTCGCTCCGTGGCATGTGGGATCTTCCCAGACCAGGGCTTGAACCCGTGTCCCCTGCATTGGCAGGCAGATTCTCAACCACTGCGCCACCAGGGAAGCCCCTGTCTATCTATCTTTTAATACAGACACTCTATCTGAAGGAATACCCAAGAAACTGAGAACAAATGTGGCCTCTGGGAAAGAGAAGTGATGGCTACAAGCAAGGTGAGGAAAAAAGATTTATTTTTCATTGCATGCTCTTTTGTGCTTTTTGACTTTTGTACTACATTCACGTACTATTTATTTGAAAATCAATGATTTTGTTGTGATTTTTTTTTTTTTTAACAGCTTGGTTCAGCTGCAGAAATGACCCAAGAAAGCTGCTGAACCTCTCGGAGCCTCAGACTTCGCATCCAGAAAATGGGGATAACAATAATAACTACAGTTGACCCTTGAACAATGCGGGGGAATAGAGGTGCCAGCCCACCCAGCAGTTGAAGGTCCATGTATAACTTTACAGTTGACCCTCTGTATCTGCAGTTCCCCATCTAGGGATTCAACCAACTTGGATCGTGTAGTGCTGTAGTACATCTTTATTGAAAAAGATCTGCATACAAGTGGACCCATGCAGCTCAAACCCCTGTTGTTCAAGGGTCAACTGTACCTTACCTTCAGTGCACGATGTGCCTGGAACAGCACTTGGCAGAGAAAAGGTCTCAAGGCATGATTGCCTTGGCTATTGTTTATTTGGCTAGTATGTGATTAAAGTGCTTCAACAATAGTTAAAATCAAAATAAGGAATCATGAGTGGGACCCTGGGGGGACTAGACTAGACTGTGGAGGCAGAACATAAAGCCTGCACCTAATCAAGTCCAGCATGTGCTACACAGACGAGACACTCCTCAGCAGGCTTCCTCAACGGCAGTCATGCTGCGTTCAGGGCTGGATAATTCTGTGTGTTGGGGCTATGCTGCACACAGTAGGATCTTTAACAGCACTGTTGGTCCCCACCTACTAGGTGCCAGTAGTATGCCTCCCTCAGTTGTGGTCATCAAAAAAGCCTCCAACCCAGAAAAAACCATAACTCAAAAAGATACATGCACCCCAATGTTCATTGCAGCACTATTTGCAATAGCCAGGGCATGGAAGCAACCTAAATGTCCACTGACAGAGGAATGGAAAAAGAAAATGCAGTACATATATACGACGGAGTATTACTCAGCCATGAAGAAGAACGAAACAATGCCATTTGCAGCAACATGGATGGACCTAGAGATTGTCATACTGAGTGAAGTAAGTCAGACACAGAAAGACAAATATCATATATCACTTATATGTGGAATCTAAAAAAAGGGTACAAATGAATTTATTTACAAAACAGAAGTAAAGTCATGGATGTAGAAAACAAACTTATAGTTACCAGGGGATAAGGGGGGGAGGGATAATTTGGGAGATTGGGATGGACATATCCACATTACTATATATAAAATAGATAACTAATAAGGACCTGCTGTAGAGCACAGGGAACTCTACTCAATACTCTGTAATGGCTTATATGAGAAAAGAAACTGAAAAAAGAAAAAACAGTGGATATGTGTACATGTATAACTGGTTCAGTTTGCTCTACACCTGAAACTAACACAACATTGTAAATCAACTGTACTCCAATAAAATTTTTTTTTAAAAAAGCCTCTAGACATTGCCTAATGTCCTCTGGTGTATAAAACTGACTCAAGTTGAGGACCACCGGCCTGCAGATCAGTGGTTCCTAGTGTGTCCCCCCGAGACCAGCAGCATCAACATCACCCCGGAGCCTGTTAGAAACGCAGAATCTGGGCCCCATCTCAGACTTACCGGAGCCTCTTAAAAACGCAGAATCTGGCCCCATCTCAGACTTACCGCATCTGAACCTGTATTTTAACAAGATCCCCATGTCATTCTTATGCACGTTAATATTTGATCAGTGTCTATCTACACCAGTGGCTCTCCCCTCCTAAACATAGGAATCCTTGCGCCTTTGGTTAAAAACACACATTATTCGCTCCTACCAAAACTGCTGCATCGACTCTCCAGGAGAAAGGGCTAGGAATGGATAGTAAAGTGATTCTTAGGATCAAGAAGATTGGGGAAACTACAGCGTTTCTACGGAGAAACAAAATTTAGCAGTTACCTTCTAGAACTGTCTGGGGAGAAAGTGTCTTGGCTCAAGAACTTGTTCTCTGGATATTCAACAAATCCTCACTGAGCACTGGCCAAGGGACAAGGCATTAGAAGAGATACATCTCCTTACCAGCAGAGAGCTGACAGCCCAACCGTGCACTAAATGGCAGAGAAGCAGAGTCTAGATGACCTTGTTTGAACTCCTGGATCCAACCGTGTCAGAACCCTTTCACTTCCTCATCCCATGAGCAAATAAGATCCACCTCTGCCTAAGCCAACTGAAGTCTGATTTCTAATCATTTGTCTCTAAGATGGTCTCAACGCACTATCCTCTAAAGTCACAAGACTCATTTTCCTTCCTATGACCATGCTTCATGAAGCAACCTTCTAATCCTAATATGGCTTTCCATGAAGCTCTGCCCCCGGGGAGACAATACAGAGCTCAGTGAGCATAAGAATGTGATGCTTTTTGTAGCTACAGAGAGTATTAAAAATGAATTGTATTCTGGTTTTATACATCAGTCTATCGTGAGTTTGGTTCCCGTGAGTCAGTGTCCAGGTTTTAACACATCTGGGTATACTTAGCAAAATGAATATTCCAACCAGTCCCTGGAATGAAGTCATGCCACACCTACACCGCACTGTTTTAAGGCAGGACTTCTTTAAATAGCAAAAAGTGGTTAAACCCAGCTGGTCTGTAGATCTCCTTCCAATGTGTGCGATAGAAAGGTGGATCTTTCCTTCCCTTATTTGCAACTTCATTTTTTTCTCCATCTTCTCCTATACAATATCTACAGTTAGTGTTCCTTTTTCATGTTCCCTTCCATAAGCCCATATTTCTTTTTAAGATTTTGCTTTGGGTTTCTCCCACTGGTCCCAAGTGCTCACACAAAATGGTACTTGGAGCTCCTTTATCTGCTGCTCTATGCATTTCTCTCTACACACAACTTTCTAAACTGATACCATTTCTTTTTAAAGTTCTCTGTTTTGCCAAATTAATTGCTGCCATAACACCAAAGGTCTGAACAACACACTTACCTAGCTGTTTATTGCTGAATCCATACGTTCAATGACCTACCTACTTCGCTCCATCACTGCATTACATGTAACAACAACAGGAGTGGCCCTCACACTCCTTGTTGGTTGGAATTTAAGCAGGTTCAAACTTTTGGGAGGGCAAACACAAAGTATATAAAGAGACTTCACCCAGTGATCACCCATCCAGGGACTCATCCAGGGATGGATCCTAAAAGAGCAGTAAGATAAGTAGGCAAAGTTGTCCATTCAGAGATGTTTGCAGTGCTGATAACATTGGCAAATTGTAAATAAACTCAAGGTCTAATGAAAGAGGATCAATTTTTTTAAAAGTATATAGTCCAGGAAGTATCTAATGCAACTGGCAAATAAGCTCTGGTCCACGACCCGGCTGGCAGAGGCGAGCAGAAGTTCTTCCCTTGTGTATAGGGTGGGGTGGGAGGAAGGGAGGTCAGGGGGCAGAATGTCAAACAATCCTGTTTGGGGAAGGAGGGAGATGGGTGGTGGGTCCCCACATCATCAGAGCTCTCCTGGCCTAATCCTCCCAGATGGGCTAATGAAATGGATGCCAGCTAGTTGGAAGCTTTTTGGAATTGCCATCACTGAAGTCCTTGCAAGACAAAGGACCCAAATTCGCCCCCATTGATGCGTAGGCTGTAGTGGTCAATCTCCATCGAGAGGTACCAAACAGGAAGTGGGGCTGGCAAGGAGTGGGGTCTCCCTCACGGACTCCCAGAAGTCCTGTCCCACGCTCTGGTGTGAACTTGGCTAAAAAATCCTTTCATCTCGTTGTACCCCTACTTCCTCACCTGTAAAGTGGTAACAGTACTCACCTCACAGGGTTAATACATAACATACAATTGGCCCTTGGGTAGCATCTCTAAACATTTGCTATTATTATTATTGGTACTAAAAGTTATCTACCAGCTTTTTTCCCTTCTTCTTACTATGCAAAGTTGGGATTCCGAAGTGAACAGCTGCACGGTGTTATCATCTTTCTACACATTCACACATAGCAATCTTAATGATACATCACGATGAATAATTTGGTGTTATTTAACTCTCTGTACTCTAAGCCATGGACTGCATCAAACCCAACTCAGACAGCGATCTTGCTCTTCAAATTTCGGTGGTGAAGTCATTCATAAATACAAAAACGGCTTCTTGTTTTGTATGAATCAATTCACAAGATAAATATTTAAATAAAATGTGGCTTCAATTGTGCTCTCTGATGGTAATTGCCGGCTCACTCTCTGTTTCTATATCAATGTGTTTTCTTTTATTCCCCCCCCCCCCCACACTGACTAATGAACAGAGCTGTCAGAAGCCCATTGCTCATGATCTAGCAAGCAACACATTAGCAGTTTCACATAAATATAAAAGCCGGCAAGGGAAATATACACGTAACACACAAAAACTCCAAATACTCAATTGCTATGAACAGATAAAGAATCCTGGGCCATAAATGTAATTAACCAAGTAGTTGACACGCTCTTAACATAGGAATCAGCCCTGAATCATCTCAACTGTCAATAAAAAGTATATAATGCTAAGAACAAAACCCTTTCTGCATAGAACGTATTCTATTTGGAACAGCCCACAAAATTCTGTACCTGAGGTTGCAGGGGGTAAGAAAAAGCTTATTTATGTAATTTGGGGATATTTACAATCCCTACATTGTACAAAATCACATACTCTTGAATTTAAATCCCATTCAAAGCAGGAAGAATCCAGGATTTTTTTACCTTTAAGACTCAAGATTCTTTTAAATGTCATTTCATTCATATCCTTCGTATCTCCAGGGACTGTTCTGTTCCAATTTTACAGTTTATTCACTCCATGAAAACGTATCAAGTCATTACCATGTGCCTGGCACTGCTGGGGAAGATGGATTCCAGGAAGAAAACTTCCAGGCTCTGACACGCATCAAAAGAACCAGAAAGGAGAGGTCACTGTCTCCCAAATCGCTGCGCTCGCTAGGAGCACTGTAAACTCGCAAACCACAATTCTCCAAGATAAATATTTAAATAAAATGTGTTTTCAATTGTACTCTTTGATGATAATTACTGGCTCACCCCCTGTAATTGCATCAATGTGTCTTTATCTCCTTTCCTCATGCCGATTAATAAACTTAAGATTCAGAAGATGCAGAATTGTGAATGTTAGTGATAAAAGACGAGATACAACTGTTCTAAATAAGTTATTGATTCTCCCTATTTCTCCTGATTCCTTCTCTGTCAACTCTTCAGCCATGTGGAGGGTGAGATTGTAGGCAGAAGTTGCAAGGCCTCTCAAATTACACCCCTGACGCTGGCATACAAAGACTGGGGTTCAAAGCTAACGTCCCCTGTGAGGTGGGTCTTCCCCTAATTGTCTGAAATCCCTATCTGGATTCTTCTGAGCAGCCAAGCCTTGTAACCAGTTCTGTCTAATCCACTCACACCAGTGACCACAACCAAATCAACAGCACCCTTGCTAGGGCTTGGAAAATTCAAGAGTGAAAGAAAAATCATGCTGCATAGCCCAGGAAAGAAGTTAGATGTGGGCTCCCTTGATTTCTTTTTTTCTCTGACCCCTCTTATGTGGTAGATCAGAGTATCGTTCAGGAATACTCATTTCCTATCCCCATCAGTTCCATGGACAGAGTAGGGACATCTTGATTTTGGGTTTGGCTCCATGACTTGCTTTGGCCAACAGGATATTAACAGGTATGACACGACCAAAGGCTCAAAAAGCACTTGTGAGACTGGACATGTTCTCCTGTGCTTCTGGCACTGCCCAGCCTAGTCGCCCAAGGACCCCAGGAGGAGGAGAGGACCCACCCAGCCAGCTCCAGCCTCGGTCACCTAACCCCCAGCCATTCTGCAGACATGGGAGCTAAACAGATGCCCTTCCTTAAATGCCACCAACATGTTGTTGTTACCTGTTGTTTGGCAATAGCTAACAACATAGCTGACCTGTGACGGTGCCCATCCTGCATTTCCTGGCTGCTGCCCAACAGGAAGACACATCCCTTCTACTCTTCAAGGCCTTTAACTTTTGAAATACAACAGAAAATATTTGTTTATTGGCTGAAGAGAAACCTCAGAATGCAAGTTCTTGATTTCAAGGATGGACTCGAGGGACTTGAATCCATCATTTCCCTCCTTTGCTTGTAGCTCCCACATCTGCTTCCTTCACTCTCACCTACATCTTGAATCGCTTCTGCTCAGCCTCTGGGGCAGCTTCTTCCCCCTACCCCTCCTCATCCCTCTTTCCATCCACTCCATAAATATCTGTCAGATGCCAGAAAGGCAGGAGGGAAAGAAGAGCGCAGCAAGGTCGTAAAGGACACACGAAAAGATCACTTCAAGACAAATGAAATGATCAACGACGGCAAATATTGTCACGTGGCTCAGTAAAGGGTCACCTCATCCAGCCCCATGGCTTGAGCACGCCCTCACCAGCCAACAACCGGCAACCACTATGTAGCTACAACCTCTCCCTGAGCTTCTGCACCCGTGTTTGCAGGTGCCCATTGGCTATCACCTGGATATCCTGTAGGTGATGCCTGCTCAAATTCCCCAAGCCTGACTTATTATCTGCCATCCAGATGTTCCCCTTCTGTGGGCTGGGTCTCGCTGATCAACACGTGCAGGTGGTGTCCAGCTCTTATTTCCTTGGGTCTTATCTGGCGTGGCACAGCCTACAGGCTTCCCGCGGCCCACGGGCTGGCTGTGGGAGCTGAAGCCCGCTCTACCCCATGGGCCAGAAGTGCCAGAGAATTAACTCCCCGCAAGGTACAGCCCTCACCCAAAGGCGGCACCCTCTCCAGGCATCACACAGAGGCACGTGTTGGGCTCTCACTTCTACAGTCCCCCAGCAGAAGCTCCAGTTACCGCAATGGCAACGCCCTTGATAACTGGCTGACGGCCCTAGCCTTACTCACTTTTCCACTACCTCGCCAGTGTTTCTTAGTATCACCTCCCAAGGAAACGACTTGTACAGGAATCCTCGCATTAGGGTCTGTTTATGGGGGTAGCCAGACTGAGGCAAAATGCCTCCCGATCCTAAGCTAGATCTTACGCCCTCTCTTTTACACGTTTAAATGACCCTCCCCGCCCGCGCCCACCCAATACAACCTTATTCATTCATTCAAAAGTATCACCAGGAACCTCATACACCAGGTGCCAGGGATACAGCTGTGAACAAGATAGTCAGGGCCCAGCCTTCAAGGGCTTAAGCTTAAGCTCTAACGGGGAAGAGAGACAAAAAGCGAGGCAAATACATCAACATTATCACCTGCAGAGAGGAGTTTTATGAAAGAAAGAAATCGGGATGACGAGGTAGAGAAATTGAGGAAAGCCATATTCGTTAAAGTGGGCAGGGAAGGAAGCGACACGGGAGCTGGAACCCGGAGAATAAGCCAAATACGTGAAGATTTGTGGGTGGAGGAAGGTACTGCAGGCAGAGGGGACAGCATAGGCAGTGGCCTGGAGGGAGGAGGGAGCTTGCCCGTCCGAGGACAGGGAAGGAGGTCAGAGGAGGTGAAGGACAAGGGGCAATGAAGAGTATATACAATAAAGGGGGAGAGGTGGGCCAGGGCCAGACCACGGAAGGCCTTTTGTGTGATAATTAGGACTTTGGATTTTATTCTAAGAACCACTGAAAGGATTTCAGTGAGGGTGTTACAAAAAATTCCCTCTGACTGCTGTGTGAGGATTATTTTGGAAGCGTGGAAGCCCAGAGGTTCTTGTAATCGGACCTGTCTTCCACGCAGGGTTCATTCTGAGTCCCATCATGGCTTGTCCATAATATTTTCAGGGTCTCCGACTCTCCCCTTAAAGGTGTGCAAGCTGCAGGCAAGCACAACAAATATGATCTACGCCCTTGCAGAGCTCATAAGCTAATCCAGAGACGGAAAAGTAAGCAGTAATGATAGCACAGGGCCTTGATGGTGGAGGGTACCATTGGTGCAGCGGAGAGATTGGGAACTCAGACCTAGACAGGGTCAGGAAAAAATGCATAGGCTGAGGCCTGAGTGGGGGAGTAGGAATTAACCAGATACAGAAGGCTAAGGAGGAAAGAGCATGGTGTGCTTGGGGAACTGAAAAACTCAGTCTGGTCAAGGCATAGAGTATGAGAACGGACGTGGTGAGAGATGAGGTTTAAGTGGTCAATCAATGCTTAGGGAATGAATGAGTGAATGAATGAATTGGTGATGAGAGACACAAGCCAAAATGAGAAAAATTCTAATCTAACGTTTCTAGTCCTTCAATATTGCCATTCAAGGACTTCCACTATACCACAGATGACAACTTGACAAATGAGTTAAACTGAACTCAGGAAACATTTATTGAGTATTTACTACAGGCCAAACATGTGTTAATTAAGCGTTCGCAATAGATCTACAGAGCTGGCTCTTGGCCTGGAGAAAATCACAAAGGCAAGTGACATTTGCATGACCATCTAAGACTGTGCTTTGACACTTAAATGACTATTATCAAAAGTGAGGCAGAAATGAAGTGGATTTGTAATGTGGGTTAGGCACAGAGATCTGTTTTCTAAACACAGTCTTAGTGTCTCTTAAAAAAAAAAATATATATATATA
The DNA here is from genome assembly GCF_009873245.2 of Balaenoptera musculus. Lineage (NCBI taxonomy): Eukaryota > Metazoa > Chordata > Mammalia > Artiodactyla > Balaenopteridae > Balaenoptera > Balaenoptera musculus. The sequence continues at coordinate 85,039,261 of NC_045795.1, forward strand.
TATATATATATTTTTTTTTTTTTTTTTTAAAGTTCTGGAGTATGGGCCTTATCTTTAGCTTTGGTCAACAGAAAGAGGGAGATCCTATAAACAACAAGGTCCCACTGTACAGCACACGGAACTATATTTAATATCCTGTGATAAACCACAATGGAAAAGAATATGAAAAAGAATGTATATGTATATATATGTATAACTGAGTCACTTTGCTGTACAGTAGAAATTAGCACACAACATTGTAAAACAACTATACTTCAATAAACTTTTTTAAAAAAGAGGGAGCTCCTACACCCTACAATGGATTTCCACTTTACACTGCAGATTCTTTTTATTCTCTAGAGCCTCGCTGTCCAATATTTTTATACTCTATACTTTCACCGTCCAATATGGTAGCCACGAGCCATATGTGGTTATGGACCCCTTGAAATGTGACTAGTCTGAATTGAGATGTGCTTGTAAGTGTAAAAGGCAAACACAGTTTCCAAGATTTAGTGTAAAAAAGAATACAACGTATCTCATTAGTTTTTTTATATTGATTACACACTGAAATAACACTATGCTGAGTATACTGGGTTAAATAAAATATCTTATTAAAATTAATTTCAGGGCTTCCCTGGTGGCACAGTGGTTGAGAATCTGCCTGCCAATGCAGGGGACACGGGTTCGAGCCCTGGTCTGGGAGGATCCCACATGCCGCGGAGCAACTAGGCCCGTGAGCCACAACTACTGAGCCTGCGCTCTGCAACGAGAGAGGCCGCGATAGTGAGTGGCCCCCACTTGCCACAACTAGAGAAAGCCCTCGCACAGAAACGAAGACCCAACACAGCAAAAATAAATAAATAAATAAATAAACTTGAAAAAAGTCCACAAGCAAAATTATAAAAAAAAAAAAAATTAACTTCACCTGTTACTTTTTACTTTTTAAAATGTAGCTAAAAGGAAATTTTAAATCATATATGGCTCATATTTGTGTTTCCTATTATACAGTCGGTTCTAGTAGTTATATTGTTATATACACAGTACATATATTTACATACAATATAAGTATATATATGTATTGTTCTTTTGTATATAACTTACACAAAGTAAGTTACACTTACTTTGAAAATGTGAATTTGTTCCAACGCGATTGATATGTTGAGAAGTGATTTTTAGCATAACACAAATAAGGTGTCAACTTATGTCTGCAAGGAACACGAGGTGAATCCAGAAAACTGCACCCAGCTGTGGCTTGGGAACACACAAAACGCTCACACGTGCACAGACCTCAAACATCTACCAGCTACTTCAGTTCACCACATGGATTACACATCACACGCACCCACATCTGGTGCTACAACTTTCCATCCAATTTCAGATAACCCTCCTTCCACCACTTACCATAACTCACAGGCAGCTACCCACTGCTTGCGGACGCTACTTTCCCGAGCAAATGCCAGGTCTTTTCCAAGGTAAAATGCAATATGTAGTTTAGTACTCATGCAATCTTAATCAGTGAACATATGCAAAACTGGGCTGTTTTTACTACGTTCCTTTTTTTTTTAATGTGTCACTGACAAACTTTTTAGTGTTATGCCCCTCACCCCACTTTCCCCACTTCCTAAGTCCTGCAGTTTTTATTGCAAGATTTTACATCTCATGGTATTTTTCAGTAACGTCTATGGCTGTATCTCTATTGGACGAGACTGTGCTGCAGAACCTCGGTTCCCAAAGCAAACACTAGCCTCTCAGTCCTACCCTTAAGACACCTGCTTAACAGGGTGCCGGATCTTCCTTTAAAGCAATCTTTAAAAAAAAACAACGCAATATGATTCTAAGGTACTGTAGGGGCAAATGTCATAGAACCTACACGAACATGGCTAATGATTACTTTCATAACATGATTGCTAACTTTGCTGTAAATGTGAAAACAACCGTTGTGCTTTTATGAACAGTGCTAGGGGAGTGAAATAAATAAGAAGCCTTGCTGCCTTGGGGAAAACGTTTTTTTTTTGTTTTGTCCAGGATAAGATGGGACAGTGTGACTACGTAACAGGGCACTTCCTTAAAATCCCAGGGGCCACGATTACATGACGTCACTGGAAAAGTGCCGTTGACTGGGATTCCTGCTTCTGAGAAATGACGCTTTACTTTTTTCTAAAGCCTGGCTTTATCCCGGCGCTGTCAGGATGGACCCTGGGGGCTTGACTGGAAAACCAGCATAGAATATGGACTCACTTAAACACAGACACTTCCTTAAAAGCTTTGGTTCGATGTGAATATGAGTCATTTTGATTACTCAATTTCTATATTTATTAGGAATGATAAACCAAAGTACTTGAAAATAATTTCAGTGGTGACGAACTGCGGCAGTCGATAGATGGGGGACACGGCAGTCAATTACCCTCTCACTTTATTTTGGTCCTCGGCAATCAGTTGGGATCAATACTCTCAATCTCCATTGATAGCCAAGCGCAAATCACAAATAATTTTTTTAAGTGGGCTGTCACAGTGTGTGCAAGCAAGTCCAACTGGTCCTGGGCTGTCCCTTGCACCTCCACGTGGGCGACTAGGATCCGGTATGCGCTGTGGCGTTCCCAGCCCCGCCAGCTCAGCAGGAGCAGCTACGAAAGGCCAGTTCAGCCCGAGAGGACCCTCAGCCTCACAACTGCGTCTCATTACAGCCCACTCCGGCCTCTTCAAAATGGAGCTGCCTGAAGTAAGCTCGAATCTGAAACTTGGTGAAATCAATGAATTGAGCAAAAATAATTACCGGGAAGGTAAATCATGCAACACTCAACAAGGATAAAGAAAGCAAGAACTATAATTCAGCAAGGATACCCATGCATTCTAAATGTGCTTGTCTTAAAAGGAGGTGGTGGGAAGGAAGCTTTTCCTGAAGATACAGACTCTGGAGAAAGCTTGACTTAACTCAGCCCCTACGTGTGTCATTTGGGGAGGCAGAAAGACCCCTGACTTCGAAGTGAGATTCTCCCAGTTCTGCCATTCAGAAGCTGGCTGACCCTGGGTAAAACACAGCACCACTTGACCACCAGAGAGGTGAGTCCCAATTCATAAAATGAACAGGTTTGCTTAGGTTGATGGTTCCCAAACTGCTCCCTGGGGGAACTTTGCACCTCAGGGAAATGGGGAAAAGGTTTGAGGAGAGGAGGAAGGAAAGGGTTGAAGGGAAGGCCAAGAAGCTCCTCTCCACTCTGCTTGTTTATTTGTTTTGTGCATTTGGCTCTCCGTCAGAGTTTGTTTGAAGGAACAGCCTAATTAGCGTGTGAGAGTCTGAACCCTGGAGCCAGCCGGCCTGGGTGTGTTTCCCAGCTTCCACTTTCTTGCTGGTTGACCTAACCTCTCTGGGCTTCAGTTTCCACAAATGAGATCTGAACAGTACCTACTCTCGTGGACTGGTTATGAAGCCTAAATACATTAATATTTGTAGTGCACGCAGAACAGTGTCTGGCATGTGGCAAACTACAGACGGGTTTAAGTAAAGAAAGTTTTATGCTGCCTTTAAATTTTTTTTCAACTATAGCCCTAAACTAGGGGTCTCCAGACTGTCTAACCAAACATCCTTATCAGAAAAAAAAAATTCTGAACATGCAATCCCCATGTTTATATACTTGTATACACACATGTACTATGGTTCTAATGTATTTCGTTTTAAGGTGTGCAAACAATTCTGGGATGAACATAAAGCTGGGATATAAATAGGGAGTGAAGTTAGACCTGTTGCCTTGATTGCCCTCCACTGTCCGGAGCTCAGAATGCTCAGCACCCAATGCTTGTCTCAGACCTCCAGTGAAAGCAGCTGGGCGAGCCTGGTTGAGCCTAAGTAGATGGCTTTGCAAACGCACAGCAAAGGGACCCTTGTCAGTATCCATTTTCATTCAAGATGCGACGCTCTGAGTGTTCTCAAGCATGCAGTGAGCACCTACTGGGTGCCCTAGGGCCAGGAAAAAAATACAAGATGAGGTCTACGGTCCTAAACACAACTCAGGCCGTGAGAAGCTAAGACTAAAAACCTGGCCGCAAGCCTGCCACTCAAGGATCCGTGACAGAGGGGTCGTGCTGGAGTGCAAATGGTGTCAGGGAAAGAGAGATTCTCAAGAAGACGGGCGTGGTCTTCTTCTACGTTAGCACTCTAAGACTCACAGTAAAAGCTTGCCCTTCTCCCCTGCCCTGCTACCCACTGCGGAAATTCCAGGCCAGGAATCCAGGTCTTCGTGGCTCATGTCCAAGGGCATTTCCTACAAGATCATGGTCAATCATAGTTACAGAGCTACCCATGTTCACTGAACAACCCCATGGCCAGCTTGGGGAGCGTGAACTGTCCAGACTTCATCTGAGATCAGAAAAGCCCTCTGAGAAGGCTGCCACAGCTCCAGAGGAGAGAAGAGACAAGCAAGCAATTGTTTAGAACTATCACATAGACATGGAACATTTCATTTATATCAGGATAAATTTCTAAGTCACTCTCCTCTACAGCTATTCTTAAGAGCTCATGTTTCAGGAAGTCGCCTCCAGAGCTGAGCATTTTTACGCTATTCTCGTAGAAATATTCTGGACTGTGTGCTCAGCTCACAGCAACCGTCCTACCTGCCTTCCTCCTACACAGAGTGACTGTGGGCAGCCACCGTACATTAGATGCCAAAGCTTCTCAAAGCTCAGGGTGCACACCAATGATCTGGGGATCCTGCACACGTGGAGATTTGACAGGTCTGAGGTGGTCCAAGAGTCCACATCACTAACGCGGTGTTGTAATGATACCAATGTTGCTGATGTAGGGACCACACTTTGAGTGACAGGTTGTATATAACTCCACCCACTGACCGTAGCTCACTGGACGTGGAGTAAACACCTCACCAAACTGAGCCAATCAGCTTCCATTCCAGACATTTCGCTTTGAGATAGAGATTCTCTTCCTTCTGGGATGATCTCTCAAATGTGGACAGATCTGAAAACTCAAAAGCTGTGGGATAGCCGTTTTCTGCTATGTGGATGGAGAAAAATGAAAGACCAGGAGGCAGAGAAAAATTCAGCAAGTATGCAAGATGAGGGACACAGACAGGACACAGACTGCCTGGGTCCTGCAGCTTTTAATTCCTGGGTCCAGGTCCTGTTGATACCTCTAGGAGTTCCCTGATTTGGGTTCCACAAGACACCCCTTCATCATTACAATAATTCTCTCTTTTTCACTTAAGCTTGTTGCAAGTTGCTCTCTGTTACTTGCAACCCAAGTATTATAGACTGTCAACAGTTACCAAGGGCAAGCACTGGGCATTTTAATCTAAGACTTTACCAAGAGCACATAGGAGGTGCTTGGAAGACAGCTGATGATTGAATGAATGAACATAATGCCCCAGGCCTGGTGTTCTCTACAACTTCCCTGTGCCCAGATTTGGAGAAACCCTTTTACTTCCTGTCTCGCTGTCAATCCTAGAAATCCAATTGTGAATGCAGCACACTGACTGTCAATTTCTCTATTTATGCCGTCTATTCCCTCTGCACTCTGATTTCATTCTTCGTATCTGGCAAGGGAAAAAGGGACTCGGGGAAGGTGTATTTCCCCTTTAAATACCATGAAAGTTATGAATATATCTTTCCCAAACTGCCAAAATAATTGTTTCATTTACAGAACTGAAATTCTCTAGGGAGCGTCCCAGTGATGTTCTAAATTGCTAACATCAGATACGCAGAAAACAAATATGGAGCGATCCATATGCTCCCGATCCTGAATTTAGCATCTCAGCTCAACAAAAACTTGCATTTCAATCACTTTCCGTCGGTTTTGGGTTATGAGTATGTGCAGGGTTAGGGCTGGAAAGAAGCCACCGGCCTGGAACCTTCTGCAGAAAAGGGCTCTGTCTGCACAGCCCGAGGCGCCTGCACAAGTTACCATTTAGAGAGTTCACTTTAAATCAACACTTACAGGCTGCAGATCCCCCAGTCAAAGGGGAAACCGGAGAAGGCAGTGGCTATGTGACTGTGGAAGGAGAATCTGACAAATTTCTCCCTCTTCTTTTTTATTACTACTCAAAAAGTCCTACTGCTTGGGGGGGTTGGGGCATGGCCAGGCATTTCCCACTTCTCCAGGCTGCATTATGAAAACGGCATGTAACGAGGGATAGGCAATCAAGAGCTCGGGGTGATCACGACGACGATGGGGTTAACATTTATAGACCACATTTTATGGTCTAGGTGCTACTCTCAGAACCTTACCTATGTTAACCCATTTAATCTTTAAAATAACCCTGTGAGGTGGGTATCATTATTCTACCCATTTTACAGATGAGGAAACGAAGGCTCTGAAAACTGGAGTAATTATACTAATGAGGTGTAGTGGAACCGCTCTTGCTTTTTCCTGCCAACAGCCATTCTGCCTCTTCTGCTCCTAGTTCTCAGTTTCCCTTTGGAGAACCACTATTCCCTTCTGCACATTGTTTTGGTGGGACAAAGGAGACTACCTTAAACTCTAGGACCAAAAGATCCTATCTATTCAGTCATTGTTGGACCATGAACTACACAAGCGCAGGCACTGGTTTTATCCATCTCAAATCCTAGCCCAGGGCACAGGTTAGATGCTCAACAAATAGTTGAAGGACAAACAAAGGAACAAAGCATATGATGTGTAATATATTAATGTGATGTTTTCTACAACAGCTGTGTGGTTAGGAAGTGTCCTGATTAGTCAAGCCTGGCTGTGTGTTTCCTCTAGACCGATCATGCTCTCCCGGGAATATGAATGGAATTATGCAGGAATAGAAGCTTTTGGAGCTGATTCATCCTGACCATGGTGCCTTAGAAGGGTTGCTCTACCTCTATCCTGGACCTGACCCTGTGCTTTTCAGGTTCAGCTTTCCTTTCAGTTCTCTGAGATTACCCCTAACCCACAAATAAATTCCCTTTTTGCTTAACTGCACCAGAATTGGTTTGTATTGCCCACCAAATCACCCTGCATTCTAACTGGCATGTTTGTACCATTCATGACATGGTTAGACCCAGAAGATTTACTTACAGGGACACAGATCAGTGCTGAAAGCTTAGGACCTAAGGTTAGGCAAAGCCACTGACGTGGAGCATTCATTTATTACACAAACATCATTCACCAAGTGCCTTTATGAGCTTGGAGCTATAATAAGTCTTTCGCCAGATTTTTCTTTTCAAGATTCACAATACACAACAATTATCAAAGTATCATACCCACTTTGCAGATGAGAAAATTAAGGCTCAAGGAGATTAAGCAACTTGCCCAAGAACATCAATAGAGGGAGTGGCATAGTTAGGACTGAAAATCACGTCTTCCTGAGGTCAAAGCAATTGCTCCCACCATTGTAGCCCACAGTCTCCAATGGACTGGGGGCTTGGCTCACTGGCAGGGCTGAGAAATCCAGTTGCTAGAGCTTGGGCAAAAGGAAATAGAAAAAGTGAATGGAAGCTGAGTGTCATGTGGGTTAAACTAGTTCAAGGGATGGGGACAACCACCAAATACGTTATTATACACTCTGCATTATTCAATAACTTTTTCAGTTAAATAGAAATTTCCTCATTTAAGGAGAAATATTGTTTGAGTCAATACAGGTTCAAAGAATTGGCTGAACTGTCCCAATTCCCCTAGCTTCCGTGCTCAAGTCCCTCATAGGGTGACAGACACATGCGACCACTTCTGTCCTAAGTACAGCCCTCTCATGTTTTACACTCCGTATGAATCCATTCACAATCAACTTAAAACCCACTATCACTTGTGAAGACAAACCGAAAATATTTAAATCAAAGAGCAGTGTATGGGCTTCCCTGGTGGCGCAGTGGTTAAGAATCCGCCTGCCAATGCAGGCAACACGGGTTCGAGCCCTGGTCTGGGAAGATCCCACAGGCCGTGGAGCAACTAAGCCCGTGCGCCACAACTACTGAGCCTGCGCTCTAGAGCCTGCGAGCCACAACTACTGAAGCCTGTGCACCTAGAGCCCGTGCTCCGCGGTAACAGAAGCCACCGCGATGAGAAGCCCGCACACCACAATGAAGAGTAGCCCCTGCTCGCCACAACTAGAGAAAGCCTGCGTGTAGCAACGAAGACCCAATGCAGCCAAAAATAAATAAATTTTAAAATAAATTTTAAAAAAATTGTTAAGAAAGAAAAAGAGCAGTGTATGACATCACAGAGCCAAGTGCAATCTTTTTTCTTCTCTTGATCTAGTGAACAGCGGATGTTTTTGCCCTTATGCACCCATTTCACCTTCTTTTGCTGCCCCTTTGAATAAGCCCTTCCTGGTGCTTGGTCTGTGTGGCTGAGTGGGGCTGACCTTAATTCCGCCTCTCTTCTTAGGTGCAAAATGGGCCTGTGATTCAGGTCTGCCAAACGAACGCCTTCCATCTCCCTGGATACAATACGGGTTCAAGGTTGGCCACTGAATGGTCTCATCTGACTGAGTCGTGGGGCTTCTGCTGGACTCACGATATGAAGAAGCCCTCTTTCCCTTGGGAGTACCAGCCACAAGGAAGAAAGAATCCTAGCACTGCCCGAGAATAAAGCCAACGTCAGAGGAGGCAGAGCTGCTGAGAGACAGACAGAAGAACAAAAAGTTCTTTCCAGCACCTGCATGCAGCCAAACCTGAGGTCTGTGCCTTGGACTTTGAAGTGACAAAGTAAGACAGAAGCTCCCTTTTGTTGAAACATCTCTGAATCTCCTAATCCAAAGAACCAAGAGGAATACCATCGACTCAACCATGTGTTTTGGAATTACATTTATTTGCCCTGAGCTGCTCTTATGTTCTCCCAAATCTTAATCAAATTGCCTAAAATTTACTATTTTTTTTTAATGTTACATTTTAGAAACTTCACGCCCTAAAATCCCTTTGTCCGGAAGTTAAAGGTTTTAACATAGAAAGAGTGAAACAGTAATTCATTCCCAAGCAGGAATTTATTTGATAACTCAATTCTCTGTAATAGCCCAACTAATGTACTAAGAATGACAGGAAAAAATAGTTATGTGCCCTGCAGATTATATAATATTTACTGAAAAACCACAAGTCCCAGGCTACTGGGGATAAGGCAGTAAACAAAAGGCATCTATTTGGCAGACCTGAATCACAGGCCCATTTTGCACCTAAGAAGAGAGGAGGAATTAAGGTCAGAAAAAAAATTCCTGCCCTCATGGAACTTATATCCTGGTGGAAGAGGAAAAGGAAATCAACAGAACACATGGATAAACAAAGCAGGGCAAAGTGAGAGAAAATGGTGTAGGAGGTGATGCTATTCTAGACGATGGCCCGGAAGCTCGCCGAGGAGGTGACATTTGAGCCGATACTGGTGCTAGCTGGAGAAGAGTACCGTAGGCAGAGGGAACATCTAGTTAGGGACCCTGAGGCAGGGATGTGCTTGACGTGTTCCAGGAACACCAAGGAGGCCAGCGTGGCTGGAACAAAGTGAGGGCAACAGTGACAGGAGATGAGTTCAGCAAGGTAGCCAGAGTCTAGACCATCTGGGTCCTTCTGGGGCCAAAGACTCTGAGTTTGACTGTGCTATGATGGGAAAGCAATGGTGCGAGTGGGCAGAAGAACAGCATGACTGAACATATATGTGAAAAGAATCACTCTAGTTACGTGTGGAGAATGAACTAAAGAAGGGCAAGAGTGAAAGAGACTAGGTAAGAGGCCACTGAGGTCCAGGCAAAAGATGATGTGGATCAAGCAATTGAGGTGGGGGTCATGAGAAGTGGATTCTAGATGTATTTTGAAGGTAGAGCCGCCTACCTGGTTTTAAGAATGGAGCCAATGCAGGATTCTAGGTGATTAACATATGGACCACTCCTGAACGAGACTAATTGTGTCTTTTAAATTAACTGTCTTAATCAGTTTATTAGATAATCTCTTAATTTTAAAATAAAACATGCTGCTTATGCAAGAATAAGGCCTTTGATAAACCGTTGAGTGTTTAAAATATCCTTGCATCATAGAACAGAAATATATAAAAATGATATATGTTGACTGTTAACAGGTGTTTTCACAGGTTTGACTTGTTTCTTTCTTTTTTATTTATTTATTTATTTATTTTTGGCTGTGTTGGGTCTTTGTTGCTGCGCGTGGGCTTTCTCTAGTTGTGGTGAGCAGGGGCTATCCTTCGTTGCGGTGCATGGGCTTCTCACTGTCGTGGCTTTCTCTTGTTGTGGAGCACGGGTTCTAGGGGCGCAGGCTTCAGTAGTTGTGGCGCACGGGCTCAGTAGTTGTGGCTCGCGGGCTCTAGAGCTCAGGCTCAGTAGTTGTGGCGCACGGGCTTAGTTGCTCCGCGGCATGTGGGATCTTCCCGGACCAGGACTTGAACCTGTGTCCCTTGCATTGGTAGGCAGATTCTTAACCACTGTGCCACCAGGGAAGCCCTGACTTGTTTCTTGATAAAGTTATTAAGACATTAGAGAAAGGTATACTTAATACAAATGAATGGAATAAACAACTAAATGAGACTTAATAATTGGCATTTGGTTTTAAATATTTAATTTGTTCCTATATACCTTGTCAATAAAAATAATAAATCAACAGCAACAACAAAAGAATGGAGCCAATGTTGGATGTGAGAAAAAGAAAATCAATGGTGATGATACCAAGTTTTTACACGAGCCTACAAATGAGTAGAGGTGTCATTTTCTGAGATAAAGATGATGGCAGGAAGAACAGGTTTGGGAGTGGAAATTGAGGTAAGTGTTGGATGTGTACTGTTCTTATTGCAGCAAAATACACAAACATAACATTTACCACTGCACTCATTTTCAAGTGTTCAATTTACCAGTATGAAGTACATTCACAATGTTGTGGCCATCACCACTGTCCAGTTCCCAAACTTTCCCATCATTCCAAACACAAACTCTGTACCCACTCAACACTAAACCCCCATTTCTCCTCCCCCCAGGCCCTGGTCATCTCTGTTCTACCTTCTGTCTCTAGTGGACACGTAAGTGTAAGATGCCTACTGGACATCCTCCTGGAGATATTGGAAGGTAGTCAGACACACTGATTCTGGGGTGGCAGGGAGAAATGAGAGCTAGAGTCATAAACTGGGGCGTCATCATCATGTGGAGCCGTCAGCGCACAATTCCCATTTATTGAGCTGAATGTCTGACTTAGTTTCTCTCACTCCTGTGCAGCTCAGAAAATGAATATGGTGCCAGACAGAGTGCCTGGCACAAAGTAACCATTCAGTAAATATTTGCTCACTTGAGCAACTAAACTCTTTGCCCACCAGTTAGTGGGCACAGCGATTCTTTGAACAAGAAATTTTAAAAGTACAAGCCTTTAAAATCAATACCTCTATTTCTTGGGGAAAAAAGAGTCTGAACAAATTTAAAAATACACTGGCACTGCTATTGCAGTTTTCAGAAATAACATTTGATTTTCTGATCTCTTTGGCTGATGACTGTACCAGAATCCAGTACCACTTGACACCATGCTATGTTACATAAACAGACTGGGAGAGACACAACCAGATGTGGTGTGTCACAGCGAGGATCAATGAGCTTGAAAAGCAGGAGAAGAGGTCCTGTCTAAAACCAGGCATTTGAAGTGTGTTTCAAAATCTCCAACCTCTATCACATTACCCTGGTGATGTTTGAAGAAAAATGTGATCGTGGAAAAAGGTAACATTTTGGCTACCAAGATGGGATTCAGACAGCAATTTATCTTCAGCCAACAAATATTTTCTACATAGAATAATCTTCAAGTGCCAGATCTTGATGATCTCAGGCACATGCAGGCATTTAAGAGCTGCTGATCCTAAGGGTGCAGCAACCCTTGGGCATGTCAAGGTGTGTCATACATCCTTGGGGTGTGGAAGGTCCTGGGATTTATCTTTATATAATAATGTTGGAATCATCTTCTCCAGCCACACAGTCGTAAGTGCAGAAATTTGAGGATATAAACTTGGTATGGGAAGATTTCAAAAGCCTCAGCTGTTGATTACATTTTCTTGACACTTGCTTCCATCACCTGTATAATTAACCATAGCTTGGTCATCCACTAGTGCCATGGCTACAGCCCTGAAGTTAAATTGAAATGTTAGCATAATCCAGGCTGCGAAACTCAACATAGAGCAGTACGAGACAGGCAAGCGTTCATAGACCCCAGTGTCAGTGTTTCATTGGGAAGTGAAAACACATTGGTGTTTTCTCTCAGTCTTCATACCTTCTCAATTTACAGTGGTTGTTTTGGTGGATGCTAGAGTATCTGAATACGGCATTAGTAATATTTTAAGAAACCAATTAGCTTCTGGAGGGCATGTGAGAATTTCCAATTCCTTGAGTTGGAATCTGAACTTTGAAAGCTAGGATACGTTTGCCCACTTTGAAAAAAAAGAGAACCTATTCAGTTTAGAAGGCTGGTTGTCCAACTCCAACTGTATGAGGAAAGATGAATTTACCTCCTCCACCCAATTTTATCATTGGGTTTGGACCTTCCTGATGAGCTCAGAGGAGAAAGGAAGAAGTATTTCTCCACATCCTCTCTTTGGAGTAGAACAAGATACTCAGGATGGATTCCACAAAAGGCTTTCTTAACCTGGTGCTATGTGGTGTCATTACGCTCCGCCAGACATAAACTTCCTTGGGGTACATGAGCCTTCATCTGTCCTCAGGGATGATAGAAACAAAGCATTTTCATTGCTATTGTATCATGAAGAGATTTAAGAGCCAAATAAATGATTAAATTCCCGTGCCTGAGTGTTGACAAAATAAAGGGACTTGCACTTCTAGTGAGAGCCAATGAAAAAAATTAGCATGTCTCTCGTAATGCACCAAGAGCATTTTCTAACAAATTCCACTGCAAAACCTAGAGCCAGAAATCTTTTCCAAAAGAAATAAGTTCACTCGCCTTGGGGTTTTTGAATGAACCGTATATTTAATGTAAAACCTTATTTCAATAATGTGTCCTATTTTAAACTATTTTTAAGTTATCGTGGCTCTATTAGACGCTGATGATGACCATTATTAGCAGGAAATTTAACCTTGACTTTTCCTGCTGCCATGGCTCAGTGTATGTCATACTCTATTACTAATCTGTTGACTCTCAGCCATACAGGTTATTTTTATTTGGCCAAGTTGCACAGCCATTTAGCACTTGCTCAGGGAATAATCAGTGCAATAAAAAGGGCTTTAAATATATTCAGAGGCCATGAACTCCTCTTCTTCCATTTTACCATTGGGAGTACATATAAGCCATAACATGTTGAAGGAAGTCTCAACGAAGATGGTAAAAAAGTTTACGTTATGTGGCACTATGCATGAATTGGTCAAACTATAGCAACTGCACCTTAGCCTCTGGGCAGCAAGCAAGCCTTCAATTTAGATAAGGAAGAGCACATTTCCTTCCAGAGGAATGAGAAAGTTTCAAAAAGTAGTCCAGTTTATCAAATTTATACTGTGTACAAATGGGACTCATGGTCAATCAGACTGAAAATCAGGTAGATTAGGGTTATTGATAGTCTTAACAGCATAGAAATGAGAATCGACTTAATGTGGAGGAGCCATTGGACAATCAGGTGAACAACATGGTGGTTGTTGGGATTTAGGAACCATACTCTCCAATTTCACAGGACGGGCTGGTGGGTTAAGACCCCGAGAGCGGGGACAGTAGTAATAAGACTAAGAAAGGCTCTGACAGTGAGGATGGAAAAAGAACCACGAGGGAGATGGACCCCACTGGTTTCAGTGACTGTTGGGATGGGAAGTGTGTTAGGTCACAGATGACGGATTTTAATTCAGGAACAGGAGAATGGAGATGAGGAAGAGGATCTGGATTAGAGAGGAATGTGCGAGGTTCCATTTTGGAGAGGTTGAGTGTGAGTAGCCTGTGGAATATCCAACTGGAAGCTGGGGTCCTGTCTCTGAAGAGAGAAGCCACATCTAAAAGTCTAGATTGTGTAATGGCCGAGATGGAGGTCATGTCCAGGTTTTGGCAAAGAATAAAGTGGCTGTGAGTACAGGGAGGAAGGAAGCTGAAGCCAGAACCTGGTAGGACAAAGCTGGAGTATGGTGAGTGAAAAGATGGGGAAAAAAGGAGGAAACCCAAGGCATGTAATGACATAGACAACAGGAAGAGGGACTTTCAAAAGGTGTAAACGATTCAAGTTAGTTCAAGAAAACACAGAAAGAGGTAAGCGGAGGGGGGGGAGGGATAAATTGGGAGATTGGGATTGACATATACACACTACTATATATAAAATAGGTAACTAATAAGGACCTACTGTAGAGCACAGGGAACTCTACTCAATACTCTGTAATGGCCTATATAGGAAAAGAATCTTAAAAAGAGTGGGTATATGTAAATGCATAATTGATTCACTTTGCTGTACACCTGAAACTAACACAACATTGTATATCAACTACACATTTTTAAACTGTATCATACAGTTTTTTTTAAACTCAAAAAACAAACAAAGAAAACACAGAAAAAGCCCATAGGATTTGTTAATTAGGGAACTGGTTTATATCTGTTGGGTCAGATTGAAAGTGAATGAGGATTCTGCACAGCAAAGGAAACCACCAACAAAATGAAAAGACAACCTACTGAATGGAGACAATATATGCAAATCATTTACCTGTTAAGGGGCTAATATCCAACACATATAAAGAACTAATACAACTCAATAGCAAAAAAACCAACTCGATTAAAAAAATGGGAAGAAGATATAAGTAGACATTTTCCCAAAGAGGACGTACAGATGGCCAACAGCTTCATGAAACGATCTCAACATCACTAATCATCAGGGAAAAACAAATTAAAACTGCAAGGAGATACCATCTCACACCTGTTAGAATGCCTACTCTCAAAAAGACAAGAGATAACAAGCATTGTCAAGGATGTGGAGAAAAGGGCACCCTTGTGCAGTATTGGTGGAAATGTAAATCGGTGCAGCCACTATGGAAAATAGTAGGGAGTTTCCTCCAAAAATTAAAAATAGAACTACCAAGGGATCCAGCAATTCCACTTCTGGATTCTCATCTGAAGAAAATAAAAACTTTAATTTGAAAAGATTCATGCACCTCAGTGTTTACTGCAGCGTTATTTATGATAGCCAAGAGATGGAAACAGCGTAAGTCTCCATCGACAGATGAATAAAGAAGATGTGGGGGCTTCCCTGGTGGCGCAGTGGTTGAGAATCTGCCTGCTAATGCAGGGGACACGGGTTCGAGCCCTGGTCTGGGAAGATCCCACATGCTGCGGAGCAACTGGGCCCGTGAGCCACAACTACTGAGCCTGCGCGTCTGGAGCCTGTGCTCCGCAACGGCAGAGGCCGCGACAGTGAGAGGCCCGCGCACCACGATGAAGAGTGGTCCCCGCTCGCTGCAACTGGAGAAAGCCCTCGCACAGAAACGAAGACCCAACACAGCCAAAAATAAATAAATAAATAAATAAATTAATTAATTAAAAAAAAAAGAAGATGTGGTACATATATACAATGAAATGTTACTCAGCCATAAAAAAGAAAGAAATCTTACCGTTTGCAGCAACATGGATGGACTTTGAGGGCATTATGCTAAGTGACATAAGTGAGACAGAGAAAGACAAATACCATATGATCTTACTTATATCTCGAATTAGAAAAAGGAAAAAAAAAAAACAAGCTTATAGATACAGAGAACCGATTGGTGGTTGCCAGTAGCAGGGGACCAGGACTGGGCGAAACGGGGAAAGGGCGTCAAAAGGTATAAATTTCCAGTTATAAAATAAATAAATCATGGGGGTGTAATGTACAGCATAGTGACTATCGTTAATAATACCGTATTGCATATTTGAAATGTTAAGAGAGTGTATCTTAAAAGTGATCACAAGAAAAAAATATTTTATAACTATGTATGGTGACAGATGGTAACTAGACTTACTGTAGTGATCATTTTGCAATATGCACAAACATCGAATCGTGTTGTACGCCTAAAACTAATATAATATTACATGTCAATTATACTTCAATTTAAAAAATGTGAATGAGGAGACGGGACAATATGCAGAGGCATAATCTGTGTGGCTCTTTGGAGAGACAGGCAAGTGTAGGAAAGGAGAAAACAGGGGTGCATACGGGTATCCTAGGACTGAGGCCCTCAACATCTCATTAGTGGGATAACAGGAATAATGCAAGGTCTAGGCTAAAGGGGGTCATTCTATTCTATCCAACGCACAGTTTAAATACATGGCCATGGGTGTCAAGGTTGAGCAGGGAGGCCATCAAAGCCAGAGTGGAAATGACAGTGACCATGAGAAAGCAGGGAGAAACTGCTTGGGGGAAGGTGAGGATGATAAGGTGGGGGGGGTGTGTGTGTGTGTGTCTGTGTGTGTGTGTCTGTGTGTCTGTGTGTGTGTGTGTGTATGGGGGTTTTTGGTGTTTTTTTCTTTTTTTGGTATATAAATGGTTTTGAGTGCTAACGAAAACATCACAGGTGATATGTTTTGCATGGAATGTTTAAAAAATTGAATTATTTACTAAGATTTAAAAGTTGAGAGTATTTCAAATAATTTTTTTTTTCTGATTTATCTTGATGAGGGCATGACCTGGGATATTCTTCCACGTGGCAGCAGACATCAGGAGCTGCCTGGTTGTGGGCGCCTCCTCTGGACACTGCGGGGCTCTCCTTTGCCCTGGTCCTCACCATTCCCTGTTGTCTACCACCCAGTTCACAGTATCTTTCTGGTCTCCTTAAACACACGAGTTTGCAACCTCGTGGCTGGAGGTTCTAATTAGTCAGTAAGAAACTAAAAAGTAGAAAGTGATGGATATGTAAGAAATTATGATTAGAGGCAACTTCAGAGCCAGACCTCAAAGTCTACCTTTTTACATAATCCACAGATTTTGAATGTAACTTCAACACCGTATTTCGTCTAAAACATAAACACACTTATACAATATAAAAACAGATCCACATTCCCTTATTCATAATTCAGAAATTCAAAGTTTTGTTTATTTTTCTAATTAACTCAATGTTGGCGAGACCTGACCTGATACTGGATCTTTATAGACGTAACTTAGACCACTAACCCGAACATTCACACATTTCACTGCAGAAATATTAAAGTACCAGTTACAGGGTACATGATGTATGGTCCATGCACCATCATACCTTTATAAAATCCCTCCGATTCTATATTCTGGCACCAAGAGTTTCAGGAAAGGGACTGGGATCCTTAAGTATCAACTTTCACAAACCTATGAACAAAGATACAACTTTGTCCATTTGAGAAAAAAACGTCTCGGGGGGTGTCTAAAACAGTATTTTCAAAATAACATTTATGAAGACAATTAGCAAGAGTTGGGAGGGGTAATTCAGTATTCTTAAGTAAGCAGGTAATCAGAGGAACAAAGCAGGTATGAGATTTCACAACAGATTTTTGCCAGCAGAAACAGAGGACACCGGCGTATTAAGAAGCAAGTCTTTTCCCTTTGCTCCATCCCCAGACAAACCTCCACTTAATGTTCTCTGAGAAACAGACATCTTAATACCACAGTGATTTTACAAGGGGAGCTGAGAGGTTGCAATGGTCAAGTCTACTCACTAGAGTGAGATTGGTCATGACTCCATGTGTGTGCCGTAGACTCTCTGGCATGGGGCTTACTTGCCAGAGACCAGCCAAGACTGTCTTCCCCCAAATGGAGGCTTAACCCACCAGAGAGAAAACCCATCGGTTTTTGCATCAGCTAGAAGTTGGGCTCTGTGGGCTTCCGAGACCACGTTACCAGGCGTGGGCTTTCTAGACTACAACATCCCCCGTGATGCATCTCTGATTGGTCTTTGACCAGTATTGTCAGTTGCCTGATATTCCCCCTATTTTCTCTACTGGAGTGATGGGGGTTAAAAATCATTAAGAAAAGGAGCTTGATGTTCTACATAAAGCCAGGCTCCCCAATGACCTTCTCTTAGCCAAGCGTAGTCCGCTGTTTGCAGGGATGCTAAGTGCTTCCAAAAGCCATCTCATGGCTCCCGCAGCATTCGGTACCTCTCCAGAGTGTACGGTATTGAACAGGGCCTGGATACCTGCTTGCTAAGCAGAGAAGAGCACGTACCTGCTTTTATGCCAAGCCAAAGAGAGTACCCACTTGGTATCACAATAGCTTAAGATCTCCAAGATATTGATTTTTTTTTTTTTTTAAGAGCTTTTCTATGAAGCCAGAGAACACACTGGTGAGACTGCTGTTTTCCACTGCACCTGAAGCTATGGAGACCCTACAAAGAAATTTGGACGACGTTTCTGCCCCTTTCCTCTATAATCTCTAAGGGATTGCCACTAAACCAGGGCCACTTTGGCAGAGGCAGCACTGACTGAGCCCCTCTCGAACAGAGCATGGCAAAAACAAAAAAAAAAACCAACCAACGATGCCTACTGCATCAATATCCCAAAATACTTTTTATTCCCCAATACCTATCTGTAAAGGCAATGCTTGCTTTGTTAAAAAAACAAAACAAAAAAACCCCAAAACAACAACAAAACCGAGGGGATAAATGTGCTGGCACTGACATTCAGACACCACAGCCAGGACCTGTGGGTTTGGCCATTTTTCTAAGATTGCCTCTCTCCCCCTCCCGGGATGACAGAGAAGTCAGAAGAATGGGAAAATGGTTCAACAATCTTTTCGTTCTGACCTGTTATTATATTCCTGAGACAGAACCCAGAGTGGAAAACACCTTCCCATTTTTTTGTACCCGCAATTGCAGCCTGATTTCTCTTAGTATTTTTGAAATCTTTTCTTTCAGGGTGTATTGGAATTCATTTTCTCTGAAAATGTAAAAGGGCTTGTCTGCATTGAATTCCTGGACAGTGTCTCCCTGATTAAAATCCAGTGTGAGTATAACGTGCTTTTAGCACGTTTCCTAGTTGATGCAGCTCTTTGGGAATAATTCCCGTCTGCTCACCTGCAAATCTGGCGCTCGACTTTTCATTCTTTCAGTCCTTACACCATATAGCTGACTCTTCCCATAATTTATGTTACAGTGCCATCTTATGGTAGTTTATGACCACCATTTATGGATGGAAAAACTCTGGACTGCCTCTTCAGCGTTTTAAAGAAAGATATGGGGTTAAAAATCATCTTTAACTAATCACACCAGGTAAATGTATCACGAACGGAGGTCTGTAAATAAAAAGCTGTTTCATTGCGGTCTGCTAATGGCTGAACACTGCAGAGAATAAGTGAGCAGCGATACACACCTTAGAGCCAACTAATGAATTCTTTCAAAGGCATTTATGTTCTCATTCAGCGACTATTACTGCATAATCTGACATTAGGAAGCAGTATTCTCCGTGAAGGCCATGATGTATTTGGGAAGCATGTCAGAGGAAGAGGCTGGTCTAAGTTAGTGATTTGCTGCCCAGAATTTTCAGCTCTGCGTTCTCATGGTGCCTTATTACTTCGTTCTCGTCTTCAAAAAAAAAAAAAAAAAAAAAATCCCACAAAAGTCTCTGGGCCCCTATCAGCGAGACACAAGGAAACCCAATCCCACTTTTAAGCCTGATCATTTGCAAATGTGTTTTAGACCCAGGTTTAATTCGAGGAGAAGATTCCTTGGAGGAGCCTCCTTCTGGAAGTCTGCCTGCCAGTTTCTGGAGGCTTTAAGCCGTGTTTCCTCTCTCTTCTCCAGGTTTCTTTCCACCCACAAAGTGAATGTACATCGTGAATAGACCTGAACTGAACGCCTTCATCAAAACTTGGCAGTTCTGTGGCTTCCACTGTCAGTCACTCTCAGGAGGGCACAAGGGAAAAGACGGTTTCAATTCCAGGTTGGTTTGGTGGGAGGAGAGGGGGCTCTCCCATTCCAGGTGGGTTCACGGAATGGAATGGGGATGGGGGAGATCTGGGGTGGTAGTGAGGGTTTTACTAAAGTAATGTCCTATCCTCTTTAATGACAAAAAGTCTAAGACCTAACAGTGATCCACCTCCAACTCTCACATTCCACAATTCTTTGCTCACATCCCATCTCCCTCCCAGACCGCCTCACTTATTTTCTCATCATTCCTATAGGATCCAGAGGAAAAGTCTGAGTTGCTGGTGCCAGGCAGTTTTCCATCTCTTTTCTCTCCATAAAGAAGATACAGAGCACACAGTGATTCATGAGGAAGGAGGCAAAATTAATACGCATTTCACCAGATCTAAAAGGAGAACTTTGTCAAAAAGGCAATTTTTTTTTTTTTTTTCTTTTTAAAGGCATTCAAATGTCCAATGTGTCTCGGGTTCTTCCTGCCCTGTCACAGTGGAACTGCTTTCCTTTTTAACTGCTCCATTTTCAGTAATTGTAGGGATCACAATTTCAGATCAAACATCTCCAATATATCACGGTGGGTTTCGTGTGCTGGGTTTCTGCTCCCCTGATTCTCTAACCCCATCCCCCTTCGCACCCCCTCCCCTCCCCCAACTCTCTTTGGCTCATAAACTTACCTTTGCTGACCCTTCTGCCCTCTCCTGGTCGGGGGGTGGGGGGGCTATTCTTGCTTCACTCCCTGCACTTGAAATGTTCTTCTCTCTTCAACTGTCATCCCCAAATCAGCAGGGACACGCCTGGTGCTCACATTTTCCCCATCTTTTGTTGAGCGTGTGTTTGTGTGTCTGTTATTGTTTCCCCTTCCTGCCCCCCCGCCACCCCTCAATCAGCAGAACATGATCAGAGACTCCAACACGCTGAGCTCAGAGTCTAAACTGCCTGTACCCATGAGGAATTCGTAAAGTGCAGATCACTCTACAAAATGACTCTTTACTGATGCAAAAGCAACATCATGGGTTGCCTCACCCCAACCCCACCCCACAACATGTATGGTTTTTTCATTGCTGTTCCAATTCAAATGTCTCAGTTTACCAGTCAAAAGAGATGCATTTTCTTATGTCCATCCTGCAAACTCCATCTGGGATCCCCCAAACAAGCTGTGTTCTTCTGCCTCTCTCACACGCAGGAATTGGAAAAAGTCTGCATAGGAGAAGGCACCGGGTCAGGCCTTCTGATCCTGAACCAGGAGTCTCGATGATTGCAAGCACGCAGGACAAGTGAACAGGGAAGACGAAATAAATGCCTTCCTCCGAGTGATTTTTTTTCCCCCATCCAGCCTGCTGATCTTGTGCTAATTACCTTGGGAAAGCCCAAGTTCCAGTCCTCAAAAAATCAGAAGCGAGGAGCATCTACTATCATTGCAATTATCCTACGACGTCCAGGCATCGTGAGATATTATTACCCTTCCAAGTTGTTGGCCTAGTGTCTCATGTGAACAGAGAACCAGATGGGAGTTTGGGGGGCTAAAATGGATACACCAATTATTTATAGATTCGGACTAAAAATCATGTGAACTGCCTTCTGTGGAGTTCCATCTTCTGAGAAAAGACTTGAAATAGACATAGTTGTGGAAAGTCTCAGAATCCTTCAGAATAATCCTAAACATGATATTGCAAGTAGGCAGTGGTGGAGAGAAGCCTAAAGACTTGTAGAAGCCCCTTAATGAAGAAGAACATAGTTTTAGAGCTATCTTTTGGAAAACTCTAGAATGAGACCCGGTGGTTCAACTTTATATCCAGTTGGTTTTAGTAGCATTGCCCCTAGTCACTTTTACCTCCTGGAAAACCTTTAAAATTTGACTTGACTGCTTGCGTAGCTGCGTTTCACCAGCTTCTGAGTAGAAGGAAATTGTTCCTAGCACCTACACATGACAGGCACTCAATCAACATTTACTAAAGGGATAAAAGAATAAAAACAGACTCTCTTTTATTAATACTAAGTATATGACTATGTCTTATTTAGGGAAGTTTCCTTAAATTCTCAATTTTATTTTTTAACTTTGACATATATTTAAGCAATTTTTTTTTTTCCTTTTGCGGGAGGGAAGTGGAAGGGCAATATTTCTTGAAGGATTCCTTTGTGTTAGGTACCATACTAAATACTTTAGCTACATTGCTTTATTTCAACCTTATAATGACCAACAATCTTTCAGATCTTACAGTGGAATTAAAACCTGGCTGAGGTTAACCAGCCTGTCTAGGTCACCCAGCCAACCTACTCTGGAGCCCAAGTCCTGACTGCTCCCAAACACAGCCTGCTCTGCTCTGATTCAGAATTGAGAAATGCATCTGAAAATCACGATGGAGGACATTTTTGGAGAATTGCTGAGGACATGAAGATTTTTTAGGGATGCTTCCATTTTCATAGCCAAAAAAACCATTTAAGGGAATCAGCAAAAGCTTTTGCTTTTGTTCATTTTTTAAAATGTCTTTAATAAATAGTCTCCTGAAAGACAGGAACAGGCAGCCTAGGCTCAGCTCTCAACTCTCTCCAGGCTCTCCTCTCCATTAGAAGACTATTTTGGCCCACAAACTAGTGAAAAAGCTTCAAGTAGAGAAATTTAGAAACGAACTTCTCTCTGATGTTATCAATACTTGAGTTATGGTGTGCATCTAAATCACCTGTCTGTACTGATTTACCTTTTACTGATAGCCATTGAAACATACAGAGCATCACTAAACACGGGGGAAATAACTTTGATTACCATTTCCTCTTGACTTGGGAAAAAGTCCTCCTGCATCAGAAATGGAAGATTCTGCCACTCTATCAAACTCACCTGGAACCAAAACAAACTTTTCTATTTTCCAGTCAACTGTCATTCTCAGGGAAAAAAGCACTCAGTTTCTCCCCTGAAAAGGGAACAACAGTATGCCAGGTCACCTCCCCGACCCCCAGCGCCTAAGTGTTAACTGGTCCATGAATGAGGATCTTGAGCAATGATCTAATTCTGGGCCCTCTTCTCCATGTGACTTGAATAATGTCAGTTGGAAGAAATATACTTCATAAAAATTACAAGAAAGCAAAAAACAACATCACAAGAAAGCTTTCAATGAGTTCTCAGAACTCACTTTGCGTGGGGGACATTTCCAAGTTAATCACCTAAAATTAAAGAAACCCCTTTAATTTTATTTTAATGATGCTCGGAAAGTTGCAAACGTGGAAACCTACCTTTCCACTTGGTTTTAAATCCCTTCGCTCCACAATTAATTTTCCAACTGTCACAGCATGGAATGTCGTGGGACTGTGTGTGTGTGTGCGTTCCCTGTGTATTCTTTGTACTTCCACCAAACGCTACCTTAGATCATCCTCGACAAGAGAGTAAAGGTTATCATTAGCATGTTGAATAATGGATGCGTCCATTGTATTTTCTTGTTTAGGACAATAAATCATCCTGAAAACTTTTATTATGTTCTCTATAAAATGGAAGCACATCAGCACTTGTTATGTTTGCCTCTCCTGAGTTGGTTTGGCAGGGCGCCTTAGGCTGGAAAGAACAGCCAGGGGTTGCCAAGCAAGGGCTGGCTTGATTCTGTGCCCATTCCTCCAGGGGATGTAAACATCCTGCCCTGGAATACTTCACCAACCTGTAGCGAGAAAACTCCCGTGCACAGTGGTGCACCCGGGAGAGCTGGAAACCGTGAGTCACAGCACCGACCAGGCCCTGCTGGGTAACGAAGAGGTCAAAGGTGGAAGCCCCATCTACCGACCCCAGCCAGCCCCAAACAGGAGGACGGCACTGGATTCCATGGAGAACCAGGCGGGAATCAAGTGCAGACAAAGGGCAAGGGACACTAAGATTTACTGAGTACCCGCCAACCACATGCCGGAGACTGTAGCACTTTCACGTGCCTTATTTCATGTCCTGTCGAGGAGGGCTGCTCAGTGGGTAAGGCCATGGGAGCCAGAGTGACACTCCCCTGGGCCACCACTCACTGGCTGTGTTGTCTTGGGCAATTTGCCTCATCTAATCCTCAGGATTCTCATTGGCAAAGTGGGGACGGACCAGTTAGATACTGACATCCTTTCATAGCAGACCATTCAGAGCAGCGCCTTCAATCCCCAGAGCCCAAACCCTCCCACTGTCCTGGCTGCACCAGCCCCCCACAGGGAACCTCCCCATCCACTGTGGGCCACCCTGCAATCCAGGAACTAAAGAGACATGCGGGCACAGCAGAGCCACTAGGGCCTCTCCAGTGATACAGGCTGGTTTGCTCTCATTGGTGGGTATCTGTGCCCATCAGTCATTAGATAGCTTTCCAGGGCTGTCCTAGGGACAGGGGTGGAGTCTAGAGAACCTATCACATGACAAGCCACCCATCAACGATAACAATAGCTGTGCCTATTATACAGATGCGGAAAGCTAGGCTAAACAAGGTTCAGTAACATGGGGAAAACCAAGGAACCAGGATACGAATCTAGGTGGCTTGAACTCTGAGCTCCACATCTGTTGACCACGACTTATCAACTGAAGAATCCTAAGAGCCCCTTTAAAGATGGTATAAAAGAGCTTCCCTCCTAGAGAAAGCCATTGCTTCAGCTAGATTTCAAATGTCCATGCTCAGTTTGAATGTCATCCTCGAGGATTTGATAAAAGGGAAGCCTGAATCCAGTTGTAATGACAATGTTTTAATTATATTATCAGACTTCTTCCATGGAAATTGCTTTTCTCCAGCCTGAATGGAACAGACTGATCTCAGCTGGGGAACGGAGTGTAACAAGCACACAGCTGGCCTTGTCAACCACAAGTGACGTGATGCTACCCTTGTGTTTGGGTACTCTGAGTGACTGCTGAGTTGTTCTTCTGTGCTTCTCTGCGTTTTTGAGGATGGAGGGAGAAAATGCATTAAAAAGATTAAAATACCTAATTTTATACTGTCAATGACGTGATTTTTAAAAAAATTCTTATTGAGATAGAATACTGTCAGGATACATTAAAAATAGTAACGGCTCACCAACTGCACATGTGATTCGCATAGAGTCATCACAGCGTAAATCTATACCCTGCTCTCGAAGATACAGGCTTCTGAGTCTACATCCTGCTTATCTATCAGCTGTTATCGCTTGAGTATGAAAGAGTCACTTGGGGACCAGAGGCTGCTTCTACAGGAATAGAACTTAAGGCAGTGAAGTTTTATTAAGAGAAAGGAGGAGAGATAGGAACATTACTGGGGGGTGGGGGGAGGCCAGAGTGGAGATTATTCCAGAAGTAATGGAAGACCCTGCCGCTCAACGTGTGACTCATGGACCAACAGCGTGGACATCACCTGGGAGCCCGTCAGAATCTGAGGCCCACCCCGGGTTCACAGATCAGAATCACTATCCTGATCAGATGCCCAGACACTTCGAGAAGCCCTGCTCTAGGGGGTCCAGTCTCTGCTCACACTGGGTGGAGAGGAGTGGGTGCAGGGGCGGCGTGGAGCAGGAAATGGAGTTGTAAGAGATGGGAAAGTACCCAAGTGTTTGCCTACGAGGTTCTCTTGTCTGCATCAACTGGAGGGGAGAAACCTCTGCTGTGGGACGCGGAGCGGGCCGTCGCTGCGGCTGCACACAGCATGGTGGCCATCTGTGTATCAAGAGAAGAGGAACACTGTGCAGGAGCGTGGACCTGCGCGCAGCCTAAGCACGACCAGGTGTTTGAGTGGGAAAGCCAGTCTCCAAGATCAAAGCCACGTCGACTGTAAAAGAACATCTTGCCCACCAAACCCAGGCCCTCCGAATGGAGAGAGGGCGACATCTGAACAGACCAGATGTTAGCAGCCAAGGGCTCCGGAGAGCCCAGAATAAACTCACCACAACAGCTCGGTGACATCAAAACCTCATTATCTGCCAGGCTTTACCGCTAAAGATAAACATAGGTTCTACCAGCAGGTGGGGAGAAGTCTCAGCAATCCGTGTGGTAAATGGGCAGGAATTAATTAGAGAACAAACGCTGAAGCCCCCAAAAGTAAGTTCTCTTTTGCGGATGACAAGGGAATGTAGTTTTTGAAAAAAGCTGGGTGGGCACTTGGCACTAACCAGTCTGGGGTCATGCAAAGCGCCGTCTCTGCGGGCCTTTGAGATGGGCAGGCAAGTTATTTTTGTACAGAAGCCTGGTTGTTCTGGCTCAGAAGCTTCCACCCCTTGGTGCTGGGACTTTAGATCCAGTGCCACGACCCTGTCACTCCACCAGCGACCCAGCAGCCTCTCAGGGACACAGGCATTTCACCAACTTGTGAATTTTCCACAAGTATAAGCCGGTCTCCTCTTCACTGCCCCCACAGAGATTTCCCTAAATACATTTAAATAGAATAATTATTATTGTTATTTTACTTTCTTCTTCTGGATGGCAACTTTCCTACATGCCGCTCAAAGAACTTCTGAAACGATCCAGTTAATCTGTGCAAAATTCCTGGGAAGAAGGTGGGTGGTAGTTTCTCTACATTTCTGGAGGAGAGGGGAGACATGGAGGGAGGTTGAAGGGGCGGGGGTAAGGGCGACGGGGCAGAAATGGAAACCAGGCTCCCGAACCCCATTCTCCCGGACAGTGCTCTCAAGTTCAACGTTGTCAAAGTCACCACTGCCTAGACCAGGGCCCTCAGCACACACCTTGTACTCAGATCCTGGTGCCAGCCCTCAGTGAGACACGTGGAAGTGTCCTTGTGCAAGTGAATGAGCCTCCTTGGGCCTCAGCATCCCTCTGTCTGGTGCCTCGATGACGCACCGTCTGCTTGGGGCAGGGCTCTAAGCTGGGACCCTCTTGCTGTACTGGGTAGCACAGCCTCTGGCGCCTACCCCCGCAGTGGGCTCTTCTGACGTTTTACGCGTTGCAGTGTCGATGGTTTATTTATTTATTTATTTTTGGCATGGAATGGAGCAGAGGCTCTGAGATCGGGCTTTGGAGATTAACGGCCTGGCTCAGCTCTTGACTCCAATTCTTCCTAAGTCTCAGGACTTGGGAGGGTCACTTAATCGCCCTGAACCTCTGTTTCGTCATCTATAAAATGGGGGTGGTGATGCCTCAATGAGATAGTGCAAAGGGCCTGGCATTAGTAGGTGCTCAGTACGGGTTATACAGAGACAGGGGTTAAGAGGAAGAGCCTGCTGGGGGACCGCCTGCATTTGAATCCTGGCTCACCACCTCGAGCCAACTGACCTCAGGCAGGCAGGTCACCTGACCTCACCGTATACAGAAGGTTCAAGTGAGGCTCAACCAACTTCACGGATGTAATTTACAACAGATTTGGGCACAGAGCTCGAGAAATGTTACTAATCATACTGTGATTATTGTTTAATTTCTTTAATTTTATCTGGGGAGCCATGAAGACTGGCCTCCACCCCCAAAGAAAGAGATGACTCCACAATTTGAGGGCGATGTGGAGGGGAAAACAGCTCAGTGTCAGGCCGCTTCCCCCAGTAATTTGAGTTAGTCTCTCAGCTGGACAGTGCTCCCTCTGGAATCAGAGGGACCGCGGGCTGCCACTCACCGGCAAAGTGATGCTAGGCAAGTCTGTCCATCTTCCTCTCAGTCAACTCATCACCAGAATAATGCTAATACGCTAACCACCTTGATTTGTTACAAAGGTGACCTGAGCTAATGGACACAAATGCCCTTTGTCAACTCTTACCTGCTACATACATTTCAACGGTTATGCGTTCAAAACACGTACTTTCAAAGCACACGCGGGTCTGAACTGTCATTTGAACAAGGGGAAACTAAACACTTTTCTATGCATGCTTTTATTTTTCATTGCTTTGGATAAAAAAAAAAAAACAACAAGTTTTCTTTAAAGCTCGTGTCTCAGGTAGGAGAAGAATGAAGACACTTTAATTTCCGGTGGTGCCAGCGCCCTGGATTTGTGCTTCACCCCCAGCTGCTCTCAAACCAAACCAAAACCAAACAAACAGTATGTCCACCCACCCGGGAGACTCAACGTAACTCTGGGTTTCTCTTTGCCGAGTTTCCTGTGGGTACTTCAAAGCCTGGAGACTTTGCAGATGTCTTGGTGGTTATTTCCCTTTAGCAAACACATGGGAAATACTCCAGTAAGAGAGAGACCAACTCCACGAGAGGAAATTTGGCGGCAGAAAGAGAGGGAAGCAGGCGTGCAAGCCGAGCTGACGAGCACAGTTGCCCAGATTCATTTCTAAGACATACGGCATGCATTTGCAGCTGGGGTCTAATCCTTTAGCTCACCTCCAGCATTTACAGCAAGGAAGGATTTCTAGCCTGTGAATAGTCAAAACGCAACCTGACTAGGAAGAATTATATTCCCTACTTCACCTTTGGCAAGACCCTCCCTGACAAGTGCCAGCCGCATGGGACGATGACAGTAGGCTCTTGTACTTGACAAGGGGGAGGGGGCAGCCGGCAGAGGGCGGGTCCCACCAACCATCGTGTTATTTCCAAATTTCTGTTTCTTTGACATTTTTGATTCTCCTAGCAAAGCCAAATTCCCTTAACATAGAGTCAGAGACATTTTTACTTTGAGCAGCTCTAACGCTTTAACACAGAAAGTAAATCCTGACTTTCAGGGAAGTTCTTTTGTGCATTAAAATCTGCTTTTTGCATCAGGCAGCAGCTCCTCCTTTGAAAACAAGAATTTATTACAAAATAACCTGTGGCCTATAGACCTAGACATGGACTGTTAAGAGTCTGTGCAGGCAGGGCCCCGGGGTTTGTTCCAACGGTGGGATGGTACGGGGGTGAGGGCACTCACTCCATGTCCAGCTCACTCTCCTCGGGCATCTGTAGGAGCCCGTGCCAGGCAAGCGGCCTAGATCTGGGGTGGTGACCGCAGCTACAGGTCAGCACGAAGCCCCCTCACCCACCGGGCAGCAAACCCTCAGGACCAACCAGGCCTTCACCTGGGAGATGCCCCATCGGCTGGCCTAGTGTTCACCCCTGGTTGTTTTACATTCCAAAGATCCTTTGAACACCTGCTAGGAGCCAGTGGCCTCCTGAGTGACAGTCATGGTCTCCATCCTCACCAAGTCTAGTGGGCGGGACAGACAAGGAGGCCATCTCCATTGGGTAGCTATGAGCTCTGTGGGGAGAGGTGTGCTGCTCTAAAGAGACGACGAGGAGGGGAGAGTCACCCACCTCCAGGGAGGGGCAGTGGAGGTGGGGAGAGATAAGGGGAGTGGCTCCAGGAAGGGCTGGAGACTTAGCTCCCCGTGGGCTGATCAAGGAGTCAGGGCTTTATCCCCATGGCAACTGGGAGCCACTGCATCGCCCAGCCCCAGCCCCCTGGCTTCTCAGCTTATGCTAATTGCTAAAATTTACTGAGCCTGACGCAGCTTAGACCACTACACAAAATAAGGGCAGTGCTGTTATCAACCCCATTCTGCAGCTGAAAAAAGGGAGGCTGTGCTGTTAGGAAACACGCCTTAGGTCATGCAGCTACTGGGACTGGAGGCTGTGGCAGAGCTTTCGGGGTTCTGTCTCCCAGTATCAATACCCCCTTGTCTGGGGACCACCGCCATGACCTCACTCCTGCATTAGGGATGGGTATGTGACGTAAGCCTGCCCTGTCACCGCATGGCTGTGCCCCGTCCACAGTAACTGGCTCAGGAGTAAGAATGAGAACCAGTTAGAGTCAATGGTACACAACCTTGGGATTTACTAGGACTCCGGAGAGAGAAGGAGAGAAAAAGTCTGTATTTTTGCACTTAAAACTGGGAGGATATAGGTTTAGACCTGGAAAATGAAGACAACAGAAAAATAAGAACCAAGACAACAGGTCTCCGGATCAGACTCTGCCTAAAGCCATTCCTCCACAACTTTTCAGTTATGTCATTCATAATTTTTTTTTTTTCTTTAAGACAGTCTCAGTTGGTTTTTCTGTCACTTGGAATGCAGTAGCCCTAATGCAATGGTGCTTATGGTGACCCTCTCTCATTGTACTCCTAATGTTTTAAAGTACTGAAGTTAATTTGGTGTTTTGCTTAATTCTTACTTTTAAAACATGTTTTTATCCTCAGTGAAAACTTCAGGCTTGGAATAGACAGAATTCAGAAAATAAAGGCAGAATAGAGGACAGGGATGTGTGATTTAAACAACTACAAAATTACAGTAGCCTAGAGAAAAGGAAACTGGATGTGGAATATGGGGAGTGAGGTACAGATCCTGCTGTGAGGCTCACTAGCTCTGTGACCTTGGACAAGGGACCTTTCCGCTCTAAGTTTCAGCACCCTCAGCTGAAATAAGGGAGTGTCACTAGATGGGACCCTGATTCAGGTCAGTGACTGCTCTTGAATCATCAAAGGATGACCAGCATGGATTTAGGAAGCCCATTCATATCCAAAGGTAAATGGCAGTTTATCTTCCTTCCAACAAGGTCCACACCTGTGTCTGGCAGGTGCAGCTGAGAAAGGTTCATCATTGCGCTTGCGCTCACAGAGGTGGGATTATGTAACTGACAACCCTGGAGGACGTAACTTGTATTGGATCTAGGAAATCTGCAATGGCAATGCTGGGAGAGGGTCTCCAACCTGCCTGAGTCCTACTGGGCTCAGGAGACCACACCTTACCACCTAACGAACAGAGAGAGAGAGGACTTTCCTGGGCTCACCTTCCACCACCGTGGAATCTCTCTAGAACGAACCCTCACCACGAGTTTCCAAGGCACAGCTGGTCTTGGTTGTCTCTTGATGACTCCATCTAGTTAACTGGGAGGAGGCCCGCAAGGGTCTCAAGAAAACCACACTGGGTAGTTTATCAAGGTTGACGCTGGCGGCTTACACATGGGTAGTGAATTTGAAACCATCTGATGAGCTGAGTGCTTTGTTTACCTATTCTGCTAAAAATTAACCTTAGAATTTCTACAGCTTTTAAAAATAGATACTTTTGATCTATTCTGAACTTCATTCAATGAAGAAAGTATCTCTAAGAACTGGAGATAAAGAAGCCAGTCACTGTAACAGACTCTGAACGCAAATTGCTTTCAAAACCTGTGTTCTGTCCCAGGTAAACACATTTTGTCCTCCAACAGCTCAATCTAGGAACTCACTAGGTGTTTCTGTCTGCAAGACAAGATTTAAAAGTTTGTAAAAAAAATGAAATATACAAAATGAAATGGATATGTGAAATGGCAACTGAGCTTTGTTAGAACAAGGGTATGTTATAACCAGGAGTCACTGATGCCTTTCCACAGGCAGAAGGCATCTCCTCAGCTCCCATGGCACAAAGACACACACACACACACACACGCAGTCCTGGCAAAGTTCTCACTCCACTGCAGCCTCTGCCATCTCATTTGAATGACATTCCAGGGCTGCTCTGTCTGGGGGCTCCACGTGCGCAAAGAGACGTAACAACCCGCTGAGGAAAACCAAACAAGGAGAAGACCAAAGTAACTCCCATTTTCATCCTCTTAGAATCCGACACATTCTCCAACTCTAGCCAACCGTCCAGCAGAAACAATTTACAGTGCACAACTCATGTCATGGGGACTAGAATTCAGCAACATAAACACAAGAGGCGTAAGCCATTCTTAAAGACGAGATACAACATTGACAAGAAAAAGAATGAAAGACCACAAACCTCCACTGAAGTTTCTGCAGGGCCAAAAATTTCTGCCTCTTGGTGGCAAGATGATGCGGATTTGTCGATCAGCGTGAGTGACGACTTAATTTCTAATTTGGGGGGCGTTCTAAACCCTTGAAAGTGCAAGGGGGCTCCTGCAGGTTCTCTCTGCCGTCAAACCTCCCCTCCAGGAGCAGAGTTAAGAGGTGGAGTTACGCTTCCTTTAAAGACGTTCTTAAACACGGGGAAGAGACAGGTGTTATTAATAAATTACTTTCTTGTACCACCTGAGGTAAGGCGGCGCCTCTTCGCCAGGCTCACCGCATTCCTTTGGTCCCTCCTTTTTCCTACTCAGTATCCCTTACTTTCTTTACATCTCTGCATTCTCCCCTCGCCCCAACCCTGGCCTGAAGCAGCCCCATTTTCTTGCATATCTTCAGATATTCATAAACACTGTTACTTCCTACTAATCATTTAGGAATAAAAAAGGTGATGGGGAGGCGGCCAGCTACTATTATTATTGTTCATGTTTGTTTAAATGAGCATGTACTACTTCTATCCTAAAAAAACGAATTTTCATAAAAATAAAGGGTTTCTGGACTCTACTTTAGAATGTGATTTTAAAACAATTAGCCAAATACCTAAAAACCAAAACAAAAAACACCAAAACAAAACAAAAAACCCAGGCCTACCTTGACCAAAACACCGCAGTCCCATGAGACATTAACATCGAAACCTACACAAGAACAACGCTTAACAGTTGGTAATGGGCCTTCATGTGTAATTTTCTCATTTGCTCTTCCCACCCAGCGATGGAGGCGTTCATCCTTCCTGTTACCCACACGAGCAAATGGAGGCTCAGAAGTCAGGCGGCTCATTCGAAATCGCAAAACGAGCAGGTGGGGGGGGGGGGGGGTAGGGTGCTCGAAAGGCAGTGCTCTTTCCAGCCACAAAAGCAGTCCCCCAGGAATGGCGCACGCGTTTCTTAAGACAGCATCTCCGATGGGCTGGTGGCAAGGTGGCTTCTCGGCTCAGCCAACTGTAGAGCCCCTGCGCGAAGCGCTCTGGGTGACGTGGAGTGTGACAAGGCCTGGGGACGCCTGACAAATGAACACGCACACCAGGACGAGCCAAGGGCCACGGGGGGCGGGCGGTGGTGGGGTGTGCGGAGTAGAAGAGACTCAAGTGTCTCCTAGATCCCGAGAGAGGAGGGCTCCTCCGCTCAAGCTGGAAAGCTCAGAGCAGGCTCGATGGGGGAGGGGGCCTGGGCTCGCCCCCAGAGCCCCGGAAAGGGGTGAGCAGGGAGGGATGGGGGCGGAGGGTTTGGCAGCTCGGAGCCTGCATGTCAGAGAGCAGGGGTGAGGGCGGCTCCAGCTCACGGGGGGGGGGGGGCGGCAGAACCCTCAGTATGGTTTGCCCGTTGCTAGAATCTAAACGACAGCTTTAAATTATTAAGGGTCCTGGAATGCCACAGACATTCTGAAACCTACCTGTCAGGATCAGAAAGCTACTTGGAGGAGGGATCTTCAAACCGAGTGTCAGCCGTGAGAGGTGGACCCCTGTGACCCCACTTCCCTCCACCCACGTTTATCAGCCATCAGTCATCGGGCGGCGGGAGGGGCTCTGGGCAAGCGGACCCTACAAACTCACAGGAGGGGACCCCGCCGTGCGTAGTTGTGCGTGTTTTGCCTACATTATTAAAGGGGAAGAAAAAAACCTTCCGGGACTTCTTTCCAAAATTGTGATCTCAAGGTATGAACCGTTCCCTTTTGCGAAGGCGTTTTGGGAGAAGCGTAAAGCTCGCCCAGGACAGTTAGGGGACCATATTCCGTGCAACAGCAATTCTTCTAAATTTAGAAGGCGGAGCAATCACAAGAAGGATGCAAACTGTCCTTGGATGCCCCACAGAAGCGGCAGATGACAAAGCTGCTAAGAGGGTTTTGCGTTGCAATCCTGTGCTCCCCGATTTAGCAGAAGGCTTCTCTCACTCTCTCCTTTGAGTGCGCGTCGGCGCAGACCCACAGCAATTGCATTTTGAAGCCCATTCCTTCACCTTGTCCTAGGCCTGCCTTCACAGGTACATAAAGCCCCTGCACTCGGGGAATTCCCTTTCTAGCCAGGTAGAAGTCAATTTCCTTATCCAAACTCAGGGCTATCTCTAACGCTTGCCAGATATCACAGAGCCGTTTCTTTCTTTCTTTTTTTCTAACCTCATCTTCACAGCAGAAACATAAAAGGAGAGATCTATAAACATTTCAGATTCATAATATACTACTTCCTCTCAGTCCTTCTAAGCGGAAACTTTGCTCTTGAGTAAAGGTGAGCATCTACTAAGAAGTCATTTTCTCTGTCAGGAGGGCTCGCCATGCACTCAGTCGCAGCTGAAATGTGTTTTAATAAGGCCTTTCTCCTTTACAAGCCGGGCTTGCTTTCAGCTCCGTCCCACAGCCTCGAGCAGGAGGAAGATGCCTTTCAGATATCCTTTTGTTACTCTAATCAGAGCCAGAAGGGCTATATTGACTTTCGGGCCTCGGGGAGTTGTAGTTCTTTTGTATCCATCTCGTACGAGAAATCAAGTTTGATTAATTTGTCATCAAGGAAAATGTGTGATCCGCTCAGAGCCAGGCCTTTGAAGTGGAAGGATGAACTTGGGCTTGCGAAAGCCCGGGTCAGCGGGCAAAACAGCAGTGGTGCCCAATCGAACACGTTCTTCTCCGCAGAGCTGCCTGTTCTCATTTAAAACACTTAAAACACACATACACACACACACACACACACACACACACACAGCCTTTTCCACGTAAACGTTCAGGGTTGGATTGCTCCCTGGCCAGGGTCTCCTTTTGTTTACTTTAATTTTGAAAATTGAGTTATCAGGGCTACAAAGCAAGACCCAGAGAACATTTAGCCATGCCACAAAGCGAGGGGCTGGAAGGATTTGACCTCCTGCCAATCTTAAAAGACCACTAAGAGTGGGAGAGCCGAGAGGGCTGAACTCGGTGTCAGCACGTGCTTCTGGAATGAATAATCGGAGGGGTCTCCAGCTGGGTCATGGGACAGATGCTCATTTATGATGCTCTGGTCTTGTTAACCTGCACTTAGTGGAGTTCCCAAACTGCTGAAAATGCATAAGGTAGCAGCCCCAAGATATTATTTAATCCTAGACTTAGTGTCATATTTCTTGTTCAGATGCTATATATGCTTTATAAGGAATTACAGGGCTTTTAAAAATGACAGAGTAAGCAATCTTTAGACATTCCACAGTGTAAGAATGCCCATATTTAACATGTTGGTGCACAGGCCGTTTTATGATGGTTACCCCTCAGGTAGAGACAGAAAGACACAGTGAATTACTGAGCAAAAGTCAGGGGCTCGCTTGGCTTTGAAAGATGTTTGAAAAGCACCAACAAATTATAAACAGCCTTTGTGGTTACTGAATTCATTGTCAAAACTATTACCAGAGAATTTTAAAACAATACTGAGATTAGTGAAAACACTCAGCTTTAGAAATCTAAGGATATTTTGATTAAAAAAAAAAAAAAACACCTCTGCTTAGGGTAACATGCAAACATTCCTTCATTCAAACCTGCAGTGAGTCTGCAGTATGTGTAGGCATTTGGAACGCAGAGATGTTTAAGATCTACTTCCTGTCTTTCTTTTTTACGATGGAGTAGTTCAGAAGTTCTATGATATTTACCAATCCCCTGAATTGTAAGCTACAGGAGGAAGGGATGATGTCTTGTTTATATTTGTATCCCCAGTGCCCAGTACATCTTAACTAGGATACAATACTTACTTTAACTAAGATTCAATACATACTTGCTGAATGAGTCAGTATCCCATATAATCCTTATCTCAGCTATATTAATGCCTATCAACGTTCCTTTAAGGTATCCAGGATTCAAAGACTATGCCTGTAACTCAGGGAATTCTTGGGAGCCTGCTACAATCTTCGTCCAGTGTCACGTTTACGTGCCTGCAATCCACGTTGGACAACACGGGACTCATGCTTCAATACTAATTTGCTCGGCCTGGAAATATTTTCATCAACCAAACTTCCTTCTTAATACATATTCCTGAGTAATGATGGCAGTCATGACCTTAAAAAATAATTAACTGGAAGGTTCATTCAGGTTTTAAACTGGTTCATGGCAAATGGACTCAGAAGCCAGGTACACAGAGCACAAGTGAAGCAGGTAGATTTGTTTTCCCCAATATGGTGTGATGAGGTGGAAAGACCAGTAAACAAGCAGTTAGGAGACTAGCGGGTTTGGCCAGTGTTGCCAGCAACAACTTGCAGGACTTCAAACAGCTGAAGCTGGGCCAGTCCCTCAAGAGGGAAGTGTCCAAGTTTCACTGGCTCGGCTCATTCTGTTTACCGGACCTACTTCATGGATACAGTCAACCAGTGGAAGTACCATTTACAAACGCTTTGCATGAGCAAAGTACTGAGCTGGCTGCCTAAGTATGCCGTTTGCCTTGAAGAAGCTCCACCTTCTTCCCTTCTAAAGATGAGGAAACCTGGGCTCAGAGAAGATGAGTGATTTGCTCAAGGCACAAGCTAACGGGATTTCAACCCAGTAACACAGATTTCAAACTAAGCT
Source organism: Balaenoptera musculus (assembly GCF_009873245.2). Taxonomy (NCBI): domain Eukaryota; kingdom Metazoa; phylum Chordata; class Mammalia; order Artiodactyla; family Balaenopteridae; genus Balaenoptera; species Balaenoptera musculus. Next base: position 85,075,140 of record NC_045795.1, read on the forward strand.
CTGTGCATTATGCCCAGTTTGCCTCTCTTCTGAAGGTTTACACCCAAGGCTACGTCGGGCATCCCAGAGAGGATCCCACAGTCTGCCACCAAAACCTCCAAACCTTTTACCAGGATGCCTAACCTCCTGCTCAAGGAATCAGATTCCATCTTCTCTGCTCTTCTCCTTTGCAATCTCTGGTAGAGGCATTTGCAAACACAAATAGTTAAAGGTCACCAGTAAGAAGCAGAAGAGGGATTTTGCACAATCCATCTGTGCTGGGATAATCCAGAATTGGCCGTGAACACGCTGAAGGGCCTACACTATACCAGTAATTCTTTTTCACCTGCCATCCACAACAGTCAAATGTGTTATTCTTGTACATTCTTTGGAGAAGAGAGTGAGGCACGTGCATACACAGATCGGGCACTCAGTAAGTGTGGCGGGGAAGCAAACTTCAGATACAAATTTTTTAATTCCCAGTTAAAACCTTGAGAAAATAAGCAAGTGGGTGGTGCGGCCTAGTTATAAACTGGGTTCAAGTCAACTCTGCTCTGTGGAAATGATGCAAAAAAAGCAGATTAGAAAATGTCTATTTTCCACATAAGGTATGGAATGAAGGAAAGATCATTGATTTTAACAGCTGGAAGGTTTGGGGATCTGTCTGTAATTTTGCCACCAACTGTTTGTGTGACTTTAGACAAATTCTTTATATTCTCTGGGTCATTTTTTCATCTGTAAAAGGAAAAAAGGTGATCTAGGACAGCAATTTTTTCCATCTTTTTCTTAAAGCTGTAGATCCTTTCCTTTAGAGGTAAACTCTTATATGGAATCTCAAAATTCTTGTGCGTCGGAACCTTCAACTTCCATCAAGGCAGCACAGCATTGGGAGAACAGGCCGGAGCCATTACCTTGGATATGACTTGGCTCTGAGACAGACTGACTGTGTGACCTCGGACATGTTATTTCACCTCTCTGAACCTCAGTTTCCACACACAGAAAATGGGGACAACAATGAGAGGATCTCCCTCCTAGAGTTTTGGAGAGAAGTACATTGATTATTCCATGTGTTTTAGAGGGCATGGAACTCCATACACATTAGCCATTACTGTTAATAATAGAGCTATGACCAGAGCAGCAAACCTCAGCAGAAGCACATCAGAGTCTGTCCAATTGTTGACTTGCGGGGATAGCAATTGTTTATAGAGGGTCATTCTGTACGTATCATTGAAAGGGCTTATAAATAATTTTTCTGACCTCAACTTTCATTAGTAGAGGAGCTTCTACATAAAAAGATAAAAGTGAGGTCTATCACTCGAGTGATAAAACCAGAAGGAAATGCAAGGAAGTGCTTACTGTTAAGTTAGGATAAAGGTTATTTTAATGGGGAAGGTGGGGCTGTGACCAGGAGGGTACTCATGAACGGGGCTCCTGGGGTAGTGGGCACAGCTCCTGGGGTAGTGGGCACCAGTCCTCGACCTGGGTGCTGAGCTAAGAATCTTCCCTTTATAACAATTCACTAAGCTACACGTTTGTTTTGGGTGGTTTTTCTATATCTTTGTTTTATTTTATAATAAAAAGGTCTTAAAAGTGATGTTTCATAAAACAAAATCAATGAGCACATAAATTATGCTTACTGGCTTCCAAAATGTTAACGTTTTGCCACGCAATGCACGTCAGTATGGATGTGCTATTGTTTTACTAGACTTTTAAAAATATATTTTACAATAGGAGCTTTGTTTGCAGTATCTACAAGTATTTCTGTAGAACCAGCCACCTGGGGAACACTCTTTCAAAGCCAAGGGACTTCTGTTAAAATTTTATTTCTGAGTCCGTGATTTTTTTTTTTAAAGATACACTCTGAAAATCAAAGTCTTGTCCTTCAGAACTTGACTATCTTCACGAAACACCAATTACGTTTGCCTTAAAAGGGGGCATTATTGCTTTAGTGTTGAACCTTCATTTCCTTCATTCTCCAGTAAGTCACAAAACCCAAAACTTTCCTAGGACCTGAAACCTCCTCTAGGTCTGTGCTTTCTAGAATTCTATGTGCACAAAAAACAAATGATTTAAGTTCCCCCAGTGAAAGAGGAAATTGGGGAGTAAAAACTTGTCCACATCTTTGAGGCTGGGAGGAGCACACACATTTAACCATACCATCTGTACAAACGGTACCAGAGTTCAGCATGCTTATGACTGGAAAGGCTTATGATTTATGCTTGCTAGTTAAATATGCTTATGATTTAAACTTATTTTCTCTGGCAAGAAATACGCTAGTCAGCACCATGGCTGAGCCAGATGATGGGAAATAGATACATATTTCAATGATACACATTTTAAGGCTTGCTGAGCCTTGTAAATGCTACTGTTTTCTTTTTATAACAGAAGACCTAACTTCCTGTAGAATTCCAGAGAGTTTTAAAAAATACATTCATTAGTGAAAGCAGTTAAAAATTCTGTAACAGCGGTTACTACACTAAAAGAGTCACCAGTTGGCCTCGAAAAAACTGAATTTTAGTTGGGAAAGCAGAGCCTATGCTTATAAAACCACCAAGAACACATTCCAAAAGTGCATGGATAACCTGTAGGTGATAAAGTACACGCTGAATACATGGCTGCAGTAATCAGACTCAAATGGGTGGAGGAGATATTAGGAAATCTTAAAGCCTTCACAGTGTTATGCCCTGCTCCTCATTTAATTAATTAATTTCATTTAATTCACTGTGTTAAAATTAATTGAGCATCATACACACAATCTTGAACTGCTTGCTTTTACAGGGAGAGTTAGGAAGAGTCTGTAGATGAATGGGAGAAATAAGAGTGCTGGTATTTTGCTTGTTTTTAAAGGGATATGTCAGCTAGAAAGCAAGAGTAAATCGACTTTACGTGGCTAAATAAGGGGCAACTGAATCTTACGGGCAAATTGGGGGACAAACGAGAAACAAGCATGATTGGCTTATTCTAAAATGAAACCATTCTTAGCAAAGGGTAAAGAAAAAGAATGAAAATAAATAAAATGTGTTTCCTAAGACACCAACATGAGCCCTATCACCAAATACATTCAAGGAGGGAGGAGAAGAAAACAGGAATAGCTGCTTCCTGCCACAGGACGCATGGCAACCTACTAGGTGTCAGACAGCATGCTAGGAGCTTCACACGCATCCAAACAGGTGGATAGAAAGTTTCAGTAGGTGCCGGAATAAACAGGGTTTGACAATCACCACACATATACCTGGAACCTTATCAAGATGAAGCAGTGTGGTTTGTAACGTTGCATGAAATTCTAAACCTGAGGGAGTAGAACGACATTTCTATACTATAGAACCCAATTACAGCGTGAGAATCCACGGCAACAGATTAGGAAAGATCTCAACATAAAGCTCTGCAGATTAATGAACACTTAAACAAACCCCACGAAGTTCTAACTTCAAAAAAGGAAGGAGCACCAATTCACAGCAATATAGTCCCAAATTAGAAAACGGCAAGAACTTTTGCATGAAAAGTCCAAACACGTGCACGAAACACGTAAATCACTATGTTTTTTCAAGTAAGAAAAGTACAGTCTAGTCTTACCTGATGGCTGCCAAAGGCTGGAATAAAAATTACTGACTTAGAGAAGCAACTTTCACATGTATCTGAACATCAAACACAACACACAATATAAAATCAAAAATAACTGGAACAGAAAACTTTTCAGTCTGACCTTAAAAATACTGAGCCAATCACTAGATGAAGTCAGATCAAAAGGAAGGGCATTACACCAGCTTGTAGCCATATGTGAAGGGGCCCCAAATGCACAGGGCACAGATGGTACACCACGGGGAGGAGGGGGCACAGGCAGATCCAAAACATCAGGCAAATAAACCTGCTTCAAGTTACACAGGTAACACAGTTCAAAAGAACGAATACTTTTGAATGCAACTGATAAGATTTTAAATTTGGGACAAAGGGTACTGGATGGAGGTGCCAAGGTAAAGTGCGCCCACTAGTTTAAGCTCAGAAATCCTTTTGTGTAACAATCTCAGTGAAACTGAAATCTCGGTGAGGGGACATGCAAAGGGATGGTGACTTGTTATTAACCAATTACTGAGAAGATAGTTAAAACTTTTTGAAAAACCATACAGTGGCTGTCAGCCAGGGCTCAGAAATTTTTTTGGGGGGGGGTGGGATTTCATGTATACTCACAAAGCTAATCGCTCTACTCGAAAATAGAAACCATGTAACTTAATTTAAATGCTCGAAGTCCTTTAATATTCCCCAGTCATCATTTATGTAAACTGCTAAAATTAAAATTTTCACCTCCTAAACCTTCATTAAAAGTCGCTTCTTTGTACGTAAAAAAAAAAAAAAAAGTTCTATAGAGAACTCAGAAATGCTGATATTCACTTCGTTTGTTTCTCTCATGCAAAGTTGCCAGGTTAATAAATCTCAAACACTTGTTCCAAAATAGAAGTTTCAGAAAAATTCTCTGACTTCAACATGAGAAGTTGAAACTGTCATAAAGAGATCGTGCATTTCGTTAAATGAGTGGGTCACTTTTCTCAGGCAGCAACCAAAACAAAAACATGTAAGACGGATTTCTTCAACCTTGTGATTTCTGAAGGACACAAGAGCATAGAATATCCAAAAGGCTGTTGTATTGGATATTCTAGTAAGGTACATTCAACACACACATATACAATGGGACTCTCAATTTCAGTAGCAACGATGAACAAAATAATACTGACTTCACAATGACTTTTGCTTATCATTCACATGGTTTAGGGAATACTTTGATTTTTTTGGATACTTCCAGGTATCAAAGTATCCTTCCAATTTAGCAACAGCTTTGCTAAGCCACATCTAGGAGTGACAATTAATTTGAGTGGAAATTCACTCCCAGACTACTTTGATAGTCATTTGAACAGTTTTGCGTTATTTTACATGCAATTTTATAGCTCTATAACGTTCATTTAATCTCGTTCAATGATGCTGAACCCCAGATGCCGTAAGACATTATGGAAAAGGAGTTACTGCGCATATGGGGTACCTACGTTTTCTGAACATTAATTTCTTTTCCCTTAACAGGCTGAAATGGTATCTAGAAAAGAGAAAAACCACCATTGTGTATTAAAGGTTTTATATTATGGACTTCCAGAGGTGGGCTACCTATTACTGCTTGGGGTCCTAGCCATAAAGTTCTTATTTATGAACGTCATTTTCTCAAGTCTAAGTAATAATGCCTTTCTCCAGCCTTCAGAAGGTTGTTGGTATCATACACCCAAATCAGGTCACCTGAGAGAGCTTGCGGGGGGGGGGGGGGGGGGGGGGCGGTGGCAGTGAGGCTCTCCCCATTTGAAACATCAGGGGGTTGGATATAATCAGGGGTTTGCAAAGTGGGGGCTCTGAGGACCATCCACATTAGAACCCCTGGGGCGCTTGCTAAAAAGGCAGGTATCTGAATCAGAAACTCTAGGTTCGGGGTCGAGAAAGGAAGCACCCCAGTAAATTCTTCTGCATGCTAAGGGATGAGAAGCCCTGGTAGATGATCTCAAAGGTCCCTTCCACTCTAAAATTCTAAGAGTCTGTGAGTTTTAGGAGTAGAGTTGCATCAGCCAGATCTCTAAGAGAGTGACTCTGAGCCTGAATGGGTTAACCTAAATGAGAAGCGCTGTTAGATTTCGATGCAAATGTAAAAGCAGAAAACAAAAACAGAACTGTATCATCAGATGTGTGAGGCATCTATTTGGGCTTTTTTCCTCACGGGAGATGGAGAGGAAGAGCCCCACTCTAACTGCTGCATAAGAGAAGAGACCCCAAGGGGGCTTTCACTGCACTTCCATTCCTATCCTTTTCCTCCTCACCTTCTGACCCCTCTCTGCTGTTGCAGCAGTTAGCTCTCCAGGCATTGACCATCCTGAGTCACCAAACTCTTAAGTAACTTGTCATCGGTCTGAATATCCTCTTTGAAGAAATAAACTGTCTACAGGCAGTCCTCTACTTTCATTGGTAACGAGCGAAACGTGACAGAAACATCAATCTAGGAAAGGTGAACAGCAGACTTACATTTTTAAAGGGGAGTTTCATATTTAGAAAGAAAAAAGAAAAGAAAAAAAGAATCAAACTCTAACTTTACTTTTCTCCCTTTGGGCACAAGATTTGCCCACTTTGACGAAATATTTCTGGTATTTCCTATATGTTAGTTTATTTCATTCCTTCTCTTCCTAACTGCTTATAGGCTCAATGAGAGCCTAAGATTTGAGATTTTTTTTTTTAAAGCACATCCGGAGTGCTCTATCTTTGACACATTTTTATTAGGTGTAGGAGAGCTAAACTTCTACTGGTAGTACCTCATCAAATTTTTATAAAACCACAAGAGCAACAGGCAGTGGAATCTTAAAATGATTATACAGACAGACAGAGCTGGATACATTATGCTGCTGAGGCAGAACCGCTGGCGGGAAAGCAGCGCCACCATGTGACCGCTCCAAACGTTGTCAGCTTTGTGTAAATACAAACGTTGGGATCCTCTCAGAGTTGGGCATTGTGTAGCAAAATGCCCACCTCCTGGAATAATAAATAAGGTTCTCTTCTAACACCACAGTGTGACACTGCTTCGGTCACTGAGCGTGACAGGCAGAGAATGAGAGCTGCTTGTAACAAGGGCATCTGATTATGTATCGGTGTATCAATGGCCAGATTGGATCAGATATTTAGTGCGTGATCGGGGTGACATGTTTTGGCGTTAGGGGGACAGACTTTGAGTGTTCCCTGTTTAAGGAAGCCAGGACTGCGGTGTAGCCTGCAGACTTCAATGCCCAGTTCTATCACGCTGGCTAGCCCCCTGTCCTTTCACAAAGGACAATCTCTCTGTTGGTAGATTATACACTATGTCTAGTGGGCCCAATTATGTTCAAAATTTCTTTCAAGTACAAAGTCTTGTGACTATATATGTATGATGTAGACATCGGCTAAATTCAAGAAAGTGGAGAAGGTCAGAGTCAAGTTAAGCTCAAAGTTTACCAGAATTGTGTTTTCCTTTCCATGTTTTTTCTCCATCAACTGTATCCCTGAATTTAATAGGCACGTTATATTAAATGGACGTGTCCTCTGTAAACTACACCCTCACTTCAGAAATGCAGAAACATTGTGGGTGGGAGGAACATTAAAACGGAGTGAGTCGGCATTCAGAAAGCGCTTACAAAAGAGAACCGAAATACAGACAAGTTACTTTCAATGAGTACCATCTGTCCTTATTTAATAGGAATGACAAAGACCAGAGAGCAAGCTCTCTGGCTTCTGGATGGCTCTATGCAGAGTCCAGGCTACACCTGCAAAGGCTTGGCTTGGCTGAAAGACACTCGGATTCTACTGCAAGTGCCCCCTTTCCCCAGCAATGGCCGAGCGGGGGACGCCACCCTAACACTAAAGTCACGTGCCCCACAAAACATTTCCTTGTATCTACAGAGAGTATTAGCTTCTTTAATCCAAAAAGGTAATGAGAGGTTTTTAAACTGATTACATCAGCTTAGTTCATACACTGTCTCTTAAGAACTAAATATTCAATTAAAACAATTTCCAAAGCAAAATCTGACAAAATCCTCTCTTAGGGTAATTTAGATGATAGGTTTTTAACTTGGGCAAATTAAACCCTTCTCACAGTTGGTATTTTCCACAGGGTCAGAAAGAGTGGCACAAGTTCTCTGGGACAAAAAAACCTACTTTGTGTGTTAAGCCATGTTTCGTGATCATAAACAATAGAAACTAGAAAACATTAATGGGAGCCTAACATTCCTATTCCTTTTATTTTTTTACTTCAAAAGCTACATACATGCAAAACTTGAACACGTCATCACAATGCTTTAAATAAAGTTCAAAAATAAAAATACTTCAACATCCATTTACTTATGGAAATATATATGACAATTATAATGAAGATAAGTCAATTATATCCTTTTTTCTACTCTATCAGAAAAATACTTATATTATAAAAAAGAATTTAAATTCATGCCCAGAATATTTTTTTAAATCCTTGATCAATAATTTAAAAACAAGTTGGATGTTAGTACAATGTTTAAAAAAATAAAAGTTCCAGGCTTTTGAAAAATGGGTCTGATATCCTTATACCTCATTTTGAAATCACTGGAGAAACTCAAGTTTAGAAACAAAGCATTAAAAAAAAAAAAGAAAAGCCATGATCATTGTTATTATGGTTGATGTAGTTACTGATGCAAGTGAAGGGCAGGACTTTTGTAAAAAGATATTGTTTCAAATCCGTCAAAATGTTTGCATGGAGGATTTTATTTACAAACACAGGTTGCGGGCTGGAAGTGACCCCACCTCTCTCTGCTGGTCAATACTGCAAGAGGAATTAAAACTCCTGGGTGCAATGAAGTTTGGATGCACTGCCCTTCTGTGAAATGTATAAGCATGCCCTAGCTCCCCTGAGTCCAGAAAAAAGCCAGCAGGAGGAAGCGTCTCCAAATGGCCCTGCCTTTTTCAGGTAGACGCAGCAGGAGGCTTGGCAGAGTCGAGGGAGGGAAATCAGAACATTCTGAGTGTTCCAGAGGGTGGTCATTTCCTTCTACTAAAACCGGTATTTATTTGGTAACATAATACGATGTATCTCAACAATTCTAAAAATTAATGTGAACAGAATTGCATTCAGAGTTCAACTTTGTGAATGTTCACATTCGTCCTGGAAATGAGATTTAACTTCTGCTCCTAAATGAAAAAGGCAGGGGAAAGCTGCCCAGACCGGAGAATGATTGATTATTGGAAACGACACACAATACGAAGAGCAAAAGGGGATCATTTAACAAAATGTGTCTGAATTGATTTGGAAAGCCCTAAGTGGGTACACACACCCAAAATTTAGAAGCAGCTTAATTCAAACAATTAAAATATCACCTTCTCTTCAGATCAGAAATTATAAGGTTTCCTATTGAGACAAACCCCTTGCTACCACTCTAAGCGCCTCCCTTTGAAAAGGCCAAATTGAAATTCTGGTTGGAAAATATTTCCACAGAGGGTCCAAAGATCTACAGTTTGATTTATATCCTGATACTCAACTGCGATTATAGTTTTCATGTTTGGCAACCCAACTATTATTTTCCTTTCATCTCGGAAAAAAAAAAAATTCTTAAAAAGGAAAAATAAAAGATGTGTGTACTCTCAGTGAAAAATCAGATTAAGTAAGGTTTTTCTTTTCCCTGGGACAGAAAAAACAATGCCCAGTGCACAGTATGTAGGAATGTGTCACAACAAATAATCAAAAGACAGGTTTCACCGAGCTAGTATTCCTCCGAGGACAGTGTGGTTTTCAAAAGCAGTATTGTCACGATTATGCATATTCTCATTAACTAGGTACAGCAGAGCTACTTAAAGGGAAACCAATTTCTTGTGCCTCAATGAAAGGGGAGTATAGAAAACAATAATTAGACTGAATGAGAAGTTTAAAAGGGCAAAAAAAAAAAAAAATTGGAGTGAAAAGAACAGAGAATTCAGAAAGAAAAAAAAAAAAGCAAAAAAAAAAAGCAAGTAATGTGACGGTGAAAACCCACACAATCTCCCTCCACCCCACCTGCCACTTTGAATCCTAATTGCTCAATCTGCAAGGGCCGAAACCCACTCTAAATGGACCAGCATCAGGCTTCGGCAAGTCTTCTCTTCACTCTCCCTCCTGTTAAGACCGTTTCCAAAACCAATCAGCAAAGGACAAAGAATTCTTTACAGAGTGCAATTAGTGTTTTCCACGTCCACCTTCAAAAGCATGATGCTCTTCATGGGCTAAAGGACAGAAAAAAACAAAAAAGAAAAAAAGGAAAGAAAACTTTAAGCAAAGGATGGGGCAACCCTCCTCTAAGGCATCTCATTCAGTTTCCCCAAATGTTGGCAAGAACTCAAATACCTTTGTGTGCCAGTAACTGTTAGCTAAGGCGTGCATTTCCTGAGAAACGTAATAATGAAAATTAAAACAAGGAATAAACAAGCAATGGGCATGCTGCCTGTTCCTTCTTGCAGTGCCGGAGAGGATGAGTAATCCCAACAAGCTGATGAAGAGGATACGCTGGGCTGCCAGCAAATTCTGTAGGGAAACGGGCCCCGCGGAACGCAGTGCTGGGGAGGGGCCTCACAGAACCAAGACAGGGCCATTCACAAGCTTATCTTTAAAAATAAAACAAAACAAAAGTAAAACCAAGCTGAGAACAACACAAGGAGGGTAGCCATTCTCTTAGGTCCTCCCCTACCTTTAAACACCCTCTGTGGGCAATGAAGTTTCATTAAATGGATGGGTCTTTTATTTTTCCCAATCACGTTTTTTTTTTTTCTTTCTTTCTTTCTTCTTTTTTTCCAGCCCTACTGTCTGGCTTGCAAAATGACTAATTAAAATTAGGAACTTCAGAATAAAAAATGATGCTATGAAAAATATTTTCCAAAGACTTAAATTTTTATAAAGTGGAGGTGGGAATTGGGAGACCTGTGAAATATAAAATATTTCCTCCAAGGCAAAAGGCCAAGTTTGAAAATCCACTTCCTGGACTTGGTTAAATCCATCATCATGAAGCAAGGGCAGATCCTCTTCTCTCAAATGGAAAAGTTACTGACTTGGGGCTGAAAAAGCCAAAGGCCACTCAAGATCCCCCATGCTTTGTCTCCCCCCGCCCCACCCTAGGAAGGATGTCCTAGGAAGGCAGACATGGGCTGGCCCATCTCACCTCCTAAGCCCCTTCTAAGTCTGTATTTTTAAGATGGACTAAATTCTTCAGACTAGTGTGTGGTAGGGGTGAGGCGGGGAACAGGACCATGTGCCCTTTAGGATCATCACAGTTATTCACCCAAACCTGATCTTTACTTGGATAAAACACTGAGACAAGCACACTTTACAGCTCCCAGGGTTACCTCAGGTTGGCCCAATTCCTAAGGGTGGCCAGGAATCCAAGCTGACTTAATTGAACATTTCTCACATGTAGAACTTTATAAATATTTCACTTTTTTTTTCTTTTTAAGAAAGATTTTTAGGACAGACATCGAACAAAATGTGGCCTGCTCTTCTATGAAGTATATCATTGCTACTGGGTCAAGTGTGTGGGGGGGCCCACAGACCTCTTAGCGATGCTGGACCCCAAATGATTAATCAAGAGATAGGAACTGTCCACAGATTTTTATTACTTCTCAGTGTGAGGGACAGTTTGGGGCAGTCATAGTTAAGACAGTGCAATCCTGATGGGTCACGGAGATGGGAACAGAACATTCATAATCGGGAGAGTTCTGGGGAACAGGGAAAAGTTCTGTGGGCCTTAGGTTAGCCTTGGTTGAAAGGGAATATAGAAAAGGCCAAAGCCAGGAGTCAGCAAACATTTTTCTGGAAAGGGGCAGAGGATAAACATCTTAGGCTCCGTGGGTCACAGGGTCTCTGTCTCAACTATTAACTCTACCCTTGTAACATTAAAGCAGCCACAGATGATATATACCCCAACAGGCATTGCTAGGTACCCATACGCTTTATATATAAATACTGAAATTTGGATTTCATACAATGTTCATATGTTACAAAACATAGTTCTTCTTTTGATTTTTTCTAACCATTGAAAAACGTGAAAGGAATTCTTAGCTGCAGCCCATACAAAAACAGGTGGGAAGGGGGCAGATATGGCTTGACAGTGTAGTTTGCCAAACTCTGCTCTAAACAATTCTCACATCAGAAGACATTTGTCATTCAGCTGCTCTGAAGAACCTAACAGAATTTGGCGGGGGGAGGGGGTCTCCATTCATTTAAGTTTCCCAGTCAAGTAACCGAACTGTATCTAACACACAGATAACTTATCAACAGCCTGACCCTCAGCCACCCGACTGGAGGCCCTGCCCAAATTCATTAGGGCTCTTTCTACACGGGAAAATCTCCCCTGTCACGTGGCTCCTGTAACAAGACTGAGGAAAAGCGTGGAGTTGGCCATTTCTGACCTAGTTCACCCTACCACCCTACCTGTTCTTTACCTACCTACCTAACACCCTACCTGTTCTTTATCAAGCTGTGAATAACAATTCTGCCCAAAACCTCATTTTTCCAAATCAATTCTGCAGCACGTGGTGTATGACCTTACTGAGTAAAGGACTGCCTGCTTTATATAAAATAAAGACAATTGCTTGTTTTTTCCAATTCCAATTTTTATTTGAATAATCTTTGAATTTTTAAATGTCAATTTATGCCCTTAAAATATGCATTTCTACTAAGACCCGCAGCCAGTTCTGCCTAACTCATGAACGTCACTATGGCCTCTACATAAATGTAGACGCCCTAAAGGGCTCCTGATCTGGGGAGCTGCAACGTCCCCTCCTTTGTCTGGCTTTTTTCTCCCCCCGCCCTCCCCCAACCCCAGCCATCACAACAATGAAGTGATGACTCATCCTTGCTTAGGCTTACCTCATTATTGCCACTGCCCTAAAAACTAGCCTAACCGCTCAGTGGCCCGATTGCCTCTGTGGCCTAAACACTCCTTTCATGTGTTGAGCCTGCTGCTACCCTGCGTGTTAGAATTTTGAAGCAGAAGGGACCTTGGAGATCATTTAAGACCAACCTTCTCAATAGTTAAGATGGGAAAGTGAAAGGAGGAGAAACCGTGACTTGCTCGAGGTCACAGTGTTGAAGTGGGACAAAAATCCACAGTGCCTGACTTTACCACTCCAAATTGCTTTTCTCCTCTTTGGAGTCAAATGTGGAGAAGGTTCTAAGGAGGTAAAGAACGTGTTCGCCCCGTTCATAAATGGCGGCGAAACATACTTCCTTTTGGAGAGTTTCTGCTGGAGTTAGTCTCGTGGAGTACAAAAAACAGACCCTCGGTGAACTTTCAATTAATGTCTGGGCTGAAAATACAATTAATGTTCCCTATGGAGTCAAAATGGCATCTACAAATGTGCGGCTTCCACACGGCACAAACAATAAGCGACTTCTGCAGTGCCATCCTCTGTCTCTTTTATTTAAAGTTTCATCTAAAATTCAGATGCTAAGCATCTCCTGAATATCTGCAGCAGCAGGTCTGTCCCACTGCTTAAAATCTAAACCACTGGGCCTGTGATTATATGATTGCTTGGAGGGAGGCCTTACTCTTCATATCATAGTAAGACAATCACACAGCAAAATTTGACTTTTTTCTTCTCCGTTTTGACAAGGGGTTGGGAAAAGTGAAACGCTAATAGAGTATGTTTCACTAATACTAAGATGCACTCCCCACCCTGCCTCCCCACTGCACATATGAAGACCCCCGGAATCAAGAATGTGCCATAGTTTAATTAGGAGCCTTGTATTTTTCTTTCTTAGTAATACTAAAATAATACTTATCATCAAGGGCATCTTAGATTCAATGAAATACCGTGGTTTAAAAAAATTGGGTTACTGACTCTTGGAATAGTTTGGGGAATAGGAAATTCATCACATACGTGTAGGGCTGTCAATCCTTCTCTCTAACTCACTGGTAAAACTGTAACCCGCAGTTTGATCTACCAAACATTGGTTTAATAGCACTAAGCTGTTTTCATTATGAAAAAGATGACTTTTTCAAAAGAGCACACAAAAGCAATGAACATGAATCATGATGGAAACAATGGGTCCACACACCTATTCATACTGTTAACATTTCACCACTATGCGTGCATTCTCTTCTGTGTCACAGTCATCCGTAATGAGGACGTATTAGCATTTCAGTAGAACATTCAATCATGCCTGTGCGCAGAACGAGTTCCTCCACAAATACAGATGTTATACATTATAAATCCCTGTTTATGAAGGGATGATTGAAAATCTACCTGCCAGCTCATATAACAACTTTTTTTGTTATTGTTGCTTCAAATTGAAGGTAATTTTTTCTGAGAGTGACAAGTTTGAGATCAGGTTTGAATTTTTGAAATAACAAAAACAGTAAGTCTCTCCTTTTCTGATCCGTGTGTTTAGGCGACAACTGAAATCTCACTTTAATTTCTGAGGCTAAAGTTTTTTTTTAAACGCCCTTAAAATGTATTTTATTGAATTATTTATTGGATTATAGAATTTCAAGTGATTCTCCCTGCACCTCATTGGCAACACAGTTTCTGGCTTTAAAAGTATGGTAGAATAAGCTAGAAAGTAGTAACTGGAAATGAAGCACTTACGTTTATAAAATACGGCTTTAAAAGATATGTGGGGCAGGAGTTCATAGATCTTTTCTAAAACGGTGGCTTCCCCCACTACAGCGGCATTTACATTCCAGACTTGGACGACGTCTTCGCGGTCCCGGACACTGACACTAACTCCTATTACTTCGTCATCTGAGTGGAAGGAAGGGGGAAGAAAGAAATGAGTGATAATTTCAAGTCCGCTGGAGTCGGTTGTTTAGCACTTATCATTTTATCTGTAAGGTGCAGAGAAGATGATCAAGACAAGGTGGCACGAGAGAACCCGTGATAAATACTGTTTCTAAGGGGAGTCGTTGGACAAAAGCAAGTTAGTGGGCAAAAGCTGTAGCAGTCACATCACATTTATCCGGCGACTTAGATAAACAGAGTGTCCCGGCCAAACAAATTTTCCAGACAAGTAACTTACCCTTCTTAACATGTTACCGAAGCTTTGGACTATTTCTTACTCTGTTTTGATGAGACTTTTTCAAGTTGCATAATGATCGGCCCTCTGAAAGCCAACTGAACTCACATGAACTTTTCCTCGATGCTTGGCTGTCTTTGTTAAGAACAGCAAGTATTTCTCCCGACTTCCTGCCAACCATTCAGAGATCTCGGGTGGTTAGTGCTCTAGGCCCCAACACTAACTGGACCCAGACTGTGTGTTCCGAGTTGCTCATTCTGCTTTCTGTGGTTTTGCTTGTCTGCTCCTTTCCTATTAATCATCCCTGCTGTTGCCTGATTCTCCCTAGCCATCCCCCTTCTGGTTTGGGCATTTTAACTGTGGGCTAGAGAATCAATGACCATCTGTTGGCCCTGTGTATAAAGTAAGTATCTTCTAAGCGTGGCCGTGTCATTAGAGCACTTCGGCAAATGGGCAGGAAAGCATTTATCTACTTTGATTAATGTAGGTTGTTTTTTTTTTTTTTTTTAACTAAATTCTGGATTTGGGGCTGCCCTGTAGGTATTCGAGAATGGTGGCTGCATAAGTAGGATTGTGTACTGTCCTATGGAGCCACTTTGTGTATAGTAATTTGCAGCAAAATGACAGGAGTAAAGACTTGACTCCTGGTATGCATGTTTGCGGCATCTTACTGAACTAGGGTCACCCCTCTGCCCTTGCACACTCAGCATCAACGAGTGAAATGTGAAAGATGAGCATTATCAAAGTTAGGAAATTTTGCTTTAGTTAATATGTTTTGCCTAATTTTCCTTATTTACTATAAATCTGTACATCTCAGTATTTCTGCTATCAGTTTTTCCGTGTGTCTTCTGGAAGTTAAAATGTTCCAGCATTTAGATATAATTTAAATGAGGACCTGTCCAATTACTAAAGGAGTTCATCTTCGGTAAAGTAATTCCTCTCTTTCCTCCGTCCTTCCCTTCTCTCCTTCATTCCCTTTTTCCCTCTCTCCCTTCTTTCCTTTGTAAATAAATTTGACTCTGGCTAAATGTGTATGACGTGACACTGAATAATTCCATATATAGAAGTGTTTGAAAGCAGACAAAATCAGTCGAAGGTGTCAGAAGTTGGGCTTGTGGCCACCTTTGGGGGAAGGGAGGGTGTGGAGAGAGATTCTGGAGGCCAGTAACATTCTGTTCCTTGATCTGGGTGCCACTTACAGGGATCTGTTTACTTTGAGAATAGGTATCAAGGTATACACATAATAGTTTGTGTCCTTCTCTGTATACATGTCACATTTAGACAAAAATTTCCAAAAGAGTAAACAGTACCTGATCATGGCTATCCACAGACACTGATTATCCCATCAAGAAATGTGTCTTATGTACATGTTTCTTGTTTTCTCGTTTATCTTCAAAGTATATTTGCTACAGCTCAATGTTAAATTCTATGTGAACAAAAAAATCATCAAGTGAAGAGGGAAGCTTTGGCATTTACCACTTTCAAGAAGAGTCATGAAGACACTAGCTCAGCCTTTCAGGAAAAGAGCAGCCTTTTCCAGTCTTTTTGTTTTGCCCATTTCTACACTATTGGTCAGAGGGTACTGTAGCTTTACGGGTGCTGAAAACGCTGAACTGTCAATATTTCAGTCTGGCCTGGCTTTTGGTACCTACGTGTAACCTCCTAGCACAGCACTTTCAGAAAGGGCATGGTAAAAAGGCTGCAGCCCGTATGCAAAAGGAGATCCACCGGCAAACGTGTAATATTCATAAGCAGAATCAACCAGCAAAAACCCTGATTATTTTAGGGTACTGGCAGCACAAGACGTCAGAGCCAGGAGGAGCCACTGTTTGAAGATGGGGGACGTGAGGACCAGAGAGATGAGCTGACCTGCTGCAGTGGTGGAGCTGGGTTAACTAAGAGCGAACAGTTAATACTTAATGGTGCTCTCGTTCCAAAGTCAACCGCAGAACAATAGGTCTTCTTTGCTCAATCCTGCCTATTCATTATTACTTAGACTATTTTCCCTGGTTCTGGAAACAGGAATAATTCATACAGAAAACTTCCTCTCCCAGGGATTTATTTGTTTATAATTACATCAAAGATGCATTTTTGACTACATATTGTAAAGTTGCTACCTACTCCCTATTTAAACAGAAGGAATCTGTACTTTTAAGACAATTTCATCTTAACCCAGGTTCTGTCTTCAGTGAATAAAAAGAGGTGTAAGAATTAAGGAAAACAAAAGTAGAATGATTGAAACTGTTAGTGAGGTAAATCTGAAACCTGCTTGGCACTGGCTAGGCCTATAAGGGTTCCCAAAGACAGAACCAGTTAAGAAGCCTGAGGGCAAATCAATCAATACCAAATAGTTAAAAAAAAAAATTGTAGCTGAAAGCTGAACAGGAAAAATGTCATTCTAAATGTTACCTCAGAAGCACTCAGAAGGAACTACCCAAGAAGAAAACAAAACTTTAAACTAGCAATTCAATTTTCCTCTTTCAGTGGTTTCACGACAAAAACAAAGCAACATAAAAATGGGGTAAGGGATTAACAGGTACAAACTATTAGGTATAAAATAAGCTACGGGGATGTGTTGTGCAGCTTGGGGGATAGAGTCAATATTTTGTAATGACTACAGATGGAGTATAATCTTTGAAAATTGTGACTCTTTATGTTGTGCACCTGTAACTTATGGGTTTTGTACATCAGCTATACTTCAATTAAACAAACAAACAAAAAAAGCAAAATAAAAATGTATTCACAGGGCTCTCAGAAACTCACTCAGTATTTGAGAACAGAGTGAGTCTTCAAGTAATGTCTTCAAAGTAAAGTCCTGAAGACTTAACATTTTAGCCCCTATTGTCGGATCACAGGCACTAATAGTGATTCATCCCCACCTCCCGTTTATCTCTCACTTTGAGGAGAAGGGACCAAGAGAGGGACAGGACGAAGGGGCGAGGAATTGAGAGGGGCAGAAAGGACTGTGCCGACCTAACTACAAACTTCAGGTGACAACAAAGGCACTGGGCTCTTCTGGAAGAATTGGAACTGATGAAGGAAACCCACCACCAGTGGTGTTAGGAGCCCAATGTCAAATTTCATTTTCTTCTGGAACAAATATAAGGCTGTATGTCAATTATACTTCAATTAAAAAAAAAAAAGTTTTCCTTCTTTTCTGCCTATTTATTTTAGACAGATGGTCATGGATACTATGAAGATGAGCTATAAGTGCAAAAAAAAACATATAGGCATACACACATATGTATATCCACGTAATATACGCTTATGTAAATATACATATGCACATACACATATAACATGAAAACGCCACGATCACATGGGAAAAAGCTAAGTAACCTCATAGTTACAAAATAAGCAACTCCAAAGTATGTAAAAAAGGCAAACACACAGAAACAAAGCTCAGCAAGGAACAAGCACAAGCCAAGCACGCGCGAGCGGGGACGACCAGAGCTGAGGGTCTCATTACCTGCGACGGCACAGTCTGTGAACTGTTCCCCGATAGTTGCTAACAACAACTCTTTCCAAACTGTGGACTGGTGCGGGAAAAGAATAAAAAGCAAAACAAAAGAAAACCAAAGAGAAGGAACACATACACATTTTTAAACAATTATCTTCAGGAGCTACCCAAGTCACATTTTCTTTAACCTCTCACGCCCTTTCCACGCCCGTATCTGGAGCCCGCAGACATCGCTGAATCGCAGGCGTAAACGCCCACGTGGTGGCGTATGTTTGTATTGTTTTTACACATCGCTTTGCACAGAGAGATACAAGGGATCCCAAGTCACAAACTCCGTGTCCACAAAACTGTGGGGTCCGAAGCCACAAAGCTAATCTCTAGTGCCACCTCTGATGAAGTTGAGAACAACGTGGGAAAAATGCATTCAAATGACCTACACTTTTCCAATTTCTTTGCCTCTCACTGATTCAAAATGTATCAGCTGGTTATAAGTGAATGCTGTTAGGACCATCCTTCTCTTCAAAACCCTTTCCTGCTTTTCCTGCAGTTTATAAGGTACTTCCAAGGTTACACAAGTGAAGGACACTTAAAGAAATTTCTGGTTTACTGACTACCAGAGATTTGCAGATTTCCATTCACTTGAAGGTATTTTGTTTCTGCTAAGTGACTGAACTGTGGTGTGTGTGTGTGTGTGTGTGTGTGTGCGCGCACGTGTGCATTTCCCTGGAAGAATCAGTGCACGCACTACTCCACCTCTTCCCTGTGAGAAAACCTTGAGCCTCTTCTACCCAAGATCCCCTAATGCCGTCCAATCAACAGCCAGCATCCACGCACAGGTAACTGGAGGCCTCCAAGTTCTTTCTAGTTACTCCTCCTCGAAAAGTTCTTGGTTCCGTATCTCTTCCTTGTCATGGTTCACAGGCCCTGAACTCCACCAGAACCGGGTTTGAATCCTGACAGCCGGCTTAGAGCTGTACCCTGGGCAGGCTATTAGCCTCTCTGAGCATCAGTTTCCTTCAGCGAACAGGGAATAATAATAGGACCGACCTCCCAGGGCTGTTGTGACCATCAAATTAGTCAACAAATGTTGCGTTCGACGGGCTCAGTACTGTGATTGCAACAACAGCACTGGAGATGTAAGATCCATTCCATAAACAGCTGCGTGTTTGCTCTGGACCAGGCGCCCACTATATATTAACTATAATAAGAGTATGTATTATCAAGTTCTAATGAGCTCAAAGCAGCCTCGCTGAATTTTTAACCAAGACCACAGCAGTTAACCAGCATGACTTTTCACTCTCAAGGAGGGTTTTTTCTCTTTCCTAGACCCTCCGTTCTGGTCTACCTGTCTCCCGCCTAGAAACCATCCCTTCTGTTTTTTATCTGTCTCGTCTGCAGTCTCTTACGCTATTAGGAACAAAGATGAGTGTTGAGAGGAAGTTAGGGGAAGGGGACGTTCCCTCTCCTGCTGTGAATTCAGAGGAGGTTGACCCACTGGATTCCCACTGGCCAGCAACAAAGAGAGGGCTGAGCCGCTTGGGATGAGGACACTTGTGCAGATGTGAAAGCGTTATTATCTGCGACTGAATGTGGTCAAGTGAGCTGACAAGGAGGGAGGACAAACTTGTCTTTCAGCTACCTTTCAGCCAACGCTGACATCATGATTGTTTCTACCAGAAGTCAATGTCTACTGCAAGTAAATAAAGAACATGGCAAGGGAAACGTGTTCTTATGGAAATTCAAACCAACTTTCTCTCCTTTTAGGGGGGCAGGAAGAGCTTCACAGGCCTTGCTTGGTTTTCTGTTTGCTCCCCTGACGTTTTAAAAATTATATATGCCAAATACTAGCCAAATCTCGTAGCTACGCATCTTAACGATAGTTTGCACCTTTAACAAACAAACTGGGTCATGTCTTTAGGTTTGTGCTTATCGGGAAACGATGCAAGGTCAAGCCTATGGGTCCCTGGAGATGTTTCAGTCCTTTGAGCTCATCCACATGCAAGAAACCATGAAAAGGTGAGACTGGGCAGCATGTGTCCTTTCATCCATCTTCAAAGGCGGCTTAAGAACAGATCTGAATGCTCTTTTCAGTCAGTACAATGAACTACAGCCCACTCCTGGGAAACCCAGGTTTCTGAGGCTTGACCACTGCCAACCAGCGCCCAAGCAGGCCGTGCCATCAACCAGGGTTTCATCAACCCCAGAGGGAGACTGGACACAGCCTCGCGTGAAACCCCAAAGAGCGGTGAGAGGCAAGGCCTCCCACGCATCCCCGCTCTCTGCGCCAGGGTCATTCTCAGAAGTGCTTGTCGCCCCGGTGGGGAAGCGACGAGCCTTTGCTGGGAAGGATCCTGCTTCTCACAACGTAAACCCTCTTCCACATGTCGGTTACGGCTGTGGAGGACGTGACAGCCCTAATCAGCTTTTCTGTCAAGTTTATAGGCATGTAGCTGTTCAGAACTATATGATACAGTCACACTATTATACCATTTCTACAGAGACTCACAATATATTTTCAAGGTGACAGTGTAAGGCAGAAAACCACCAAGGTCAGAATAGAATCTCTCACCCCCAGTCCCGTTCTGAGTCTACCAGGCGGACTGTCTAAAACGCACAAGAGGTTCATCATAAGCAGTCAACAACCCCGAACTTAGCTTCTAGAAAAGGATGAGAACAAACCTACCGTGCTGTCCTTGGGAACTTTCATCTTCCATACGCCACCCTTTGCATTACTCTCCTCTTCCCTGGATCAAAGACCAATGTTCACAGTTACACTCATGGATTAAGTAGCGCTACATACATCTAGTTTAACAATGGATGACATTAAAAACAAAAAACAATGGGGCATTCTGCAATAAACTCTCCCCGGGTTCATTTTACTGGAAACAGAAGCAGATGAAAGAAAAAGGAAGGGGATGGAGATGGGGAGGGAAGAAAGTGGGATTCAGGGGCCAAAAGGGTAGGGAAGGTGATGGGGCACCAGGTTCTCATCCGCAAGGAGGTGGTGATGAGAGGTTCCCTAGACCACCCGGGGGGTACAAACTAATACAAGTGCTTCACATGTGTGAAGGCCTTTACATTTCAATGTCATGTTCCTGACATCGCCTCATCTGATTCGCATTTCAATCTTGTGTCATAAGACTAATGGGGGACTCAGCCCCGGTAGAGGACATCTGCTGTTTCCCTGTGTAGTAACTGCTCCCTCTTCTGGCAAGAGCACCCCAATTTCCCTTTAAGGAGCTACTTGTCCCCTACTCTTATGCCAGACCCTTTCTGATATGGCTGATTCCATATCCTAGCTTGAAAGGTGGGCTTATGACCCAGGTTTGCTTCCTAGTCTTTATGATTGGCCAGGGATGGAAAGGCAACCCACACTGGGCCGATGAGAGCCTGCCCTGGCATTTTATTGGAGCTGGTGAATGCTGACATTGACAAACTTGTAGGGCTTAAGACTGGAGCTTATAAAAGCCATTTTGTCACCACAAACGGGAGAACCTGCCTGAAAATTAAAACAAGGCAGAGAAAAGCAAAGCAGGTCTGATGGAGAGTGTCAGATTCCTAATAAGAATTGAGCACCCAGATCTGCCCAAAATCAGCCCTCCCGGTAGACTGTTTAGTTACAGAGGCCAAAAGACTCCTTTTTTTCTTTTTGGCTCAGTTTACGTTTCTGCCATTTGCTACCAAAGAGCTAAGATATATTCCCATTTTATTAATCAGTAAATGGCTTAGATCAGTTGAGGGACATGATGCAAGGATTTACTACTAACTGGGACTCCAGCCTAGGCAAACTGGCTTACTGTCCTCCACCCTCAACACTACTCCAGCTATTAAAGAAGAAAGACACCTTCCCCTCGACCCTGGGCCATGATCGGTATCATACACTTTCTATGTGGTCCACATGAGGTATGTCTGAGGTTATATAATCTTTGTTCATATAATAGATGTGGGTACCGCATCTGTTCCCTCATCTCCCCTCCAGCCTATAAGCTTTTTCACTCCACTGTCCAGGTCATTACTGAACAAGTGAAAGAAGAAACGCAAATGATGCCACACCCCCATACAAAGACCTGCATGGCACCTGCAGCGAGCTAATGAGGACCTATGTATTGTGAGACTGCAATGGGGTCCTCCATGGGCAGAGGCTGAGACACCTGGTCATCACTCTGGAGCACACGGGGAATGGGGTAGAGGGAAGGGGTCTACTTCAAAATTAAATCATGGCTAAAATGACTCTGCAACGCCACCAGGAGAAAATTACTTTGGCATTCCAATTTGGCATGAAGTTATTTTATTACGTTCACAACCATTTCCCTCCCACCTCAATCTCAAACTATACAGAAGACACTTACCAAAGTGGTCGTCTCTCTCCTCTCATTAAATGATAACTACATCTCAAAGGCAGGCTAGTCACAGGAGGAATATTATTGTACACACTCCAGAATATCTTTAAAAGAAAAACACTTTGTTTAATACACCCAGTATTGACTTACTGTGCCTCTAGCTTATAAAATTAATAATGCATTAAAGAAAAAAAATCAGATTCTCATTAAGTCCTATCCATTCAAACTAGATTTTTCTCAGTATTCCTTGTAATTTTCTGCTAGAAAATGTAACATAACACTAAAGAATGTTCTTTTCTGAAGGCAGGCTAAGTTGTATGCTTCAGGAAGCTATGGTTTAGCAAACATCCCTATGCAATGTGTCTCCACATAAAACAGGGTAAGGATCTTGCTAATGATTTTTCTGACAGGTATATGGCATCTAATAAAGCCTGTAGTGCTGAATATATGTACTGAACCATATTTCCTTATGACACAGACTCTGTCTTCTTTCTAAGCCTAGAAAGAGTGTGTTACACTTTGGATTGGGGGATGGGGTACAGAGGAAGCAAGGAGGGATTACCTCACGTGCTCTGTCCCCCTTCTTTTCCTCTCCCAGAAGGAAAAGGGAATAGCTCAGCTGCCAAAGCCACAAGTTGCCCAAGATACACGGTGTTAGGAATTCCATGATTGTGTGTTCTCCAAACTCATAGAGTGAAACCCAAGCCCCTAATAGGATGGAATTAGGAGGTGGGGTCTTTGGGCATAATTAGGCCATAAGGATGGAACCGGCCCCCCACCCCCCATGATGGGATTACTGTCCCAATAAGAAAAGGAAGAGAGTTAGCCCTCTCTCTCCACCATGTGCAGATATAATGAAAAGATGCCCATCTGTCTATAAGCCCAGGAAGACTGCCTTCACCAGGACTTGACCATTCTGGCACCCTGACCTTGAACTTCCAGCCTGCAGAACTGTGAGACATCAATGTTTGTTGTTGAAGGCACCCAGTCTATGGTATTCTGCTGTAACAGCTGGAACTAAGACACAGGGTGGCTGGTAGTCAGAAACAGATTACATAAAAATAATAGAGTAATAGTGACAATGAGAGTAACAGAAGCAACAGTAATAGGGCCAGGATTTAGTCTATGACTTTTACATGTTTATGTAATTTATCTTAACGACAACCTAATTCGGAGGTACAATTATTAATCTTGTTTTATAGATAAGGAAACTGAGGCACACAGACTCATCCTCCCAAGCACCACTGTGTGGTATGACCATCAGGATTAGGACAAGAAGTGAGTTTACGAAGAAGAAAACCCTTCCCAGTTTGTTTGGAATGGCACCAAGAATCTCTACACTACGAACTCTACGCATAGAATTACTATGCAAATGAAAAACATCACTCTGCGTGGTGAAGTAAGTCAAGGGTGGTTGTCTGGGTCTCCTAGTGGATCTGAGGAGACCAGAACAAGCAATAGAACAATTAGAAACATGAATCCAAGGGCATCATGAATGGAGCAGCATAGGTGGAAGGAAATTTTACCGATGTTGAATGATAATCCTTATGGGTTGTTTGAGCCCATGTTGTATAAAAACTGAATCCAAATTAACTGCAAGGCCAGCACCAGGGAATGATCAGATAAAACTGAAGGCAAAAAAAAAAAAAAAAGACAAACCACCTGACAATAGATTTATTAAGAATAGCTTATAAGAACCTGCCGTAGAGCACAGGGAACTCTACTCAATACTCTGTAATGGCCTATACGGGAAAAGAATCTTAAAAAAAAAAAAAGTGGATATATGTATAACTGATTCACTTTGCTGTACACCTGAAACTAACACATTGTGAATCAACTATACTCCAATAAAAGTTATTTTAAAAAAGAATAGGACAAGAAAAAAAATTTTTTTAATGTCAGGAAAAAAACAAAAAATAAACAAACAAAAAGAATACCTTGGGTCCCTTATACTAAAACGGTGCTAATGTAGGAAGTAACTGAAAATAGCTCTGTAGTAACAGTAGACCTCAGACATCTGTCTTTGTGGAGATACCCACCTTATAAATGGTTTGCTATCAGTGCAAATGATAAGATTACCCCAATATTTCAGTTATAGCCTGTGGTGTGGGTGTGAATAGGCAGAGCTAGAATCTGAGGCCAGGCAGTTGGATTCCAAAGCTGCATCCTTAACCACTAAGCTATTTCCTCTGCAGATATTACTACATATTTTCGGCACATCTTTCTCCAGTCCTAGAAGCCATGGACCAGGTCACGAGGTCATGGATGAGGTCACAGAGTGAGGGGCACCTGTTGAAGATGTTTTCCCACCAGCACGTGCCCTTCATCACACTGATTATGCCACTGCCTTAGCTCTAGCCTAGGACTTCTGCAATGATGTGGCAATGACCTGTGCAGAATTTATGGACACACTTATGCTAGAATATACATCTCTGCTTCCACCAAGAGGACTTTGGTGCCAGCAAACTTCAAGTCTCCTAAAAGGCATACCAGGCCAAAGCACCTGCCCTCACACCCTTGCCAAAGTTCTCAAATCCTAACTTTTCACCCAGTGTTTGAAGCATCTTGGAAAACACAACAAAATGCTTCTCCCGTTCCAAAGGTGAGAAAATCACACTAAGGATCGTGCTACAGTGTGTAGCTTTAGAAGATTCTCTTGAAAACACAGACAACTGATTTTGTTAGTCTTGGCAAATCTGAGAGGAGGAGATTACAGCCCAAGAAGATACAGTGAGAGACTTCACCCTGACCTAACGTACTTATTCAAGTGCATATTTGCATGTTTCTGCATGAACACAAAATGAGAGTGAAATATGCGGTGACCTCATTGAAAAGAGCCCCATGAAAGTCCGTGGCACTAAGTCGGTCTGTTTCCATATTGCAAACCTCACGCAGTGTGTGGAATACTCGTCAAGCATGTATGATGGCAAAAGAGCTGAAGGAAGGAACCCGGCATCACACAGCTCCTTAGACCTCCTTCCTCCCCTGCAGAAGCGAAAACGCTGTTTCACTGGAAACGTGATAATTCCTGGTCATATTCTCCGTAACATCCTTTTATGTTTGTTAAAGCATCTAAATTTTACTACAGATAGAACCTTGCAAACAGATTTCAAAAGCCCTTAGACTTATAATTAATTCTAAGTGGTCTGCAAACAGTAGATTTCAGTAAAACTAAGCACAATGTTTATTACTAATAATGAAGCGTTTTCTTCAAAAGCCTTAATGACAACCCGAGGAGAGGGAGGGAAGTCAGGCATCACTTATTCAGTCAACATGTGTGGACACCAAGGAAGAGCTTAATGGATGTTTTTTAATTCACAGCAGACACAACAGGCTGAAAGCCAAGTGTTTCTGACCTGGGAGAGCCAGGTAGTGGAGAGAGAAATGGGTTTTGCTTTGCATTCCAAAGGGCTTGACTTCAAGTGAGAACCAAAGTTTGGAGGACTGATGGGGGAGTGGGCAATTTCTCACCACGCAGTTAAGTCAAGGAATGAAAAACAAAATCCGACTTAGGGAGCTAAGTGGGGTTCACACATTGAGAGAACAGGAGAAAAGTTGGGGGAAACAGCAGAGCAGTGTGTATTCGGCTTCCTGGGTAAGGCCCATAGGTATATGTTTATTGATGTTAATATTTTTCAGTGCACAGGGCTTTCACTTTGGTGAAAACCCAAAGACGTGATTGGACTCAGAAGCTTATACACCATTTTAACAAAGGATGATAAATTGTGGAGAGTGACCAGACAAAGGAAAGGGGGTCTGGGGTCCCTAGAGGTGGTATATGGTGTGACTGTGCTGAGGAAATACAGGGTACACACATTTGCTTAGTAGGTTTGTTATGCAGACTCAAGTGGTAAGAAAAAGGGATACCTTCACAAATGTAAATTTATGTCACCTTTAAAAGGGTAATTTATGCCCTGATTTCAGGCAGATAGAGGAGGTCAGAGAGCTCCTCCTGGGTCTGCTGTTTTTCAACTGCCTTCAGTTCAAAGTAATTCTTAAGTTAAAGTGACATTTTTTGGGGTGGCATATTCTGATCCCCCTTGAGAGACCAAGTTTTACATCTGAAGTGACTGAATCACTTTCACTTTGCAAGATTTAACCTCCCACCCCACCCCACCTGTACAACGCCTGCCACTGCCAACATGCCAGCAGAGAGAGGATCCAGGTACTTTGACTTCAGTTCCGTTTCTGCACAACTGGGTTGTGACTATAATGTTGATCCCATCACGTACCCCATGAATAAATTAAATGACAGCTACATAATCCTGTTATTCTCGATACTAAGCTTCACTAAACAGAACAATGAAGTAGACCTGCCTGCAGGGCTTTCCCTCTCTTTTTTCAGGAGGGAGTTTCTCTCTTTCTTCCCTCGACCCTATCCCTTCACCCAAATGGTTCACTGCAGGTCATTCTATTGCAGGATGTCACCCACCGTGGGCTGCCCTGCTGTGTTCCAGGGCAGCGAGGACTTTGAATCAATCTTTCTATCATTCTCCATGATCGGTCCTGACCTATAAAACCTCTCCTCCCAAAAGGGACAGCCCCCCTTTCCCAATGATTTGCAAAGCAATCTGCTGTCCTACCTTAATGACCTGCGAGAGCACAGCAGCTCCACAACCTTCTGATAAGGGATGATGCCTTGATATCACCGGCCATACACAGGTAATAGAAGGAAGAGTCTCTTCATTTTAAGAGATTGTATCTGTATTTCTCTGAAGACCTTCTGTTTATGATAAATGATGCTAGCTATCCATTTACAGAAGAAATATGAAGCTTCTGTTTTCCGTAAATTTAAGTAAAAAGTCAGTCAATTTATGGGACCACTGCGTAGGACGCAGAACAATAGGACACAGTGTGGCAAAACCTTGAAGGTGACACCTGAGGTAGGTTAGAATGCTACACAGGAATGAGTTTTCAGGGCTGGAATTTTGGTCTTGTGGTAGCAAGGGGGCACTCCCCTGCAAATCGTATCTGGCCGGTAACTGCCTTCTCCCACAGGTAAAATCAGGCTTGTTCAGAAGCTGTGTTCTATTCCGCGCTGCATGCATTTAGGACTTAAAAACACAGAAGAAATGTGGAATATTTGGAAATGTTTACAAAAGGGTAAAAGGAATCATTAAGTGCCTGGAAAACACATCTAGATGAAACATGGGATTTTCCAAGAAAGGCAGGTAAGGAGGGAATAAATTTAACTCCAAGCAGAGGACATTACTGGCAGCTGTGATGAAGAGTGCCCTCAGCAGGGGTCAGTGGGACAGAAGGAGACACAGGCCTCCCTCACTCCTCAGTCAGGGTGGACCAAAAGCAAGAGGACGGACCTAGAAAAGGAGGGAGTTCCAGTCCCAGAGCACAGCGTGATTGGCTGTTTCTACCACGTTTCGGGCCACTTGCCTCCCAGCCTCAGCCCCTCCAGCTAACAAACGGGGATAACAATTCCTCTGCCACGCCCATCAGCATCTCTGATTTGCTGAGGGCCTCAAAGTACAAAAAGACATATTATTCAATATGTCCTTACGGAAAGCAATCATTAATACCACATGATAATTACACTGCATCTAAACACAGATGAGGGAAAAACAGACACGATTAGGGATGTAATTTTTTAGCGCTGACAGAGCGAGAGTTCAGGAATCAACATATAACTACAAAATAAAAAGACAGTGGGGCAAAAGGATATCCTCAAATGACTTTAAAATCAGCACCCAGGCTAGTTCTCAAATACTAAGGACTATTCACAGATATTAAGGACACAGGCTGAAATCCCCAAACTCATCGACAAGTTAAATACATTCTCGTAAGTAGAGGTATTTGCAGTGGTATAATCTGGGGAATGACTGCTTGAAATAAATCATCTAGAAGTAGTGGTACACAGTTTTGTGATTTAAAACATGATTGAGGAATGTACAAGAAGATGTTCCAATAGAAGCAGGCCAATAACGGCAGACGAATTCATTATTATCATCCAGCACTTACTAGGTGATTTTTACGTCCTTGTGCCATTTCATTCTCACAACCTCATGATGCAGTTGGTATCACAATTATTCCCATCTTAGAGATGAGCAAACAGATACAGAGGAGTTAAGCAACTTGCTTGAGCTACTAAGTTGCAGATGTGAGATACCAACCCAGGCAGTGTGACCACCCTACACCCAGGCCCACAACCTCCCCGGTCAACCGATGAAGCTGAAGCGTAGAATCCAACCTTCTGTAAAAGCTGCCAACAGCTGAGGGCTTACTAAGTACCAAGCGCTACTAAGAACTACGCAATCTCATTTAACCCTCGCTCAACCCGAGGGAGGAGGAACTGCTACCACCTGTTTTACAGATGGAGAAACGGAGGAGGACAGACACATCGGAGACACGACAGAACTTCCTGACCCCTTGGGGCAGTGTTTCATTATCATCCCCCTATGTTGAAGGAGTCCTTTTCCTAAACACTTTCTTGTGAAACTTTAATACCACCACTATATATCTCTTTATGTACTGTATGCCTATCTGTGCTTTCTACATAAAAACGGCATGATTTTTTTGGCCACACCAAGCATCAATTTTTGTCGCCATTGAGCATGTGTGGTTACAGCTTAACAGATCGTTATGTGAGCAGTCTGCTGTGACAGGAAAGTGGTTCATTTATTAATTTCTCATTCATTCATTGGATCCTTCAGTATGTATGGAGTGAAAGGAACCAGGCACAATATAGTACTCCATTTATATGAGGTTCAATAAAAGACAAAACCAATGCACGGTGACAGAAATGTGAATAGTGGTTGCTTCCGGAAAAGAAGGACTGGTAAGAAGAGGGCATGAAGAAAGACTTCCCGACAGGATGGAATTTTTTAATCTTGATCCGGGTGACAGTTACATGTTTGCGTATCTTTGTCAAAATTTACCAAACTTCTACACTTAAGAAACCTGCATTTACTGAATAAATTATATCCCAATGAAGTTTTTAAGAAGGTATTTCCTAGTATGTGCCGGCCTGGGTACTTTAAATTGGTCCCTGAAGACCCTATGTCGCTTGCTGCCAGATACCAAGGCTCAACCAATGCTCTGTTGTCATCACACAGGGTCAGGGAAACAAACTAATCCCTCGGTGTAACTTTACCAATGTCTTCCTGGAATCCCAGGCACAGTTCTGATGATCCAATGTCACAATAGCGTGGGAAAAGTCTAA
Organism: Balaenoptera musculus; assembly: GCF_009873245.2. Lineage (NCBI taxonomy): Eukaryota > Metazoa > Chordata > Mammalia > Artiodactyla > Balaenopteridae > Balaenoptera > Balaenoptera musculus. The sequence goes on from NC_045795.1 coordinate 85,104,644, forward strand.
TGAGGACCTCAAAAAAAAAAAAAAATCACTGGGCTCTAAGAACTTCTACATGAGGACAGGCTTTAGAATCAAGTGCTCTGAGGTTTACACAGCGGTGCTGGGAAGAGGTAACAAGGTCCATAATGTCACCACGGGGAGAAGTGAAAGGGACCCCTTCCCGGACTCTGAGAGCATCTGTCCCTCTGGACGGTGGCCCACGTGCTGTCTTGTGACACTGCTTGTACTTGGCACTGAATGCTTATTTACAACAGCACTGTTATTCTGCTCTCCACATGCTTAGGTCATTTTCTCAAATAGTTCAGAGACAGCCTGTGGTAGGGACTGCGTGTTTACACCCGGCTTAGGGCCCTCTGTGGCCACACGAGGCACCTTACAATCAGATTCCTGGGGCTGCATAACCGTGAGTACTAAATTTCCTGAACCAGATACTGGGAGAAGTGTCTGAAAAAAGATCTCTGCACAACTCCTGTGCAAGTGAGAGGCTGCCGAAGAGACACCGATCTATTGGAATTTCTAAGACATTAAAAGATTTAAGGGCAGAACACACGATTTAAAACTGGCCCTTCTAGAAAATTCAGGACACACAGTCAATGCAAGTATGAAGCAGCCTTAAAAGCCTTATCTTGTGTACAACAATGTATTAAACTAGAGGAGGGAGAGAAACTTGATAGAATTTGCTTTGAAAACACTAATGTGATCAACTAAATAAACCAGGTGGTTTTTTTGTTTTTCGGTTTTTTTTAACGTTCATCCTAAGAGTTGGGTAGAGAAAGAACTAAGAGATCTAAGAGCTTACATTTGCTGACAACCTACCATGTGTCAGGTCTCCTGCTAAGCCTGATAAAGACATCATCTCGTTCGGTCCTCATACCCACCCATGGAGGCAGGTGCTACCATCACACCAGTCGTACACAAATTAAAGGGCTGACCCCTGCCCAGTTTAGGATGATGGAAGTTGAACGTGGAGTAGGACACGGGTCCGAGACCTTCCACTTTCAGGCTCAACACTATCCTGCCCTGTGGCCTTCAGTAAGCTTGCAGGTGGGTGCCAGGGCCTCTCACCGATGGCAAACAGAGCCCAGAGAGGGAGCGGCTGAGCTGGTGCTTAAATGAGGACACAGAGCGATATCGTCAAACCCACGCCAGAGGCACGAGGGTCTGGGAGACGATAAGGTTCCACACGTCACCAAGAGAACAGCAGGCCACTCGGGCACGTGCTCAGCTGGCCTTTGGGGTAGACGTGGCTGAGGGCTGCTCTGCCAGAGTGGACATGAGAGCTGAGGTCAGGGCACAGCCCCGGGTGGGCGCTGCCAGCACACCACAGGTCTCAGGTTGGATGATGAACTGTCCCACGTACAGCAGGTTTCTTGATCTTACCTGTACCGTTTGTACTGTGTAGATTTTCTTCAGATTTGATGCGCATTCAGCTGCTGTGGCACCAGGGAGGGATCTAAGCAAACAGAAGCAAAAGAGCAAAGAAACAAGGAAAATGTTTCAGTGTTCATGAAACATTCCACAGTGTAATGTAAGTCTGCAGGTCTTCACACAAATCAGGTCTGAAACCACAGACGCGGACACTTCTGGGATGCTGGTTAGAATTTAAAATGTGAAACTCCTACTTTGTCAAGTCAGGTGTTCGCGTCTCCTAAAAATAAGCATATTTATCCTGTGGAGGTTTAACAGGAAAACGGGAAATGTAAGAAACACATTGGAAACCTTAAAATCACATTTTAAAAAATACAAAAATAACCATGTTGCAACCAAGCCTTTTTGGCCTAGGACTCTGGATAGGAAACTGGGCCTGTTGTATAGATGACAATGACAGTGCAGGGTCCTGACCTGGTTATATGTTTGAAAAATTTGTTAGTTCCTTGGTGGTAAATATTCATGAACTCTTGGGTGACCTTTTGCCAACTTTAAGAAAACATGATTACTAAAAGTCACCCTTCGCCTCACTTGAATTTGCACGTGTTTCCAAAACACCTGCCTTTAGAAAATACTTTCAGTTATTTTCTCTGGCGGATTTAATTAGCTCTGCTGAACTCTGCGGTCAGAATACATTCATCTTTAGTTTGCCGTATGTTCCACTAGATGGCAACATACTACCAGCTTATTCACCAGAAGAGCCATCCACTGTGACGGGCTTTACCCAGCACCATGTCCTGGGTTTGGGGGTAACAGGACGTGGTCTCATCAATCTGCAGAAGTGAAGCCTCTCCATCCTTGCTACCTCTCCTTTCTCCCTACACTGAATTAGCAGGTCTCGCTCAGGAATGTTGGGGTCCAGCGACATCAGGCCTAAGGTTGAAAAACTCAAGTAATGCTTGACAGCCTCATGTCTGGCTGTAAGAACTAAGAGGCTGGCGGTGTGGAGCAAGCACCAGCTCACAGCTGACCCACCAGGATCTGGAATCTATAAAAGGAACGCTCCTTACCAGCCACTGACCCTCCGAGACACAGTCCCCAGGGGACCTCAAGATGGTGAACTTCCTGGCAAGACATGTGCACAAAACTGAGCCCGCTCAGAGGTGGAGGGGATGGCAGAGCAGAGGGCGAGGCCCAGGTGTGCGGCAAGCATCAGGCACCAGGGGCACAGCTCTCCAGACTACAGTCCTGGAATTATGGACCAGTCATATGGACCTGGGTGTTGAACCTGATATAAAAGACGCACTTCTGAACACAGCTCCCTAGCCTGGAGGTCACAAGGAAGCATAATTACGGACTAGTGTGGAGGCAAACAAGGGACCCTGTTGAGCGGGGGGAGTCTGATAAATAAATCTTCCCCAAAGCACCAGGTTTACAACTCTTTTCTAGTTATTATGAGTGTGCCGGACGTTGTTTGTTTGACAAACGCAAATCCACGATAACCACCAAGACTGCATTCTGCCGCCAGACCCGAAGCCTCAAATAGCTACGTTGCAGGACGTGATGAAGAGCAAGGCACTGGATCAGCACCTGCGACGGTGGCGTCTGACCCACGATGCATCCGTCGCTCTATCTGGACTGCCCGGGGTACGACTGTATTGACTTAGATAAATACTAATTTGCTATTTGATACAGGTTTTATGCTGTTTGGGGTTTAAATTACAAAAGGATTGGGGAAAAAAACTAAAAAAATCCCCCAAAACCTTAACCTTTTCTGAGTAGGTTTTCACATGAACAATCTATTGCCTTTCCATGAAAATCTACTGGCATTTATTCTAATACTGACTTTTCTTCCTTTGAAGAGTTTAGCTGACTTCTCCACCAAATGTGCCCGGAAGATATACCCCTGGCTGCCCAAAGCATATAGCAGGATATATACAGGGTTCTTTCCCTAGCGGGATTGGGGGAGGGGGTGGTATAAGGATCCAAAGGTAGGAAATGTCCTTTGCATTTTTTCATTTTTAAAACTGTGTATTTTGAATTTTTATTAATTTTTAAAACTACCATTCAATTTATGATGGTTTAGCATGAGTATAATTTGAGTGTTCACCTCATACAACATGTCAACTTAAGCAAATACAACATGAGAATACCACCATTTCACCCAGAAAAAAAAATCACTGATAAACCTTTGCTTTATATGCCTCTTTTTAAATGCCTCTGTCTCCACGTTCTGGTCTTTTACTCATATTCTAGCAGGAGACAATTATACAAAGTCATTTAGGTCTGTTCAGTTTCACTGCACTAGGTTTCTGAAGAAACCTCTATAGTCTCCAGAGTCCAAGAAGGGCTCTAGCATGAAACAAGGAGGCAGCGCTTCATACGACAACAATGCCAGGGGCTGACGTGCATGGACTGAATTCTTGCTTGTGTGCTCAGCAAGTCACCTTCATCACAGCACTGAATCCTCGCAAGCCTGCGTATTCAGATGTCATTATTATTTCTTACCATTTTACAGCTGAGCAGCCCGGTGCCTACAGAGGTTTGATAAGGTGCCTCAGGCAACAGAAACCTGATTTGCATACAGGTGACCTGAGACTTCCTGCTCTTTACCCCTCACTGCTAAACTGTCCAGTCAAGCCATATACACACTTACTTTTTTTAAAAAATAAATTTATTTATTTATTCATTTATTTTTGGCTGCGTTGGGTCTTCGTTGCTGCGTGCGGGCTTTCTCTAGTTGCGGCGAGTGGGGGGTCTACTCTTTGTTGCAGTGTGTGGGCTTCTCATTGCGGTGGCTTCTCTTGTTGCAGAGCACAGGCTCTAGGCACGCGGGCTTCAGTAGTTGTGGCTCGCGGGCTCTAGAGCGCAGGCTCAGTAATTGTGACGCACGGGCTTAGTCGCTCCACGGCATGTGGGATCTTCCCGGACCAGGACTCGAACCCGTGTCCCCTGCGTTGGCAGGTGGATTCTTAAGCACTGCGCCACCAGGGAAGCCCCTACACACTTACATTTTTTAACGGAGTTTTATAATTGACTCTTGGTGTGTTCTCATCAAGGCTGCCGTTTTGCTGAATCCTACTTTTAATACAAGATTGCGTCCACGTTATGTTCTTCGAATAGTCTTTCCATCAGATCAAGGTAGAGAAGGTCCTCGCTGAAACCAACAGGATCATGCTCAACAACAGCTCTATTCTGCTTAACATCTTAGGATGCTGATGTATTGGTGTTTGAAAGGAAATGTGTCAGCTTCTATGGAAAATGACTTGCCTAATGTCTTTTTTTTTTTTAACATCTTTATTGGAGTATAATTGCTTTATAGTGTTGTGTTAGTTTCTGCTGTATAACAAAATGAATCAGCTATACATATACATATATCCCCATATCTCCTCCCTCTTGCGTCTCCCTCCCACCCTCCTTATCCCATCCCTCTAGGTGGTCGCAAAGCACCGAGCTGATCTCCCTGTGCCATGAGTTGCCTAATTTCTTAATGAAGGAGGTTGGATTCTCTAATTTTCAAGGTTCCTTCCAGATGCTGGACAGTTTTATGAATATCCAGGTGTCAAAATAAGAAAAATGCTGTCGGACCTTCTGACAGTAGTGAATGGTTGGCTGGCTTGGCCAGCGCAAGGAAAGCCATTCTCCTGCAAGCCAAATCTGATCCAGACAGTCACTAGAAAACACTAAAAAGCCTATACCTCGTGCCTGAACCTCAGCCATCTTTAGCAAACAGAACTGGGCCATATCCACAAAATCAATTTTAAAATGGAAAACAAGCCGAGATTTGTAAGTGATCTGCCTTGTAAACAGGTCAGTCTGTACTGGACTTGCTGATTCAAAGTTGAACTGGAAGCCGTACCATCTACAGTTACTGTTTCTTAAAGTAGCAGTGCGGGCAGCTGCTGGCAAAGCTGCAGCCCCGGCAGCAGGCAGCCGGCAACCCTCTCTTCCCTTTTCCTCTAACAGAAAGTTGCGGCAACTGGAAGGGAAGTGTGTGTAGTGGATTTCAGTGAAAGAAACTTTTTTTTTTTTTTTTTTTTACTGGTATCATACATACAGTACATTCTCACATCTTTAAAAAAATCTTTTGACTTCCTTCATGTTACAAACCCAAACCTCTCAACAGAACCCTAACCAAACCCTCTCTCTGCAGACCAAGGGCCCTCATCTAGGTAGAGGTGATGGGGCCTCTGAGGAGAAGACACCTGGCAATATCCAGAGACATTTCCGGTTATCACCACTGGAGGGGTGCCCCTGGCATCGAGTGGGCAAAGCCAGGGCTGGACAGGACAGCACCCGCAACACAGGGTGATCAGGTCCAAAATGGCAAGAGTCCACGCTGAGAAACCCTGCCGTGTACGTGCAACAAACAGCCTAAGAAGACCTATAATTTATTTAACCACCAAAGATTCATGGCACACCTCTTTTAGCTGACGAGGACACAGCAGTGCTCATTCGAGATGAAGCCCTTGTCCTCATGAAGTGTATGCTCTAGAACTGGCACCCCTGCCTCTCTCTCTGAATTTCCCAGATTGCTAAAGGCAAAGAAACAATGTTTAGGTTCCTCTTTGTTGGCCTGGGAGGCAGGAAGTGTGAGAAAAAGTTGAGGGAGGAATATACCAGTAATATAACGTTGAATGTGGACAATCGCAGAACCAAGGAATCAGGACCTACTTTCACATTCTTTGAATACTATGTCACCCTCTCACAGTATACAGCTGGAGCTGAGAACACAGCAATGGAACAAGAAATGCCTCCTGGATGGATCAGGTTAAGGAGTTTGAATTGTTCCACTAGGAGTTTCCCCTTTAATTTAATGACAGTAATATAATAATGGCTTCCTTTTACTGAGCACGTACTATATGAGAGGGGTTTGCATATAGATCTCCAATCCTTACAGCAAGCTTGCCAGGTTGGTATCATTATCTCCATTTACAGACTAGGAAACAAACTCAGTGAGCCTGTTTTTGAGGAGCAGATCCGGGTCCTTTTCCTGGTCTCTCTGGCTCTGAGGCCCACGATCTTCCTCTTGGAGGAGGACGCTTCTCAGTAAAACACCAAGCAGTCACTGTCAGCATGGGTGGTCACAGACAGCGCATCTTCCGCCAAATCCCCCTCTCAGCCCTTCTTACGTTATCTCCTCCATCCTTGGGCCCACCCACTGCCCTTGCCACTCACTCCCTCCTCCACCACTACCCATTTAGCCACACTGCTGGGGGGCAGGGGCTGGGGGGGGCGGGAAAGAAGAGACGCAGGACAGGGTTAGACGCCACCAGAACCCCTGGCAATAACGATACCCCAAAACGTGATACAAGGAACACAATTCGGGAAGAACGCATTTACAGGTCATCATTTTCGGAGGCTGGACATGAGAGGAAGATAATTTACCAAACAAAAGCCAAGCTGGGCTGTGGCAGGAAGGCAGGAAAGCAGAGGGCTTAGGAGGATGGTCTTTGAAATCGACAGAACTGAGCTCCAGCTCTGCCAGCCAGCCGCTGTGTGACAAAAGCCTGACTCTCCTGACCCTCGCTTCCCCTTTCTGAGAATGGTCTCTGCCCCTACTTAGACTGCTACTTAGACTGCAAGAGCTAAGGCGCATGAAGTATTCACACAGCAACTGGCATCTAACAAGCAACAGTTGCTGTCGTCACCAGCAGCAGCAGCAAGAGCGGAAGAGGAACAGAGGGGGAACCCATCACAACTAAGAGACACCGAGCACATTTTCTAATCTGTGGGACCGAGGGCAAAAATCCCAAGAAGTCTGTGAGAGTGACACAGAGCTGAGAAACTGCTGGGTCCATCCTCAGGAAAGAAAGCCCATCCGGTGCCAGTCTCTCTGGGCTTAAGGCCACAGCTTCGAGGAGCTGCTTCCACTTGGACCTGGCGAATCCAGAAGCTGTTATGGTTAAGGCAGGAGTGGGAAGGGATCCTCCTAGGTCTGCCAAGTAGACGATTAGTGTAAGATGTCAGGGGAACTCTTAATGTTACAAAATCCCCAAGTCCAGCTTTATATTGCCCTTGTGTGTCTTCAACTTAATCACGGAATTAGAGCAAATGCATCTTAAGATTCTCTATGTAAAACTGGTTAAAATCACTTTTCATTTGGGGAATTAGGAGAAGGCAGGAAGTTCAATAAGTTGGACCAACTATTCAACTTAAATGGTTTCCAGGCACATAACCAGCATTTACATGCAATAATTCAATGTGTTATTTACAAATCATCTTTATCAATTCATTAAAGCAGGTTCCTGAGAATCTTCACAAGACAGAACTCATTTAGCTCAATTTGAGTCTGAGATGCTTCAAAGCATTTTTATACTCCCTCTTATTCAAGAGATGTTTACTGTGCTCCCAGTAGGTGAAAAGATCACACATTGTGTGCTACATGCATGCATTATTAATTAAACACCATGAGGTAAATAACGGTTGCAACCCCACTCTGCAGATAAGCAAACTAAGTCCGAGGGTGGCGACTTGCCCAAAGGCTCACAGTTGGCTAATAGGAGAGTTGGTACTTGAACCAAGGGTCCCTGGCAACCTGGCTCTTTGTCAGGAGCCTAAACTAATCACTTCCAGCATGACCCCCTACTCTGCTTGGTGCTGCAAACACAACGCTGCACCAAATACATCCTCAACTCTCCTGCACCTTGCAACCCTCAACCCTGACTTTCCAGCAGTCCAAATGTGCCTTCTCCATTAAACCCCACCTGGTTGCTGCAGGCTAAGCTCAGGAATAAAATTCATGGGGACAGATGCCTTTGTCAGTACCTCAGAAATTATCTTAACCATTCCTTGGCTAGCTCTCAGCAGACCACAGTACCACTTACCAGGGACCTGGATTTCTGGAGATGCTTCCTACAAAGGAAAGAAGCTGAAAACGTTTCCCCAAACCCTGCCCACATCCCTGCCACTTATATAGTCCATCAACCAGCAGCATTACCTGGGAGCTTGTTAAAGCTGCAGAGTCTCCAGGCCGCACCTGACACCTGCTGAATCCCAGGTGATCTGTCTATACATTAAAGTTTGAGGTTTGTTGACTTATATCATGTAAAGCAAATCACCATAAATGGGAAATAAAAGCTAATGGAATACAGACAGCATCATCGGAAAAATGTAAAAAAAAAAATCATCTTTTTTCACAGATGCATTTTCTTCATCACCCAAAGAGATGATTAAGACGGGGTTATCATTAAATGTGAAGGACAATCCTATAAAGGCACTTAAATATGGGTTTTAGGTGGGGCTCTCTTCTTTTTCTCTGCCAATTTTAAAGCAGGGAGTCCTTGGCTTAATTATCTCCTGTGACACTGGCCCCTAGTTTCCTTATTTGAGAAATTCAGTGGCAGGTCCAGATGACCTCTCGAGTCCTGCCCAGCTCCCATATTCGAGGATATGAAATACGGGAGAACTGTGTCCCATTCACTGTTCATACGCACAGGGAAGCAGTGCTCAGTTGGGGTGAGGGATGCCAGTGCTTGGGGTCACACAGTCCTTACCCCAAATCCCGCTTCTGTTCTACGTTAGCTGTGTGACCTCAGGCAAGTTACTTGTCCGCGCCTCAGCTGTCTCATGTGTAAAATGTTGCTGGTACAGCCTACTTCAGTATTGTGAGGATTCTGTGGATAATTATGTACAGCTCCAGTCTAGTGACCAGTGCACTGAAGTAAACAGCTGTGAACATTAATAGGTTAAAGTGAAAAAAAAAAATGTTTACAATTTTACATATGTTACAGGATAGCCAAGTTATGGATAGACATGCCCAGGGCACATGCACACAATAAACGTTTGGTGAAAAAACGAATGATGACTTCACCTTATATGAGAGATCAGTTCATTTCAGCCAAGAGAATAACCTAAACGGGGAAAATTTCAAAGCCAGGGATATGTCTCCTAAAAGCCCGTCGTCTTGTTGAATTTACTAACATCAGGCTCAGCTGCCAGAGAGAAAATCTGCACAAGCCCAGATACTTGATGAAGGGGATCCCTTGTATATCATTCACTCCATTAAAGATGATTTCATTTTAATCACTTTTAAATAGATCTGTGGCTTGTGGCTACACCAGCTTCCTGTTTGAGAAAGAGTCACCTGCAAAAATGGGCCAGGGCCTATTAATAACATTTAATAGTGCATCTATTGAAACTATCTATATAATCTAAATGCTTTATTTTTGCAGGTTTATTTGATTTTGATTTTTTCCCCTTCTCTTGTCTATTGTCACTCCTGGCCTATGAGCTCCTTGCTGGTAGCAACTGGGACTCTTTTCATCTCCATATCTAATTAATCCTTTAGTACACGGAGGCTGGGTGAAAGAGAAGTGTAACAGTGTTACAGAGCTGACAACGGAACTAAGAAGGGCCAGGTCACTGAAGTCCTGCCAGCTGTCTTAGGTTTGGAAATAAGGAAATGGCATCTGTAATCCTGAAAACAGGAAAATATATTTTCGAGAAGCTAGTACCAGGTAAGGACTAGTAAGCTTTCTGAGTGAGGACGTTTAGGGCCTTCAGGCCTGTCTGTAGGAAGCAGCTACTGACCCACAGTTGGACAGGCTGGGATCCCCTAGGTCAGGGCCTTTCCCTGCCTGAAGTACCCAGGACCCCTTTGCCTCTTACAGAAAATAAAATCCTGGTCATTAAGAGAGCTTGTGGGTTCAGAAAGGCAAGAATGGGGAAAAAGGACAGGAAAAGTCGACACCCCAGCCACTTTCTCCCTGTCACCTACGGCCTTCCATGCAGCCCCCTGCCCTCACCTACACCCAGTAGGCCACTCTGGGATGAACAAGGATGATTTGCGGATCCTCTTTGTCAAGCCTGGTCCCACCCCGCCTCCATAAGACGTGTTCTTATGCAGACACCACTGGAACACACTTGAACGTACTCTACCCTGGAAGGCGGGTCCCTCTAGAGTTCAGTACCTGGCTGAACTGATGCCACTGAAGCAGATGGTGTGTAACCTCCTGGGAGGCCCAGGCCCATGTTGTCATCTTCGCATTCTCAGCACCTACAACAGTGACTGGCGACTAATATGTTCGTTAATCTCACCAACAAACAGAGCAGTAACTGTGAAGTTTTGGCACCTGAGGCATTTGTTACAGATGCACATTCTACCCCAGAGGTCTGATGGAGCAGGTCTGGGGCAGGGTTGGGAGGCTGTATCTTTTAACACTGTGGGTGGAGCTAAATCCTGATGGGGTGGGGTTGGTGGGCGATGTAGTGAGGGCCCACCTTTGCGATTCAAACCACAAGAACACAAACACTCACTAGGTACCTACTATGCACACTCTAAGGCACACTTCCGGGAGCAGACACGAGGCAGTTATGTGTCTCATGGTCAAGAGGGAGGGACGGAGGAGGAAGTAATGATCCTTAATACAAATATAGGCTATAAACATGCGGTAGGACCACAAAGGAGGTGGGCTTAATCATGCCTGGGCCAAGTCCTTTTAAGGACAATTATAGAGGTGGCAACTCAGGAAGGCCTCGAAGGATGTGTGGTAGACAAAGGGGAGGAGGGCAACCCAAGCAGAAGGAACTTCACAAGACAAATCTCAGAGGCTGGCAAGTCCATGGTTTATCCAGCAGAAGGGCCAGGCGTTTGCTGTTGTTACCAGAGAGAATGGGCAGACTGAGCAGTATAATGGAGTTGGGGAGACACAGGTGATGAAGCTGAAAAGGAGGTGGGTTTCACATTAAAAACAGCAATACAGAAGTTTGTACCACAAAAGTCAATCAGACCTGCTGGTAAAGGTAGGGGTGCAGACCCACAATTGCACCTGGCTGGAGCACACAACCCCACAACAGAGGCACCCTAAGGTGGTGAGAGACACAAAGTCAAAATCCACTGCCGTGCCAGAGGAGAGGGGCAGGGGAGTTTTGGAACGACGAGACCAGGCGTAGTTTAGAAGGCTAACCTGTGAGCCCAGGTCGGGGAGGCTTGGGGAGGGACAAGCTTGGGAGCAGGAGGCTATAGCGTGTGACTGGGGCTGGAGGGGCCCAGGATGTGCAGAGGGAGGGACACGGAGAAGACGGGACGGCTTAGCCTTGCAGCAACGTCAAGTACAGAACTGGACGGGGAAGGGTATGTGAGAGAGAAGGGGATTCCAGGTAGGACGGTGGTGGTGTTGACCATAACAGGGTAGGTCGTGTGTGTCCAGAACACAGGAGAGAGGTCAGGGCTAGGATGCAGATTTGCAACTGATAATTAGAGTAAAATCAGCCGCCACAGGAGAAGGGAAAGTCACTGTGGGTAGAATTCAACAGCCCCCTAAATATTCAGTGTGGGCTGAGCTGTCCGAGGCTCTGATCTAGGAGCTGAGGACAGAGTGGTGGGGAAAAGAACCCTGGGAAGTGTCCATTCTGGTGAAGAGCAGACACACAAACAGTGTTAACCCTACAGAGACAATAAAGTAGGAGCAGGGCCTCGGGGAGCGTGTCAGGAGATGCGGGTCATTTTGTACCAGTGGTCAGGGAAGGCCTTGCTGAGAAGATGACATTCGAGCAGAGACTGGAAGTAAGGGAAGCGCAGACCTAGCAGATGATCGAGGGAAGAGCATCCCAGGAGGAAGGACCCCCCCAGTGGCAAAGGCCCATGCTTAGGATGATGGAGAAACAGCAAGGGGTCCAGCAAGCTAGAAGGGCACGTGCAGTAGGGAGAGTGACAGAGAGACAGCAGGAGAAAGGTGTACCAGGCGGGGCCAGGAAATGCTGCAGAGTCTCAAGGGCCATGATAAGCACTCTGGCTTTTGCTCGGAGAGGACCCGGGAGCAGAGAAGTGACACGTTTTAACTGTGGTATTTAAAGGGACCGCTTTGGCTGCTGTGATGGGAATGAACTGTATGGGGCAAGAGCAGAAGCAGGGAGAGCAGTTAGGATGCTCTTGCCTTCATCCAGGTCACAGATGTGGTGTGGTCCAGGGTCTGGGATGTGGGTGGTGAGAATACATTGGATTCTAGATGCATTTGAGGGTAGAATCAATAGCATTTGTTGTTAACGGATGTAGCAGGAGGAAGAAGGGTGGGGAAGGGGATGGAAAAGGGGGGGAGGTAAGGAGGAAGAGCAGGAGAATCACAGATGACTCCAAGATTTGGAGGGGGGCGACGAACAACTGGAAGGATGGAGTTGCTGTTAACTGCTCTGGTCTGAGATGACACAGACGAAGGAGACAAGATGGGGAGGACAGCCGAGGAAGCGGTTTGGCACGTGTTGAGTAAGGATGTGTATTAGACATCCACATGGAGACGGAGAGGAGGAGTTGGATGCATGAGTGTAAGGTTTTGGGAATCACCAGTGCACAGATGGAGCTGAAAGCCTTGTGACTGGATGAGATCACTGGTGTGGATGGGAACAAGAGAAGAGGCCTGAGCACTGAGCCCATGTATAAAACTTAGAGGAGAGGGGGGTCACCATGCGATGAAAACAAAGCAGTCAGAGGCACACAACCAAGAGTGGCCTCCAAGAATCAAGACAGGTCCGAGTTTTACATACTCAGAAAAGGGGAGGAAAACTCTTTATCCTATACCCCCAGCCAAAATTATCCCCCAAATGTTTGAATCCTTAGCCATAAAGTCTAATTAAAAAACAAAAAAACACGGGCTTCCCTGGTGGCGCAGTGGTTGAGAATCTGCCTGCCAATGCAGGGGACACGGGTTCGAGCCCTGATCCGGGAAGATCCCACATGCCGCAGAGCAACTAGGCCCGTGAGCCACAACTACTGAGCCTGCGCGTCTGGAGCCTGTGCTCCGCAACAAGAGAGGCCGCGACAGTGAGAGGCCCGCGCACCGCGATGAAGAGTGGCCCCAGCTCGCCGCAACTAGAGAAAGCCTTCGCACAGAAACGAAGACCCAACACAGCCAAAAATAAATAAATAAATAAATTTATTTATTTTAAAAAACAAAACAAAACAAATAAAAGACTTACTGGAGTTTACTACTGAAACTGCAAATAACTCTACTGGGGGGACTCTCAAATTCATCCATGACGGGAATAAATTAGGATGCTGGTTTCCTAACACTAAATTCAGACAAGTTGCTCTGGGGAACCACTGACGGGCGAATGGGTGGTAATTAGGGAGCACTGAATAATAATTTTAGTGGTTAGCATTTACTGTACACGTAGTCTATGCTAGGACACTCGTTGGTGTTTTACATTCATAGCACTCATGTAGCCCTCAGAATATCCTATGATTATTTATCCCCATTTCACAAACCATGCAAGTGAGGCCTAGTGAGGCTAGATCATTTGTTCATCGTCACAGAGAGTAGGCTGGAAGGTAGGACAGGCCAAGAGGCAGGTGCCAAAGACTTTCAAGTAGCAGGAGACCTTTGGATGGTGTGGTTCTCGAGACTGATGTCATCGGCGGCAGACATCAGCTACCTGAGGTGAAGGCTGCCCTTGGAGGGCTCTCCTGAGAGCCTTACCACCCTCGCTACAATCTTGTTTGTCTGGGGGGAAAAAAGATACAAGGGAACCTCTAGAAGACAATGTGTTCACAACCCTGAGGGAAAGAGGGGCACCCTGCATCTCCAGGGAAGTGGAGCAAGTTCAATAGTAGCGATGAGATGACTGATCAGGCAAAATGAATTCGTATGTGCAATGCTGGAACTAAGTATCATTTCTAAATTAATACAGCCACTTCTGTTGAAGATTTGGACGTGGTGGCAGTAACATGTTTCATTTGATTACTGGCTTTCAGAGGACAAAAATGTGCAAACACACAGTAGAAAAGCTACAGTCTGTCTTCGTTGGAGTTACCATGGTCTTAACTTAAAAGATATTAGATATTCTTTAAAAGTTGTGTTAAGCTACAAAGATATATTTACAACACAGGGAATAGAGTCAATATTTTATAGTAACTATAAATGGAGTATAACCTTTAAAAATTATGAATCACTATATTGTACACTGTGTAACTTACATAATATTGTATATCAACTATGCTTCCAAAAAAAAAAAAGATACCAGATATTCTTTAAAAGTTGTGTTGCTATATAGTATTAGTATCTTAGGCCATTCTTAAAAATGTTGTGCCTGTAAGGAGACTAATCTTTGACCTGTTTATAAACACACTCCCTTGATACTGTTTCCAGCAGCCCACCCGAAGCCAATGGTCCAGAGGTCCAGATTTAACGCCTTGAAAACAGATACCAGGTAACAGCAATTACAACACACCTTTGAAAACAAAGACACACATGATTTCATTCTGCTACAATGTGCCAAAACCATTCTTGTTTTGACAGTAAAACGCTCTCTCAGCATCTCATAACGAAAGTGAAAATATTAGAAAAAAAAAAAAAAAAAACGAGACTCACTGTATCTTCCCCACCCCCCAACTTCTCTGTGTCCCCGGAAAAGACAATGACTCCAAGTGTCAATTCTTGTAGATGGGTGCTAATTCCAACAGGAAGAAAGGAATGAGCTTGTCTCCCTAAGAAAAGATGAATATCACTTTTTAAAAATCTTACAGGTATTTTACGCAAGGCTTTTAAAAACCAGACTGGCGTCTACTGAGTAAATTTCACAGAAAACTGACACATCCATGCCTCCCTAACACTTAACCATAGAGATACAGTGTCATCAAAACTTCCATAAGCTCTTGGGACAACCTTGAAGTGTCATCCTTGGGCACCGGCTGGGTGACAGATACTACGAAGGGACTTTGCAATTCATCCATTTATTCATTTGTCAAAAATTTCTTGCGCTCCTACTAGGTGCCAGGCACAAAGTTCCTGCTCACTGGCCCGTGACAGAGGGGGTAATGTTGAGGGATTGAGACAGAAGGAAAAATAAACAGTTTTCTACACAACTCAACTCGGTAGCATTATAAACTTTATGAAGAAAAACAGGGAGGACATGAGTGATGGGAGGGAGGAGGGGTGCTAATTTAGACGCGGCAGTCCTGTAGGCATTTCTGAGAAGGTACCTGAGCTGTCCCCTGAGAAAGCTATAATTGTGCCCACTTGACCAACAAGGTGAGGCAAGGCTCACCACTGAATCCCCAGCGCCTAGCAGGCGTGTGGGTCCACAGTAAGTGCTCAAGAAATAGCTGCCCGGTGGATGAGAAAGAATTCAAAGGCAGCATCGGTGGGCGGGGGTAGGCGCCCGCTGTGCCATAGTAATACCACCTCCAAACACTTCCCAGGGGACTGGTCGACTTTCCCGAGCGCTGTCACAGCGAGGGTCGTGTCCCGAGTTCCCCCAGAGCCCCGTGGGGGGGGGGGGTGACCAGGACAGCATCACTCGCCCCACTTTACAGCGAGGACCGATCACCCCCGCCAGGCCCGGCATCTCCCACTGCCCAGCCAGGATACCCGCCCGCCGGCGTTTCTTCTTCGGAAGGAAAGAAAGGGGAAAAGTGCTGCCGAAACTTTGGGGACTGCGTGTTTTCTCTCCCGGCCGTGAGGCGAGGCCGCCCGACAGCCGCTCGCGCCGGCCCGAAACCCTCGGCTTCCGAGCTGGCTCTGCGCGAGCTCGCGCGGCGGGGCCGGCGCCCGGGGCCCGGGGCTGGGGGCCGGGCCGCCCGAGCGCACCCGGCCCGGGGCGGGGGAGGCGGACCCCGAGACAAAGAGGCGGCGCAGGCCCGGCGGGCGCACGGCGGCGGTGGCGGCGGCGAGCCCCGCGCTCCCCTCACCTGTCGAGCCAGAAGGTCCAGGGCGAGTGCAGCGGGACCCCGCCCGGCTCGGGCCGCAGCTCCGAGAGCTGCTGCAGGCCCAGCGGCGGCGCGGTGGTGGCGGCGGCGGCGGCGGCGGCGCGGGGCCCCGGCGGTGCCCGGGCCCCGGCGGGGGGCGCGGCGGCCGGGGGCAACGCCATTTTCTCCGCCCCGCCTGCGAGGCCGGCGGACGCGCGGGGCGAGCAGCGGCTGAGTCACCCAGGCCCCCGCCCGCCCCGCCGCGGCCGCCCCGCGCGCGCCCCGCCCCGGCCCGGCCCTTCGCCCGCCCGGCCTGGGAGCCGCGCCGCCGGGCCGCCCGGGCCCGGCCCGCCTGGGGCAGCCGAACAAAAGCACGGCCCACGCGAGTGGGGGACCGATTCGGCGCAGGCACCGACCCAGCGTGCGGGGACTGACGGACTCGCGGGTCAGGGGGAGGGCAGAGCAGCGGCGGGGACGGATTCCAGGCTACAGGGGTGGGGGGAACAGAGGAAGGGTCAAGCGGTGGGTTCTGCAGCCAGACAGGAGGTGAGCAAGATGTATGGGTGGCTACAGAAAGATGGAGGGATGGATGGATGGATGGTCCAGTGGATGGAGTCTCAGACCCACATGGTGGGAGGGGAGGAGGGGTGGATAGACATACCAGCAGTCTGATGGATGGGTGGGAAAGCTGGCAGATGGTTGGAGGAGGGGTGGAGGGATGGAAGGGCAGATGGAAGCACAGTTGGATGTGAGAGACAGATGCCCAGGGAACCGCTGGCCAAATGAATAGAGACTGCAGTGCCCAAGAGTGCAGAAAGAAAGGGTCAGACAGACAACCAGGACCACTGACCGGGGGATGAAGTTGTTACAGGTCAGTTTTGCATGTTTCCTAACTCAGCTGATTTGAAGGAGCCACCAGGTGCCCAGAGTATGACCACCTTTAAATGAGGGTGCTCAAAATCAGCCCAAGGTCTCCACACTTGCCCCAAAGCACCCACAAGGAAGGAGGAGGAAACTGGGCATCAGGACCCCAGCCCTCCGCTTTCTGCACCTTTGAATACAGAGGAAGCCCCTAGGGCCATTAAGATTCCTGAGCCTCCTAGCACCGCCCCTTGGCAAGTGTCCATCATTCTCTCTTTCAAAAGAAAAGGAGACGCATGAGGGCATGTGAACACACATGTCATAACTGGCATGGACATGGACACCCTCCTTAAACTTGAATTTCTGGATAGTGCCTCTCTGGTCTTTGCCAGCTGTGGATGTAGAGTTCTGTCTCCTCAAAGATTTTCTCCGTGGCCTAGCATACATTCCGCTCTTAGCCTGAGCATCTCTGGGATGGACTAGAAGAGGAGCTACAAAACTAGATGGGTTTGGGGGTTTCACAGGCATGGTAAACACCTGTTATGAATCCCAGGGTAGGTGCCTTCCCTAAAAGGTATTCAAGTTCAGATAAAATGACCACAATGAAAACACAACCGCTGCTTTGCTATCCCTGCTTCGAACATAATTTTTATACAACGTATGATGCTGGAAGCAGTGACATATTTAAAAGCCCTTCCACCTCTGAGGTACAAGGGGCGCTTTCGGTTAGATGCATTTTGGGGGTTGGTTAATTTCTCCTTTTATTTTTTCCAGAAAATGCATATATGGCAGTGTTCAAGCTATTCTGAGCACTTTATCCTTATTAACTCATTTAATCCTCACAAAATCCAATGAGGAAGATACTATTATTAGCACATTTAATAGATGAGAAGTGGAGAAGTTAAATTAACCCCAAGGTCACCCAGTTAGTGAGAGAGCCAGGATCTGAACATACGTATTCAGGCTCCAGAGTCTAGGCTTCTAACTGCCAGTCTCTACTGCCTCTCTAACTGGAAAACTAACAGGTCCACGTAGTAAAAATAAGAAAATGAATAGTAAGTCTCCTTCCCTCCCAAGGCTATCAATCTTCTTGCCCAGAGGAAACCACTGTTAACAGTTTCCTTCCAGAAAAGTGCAAGTGTGCCTGTAAAGGCATATATCTACATATATAAATTGTATACCTACCTATATCTTTTATAAGGAAATAGAAGCATTTTATACCATTGCTGCACCTCCTTATCTTAATTGACATTATATATTTGAAGACTTTCATATCAAAACATATAAATCTACTTCATTTTAAGGACTGCAAAGTAATCCATTCTAAAGAAGTAATGTAATTTAATTCAATAGCCCCCAAGATTTATTTGGTTTGCAGTCATTTTCTTTGATAAATAATGCTACCATAAGCATTTTTATATTTAATGTCTTTCCTCATCTGCACAAGTTTATTTCAGAATAAGTTTGGAGAAGAAGAATTTTTGCCTGTGTCTAAAATTGCTAAATTACATTGCTAAATTACCATGCAAATGGTTACATACATTTATATATAATTGATTTATAAATAATGGCTGATTCTGAAATTTTATATTTACTTAGTGACATCTTTAATCTTTATATAAAATTCTAAGGCATTGGTAGAAAGGGAGTTTTTGCTTTCTGTTGATTAGAACTAGTCAAACTGTCAAGTTTAGCTTCTTCCTTATGTTCTGTGACAATACTCTCAGCAAGAAAGGGATATTTTAAAAGTTTTATCTGCAGTTTCTAAAAGAGAGTATGCACCACATGATAAATTACTTTCAGCATTTAGAACTAGGAACAGTCTGGCAATTTGTCTTTATTGAATATCAATTATGTACCTCCCTCTCTTTTTGCTTTGGCTTCCAGGATGCTCGAAATTACATCTGCTGTTCAATCACAACATCAATATTAACCAATGAAGAAGCATCACTATTTTTATGTTAATATATTCCTATTTTTATGTTAATGATCCAATTGCACGTGTGCATCTTATACCGTGAACCCCTCAAATCTATTTTGGAAGCAGGTGATATACAAACAATATAAAATTTAAATCACCTTAAGATTAATAAAAGAAGTCAGGCAACATGACTAAGGTGAGAAGCAAGGAGGGAACAATGGGCATTACTTTCGTTCCCTTCCCGTTTGAAACGTGTAAGAGACTTCACTCTTGTTATCACTCTTCAGAATCATCCTTAGACGATAATAAATGAGGAAAATTCCCCTCATCTTTCCCACTTTGCAACTGGGCAGCAGGAATTCCAATAATTTCAGGGTAGAAAGGGAACTTGGAGATTACCTACGCACACCCATCATATTACAAATGGAGAAACTGAGGCCCAGAGAGGTGAGGTGACTTACCCGAGGCCACAGCTCTAGGAAATAACACAGGCAGGACTAGAACGTGGGTAGCTTGAGATCCAGGCCAATGTGCTCTCCCACTGCATAACACGCAACTCAGACAGCTTGGGGCGGCAGGAGGGAGGAAGAGAAGGTGACCCCACAGCCCCTAGCAATGAAAGCAACAAAAAAGACTTGAGGCACTCATAAATAATTAAGCAATTAGCTGCAGCAGCTACTCCCCTCCCTTCCAGCATCCAGTCACCAAGGCAACTTGGGCAGCGTGCCTGCTGGTTGCCTAGTAACCACACTGTTACTCCCCTGACATGCTCCCTAGGCATCAAAAAGGATTTGAGAGCCAGGAAGAACCTTAGACAGGGACCACTACTCCAACACCTTCATTTTCCAAAGGGGTAAATGGAGGCCCAGAGAAGCCGAGTAACCTGCCCAAGGTCACACAGCTACTCAGAGGCACAGCCAGTCTCCATTTCTAGTTGCTTTCCATTGCACTACGGCTGCCTCAGGGACACTGCAGATGGAGGAGAGGAGATCTCTCCACAGTTCCTAGAAGAACAAGAAAGTTAAGATGGAGAGAGCAAGCAAGAAAGAGACAGAGACCTTCAGCTTTCATATGCAATTAACAGGAGCTGGTAATCCCATCGGCCCGACTTTCATCATCACCATGGCAACATGGGTGAGGTGGGTACTGGTTGCCTAGTAACAAGTGGTCCTCTGTCTTCCACTCACATCCGGCTCCCTGGGAGTCACAGGAACAGTAGAATGTTGGAGCTGGAAGGGAAGGCAGGGATCCGAACTCAGTCTCCTCCTTTGACTGAGGTTCGGGGCCACTGTACAAGGTGACACAGCCACAGAGCTAGCTAGTGACAGGGACTCGTTGGTCAGCCAGTCTTTCCTGAATTCACTCCATTTATTGCTGTCACAGCACTGTGGAAAGGGAAGCTTCACTCAGTAAAGACAAAACGTGGCAGGGGAATGGCACGTGGTCCCCAGGAGGTATTTCTACCGCTTGTCTAAACGGTGGCAATTCTGCACACGAGGCCTGGCACACAAGGGGCACTCCACACAGTATGAAACACAGGGTCTCTAAAGTCAGAACACCTGAGTCAAAAGCCACTTCTCCCCAAACCTGGAAAGCTTCTTATCCCTCTGCACCTCTGTCTCCACATCTAAGAAATGGGCATCCTGGGGGCTTCCCTGGTGGCGCAGTGGTTGAGAATCTGCCTGCTAATGCAGGGCACACGGGTTCGAGCCCTGGTCTGGGAAGATCCCACATGCCGCGGAGCGGCTGGGCCCGTGAGCCACAACTACTGAGCCTGCGCGTCTGGAGCCTGTGCTCCGCAACAAGAGGGGCCGCGATAGTGAGAGGCCCGCGCACAGCAATGAGGAGTGGCCACCACTTGCCGCAACTAGAGAAAGCCCTCGCACAGAAACGAAGACCCAACACAGACAAAAATAAATATGAATAAAAATAAAAAATTTAAAAAAAAGAAATGGGCATCCTGATAGTCCCTCCCTCTCGAGATGTCATTAGGATTAAATGAGAAAACGTACACATCAAGTGCCTGGTATACAGTAAAGATATAGTAAATGTTAAGTAGTCATTTATTGCACTTTCAGTAAATATTTGTTGCATGTCTGCTATGTAAATGCCACTGTTCTAGGCTCTTGAGATTCATTAGCGAGCAATACAGACAAAAGAAATCCCTATTTCAGGAAGCACACTTTCCAGTGGAATGAATATTTGATACACACACACACACACACACACACACACAATACATATATCTATTTAAGTGTTTGTTGAATGGGTGGAGAAACTCATTGGCAATATGCTATGTTTATGTTACTGGGCTCCTTCTCTAAGACTGAGAAGTTTCCTGTTTACAGGGCGTGATGCTATAAATATGCAGGCCTGTCTTGTATGTGGAAACTCCCGTCGTTTTCCTTTCTTTTAAAAGCTCGGAGGAAAAAGGAAGGCAGTGGCCACTAGATGGCAGACCTGTCTCCCCAGATACTGGGCCTGGAGGCACGGGCCAGGGGCACAGACCCTGACGGACACTTCCAGCAAAGGCAAGGGCTGCAGTTGGTCCGTCCCAGGGCAAGGCTAGGAGGGGTGGGGGAGACTAGAAACGCCTCTGGGACACGGGGGGTGTAAGGGGAGACTGTAGTGTGGTGTAAGAGTGATTGCTTTAGTGAGACTAAATCCTGCCTTAACCAAGACCTTGCCCCAGGTAAGCTGTGTGACCCGGGGAAGTTTTATTCACCTTGCTGAGCTCCAGATTTCTCCTGTGGAACAAAAATAACAAGAGCTCCCTCTTGTTGCTGCTTTGAGGCATGCAATGAGAAAACATGTCTAAGGCACCTTGCAAGCTGCACATCGAAAAAGCTCAAGCAATGTTACAGAATCTAAAACACCCCTGAAGGTCTGGTTCAGGGTTGCAAGTGGAAGAGAGAGGGGTAAGGGAAAGAGCACTTATTAAAGCCCTTGAGATGAGGAGATGGCGGTCCTCCCTGTCACTGGGCTTGGAAATTGTGGCATTGAGGTTTGGCTGTCCCACCTTCCACCTTCCTGTCCACCCATCAGCCCCAGAGTCCTTGCCCTGTTCTTCCTGCCCTTGCACTGGTCTTCCTCTTTACTCCCAGGGGTAGCACCCACTCCCGGGCCTCACCTGCTGAGGTCCAGCCAAGCACACTAGTCTC
Source organism: Balaenoptera musculus (assembly GCF_009873245.2). Lineage (NCBI taxonomy): Eukaryota > Metazoa > Chordata > Mammalia > Artiodactyla > Balaenopteridae > Balaenoptera > Balaenoptera musculus. The sequence goes on from NC_045795.1 coordinate 85,126,572, forward strand.
CCTGCTTCCGGCACCAGCCCCCCTCCAACCTGCTGTGGGACAGCAGCCTGAGCAATTGTCCCCAAACACCCATTTGACCATGTCTAAAGGGCTCCACTGGCTTCTTACAGCTCTTGGGAGAAAGCTCAGACTCTTTCCGGTGGCCACCAGGGCTCAGCATCTTCTGGATCCTTCCTGCCTTTCCAAGTCCGTGGCAGCGTCGAGGCATCGGCCCCTGTTGGTTCCTCTCCTGAACCTCCAGCCCCTCTGTTCTGCACAGCTGCGCCTTCTCCCATGCAGGCCTCCTGGACAGCCTCCCGCTCTACAGCAAGTCGCCTCCACCCCTGATCACTTCCTTCCCAGCACGTGTCCCAGCCGCACTGACCTAGCGCATCCCACACCAGAACATCCGGTCCCAGAGGGCCAGGCCCCTGTTCTGCTCTGCTGTGCCCACGGCCGGCCATGTGTATGACAACACATCACCAGGATCTGTTCAGTAAATGAACTGGGTACGCAACAGCTACTGATTGAAGGGAACAGTCTGTGCATTCATCTCCCAGTTTCTAGACTTTCCCCAGGGTCAGTGTATCCTTTGTGGGGATGGCACATTAGTCTTCCTAAAAAGCAACTCCTACTGTTGGGCATTTAAATTGTTACCAAGGTCTGTCTCCACTATGTGCCCTCCCCTCCCTGCAATAAATACACTCTGCAAACCACTGACTCCTTATCAAAGAGTAGTTACTAATGCTCCCCCAGGCCAATCAATCAACCAGAGAGGTGAGGATGACTCAGATAAGAAACTGGACCTGAAGAGGAAGGCCAGCGGGCTTCCACATGGTCTTTGGAAGTTTTTAAAGGAGAGGAAAAGATGGACAGTAGAGAGGCAAGGTGAGCTGCCCACACTTAACAGCTGGGTGATTTTGGAAAACTGAGTCAAGCCCTTTGCATCTCCTTTTTTCTCATTAGAACAGTGAGTGCCCCGCTAGTCCCTGCCTCACAGAGCTGTCTGGAGGCGAGGCTCTGCGAGAGCCCTTAAAATGCCCCCCGAGTGCTGGGCGCTGTTTCCTGATGACCGCTCCTGGCAGGGAGAGCCGCACACCTCCTGTGCTGGTTTGAACACGGGTGTGCTCCTTTGCACTCTGGAGAGTTAGAGAAGAATGTGTAGAGCAACTGACTGTCCTGGTTTGCCTGAGACGGTCAGGACTGGGGCACGGAAAGTCCTGGAAAACTCCTCCTCGGTCCTCGGCAAACCGGGGCGGTTGCTCGTGCTAGGAGCACGTCCCCGGAGCACGGGCTGTTGCACGTGGCTTGCCACGTCCATCATGGAGGCCTCCAGTCCCCACAGCGGCTGAAAACTGCTGGTATAGTGGGAGTGTATAGCTGGTAAAGTGACCAGCAACCAGCCGGTCACTTCTTCACGGCTAAGAAGCTCACTGCTTTACAGATAAGACTTCGTTTTGCGCTGTCAGTCAGGGCTCAGATATCACTAAGGGGAGCATTCTGCAAGCCAGTATTCTGAGGAAGGGCATCGTGCTTTCCACAGCTTTATGTTTAAGCTTAAATAATCACATCATTCTATGGCTTAAGAAATCCTGATATAGAGCATATCAACTTCCTCGGCAAACTATTAGGAGGTGATGAGCCATGTTACGAAATGACCACCTGTACCTTATTTTCCATATTAGCCTAAGTCCCTTGAGGGTGGCAAGCCTACTTTTGTGGTCTCCACAGAACAGATGGCTCGTGTAGCGGATACTCAATAAATATTGGGATGACGAATCCCTGTGTGATTAAAACATTCATGAAATGTTTTATAAGTCATTTACTTCTTAAGAGCTGAGTAGTCTAAAATTTGAGAAGCTATTATCAACTGATGGGCGATTAGAAAAGGAAAATAAGCAATTTTTGAAATGAAACCACATTACCCGTTTTCTAAAAAAATAAAATTCTTAGAATAACTACCGTGTGCAAAGTGCTACATTAGGAATCACGAAGATGCTTTCAAACAGCATTTTAGGCCAATGAAACCTTGCAGTCACTTAATCTCTTACCATCAGCAGGAACTGCATGCTCCCAATAAAGAAAGATATTGTCAGTTTTTTACTTCTTTCCTGTTGATTTTCATTTGTTACATATGCTGTAGATAATGTTAATTTGCACGTTATGGTATTTCTTTAAAAGTTTCTTGGTTTTTATGGTAAGATGGTGCCTTTTTCTGGGAAGCGAAGGATATGCACATATTATTTACACAAAGTGTGTTACAAAATGTGGTCCCTAGTGGGAGTTATGAGCAACATGGTAGCCCACAGATCACCTTGCACGTGTGTCTTATGTCATAAATATTTACTATGTTGACAATGATCTTGGAGATAATTAAGAATCATTTTTGTCCTTTCAAAACCTTCTAGATCCCTCAGAACTAAACTCTGAATTATCCTAACTTTGAGTTGATTCTCTATCATTCCTAAAATACCCAAGGGTCATCTTTTATATTGTATGAAACATAATCTTGTCAATAAAATACAGTATCATTTCTTTCATATGTGGCAAAAGCATAGTCAATGATGCAAATAATCTCCTATCTTTCATTCTGAGGGAAAACCATTAATAAGACCATACTCTTTGCAAGAATTGAAATTTAGCAGTAAGAAGGCACAAACCATCCATAAAGGCAAGACATACATTAGCAGTAAGGAAACAAGCCTAATGATTATAATGTCCAGATGGAAATGAATAACTGAATCATTCTCTGTCAAATCAAATAGCATCTTAATAAGTTGTTGCATCATCTCTGTTGATTTAATTTAACTGGAAGAGAGGAGAAAATGATTATGACCTGCAAAAATATCTTCATTTCCCATGCTCATTAACATTTGCCCTGTGAATCCCCTTCCTTTTATTCTGAAGGTGAAGTTACCTCCAAAATGGTCTTTAGGTTTCTTTCCCTCAGAAGCAGCCCATGTCAAAAATTAAATAGCCCCAAACTGGAATGAAATTATTGGAATTTAAAAAAATGGAACCCCAGTGTTTGGTCAAATCTTTTATCAAAGAAAGAATTCAAACACTTCTTTTGCAGGCAAGCTGGTAAGTACATGTTGTCATGGAAACAGGATGTATTCAAATTATACTAGGAATGACGTTCTTCATCTAACTAGGTGTTCATCTCCTCTAAATGGGGAGAAATTGTTGTAGCTGAAATCCATTATATTTCTTTCAAATCTGCATTAAAAACAATCATTCCCTTTATTTTATATAGAACTACAAAGACACAGAGCCTCACTCTCATAAAAGGGAGAATTAAAATTACTTTCAAAAGAACTGGGGCATAAATAAAAGGCATAAAATGAAAATGAATCCCATGATATAAATCTATTGACGCACAGTGAAGGGGTGAAGGATGGAAATCAGACAATATAATACCACCTTCATTAACAATAGGACATATTTTTCTTCTATAGCATTAGTGACTATTTTTTACAGAATGATCTAGGCCAGTTCTCTGGAAGTTGGGGTGATTTGTTAACAGGTGTACTGTCACTGCTGCTGATTACAGCACAGGCCCTTGTTAATTGACACACATGTAAGAAAGACACAGAAGAAAGGCAAGGCGGTGATGAGCAGTCATTTCCCACTACTTAGTAAGGCAATCATCAAGAAACACATGGTACAAGCTAATTTTGTGGGGAAAGATTCACAGCATGGAAGGCCCATGAAGTCACAGTACATCCAAGAGGTAGCTGGAAATTCTTTTTGGATCAAGATGTTCCTTTGGGAACATCTTGTAATTTTTTTCAGGTGAAGATAATTTCTCTATCTCCTTCCAAAAGATGAAAAAAAAGATTTTTCATGTTTTGCAGCCTAGAATGCTGAGGTCTCAACAAAGCCTTTGTCCAAGCACTTAAGACGATGATCATTCAAATTAAAATGCCAACAGTTCCAAAATATACAAAGAACTCTTAAAACTCAACAATAAGAGAATGAACAACCTGATTTAAAAATGGGCAAAGACCTGAACAGACAACTCACCAAAGAAAATATACAGATGGCAAATAAGCATATGAAAATATGCTCAACATCACGTGTCATGAGGGAATTACGAATCAAAACAACAACAAGATACGAGTATACACTGATTAGAATGGCCAAAATCCAAAACACTGACAACACCAAATGCTGATGAAGATGTGGAGCAACAGGAACTCTCATTCATTGCTGGTGGGAATGCAAATGGTACAGCCATTTTGGAAGACAGTGGCGATTTCTTACAAAACTAAACGTACTCTTACCATACGATCCAGCAATCATATTATATGATATTTAGCCAAAGTATTGTAGTTGAAACTATGTTCACACAAAAATCTGCAGATAAATGTTTATAGCAACTTGATTCATAATTGCCAAAACCTGGAAGCACCCAAGATGTCCTTCAGCAGGTGAATGGATAAATAAACTGTGGTACATCCATTAACTGGAATATTATTCAAGGATAAAAAGAAATGAACTATCAAGCCATGAAAAGACATGAGGAAGCTTAAGTGCATATTACTAAGTGACAGAAGTCAATCTGAAAAGGCTACGTCCTATATGATTCCGACTATATGACGCTCTGGAAAAGGGAAAAACGTGGAGACGGTAAAAGGATCAGTATTTGCCAGGAGTTAGCGGGGAGGGAGGGAGAAATAGACAAAGAAAAGAGGAATTTTAGGGCAGTGAAACTACTCTGTACGGTACTCTAATGGTAGATACATGTCATTATACATTTGTCCAAACCCAATGAATGTACGGCACCAAGACTGAATCCTAATGTAAACTACAGACTTTGGATGACAATGATGTGTCAATGTAGGTTCATGGATTGTAACAAATGGACCTCTCTGGGTGGGATTTTGACAGTGGGGGAGGAAGTGCATATGTAGGGGTAATAAGAGTAATGGAAGTCTCTGTACTTTCTTCTCAATTTTACTGTCAACCTAAAGCTGCACTAAAAAATACAGACTACTTAAAAAAAATACCAACAGCAATAATAGCTACAATTTCATGACTGCTTAACTATGTTCCACATTTACTTATCTCAGCTATTCCACATACCAACCCTATGAGGTAGATACAATTATCATCCCCGTTTTACACACTGGAGGCTCAAAATGGTTAAAGAACATTCCCACAATTACACAGCAAGACATACAGAGTTGAAACCCAAGTCAGTCTGGTTCCAAGCCTGTGCTCCTAACATGTACAAACTCTTCACTTGAGGACAAGTTTCACCTCCCTGAAGACGTCTCTCTGTCATATGAAAAATGAGCTCGGCCTTTGACTTAGGGAAGGATTCGAATTATGCTCCCAAATGCTAAAAACAGAACACTGTGGAAAAAGTGTACAAAGACTATATATGCTTATTAAATAAACAATATGGGACTAGTAAACATCAGAGTTCAACTACAAATTAACAGCTGTTTTAGCATTTGCTGTAAGTCTGGTTGAACCATCTGCTTCTAGAGAGGGACTGTTTACGAGATACAAACCAACAGATCCAAGAATCTCAATGAACTCCAAACACCAAAAACATGAAGAAAATCACACCAAAGCAGAGCATAATCAAATTGTTCAATACCAGGAAAAAGATACGCTATGAACAGAGAAACAAAAATAGGATTAGAGAAGATTTTTCACGGGAAATAATACAAGCAAGAGGATAATGGAGCAATCTCTTCAAAGTGCTGAAATTAAAAAATGCCATCTTAGAATTCTGTGTCCAGTAACACATCTTTTCAGAGACAATGGAGAAGAAATATGCTTCCAGCAAAATGGAGTAGAAATGCTTTTCTCAGTTTTTCTCACGGAGTACAGTGAAAAATACTAAACATTATATATGAAACAAGCAGAAGGTTTAAAGAAGGTGGCACACCAGCTAGGGACCTTGGGACCCAAGGAATGACATGATGGCGAGTTCCCTGGGATTTTTTTTCTTCTTCTTCTTTTTTTTTTTTTTTTTTTTTGGCCACGTACATCCCAGATTTGGAGCTGGAAAAGCTGACAACCTGGAAATGACAATGGGTACAGACAAGAAAAGCCCCAACGAAAGCCTTTCTCCCTAACCAAAGGACACGGAAAGGAGTAGCCAAGCAAGATAAAAACTTTTAGACAAGAACTACTCTACACCAACCAAACACCATGGGAAAGACTGTGACCGTACCTCTACCCAAGCCAGCAAGGCCAAGAGGGGAGCTTACGCTTCTACCTTTACCAGGCAGAGTGGATCCAATAAACAAACAATGACACGAGCAAAAACCCCGTGATCCTACAATATCCTATATACAAAAAACTCACTTCAAATACAACATGGTTAAATTGAAAGGAAAAGGATGGAAAAAGATATACCATGTAAATATTAATCTAAAAAAAAAAAGTAAGAGCGGCTCTCCTAATATGAGATAAAACAGATTTCAGAGCAAAGTTTACTGGAGACAAACGACATTACCTAAGGATGAAAGGATCAACCCACCAGGTGGACGTAATGACTCCAAATATGTGTGCACCAAACAAAAGAGCCTTAAAATACACAAAGCAGACCCTGGAAGAGCAGAAAGGAGAAAGGCAATCCACAATTATAGTTGAAGACTTCAACACTCCACTCTCAGCAATTGATAGAACTATGAGACAGAACATCAGCAAGGGTAAAGAAGAAATGAACAACAAAATCAGTCAACAATATCTAACTGAGATATACCGCACTTTAGCAGAATACACATTTTTTTCAAATGCTCTATAATGTTCACTAATATAGATTACATCCTGGACATAAAACAAACCTTAACAACAACAACAACAACAAAAAGAGCAGAAAGGCAACAGGACAGAAGCAGGTTAAAAGTAAAAAGGATAGAAAGTCTATTTTTCTTTCTGCAGGTAATACACAAAAACTTTCAATTTAACAAATATTTACTGAGCACCTCCCATGAACCAAGACTACATGAGAAAAACTGTTAAGAAAACAAAAGAACTTCAAGAATTCATTCGAAACCACACACCCATGTACACACGCAAACACAAACATACCAGCAGACATCCTGAAATCCCAGGCATAGACTGTAAGCAAAATTAGACATTACATTGATCCTTAGCTTGATTTTATGAGCATATCCTACCATGAAATAATTTTTTAAATAAAAAAATAAGAGTAGATAAAAGATATACTGTGCCACTTCTAATCAAAAGAAAACTGGAGTGGCTATATTATTATCACACTAATTAAATTTCAGAGCAAAGAATATTACCAGGAATGACAAAGGTCAATGAATAATATAAAGGAGTTACTTCATAAAGAGGACACAGCAATTCTAAACATGTTGCTCCTGACAATAACAGAACTCCAAAATACACGAAGAAAAAACCGTTAGAAGTGCTAAGAGAAATATGAAAATCCATAATTAGAGTCTGAGATTTCAACACCCCTCTCTCAATAACTGATAGAACAAGTAGACGGAAAATCACTAAGAGTATAAAATATTTCAACAACGTTATCGACTGACTTGGCCGGACATTTATAGAACATTCTATTTAACAACCACACAATACACATTCTTTTCAAGTACACATGGAGCATTTAAGTAAGACAGACCATATTCTGGGCCATAAAACAACTCGCAATAAATTTAATAGAATTCAAGTCACACGAGTATGTTCTCTGATACAATGGAATTAAATTAAAAATTAATAACAGCAATATCCCTGAGAATCTCTAAATATATATAAGCTAAATAACACACTTCTATATAACCCATGGTTCAAAAAAGCAATCAAAAGGGAAATTAGAAAGTATTTTCAAATGAATAAATATGAAAACACACACATCAAATTTGTGGGAGGCTGCTAAAATAGTACTGAGGGAAAATTTTATAATAAGAATGCTTAGAATAGTGGTCTCAAATCAATGAACTCAGCTTCATGTTAAGAAACTGGGAAGAGACAACTGGACTCAAATGAAGTAAAAGAAAGGAAATAATAAAGATCAGAGTAGAAACCAATAAAGTGGAAAACAGAAAAACAACAGAGAAAATTAATGAAACAAAAATATAGTTCTTTGAGATTTTAAAAAACTGACAAACCTCTAGCCAGACTGTTCAGGAAAAAATTGAGAAGAAACAAACTACCAAAATCAGGAATGAGATAGATGGTATCAAGCAGACTCTACAGATAGCAAGGGAATTCTAAAGAAAACAAAGGGCTGATTAATAAGTCTCTGAAAATGAATTAACACTGATGAGATGGAAAAATTCCTTGAAAGACAAACTACCAAAGTTTACTCAAGAAATAGATACTAACCTGAATAGCCATATATCTATAAAAGAAATGTAATATGTAGTTAAATACCTTCCCACAAAGGAAATTCAAGGCTCAAATGGCTTCACTCGTGAATTCTACCAAACATTTAAGGAAAAAATAATACCAACTACATAAATTCTTCTTCTACACACACTACACAAAAAAAAACTGGAAAGGAGAGAATACTTTCCAACTCATTCTATTCGGCAAGCCCCACTCTGAAACAAAAAACAGAAAAACCAGTACAAGAGGAGAAAATTAGAGACCAGTAACCTTCATGAATATAGATGCAAAAATCTCAAACAAAATTTTAGCAAGTAGAATATAAGAAAACATAAAAAGGATAATACATCATGACTAACTAGAGGTTCTCACAGGAATGCAGATTGGTTTAACATTTGGGAGTCAATTAATGTAATTCATCATTTAACAAACTGAAATAGTAAATCATCTCAAAAGATGCAGAAAAAGCATTTGCCAATCCAACATTCATTCCTGATTAAAAAAAAAAAAAACTCTCAGGGAAGTACGGATAGAAGGGAACTTCCTCATCTACAGGCATCTACAAAAACCTACAGCTAATATCATGCTTAATGGTGAAAAACTGAATGCTTTTCCTTTAATATGGGGGAAGAGACTAATGATGACCATTTGCATCACTTCTATTTAACATTGTACTGAGGTTCTAGCCAGTGCAATAAGGCAAGAAAAAGAAATAAAAAGCACTGGAAAAGAAAAAGTATAACTGTCCTTATTCACAGACAACACAATCATCTATGTACAAAACCTGATGGAATTTACCCCAAAAAGCTACTAGAATTAACAAGTGAGTTTAGCAAAATCTCAGGATACAAGATCAATACAAAACTCAATAATATATTTATATACTAGGACTGAAGAATGAGAAATGGAAGTTTTTTAAAATGCCATTTATAATAGTATCAAAAATATGAAATACTTATGGATAAATGTGATGAAAGATGTGTAAAAATTGTACACTGATAACTACAAAATATTGCTGAAAGAAATTAAAGACCTAAATAAATGGAGAAATATACCTTGATCATGTATAGGAAGATGGAGTATTGTTAAGATTTCAATTCTCCCCAAATTGATCTATACACAATCCCAATTAAAATCCCAACAGGTTTTTTTGTAGAATTTGACAAACTGATTCTAAGATCTATATATAAATGCTAATAACTCAGAATAGCCAAAACATTCTGAAAAAGAACAAATTTGGAGAAATAACACTCCCTGATTTTAAAAGCTTATTGAAAAGCCACATTAATCAATACAGTGTAGTATTGCCCTCAAGATAGACGTAGATAAACTGAACAGAATAGCGAGTCCAGAAATAGACACACATATATATGAACAATTGATTTTTGACAAAAATGCAAGGGCAATTGAGTGAACAATAGTATTTTTCAACAGAGAGGGATGGAACAATTGGCTATCCATACGCAAAAAAAAAAAAAAGAACTTCAATCCATACCTCCCGTACCTCATACCATTTATAAGACCTAGCTTAATATGAAACATAAAACTAAACATAAAATTTTAAGAAAATAAAACCTCTAGAAGAAAACGCAGAAGAAAATCTTTGTGACCCTGATTTAGGCAAGGATTTCTTAGATATGACAGCAAAATCAGATTCATAAAATAATTCAAAATGATAAACTGGACTTGGTGAAAATCAAAATCTTGTGCTTGTCAAAAGACACTATTAAAAGAATAAAAAGAGAAGCCACAGACCAAGAGAAAATATCTGTGAATCATATATCTGAAAAAGAACTTGACTCCAGAATATATTCTTAAAACTTTCAAAAATCAATAATAAAAATATATACAAATGGTATCATGAAAAAAGGGCAAAAAATTGAACAGATTTATCGGCAAAGAAGATACAGAGGTGGCAGATAAGCACATGAGAAGATGCTCAACATCATTAGCCATTATTTCCAACCTAGGAGAATTCTATTCCCAGCCAAACTATCAATCAAGCATGAAGGTGAAAGAAGTGCATTTTCAGATATGTAAAATCTTACTGAGATATATACCCCACATAAAAAGAAATGAAAAAAGAAAGAAAGAGAAGGAAAGAAGAAGAAAAAGATGTGGGCTACAGGAAACAGGAGCTCTGACATAGGAAAGTAGGGAAGAGACAAACACGATGTTGAAGGGAAGTGCCAGGGCAACAGTCGTGCAGACGGCTGTTCAGATCAGATTGAAGAGAATGAAGGTTCCAGGAGAGATGTCTCCAAGGACAAAAATACAACCACTTGATTGGATGATGAGTTTGGCTGTAGTGAGTGGAACTGTATGGTTCTGTCAAAAAGTTTGAGTGGGTTACAGGCACACATCACTTTACGGGGCGGAAAAACCACAATCATTAGCTCTAAGGAAAACAAAAAAGGTGTACAATTCACAAAATGTACTTATCATGTCTGATTCAGCTGTGAACTATACTACACAGGATGGAATTCTACAATTCCACAGCTCACTGATGCCAAGCTGACTCTAACTAACTTGTATTCATTCGAGTTCTATGCCTGTTAGGAGAGTGGCAGAAGGGTGGCAGCAGGGGAGTGGGGTGGTTCTGAGAAATGTAGCTGTTTACTCATAATGTCTGTGACACTGAAATCAGACCTTCTTAAAATCACATGGAAGTCTAAGGAGAAATGTGCCAAAGCCATACCTTTTATGTGGCTTGTTTCACCATCAAAATCGGTCTGCCTTGCCTCTGAGGTAAGCCCACCTTTTATTTTTGCAGATACTCTCCCTAACAGTGGTAAGAATTCTGGCCAGTGAAAGATTCTATACTTCATCTAAATCAAAACCCAGTGCAAAGCTTGGGGCGGGCGGAGGAAGAATTTATGTGTGTGGATGCGAACCTGTATAGAGGGTGGGTATTTTAAAGAGTTAAACTTTCATTTTTCATTACAAGAAAGTTATTGGATAACTGGTAAAACAGAAAATCAAGAAAGAGTAGGTACATCCCTAAAGGTGTGTCTTATGGGCCTCAGTACCATAGCTTAGACCATTATATAAGGATGTGCTCCAAACATCTGTATCTTAAAAATTATAGTCTCTATAATTCTCTAGAATAGAAAATAACAACAATCAATGCACTATTTGATTTTTGAGTAAATAAGAGAGGAGGGGGAGGAGAGGATTATAGAAGTAATAGCTCTGATATATACTAATTATATCATGATTCCATACACAGGAAGAGGACATTTAAGCAACAGGGTTGATCCTATCATCTTTGGCACCCACAGTAGCACCCTTGTCCTGATACTTGGCATTCCATCTTTCGAAAGCAAAATTTAGGATCACAACATGATTTAACCCTAGAGGGAGTTGAAGCGGCTATTAAATATTATATAGTAGAAAAGAGAGGGGCCACATAAAAGAAGGCTTTTTTCTCACTTGGAGCCATGGCTATAAGTCTTTGAAAAAAATATACTACCAAAATATCAAAAATGAGATTTTAAGTGGTGACAAGTGTATATTTTTGTTTCTTCTAAATGTTAGAAGTGTTCATTTTCAAATGATTAAAATACCGCCTATAGCATAATGGTTTTTCTCAATTCTGTACCAAGTAATACAACCTTCAGTTTAGTATTTATTTATAAGATATTGATAGGTTTTTTCCCCTCAATTATGTATTAGTCAACGCAGCCCTGTATGTGTACTTATTAAGAATTCAGGCTGGGCTTCCCTGGTGGCGCAGTGGTTGAGAATCTGCCTGCTAATGCAGGGGACACGGGTTCGAGCCCTGGTCTGGGAAGATCCCACATGCCACGGAGCAGCTGGGCCCGTGAGCCACAACTACTGAGCCTGCGCGTCTGGAGCCTGTGCCCCGCAACGGGAGGGGCCGCGATAGTGAAAGGCCCGCGCACCGCGATGAAGAGCGGTCCCCGCACCGCGATGAAGAGTGGCCCCCACTTGCCTCAACTAGAGAAAGCCCTCGCATGAACCGAAGACCCAACACAACCAAAAATAAAAAATAAAATAAATAAATAAAGTAGCTATAAAAAAGAAAAAAAAAAAAAAAGAATTCAGGCTTTCAGGCCAGGTAGACCAGACTTTAACCTTGCTTTACCACTATAGACTATGTAATTAACTGCTGTAATTAACATAAGACTCAAGGTTCCCCATCTGTAAAATGGGGGTACAGCGTTTTGTAGAAGTAAATTAGACAGTGTATGCAAGACACCTTGGTGTACTAATGGATCTAAAAAAAAAACAACAACATCTTTCCCAATGGGTAGACACTGTACTGTAAAGCTACTGACTGAATAAGAATTTCTTAATCCCTCCTCCCAAATTCATTTTGGCATCAAAGCATGTAAATACTGAAGCAAACCAAAGACACAACCCTTGTACACATAACCATATGGCAAGACATACTGATTTTTGTGACCAAACCCAGGGAAGGGCCCGAGAGTTCACACCTTAAAGGCTTACATTCACTCAGGAAGCAATGAGGAGTCCATGTCACTTTCTAGGCCGGCAGCACTCTTTTGATAAGGATACTTCCTAAGGTTACAGAGGTGACCTGACTTTAATATGAAATATGGGGTTTTTTTCCACAATTATGTTATTTGCTTAGGACATTCAGAGTTGGGCAACTATCATCACTACCTAATTTTAGAACAACTTCATCACCCCCAAAACAAATGCTCCAATACCCATTTGCAGTCACTCTTCAATCCCCTCTACCCCCAAGCCCCTGGCAACTACTAATCTGCTTTCTGTCTCCATAGATTTGCCAACTCTGGTCATTTTATAGAAATGGAAGCGTACAATACATGGCCTTTTGCATTTGACTTCTTCCACTTAGCATAATGTTTTCAAGGTTCGTCCATGTCACAGCATATGTCAATACTTCATCCCCTTTTATGAGTATGTAATATTCCACTACGTGGAGAATTCACATTTTGTTTATCCACTCATCCACTGACAGACAATTGGATTGTTCCCCCCTTGGCTAGTATGAGAAATGCTGCTATATACATCTGTGTACAAATTTTGTGTGGACATGTTTTTATTTCTCTTGGTATATACCTAGGAGTGGTATATAGTGCTGGTATATAGTGCTGGGTCATAGGTAACTGTATGTTTAACTTATGAGAAATTTCCTAACTATTTTCCAAAACAGCTGCATCGTTTTATATTTATACACCAGCATTGTATGAGGTTCTAATTTCTCCACATCATCGTCAACACTTGCTATTGTCTATTTTTTGGATAACAGCCATCCCACTAGGTGTGAAGTGGTATCTCACTATGGTTTTGATTTGCATCTTTCTAATGATTAATGATGGTAAGCATCTTTCCATGTATTTATTGGCCATTTGTATATCTTTTTGAAGAAATGCCTATTCAAATCCTTTGCCCAATTTTAAATTGGACTGTTTGGCTTTTTACTGTTGATTCATAGGCATTCTTTATATATTCTGGATACAATTCCCTCATCAGATATATAACTTGAAAATATCTTCTCGCATTCTGTAGGTTGTCTTTTCACTTTCTTCAAGGTGTTCTTTGAAGTGCAAACTTTAAAAATTTAATAAAATCCAATTTATCTATCTTTTCCATTTTTTGCTCATCCTTTTGGTGTCATATCTAAGAAACGATTGCCTAATCTAAAGTTATGAAAATTCACTATGTTTTCTTCTAAGTTTTACAGTTTTAGCCCTTACATTTATGTCTATGATCCATTTTGAGTTAATTTTTGTATATTATATTTGTGAGGTAAGGGCCCAACTTCATTTTTTTGCACATGGAGAAAACTGTTAAAAGAGTTTTCATTAAACCATATTTTGCTTATTAGAAGTGTGACAGTATGCCATGCATGTACACATAAATGACATATTCAGTCATTCATTCAATAAATATATACAGCAAGGACAATATTTTGAGACATGACCTGATAATTTTTCTCCCTGTTTTTCCCTTTCCTTCCCCACACTGAAGCAGATGGCAGGGTCCAGGCTTCCTCGCCAAGCAGAGGTTTACAGGAGGTAGCTTCCTGACTTTTGTTCTCCCAAACACCTAAATTCTGGGACCACCGATTCCCAGGAGAACTGACCAATTACACTATCCAGAAGAACAAGAAAGAACGGTATTCCCCAATGCCGGAGTAGACAGGCAGTACCCAGAGATGAAGGCAGAAGGGAGGAGCGAGAGGGTACTGAGAGAGAGGGGATCTGCACCGGGCTTCCCAGACATAGTGCTGAGAAGCATGTAATACAATACACATCCTCAGCCCCGATTCTCACACCCCAAGTCTGGCATGAGGCAGCTAAGAATCACCAAACCACAATGGCTTATAAGGACAGAAACAACATGGCAACAACTGACCGAACATCACTGACCTCCCATACACATGCACACACTACCCTGAACGACTGTGTGCTGGGCAATCTGGGCACTGGCCTGGAATTACGGCACATCCCAAAGAAGCAAAGGTCCATGATGAAACCCCAGAAGCACCAAGGTTACATGTTTTTCTTCACCATCCATGCAAAATGGCAACTCAGTCAGAAATTAAGTTTCTACGAAGCAGTTATATTTCTGGCACCCTTGATTTTATAGACTGACATTCACACCTGCCACACAAATATTGAGACATATAAATATATACACATATGTGTGTGTGTGTGTGTGTATGGCATCCTCCTAAGCTAGGTTGAGAATATAAAAGTCAGTCAAGCCATGGTTAGCCAAGGTATTTATAGCCTAGTAAGAGCAAAAAATGTATTTACCATTTATTACACACCACCTGGGTGCACACCTTCTGTTACACTCTTTTTTGTAAATGGATTGAATTTAATGGAATCTTCCTCGCAAAAGGCCTTTGAGGTTCAGAGGTTCAGAGAAGGTAAAGGACTTGGCTAAGGATACATGTTAGTAATTGATGGGACTTGGATATGAACTAAGGTATATTTAACTCCAAGTCCATTTGCAGTCCTGAAGTTATGACTCCCTCCCACGGAGAGGCCAATCTGAGTAATATCCTTGGATAACTCAGCATCCATTGGACATAGATTTTGGCTCATGTTTTCTAAGAGTTGGGATGAGACTAAGTCAAACCAACCTTCTCTAACTTGATGCTCAACATGCCCACTGGCAGATGACTAACCAGAAGCCTGAGGCTGGACAGGAGACATCAGCCAAACTGGCTCCCGTGATTATGGGGACCGTGCCCTTGACTGAATCCGTCAGTCAAGGTCAAGGTCTGTAAACCGGTCTTCCAAACAGCAGACTTCCATTACCGTTCACATCACCTACATGTGCAGCAAAGAAGTAACAGAACTAATTTGGGGTGGAAACCCCAACTTTTCTATCTACGTGCAAAAGGAAGCAATTTTTCTTAGAGGGAAGAATCCCACGGAGCTGTTATGCTTTGAGACGCTAGCACTCAAATTGGTGCCTAAGAAACTATTTCAAATTCTTCAGTGAAGCTTCCTAGAAACAATAAAGGGAAAATAAGTTGATTCTGGCAATGAAATGTTAATAGTTTTTCCTTAAGTATTAATCTTCTGAACAAATGGTGACAATTAAAGAAGCAGGCATATAACTGCTGTGAGAGCCATGATTTATATATTTTCTATTGCTGCTTCTGCTATTTGATCCTGAGAAGATGACTAAACCAAATCCCAAATCCCAAAGAGAAGCATACAGAGCGATGGAGAGAAGTAGAAAACATAGAGAAACCTAAATCATAAGGAACTAATGTCTCTCCTTTTGGGTCCTTTTATGCAGAATAAATCTCTCCCCATTCGGGATTGTATAACCATTTACCTTTCATTTTCTCACATACAAACTAAACCTCAGAGGTGAGGACCCTCTGAAATCATTTGGTCCAATTTCTCCTTTTGTAAATGGGAACATTTGAGATTCCAAGAGGTTAAGCGAAATGTCAAGTGGTCATTAGAACAAATAATATGAAGATTTCATCTAAGTGGGAAGGGTACTGACCTAGGAGTGAGAAGACCTGGATTCTACTGCCCACTCAGCCATGTTCACAAAATGAAAGCACTGGATGAGATGGTTTTGAAAATCTCTCCCCTCTTTGAAGCAGCTTTAATTCTGTGAATATCAGTAGTGTTTGGTTGTTTGCTTTTAGAAAGGTAGCACCTTTTTTTGCAGTTATGGTGAAGGGGCAATAAGTAAGGTGGTTATGAGCGTGGGCTCTAGAGTCAGACTTTCCGCCTTGCAATCCCAGCTCTCACACTTACTTGTGGTGAAAGCCTGAACAAATTAACCTCTCTGCCTCATCTGCAAAATGGAAATTGTAACAATACCCACCCCATTAAGGCCCTTAGAATGATGAAACGAGATAACATATGTCAAGTATTCAGCACACCGCCTGGCACATAGCAAGTGCTGAGCGAACACAGGCTGCCCTTAACACTGTCATAAAGGAACCAGAGTTGGTGTCTGTGTGTGCGTTAAAAGAAGGCATCCCTTCCTCTGGGCAGAAGCAGCCCAAGTGCTAAGGTCCACGTCAAGGCTGGAACTCACTGTCTGTGGCTATGTGCCTGGCTCTAAAATATCAAAGTAAGAAATCACTCCCCAATATCCTTTGCTGATAGTGGTACCCAATGAATATGTGTCTGTTATCATGTAGGCCTTCTAGAAAACTCCTCAGAGGAGGCCCACTTAGATGGCAAGGACACTTTTGCTCTTCTTTTCTTTTCCGTCTTTCTGCCTGGAATGCTGAGGGAATGGCTGGGGTGTCAGCAGCCTACTACTGATCATGAAGAAAGGGCTAAAAGATTTTCAGAGACTCAGACTTTCAGCCAATAACTCAATGTCATTAACCTCCAGACTTCTTGTTTTATGAAGAAAATAAACTCATGTACATTTTTGAGCTACTATTATCAAAATGCAATTCCTGACCAAAATACTCTCCAAAATCTACTTCTCTTTTCTGTCAACAAATATCTGTAGACTTGCCTGGTCAGCCACTTGTCCCTGGCCACTTAGGGGCCCTAAGTCAGGCCCTCATTGGCCATCACTTAAGAGTTTTACAAAATGTCCAAATGCCCTCAAGGTCCTTGCTATTCCAAGTGTGGTCTGTAGACCAGAGGCATTAGTGTCGCCTAGGAAATTATTAGAAAGCCAGCATCTCCAGCCACATCCAGACCTACTGAATCAGGATCCCCAGTGATTTCTGTGCACATTAAAGGCTAAGGCTCTGGACTAGACTTCCGGACTCTGCTCTGTCATTCCTCTTAAGCACTACTGTCAAAATAATCTTCCTGACGCACATCAGTAGTTTTCTAATCACAGCACTTTCCTCAGAAACCTCCAAGGGCTCCTGACTGCCTATAGACTAAAGTTTAGACTCCTCAGCCTGACAAGGCTTTCTATGATCTTGTGTCATCCTAAAAATGCCCATCAAAGGGCCTGCCATGCCAATAAATAATATTCTGCATAAAACAAAGCAAAGAATGAGTGTACCTGAGAAAGAACATATTTCTTAAGTCTGGCTTCTCCATCCTAGGCATTGGGGATACAGTGTTAGGAAGAACCAGACACGGTCCCTTGCCTTCCTGGAGCTTAGAGATCAGTTGAAAGGACAGGATCTCCAAAAGCAATAAAAATACATAATAGTAAATATTAAGTGCTAAGAAGGAAATGAATGGGCAATGGTACAGAGTCAGCTAGACTGGTCAGAAGAGTGGCCCAGAGGCTGCGGAGCCTGCTGAGGGGCTGGTCCAGGCAAAGGGAACAGC
Organism: Balaenoptera musculus; assembly: GCF_009873245.2. Lineage (NCBI taxonomy): Eukaryota > Metazoa > Chordata > Mammalia > Artiodactyla > Balaenopteridae > Balaenoptera > Balaenoptera musculus. The sequence goes on from NC_045795.1 coordinate 85,144,631, forward strand.
ACACGCAAAGCCTAGAGAGAACTTGGTGCGTCTGAAGTTCAGAACAGGGGCTGCCCTTTTGGGCTTACCCAGAAGATTGACAGCCTGGGAGGAAGGTGACATGGGATTCACCTTCGAAATCAAGGGAAAATGCTGAATTTCTTCTCCCTGACAGATGCCTTCACTGGGACCACGAATGGGGGCAGAGAGCAGGGTATGCTTCAGGGTCGCTGTGAGTCCAGCCGTGGAAATCAGACCGAGTGAAATTTGAATCTCAGCTCTACCACTTACCGGCTCTCAACTCCCCTGACCTCCAAGCCTCTGCTTCCTCAGATATAAAGCGGGTTTAAGCATAGAACCAACTTTGTCATTACTGTGAACGCTGAGGGCGTAAAGCTCCCCAGAACACTGCCACCCACATCAGTGCTGACCTGAATACTAGAGGTTACGAGGCTGTGATCACGACGATGACTGTGAATTACTATGAGCTTGCGGGCAGAGGGCTCATCCCAGATCCTCCGGTCCCACACCCCGCCCCCACGCCCCTAGGCCTCCCGACCCTGCCATCCCAGGCAACCTCCCCCCGCGCACGGCCACCTCAGTGACCCCAGGGCGGGCGCCGGGCACCGCCGCCGGACCCCCGTTACCTGGGGCCAAACGCGACCTGCCGCCACCTCGCGTCCTGGGCCCTGCCTCCCTCCCGGCCGCCTCCCGGCCCCGCAGATGCGGCGGCGGCGCCCCCAGCCCAGCCCGGCCCGGGCGGCGCGGGATGCCTCGGCGGGGCTGGCGGCGGCGGCCACGCGGCGCGCTCCGGCGGAGGGGAGGGGGCTCCGCGGCGGCGGCGGCGGCGGCGGCAGCAGCAGCGGCAGCGGCGGCGGCAGCGGCGGCGGCTGGCCCGGCGTGGGGCAGAGCCCAGAGGCGCGGCGGCGGCGGAGGAAGAGGAGGAGGAGGAGGATGCAGGGGCTGCGGGCGGCGGCGCGGCCCGGTCCGCAGTGAAGCCCGCGGCGCCCGAGGCGCAGGGAGTGGCCGTCGCCTCCTGCGCGCACCATTCCTGAGATGGCGGCGACGCGGCGGCAGCTCGGGGAGCCGAGGAGGGGTCAGCCGGGCGCGGGCTGAGCTCCGCCGGCCCGGGAGCTCGCCGGGGACCCGCGCGCTTGGTGGGGTTCCAGCCGGCCGGCAGGCCTGCGGAGCGGCGCGGCCGGGGGCGGCCCCGGAGCGGAGCGCGGCGCCCGGCCCGGGGAGGCCGCGATGGCGAACGCGAGCGAGCCGGGCGGCGGCGGCGGCGGTGAGGCGGCCGCCCTGGGCCTCAAGCTGGCCACGCTCAGCCTGCTGCTGTGCGTGAGCCTCGCGGGCAACGTGCTGTTCGCGCTGCTGATCGTGCGGGAGCGCAGCCTGCACCGCGCCCCTTACTACCTGCTGCTCGACCTGTGCCTGGCCGACGGGCTGCGCGCGCTCGCCTGCCTCCCGGCCGTCATGCTGGCGGCGCGGCGGGCAGCGGCCGCCGCGGGGGCGCCGCCGGGCGCGCTGGGCTGCAAGCTGCTCGCCTTCCTGGCCGCGCTCTTCTGCTTCCACGCCGCCTTCCTGCTGCTCGGCGTGGGCGTCACCCGCTACCTGGCCATAGCGCACCACCGCTTCTACGCCGAGCGCCTGGCCGGCTGGCCGTGCGCCGCCATGCTGGTGTGCGCCGCCTGGGCGCTGGCGCTGGCCGCGGCCTTCCCGCCCGTGCTGGACGGCGGCGGCGGCGGCGGCGGCGACGACGAGGACGCGCCGTGCGCCCTGGAGCAGCGGCCCGACGGCGCCCCCGGCGCGCTGGGCTTCCTGCTGCTGCTGGCCGTGGTGGTGGGCGCCACGCACCTCGTCTACCTCCGCCTGCTCTTCTTCATCCACGATCGCCGCAAGATGCGGCCCGCGCGCCTCGTGCCCGCCGTCAGCCACGACTGGACCTTCCACGGCCCCGGCGCCACCGGCCAGGCGGCCGCCAACTGGACGGCGGGCTTCGGCCGCGGGCCCACGCCGCCCGCGCTCGTGGGCATCCGGCCGGCCGGGCCCGGCCGCGGCGCGCGCCGCCTCCTCGTGCTCGAGGAGTTCAAGACAGAGAAGAGGCTGTGCAAGATGTTCTATGCCATCACGCTGCTCTTCCTGCTCCTCTGGGGGCCCTACGTCGTGGCCAGTTACCTGCGGGTCCTGGTGCGGCCCGGCGCTGTCCCCCAGGCCTACCTGACGGCCTCCGTGTGGCTGACCTTCGCGCAGGCCGGCATCAACCCCGTCGTGTGCTTCCTCTTCAACAGAGAGCTCAGGGACTGCTTCCGGGCCCAGTTCCCCTGCTGCCAGAGCCCCCAGGCCACCCAGGCCACCCTCCCCTGCGACTTGAAAGGCATCGGTTTGTAAGTGGCTCTCCCGCCACCTGCACCCCAACCCGGCCTCCCCTTTGGCTTGGACAGTGACGTCTTTTCTCCCCCTTCTGCCCCGTTTAATTTTCTGAGCTGCCTTCAAAACGGCTCTCGAAGTGCATCATCACTAGGATTGTACAGACCCCTTTTGGGGAGGGTTTTGAAGTCCCAGCCCCACCCCCGCTCCTTGCGATTGTCCTCCTAAATATATTTTCATCCTGACAGTAGGCCCTGGAGTCTTGGTACTGGCACTGATGTCTTTTATTCCATGAGTTACTTTTTTTTTTTTTTTTTTCAATAAAGGCTAAACATTTTCTTTATGCAACCTTTCCTAAAGACCATGGCCAGTTTTCTACAGAAGCTATTTTTGACAACCTCAAGTGGCATTACATTTTGCAGTGAGGTAGAGGAACCCAGGGGGACTTCACAAGTTCGATTTCTTGAGGGTCTTCTGTTGGCAGCAGGAGAAAGAGGGAAAGTTGTCTCAAGTTCCCTCTGAATTGCCATCGGTGGGGTCAGTTGGGCTGCTCTGGTTCTTTGAAGGCGCTGAGAATTTTGTTCAGTATTGATATTGAATTTAAAGAGCAGAAATGGGAACGAGTAGCAAGGCAGTCATTTTTAGTCAGTAACAAGTAACACAAGATTTGTTTCCTACCTTGCTTCATACTACTAGGAAATGCCCGTCAGCAACAACTGCTCTTTGTATCATACCAATCTTGAGTGGAAACATTTCTGTAAAACTGTACCTTTCAAAAGAGTAAAAAGTGTTTTGGTTAGTAATGGTGTGGAGAAGATACAGTATCGCATGTTTTCGTATTGTGGTGGTTCACGGATTGGGAGGGCTCGGAGACAAGCAGAGTACTAAATCAAAACTGTTTAGGTATTTTTTGCCAATAAAAATTAAAATAATTTTAGGGGAACAGTTTGTGCTTTGAAGAGCCCAGTTTTATTCTGTCTTATGAAACTAATTGCCACTTTGAAAATTGTTTTTCTTTTGTTCATGGTATAAATGGATGGAATATAATGATACTCTACTTCTATGAGACAAAGCATTTCCTTAAAATGTTTGCTAGGTTAAGCTGTGCTGTTCTCCTGATGGTTATTTTAAATTAATAATGAGGAACTATAATTTTAAATACTATTTCTTTGTTAGACGCATTGTAACCTTAAGTTGAAAGACTAAATTCTGCAAGTACTGTATTTTTTCGCTTATAATGCTACATTTTTATTAACATATCTTCCGTTTTGAGGATTTATATCTGTATTTCTCTTTGCATTATATAAATATACCAGTATTTTCATTCTGGAGTGGGTTTTTGTTCCTGTTGTTTGAGGCTGTGACAGGTGGTAATATGCGTCTAAGTAAGGTACTCATGTTTTTATTATCCTTTTAGTGCATGCTGTTTAGCTGACCATAATTTCTAAGACATTTGGAGGCTTGTTAACTTAAAATGCAAGATAAAAAATCTGCAGATCTTCTCTTCAAGGGAAGAAGCAGTATATATATATATATACTGCTTCAAAACTTTTTTATGAACACATAAAACATGAATGTAAGCAAAGTAACCATTTTGATAAAATAATAATTAAAGTGGGTACAGTAAATATATTGAAGTTTGAGTTGCGCATAATATAAACTATTAAATATTCAGTCCAAGATGGATAAGTCATAATAAGAGGGTGTGGCCAATTTATCACAGGTGAATGGTCAGCATTATTTTATTTTGTCCGTAAATGTCAATCTGTCTATGCAGACAGTCTCCTATTTGGAAAATACGAGTAACTATCAGCCTGTTTCTTCCCAGATCATAGGACCGGGTAGACGTTAATTATCCAAGGGCCACCCATCAGAAATCTTATCTTATCTAAAGACAGGCCCAGGAAGTAAATCTCTCCTCATCCAACATCCCCCCACCGGCCACAAGTGATCGAAGTTCAAAAAACAGAAGTCACTAAGCCTATGTGATCAGCAGAATTTTTAGCACCTGCCATGGCATAGGAACTAGGCTGTCAGGGCTAACTCCTGTTTTTTGTTTTGCTTTGTTCTGACTGGATGGGAGATTTCTAATGAGAATTCAAGTGACAAGTAATGAGAAATGACGGCCAACTGTAAAGGAAAAAGAAGAACCAAGAGATGCAGAGGAACTAGCTGTCCAGAGGAATACTGTGCAGGAGCAAAACTCCCCTTGCACCTCAACAGCTACTTTCATCACTGAATTTATTAGCCTGTACTTTGATTGTTAATTATATTAATAAAGAATCATCAAGAGAAGGTTACTTGTATTTCAGAATACTCTACTCCTTGTACCAGGACAGGAACAATGTATTTGGGGAAGACTTCCATTAAAATAGCTCATTTTCTGTCATTGAAAAGTTAATTTAGCACAACTCCCCCGCCGCTCCTCCCCAGGTGAAATAAATGGGTTATGTCTATACTTGAAGCAAAAGAAAATAGATTGCTTGTCTATAAATCTCTGCATGTCCTGGCATGGAATTATTGGGTGAAAAATGAGCATTTTTAGGTCTTTTGACACCATATGTTAAATCGCTTTGCAGAAAGACATGTCTACTTTTAGATTTCCACCTGACCATGTTCATTTTTTACAAATTGAAATATCTCAAAGTGGGGAAGCGAATAACAAATCAATAACCATAATGATGAAGAATAACCTCCATATGCACCATTCAGCCTTGCCAGATCTTGTCAGTCTTGCCATATTGGTTTCTACCTTTCCTCTTTTCTTTTTCCTTTCTTCCCTTTTTCCTCTTCTTTCTTCCCTTCCTCCCTCTCTTATTCCTTCTCTCCCTCCTTCCCTCCTTCTCTTTATTTTCTTCCTTCCCTTTCTCTTTCTTCCTTTTTTTCTTCCTCTTTTTGAAAGAAAGAAAATACAACACAATCATTTCTGCCAAGGCTTTGGGCTCACCATCAGCCATCTACGTTTACAAATGCCCTGCCCCTAAGAGGTTAACAGGGTCCCAGGTCCTGGGGCTGAGTCAGGATGGATCATTGGGTGGGCAGGATTGGTTCTACCCTTCACTGTCTTTCCATGACCCATACAAGTGCAAATTTCTGGTTTGCCACAGAAGGCCTTTTATGGTCCGGCCCCTCCACTACCCTGGCCTCATCTTCCCCTTGTATTTCCATCTCTCCCTTCTCTGGTTACCTTTGTATAAGCTCTCCCTGGAAAGCCCGTCCCCCTCCTCTGCCTGGGGAATCCCTCACCAGCTCCTCTAGAGCAGAGGCAATATTCACAATATGTAATAACTGGATGGCACGGGCATAACTAGCCTGTACAGCCATACCCCTGGGTCTTGGCTGAACATCAGGTTTGTGCTGGACTCAGATCCAAGACTTCTGGAAGGCCTTCTTGGCCCAGTCACCCCTCTGCTGGGCTCTCATGGTGCACACCTGGGCTCCTGGCTCCCCCGCTGGTCTCACATCCTCCCTCTCCCTACTCAGGCTCTGTGCTCCAGCCACTCCAAGTCACTCGCAGTGCCCTGAACAGACCATACTGGGTCACACCAACATGCCTTTGCTGCGTTGTTTCTTGTGTCCAAAGTCCTTACTTCCTCTTTTCCCAACTCAACTGCTGTTAAGCTTTCAAACATACAGGCTGAACTCTTAGACATAAAGGGTGAACTAACCTCTACAGAGAAGGGGAGATTGTCCCCGTGCAGGTCCTGAAAATTTTCCAAGTCTCCAAACACAGTCATTAGATCTGAGTGCCACGGTGGGCTGAGTAGCCGGCTTACTGGCATTTCACGTTGTCCGTGAATTGAGATGGCTGAGGTTGTAGAATGCAGTGGACTCAAAACACTGTTCTCCATTCACCTGGTAGACGTGCCACTCTGTGTGACCCTCCAAGACCACTGGACTTCAAGACCCCCTCTGTGAGGGGCAAAGGAGGTAATGGGAAACTGTCTCCACCCATCCATATTCTAGACCCATATCGTTATCTTTTGCATTGTTTATTAGCTGTTTCTGGAGTAAACAAAATTAAAAGCAAACTTGATCTGAGTCCACGGGGTTCTTTATGCTTTTTCTCCAACTTGGACAAGACTTTTGGGATCTACCTCAGCCTAAGAACAGAGCCCTCTTGCCCTCCCTTTTCCTTCCTTTTGGGATATTTTTGATGAGGTTGTAATGCTTGGAGCCACAGCAGCCATCTTGCAACCATGAGAAGAGATACTGTCAACATGGTGAAAATAGCAGACCAGAAAGATGAAAAGAGCAGACATCTGTTTTAACACTGTTGATCTACTTACCCAAATATGCAACCTCATATCTCTAGATTTTAGATTTCTGGTCTTGAAATAAAAACTGCTATTGCTTCAGCCACTAATATTTTCAGAAAGCCTGTTATTTGAAGCAACAATTAACTGCAACAATACTTAAAACAAGTCCATCCTCTCCACTCCCTTGACAGATATGCCTGATATCCTGGAACTGTAGTCACAAATTTTTAAAAATTAGGCTTATTTAATTCAATTCACATTTCCAGTTATCAGACCATTCAGCCTGCTGTTAACTGTTAGATTAACCTGGCTCTGGAAAAAAATAGTAAAATAAATTTGACTTGATTTCTTAGATTGAAATAAATCTAGAAGATTTTAAAAAATAACTATTACAAGGCTGGTTCTATTTAATTGCACTTTATAAAAACTGTTATCATGATCAGTGTATTTTTAAGCTTTTAGTATGATAAATTTAGTTATAGGAATCTGGAAAACCACTTGAATGAATCCATCTAATCCATAGGTATTTAAGTGAATAAGAAGCCAGTTTCTATGTTGGGAAGTGCAGGGGAACACAGAGGATAAGAAAGGTCCAGTTCTCCTGCTGATGAGTTAGCAAGGTAATTGGAGAAACCTGGCAAATGTGCCCCAAACCATAAATCAAGGCAGAACATGAGATACGCCAGAAGAGAGATCGAGAAAAAGAGCTCGGGATAATGAGGAGAACAGACCTCACAGCCGATTGCCCAGAAAGGGCCCTTAGGCAGACTATCTCTGGTTGCCCTGCTGAGGGAAGCAGGAAAAACCAGAAGACGGAACAAAAAATTGTCCAGTTTCCATCTTCCCCATCTTTCTGATTCCCACATTCTCCTCACTCTGGGGTCCATTTTCAAAATAAGTGTTTCTAAGGGAAATAAAACCACATAATTCTCTCTTCAAAGTTTTCTGTTCCAACTCTATGCGAATGCTCAAGTGCCAGTAAGGGATATGGTCGTTTTAATGGAGAAAGTTTGTTACCTAAAATCTTTTTGCAGGGAGAGCCAGCAAATCAGATTAGAAATGTCAGAACCGAACAGAAATCAGACAGGTAGCTCTCCAGGAGACCACTCTCCTCGCTTTTCAAAGAAAGGAGGAGTAGCAGGCTTAACGCTACAGAAAAAGGTATTTTGTGCTTTTGTTCAAGGGAAAAGGAGAAGAGAAGTCTTAGTAAGTATTCGATTCACCCTATATACTGGTTGCAGGCATTTAAGATAAATAAATAGCTTGAAATTTATATCTGAAAGCCTGAAGACTCAAAGTCACTTCAAATTACACAGAGAAAACATGCACAAATGTTTTAAGCTGCAATGTCAAGGCATAAATGCAACTGTCTTATTTCTCAGTAACATTAAGGAGACAGGTAAATTAAAGCTATTTTACCACTTGGCTTCTAGGAGGAATAATTTAGTCATTTACAAATGAAGTTTTAACTGGCCAGCCTATTCTACGGTAGAGAAGATGTAAACTGGTAGGAAAGTGTATATTTGAAAACATCACTCGAGATATTTTTATTACCTGAGTTATGCCAGTCTGCATAGCTTTCTGGGATGGAAATCTTGCTTTCTGCCAGGATGTGATATCTGAGAAGCACACACAGTTTTTCGGTTAGAATCTGTGTTGGAACCTGGAGGGTGCAATAAATGGTTTCACTTTCTTGAAGATACCTAGATGTGCTGTAATTTTGAAAGGCTTTGAAAACTTATTAAAGTTGCAACGCTGACTTAATACATGCCTTATTAAAATATTCTCTAGAGATCATAAAATTTAAAATGCATGAGGGGATGAAACTTGTCCTCGCCTTTTTCATTTAACGTATTTATTTTTTTCCTTTTACCCCCCCACCCCGTTATATTTTCCCCCTATAGTCCCTGAGTCCTGACCAATTTGCATTGCAATGTGCTTAGTAGAAGAAAAAAGGCAGAACAGATAGGAAAGAACCCCTGTCACAGGTATTCATTCTGGAGAGTGACATACTAAAGAGTTTAACTGTATAGTGTGTAATTCTTTAAACCCACAGGCACGATCCAGTTCATTTGCATATCTATCTTGAGGAATTATGGGATACCAAAGCTATTTCTAGAATTTGATTTGCATAATTGTTCTAATCCTTTATGAGTAGGGTGACATGTGGTCTGACAAAAGATTTTTTTTTTAATTTGTAAGTTACTGTATAAGTTTTATAAAGATATTATAATTAAACACCTTTAGATATATATTTAATACCTGCCTCTATTAAAAGGAACACAATTATACAAGGGCGTGATTAGTCTTCTGCTAACGGCATGTTACTTTACTTTTTGCTAGTTGGAAAAACACCTTCGTTCACTGAAAGTCTGTCTTTTGAAGTTTATTCTTTTTTTTCTAGCACCTCTTGGTGAGATTAAAATTCATTTAAACATCATAAGAATACGTGCGGTTGTAATGAGCCTCAGTGACTCTCCCTGTCTCCCAAATTTCTTAATTCGTGGGTAGATGACATATTTGAGTTTGAAACAGTAGAAGCAAGAAATACATTTAGCGACTTCCCTCGTGGTGCAATGGTTGGGAATCCGCCTGCCAAGGCAGGGGACACGGGTTTGATCCCTGGTCCGGGAAGATCCCGCATGCCGCGGAGCAATTAAGCCCGTACGCCACAACTACTGAGCCTGCGCTCTTGAGCCCGCGCGCCACAACTACTGAGCCCGTGCACCACAACTACTGAAGCCCACGTGCCTGGAGCCCGTGCTCCGCAACAAGAGAAGCCACTGCACCGCGCACCGCAACGAAGAGTAGCCCCTGCTCGCCACAACTAGAGAAAGCCCGCGCTCCGCAACAAAGACCCAACGCAGCCAAAATAAATAAATTAAAAAAACATTTACACGTTTTCCTAGTGTATGGAACAGGAACGCTCTTGTAACCAAAGAATGTGAATTTAACCATTTCTGATTTGAAGATTCTTCTTCCATTTGGTTATCAGTTTCTCATTATGATATTTTTTCAGGACTGCAATAAAGATGAAAACTCCATTCTGGATGTTTGAGCACTGACCACGCTCCAGCCTCACACTCTCCTCTCTGTTCCTCCCCACAGCCCCAGCAGGTAGGAATTCTCACCCAGCCCTGCCTCCTGACCATACTAAAAACTAAAACCAACCAAACTGCCTCGCTGTTGCCACTTTGGGCTGACGCGCACCTGCTCTGTTCTCACCAGAAAATCCCACGACGTGAGTCATCCATGTTGTCACGTCTTCCCAGTGTGTGTGGCAGCATCTGTCCCAACATCCAAACCAATTTGGGGGATTGGGGGTTGAGTCCACCTTCTGCAGGGCAACCACTGTGCAAGAACACCAAGACAAAGTTTTTAAGATCACAGAAAGAAGTATTAACCAAATGATGCACTTTTGAAAAGAATGATTCCATTCGTATTGATTAGGGGAGAAGCGGAAGTGTTTTAACAGAGCCCTCGAATCGGAGTGGCTGAACTGCTTCTCTGGGCTGCTGGGTGACTGCTTCAGGAAGTCGTTCAGTGACCCACTGGTGGATTAGCCCTACCTTCGCTCTCTGGGTCCAAAGGAGCCAGATTCATTGCTGCATCTCCCTGCTGGAGAGGAAGGGGAGTGCAATTTACTTTTAAGGCAGTGAGGCATATCACTTCTGCCCACGCTCCACTGCTAAGTCACATCTGGCTAAGGGTTGCTGGTAAATGCAGTCTCTAGATGTCTGGATGAGTGACCGGGTACCCAGGTAAAACCTCTTGGGGGAGGGGCAAGGGGAGGGAGAGAATGAAGGGAGAAAAGAGGGAGGAGGGGGGAGGGAGGAAAGAGAGAAAAGAGAGAGGGACGGGGGAGGGGCGGGGAGAGAGAGAGAATTTGAGAATGAATGAATGAATTGTGGAAGACAATTGGAGTCTACCAGCCATACCTTCCATTCAGGGATTTTCCCCCTCCTTAACCGAATCCAGGAGAATTAACAGAGAATATTTAACATCAGTTGTCCAACGGACTAACGATAGCAGACTACATTTAACTCCCAGAACCCAATCACAATACATAGTTAGCAATATTATTGTGAAAGTTTCTTACTTTGAGCAGCAAGTATTTTCTTTTAAAATTTTATACAAGAGTAAATATTCATTCATATACGCACATCCTGGGTCTGAAAATATTTCGCTCCTCCATTTTGAACTCCAACTTGGGATTTCAAAAATATGTCTTAAGAGGAAATGTTTAGGAGGACAGACTGATCAGTGAAAGGGCCTTGGCAACATCTAAGCAGAGAGCCATCACAAAAGAAGAAGGATTGATGTTACTACCAACACACAAGGCTGTGCCTGTCCATCTCACAGTGGACCCTATGGAGAAGGGACCAAACTGATTTGATTCAAGACAAGATAGGAGAGGTGAAGGTTTGAGGATGGGGTGGGAGGTGGGTAGAGGAGGAACAAGACTGGCATTGAGATGATAATTATTGATAAGATGCTGTATGATGGAGATAGAGGCTTCCTCATACAATTTTGTTTAGTTTTGTGGATGTTTAAAAATTTCCATAAGAAGAAGTTACTGTTTTGCTTGTTTGCTTTGGAGAATGAACCACACACACTCATGCCAGCCTCAGTACTGTCTCTAGGGGACAGGCCTGTTCCCAGTCACGTGAGAAAACGCCACTTGTGAAAACCATTAAAATGGTCCCTGACTTTATAATCTTCTGAAAAATGAAGTGAGAGAAGAGTGGGGTGAGATTTCTGATGAGAGAACCAATGATGAGTAAAGTCTGTCTATGTGTCTCATCTATCACTGGTCTGGTTTGGTAAAGCTCCAACAAAAGACTACAGGGATATGCTGGGACGGATGAAGGTCTTCAGTTAGATAACCGGGTTTGTAAGGGCACAGTTTTGGCACACACTTTTCTACAGTTAAAAAAAATGCTGCTCTTAAAAAAAGGCTCAAGTCAGACATGACAGTTTTCATGAAAATCAATGTTTGCCAAGAAATCCAAAGGTCCATTTGAGTTTGGTCAGTAGCTTCTGGCATAAGGTCTATTTCTACCTTAGAAAGGATGGAATCCATTCACAATATTTATATCAGACTAGATAGTTGACTTAAGTTTTCTTGCATAAATTCTCACTTTACCTTACTTTTAGAAATTCCGGCCTACGAAGTTCCAGCTTCAGTGAGAGATTGCCCTAGAGACTGGAAGAAACGGCACCACCATCTTTGTGGCCCAAGACTGTGTGCTTTGCACAGAATTATTTTAAAGACTTGCCATGAAGCATGATCACAAGGGTTTTGAAACAATGGTTTGATAGGTGCTAACTCTGGTAACAAGTTAAAAAATAATAACCAAATAGAAGGGTACACTCCTCAATAAAAATAATAACGAAGGAGAGAGGTGACAAATGACAAAGTTCTGTTTTTCTTTGGATCGTAGTGAGTCAGTAGGTACAGTTCTAAGTTTTCTACACAAGCTCCACATTTGTTCTCTTGGCTGTGTACATGTAGTCTAAGTTTTTAGGTAGTGATTTAAAATACTAAGTTGGTATATGTAAAAGCAAAATTTTATAAAAGTTGTATGTCTTTTATCCTGGGGGGAAACGGATGATGGACCCCATCAAGTTTTCACCACTTATGAAAAAGGACATGTTGAACATTATATAAAAAGAGCATTGAGCAAAATTACCCATAATTCCACTTGAAGTCTATTTTTCTTTTCCAACAAACTGACCAAGGACTGTTTCTTGAACCCAAACTAAACTGAACCAAAAATAATCCTTCTATGACCAAGTATGGTACTTAGTACAGCAAAATCCCATACACTTATGGGACACGTTACTCCAGAGGTAAAGTTACACATAATGTGCATTTGTAAGCCCTGGCTGAATAAATAACTACAAAATGGACAATTTGTTTTTGCAGCTCTTAGTGGGTTAGCACGGCCACTTTAGTCAGTTAAACACATTCCAGAAGTTGTTTATTTGCAACGTTGAATCCATTTACAACACTTGGTGGGTTTTTCAAGGCCAGGATACATTGGCATCGCTGTACGGCCAGCACCTAGCACCCTGCCTAACCACCCGTGATCAACACCCTGTTACTATCTGCTGAATCAAGACAGTGAAATCCCGTGAGTCCATTCCTGATAACAGTCAGTTTTGCATGTCATGATTTTCCTTCATGCTCCAAAACCTCAATGATTTAACACATTATTTTCATACTACCTTAAAACTCATGCAAACAGAACTTTTCTGTCCATAAAATGAAAACTTACACACTGTTAGTGCTGTATTACCAACTTTGGAGTCTTTACCCATTTTAGAACGTGGGCTATATAGAAATCCGCTTGTAATAAAAACTGACAGCTGTGACAAAAATAAGGATATGATATTAAAAATAAATCAAATGATATATACTACCGTCATTATTCTGATACAGAATTTTTACACAGCAATATTGATACAGGTACAAATGACGGGATGTCAGGCAATCCATTACAACAGACCTTTGGGTTACAAATAAAGTTTAAATGACAACTTAATACCGATTTAAAAATGATAACTAGTGTTACGCCAGATTAAAATCAATACTTCCTCTTCAAGTGACATTTTCTAGAACATCTCTAACTAGGAGACTTTCGTTAAAAAAAAAAAAAAAACTTTATAAAAAGGAAAAGAAATAAATGTAATATTGTACTGGAAAAGTCTTTTAAAAAAATCCCAAATCTAGAAATCTGGACTAAATTACTTTGACTTCCCATTCTTTCTGTCCTCATACTAGTCAAACCACAGACCTGAAACCCACTTGCATAAGCAGGTTCAGTTAAAGTTCAGAAGCACCCCTGCCTCCACTCCATATAAGAGAAGTTTGGGGTCTAGTTCAACTACACATTCTTTTCACTGTTTAAGTATCAGGCAAAAAGCTTGATTCTCATCAGTGATTCTGCCAGCAAGCTCAAGGATGTGGATCCCCACTTTAAAATGCTAGAGGGTCAGAGGGAAATGCCAAACAATAAAATGAGAGTCTTAAAACTCACTGAGGAGTGAGGGAAAGAGACCAAGGTGGGTGTGTGTGTGTGTGTGTGTGTGCGTGCGTGCATGCGTGCACACGCAGTGGGGCAGGGGGTGTTTTAAGAAAAAAAAAGTTTCTGTAACAAAATATCAAATTCCTATTCTCCGCACTTTTGTGAAAATGGACAAGTTACTGGCATTAAAAAAAAGCCAAACCAAAACACAAACAGGGAAGTGAAACTGGTTCCATAATGCCTTGCACTTCACATTTCTATTCAAAACATAAGTCCGCTTTCGATTAAAAAAAAAAGAAAAGTAACACATCACTTAAAAATCAAAGAGGAAAATGTTACTTGGAAAGTTGAGGAAGCAATAGCATTTCTTTCTGGCATATTATTTGTTTGGTACAATCACAGGTAAACAGACTTTACGGACATCGTGTGGCTGTTCACATTTAAAGTTTCTCCTCTAAAGTGGTTACTTTCGGACTAAACAAGTATATCGGTTAAACGAAGTCCGTGAACAGGCTAAGCCGGGCATGCATGGACACGTGTGATGCATTCTCCGTCCAAAAAATGGAACCTAAAATAAAAAAGAAAACTGAGTCAGAGCAGGAAATGTTAAAAAAACAAAAACAAAAAAAACTTGGTTGAGAAATCTCTTTGAATAATAACAGCTAGTGTTTATTGAGTATTAACTATTCATCAAACGACAGGCTCAGCATTTTTTTTATGTATTATCCTTTTCCATCCTTACGACCACTCTGTGAAGATGGCAAATACTTTAATTTACCCATTTTACAGACGAGAGACTGAGGCACAGAGAGATTAGGAGCTTGCCAAAGGTCACATATCCAGAACTTGAAGCCTGGCTGGCAGGTGGACCTGAGGGACCAAGCTTTTAACCAGCAAGCTACACTGCCTTCTACTTGTTCTCATTTTAATTCTTTTTAGAGCGTCCTGTGACTGAAGCTCCTTGAGGAGAACATAACGTTATGGGCACGACCACATGTATACAGTGAGCAAATAAAAATTCACTGATAATGAGAAATATATAAATTCATACATTTGTGCAAATATGTGAGGGAGTTCCCTGGTGGTCTAGTGGTTAGGATGGATTCGGTGCTTTCACTGCTGTGGCATGGGTTCAATCCCTGCTCAAGGAACTGAGATTCTGCAAGCCGCGCAGCGCGGCCAAAAAGAAAAAAAAAAATCTATAAAAAAACCCCAGAAACCATTCCTCCCCCCTCCAAAAAAAAGATGTGAGATGAAGTCAAAATTCTGGGTGGGGCAAGGGGAGTACTAAGAGGAAAATTAGGGAATGAGGCAAGCTCGATTTGCAGAAATGCAATAAAGCAAACCTGGGCTTAGGGAGAACCAGCAGTGAAAGGTCAGCTTCATTCCAAGAGCCGTTCAATGGCTATTTCTAAGAGTCCTGCTCATGTCTTGGGTGAAGCTGGGTTGAGGAGGGTCAACCAGCAACTGGTGTGGTGGTTCTCTGTGCCGCGGCAAGTGGAGGACCCTCAAAACACGTATGCTTTCTAGAGGCAAAGAGCAAAAACCATTCTTCCCCCTGTAGGAGTGGTGCCCTCTTGAGAACCTGCATGCTTTGCAAGTGACAGGGAGAAAGTTTAACCCTAGGCCTGGAGGCAATCGATATTCAATGAAATGGGATGGCAAATTACCCGATCCAGGGTAATATGAGAGAGGCCAGCTCTTACAGACTCATGCCTCCGGGATCCTTCTACAGTTTCCGCAAGGCATGGAAATGCATCCTTCCTGCCTCCCAACTCAAATGCTTCCTTCGGTATCATTCTAGCCATATTTCCTATTCTTTCCACCAAAAGAGGCCGCCCCACACCAGTGATCTGTCCTTAGGAGAAAATCTGAGATGCATCTTCCAGATGCCTTCTAAATCGTTTCTTTATACATCAAACAAAAGGCTGTCTGCAGACAGTGGCAGAACCATTCTAACCTTATTTTTAGGTTGAACTGATTGGATGGACCCAATTCTATGGGTGTCCAACAACGGTCAAGGCTAATTACTCTGGGCATTATCTTTGGGTGCTCCCATGCTCGTGTCCTTCTTACCTCCTTTTTCCTTTTTCTTCTCTTCCTCTTTCTTCTTTCCTGCCTTCCATTTCCAAAATGGTTCTGGAAGGGCCAGGGAGATGGTTGAGATCAATAAATACAAAGGGAAGAAAGGGAAGCAGTAGGACGGCAGGGGAGGTATGTGGTGAACAGGCAGAGCCATTCCAGTTCCTTTGTCTTTCTGCAAGAGCATTATTTTCAAGGCTCTAATGACAGTGTCTACTCGGGGGCACCTTGGCCATCGGCTCCATGCAGACGCATGCTAGAATGGTTCTGTCACTGTGTGTGTCAAAAGGCCCACGGAGGGCTTCCCTGGTGGCGCAGTGGTTGAGAATCTGCCTGCCAATGCAGGGGACACGGGTTCGAGCCCTGGTCTGGGAAGATCCCACATGCTGCGGAGCAACTAAGCCCGTGAGCCACAACTACTCAGCCTGCGCGTCTGGAGCCTGTGCTCCGCAACAAGAGAGGCTGCGACAGTGAGAGGCCCACACACCGCGATGAAGAGTGGCCCCCACTCACCGCAACTGGAGAAAGCCCTCGCACAGAAACGAAGACCCAACACAGCCAAACATAAATAAATAAATAAATAAATAAATTTATTTTAAAAAAAAAGGCCCACGGATAGCTGGCTCATTTGTTGCCACCGAGACTATGTCACAGGAGGTGGAGGCAGCAGGAATGGCATGGACAATTACAAGTGGATGGTATGAGACGTTATAACTCATGACCTTTATGATCCTTTCTTGACCCTGAGATCTAAGAGATTCCTTTCACCGAGCCCCAGACTACTACACGAACCAATGGTTCTCAATTTGGGGTGATTCTGCCCCCAGCCCCCCAGGGGACATCTGCTAAGGTCCAGAGACATTTTTGTGTGTCACAAATGAGGGGAGGAGGCAGCACTACCGGCAGCCAGTGGGTACAGGCCAAGGATGTTGCTAAACATCCCACAACTCAGGGGACAGTATCCACAGCAAAGAATTATCTGGTCTGAAAAAATGTCAAAAAAATGTCAACGGTGCTGAGGTTGAGAAAAATGAACACAGACAGCGATATCCAAGGAGCCTGGAACAAGTGAGCTCCAACCGTAATAAGGGTGTCAAACTGTATACATGGAGAACACCGAGCATGTGTCTGTTATTCATTCATTCAACAGGCATTTACCGAGTGTCACCAGCATATCAGACCCTATTTTAGGTGCTGCAGATACAGTGACGAACCAAACAGGAAAGGCCTCTGCCCTTCATGGAACTTAAACTTTAATGACAGATACCCAGTAAGATAGTTTCAGGTACTAAGAAGTGCCCTCATGGTTTCAGTGCGGTGCTCTGTGCATCTCGACACCATGGTCACTCTTTGGTCTGTCACGTGGGTCGTCCTCAGCAAAAGCAGCAGAAAAAAGAAATAACGCTGCCTCGTTTTGACACAAGCCAAGTGGCCTCCTCTTGAGGTGAAGTAACGCACCTGACTGAGGTCACCCAGCTAGAAAAGGAACGTGTCACAGTCAAACCCAGCTCCATCTTCTTCCAAATACCACCAGGCCCAGACTCCAGGCTCTGGGAAGAAAGGGACTCTTGTTTATGAGGACACAGCACTCTGCCTGGCACATAGGCATTTAAGAAATATTTTCTCGAGTGTGTCCTGTCTCCTGCGCCCACCATAGGCTGTGACCTCCCTGCAGGTAAAGGGGTGACATTCTCAGGTCCTGGAGCTCCCCCTTTGCCCTGAGCCCCCCCTGCCTGGCACTGATCAATGCCACCAAACTCGGAAGCCAAAGGCTCTCGCTTACATAGGGTCCCTCCAGGGTCTAGGAGGGGCCCTGGCAACGTGCTCACTAGGTCGTGTGTTTTTGTGAAACCTTCAGAAATATCTTTGTGTTATTCTTTTTCTTACTGAGAGCACCAAGATTGTGGAAGCGTCAACCTAGATCTCCTCCAACTGAACTTATTAACATAATGATTAGACTGTCCTGCAGGTCCCTTTATACCTGAATGCCCTTTTCTTATTTTTATGCTTTTTCAAGATCCAGTCTGTGTTTCTCCCTCCTTCCTCTGAGCCTTTCTTCACTGGACCAGCCTGTAGCAGTTTTCTCCTCCATCTATGAGCTCTTAGCCACACAGACCACGATTTCTGACACGATACACCCCATAGATAACCTGCCCGTTTCTTGACGGGTCCATTCACTGCTAGTTCTACATTCACTGTATGACAAACCTAATAGGTGTCTGACAGTCACACATGCATGAGCAAGTGTTCATGGAAGATCCATCTTCAGATGTACAAATAGAGCCAAGGAGCTCATCACTCAGTACCAACATGATGGTTTACTTTAGAATCAACTATACACTCAAGCCAATGTTTCTAATAGTCTAGGTTTCCAACCAGCAAATTCTAGAAGTTACCGAGGCAGAACCTTCAGCACTCTTGAGAAGGCATGATTCCCAATACATTCGCAGCACTTTTAAAGAGAAAACAGTCCTGATACAAAACAGAAGTATTATTCGTGCTGTCTCTCAAAACAGAGTCAATTGTGTTAAAGAAGGAAACATAATGGGATACGTGCAGAAAAGCCTAGTCACGCCACATAAAAAGCACTGGCCCTCTTATAATTTTAATCTTAATAAAACCAGGCTTGTTACAACTTTTTCAATAGAAGTACATAGCTCCAAAAAATTCAAATGGTATAACAGTGCATAAAATTAAAATGACAAGTCCCACAGCTTCTGGTTTTAATAGCTATGAAGAGTGCCACTGTATCTTAATTTGGTAAAGTTCTAAATTGTTTCTTCTAATTTTTTTGGAGTAGGTATATACTCACATAACCCGAAATCATGCAGTACTTTATCTGCTCCCATCCTGTGAGGAGAGGGGTGACCTGGGGCCTGGGTTGATGGAGGTCGACCTGACACGGACCTGGGCCTTCCACTGCAGTGTGTCCCCAGAGGAAGTAAAGAAAAGCAGGGAATGGTGGGTCAGCCTCATTGGTTGGGTGAAACTGCACTTGAGTTGGGGGAGCCTTGAGCCTCTGGGACTAGGGGGCTCATAAAAGATTTGCAGGAAATGAGTGGTAGTTTCTATGAGTCAAGGGGACCCCCCGACACACACACACACACACACACACACACTCACACACACACACACACACACACACACACACCCTGGCAATCATGTATGGCAGCCACAGCACCTGTGTGGACGAGTGGGCAAAAGAAGCTGTGTGCTCGGGGAGCTGATGAGTTCCCAAGGAGGCGAAGATGCTGTACCTCCTACGCTGTGTCCTGTAAGGCGCAGTGAATGAAGTATTAGACGGGGGTGCTCAACCGGGGTGATTCCAGCCCCCTCCCACACCCCCGTCCTCCCCGCCCAGGGAACATGTGGCAACGTCTGGCGGCACTTTTGGCGGGCACAACTGGGACGGGGTGCTACTGTCATCTAGGGGGTAGAGGTCAGAGATGCTGCTAATAAACATCCTACAATGCACACGGCGGCTCCTACAACAAAGAGTCATCCAGCCTAAAATGTCAAAAGAGCCCAGGTTGAGAAACCCCGTATTAACCTAAAGCATATTCATGTCTTGTGAGTCTCTCTGCCAATCTGAACCTGTAATCATGGCCATGAAGCTGTCCTGAGAGAGCAAATGCAGACAGTGGCTCTTGACATCTGTGACAGCAAATGAGCATACTTTGTATTCTTCCACCCATCTTTCGCTAAATTTTGCACTTATATTAGTTATATTTCAGTCAGTATTTTAAAAAATGTTATACTCTATTTGGAAATTAGGTCTATAATGTTTCACCATAAGTTGGTTCTGAAATAGAAACAGCTAATAACTTTTTAATTCTTCCTTTTTTTTTTTAACATGAACAAGACCCAGGTTTTAATCAGAAATTTTTTGCTTCAGGAAAGGAAAATGTATTAGTCAAGTTTTAAAGTGCAGCTCAAAAATAAAAATAGAAAACCAAAATGAGGGCTAAAAATGTTAACATAAAAAATGGAATGAAATTTAAAAACAAGATTAATTTTTTGAAGGAAACATAGTTGTTTAAATTTAAAATTTTTTGATAAAATAATAAGCAATAAGAATAAAAGTACTAGTCACATAATTCTAAACTTCCAAAGCCAATGGGTAATCAGAATGCGATGGACATGGCTAATCTTTATAAACTCTAAAAGTGTGGGTATTAATAGAAATGAATGTTTCTTAAACAGCAAAGTATTCCCAGTAGACATATGATTTAGTAATGCATTCTTAATTGTTAAAAAACTAATTGTTAAAAATCAATACATGTTAAAACTATTATTTGCCTAAAAATGTGTTTAGAAAACATGCATCCTATTCTTTTTTTTTTTTAACATCTTTATTGGAGTATAATTGCTTTACAATGGTGTGTTACTTTCTGCTTTATAACAAAGTGAATCAGTTATACATATACTTATGTTCCCATATCTCTTCCCTCTTGCGTCTCCCTCCCTCCCATCCTGCCTATCCCACCCCTCTAGGTGGTCACAAAGCACAGAGCTGATCTCCCTGTGCTATGCGGCTGCTTCCCACTAGCTATTTTACATTTGGTAGTGTATATATGTTCATGCCACTCTCTCACTTTGTCCCAGCTTACCCTTCTCCCACCCCGTCTTCAAGCCCATTCTCTACATCTGCGTCTTTATTCCTGTCCTGCCCCTAGGTTCTTCAGAAACTTTTTTTTTTCTTTAGGTTCCATATATATGTGTTAGCATACAGTATTTATTTTTCTCTTTCTGATTTACTTCACTCTGTATGACAGTCTCTAGGTCCATCCACCTCACTACAAATAACTCAATTTCATTTCGTTTTATGGCTGAGTAATATTCCATTGTATATATGTGCCACATCTTCTTTATCCATTCATCTGATGTGCATCTTATTCTTTTTAAGTAGACATATTTTATTCTATTTTTGAATTATCAAATGTGAAGTTAAAAACTTTACAATTACAAAATTGTAGCCTAGCAGTGACTGTAAACTCTACAAGTTAATTGATACATCTGAAACAAAACAGTAAAATAAACTCAGGGGCCACCAGTTTCTACTTACAGGTCTCAGTTTTATTCATCAAATACTGTTCACTTTATCAAAATAAACAAACATCTGTGGCTAATGTCAAGACCAAACCAGAATGGAAAGTTTAAAATTTGAGCAGGTATAGTCCTCACCTATTCGTAGCCTGTGTTTTTAAAGCACCAATACCTGGGACCACAGTCAGAGTTAATCCACTTTTTTTTTTAACCAAACAAAAAGAAAACAGGGAGGTAAAAGTAATAAACACATCGCATTAAAAAGAATTTTCTGTCTGCATTTTTACCATCTACTAATGAGCTGTAAAACTTCAGAGTGGAGTTTCACCAGGACATGTTTATTAAAAACTTTTTTTTTTCTTGAGTTGTTTTGAATAGAATATAATTGAAAGATACTCTGGAAGAACTAGATTTTCATCGGGATAAATTAATTTCGCCCAAGACAAGTAACAACTCTGGGACTAGAACTCAGTCATCGAAATGACCTATGAAAATGTGTTTTCAAGACAGAAAAATAACCAGTATGAAAAGCTGTAACATTGAGGTCTAGAAACACATTTCAAGTGGGCATCTGAATAGGGGGTAAGTTCAGATCTGACATTAAAATCTTATTTTTTCAGTACTTCACTTCTTTTATCACTTAATTCTATTAGGAAAACTCTACTCTGTTATTATAGACTTTGTTATTAAGTGTGATAAAAACACAGCACAGAGATGTACCTGGGTTTACGGCAGGAGAATGACTTTGTTTCCTTTCAGAACTGACGTTGCACTAAACCTCAACTAGAAACTAGAGGAACCGGGGAGGCAGAATCTGGTTCTCTTGTCAAAATATCTCAGATTTGGAAAACTCATTGGAACTACAGGACGAGACAGGTGCCAACTCTGGACCATCATCCCTCATCTCCGTGAGCATCTTCCCCACACAAACCAGTTTGGGTTAATTGCGCTGAAAAACATGTTCAAATTAAACATGACGACAGCTTTCACGGAAGTAGGAGAATATAGTGGTTAAGACGACACAGACAATGGAGCATCAGACAGAAGTGAAATCCAGAGCCTGCCCTCTGACCTATCACCTTGGGACCTCAGCCACTTACTGAGACCCTCTGAGGCTGAATGTTGTTGCACGGAAAATAGGACAAAACTAAATCTTACTTCACAGGCTTCTTGGGAGTATTACATGAGAAGCACATCCACAACACTTAGTATCCAGCGTCTGGTACAAGACTGCATCCAACGAGTGGCAACTAGTACTGCGATTCATACAAAAATAGTTCCCCAGAATGTGTCACTCTTCACTCGCTCTAGCAAACTGGCCCCGAGATTCTAGTACCCGGGGCACGTGAGGTTATACTAATCCTGTACGAAGACAACGTAAGTCTTAAAGGAGGGTGAGTTAAGAGTCAACTTTTCAGCGACAGCGACTCCAATGGACAAAAGATGACTCTCATTGGATAAGGCTGATGATAAAAACTGAGATCAAGGTCAAAGGCGGCTGGGCCGGCTTCACCACCCCTCCCCACCCCCCTGCCGCCCACCCGGGGTGGGGAGGGGTGGGGTCTGGCACGGAGCCAGACAACTAAGGTTTAAAACATTTCCTGTCTCAAAATGGCCAAGAATAAAAGGTACGTATCATGCTTACAAACGACAAGACCGGCTCACGGGGAGGAAAGGTCTAAACACAACAGGAAGTGTTTCTCAAGGAAACCACAGGAGAGCCCAATGCCATCTTCAGGTGGGTCCAATCAACCAGGGTCCCCACTACAGCGCACAGAGCGAAACCCAAGCCAATATACGTCCTTCCTTATTTCATTCCAAGAGAGTCAAAATATTAGCTGTTATCTGTAACTCTGGAGGACGGGAAAGATGTTTGGCACTACTACAGTTTTAAACCCTAAGCCACGTGTGGGAAAAAAAAAAAAAAAGCAGAAGGTGGAATCCAGCTTGCTTTGAAAACGTTCAACCTATTTTAAGACGAGAGGATACCACGTGTAGAGAGAACACTGCAGGGGACTGAACTCGCCGCCAACAAGCCACCAGGCCTGGGACTTGTCCTTCAGCACACATCCCTGCCCCTGCACCCCACGTAACTGCTGAGTAAATGAAGATGTACCACTAGAAGAGCAAGGCACCTGCAAGCTGGCATCCCTGGGGGATCTGACTGTACTCATACTGTATTTCAAACGTTTTGAATCTGAAGGGCAAGGATTCTCCAGGCTCCACAAACTTCTCTGCTCTCTCCTGCCTGCCACCCACCCCCTTCCAGAAGTCACGTACAGCTGCCTGACCCCTGCAGTCAGGAGAGTCTGCAACCCCTGGGGACACAACCTCTAAAGCGCTGTCTAGCCCTGCCACTGGTCCTGCCACTTCTTGGCAATAACTTTTCAAAAGTGGTGTTCAGGGCATTGTGATATTGAGCTGTTAGATAATAAATTGGCAAGTTAAATATCGTGAACCTCCATGGTTGTGAACAATGCATCCTGTGGAGAGAGTCAAAATATAGGACTTTCAAGTTAAGATACAAGAGTGATTGCATCATGGATGAGTTTCTGCAAAAACCAAAACACAAACTTATTTACTTCTGCCTTTTCGGTAGGTCTGACGTTAAAAGTCTTTTCAAGAGCTTTCATACTCTGATTTCTGCAAAGAAGCATACACAGTATATATATATATATATATATATATATATATATATATATATATCCTAAAATTTTTTAAGCAAATTTAAGTGTTTGAAATTATTTTCATGAAATGTTTCTAATGCCACGAGAAGCATGATATGTAAATGATTAATAGAATAAGGATGGTAAAGGATACAATTCTCTCAAATGGAAAGGGAAAGGAGTGAGGAAGTGGTTTTCCACTTCAACTTCTCTGATTCCCAACTTCTAGCACGTTACCCTGGGTTTCATGTCACACAGGCCTTGCTCAGAGGTGAGTTACTGCAATGTAAGAGAACCACCAAGAACACAAACATATATACTAACTTTACGAGTCAGCGGATGGCAGCTGTCTCCCACTTTGCCCATCGGTGTGCAAATCCGTATGCTCTTAACCCAGATACTAACAGCACAGCACATGGCTCCACCACACTGGGGGTCCTTGTCGCAGGCCTGAAATGTAATAAGCACACAGATAAATACAGATAACAGGAATGACTCAGGCTAAGGGGATCTAAAATTGCAGTAAAAAAAAAAAATGCCCTTTTAATATCCAACCGCTATGATTTTAATAATCTTACATATAAAAAAAGAACTGTTATCTTCATTTGCTTGAACATATTTACAACAAAATCTGATCAGAAGTGATTTTCCCACTTGGGTAAAAAAAAAAAAAAATCGCCTAAATAATGGCTCACACATGATGAAAATCTTAAACCACAAGGTTTTAAAAAAACAAAATCAGCTCTCTTTTTCTTGTGCTTTATGGATGAATCGGCTTTGAATTTGAAGAACGTGTCTATATTAGTCTTTTACCATACATGGCCATTAGGAACTACAT
This sequence comes from Balaenoptera musculus, assembly GCF_009873245.2. NCBI lineage: Eukaryota > Metazoa > Chordata > Mammalia > Artiodactyla > Balaenopteridae > Balaenoptera > Balaenoptera musculus. Next base: position 85,168,899 of record NC_045795.1, read on the forward strand.
AAATCGAATCACAAGATTTTATGACTATTAACTGCAGAATACATTGGGCCCAATTTTAAAAAGGGATTTAAATGGTCTCTAAATCTGGCATGAAATGCTCCAGACCCATAAAGGCACTGATGTAGATTTTTAAAATACTGCTCATTTTCCTTCAAATATTTGCATTTTGGTTCACGAGATTTGATGTTTCTCACACCATTGACTTGATTTGCACCATTTCCTTTTGAAAGAAAGAAATCTCACAGGTTGAGAATGGACAGACCAAGACTTTTTGCCTTATATTACTCTTTTCCGGGTGAGTAACCTGCAAAAAGGAAATTATTGGCTTAGGATATACATATGTGTGCATTACAAAGTTACCTGAACTATCCTATAAGATCCATCAGATTTAGAAATGCAAGCGACAGATGCAATTATCAACAGTGATTACTCAAGACCGTTGTTCCTGATATAAAAAATTGTAAATACATATAATCAAAGAATTAACTATGGAAGAGTTTCCATACTTGACTAAATAGAAGTAAATAATGAAGTCTAAACTTATTTGCATGAAAATAGATCTGAAGAACTATTCTTCTTTCCTAGAACCAACCATAAATAGGATGCTTGGTTTGAATGGTGTGCAGTAATGTTTCGCTAGTGATAAGGTAAAAGCATCCTGTACTATATACGTAAGAAGCTAAAAAGTGTATAATTTAGACACAAATTTTAAATGTAGATTTAATGGAAACAACTAAAACACTTCCTCAGAGTTCTTGGTTTGGGGGACAGCTATAACTTCTCAAAATGGAAATATATGGGCACACTCTTATTCACTATTTTTTCATTAAAAGTGATCAACTATCTTGCTTTAGAATTGGTTTTCCTTCCTCCATAAAGAATTTTTTCTCGAGCTATTTAAAACAAATATCTGGATTTAAACTACAGTTTTCATCTTGGGGTGTTTGAACATTTATAGGAATATATATAAACATTCCCACTTTTCCAATTTTTATTTGAATGCCAGAAATCACACATAGGTAGCCATTACATTCCATAAATGAGACGTTCAATACACGATCTTTTCCAATACTGTTTTAACAAATTCATGTGGCCATATAAATCAATTTAAAAAGAACTACATATACTACCCCGAAAAAAGTAAATATTTAAGGTGGAGGTTTCAGGCAATATTTTATTTCAACAGATGGGACTTGTCAAGAGCAGGAATTCTGAAGCCCCACTAGCTCTTTTAATAAGACAATCAAAATTCAGCCAAAATCTCTTAAAATTCAATCAATCACTTGGATGTTTAACATCCTAGAGATGACATATCTAGATAAGTTATTGAGTTTTTTATTTGACTCCAGATGGTTCCTGTCATGGAAACATAACTACATTTCTTTATTGCCATGCTGTTTTAGAGAAATTTTTTAAATTCTTTTTTTTTTTTTGTAGCACTGATTTAAAACAAGAAAAACAGCACAAATAATTATATAATAAGCCCAGTCTAAACCTTAACAGATAAACATTCAATGTGATAAAATTTCATTGTGTAACACAAAAAGCTTCAGTTCTCAGAAATACAAAGAATTGCATAGGTTTATATATTTTTAATTAGACAGCTGTTTCCTAATGCCCTTCATATTTAACCCACTGCTGATCTATTCAAATAGTGTTGTTGTCTTGTGAATGGAACAAAAAGATACTTATATCACAAAGGAATCTGGGACTCAGAGGATTAGGAGAAATTTAAAATGAGCCAGCAGGGGAAGAGGGGGAAAAAAAACTCATCAGGTTTCAATTCTCATGTATTAGAAAGACCTGTGAAAACTTTTTTTCAACCACAGGGACTGACAAAGCTATTCAAATACATTTGTAAAAATCTCTACAAACCATTCTAATAAATATCACAATGCTTATAATTAAGCATCTCTTGGCTGTAACCCAACTATGTATTGGCTGTAACCAAATACTGTTCTAGTATGAGGACTTTCAATGTGCTATAAGCCTATTAACTAACATGGAGACAATAGAGCTTAATTTTCTCAAGACAATGACATTTCCCTTAAATTTAAATGTTATTTCATTATCTGTATATCATCATTTCAAACACAGAAGTTTTATTTAAACCCTATTGTGTGCACTTAGATATTTGAAATAATTTAATGGAGGTGTAAAATAATTTCAGACTTAAAAAACAAGAGTAAAGCATTTAACAATCAGGAAATGGTAGCGATTTTGCATTGTTGACGTAGACTAGACATTTTTATCTGGTGCTGTAAACTCATCCTTCGGATCCACACAAAGAAAATTGTTGGTGGACGCAGAAGAGAACTGAACTAGTTCCTACTTCTACAAATGATGAAGACATCTCTCTAAACTGCAACATCTACATGGCAACCTATTCCATAATTAAGCCAGAGTACTGGAGGTGCTTTATCAGTAACTGGAAGTGGAAAACTTTTACAGGGAGAACCTCGGGACGCTGGGAAAACAAAAACAAACACAAACAAACCAAAAAACCTGGAACCCAGAAGGCAGCGTCCACATTGCTTTTCAAAGTGCACATATGTCCTCGGACCAAGTTATTTCCAAGCGTTTTTGCGGAGGATGCTTCGGGGAGCAAACTCCTTGACTACAGAATTAAGGCTCCCGGGATTTGGGGGTACTGGGCTTGCCCCTCTGCATTTCAGGACACTAAAATTTTAAGGATAGGGACTGGAATGTCTGGGGAAAGTGCTTGAGAAAACCGCGAAAGGAAACTTCTTTCAGCTTAAGAGAAAAACAGACCAAACACGAGGAGAGAGGGGGAAGCAAGCGGGAGAAGGTGGTGATGAAGGTGGTGAGGTGAGACTGTGGTCACTTTTTCTTCCAGGGAGCGCCCGATGTCCCGGCCGTCCGCGGCTTTGGGAGCAGGGCACTTTTCCAAGTGCGCCAAAGGGCGACTGGAGCAGGAGTCCCCGCCCGGGATGACCCTCACGGTGGCCCCCGCCTCCCCGTGGCGGTCGCCCCCCCCCCGCCCCCCACCCGGTGCCTCTCGGGCGCGCGCGAGGCGGGCGCGCATCCCGGGCGGACAGGTGCACCGGGGGCCGCTTACCCCGGTGATGACGGCGGCGTCCCCCGCGGGGGGCTTGGGCAGCAGCGGCGGCAGAAGCAGCAGGAGCAGCAGCGGGGCGCAGCGCGGGCTACTCATGGCGCCCTCGGGCCTGGGCGGCGGTTGGGGGGCCGTTGGGGGCGCGCGGGCTGGAGCGCGGAGCGGCGGGCGGGCGGGCGTCTCGCGCGAGCCTGCCGGCGGCTATAAACGCGAGCCCCGCCGTGACTCACGCCGCCGCCCGGGCAGCCGCACGCGCGGGGGCCACGGCGCGGGCGCACCTCCCGCGCCCACCCGGCCCGGCCCGCGTCCCCCCCGCGCACGTGCTGCCGCGGGCCCCCGCGCCCCCGCCCCGGGCGCCACGCAGGCAGCGCCCGCCGCTGCCTTCCGCACGCGCCCGCATGGCTTTTGTGGTCGGGGACACCCTCCTCTGCTGTCCTGGTTTCCCCAGTTCCACGTGCTCAGCGCCGCAAACTTGCAGCTCATTTGCACTCCAGATGTTTAGGGAGCGCCTACTACGTGCTAGGCGCTGTGGACACACGGGGGGAGCGCAAGGGAGGTGATAAGAGCTGCTCAATTCGTTCATTTTTGTATGTCACCTACTGCCCCTGGGTCCGTCCTTAGGGTCCAGTAACCGAACAGAAAAAGACATCAAACAAACACCCTGGGAACGTGGAAGACGTGGGGGGGGGGGAGGGAGAGAACAAAGGGAGGGCAAAATTATCCCACATCCCTGACGACACTGAGGGGGTCTGTCCTTCCAGCTGTGGGAGGCCAATTTCTTTCTTTCATTTCAAATGCTGTTCCTTTCTGCTCACATCTGTTCCCGACCCTCTGCTCTCTGATTTTCCTCGCATGCATTTCCTCTCTTTAACATCGCGCCAGCTTCAGGCAGAGCAGTTCAGAATGATGCCAAAGAGGAATGAGATCGCCAGGCTTCGGATGCCAGCCTGAGGCCCCTTAAGCTCTAGGTAGGCAGCTCTCTCTTTTACTTTCTAGCCCAAGATAATCACCCTTCAGTCTTCATAAGATGTGATACGGCGGTACTGGGATTCGTTCATTCGTGTCAACATGACTTGAGTGCCTACTGGGTTCTAGGCCACCTACGAGAGGACCAGTGACAGATTTGCCTTCCACCTGTGACCTCGAGCCTAGCTCCAAGAATCTCAGACTGTTCTTCCTCAACGAAACTGATTTCAAGAATACCTAGGTGTGACCACACCGAACTTGCTGCCATCGAAGTTTTGGGAAGCCCAACTTTCTTCCTGAAACCTCAGCTTTCCCTGGTCTCGAAAGGACCACAAACTGTTGAAAAGCAGATGCGTCTTCCAGTCTCTGTAATAAATGCAGTGAGGAGAGTGGGGACAAAGTTACTTTCAGACTGTGGGGCTCCCCCATGGCAAAGCATTCAGACTAAACGTGGAAAAACAAAACAAAACAAACAAAAAAAACAGGCAATTATCCGAATGAAAACAGCTGAGTATTTGGAAAACTAGATCTTTGATTTTAAAAAGCTTTTTCATGCGTGTTTTTATGTTTGAGAAATGTCTTGAAAGAGAAAGCAAAAAAGCATCAAACTTTTTTTATGTTTTAAAAAACTGTTAAAATTGGATCCACGGTAAAATAAGTGGGAACAGTAGCAAGTGACAGATTGGTGGAAAGTTTCCTTTTCCAGTCTCCATGCCAACGCTAGCATTGGAATGCTGCCGGGTAAACGTAAAAACCAGTCAACATGGATTTTAACATTCCTACAACTTTTTTTTTTAATGGTCTATTTCATATTTGTTACTACTGAACACCAGCTTGGGTATTCCCTGCTTCTCCAAGCGTAGAAAACCGGATATGTATTCATAGGAAAATCAGTTTTCAAAAGTAGATGGCTTCATACACTGCTGTTTGGAAAACAATCCTCATAAGGCTGTTTTGAAACAAGGTTGGAAACACTTAACAATAGGGTTGGTTTGGTTTCATATTGATTCTTTTGATCCTGCTGTTTCTTTTAATTGTTTTAATGCTTTAGAGGAGAAATGAAGGCCTCTGATATGACAGATCTTTGCATCCATGGCCAAGTTAGAAAATTGAAGTCTGAAAGTTAGTTCCATCTTAGAAAGATGAAAGGTTGAGTTTAATTAGTTCATAAATATCAGCTAGGAAGGCCATTACCGAAATAGAAATTGATGAGTAGTTTAACTATTCTGTTCTCTTCCTTACTGTTAATTGTGCCACATGATCAATGCAGCCGTGGGATAACTATAGAAGGAGAAGCAAACTTTGTGTAGTTCGGAGTGTAGCCTCCCGTGTTCTAGCAGACCATCAAGGCTCAGCTGAATTGAAAGGGGCAGTACAGGAAAGTCCACAGACCCCAGGTTTGTGAATCAGACTGACCTGGATTGGAATTCTCAGTGACCAGCGGACAAGTTGCTTAAATCTTTTTAAGCCTCTGTTTTCTTAGTTGTAAAATGGATAAAAAATACCAACCTCAAGGTATACAACCTCCACGGGGTTTAAAGATTATAATACCTTAAAGTACTTAGCACCGTCCTTAAAACATACTGGGAGCCCTGTTAAGCACTGCCTCTTATTAAGTCTCTTCCTTTGGTGTCCTCTGATAATGTCAGCCAACACTGATAGTTTTTTCTGTCTTGCTCACCAGACTAGATTATACACTCACTGGGATAAGGATCCTCGTGTCTAATTTAGCACACACCCCTCCTGGCACATAGGCATGTGGCAGGCCCTCAGGAACTGATGATCACTGAGAATATATCCCATGGAGGATAGACTGGAGACGGGTTACAAGAAAGAGATATACAGTGTGGACACATTTAATTTACATGAATCAATTAAATACAGTCATCAAAAAGCTAGAGGGATACATGCTTTACCTGGGGCCGCTGATTCAGCCCGCCACTCTACTCAGGGGACATGTGACTGAAATGAGGTGAACTAGGAGATACAAACCTCTCATTACAGGCACTCTGGGACTCAGGCTGACGAAGTCTCCATCTCAACACGTGCTTCATGATTGCCAGTGTAGGGTGGTGTAATGGGTTAAATTATGTCCCCACCGAAAGCAGTTTTCAAGTTCTTACCCCACAGTACCTGTAAATATGACCCTATTTGGAAGTAGGGTCTTTGCAGATGTAATCAATTTAAGACGAGGTCCTACCGAATTAGGGTGGGCCTAAATCCAATGACTGGTGTCCTTATAAGAGAAAGAAGAGGGATACTTGGACACAAAGACACACAAAGAGAAGGCTAAGTGAAGATGGAGGCAGAGACTGGAGTGATGCATCTACAAGCTAAGGAGCCCCAAGGATTGCCAACAACCACCAGAACGTGGAAGAGTCAAGGAAAGTTTCTTCCCTAGCGCCTTCCGAAGAAGCCAAAGAAGCAGAAGAAGCATGGCCTTGTTGACACCTTGATTTTGGACTTTTAGCCTCCAAAACTGTGAGAGATTAAGTTTTTGTTGTTTTTAAGCCCCCCAGTGGTGGTAGTTTCTCATGGCAGCCACAGGAAACTAATCCAGGTGAATGGAGCTGGAGGGTTGCACACCAGCTCTCAAATGCCTCTGCCTGGAATTGACACCTGTCACTTCCGCTCACTTTTTTTTGTTGTTGTTGTTATAAATTTATTTATTTATTTATTTATTTATGGCTGTGTTGGGTCTTCGTTTCTGTGCGAGGGCTTTCTCTAGTTGTGGCTAGCGGGGGCCACTCTTCATCGCGGTGCGCGGGCCTTTCACTGTTGCGGCCTCTCTTGTTGTGGAGCACAGGCTCCAGACGCGCAGGCTCAGTAGTTGTGGCTCACGGGCCCAGTTGCTCCGCGGCATGTGGGATCTTCCCAGACCAGGGCTCGAACCCGTGTCCCCTGCATTGGCAGGCAGATTCTCAACCACTGTGCCACCAGGGAAGCCCTCTGCTCACGTTTTAATGACCAAGAAGAAGTCAAAGGACTTAGTCTGTCTTCAAGGTGACAGACAATGCAAGTCTGTAATACACTCTGGTTTCTGAGGAGAACCAGAAATCTGGGGAGCAGCACCATATTTTACAGGAAAGGAGTCATGCATGGCTTGGACTCCTTAATGAGCACGTAATAGGGAAGAACCTTTGTATTCTATTACAAGTTCATCACTAAAGGGATGTTGCCTATAAGCTTAAATTATCCATGATGGCCCTTCTCTGGGAACGCTGCCTTCCAGGTAATGAGCATTAAGCTGAAATACCTTTGTTTAGCTCTCAGGGAACATCCTGACCAGGCCCACCCGTGAATGACCGCAGGGAGGAAGAAATTAACACATCCCCTCTGGAGGCTGCCCGGAACCAGGAAACGTTTGACTTTACTCCTTCCCCTTCAGTATAAAAGAAGCCTGAATTCTAACTCAGGCAAGAGGGTTCTTTGGGATACAAGTCCACCATCATCGCGGTTTGCTGGCTTTCTGAATAAAGTCACTGTTCCTTGCCCTAACAACGCGTCTCTTGATTTATTGACCTGTTGTGCGGCGAGCAGTACAACTTTGGACTTGGTAATAAGCATAATGAACTTTGAAGGATACTAGTTATTATTATAAATGATAATGTATTATTTCCTTTGTTTTTTTCCCAGTTTGGTATTCCCTATACTAGAATTGTACAAAGACTGTGAAAAAAAAGTAAATGTAAAAACTATTTTCTTTTAGGTGGGTGGTAAACTGAAATTCATTTATTCAACAGACATCTACTAAGTACTTACTATACGCAGATATTGTGTAAGGCACTGGACGTACAGTGGTGAGCAAAGCATGTGAATCCAGCCCCCTGGGATTTTACAGTCTAGTGGGAAGAAGGACATGAATCAAATAATCATACAATTATGTAATTATAGGAAACATGTAGAGCACTAGGAGAGAGCATATGGGGAGACCTGGAGGTTTCCTTAAGGTAATGGTGTCAAAGCTGAGATCTGAAGCTTGAACAGGATTTAACTGAGATTAAATGAGGGCAGCAGGAATGCGGGGTGGCTGGGCATTATTCCAGGCAGGGGAATTGCTTGTACTGGAGACTGGAAAGAGCATCCATGTTCAAGGAGCTGAAGAGAGGCCAGTGTTGCCCAAAGAATGAGTCTAAAGGGAAGTCTGGTACAAATGTGAAGCCAGAGCAGTGGCAGGGACCCAGTACAGAGCCTTTTGTAGGGCACGCTGAGGATCTTAGTCTTACTATGGCTGGAGAAGAGAGAAAACATTAAGGATGGACCAGGCATGACGCAAGTAGCTTTTGAAAAGGAGACCCTTTTCCAGTACCAAACTCCTCGTGCCCCTACCCCGAACCTCTTTGGGTGAAGGCAACTCCAACCTTCTGAGGATGACCTTGGAGCCACCCTTGACCTTCTCTTTCTCCCACACCCCCTGTCCAATCCATCTGGAATCCGACCACTTTTCCCTCTGTCAGGGCCACCCTTCTTGTTTGGAGCCATGATCATCTCCAGCCTGGATTACTAGCATCGCCTCCTTACTGGCCCCCTGGTCTCACCCTTGCCCTCTACATCCTATCATCCCTCCAGCTGCCTCAGCCCTTCCACTCCAGCCATACCAGCCTCCTGGAGGCTCCAAAATGCACAGGCAGGCCCCCACACTGGGAACTTTGTTCTGAAACTTCTCTTTGTCAGGACTGCTCTTCCCCACAATAGATAGGAACATGACTGAATCCCTCCCTCCTTCCACCCTGACCTCAGAGGCTTCTCCCGACCACCCTGATAAACGTGCAACTGCCCCAGCTCCCCAGATGCCCCTCACTCTACTCCTTTTCACATTTTGCTTTCTCCTCTGGCACTTAACACCTTCTGGCGCTGTTATTTACTTATATATTATATTTACTGTCTTGCTCCGCCCCCCTCACACATTACCGGAATAGAAGCTCCACAAAATTGGGGATTTTTAAAAAACATCTTTTGTTCACCAATTTAAGTCCAGTGCCTGGAAGAGTGGCTGGCACATGGCAGGCACTCGATAAACATTTGGTGAACAAATTACTGAAAATGTGGAGAAGAGATTGGATGGATGGGTGGGTGGGCGGGTAGATGGATGGACGGATGGATGGATGGGTGGATGGGTGGAAGAAGATGCATCTGATGGGAGGCTACTGTAGTGGTCCAAGGGGCTTCTGCTACTGTTATTGGCAGGAAAGAGGGAGAGAAGTGAACTGATTCACTCAAGCAGTGAACAGGCAGAGCCTCCTATTGATCGAGATAAACAGTGGAAAAGGAAAGGTCAAGATTCACCACCAGGATTCATCTTGTATAACTGATCAACGACAGGTATGCTGGGGTGCAGGAAATTACCTGGATGTGGGGAAGGGCAGCCAGACAGGCCTGGGGTGCAGAGAAGAGGCTGGGCTGGAGATAAAATTCTGGCCAGATATATTCCCTTTAAATTATTTTTTATTTGTCCATTTCATACAATATAGCCAGGGGTTGGCAAACTGTGATCTACTACCTGTTTTCGTAAATAATGTTTTATTGGAACACAGCTACACCACGATTTTGTGTTGTCTGTGACTGCTTTTAGACTACAAGGGAAGAGTGGAGTGCTTTTGAGAGGAAGATTGTATGGCCCACAAAGCTAAAAACATTTATTATCTGGTCCTTTATAGATTCTGCTGACTCCTGCTTTAGGTGATAAAGAAGAGGAGTCTGGAGTTTCTCCACGGGTCCTCAGGACAAATTTATTTCTTTTCCTTTTTCTTTTATTTTAGGGCAAATGCATTACCACCATATTGTCCTGGGCTTGTTATGGGCTGTACTTTTGATGATCTCTCTGGTTTTTCAGTTTAATTCATCTGCTTCCTGAGTTTGGGAATTTTCCCCAAGTGCTAGCTTCCTGATGGACCCCTACCATGTTCACCTTGTTAGATGTAATTTCATCTCAGTTGCCTGTTACGTAGTAGGTGCTCAATATATATTTGTCGGTAGAACTTGAGGTAGAAGGGCAATAAATGTGTGTTTGGTCTGCCATCTTGAACTGGGAGCCTGAAACCTTTTCTCACGTATATAAACGAAGAGCACTTTCATTACTCTTGTACATGAAGTTCTACTTTTAAAAGTGATTCCAACTTGCTTGACAACTTACTTTTTCTGTGTATCATCTTCGTATGACTTCTAATTATCACAGCATAATAGGTGGGCCTGATAATTTAATAGCTGTTCCCATTTTTCTTTGTGTAAATGATTTTCATTGAGATGCATTCAAAAAAAGTAAAATAGGTATTCTGCTTGTTTTTTCACCCTTCATCCTTTATCATTGTACTATTACACGGTGGCTTTTCTTGTTAATAAACCCATAATATCAGTCTGAAATATCTTTAAAAAATAATAACCATGCTTTAAATGTGACATAAGAAAAATGGAATTGCTTTTACAATTCTAAGTAAGACGTCTATTTTAATCTATTTCAATGCTGATGATTTCTCTTTATTTTTAAAAATAAATCACTATGCTTCAATTTGAAAGCCAATTGTCTACGGAGGCACTAAAATTATTTGGTCTATTCAAGTGATAATGTACAATAAAGTTTACCTATTTTTAAATAGTTGAAATATTAATCCAGGAGAAAGAGTTTTCTTAAAACAATTAGTATAGAATACATTTGAAATAATATGAGGGGTCAGGATGATCATTTGCTTCTAAAAGATTTAGGTTTTATTCATTATAATGCTGAATGTCTTTAAAATTCGTTTTTAGCTTGAAGAGGGGCCTAAGGCTAAAGCTTATATATCATGTATTTCATCAAAAGGGAGGGATCGTTATGCACATCTGTAGCATATTTGGTAACTTTCCAGAGTGAAAGAGAAAGTCTCATATAGTAAAGAGGTTTTTTTTAAAGATAAAAGACAGAGCTAGGTCATTACTTCTTTATTATTCTAGATCAACATTTATTCGTTATCCCACACTAAATTTCATTTAGCAATTTGTTTTTCTCCCCTAAATGTGAATCATATTTATTTTTCTTCTGAGGGAAAGGATATGAAATAATAAGGCATCTGGGTAGAGGAAATTTTTTTTGAATTTTATTTATTTTTTATACAGCAGTTTCTTATTACTTATCTATTTTATACATATTAGTGTATACATGTCAATCCCAATCTCCTAATTTATCCACCCCCACTTCCCTCCTTGGTGTCCATAGGTTTGTTCTCTACATCTGTGTCTCTATTTCTGCTTGCAAACTGGTTCATCTCTACCATTTTTGTAGATTCCACATATATGCGTTAATATACAGTATTTGTTTTTCTCTTTCTGACTTACTTCACTCTGTAGGACAGTCTCTAGGTCCATCCACATGTCTACAAATGACTCAGTTTCATTCCTTTTTATGGCTTAGTAATATTCCATTGTATACATGTACCACATCTTCTTTATCCATTCGTCTGTTGATGGTCATTTAGGCTGCTTCCATAACCTGGCTATTGTAAATAGTGCTGCAACGAACATTGGGGTGCATGTGTCTTTTTGAATTATGGTTTCTCTGGGCATATGCCCAGGAGTGGGATTGCTGGATCATATGGTAATTCTATTTTTAGTTTTTTAAGGAACCTCTATACTGTTCTCCATAGTGGCTGTATCAATTTACATTCCCACCAACAGTGCAAGAGGGTTCCCTTTTCTCCACACTCTCTCCAGCATTTGTTGTTTGTAGATTTTCTGATGATGTCCGTTCTAACTGGTGTGAGGTGATACCTCATTGTAGTTTTGATTTGCATTTCTCTAATAATTAGTGATGTTGAGCAGCTTTTCATGTGCCTCTTGGCAATCTGTATATCTTCTTTGGAGAAATGTCTGTTTAGGTCTTCTGGCCATTATTTGATTGGGTTGTTTGTTTTTTTAATATTGAGCTGCATGAGCTGTCTATATATTTTGGAGAATAATCCTTTGTCTGTTGATTCGTTTGCAAATATTTTCTCCATTCTGAGGGTTGTCTTTTTGTCTTCTTTACAGTTTCCTTTGCTAGGCAAAACCTTTTAACTTTCATTAGGTCCCATTTGTTTATTTTTGTTTTTATTTCCATTTCTCTAGGAGGTGGGTCAAAAAAGATCTTGCTGTGATTTATGTCAAAGAGTGTTCTTCCTATGTTTTCCTCTAAGAGTTTTATAGTGTCTGGTCTTACATTTAGTTCTTTAATCCATTTTGAGTTTATTTTTGTGTATGGTGTTAGGGAGTATTCTAATTTCATTCTTTTACATTTAACTGTCCAGTTCTCCCAGCACCACTTACTAAAGAGACTGTCTTTTCTCCATTGTATATCCTTGTCTCCTTTGTCATAGATTAGTTGACCACAGGTGTGTGGGTTTATCTCTGGGCTTTCTAACCTGTTCCATTGATCTATATTTGTTTTTCTGTGAGTACCATATTGTCTTCATTACTGTAGTTTTGTAGGATAGTCTGAAGTCAGGGAGTCTGATTCCTCCAGCTCCACTTTCCCTCAAGATTATTTGGCTATTCAGGGTCTTTTGTGTCTGCATACAAATTTTGAGATTTTTTGTTCTCGTTCTGTAAAAAATGCCATTGGTAATTTGATAGGGATTGCATTGAATTTGTAGATTGCTTTGGGTAGGGTAGTCATTTTCACAATACTGATTCTTCTAATCCAAGAACATGGTGTATCTCTCCATCTGTTTGTGTCATCTTTGATTTCTTTCATCAGTGTCTTATAGTTTTCTGAGTAAAGGTCTTTTACCTCCTTAGGTAGGTTTCTTCCTGGGTATTTTATTCTTTTTTTGCCGTGGTGAATGGAATTATTTCCTTAATTTCTCTTTCTGATCTTTCGTTGTTAGTGTATAAGAATGCCAGAGATTTCTGTGCATTAATTTTGTATCCTGCAACTTTGCCAAGTTCATTGATTAGCTCTAGTAGTTTTCTGATTGCATCTTTAGGATTCTCTATGTATAGTATCATGTCATCTGCAAATAGTGACAGTTTTACTTCTTCTTTTCCAATTTGTATTCCTTTTATTTCTTTTCCTTCTCTGATTGCCGTGGCCAGGACTTCCAAAACTATGTTGAATAATAGTGGCGAGAGCGGACACCCTTGTCTTGTTCCTGATCTTAGAGGAAATGCTTTCATTTTTTCACCATTAAGAATGATGTTTGCTGGGGGTTTGTCATATATGGCCTTTATTATGTTGAGGTAGGTTCCCTCTATGCCCACTTTCTGGAGAGTTTTTATCATAAATGGGCGTTGAATGTTGTCAAAAGATTTTTCTGTATCTATTGAGATGATCATATGGTTTTTATTCTTCAGTTTGTTAATACGGTGTATCACATTGATTGATTTGCGTATATTGAAGAACCCTTGCATCCCTGGGATAAATCCCACTTGATCATGGTGTATGATCCTTTTAATGTGTTGTTGGATTCTATTTGCTAGTATTTTGTTGAGGATTTCTGCATCTATATTCATGAGTGATATTGGTCTGTAATTTTCTTTTTTTGTAGTATCTTTGTCTGGTTTTGGTATCAGGGTGATGGTCACCTCATAGAATGAGTTTGGGAGTGTTCCTTCCTCTGCAATTTTTTGACGGAGTTTGAGAAGGATGGGTGTTAGCTCCTTTCTAAATGTTTGACAGAATTCACCTGTGAAGCCATCTGGTCCTGGACTTTTGTTTGTTGGAACATTTTTAATCACAGTTTCAATTTCAGTGCTTGTGACTGGTCTGTTCATATTTTCTGATCCTTCCTGGTTCAGTCTTGGAAGGTTATACCTTTCTAAGAATTTGTCCATTTCTTCCAGGTTCTCCATTTTATTGGCACAGAGTTGCTTGTAGTCGTCTCTTAGGATGCTTTGTATTTCTGCGGTGTCCATTGTAACTTCTCCTTTTTCATTTTTGATTTTATTGATTTGAGTCCTCTCCCTCTTTTTCTTGATGAGTCTGGCTAAAGGTTTATCAATTTTGTTTACCTTCTCAAAGAACCAGCTTTTAGTTTTATTGATCTTTGCTATTGTTTTCTTTGTTTCTGTTTATTTCTGCTCTGATCTTTATGATTTCTTTCCTTGTGCTAACTTTGGGTTTTGTTTGTTCTTCTTTCTCTAGTTCCTTTAGGTGTAAGGTTAGATTGTTTACTTGAGACTTTTCTTGTTTCTTGAGGTAGGCTTGTATAGCTATAAACTTCCCTCTTAGAACTGCTTTTGCTGCATCCCATAGGTTTTGGATCGTCGTGTTTTTGTTGTCATTTGTCTCTAGGTATTTTTTGATTTTCTCTTTGATTTCTTCAGTGATCTCTTGGTTATTTGGTAACGTATTGTTTAGCCTCCATTCGTTTGTGTTTTTTACGTTTTTTTCCCTGTGATTTATTTCTAATTTCATAACGTTGTGGTCAGAAAAGATGCTTGATATGATTCCAATTTTCTTAAATTTACTGAGGGTCACAAAATTGATTTGTGACCCAAGATGTGATCTATCCTGGAGAATGTTCCGTGTGCACTTGAAAAGAAAATTTAATCTGCTGTTTTTGGATGGAATGTCCTATAAATATCAATTAAATCTATCTGGTCTATTGTGTCATTTCAAGCTTGTGTTTCCTTATTAATTTTCTGTCTGGATGATCTGTCCATTGGTGTAAGTGAGATGTTAAAGTCCCCCACTATTATTGTGTTACTGTCGATTTCCTCTTTGATAGCTGTTAGCATTTGCCTTATGTATTGAGGTGCTCCTATGGTGGGTGCATATATATTTATAATTGTTACATCTTCTTCTTGAATTGATCTTTTGATCATTATGTAGTGTCCTTCCTTGTCTCTTGTAATGTTCTTTATTTTAAAGTCTCTTTTATCTGATATGAGTATACCTACTCCAGCTTTCTTTTGATTTCCATTTGCATGGAATATCTTTTTCCATCTCCTCACTTTCAGTCTGTATGTGTCCCTAGGTCTGAAGTGGGTCTCTTGTAGACAGCATATATATGGGTCTTGTTTTTGTATCCATTCAGCAAGCCTGTGTCTTTTGGTTGGAGCATTTAATCCATTCACATTTAAGGTAATTATCGATATGTATGTTCCTATGACCATTTTCTTAATTGTTTTGGGTTGTTTTTGTAGGTCCTTTTCTTCTCTTGTGTTTCCCACTTAGAGAAGTTCCTTTAGCATTTGTTGTAGAGCTGGTTTGGTGGTGTTGGATTCTCTTAGCTTTTGCTTGTCTTTAAAGCTTTTCATTTCTCCATCAAATCTGAATGAGATCCTTGCAACCAAGAGTAATCTTGGTTGTAGATTCTGCCCTTTCATCACTTTAAATATATCGTGCCACTCCCTTCTGGCTTGTAGAGTTTCTGCTGAGAAATCAGCTATTAACCTTATGGGAGTTCCCTTGTGTGTTGTCATTTTTCCCTTGTTGCTTTTAATAATTTTTCTTTGTCTTTAATTTTTGTCAATTTGATTACTATGTGTTTCGGCATGTTTCTCCTTGGGTTTATCCTGCCTGGGACTCTCTGTGCTTCCTGGACTTGGGTGGCTATTTCCTTTCCCATATTAGGGAAGTTTTCAACTATAATCATTTCAAATAATTTTTTGGGTCCTTTCTCTCTCTCTTCTCCTTCCAGGACCCCTATAATGTGAATGTTGTTGCATTTAATGTTGTCCCAGAAGTCTCTTAGGCTGTCTTCATTTCTTTTCATTCTTTTTTCTTTACTCTGTTCTCTGGCAGTGATTTCCACCATTCTGTCTTCCAGGTCATTTATCTGTTCTTCTGCCTCAGTTATTCTGCTATTGATTCCTTCTAGTGTATTTTCATTTCAGTTATGGGATTGTTCATCTCTGTTTGTTTGTTCTTTAATTCTTCTAGGTGCTTGTTCTTTAATTTTTCTAGGTCTTTGTGAAACATTTCTTGCATATTCTCGATCTTTGCCTCCATTCTTTTTCCAAGGTCCTGGATCATCTTCACTATCCTTATTCTGAATTCTTTTTCTGGAAGGTTGCCTATCTCCACTTCATTTCCTTGTTTTTCTGGGGTTTTATCTTGTTCCTTCATCTGGTACATAGTCCTCTGCCTTTTCATTTTGTCTATCTTTCTGTGAATGTGGTTTTCATTCCACAGGCTGAAGGACTGTAGTTCTTCTTGTTTCTGCTGTCTGTCCTCTGTTAGATGAGGCTATCTAAGAGGCTTGTGCAAGCTCCCTGATGGGAGGGACTTGTGGTGGGTAGAGCTGGGTGTTGCTCTGGTGGGAAGAGCTCAGTAAAACTTTAATCCACTTGTCTGTTGATGGGTGGGGCTGGGTTCTCTCCCTGTTGGTTGTTTGGCCTGAGGCAACCCAGCACTGGGGCCTAGAGGATCTTTGGTGGGGCTAATGGTGGACGCCAGGGGGCTCATGCCAAGGAGTACTTCCCAGAGCTTCTGCTGCCAGTGTCCTTGTCCCCATGGTGAGCCACAGCCACCCCCTGCCTCTGCAGGAGACCCTCCAACACCAGCAGGTAGGTCTGGTTCAGTCTCCTATGGGGTCACTGCTCCTCCCCCCTGGGTCCTGATGCACACACTACTTTGTGTGTGCCCTTCAAGAGTGGAGTCTCTGTTTCCCCTAGTCCTGTCAAAGTCCTGCAGTCAAATCCTGCTAGCCTTCAAAGTCTGATTCTCTGGGAATTCCTCCTCCCATTGCCAGCCCCCAGGTTAGGAAGCCTGATGTGGAGCTCAGAACCTTCACTCCAGCAGGTGGACTTCTGTGATATAAGTGTTCTCCAGTTTGTGAGTCACCCACCTAGCAGTTACAGGATTTGATTTTATTGTGATTGCGCCCCTCCTACCATCTCATTGCGGCTTCTCCTTTGTCTTTGGAAGTGGAGTATCTTTTCTGGTGAGTTCCAGTGTCTTCCTGTCGATGATTGTTCAGCAGTTAGTTGTGATTCCGGTGCTCTTGCAAGAGGGAGCACACGTCCTTCTACTCTGCCATCTTGAACCAATCTTAGGTAGAGGAGCTTTAGGCACAAACCAGTTTAACAGTCTTCATTCCTAAACGTAAAGCCAGCTCTCTCTATGCTTTGCATATGGATGGCACTCAGTAATTCTCAATACATCTTCTATAATAGCTGCAGTTACCCTATGGGGCAGCTATCACAATCCCCATTTTACAGACAAGGGAAGTGAGATTTGGAGACAATAATTATGTTACACGGAATCACAGTAACTTCTAAGTAGTAGAGCTGGGTTTCAACCCAAGTTGGTTTGATGCCCAAAACTTCAATATTATAGCTTCCCTTCCCATTTATATGCTTTACTTAAATATTGCCATAAAAAATTTAGGTACCAATAACCAGAAGAAGCAATCACTATGCTATGAATTTTCCTCAAACTCATCTTAAAACCTCTTCTCTCTCAAATAAGAGATCAAGACTTAAAAACAAAATGGCAGATAACAGGTACAATTCTGGACTTTGTGTTTAGGGGGAATTTTTCCAGAGGGTTCCCTAAAAAACAGATTCAGAAGAGCTATTATTTTTTTTTAAAAAGGAAAGAGGCAATCAACATTTCTGTTCTGCAGTTTCATTTGTCAGAGTTCTAAGACAAGACTGGTACCTCTGGTCTCACAGGTAGCCTATCAAAGGCATCCTGCTTGTATTTTTAGGCAGAAAGGTCAGCAGAGTGAGCTTAAGGTTGGAGGCTGAGGGCTCTAACACAGCATTTGCCTGTGAGTGTTCCTTCTTAGAAAAATACTGAGCTTTATGATCAAATGATTTTGGAGACTTCTGAAGGACTCACAATTCATATCAACACATTAAAGGCCCTGAGAAGTCCTGCAAGAAGATACCAGCCCAACATGGTGCAACAGAGCATTTCCAAAACATGTGGGGATAGAGCCCTTTTCCCACGTATCAGAGATAAAATTTTAGGCAACTCTAAATCCCCTATCTTGACCACATGCCAGCCTTAACAAAAAATCCACTAACTTTAGAATAAGTGTTTTGAATATGTAGACAGTCTTAGATGAGCTCATCAATCAAATACAAGGAATGTTCAGTTACTCTGGTTCATCTAACTTGCTTTATAGACGAGGAAACTGAGAATCCAAAAGATTTCATCTCATAGGAAAAAGGAGACAGAGCTGGGAGTAGGGCATGCTTCTCTTGCTTCCTAGTTCAGCGTGCTTTGTTTTGTTTTATTTCGTTTTTTGACTACACATGCACCTCTTTGAGGTATGGGTACCCATCGACAAAGCAGTTATAAACACATTTTCCAAAAACAGGAGACTATGTTGTAGATATTCCTGCCCTGTAGGTTGAGTCATGGCAGTCATTGGTACTATCGTTCCTACAGTAAGAGAGATGGCCAGCAAATTGTGCATTCACCCTGGTTCTCTATCCACTGGTGTCATTTGCCCTTCACCCAGTTTGGCAGAGTTTGGGTTTGCTAAATGTATACATAAGTATCATCAACATTTGGTCCATGAATTTGCAAAAAGGATAGCATGGGCTGGTGGGGGGAGGGTGTTTGTTGGAAAATTACTTTTGGTGGGATAAACTCTCACTTGGAGAATCCTAGGTGGTAAATTGGTAACTCACTTGTTTACTTCTAAGATGTTTTTGAGTTGACAGATGCAATTCACCATAACGAAAGTATTTCCAAGCCATAGCAATGATCCATAGTAATGGCGCTTTTATGATCTCATTACCGCAATCTCCCCCCCCGTTTTCTCCTGGGTTGGGCTGTTTAACAGACCGTCATCATAACAGGTGGAGATGGAGGAGCAGACAGGGAGTGTGGTCAGATGAGTTATGGGTGCTTCAAAGCGTTTTCCTTGTACAGTGGGTGGGGCTCCAGAACCCCGCCTTGTCTGAGGGGCTCACAGTCCTCAAAGCTGATGAAAACCCCCGAATTTTATCCCAGCACCAAGTGCTTCCAGCTGTTATTTTAAAATTAATTAATTGCCAGTCTGATTTGTACATTGATCTCCGATACACTGTTTGTGTAAAAGAGTAGATTTCAATTTTTTTTTCTAGTGGAACAGCCAAGTTTTGATCAGAATCCTGTCAGATGAAATTCTTCCTGATTTCCTTTCTTTTATACGCAGAGAGGGCAGTGGGAACTGTGAAGGGAAAGCGAGGCAATTTTATTCACCAGAGGCCCTGCTATATGCCTGTAGGGAGAAAAGTGCAGTGAGAACCAGCAACCACTGCATGTTGCTACCAGATGGTTCTTTGTGGAGCCAGTTTCACCACTACCATGTTCAAAGCCCTAAACTGTTTCCTAAACGAAGAGCTCATCTCATTAAGTCCACACTCCTCTGAAAAGCATGGAAGATTCCCTGTGATTTGAACCCAGCCTTCCTGTTCAGTAGTCTCACCTTTGAATTCTAAGCAAGCAGGTTTCTTTCCTGGAGTCACACAAGCCAGGAACGTCCATCAGCATCCCTGCTTCCGCCTTCACTCCTGCAGGGTGGTCCCTCTCCTGTCTTGCTACTTATTCACTCTTCAAGGTCAAAGCTGTGCATGGTCTCCCTTCCAAAGGACGGCAGTCAACCTTTAACTTTCTCTTCTAAAATCTGAGAGCATGTGGAGTGTAGCCCCCGACCACTTGAGAGACACGTCTACGTCTGAATCAGGGCTCCTTCACCTGCTCTCTTTTACTTCATGGCTCTGAGCCTCAGCTTCCTCATCTGTAAAATGGGGATAATGATGGCTCCCTCCTCAGAGGCTTGCTATGAGAATTAAATGAAATAAGGAATACATGTGATCCATCAACTGCATCACTGTAAGAGCTCAATAAATGTAAGCTATGAGCATCCTTATACCTACCTAATAGGTAGGAAATGACTGGTAGGTAGTAACAAGAAGAACTGAAAGTATTAAGTGAGACCATGTAAAGTGTTTAGCAGATTGCATGGCATACAGTACGCCCCCAATCTTTGTTTGTTAGCTATTATATTACAAAGATGATAACGATGCTAATGTCACAGAGTAAGAAAAAAAGGAAGTGACATATCTAAATATCTATGTGCCTAGCACAGTGCCTGGCATATATAAGAGTCTTTGAAAATGTCAGC
Organism: Balaenoptera musculus; assembly: GCF_009873245.2. Taxonomy (NCBI): domain Eukaryota; kingdom Metazoa; phylum Chordata; class Mammalia; order Artiodactyla; family Balaenopteridae; genus Balaenoptera; species Balaenoptera musculus. The sequence continues at coordinate 85,188,960 of NC_045795.1, forward strand.
TATTACCATTGCATATCCTTCTGTATTATTATTTACCTATTTACTAAATGTGTTTTGAATTTTTCTGTTTTCTTCTAGTGTTAGGCCTCTAGTGTTTTGGGTTTTTTTAACTTTTGGATGTATGTCCCAATTATAATGAGTCATGGAATATCAACTGGTGAGCTTGTGAAGTCAAAGAGCCTGAAATGTACAACTACCCTGCAGTACACTTTATATTTTGAATGCTATTATTTACTTTTATTAAATATCATTATACATTTATTAAAAGTTGGGGCAAATTTTGGGTTTAGTAATGTGCTGTCAAAATTTGGGGGCTCTAGTCAACAGCTCCCCTTTTCCCCTCCTGAGGCAGGGCAGATTTAAAGATACTGAATCAACTCAGAGACGTAGGCTGTGAAAGGTAAAAAGGCTTTCCGGTCTGACCTTTGAGGCCTGCTTGTTCAAGTTTTTTAACATTGATTTGTATTTAAAGAGTGTTTGCTCTGCAGTCAGACTTGATGAAGTCCAGTCCCAGCTCTGCCACTTCCGACCTGACTAGCCTTGGGAAAGATAGTGAAGTTCTCAGAGCTTCAGTCCTCTTATCAATAAAATGAAGCTAATAATAATAATACTTGCAGTAGAAGGTGGTTATGAGAAATAAACCATATGCCTGATGCACTGCAAGGACCCAATAAAACATTTGCTATTATCAGAAGCAAAGGGTAACACGCCAGTCTCAGTGTCCTGGTCTCGACAATGGACTCTGATTATTTAAGATGCTATTGTTGGGGGAAGTGGGTGAAGGGTGGTAGGGAACCCTTTGCATTATTTTTGCAATGTCTTGTGATTCTAAAATTACTTCAAAACAAGGTGTTAAAAGAAAAAAGAAAGAAAGAAGAAAAGGAAGGGAGGGAGGGAGGGAGGAAGGAAGGAAGGAAGGAAGGAAGGAAGGAAGGAAGGAAGGAAGGAAGGAAGGAAGGAAGGAAGGAAGGAAGGGAGGGAGGGAGGAAGGAAGGAAGGAAGGAAGGAAAAAAGAAAGGGAACAGCCCCAGAGTACAGTTCAGCAATGCTGACCATCATCATTCCTGAGGGTGCCCGGCCTGAGAATGTGCCTGTCTGTCTCCAGTGACAGGCAGGTCTCCCTTAACCTTGGCAAATAGCACATTCAGACCACACAAGCCACTGCCCTTGCTCTCACTCTGGATCCCTGCAGCCCTCTGCTTGAACAGGGGAGGAGAGACTCTGGGAGCCAGAGGGCCTGAGCGCTGGTCCTTGGGCAGTGAGGGTTTACATCCTACATCAACAGATTGGCATTCTGACTTCATGACCCACACCAAGGAGACCTGGTTATCACAAGTGCCCTGCTCCCTCTCTGGAGGTGCGGATAGGTCAGGCTCTGAGTCTGCAAGGTTCAGGGAGACCTTGGACGATCATCACTGAATCAAGGTGAGGTCAACTTGTGACCTCTTTTGGGACACAGCCAGGAAGCCTTCCCCCCAAAATGCCTCCCCTCCCAGTTCTGCAAATGGAGGGTTTGGGGCTTTTCCAGTTCTGGTTTTAATCACTCCCGATACAGCACAGGGCGGTCCAATAGAGCTTTCCCCAATGATGGAAATATCCCATATCCATGCAGTCCAGGACAGTATGACTAGTCACATATGCTTACAGAGCACTTGAAATGTGGATGGTGCAAATGAGGAATGAAATTTTCAATTTAACTTAAATTTAAATAGCCACACGTGGCTCGTGACTACTGCTTCGTATGATACAGACACAAACTACAATTTTTCTACACTGCTGTGAAGATGTTTGAAACATAAGGCTGGACAAGAATTCAAAAAATGTACCAATATCTCTACCCATATCCTTTTTGAGCAAAATGTCTTAAGCTACGAGAGCCTGATGGCAGAAGAAAAATACACAGCCCACAAATACCATGGATGACCCACTTCTATGGAAGATGTGTCTGTCAGGAAAACATATGAACCAGCTCTGATAAAAGTGATAATAGCAAATATTAAAATAAGCACTTACTAGATGCCAGAGATTGTGCTAAGTGTTTAGTATGTACTACCTTCTATAATCCTCCCAACATCCCCAAACAGTTATTATTAGACCAACATCTAACATCTCGAGCGCTTCTCATGTGTCATGCGTGATTCTAAAGCCTTACTTGCTTTGTCTCATTTAATCCTCCTAACCCTGCGAGCTAAGGAGTAATATTACCCCACTTGTAAGCCCTGTGGCTTTGTGCAAGTTTCTTAACTTCAGAAAAATGGAAACATAGAATCTAAACATAAAAGTATAAAATATATATGTACATTAAAAAATACTAATAAACCAAGGGTCTGTGTGGCCATCATTCAGCTTCAGCATTTGAACACCGCATGTGCTTCTGAAGCCCCTGTGTGTCCCTCCCCAAATGCACACCCTGATTTTTTTGTTAACCACTTCCTAGCTTGTGTTTTGTAGTTCTGCCAGTGATGTACAGATCCCTAAACAAACACGGGCTCTTCTTCCACTTCATTTCACAAGCATCTCTCAGTCCTTATTCAGTTCCAGGTTCTACAGAACTTGACTTCTGAATTCCTCAGGAAGCTTTAAGTTGCAAGTACTAATGAAACCCCATTCATGCTGGCTTAAGCAAAGAGAAAGATTTTATGTACTCTAGCAAGTGGAAGGACCAGGGGTGGGTCCAGGCTGGTCTTCATCATGTTTTGGGTTGAGTTGGTCTCCTCTGTCGGGCTCTCTTGAACGAGGTGGCCCCTGCAGCTCCAGGCTGACACCGTCTCTGTTTCTCATTTACTGAAAGCAGGGGCTAAACCTTCCTCTCCAATAATTCCAACAGAGATCCCAGGATTGAGTCTCGGTGGACCATTCTGGGTTAGGTGTTCAGCTCTGAACCCATCACTATAGCCACAGGGACGGACTGCATTGTTGCACAGGCTTGTGATATGGGGGTGGTGGGGTGATGATGGTACACGTGTGAGGGTAGTCCCACCAGACCACTTGAACTTAAGGTGAGAAACAGGTGGTTCTCCTAAGGAAGATAAAGGTGATGGTAACAAAGGAAGAGAGGATGGATATGCACAGGTAAAGGCAAGATATGGGTGCCCCACTTCTGAGCCAAGAGGAATACTTTGTACACATCTCAGCTACTGATGAGCTATACGCACCTTCCCAAGACACAGGAAGCAACGTAACTGCTCCTATGAGAACCTTCTCGACCTCTTGGGAAAACAGACGCTATCTCCAAAAGTATTCTATTTCTAAAGGAAGACATTACCAAAGTCTTTATCTTTGGCTTTTCATTTTTATAGACCATACTCTTTGACTCTAAAAATGTACTTTATACGTTTAAATTGGATAGAATGTCTCTAACTTCCTACTTGATGACTACATATATTCTCTCTATACCAGAATGAGGTAAGTGAAAAAGAAATTGGTGGGTGCTATTTCAGAGACGGATGGTACAGAGATCAGCAGAAAAAGCTAGAAACAAACACAAAGCAACCCATGATTACTCATAATAAAGATAACCACCAAACAATGAGACTTTATGGGGCTAAAATTATGAAATATTTATAGACTAGTTCATTTTGTTTGCCCACTGCAAACTAGTTTTCATTTTTCACATTTTTCTCTTTGTTTCTCTTAGAAGCCATGGAAGTAGCCCCCTCCATTTCTTTCTTCTCTGCAAATGGATTCACCTCAGCATTTTCTGACCTTTTCTTGACATATTCCCTTTGACTGTGGCCAGTTGTAAAAGAATGCAAAGAACCTGATCATGAATGCTTCCAGAAGATAACGATGTCCAGCCTGACCTTGAATCAATGATGGCACAATCACTTTGCAGAATTTTAAAATACACACATCAACGACGATTCTTCTACCTTAGAATAATTATATTCCTCAACAAGACTTTTGGAAAGAAAAACAGTATGCTTCATTCTATAGACCTATTTACCTAAAATTTGCAAGCAAATCCCACTTTTGTAAACTGAATTACTGGTTAAGGTCCAGGGTAACTCAGAAATTTTTTCAGTGAATCATGGAATAATTCTAATTTTAAAAGAGAAAAATACTTCTGAGCTATCTTGCACAAGCTCACTACATAAGATATCTTACATGACTTATCTTACATAAGTTTCTCCATTTGTAGATGTGGAAACTGAGATATACAGTGAGAAATGACTTACCTAAAGTACACTTAGAGCGAGTTTCTTCTGTGATTTGTACATATATATGTATACATATACGTGTGTATATATACATGTGTGTATATATATGTGTGTATATCTGTATAGATTACATATGTATGTATATGTATGTATATATTGATATGTATGTACATATGTATGTGTGTATATGTGTGTGTGTGTGCATGTGTATATGTAATTGCAGATTTTGTTTTCAATGTTTACTTAAAAGAAGGTCGGTCTACAGGACCAAAAGAAGATTATTTTCTTCACCACTCTCTTGTAGTTTGGATATAATTTATCATTAATTATAAACTTGGTAGATAATTAAGATAAAACTTATAGATTTAAAAATGGCTTTTTGAATGAAAAAGGTCACATCACCAGTGCTTTGCAACCGGGGGCGATTTTGCCCCGCAGGATATATTAGCAATGTCTGGAGATATTTTTGTTGTCAGAACTGGGGGGAGGGGGTGCACCTGGCCTCTAGTTGGTAGAGGTCAGGGATGCTGGTAAACGTCTTACAACAGGACTTCCCTGGTGGCACAGTGGTTGAGAATGCACCTGCCAATGCAGGGGACATGGGTTCGAGCCCTGGTCCTGGAAGATTCCACATGCCCTGAAGCAACTAAGCCCGTGCGCCACAACTACTGAGCCTGCGCTCTAGAGCCCGCAAGCCACAACTACTGAGCCCGCGTGCCACAACTACTGAAGCCCATGCGCCTAGAGCCCGTGCTCCGCAACAAGAGAAGCCACCGCCATGAGAAGCCCACGCACCGCAACGAAGAGTAGCCCCCGCTCGCTGCAGCTAGAGAAAGCCCGCACGCAGCAACGAAGACCCAACGCAGCCAAAAATAAATAAATAAATTTATATACATATAAAAAAAAGTCCTACAACACACAAGACAGCCCCCGCAGCAAAGAATGATCCAGCCCCAAATGTGAATAATGCCGAGGTTGACAAACCCTGATTTAAATGAACCCATTACTGCAGGTAAAGACTTCCGCAAAGATAATACACCCAGTTTTTTTACTTATTTTGTTGGCGCCGTGTCCAAGTGTCATAGGAACCCTGTACCTGTTTGAGAAGACTTTTGACCCCCTTTTGTACTTATTCTCTGTTTCTTCCTTCCTGTGAAATTGCACTTCACCTCTCTGAGGTCAACTCTCCGCCAAGGGTTGAAAGCTGCTTAGGACTAAATTCAGCTGCATATAACAGAAAAATCCAACTTCCTCTGGCTTCACCAATGGGGGTCTTGTTCTCCTCACTTAAAAGAATGTGGAGATGGCTGTCCAGGGCTGGTGGGCTGGACCCATGATGCCATCAGAGACGGGGGCTTCCTCCCCCCTTCCGCTCAGTTACCCTTAGCACCGTGGTCCTCATGCATGTCCCCGCATGGTGGCAGGATGTCTGCTCCACCAACAGCCCGGGGAGAGGCGGGGGAGCCGAGGGTAAAGAGTGCCGACAGGCTGAGAATGTCCGCCTCGGGTAACCAGCCCAACTAGGTACTCATCCGTTAGTCTCTAATAGAGCACTCTGTTCATTTCCTATGCAGCACTTATCATGTTTGACAACAATTTTTATCTGGTTTCCTGCTCTCGGTCTGTCTCAGCCCCCCACTAGATGATACACTTTGTAAGGAGAAGGTAGCCGCCTTGCTGAGGCTCTGCCCACCCACCCTGGCATCACTTGTACCGTTTCTGTGCTCTCCTCCCTTTGCTGTGAATGGTGGAGCTGCTCTCAGGCTCCTGGAAGGGAGTTCTTCTACCTGTGCACGGAGCCAGGAGTGCCGGGATGTCTCCTTCCCCGTGGGGTGACCTGGAGCCAATGACCTGCTAACGCAGGACTATGGAAGCCCAGCTCCCTTACCTTGAGTCAGGAAAAACTCAGAGGTGTCCTTTATACTCCAGAGCACCCTGCAGGGGCAGGTTGAGGCGGGGCTTTGCCTGATGGCACCACCTGGCTTGCCTCCTTCCTTTCATTGCTCTAGCCCCACACACCCCTCCCTTCCTCACCCCTCTCTCCTGGGAACACTGCCTTAGGAAGTCATTTCCACAAGGCTTTTGGTCTCAGAGTCCCCTTCTGGGGAACAAACCATGTTACTTTTATTCACCTGGCACCTAGAACAGTGCCTGACATACAGTGGGTACTTGACAACCTCTGCAGGACTGGTTTAAAAAATACAGCATTGGGCTTCCGTGGTGGCGCAGTGGTTGAGAATCTGCCTGCCAATGCAGGGGACACGGGTTCGAGCCCTGGTCTGGGAAGATCCCACGTGCTGCGGAGCAACTGGGCCCGTGAGCCACGACTACTGAGCCTGCGTGTCTGGAGCCTGTGCTCCCAACAAGAGAGGCCGCGATAGTGAGAGGCCCGCGCACCGCGATGAAGAGTGGCCCCCGCTTGCCGCAACTAGAGAGAGCCCTCGCACAGAAATGAAGACCCAACACAGCCAAAAATAAATAAATAAATAAAGTAATTAATTAATTAAAAAAAAATACAGCATTAAACTTGATCAAGCCACCAGTCCTAGAGAAAAGACACATTTGAATTCAGTCAAGTTCATATGAGTCAGTAACAATTAGCATCTCATCTCTGTGGAGGTTTGATTCTGTGGCGTGAAACAAATTGAAAATAATGACCAAAGTTGGTTATCACAATTCTCACTTAAATTTGAGGGCATGGATCAATATGCTATGAGAAAGACCAAGTTTTTAAAATGTGTATCATTCTTCCATTAGTTTAAGTTCCCACTCAGAAGTCCGGAAGTCTCACCCTACCAAGATGCCACAAAACTCTCTCTTTTGTAAGCAGGCTGGCTGCACCGGTTATGACAGAGCAAAGCTCCAGGGAAGGTTGACTGAAGTTACTACACGTGAGAGCTGGGGGTCAGGGAAGAAGGATGAGCCCCTACGGGGTGCCTTCATTTCCCGTGCAGAGCTCTCAGGGCCTCAGGGCTCATGGGGTCTGCTCACGTACATAAGCCCTGGTGTGGGTGGGCCCACCCCTGGCCTGCTGTCTGCCCTTCGTCGTTCTGGGTACTCGTCCGTGGTGATGCTGCTTCAGGTCATGGTGCCTACCTCCTCCACCAAATCTCCTTGAAGCCATAGAAAGCCCTCCCTCAGAAGCACAGGCTTGAAGAAGGGAGCCCAGCACGGGCTAAGTGCTGCGTCTGAATTTCAGTTAACCTCTTACCTCACGTTTATACGATTTCCCCTTGGGGCCAAGTAAATATTTTCCTGCCACAAGCCATTCTTGGCTTTGGCGTAGAACTCCCTACATTCAAATCCCAGCTCTGCCACATTCAAGCTCTGTGATCCAGGGCAATTCACTCAATCCTTTTTGGTTGCACTTTCCTGTTTATAGACTGTGGGGCATTTGAAGGCCAGGTCTTGGTCTTTTTTTGACCATTACTATATTCCCAGTGACTAGACAGTGCCTCGATTACAGCTAGTGCTCAGTATTTGCTGATTAAATGAGTGAGGGTGTTGGTGAAGGTTGAAAGAAACCGTGAATGTAAAGAACTTAACATAGTGTCTGGTGCAAAATAATCTCTCAATAAATAATAGTTACGAATATATATATATACTTTCACTTGTTTTTTTTGTTGTTGTTGTTTTTTACATCTGGAAACTTAATTTCTAAGCACAATGCAACATGTTAGAATTAATCCTCTTGATTAATAGGGCATCTCCATATTTTCTGACAGCAGTAGTACATGTGGTAAACATAGATGGTTGTCCAATTAGCCTCTATTCCCTCTTATGTTACTTCCTAACAGAAGCCACATTCTGGTCAAGTATTCACCATCCTACGTGTCCCCTGACTTAGGGGAATGTAACCCAAGACTAGGCTCTGAGAGTGAATCCTGAGCCATTTGAGCCAATCACACGCCATCCGTCCCGGTATCTTTGAACTACTGATGGTTCCACCCTTTCCTCTAATGTCAGATAATATATTTCCTTATTGTTTAAGTCATTTAGGATGGACTTCTTGCTACCCTGAAGCCAGAAACATCCTACCTAATGGAGTACAAAATTATTTAGGAGGTGATACTAAAAGTGCCTTCTTCAAATAATAATGGTAACAGTGACAACGATTACTCACCACTGTGTGTCAAACCTTGTACCAATATCTTGAATTATTCTACTTATTTATTCTTCTTAACAATCTTATGAGGTAGAGAGTATTATTAACCTCATTTTTCAGATGAGGAAACCGATGTCCAGGTACATGTCAAAGTTACACACACACACAACACTCCAAAACAGGTCAATGGGAGAGCTGGGATTTAAACACAGGCAGTCTGGCTCTGGAGCCAAAATTATGCCTAGCCATAAAACCTAACCATTAAAGTATATAGTATTTACTGCTATGAAGGTTCACAATGAAGAGAAAAAAACCAGAATGGAACATGCTTCAGTTGTTTTAAAAAATATATATATATACTAAATCTTTCTTAGGAAATATTTGAACACTAGCACAATTTTATTGCTGGTGTACACTGTTTCATAAAATCATCCCCTTTTGAAAACATATATTCATTTACTCAATCATTCATCAAATATTTATTGGACCCTTATGTGTCAGCTATGTGCCCGGTGCTGGAGATACAATAGTGAATAACTTCCTGTCTAGTGGGAAAGATAGTCAAACAGCAATCACCATGCTGCGTGACAAGCACTTTCATAGGGGAAAACACAGTGCCTGCCCCATGGGAGAATCTAAATGTGGTGCCAGTGTATAATGACTGGATGGCCAGACAACAGGAGTCTCCCAAGAAAGCTGAGAAAGCATGATCAGAGACGCCCCCAGGGCAGGAGGGCTTTCTAAGGAAAGGGGGAACAGTGTCACAGGCTGCAGAGCAGTCAACTCAGAAAATGAGCATGAAGTGTTCAATGGATTTAAAAACAAGGTTTTCGGTGTACCTGTGGAGAGCCATGTCCATGGAGCTGGTTGGGTTTGGGGTGTGTAGAAGCAACCTGTGGGTAAACCACCAATCTCTTGTGCAGGGGTTACTTACAATTCAGAAAGTCACTGTGATTAGTGATGATGCAAAGATAAAGAAATTATAGGGCAAAGGAGAGTTCCAGTGGGTTTTATTCTGCTTTACGTTTCTTTACAGGATCTTTTGCAAACTTGAAATGATGTAATTTGTGTGCTTATTTGTCATCTGTCTCCCCTCCAGAATGGACGCACCATGAAAGCTGAAACTTTGTCCTGTTCGTTCCTGCATTTTCAGAGCTTGGCACAAAGTTGCCATTCAAAAAATATTGGTTGAATAAAGGGTTGAAAGAATCTGATGAAAATACGTAAAGGAAAAATAATAAAATAGAAATAGTACATTGAGCTGCAGGGACATGAGTTCAGACTAGTTACGAAATAATTATAGATGAGGGTTCAAATACGAAGCAAGTTGTAAGGATGACTATAAGACATCTCCTGTGGTCAGCCTCCCAGACTTGTAATTTAAATGGAAATCGACAATGCTCAGAGACTGTGACGCATTTCAAAAAGACTTTTCTAATCTACAGCTCTCCTATAGACTTTTATGAAGAAATTTTATTACCAATTAGATCCTACACTGCAAAGTAATCAGCTTAGGGAAAAAAATAAATAAATATATGTGTGTGTTTGTGTGTATGTATGGGTACATATATTTTTTCTTCATGGTTTTAATCAAGTAAGAGAGAGAAGTATGTCTAACTTTGAAGCTTGTATAACAGAAGCTTGCATTTTTACTGAAGGTACTATCATATATAATATACAACATCTATGCCAAAGACACGTTTGGCTTCATTGTAGGAAGAAAGACCTACTTTCTACTGAATCATTTTTAGGGGAGATAAACATTGAAATGGCAATCCCAAGAAAAGCACTTTCCTTTGCCTAATTTGCTTGTATCTCTGCTTTCTACAGCTTTCTTTATGTTAGATGTTTTAGCAGAAATCAATTAATTATACAATAATTTTAAATGAAATATTTCATAATTTTACCAGGCCCAATTCTACCAGTGAGTGACTCGATATGGTAGATATGCATTCAAGTTAGATACTGAATCCTGGTTTCCAAACCCTGTGATTACAGTGATAAGGATGGAGTGCAGAGAAGTGGGATACAGAATGTCTTTCAAATATTATGGACGTTATTCTTCATGACTACAGAGGAAATTAAGAAGGAAAGAGTTCCACTTAAAATATCTTTACAGGATAAGTAAAAAGCAGAACTCATAAAGTCAGAATGATTTGGGGAAATTCATTTGTCCTTGAATAGATTTTACAAGTGTGAAATGGCTGGTAATATTCCAGATTGCCCTAGCTGGCTAATTAGTCTGTTTAGGGTAACTTACGTTGAAGAAACAAATATACCCTCAAATCTCAATAGCTTTCAATCAGAAAAGCTTAATTCTAATTCTCATTATATACCTATCTCAGAACAGGCTTTAGAGAATTCTATCTCCAGGACGGCAGAGTAGGTTCCTAATTGACTGCTCTTCCCACAGATAACAAGGCTGAAGCCTGAACAAGATACATAAAAAAGCAACTACGTGGAGAGTGAGCAAAGCAGGCAGATTTCGAAAGGAGTCAAAATTTGGAAGAGGCACCATCAGAGCACGAGTTTCCCCTTTTTATGGCTTCATCTGACAACAGGCTGCAGTCACAGCACAGGTGGCCTAAATGTAGCTTCACTAGAAAATCTGCTGTCTTTCTGGCCTGAAGAACCAAAGGTTCTGGCGCTGGAGAGTGAGGAGGGAATCCCAGAAAAGAGAGAGCCAGAGCAAAGGAGCCTCAAATTCTCTGCATAAACTTTGGCCAAGTCTCTGAGCTCTGAACAACGTATGCATGGGGCACACTCAAAATAGCTTGGAGGACAGCTAAGAGAAGAAAATTGAAATCTGAGCTTCTGTCCTTCACAGGCAACACAGAGTTCAGAGTCTGAGTCTGTCCAAGTTCACTGCCTGCTAAAACAAAATCATCAACACTCTTTGTAAGAATATGAGAGAATCAAGAGCTTCCACAACATAACCAGAAAGAAGGCAGGAAAGAGAAAAAGAGGAACAGAAGGCAGAGGGGAAAACAGAAAAAAAATAATAAGATGCTATAACTAAATGAAATCATGTGGATAACTACATTAAATATTAATGGATAAACAGTCCCTTCAGATGGCAGAGATGATCACATCTGGTTCTGGCTCGTCACTCTGTAACCTAAGCTACAGGAAGACCTTTCTAAAATGCAGCTTCTATGATGGCAGAAAGAAAAGAGCAATGGGGAAAGTACATGATGACTCAGAGATTCTGCTCAGAAGTAACAGCCATCATTTTCACCAGCATTTTATTGGCTAAGGCAAGCCACAGGACCACGCTTGGCTTCAATGGGGCAGGAAACTGTAATTCACTCACACAGAGGGGAAGCTGATATGTTAAAATAAATAATAAAATCTACTCATGAAGACATGTTTACTATTATGAAAGAGTAAGTATCTTAGGGTCAATGACTCCTACATAATGGAAATGTTCTTAGAAAATATAAACTCTCCTGACAAATCCAATATTATCTATGTGACCACAGATAACTCAGTAGCCAACCTTCTGCTTGATCTATACCCCTTTCTCAGAGATTCTTTCTCTTGCTAAGTGGACTACACAAAACCAGTAATTATAGACAGAAGTTTTTGCAATTTTGGTATAAAATTTTGTACTATAAAAATTGATTCTGACGTAGCCATATGTCATTTATAGTTATTTGATAATGCCTTTTTCTTTTCAAACATGGAAGGATATAATCCAGTACATATTTTATGTATACAGGTTCCTTTCAAGGACTAATTTATCTTCATGTCTTATTCCTGATAGGAAATCCACATCACATACCTTAGTTCCTTGATTTACCTTTAAAAATTGCATAAGCATATCTCTACTAATTTCATTTTGCAAACTTGTCTTTTTATATAGTGAAATATCTAAATATAAGTTCAGAGCCTCATATATTTTAAGAAATTTTGCCTTCTTTTGTCACATAATTTAGAACTATACCATATAATCTTATCTCATACAATTCAAAACAGTAATACAAGGGCTTCCCTGGTGGCGCAGTGGTTGAGAACCTGCCTGCCAATGCAGGGGACATGGGTTCGAGCCCTGGTCTGGGAAGATCCCACATGCCGCGGAGCAACTGGGCCCGTGAGCCACAATTACTGAGCCTGTGTGTCTGGAGCCTGTGCTCCTGCAACAAGAGAGGCCGCGATAGTGAGAGGCCCGTGCACCGCGATGAAGAGTGGCCCCCACTTGCCGCAATTAGACAAAGCCCTCGCACAGAAATGAAGACCCAACACAGCCATAAATAAATAAATAAAATAAAGTAAAAAATTTAAAAATAATAATAATAAAAAAAATTAAAAAAAAAAACAAACCAGTAATACAAGATATATAGACCAAGGCTCTCCTGCGGTTTTAAACACCATTTAGCAAGTTTTATAGTTGAAGGGTTTGCAGACCTAACTATCACTTTCTTATTATGGTGAGTATATGAATATTTTTTATAAACCAAAGATGCTTCTATACCCAGGCACAGCCTGAACCTTTCAAAAGCCAATTTTAAGACCCTTGCTCTTAATCCTGTTCTAGTATTTTAGGGAAGCGGTAGAGTACAGTAAATTCTCAATTCTTTAGACTCAGAGAGAAATGTACAGCAAAGAAAGTACCTCAGTCATTCCTAGTTGGCTTTGGTTTTCATTTTTATACTTAGAAAGTGCTGTGAAATTTTTAAAAAATTTTTATTACATTATCAAGTATACTATATTCATTTACTTTCATATTTTATGTCACTGGGGACTAGATAAGTTGTACCAGATACCAACATTTTCTTTTTTTTTTAATATCTATCTATTTATTTATTTATTTGGCTATGCTGTGTCTCAGTTGTGGCATGTGGGATCTTTTAGTTGTGACATGTGGGATCTAGTTCCCTGACCAGGGATTGAACCCAGGTCCCCTACATTGGGAGCATGGAGTCTTAAATGCTGAATCACCAGAGAAGTCCTCCAACATTTTCTTTAGATCATGTCATCATCACCTAAATTATGCTTAGAAAAAAAGAGACACTAACAACACTTCTTAGCATGGCCTTTTTTATAATGTGTTAGCCTGCAGTCTTGGACTATCAGTTGAAAATTATAGCACAGGACAACAAAGTAGATCAGCTGATAAATGAACCTGACCATCTTTTGCAAAGCTAAAAGCACCATATCAATTTAAAGTGTTGTTATTGCCAATAATTAAGGAGACCAAAATCACCAGCTGAGGCTAAATTCAATCTGTTACCCAGTGGAACAGATTGTAAAAATATTCCCTCACAGCTCTTTTGAACTCTGAAGTTTCTTTTTAGAAACAGCTTTGCACATAAAAGGAAATTGTTTGTGAATGCTAGCTAATTTGGTTTTGCCTGATGGTACTAGCACTGGTTTAAATGCCCTTGGTGAACCCTCTGATAAGCTTCGTTCAATAATCAGACTTACTTACTGGAGAGGCCTGATTGGATTTGCTAAATCCATAATGTGCTCCACTGATGTGGAGGGGAGGTGTTGAAAGTTCATTATCAAATACCCAATCCCTCGTCTAACTCAAAAAAGGTATTTCTTCCCCTCGAAAACCACAGTTGGTCTTCTTAAAACCTTGTGTAATTTCACTTAAGATGCTAACATTCCTCCCCTCTGCTAGGCAGCCCTCGTAATACGGGGATTTGATGGTCTCCACGTTCTCTGAGGTCTAGTTGGCTTCTATGGTATCGTGAATGCCTTCGCTAAAGTAGTTCCGCAGTTCAATTCTGGCAAGAATTACAATTAGTGACGGGCAAAAATCATTTTGCATTTATTATTGGGCATTTAGTATCTCTCAATAGCTTGAAAAGTATTGTAAAACAGCCATGTAATTATTCCTGTCACCCAGCCTTGTGGGCAGGCTGAGGACAAATCACTCCACCCAGAACCAGCTGTCCTAACCTTTTAATCCTAAATTAAACTCTGATGGCATTTACTTGAGGAGAGGAGTTGGGAAGGGCAATGAATTCTGCCTCTGTCACAGATTCACTGGGATGACCTTGGGCAAGACACTTCCCTCTCTTAGGCTGTTTTCTCGTTTGTAAAATGGGGGTCATACGGCTTTTATGAAGAATTAAGTGAGATCATATTTGAAGTGCTGAATAATATGTAGGAAGGGCTTAATAAATGGTAGCTACCATTATCCCATGGTGTATTAGCCAGGGTCTCCAGAGAAACAGAGCCAACGGAATGTATGTATATGTTGTATGTATATGTATGTATATATCGTGTATGTATGTTGATTGTGCGATTGATTTTAAGGAATTGGCTTACATGATGGCGGAAGCTGGCAAATCCAAAATCGGTAGGGTAGAACAGCAGGCTGGAGATCCAGGGAAGAGCTGCAGTTAGAGACCAAAGGCAATCTGCTGGCAGAATTCCTCCTCCCTGGGGGAGGTCAGTCTTTCTCTACTGAGGCTTTTAAATGATTGGGTGAGACTCATCCACATTGTGAATAATCTGCTTTACTCAAGGTCTATTGATTTAAATGTTAATCTCATCAAAAATACCTTCACATCTAGAATAATGTTGGACCAAATAATCTGGGCACCAGGGCTTAGCCAAGTTGACACATAAAATGAGCCACCACACACAGTAATGAGAATATGGTGCCTTGTGGATGCCACTTTGGTAAGTATTTGAAGTATATTAATTTAGTTACTCCTTCACCACAATCCTTTGAGGTGGGTACTGTTATTATATCCATTGTACAAATGAGAATGCCTGAACAGAGAGAGGCTGTGTAACCTGCCCAAGGTCAAAGAGCCAGGAATTTGAGCTCTTAATGGCTGGGCTGGACTATCAGACACATGAGAACAGAGCCACATGGGTGTGGCACCCACCACATCTAGCACAAGTCTATATGAATGTTTGTTCAACAGATACCCAAATGGCTCATTCATCTACCCTCTTGGATTCCTTTAGGCAATGGGATATTTTCTCTGAATTGATTAGCTATTTTGCTTGGTTTTGTCTTGTGGATGAAAGCTTAAAATGACATATTCTTTCATGCCTGAGATAATCCCCAGCAATTAGTGACAATGTGCTGAGTAAATGAATTTAAATGTGCAGAGTAAGTGAACTCATACATACATATAGGCTTTAAGGAGACCGTGTAAGTTTCCAAGTGGACTTGTGTATGCCAAGGGAATGGCCCAGGTAGGGAGAAAATCTGGAATTACTGAAAAATATTTACTCATCAGTATAAAATTTTTGCTCAAGCATTCCTAATATATGTATACCTATTTATAAATTACGCTGCACGCTATTGCATTGATGGATAAAGACATTATAACCATCACAAAGAATGAACTTTAAACGAGTGATATAAGAAATAAATGTTAACTAAATTCTACCTTTTTTTTTCCTTCTCACATCTCAGTGGCTTGTCTTGTATCCTCCCCACTTTGGTTTTCACTGACTTAAGAATCTCAGGTAATTGGAAATTTATCCATCTGCACAACTTAGTAAGAAAAGAGTCGGCTCTCCCCACCAGCCTCATGTATCCAATAAGATAATGGGGCTCGGCAGAAGAAAACAGTGAGGATTAAATGAGATAATACGTGAAAGCCCTTGACACAGCGTGTGGCACTTGTTTTGGTCACGAGAGACGCAGTATTGCATATATGTTAAGAGTACAGATTTTAGAGGCAGGCACTTGGGTGCAAATCTCAGTTCTACCATGTACTAGCTGTAACTGAATTGATGGAATTGTTACGTGGATTAAATGAATTAAAACAAACAAACAAACAAGTAAGTAACGTCGTGGCATGTAGTAAGCACTATATAAATGTTACGGGGCTTGATCACAAGGGCCCAATCAACATTAAGTGTTAATTGTAAAAGCCAATGTAATGACGTATGCTGAGGTCATTATGCCTCCACCCTTATTTCTCTGTTCACCCAAAATGCGATACAATAAATGTTCAGAATGATGACTTTGAAATACTGCCCCAGGATTACATTCACGTGCATACCCATCACAATTTTTACCACATCTGAGTACCATCTATACTGTTATTTACTTAATATTTGTCTTTTTTTAAAAAATAAATTTATTTATTTTTTGGCTGCATTGGGTCTTTGTTGCTGCATGCGGGCTTTCTCTAGATGCGGCGAGCTGGGGCTACTCTTCGTTGTGATGCGCGGGCTTCTCATTGTCGTGTCTTCTCTTGTTGTGGAACACGCGCTCTAGGTGCCCGGACTTCAGTAGTTGTGGCTCGTGGGCTTCGCTGTTCCGTGGCATGTGGGATCTTCCTGGACCAGGGCTCGAACCCGTGTCCCCTGCATTGGCGGGCAGATTCTTAACCACTGTGCCATCAGGGAAGTCTCAATATTTGTCTTTAAATCTAGTTGGGCCTAACACCTAGAACTACTTCATTATTTTTGAGAGCAGTAATATTAGTGAAATCATGCATTTGGTATGCTAGTAACATTTGTTTTCCTAAAAATAAATGACAATAAATACATAACCACTAAACCAGTCCTCTCACCATAAGAAATACTGCATTACACAATCCTTAAATTATGAATGCTTCAATTATATGTTCACTTATTCTTCGATCTCATTAAGTAGAGTGAATATGTTAGATATTAAACGTTTCCTTCAGAACACCCTAGTTCTCAAGAAGTTTAGCAAATTGAGATTCTAATCTTCTTGGGTTTTTTGGTATTTAATTGTCATTTTCTTTGGATGAGAAGAATTTCAGTTTCATTCTTCTTCTTTGGGTCACTTCACAATTGATTAGATTTTCCTTTAAATAAATAAGACCCATAAAAACTTTGATGATTGTTATCATAGGGATTATAAAAGTACCAAGTTACATTCAATTAACCAGATTTCCCCATGCATGCATACGAGAGACAGATTAAAACAAGAGGTAAGTCTAATATTAAAAAAGAAATTCAGCAATATTGAAATCAAAACTATCTCTATCAAAAGTGTGGAATTTCTACCTTGAACCTGACCATAAATAATGTCCTAGGCAAATGCATGTTACAGTGAATCAGACCCTTAGATCTTCCTGCTGTTTGCCATCGTTTTTTACTCTGGAAATAGACTCTTCTTATCTAAATCGGAATCCCAAGCAGATTTCTTTTAAACACTTTGAACCAAACTGCTAACCGCTTGAAAACCTATTAGATAATCAGATGCTTTTGGTTTAAAATGGAAAAGATATCTGCTTGAAAATAATATAAATGCTTGTGCAAATTAATTTCCTTAATCTACATTCAAGGGTCCCACTTTAGCCTTCAACTCTATCATCTTTATTACAGATGCTAAAGTCATTATTAATATAACTATCAGGGAACAAATCATGTGAGCCAGATTCATGCTTTCCATTGGTCTTGCTCTCAATCTATGGGACAAGATGGAAAGTGATCTCTTTTAAGAAAACATTGGATTAGGGACTTCCCTGGTGGCGCAGTGGTTAAGAATCCGCCTGCCAATGCAGGGGACATGGTTCGAGCCCTGGTCCGGGAAGATCCCACATGCCGTGGAGCAACTAAGCCCGTGCGCCACAACTACTGAGTCTGTGCTCTAGAGCCTGCGTGCTGCAACTACTGAGCCTGTGAGCCACAACTACTGAAGCCCACACGCCTAGAGCCCATGCTCTGCAACAAGAGAAGCCACTGCAATGAGAAGCCCACGCACCACAACGAAGAGTAACCCCCGCTCGCCGCAACCAGAGAAAGCCTGCGCGCAGCAACGAAGACCCAACACGGCCAAAAATAAATAAATAAAGAAAGAAAGAAAGAAAGAAAGAAAACATTGGATTAAATGGGGCATTATTTAATGAAGCACACTGATATAGGTTAGGATTTCTCAGTCTTGGCACTACTGACATTTGGGTCTGGGTAAGTCTTTGCTGTGGGGGCTGTCTGTACATTATGGGATGTTTAGCAGCATCCCTGGTCTCTATCCACTAGATGCAAGTAGCACCTTCCCCGAGTTGTGACAACCAAAAATGTCTCCAGACATTGCCAAATGTACCCTAGGGGCAATCCCTCCCCGCAGAAATGAAAACCACCTATAGGTCAACAAGAAGGCTTTGCCATTGCTCTTCTGAATGTCACTGCTGTGTTTGGGGGAAAAAGTTGATTTCTTTATATGAGATTTTTGTGTGTGTGGCTGTATTATAAAATCCAAACTATAAATAACAGAAGTGAGAACACTGAACATTTATTACCCAAAGCCATATAAATTCAATAATAAATAATGGCTCTCTAAAAATATGAGAAGCCTTTTTCAAAGTCATTAGTTCTAATCATAAATGAATTTCGCGGCATTTCTTTAAATTTTGCACCTCTGTAATGAACTCTGATAAATTCATGGAACTGGATGTTAAATAAAGAGATAGAAAGGTCTAATTTGCTGCTTCATTAAGCTAGCTGATTCCAAGACATTGCGCATATTGCTTTGAATTTCATATTTCTGAGCAGTGGAGACAATGTTTGTATCCATCTTTAATGTAGTGTGGCAGACAATTAGGAGCTCAAATGGATTAAATCTCATTTCATCAGAGATACACACAGTGATTATTATTTTATTGCCAAATACTGTCAGCATTACATTTCTTCAAGAGCTACTGTGATACCTGACTCGCATGCTTACATTGCATTAAACACTGTGTGGTAACAACAACAATTTGGGCCGTGTTTTCTTATAGGGCATTATTCTGTGCTTTACTCTGTGTATTCACCCAACACTAGTTTTTGTTTGTTTGTTTGTTTGTTTAATTTATTTATTTAATTTATTTATTTATTGGCTGCGTTGGGTCTTCATAGCTGCATGCAGGCTTTCTCTAGTTGCGGCGAGTGGGAGCTACTCTTCGCTGCAGTGCATGGGCTTCTCATCGTGGTGGCTTCTCTTGTTGTGGAGCACGGGCTCTAGGCCCACGGGATTCAGTAGTTGTGGCATATGGGCTCAGTTGCTGCGGCGCACGGCTTAGCTGCTCCGCAGCGTGTGGGATCCTCACAGACCAGGGCTCGAACCCATGTCCCCCTGCATTGGCAGACGGATTCTTAACCACTGTGCCACCAGGGAAGTCCCCCAACACTAGTTTTAAGGGGATAAAGTTTTACACACACTTGATTAAATTTTACACACACTTGATTTCCGAGAGATAGCTGGAGCATTGAGGGTACAGCACTGGATTAAAAAACATGCGCTCTAGTCCTCAGGCTGCCCCTTTCAACCTAGGTGACCTTGGGAAGGTCACTTTACCTAAAATAGAACTAGATGAAAGATAATTTTCTTTCATTGTTTTAAATATTCTTTGTCAGATTTTTCAAATTCTAAAAGTAGTGCTCTTTGAAAGAAATGAAATTATACAACAAAACAATTATTCACCCCTACATCTCCTTGACCATCCCTACAGCCCATCCCTCTTCAAATAACTAATATTCACCATTTCGTATATATCTGTCTTTATTTTTCACCAGCCTCCTGTGAACACCTGCAAGTAATTTTACCCCAATACACTGTACTCCTTTCTTTTTAAATTAAAAAATGGGATTATATTAAACAAATTTTTCTTCAACTTTTTTTGTGAGTAACTTTACACCTAAGCCACCGTTCAGATTTAAAATAGTTGCATAATATTTTATAGTATAGATAGTATAGGCACGAATATTTGTTCAACCATTTCCCTCCAGATTGACCCCACCTTATTTCCAGTCCAAACCATGATGCAATCAGTGTCACTGCACACACAGCACCGAGGCTAGATTCCTTCCTGCAACTGGAAATGGAAAACAGGATGTTTCACCCAGATTGACTAACTCCTTTGCGGCCCAGTTTCCACAATTGCACGTTGAGAATCACAACGTCTGTCCTCCTTCCTTCAGACATCCATATAAGGATGGGCTGAGCCAGCATATGCAAATGATGTGGTGGTTCTGGAATCAGGAGGACCCTTGAGAGAAAGCCCCCCTCAAGCCAGGCTGCAGCCTTTCAAAGGCACCGGGTTTTGTCTGCACGATCTGATATGAAATTTGTAAACTTGTCAAAAGCTCCCCAACTCTAGAGCATTTTTGTCAGTAGGTATCACCACTTTTTCAGTAGGTAATTCACTGTTACAGGGGTTGGCATTTAATTTACAAAGTATCATAGCAAGTACTATTGCAATGTAGTGCCTGAGTTCTGAGAGCTGGGGTAGACAAGATGTGTGCATGTGGGTGTGCGTGTGTGTGTGTGTGTGTGTGTGTGTGTCTATGAGACAGAGAGAGAGGAATCACGCATTCAGTAAATTCACTTACTATGGAGTGAAAGGCATCCAGTAACATGTTTACAAGAGTGCAGGCTTTGGAAACTGCTCATATGTTGAAGGGATATGCCATACATTTAACGTTTTACCTGGTAGCATAATTATTTTTAATTATTCTATGAAAATATCTCATAATGTGCAGTGTAACATCTCTCTCCTGGAAATAAAAGGTCTTAGAAATACATTCATATTTATATCATATTCGTTCCTCAAACCACACTTGTATTTATGAAGCAGGAAACTGTCGACAGACAGTGACTATTTCACTCTTATCTGAGCGGCTGCAAAAGTGCACATGACATTCTAGTTCAAGGACTTGGGTCTAGACCAAAGGTTTTTAAACTGTGGTCTGTGATCCACTGGGTTATGAAGTAAAGTTAGAGATCAAGATTGGCATTTTTAAAATTAAATAGAATAGAATGGAAAACATCAGATTTAGAGTAATAATTGTAATTATCGTTTCATAAATATAGGTGTGTGTACGTGCACACGTGCATGTGTACTGATCTCAGTGTTGAATGTTTTTCTCACTGTGGTCGCTATCACAGACATTTGAAAGTCCCTATTCTAGTGACACTTTGCTCATGAGAGCCATGGGCAGTCACCACTTTGCTGTCTAGTATAGCTGCCTCTGTCTGCGTGCTGTAAAGATGTGACTGGATGAGCTTTCTTCCCTCTTCTCCTTTTCTTCTCCCCAACATCTTTTCTTGGAAAGTGGTTTTTGATGGGACAGGGTAAAGACACAAGAAGTTGATACTAAACCTCAGGAGGCAGTCATTGTTAGTGAGTTAAAAGTTTGTTTGCTTGGAGGAGGCTTTGCTCTGAAGAATTGGACCTGAAAGACCTCATCCTGGTTATCCAAGATGGAGCAGGAACCCTGGGATTCCTTTTTTTCTTATGTGAAACAAAAATTAAAGCAGCAAGATGTCCAGGTAATTACAAATCAAGGTCCACTCCTCCCTTGCTTCTGTTAATTTAATGATGAACCAGACACAGGAAGTTGGGGTTCTTGGTGACCAATGGCAGTAGCCTCAAGTAAAAGTGGCCAGTTAATTAGTGTAGACGGAGGGTCAAGTCGTCTCCTGCATTCACACTCCGGCTGGATTCAGAGTATCTCCTTCCATGAACTCTGGTTGGCATTGCCACCCCTCTGGCCCTCACCCTCACACTCTCTGCGCTGGGTTCTTTGCTTCTCTTGCTGATTTTCCAAAGCCAGGCCTCAGATCGTGTCACTCCAAGGATCTCAAGGCCCCTCTTGCTGGACTATTGTCATTGTCAACCCAGGAGCCAACACGGTGATTTTCTGCTGCCAATTCACCCAGCCCGCTGTGGCCACGCCATTCCACTGATTGGCTGCTTCTCCCTGTGTGGACATAAGATTCCCTTTCTCTTCTCTTCCCTTGGCAGAAAAGGAAAGGAAGCTACCCCAAAGCACTTAGTAACACTCTTCTGAGCAACCTCTGTCGGCTGAAAGGGTCACAGTCTTTCTATTGAGCTATCATGGGCTTCTCCGTACCCTGCCCTGCTATATGGGTGGGTGAGAGGCACAGACAAGCACCCCAAAGGTGGTACCCCTCACTACCCCTGCCTGACGGGGGAGGGGCATGATCAGCCCCCAATTATTCCGAGAGCATCCACTCTGCTTGCCTTGCTCTGACTCTGGACTGTGTGCTGAGGCTCCTGACATCCTGACCTTCCACAGATGGGAGACTGTTCCCTCCTCCGGGGCGGGGCCTGATCCCAGGCTCCGGCAGCAAATGCACGTTGTCAGGGACGTTGGCTGTGCCTGGCCCAGGTGGAGACCACCAGGTTATAGACCTGATTGTCACTGAATCCATTGCTCGCAAAGCGGGAAGCGTTTTGACCATCAAGGTCGGTACTTATAGATACCGAATTCCCTTCCCTAACACGGAATATGTAAGTAGTATCCTGCCCTCAGAAAGGCCTTTCTTTGTAAAACCCCACTAACCTGCTGCTTTCAGATTCTCAGGCCAAACAGGTCAGCTGATGACCAGTCTCCCAGGAGGCAGCTGGTATATATGGAATCCTGGCTCTAGTGAATGGGATTTTGTAGGTGTACTGGTGAAGGTTAAAAAAATAAATAAAAATAAAGCTCTTGTGGCTTTCGCACAACCTGCAGAGCAGAAATTCAGATGCCCTTTTCTGTTGTATTCAATTGCTACACTACAACTAAGGTTTCAGTTCATCATAAATGGTCAGACGAGTTTTATATCTTCCTCTCTCTCTCCCATGACCATTATGCTTGCAGACAGAAAGACATTTCCTCCCCAGGAGCAGCTAAAGGGCGCTGGGGTGAAGAATCCCTCAAAAACCACTGAATTGATTGAACACTGATTACTAATTAAAATAATTTTTTTGCATTTTAATGTTTGATTTTTCTAATCTTCATTCTTTAAAAACATTTTTTTCTAACATACAGGAAAATATCTACCTACCTCCTCCATGTAATAACTCTTAATGTTTTGCTATATTTGCTTCAGATGAATTTTTTCCCAAAGAAATAAAAATTACAGATTCAATAGAAGTTTCTTTTACACTCTTCTCCCTCCTTCCTCAGAGGTACAATGAAGCAGATACTCTGATTTGTTTTTTGGGTTTTTAAAAATCTTTTACTACATCCTGTGTGACAGTAAGCAATATAAAGTATCTTCTAAAACTTTATTACGGAACATTTTAAACAAAAAGAAAATTAGAGGGAATGGCAGGAACTCTGGGGTTTTTAAAAATCTGAGTAAATGGTATCATTTTCCATAAATCCTCTTGCAGTTTGGCTTTCCATGCCTCATCATCATGTTACTGAGGTGGATCCAGGTTGATAGATGGAGATCTATTTCATGCATTTTAACAGCTCTGGAAAATCCCATTCTAGGAACAGCTACAACTTACTTCTCATCCCTCTGATGGTGGAATATTACGTGACTTCCCATTTTTCCGACAAGGCCGCAGTGAGGACCCTTGCACACATTTCCTTGCATGCATGAGGGTTCCTTGAGAGTGGAATATAGAATCGAACCATAGGCATACTTTAAATTTTACTAGGTTTTGCCCAATTGTTCTCCAAATGGTTACACCAGATTTCACTCAACACAAAGAGCCTGTGATTGTATTTCCCCACATCTTCACCAATACCTGTCATTGTCTGAATTACACATTTTACCCATCTTAATGGCTGTGACATTTCTGTGGTTTTAAGTTGCATTTCTTGGACACTAGTGGGGTTGAACATTTTTTCAGGACTCCTCTGTGCCTGAAGATGTCATTGGCTATATTCAGATTGGGGTGTTTATCTGCTTCCTGTGGATTTGTTTGACTGGAATCTAATCATGAATAAGCACTTTGTTCAGGCACGAGGCTAGGGGCTGGGAATACAAAACAAATAAGCATGGTCTCCATCCTGGAAAACTTCTCAGTTTCATGGGGAAGAACAACGCACGTATGAACACACATCATACAATAAAGACAAAGTCTGAGGGCCATGGGACCACAGAAGGGGGAGTTACAGTATTCAAGAGACTTTCAGTTGAAAATGGTAGAAACCCAACTCAAACAAATTTAATCAAAGAGATTTCTTGACTCATGTCAACTGAAGGTACAGCATGGCTGGATCCGGGGCTTGTACAGAACCTTCTGGAGTTTCTCTTTTTCCATTCTCCTCTCATCTTTGTTTCTCTTTGTGTGTTAGACTGATTCTTTGTATGCAAAGAGGCTCTTTTTAAGGGGCAGTGTTGGGAAGTTGGGAGTGGGGGCTGGTTGGAAAATGACAGCTGAATTGTTGAGAGAGAGAGAGAGAGAAAGTAACTTGTCTTATCCCAATTTGGAAAATTCATGGAAATGATGCCACCTGGAATAATAACAAGCATTACGAGTGGCCCGACACAGTGATAGTATAATCCTTCTTGAGGTAGAACAGAGTAATGGGAGTGTGTCTGTCTGTGGGTGCGGCACTACAGTTGCCAGCCTTACCACAATGACACGGAAAAGAGAGGAGTTTCTCATCAGAAGAATACTGAGCAGACAGAAACAAGAGATATATCAATATATAACAGAAGGGCACTAGAAGAAGCCTATAAGAGACGTATATTTTTGGCCCCCTTTAGAGCCCACTGAGATACAGATGCAAAAACACTGGGTTTGGAACCAGGAGATTATGGTAACAATGCCCATGTTGACACTTACCAGCTGTGTGATTAACTAATCACTAACCACACTGAACCCTTTTCTTTATCTGTAAAATGAGGATAGTTATGTCAACTTTCTAGGGCTATGATGATGGTAAATACTATAACGATCCACATATTTTCAGTGGATGTCTTCAAGTTGCCCCTCAAAACGGGACATTGCCAGCTGACTTCACTTCATTACACAGAGATCTTGGTGGCGCTGGAGTTATAAGTCTTTATTCTCCTGCATTAAATATTTAATCGCTTGTGCTAAGAATGAAACTGAATGAAAATACTCTCAAAATACAATGTATATTTAACTGTTATTTCATTCTTGATACATTTCCGTTGATGCCTTTTGTAGTGATAGTTAATCTTTTTAATAAATATTCATCTTCCTTTGAGAGCAAGAGTGGATTCATTGGTTTCCAATACTACATTTTAAACAGGGCATATTTTTAAGCACCAGTGATTTTTAAAAGTCTCTCTTTGAGCTCCTGGAAACTTGTTATTTTCAACTGGAATTAGAGAACATTTCTGACATATTTCAGACAATTTCCCCGAACAAGGATGCAAACAAATGTATTTCATTAAGGAAAAATACAAATGGGAAAGGGCTTTTTGAACAACAGGTAATGATATTTCAAGGACGATGCAGGACTATTCATTTCCGATATTCTCATTACCATTTCTAGCAACAGGCATATACGTCTCTCAATTTCTGTGTAGTTCTGTTAACCTCTCTACACAATATTCAATTTTCTTGCAACAATTCAGCTGATTTATTATTTCCCTCTTGCCTTTTAACTGCTAAAGATGCAATGTAACCCCATAAATTTGTTTCAGCCTCTCAGTTTCCATACCCAAGGTCGTTAATACCCCCCATATATCCTTTGCTTACATCACTCCTTTAAATGTGCTCTTTCTTGCCCAATGAGTTGTTACATAATTACATGGTGCCAGTAACAATATCATCTTGTTTTTATAGTTTTATGATTAAGGATATAAAAATGAACTGAATTGAAGAAAATGTTAAAAGATATTTGCAAAATATAAGAGATTGCTACCATCGTTTATCGCATATAAATGATAAACTACGTATATATTTAAAATTGAATTTTCTTAGTAGGTAGATTAAAAATGTGTTCTGGAAAAATCGTTATATTAATGTGTGACCTGATGATTACATACACATGGAGTATATCTTCTTTCCAGGAGGGTTAAAATAATTGTGAAAGATTTATTTTTGCTACCACGAACCCCCCCAATTATAACCAAAAGCTTTCTATTGAATACTTATTTACACCTAAAATTATAGTGCTTGAGAAAGGAGAAAAATTTTTTTAATGGGAACAACTCCCATACCATACAATTCTCAACCTGATTACAGCTCAAAGTGTACCAGGGAATAGTTAGGGTGACAGCTGTGTTCCAGTGTGCCAGGGACTGAAGGGTTCCTGCGATGTGGGACTTCCGGTGCTAAAACTGGGAAAATCCCAGCAAACTGGGATGAACGGGTGCCCCCAAGAGGAGTCTGGCCTCAGTTCTTTATCCCTATCCCTCAGCATCCACATTTTTGCCACGACCTCACTGTGGACAATAACACCTCCTTGTCCCTTGACTTGGGGCTTGGCCAAGTGACTTGTTTTGGCAAAAATATATGAGTCTAAATAATAGGTTTGAGGGGTCTTGGGTATTTTTGGTTCCTCTCTTGCATCTCTGCCACACAAATGCTCTGCACTCGGCCCTGACTAGCCCACTAGCCCAAGGAGGGTCAGAGACAGGTGGAACACGGCCACGCCAGCTGACACACAGACCTGCAGTGAGAAGCAGCTTTGCCCAGATGAGCCCAGCTGAGATCAGAAGAACCCTAGCCAAACCACAGATGTATGAGTAGAAAATGCTTACTGTTATAACGTCACTGAGATTTTGTGCTTATCCACCACACAGAATTATTGCAAAAAAAGCTAATTGATACAGGTGGTTAACAAGTACTCACTTAATAAATATTCATCAAGGTGTTACCATGTGCTAGGTCCAGGGGATGCAATGACAAGCAAGATGGACAGAATTGTTATTCTCATGGAACGTATAAGCTATTGCAGTGGTCCCTGAGACCGTTTCAGGAAGGTCTGCAAACTCAAAATTATCTTCATAATAATACTAAAACACTACTTGTCTTTTCCCCATATTTCTTGTGCTGACATTTACACCAATGATACAGACAATGGTGAGTGTAACTTCTGATATCCTGATACAAAACCAGGCGGCAATGCTGAACTGCAGGAGAAGTCACTGTATTCACCACCCTCATGCACTTTCAGTTACAAACATGTCAGTTGGGCTTATGAATGTCCTTGATGAAGCAGTAAAAATTACAGATTTGATTCAATCTCCACCCTTGAGGTTAAACTTTTTAATTATCTGTATGACACAATGAGATATGCCCCTAAAGCACGTCTGCTTATAATGGAATAGTCAATATTTGATTGAAAACTGGTTACTCCTTCGTTGGAAAAGTCAAATCCCTACCTCGCAGCACACTCAAAACTATCTTCCGCTCAGATTAAAGATGTAAATACAAAAATAGAACAAAACACTATTAGAAGGAAATATACAAGGACACATTTTTTTACAACACTGATTTAGGATACTTCTTTCTCAGCATTGCATAAAGGCCAGAAAGCACAAGGGACTTTGGTGTTTTCCTCTACATATTTCAGTATTGTTTTAATTTCTCTGAGGTTATTTTTATAATAAAAATAATTAAATTAACCCCCCTAAATAAACAAAACAAGTCTCTGCTGGCATTCTTCACGAATTGCAAGACAGGATTCACTGATGTCATATGAAGAACAAGTAAGTTTTAAACACAATTATTACACAACCGATCCCAGTTTAACGGTAAATCTCATCAGAAAACAAGTCTAAACAATCCAAGACTCTTCACACCATCTGTCATCCAAAGTCAGCATTGGATCCCTGCGAGAGTGATGGCCCATTATATAAATTATGTAATTTCCCTAGACGTTCCAGGGGGTGAGGAACTTTAAAAAGTTCATGACGGCTTACTAAAACCAAAATCAGAGAGGGTAAACACCATCTTAAGATGTTCCGGTTGGAACAGTCAATTGTTAACAGCTTCCCTTAATCTTTTTCAGGCCTAAAGCATCTTCTTCCTGGGATACGGCGCCAAACCCTATGGCTTCAAATTAATTCTTATCAAAGAGCCATGACTTGTAGTGAGGTGGATGGACCGAGAGAGACTGTCATACAGAGTGAAGTAAGTCAGAAAGAGAAAAACAAATACCATATGCTAACACATATATATGGAATCTAAAAAAAAAAAAAAAAAAAAAAAGGTTCTGAAGAACCTAGGGGAAGGACAGGAATAAAGATGCAGACATAGAGAATGGACTTGGAGACATGGGGAGGGGGAACGGTAAGCTAGGACGAAGTGAGAGAGTGGCATGGACATATATACACTACCAAATGGAAAATAGATAGCTAGTGGGAAGCAGCCGCATAGCACAGGGAGATCAGCTCGGTGCTTTGTGACCACCTAGAGGGGTGGGATAGGGAGGGTGGGAGGGAGACCCAAGAAGGAGGGGATATGGGGATATATGTATACGTATAGCTGACTCACTTTGTTATACAGCAAAACTAACACACCATTGTAAAGCAATTATACTCCAATAAAGATGTTTAAAATACAATAAAGAGCCATGCCAAGATTGCTTTTTATGTGGCAGCCCACAGAAACGGGAAGGATGTGAGTCAGATTGTAGGTTTTCACAAGGTCTCTGTTAGCACATACCATGCCCTTACAGGAATTACAAAAAGACATCCCTCCTCTGGGTGGATAACAAATTGGAAAAAGACACATTAGAAAAAGGATCCTCCTCTGGGTGGATGCAGAGAAGCATTAGCTGGATTTCCACAGCCCCGAGCTCCCATCGCTGAAAGCCGCTGCGGGGGTACAGCCTGGCCAGCTGTGTGCTATAGCCCCACGTCTTCACAACATAAACTCTGCTTCTTGCTGTCTGGCCACAGAAGTAAACTTTAATGAAGCAATAATAGAGAATATGCATTCATGCCGTAAAATTCCTCCTTGAATTATTTGTGACACAAAGCTTATTTGGACATTCTAGTATTTGAGACACAAGGATAAAGGGATATAATCTTAAACTAAATTAAATCTTAAAGCTCTATCTTTTATTATGTTATAGCAGCGATCAACAAACAAAAGTCCATAAACCACAGCAGCCAGGTTTTGTAAATAAACTTTTATTGGAGTACACCCACACTTATTTATGTACCGTCTATGGATGCTTTCATTCTACAACAACAGAGTAGCTGCAATAGTCACCATATAGCTCACAAAGCTTCAAATATTTACTACCTGGTCCTTGAGAGGAAAAGTTTGCCAACCTCTGTATTAGATCACCAAATAGCACTGTCTCCATCATACTATGTCAGCCTTTTGCCTAAATGTCCTTAATGAATTGCAATTTATTTATGTGTTTGTTTTTTTAAACATCTTCATTGGAGTATAATTGCTTTACAATGGTTAGTTTCTGCTTTATAACAAAGTGAATCAGCTATACATATACACTGCAATTTAATGCTAATCCCGCTGCATATAAAGATGAATTATATAATAAACAGTCATGCCCATCAGATCCTCTCTATATAAAACACCTTTTAAAATGATGATATATTTTCCAACTTCAAATGCAGTTCAACCTCAAAGTTTCCATGAAACTAATTGGATTTCTATAAAACCAAAGATTAAGGAACACAGTAACCATTAGGTTACTGAGCATCTCTTAGTAAAGAACTCAGGTCAAAAATCCCTCCATAAAATCATGAAAGGGAAAACAGAAGCAGACTCACAGACACAGAGAACAGACTTGTGGTTGCCAAGGGGGTTGGGGGGTGGAGAGGGAAGGACAGGGAGTTTGGGATTAGTAGATACAAACTATTATATATGGAATGGATAAACAACAAGGTCCTACTATATCACACAGGGAATTATATTCAATATCCTGTGATAAACCATAATGGAAAAAAATATGAGAAAGAATGTATATATATGTATAACTGAATCGCTTTCCTGTACAGCAGAAATTAACGTTGTAAATCAACTATACTTCAATAAAATAAATTTTAAAAAATCATGGAAGGGAAAAATTTGTCTTTGCAAACGAGCTCATTCACTGCCTTTGTTAAGACAGAAAGCATTATGTAATTCAACTCCTTTTACCTGGCTGCTAGGACACTCACAGCTAAATTCAAGACTCACATAAAGTAATTTGTCACTCCAATGTAACATATGCTAAACTATCTTTTGTTCTGTTTTCTTTTTTAACTGTCTTGTTTTTATATCATGTTATATTGCCTTTATTCCTTTTTTGAAAGGAAGAAGTTTTATAAATCTTCTATTATCAAATCATCTTGGCCCAGTGTTCTTCCCACCAACAACAATTTCGTGTAGGGAAAGTACATGGGTTTTGTGCCAACCAGATCAGGGTTCAAACCTTAGCTCTGCCCCTTACTAGTACCATGCCCTTGAACAACTTACTTAACATCTTTGAGCCTCTTCATGTATAAAATGAAACAGTAATACCTATCTTCATGTGTAAAATGAAACAGTAATACCTATCTTGCAACGTTGCCAGGAGAATTAGAAAGAATATATGTAAAGTACCAATGAACTTTGCTTATACCATGTGTTCCTACTGTTACAGATTAAACCACAGGCCCCAAAATGGCATCACTTGTGCTAAAGCCCATGATACCAAACCTAGATTTAATACCTGACCTAACTGCAGTTTTGACCTTCCCCAGGAATATAATTTTTTATTTAAATTTTTTTAATTTTAATTTTTTATTTTATAATTACATTTTATTGAAATATAGTTGATGTATAGTATTATGTTAGTTTCAGATGTACTACATAATGATTTGACATTTGCATATGTTATGAAATGATCACCATGGCAAGTCTAGCAACCATCTGTCCCCATAAAAGTTATTACAGATTATTTAGCTGCGAGGAAGAACCAAGATGGCGGAGTAGAAGGACGTGCTCTCACTCCCTCTTGTGAGAACACCAGAATCACAACTAGCTGCTGGACAGTCATCGACAGAAGATGCTGGAACTCACCAAAAAAGATACCCCACATCCAAAGACAAAGGAGAAGCCACAATGAGATGGTAGTAGGGGCGCAATCACAGCAAAATCAAATCCCATAACTGCTGGGTGGGTGACTCACAGACTGGAGAACACTTATACCACAGGAGTCCACCCACTGGAGTGAAGGTTCTGAGCCCCACGTCAGGCTTCCCAACCTGGGGGTCCGGCAATGGGAGGGGGAATTCCTACAGAATCAGACTTTGAAGCCTAGTGGGAATTGATTGCGGGACTTCGACAAGACTGGGGGAAACAGAGACTCCACTCTTGGAGGGCACACACAAAGTAGTGTGTGCATCAGGACCCAGGGGAAGGAGCAGTGACCTTGGGGGAGACTGAACCAGACCTACCTGCTAGTGTTGAAAGGTCTCCTGCAGAGGCGGGGGTGGCTCTGTTTCACCGTGGGGGCAAAGACACTGGCAGCATAAGTTCTGGGAAGTACTCCTTGGCATGAGCCCTCCCAGAGTCTGCCATTAGCCTCACCAAAGAGCCCAGGTAGGCTCCAGTGTTGGGTTGCCTCAGGCAAAACAACCAACAGGGAGGGAACCCAGCCCCACCCATCAACAGTCAAGTGGATTAAAGTTTTACTGAACTCTGCCCACCAGAGCAACAGTCAGCTCTACCCACCACCAGTCCCAAGCCTCTTAGATAGCCTTATCCACCACAGGGCAGACAGCAGAAGCAAGAAGAACTACAATCCTGCAGCCTGTGGAACAAAAACCACATTCACAGAAAGATACACAAGATGAAAAGGCAGAGGGCTATATACCAGATGAAGGAACAGATAAAACCCCAGAAAAACAACTAAATGAAGTGGAGGTAGGCAACCTTCCAGAAAAAGAATTCAGAATAATGATAGTGAAGATGATACAGGACCTCGGAAAAAGAATGGAGGTAAAGATCGAGAAAATGCAAGAAATGTTTAACAAAGACCTAGAAGAATTAAAGAACAAACAAACGGAGATGAACAATACAATAACTGAAATGAAAACTACACTAGAAGGAATCAATAGCAGAATAACTGAGGCAGAAGAATGGATAAGTGACCTGGAAGACAGAATGGTGGAATTCACTGCTACAGAACAGAATAAAGAAAAAAGAATGAAAAGAAATGAAGACAGCCTAAGAGACTGCTGGGACAACATTAAATGCAACAACATTTGCATTATAGGGGTCCCAGAAGGAGAAGAGAGAGAGAAAGGACCCGAGAAAATATTTGAAGAGATTACAGTCGAAAACTTCCCTAACATGGGAAAGGAAATAGCCACCCAAGTCCAGGAAGCACAACGAGTCCCATACAGGATAAACCCAAGGAGAAACACGCTGAGACACATAGTAATCAAATTGGCAAAAGTTAAAGACAAAGAAAAATTATTGAAAGCAGCAAGGGAAAAATGACAAATAACATACAAGGGAACTCCCATAAGGTTAACAGCTGATTTCTCAACAGAAACTCTACAAGCTAGAAAGGAGTGGCATGATATACTTAAAGTGATGAAAGGGAAGAACCTACAACCAAGATTACTCTTGGTTGCAAGGATCTCATTCAGATTCGATGGAGAAATCAAAAGCTTTACAGACAAGCAAAAGCTAAGAGAATTCAGCACCACCAAACCAGCTCTACAACAAATGCTAAAGGAACTTCTCTAAGTGGGAAACACAAGAGAAGAAAAAGACCTACAAAAACAAACCCAAAACAATTAAGAAAATGGTCATAGGAACATACATATCGATAATTACCTTAAACGTGAATGGATTAAATGCTCCAACCAAAAGACACAGGCTTACTGAATGGATACAAAAACAATACCCATATATATGCTGTCTACAGGAGACCCACTTCAGACCTAGGGACACATACAGACTGAAAGTGAGGGGATGGAAAAAGATATTCCATGCAAATGGAAATCAAAAGAAAGCTGGAGTAGCTATACTCATATCAGATAAAATAGACTTTAAAATAAAGAATGTTACAAGAGACAAAGAAGGACACTACATAATGATCAAGGGATCAATCCAAGAAGAAGATATAACAATTATAAATATATATGCACCCAACACAGGAGCACCTCAATACATAAGGCAACTGCTAACAGCTATAAAAGAGGAAATCGACAGTAACACAATAATAGTGGGAGACTTTAACACCTCACTTACACCAATGGACATATCATCCAAACAGAAAATAAATAAGGAAACACAAGCTTGAAATGACACAACAGACCAGATAGATTTAATTGATATTTATAGGACATTCCATCCAAAAACAGCAGACTACACTTTCTTCTCAAGTGCGCATGGTACATTCTCCAGGATTGATCACATCTTGGGTCACAAATCAAGCCTCAGTAAATTTAAGAAAACTGAAATCATATCAAGCATCTTTTCTGACCACAACGCTACTAGATTAGAAATCAATTACAGGGAAAAAAACGTAAAAAACACAAACACATGGAGGCTAAACAATACGTTACTAAATAACCAAGAGATCACTGAAGAAATCAAAGAGGAAATCAAAAAATACCTAGAGACAAATGACAATGAAAACACGACGATCCAAAACCTATGGGATGCAGCAAAAGCAGTTCTAAGAGGGAAGTTTATAGCTATACAAGCCTACCTCAAGAAACAAGAAAAATCTCAAGTAAACAATCTAACCTTACACCTAAAGAAACTAGAGAAAGAAGAACAAACAAAACCCAAAGTTAGCACAAGGAAAGAAATCATAAAGATCAGAGCAGAAATAAATGAAATAGAAACAAAGAAAACAATAGCAAAGATCAATAAAACTAAAACCTGGTTCTTTGAGAAGATAAACAAAATTGATAAACCTTTAGCCAGACTCATCAAGAAAAAGAGGGAGAGGACTCAAATCAATAAAATTAGAAATGAAAAAGGAGAAGTTACAACAGACACCCCAGAAATACAAAGCATCCTAAGAGACGACTACAAGCAACTCTATGCCAATAAAATGGACAACCTGGAAGAAATGGACAAATTCTTAGAAAGGTATAACCTTCCAAGACTGGACCAGGAAGAAACAGAAAATATGAACAGACCCATCACAAGTAATGAAATTGAAACTGTGATTAAAAATCTTCCAACAAACGAAAGTCCAGGACCAGATGGCTTCACAGGTGAATTCTATCAAACATTTAGAGAAGAGCTAACACCCATCCTTCTCAAACTCTTCCAAAAAATTGCAGAGGAAGGAACACTCCCAAACTCATTCTATGAGGCCACCATTATCCTGATACCAAAACTAGACAAAGATACTACAAAAAAAAGAAAATTACAGACCAATATCACTGATAAATATAGATGCAAAAATCCTCAACAAAATACTAGCAAACAGAATCCAGCAACACATTAAAAGTATCATACACCATGATCAAGTGGGATTTATCCCAGGGATGCAAGGATTCTTCAATATATGCAAATCAATCAATGTGATACACCATATTAACAACTTGAAGAATAAAAACCATATGATCATCTCAATAGATGCAGAAAAAGCTTCTGACAACATTCAACACCCATTTATGATAAAAACTATCCAGAAAGTGAGCCTAGAGGGAACCTACCTCAACATAATAAAGGCCATATATGACAAACCCACAGCAAACATCATTCTCAATGGTTAAAAACTGAAAGCATTTCCTCTAAGATCAGGAACGAGACAAGGATGTCCACTCTCACCACTATTACTCAACATAGATTTGGAAGTCCTAGCCATGGCAATCAGAGAAGAAAAAGAAATAAAAGGAATACAAATTGGAAAAGAAGAAGTAAAACTGTCACTGTTTGCAGATGACATGATACTATACATAGAGAATCCTAAAAATGCCACCAGAAAACTACTAGAGCTAATCAATGAATCTGGTAAAGTTGCAGGATACAAAATTAATGCACAGAAATCTCTTGCATTCCTATACACTAATGATGAAAAATCTGAAAGAGAAATTATGGAAACACTCCCATTCACCATTGCAACAAAAAAATAAAATACCTAGGAATAAACCTACCTAGGGAGACAAAAGACCTGTATGCAAAAAACTATAAGTCACTGATGAAAGAAATTAAAGGTGATACCAACAGGATATACCATGTTCTTGGATTGGAAGAATCAGTATTGTGAAAATAACTATACTACCCAAAGAAATCTACAGATTCAGTGCAATCCCTATCAAATTACCAATGACATTTTTTACGGAGCTAGAACAAATCATTTTAAAATTTGTATGGAGACACAAAAGACCCTGAAGAGCCAAAGCAGTCTTGAGGGAAAAAAATGGAGCTGGAGGAATCAGACTCCCTGACTTCAGACTATACTACAAAGCTACAGTAATCAAGACAATATGGTACTGGCACAAAGACAGAAACATAGATCAATGCAACAAGATAGAAAGCCCAGAGATAAACCCACGCACCTACGGTCAACTAATCTATGACAAAGGAGGCAAAGATATACAATGGAGAAAAGACAGTCTCTTCAATAAGTGGTGCTGGGAAAACTGGACAGCTACATGTAAAAGAATGAAATTAGAACACTCCCTAACACCATACACAAAAATAAACTCAAAATGGATTCGAGACCTAAATGTAAGGCCGGATACTATAAAAGTCTTAGAGAAAAACATAGGAAGAACACTCTTTGACATAAGTCACAGCAAGATTTTTTTTGATCCACCTCCTAGAGTAATGGAAATAAAAACAAAAATAAACAAATGGGACCTAATGAAACTTCAAAGCTTTTGCACATCAAAGGAAACCATAAACAAGATGAAAAGACAACCCTCAGAATGGGAGAAAATATCTGCAAACGAATCAAGGGACAAAGGATTAACCTCCAAAATATATAAACAGCTCATGCAGCTCAATATTAAAGAAACAGACAACCCAATCCAAAAATGGGCAGAAGACCTAAACAGACATTTCTCCAAAGAAGACATACAGATGGCCAAGAAGCACATGAAAAGCTGCTCAACATCACTAATTACTAGAGAAATGCAAATCAAAACTACAATGAGGTATCACCTCACTCCTGTTAGAATGGGCATCATCAGAAAATCTACAAACAACAAATGCTGGCGAGAGTGTGGAGAAAAGGGAGCCCTCTTGCACTGTTGGTGGGAATGTAAATTGATACAGCCACTATGGAGAACAGTATGGAGGTTCCTTAAAAAACTAAAAATAGAACTACCATATGATCCAGCAATCCCACTACTGGGCATATACCCAGAGAAAACCATAATTCAAAAAGACACATGCACCCCAATGTTCATTGCAGCACTATTTACAATAGCCAGGTCATGAAAGCAACCTAAATGCCCAACGACAGACAAATGGATAAAGAAGTTGTGGTACATATATACAATGGAATATTACTCAGTCATAAAAAGGAACGAAACTGAGTCATTTGTTGAGACGTGGATGGACCTAGAGAGTGTCATACAGAGTGAAGTAAGTCAGAAAGAGAAAAACAAATATCGTATATTAACACATGTATATGGAACCTAGAAAAATAGTACAGATGAACCAGTTTGCAGGGCAGAAGTTGAGACACACATGTAGAGAACAAACGTATGGACACCAAGGGGGGAAAACTGCGATGGGGTGGGGATGGTGGTGTGCTGAATTGGGCGATTGGGATTGACATGTATACACTGATGTGTATAAAATTGATGCCTAATAAGAACCTGCAGTATAAAAAACCAAACAAACAAAACAACTAATATTAAACTTTCATTGGGTTATTTGTATGGAAATATGTTAATATAAATGTTTCAGACATTACATGAAATTTCTAAAAATCTTATATGTTCTGGTATAATGTTATATAAGTCATAATCCTAGTTATTACTTTAAAATGTATATCTCAGAAATAACTAATTTTTTTGTCAACTGCATCATTATGAACTTTCATCAAATCTTTAACCGTGGTCATTTTTAAGTCTTTTGTCATTTACAGACAGTTCTGGGTGTACTCTGATGCTTTTGCAAATATGTTCCTATAAAAGGGTTTCATCTTCAAGAAATTCATGGAAAAGACTCTGACAAGTACAGGTTTCTGGTAACTGACTGTACTGCTGAACTGAATGAATAAGCATTTTCAGAACTCTAATGAAAAACTGATGAACTCATAAAAGTGCTAACAAAAGATCAAGATAAAAAAAATTAATTACATGGGACTGAGTGAACTGATGAGGATGAGTATAATTTTTGTGACTTTCTGTTTGAATTAAAAAAAATAAATCCCATAAGGACTCAGAGGCAAAAAATATACAAATCAATTTTCACTGCAAAGTAAAGGAGCTGTTACAGTGGAGGATTACTGGACTGAATGTCAATATTATGACATAGTATGGGTGTGTTTCGTGTTTGGTAATCGCAATCATTGTTGCTTTTGTTGTGGTCATCCATTTACAATGTTTGGTGTCAGTTTATTTATCTCTTGTAAAAATAAAATACAGTGTGTGTGTGTGAAAAAAAAAGTTATTACAATATTATTGACCATATTCCTTATGCTGTATATTACATCACTGTGACTTACTTATTTTATAACTGGAGGTTTGTACGTCTTCATCCCCTCACTTATTTCACCCATCTTCTCACCATCTTCAAATCTGGCAACCACCCATCTGTTCTCTGTATGTATGAGTATGTTTTGTTTCGTTTGTTTGTTTGCCTGCTTGCTTGGTTTTTAGATTCCACATATAAGTGAGATCATATGGTATTTGTCTTTCTCTGTCTGACTCATTTCACTTAGCATAGTGCCCTTTAAACTATCCACATTGTCGCAAACATCAAACGAAAGATCTTTTGCACATCGAAGGAAACTATCAACAAAATGAAAAGGTCACCTACTGAATGGGAGAAGATATTTGCAAATGATATATCTGACAAGGGGTTTACACCCAAAGTATACAAAGAACTCATACAGCTCAATATCAAAACAAACAAACAAAAAAACAAACCCAACCTGATGAAAAAATGGGCAGAGGACATGAATAGATATTCTTCCAAAGAGGACACACAGATAGCCAACAGACACATGAAAAGATGCTCAACATCACTAATCGTCAGGGAAATGCAAATTAAAGCCACAATGAGATACCACCTCACACCCATCAGAATGGCTATCATCAAAAGAGGACAAATAACAAGTTGGTGAGGATGTGGAGAAAAGGGAACCCTTTAGCAAAGTTGGTGGGAATGTAAATTGGTGCAGCCACTATGGAGAACAGGAGGATAAAGGGATATAATCTTAAATGAAGGTTACTAAAAAAATTAAGAGTAGAACTGCCATATGATCCAGAATTTTAACTTCTGGATATTTACCTGAAGAAAACGAAAACACTAATTGGAAAAGATGTTTGCACTCCAATGTCCATTGCAGCATTATTTACAGTAGTCAAGGTATAAAAGCAACCTGACAGTCCGTCAGTAGACATATAGATAAAGAAGATATGGTATATACGTGTGTGTGTGTAATGGAATATTACTCAGCCATTAAAAAAAATGAAACCTAGCAATGTAACTTTAATTGTCCAGTCTGGAATTTTCTGGTCAGCACCAATGAGTTACTCTGTCATGTGGGCTCTCTCCATCCCCCAAAGGAAGAAGAGGTAATCAGTATTATGGACCCTCACCCTTCCCCTGAAAGGTGACCTGGCCTGAAACAATCCTTCTCTTTTGTAATAGCTTCCTTGTCCCACCCTCCTTCTGCCTATAAAAACCTTCTATTTTGTACAACCCCTCAGAGCATCCTTATATTTATTAGATGGGATGTTACCTGATTCATGAATCGTTAATAAAACCAATTAGATCTTCAAATTTACTTGGCTGAATTTTGTTTTTTTTAACGCTACCCAATATGCTTATAATATTAAATATTTACTAATTTTAATTTAAAACATCTAAATAGAACTTGAGATAGCTTTGAAGTGGGATCACATAGCCATTCGATGACTCTAGCATAATGTTACAGGAGAACTTTCACACAGTGTCTCTGACAATAAAAAAACATTATTTTGTCATACCCAAATTTTATTAAAAGAATAGTATTATTCCTGCTTAACAACCAATAATATTTGTAATTTTCTTTGCAAATGTGCTCTAGAGGTAGCTTTGTTATCTGTCAGATAATCAGGATCACGAGAGGAGTTCTTAAAATTCTTTCCTCTGCATCATCATGTTTATGATCCTAAATTGATATTTGGCAAATGGAATAAACTGATAATTCGCTCAAAACATTTTTTCCATATAACATTTAATAATTCATCTTTGAAATGGCATTGTTTATAACATTATAGCCTCAATTTTCAACAGACTCTTCAAATTATATGGAGGCCAAATCAAAATATATCGGATACAAATCGTGACGAAAATAACAACCATTATTTTGACGACAAGAATTTAGATAGGACTTAACTGAAAAATGAACAGAACAACACACTCATGAACTATATGGAGCTTATTACTTCTTATCCTAAAAACAACGCAGAATTAAAATCAGAGATTAGTACAGACAAAAAAAACCCGGAAAAATATGAAAGAAAAACAGAGCACATTTATCCCATTCACACATCAGCTTTATTTGATTTCAAAGAGCTATGGAATAAATCAACCCATCTAAAGTTACGTAACCCGAAAGGAAAATTTTTCTTCTCAGATGATCACAAATGGACCCCACGGAAGGAGAGGTTGTGTTTGACTACTATTTGCTGCTCATCAATTTTAAATGTATAAGCATATGAAACATTAACATATAGACAGTTGGCTTCTTCTAGCCAGATCTGCGATTCGGACTCAATCAGAGTAAGTCCTCAGACGAGAATGCAGTCCTGCTTGGATGGTGTGTTGCAGAGGACGCAGGATGCAGAGTCCCACGTGACCAACCCCCAACCTTTGCCTGGAGACCGTCAAGTTCTCTCCCCCTCCCAAGAAGATCTGGGGCCTCTCCTTTTCCCCTCAGTTTCTTGGCTTGGAATAAAACTTGGAGCTTCTTCCTGAGGTTGCAGAAGTGCTCTCCAGGCCAGGCCCAGCTCCTGAGATAGGACTGCCAGATTAAATGCAGGTCACCCAGTTACATTTGAATTTTAGAGCAACACCAACTAATTTTTTTTTAGTATAAGTATGTCCCACGAAACATCTGGGATAAAATTATGCTAAAAAATTATTCACTGTTAATCTAAAATTCAAAGTTAATCGGATATCTTGCGTTTTATGTGCAAAACCTGGACACCCTTGCTGGAGGGAACACTTTTAGGTGACAACATGATCATTCTGGCAGCTGTGGCGCAATCGAAAACTAGTCCTACAGCAAAACCCAAAGACTGAAATCAACATGAAATAGAACTTCCAGAGTGTAAGGAATGTCCTCCAGTATCAATACAAACATTCAACAAAGGTTGGTCTGAGGTCTTTCATATTAAAAATGAGAAAAACTTGGCCCAGTTGGTTGCTTGGGGGAGGGAAGAGGGGTAATAAAAATTCATACTGATCTACTTTTTTTGGTTTTTGAAACTGTAAAACCTTTATGTAACTATCACAATATAGCAAAGCTAATTAATTCTATCTCATTCACTTTATCCCATGTGTCACATTCCTGCCATCTTCAGATGATTGCCAAAGGGCATTTCTTGTTTTTCTGCATTAGCAAACTTCCTTTTGCCTCATCCTGTGAAGCCAGTCCCCCACAGGCTTTCTGCTGGTTGAGTGGCTATGATGACTTGATCAGAAGTATTATTTTGACCGCTGGGTGTGTAAAATGCTTTACATACAAAACTCTATGGGAACCCTCCTACACGGCTGGTGGGAATGTAAATTGGTGAAGCCACTATGGAGAACAGTATGGAGGTTCCTTAAAAAACTAAAAATAGAGTTACCACATGATCCAGCAATCCTACTCCTGGGCATATATCCAGAAAAGACAAAAACTAATTCAAAAAGATACATGTACCCCAGTGTTCACAGCAGCACTATTTACAATAGCCAAGATATAGAAACAACCTAAATGTCTATTGACAGATGAAAGGATAAAGAAGATGTGGTATATATACAATGGAATATTACTCAGCCATAAAAAAAAGAATGAAATAATGCTATTTGCAGCAACATGGATGGACCTAGAGATTATCATACTAAGTGAAGTCAGTCAGACAGAGAAAGACAGAGACAAATATCATATGATATTTATATGTGGAATTTAAAAAAATGATACAAATGAACTCATTTACAAAACAGAAATAGATTCACAGACATG
Source organism: Balaenoptera musculus (assembly GCF_009873245.2). Lineage (NCBI taxonomy): Eukaryota > Metazoa > Chordata > Mammalia > Artiodactyla > Balaenopteridae > Balaenoptera > Balaenoptera musculus. The sequence goes on from NC_045795.1 coordinate 85,230,147, forward strand.
GAAAACAAATTTGTGGTTACCAAAGGGGAAAGACGGGAGGGATAAATTAGAAATGTGGGATTAACAGATACATACTACTCACAACACTGTAAAGCAATTATACTCCAGTAAAGATGTAAAAAAAAAAAATAAAGATACACACTACTATATATAGATAAACAACAAGAACCTATTGTATAGTACAGGGAACTATATTCAATATCTTGTAATAACCTATAATGGAAAAGAATCTGAAAAAGAATATATAATACGTACACACATACACACACACACACACATACATATACACACAACTGAATCACTTTGCTATACACTGGAAACATTGTAAATCAACTATACATCAATTAAAAAAAAATAAAACAACTCTAGGAGGTGGGTACTGATATTTCCATCTCACAAGTGAGAAAACAAAGACCCAGAGGCTATCAGCTTGGCCTTGGTGGGTGGTGTGGCTATGAAGGTAGGACTGGTCTTTAAATCCTGAGAGGAATTCTAGCCCTATGGTCCTCTATGCTACCTCCTTCTTCTCTGAGGCCCTGTAGAGCGATCTGCACGTGCCCAAATTCTGCACATCATTGGCAGAAGGCCACGAGGTGAAAGTGAGACCTCCAAGGGGAGAGTGAAAATTCAGGGGAAGAATTACTAGGAGTCAGGTGCATCCTGCTTTCTCCACTCCGCTTCTTTGTTTGTTCTTTCCATCAGTCCTCATTTTTTGAGGGCTTCCACGCCACACCCAGTCAGAGTTTATTTTCTCCAGAGTTCTCTGTTCATCCTTTGGAGGATTTTGTGTTTGTTTGTTTGAGGGGTGCTTCCCTACAAATGCAAAAATATTCTCAAATATACCATCCATTGAAAAACTGCCCCCTGCTGTAACGAAATGCTTCCTTGGACTGACCATTTGATCCTGACTAATCCCATATTCAAAAGCCATTTAGAAATGGGTTTTCTCATCCATACTTTAAACAGTTAATCTAGCCCCACTGTTTGGTTATTCTTCTTTGATTGGTTCACTCTGTTTTATTATACTGAACTCATTTAAGAGCTTCTGTTTTATAATTGTGTGGGACTGGGGGGTAATTCACTCAAAGGTGTGTACCCTATAAATAAATTACTCTCCTTTTGCTGCTAATGTGAACTGGTTCTATTGAAAGGAGGGAAAAAGAGCAAAAGAAAGCTGAAGATACAGCTTTTGTTAAAGTGAGGAGAAAAACTACGCCAATTCTGTTCAGATAACACCTTTAAAAACCCATAGCGATTATACAAAAGAGAACAAAAGCATTTTAGGGAGAGATGAAATAAATGGTAAACAATCATACCTCCAACACAGAGAATGCGTCATTTCCTCATTTAAAAGAAGGTACTGGAAGTCAAGAAAATAGGTTTTGGTCTTAAGAAAAAGAACAGAGGTTGGGCTTTTTTCCCTGTGTTTTGCAGCATTTATAGAGGTCATCCTATTAATTAGCTATACTTTTTAAAATAATCCTATGAATCAGCTTTTAAAACTCCAAAAACTAAGGAAAAACAGAAAAAGTTCAGTTATGTGTAATTTGCACATCAAGTAACTGTGCCTGAAACTTTTTATTCCAGAAAATATTTACCAATTGCTTTCTTCTTTTTTTTTAAATTAATGTTTTTTTAAAAGTCTTTTAATTAATTAATTAATTAATTTTTATTTTTGGCTGCGTTGGGTCTTCATTCCTGCACATGGGCTTTCTCTAGTTGCGGAGAGCTGGGGCTACTCTTCATTGTGGTGCACACGCTTCTCATTGCAGTGGCTTCTCTTGTCACGGAGCACAGGCTCTAAGCCCGCGGGTTTCAGTAGTTGTGGCACATGGGCTCAGTAGTTGTGGCTCGTGGGCTCTAGAGCACAGGCTCAGTAGTTGTGGCGCACGGGCTTAGTTGCTCCGTGGCATGCAGGATCTTCCCGGACCAGGGATCGAACCCATGTCCCCTGCATTGGCAGGCGGATTCTTAACCACTGTGCCACCAGGGAAGTCCCCAATTGCTTTCTTGTGATACCTAAGAATAAGGGCAGATTTCATACTCATTTTTATTTGGAAAGTTGTTTCCAGTTGTAAATATCTGCATGGAAAAAAGAATGGAGTCAATACTTTTCATAAACTATGTAATTTGATGGGTGTCCAATGCATAATTACCCTGGCATTATGCATATGTTATGGCAAAGAATGGAGATGATATTTCTGATGAAATTGTATCCAAACATCTCACTGTACCAAATTTATGAGAATTAACAAACAAGTTCAATGCAATGGGGAGAACTGGTACGATTCTTCGGAGGGGGTGGATGTGAGCCACTCCCAAGAGAGGCGAAACAAAGAAGAAATTGTGATCCATGGTTTTTAGCAACGAGACCCCTTTTAGTTGACTCATCCAATGTGAAAATGAAATGAAGCATCATCTCTTCTGCAGTCAAGAAGATAATTAATGAGCAACTCATTTCTAAATGAAGGCCTAAGGGAATAAAGCAACCAGCCTTGAATTTAAAAAGAGAAAAGTGGTTACATGTTGGAAAGAATACCAAGTCAAAAATCACCCCATTATGTGGAGAAAAGGAAACCTTCTTGCACTGTTGGTGGGAATGTAAATTGATATAGCCACTATGGAGAACAGTATGGAGTTCCTTAAAAAACTAAAAATAGAACTACCATACGACCCAGCAATCCCACTACTGGGCATATACCCTGAGAAAACCATGATTCAAAAGGAGTCATGTACCACAGTGTTCACTGCAGCTCTATTTACAATAGCCAGGACATGGAAGCAACCTAAGTGTCCACTGACAGATGAATGGATAAAGAAGATGTGGCACATATATACAATGGAATATTACTCAGCCGTCAGAAGCAACGAAATTGAGTTATTTGTAGTGAGGTGGATGGACCTAGGGTCTGTCATACAGAGTGAAGTAAGTCAGAAAGAGAAAAACAAGTACTGTATGCTAATGCATAAAAATGGAAACTAAAAAAAAAACAAACGGTTCTGACAAACTTAGGGGCAGGACAGGAATAAAGACGCAGACATAGAGAATGGACTTGAGGACACGGGGAGGGGGAAGGATAAGCTGGGACGAAGTGAGAGAGTAGCATTGACATATATACACTACCAAATGTAAAATAGATAGCTAGTGGGAAGCAGCCGCATAGCACAGGGAGATCAGCTCAGTGCTTTGTGACCACCTAGAGGGCTGGGATTGGGAGGGTGGGAGGGAGACGCAAGAGGGAGGGGATATGGGGATATATGTATACGTATAGCTGATTCACTTTGTTATACAGCAGAAACTAACATAACATTGTAAAGCAATTATACTCCAATAAAGATGTTAAAAAAAATAGCAATGAGAAAAAAAGGAAAAAAAATCACCCCATTAATGTTTGAATTTGAGTTCTTATTCATTTTTTTTGTTTTGTTTTGTTTTAGAAATATATCCTAAGGAAATTTACCATCTGATTCCACAAATTATATATATATATATATATATATATACACATATATATATATATACACACACATATATATATATGGGTTTTTATTGCTTTAGGACAGTGGGAATTTAAGCAGTTTTTTTTTTTTTTAATTTTTATTTATTTATTTTTGGCTGTGTTGGGTCTTCGTTTCTGTGCGAGGGCTTTCTCTAGTTGCGGCAAGTGGGGGCCACTCTTCATCGCGGTGCGTGGGCCTCTCACTATCGTGGCTTCTCTTGTTGCGGAGCACAGGCTCCAGTCGCGCAGGCTCAGTAATTGTGGCTCATGGGCTTAGTTACTCCGTGGCATGTGGGATCTTCCCAGACCAGGGCTTGAACCCATGTCCCCTGCATTGGCAGGCAGATTCTCAACCACTGCGCCACCAGGGAAGCCCCTTATTCATTTTTAAATGAGCTGTAACCCATGCTGAGTACCTCTGCGGGTGCTACTCATCAACTGTAACTACCATCTTTGGTAAAGTAAGGAGAAACAGGAATACTTTTCCTTTTAGTTTTATTGCTATACGTTTTCTTTTAGATAAAGTCAGATGGACTGTGCACGTAGGAGCCCCTCAAATACAGGCCATGGCTTCAAGGTGAATCTGTAGACCACTGTTGGCCCTTAGATTTCAGACAAATGAAAAGCCGCTTGAAATGAGGAAGGGTTTTGGAAAGAATGTCAGCAGAGCAGAGGCAAACATCAATCTTTGGATTCCTCATCTAACATTTTCAGGCACCGGCTCAGATGATCTTTAATGATGGTAACAGTTAACATTTATTGAGTGCCAACTAAATGCCGAGTACTTTGCGTGCATTGTCTTTTTAAATTCTTATCCCAAACCATTGTGTTACCCTCATTTTACAGATGGGGAAACTGAGGTTGAGAGAGTGAAAGTTCCTTGTCCAAGATCTTACAGCTGATAGAGGCGGAATTCAAATCCATGTCTGATGGTTCAAGAGCACACATCCAAACACTGCTTCTCTCCAACTGCATGTGCCAAAATAATGAGGGTTGGAGGGATGCGACACAGCCATCGGCTTGGCTAAGGGATGTCTTCTTGACTGCTATATGACCGAGTGAGGGTTAGTTCTTGCCTCTCCATGCTCCAGAAAGGTTCTGACCAGAAAATATTCAAGGACCAAAGAGGTCAATTCTACCTTTGAGAAAGAAGGAAATTCTCTTCTCATTTCTGAAAGATCTGCAGACGTACATTCGCTCATCCTCCCTAGTATGGGCTGAACTGGGTCCCCCGCCAACCTCAATTCATATGTTGAAACCCTAATCCTCTTAAAGAAAAAAATGATTCATGATACTTGTTCAAGGTGGCGAGGGCAACTTTATGCAACGAGGGGTTTGCAGTGGGGGAAAGAGATCAGCCCCAAAATAAATATAACAAGGACACGTGGAGATTTATAGACAAGGAGGGGGGTAGGGGGTAGGGAGGTGAGGGCGGGGGTGTGTGGAGGGGTGTCAGCAGACAGAAGATTACTAAAAGGCTATGGGGATTTTTGGTAGACCCACTCAACAGGAATCTTGCCAAAGACAGGACCGGTGCTAAGGCAGCCAGGGTTGGCAGTGAGGAAACTGATCAGCTATCCAGGGTGAGAGACTTTTGTTAAATTGACCCAGCAGGATTCTTGCTAAAATTATACTAAGTAGGCCAAGGACAAAACCCAGGGTCAGGGCTTTGAGAGCTTAGAGCAGCCTGACTAAAGTTTGGTCAAGGAGTCACTGTCAATGACCAGTACCTCAGAATATGAGTGTATTTGGAGATTGGGCCTTTAAAGAAGTAATTAAAATTAAATGAGGTCATTATGAACGGGTCCTCATCCACACGACTGTTTTTGGAGACAGAACCTTCAAAGAGGTGATTAAGTTAAAATGAGGCCCTTAGGGTGGACCCTAACGCAATCTGACTGATGTCCTCATAAGAAGAGGAAATTTGGACTCGCAAATAGACACCAGGGATGCACATGCATGAAGAAAAGGTCATGTGAGGACATGGCGAGAAGGTGGCCATCTACAAGCCAAAGAGAGAGGCCTCAGAATGAAAGCAACCCTGCTCGCACCTTGATCCTGAACTTCCTGCTTCCAGAACTGTGAGAAATAAATTTCTCTTGTTGAAGCCACTTAGCCTGTGATATTTTGTTATGGCAGTGAAAACGAGCAGGACCCTGTGGGGTCCTCTCGGGTACAAAAGCCCCTCTGTGTCCCCCATTCCTTGTGTGTAGAAAAAGGCTTTAATCTCCCAGGCCTGCCTTGAGTTCAAAGGGCAGATTCAAGCAGTTACTACTGATAATTAGGGAAGAGAGGAAATGCAGAAACAAAGGAAAAGTAGTCAAGAAACAATAGTGCAGTGAAAAAGCAGAGTCCTAATTCCTCCTCAAGGGATATACCTAACAATCTGTTGCATAACTTCGAGTTGTTCTGTAGGAACTAAGACCCCCACCCAGGTAGAGGATGGTGACTGCGTGTTGAGCACAAGCACTTAGACCCCAGACTGGTTGAAACCGGAAGGTTGATGATTGAGATCCTGAAACATCACCCTGTTACCTTACCACCAACCATTCAGAAGAAAGTCCTGCATCCTTCAGCCCTTACCCCAATGTTGCCTTTAAAAACCCTTCCCTGAAAGCTATTGGAGGGTTCTGGTCTTTTGAGCACGAGCTGCCCATTCTCCTTGCTCGGCCCTCGCAATAAACCTTTCCCTGCTCCAAACTCTGATGCTTTGTTTCGTTTGGGTTTACTGTGTATCAGGCACACGAACTTGGGTTCAACAGCAGCCCTAGCAAAGAAATATACTCTCTGAAGGTCAATCTTAATGAGCATCTTTAAGTAGAAGAGAAAAGTAACCGCTTAAGAAGAAAAAGAAAAAAACTGGAAAATATTCTGTTTTTAGATTTACTCACTTAGATCTAAAAGACCTTTAAAAATAAGAAGAATGAACTCCATTTGATCAAGTTTCTTCAGAATGGTGTCCCCCACTGAGCCCCTGATCCTGTTGTTTTTGGGGGTTAAGTCTTTCATCTAATGAGACCTTTCCCTATTGCTGGGCCAGGTGAACCACAAGAAAGACAAATCTATATCATAAACCCACTGAACTATATTATATAAACAGCTTTCGGGAAAAAGAACAAAACACACCCTCTTATTTCCAAATGATTGCTTCAGGAGCATTTCCTTCATAAACTGTCATCAAATATCCAACCATGAAACGAAACTATTAAGTTACATTAATGTCTAATTAAATTCAAACTAGAGAAACACAGGAAGTCAAGTGCTCTGGGTTGTAATCTCGGATTCATCATTAATTGTAGAAGTAACTAGTAACGAGATGAATCACATTTCTTCTCTGTGTCAATTCCAAATCTAGACAATAAGACTAATAATGCATTTCCTAACTAATATTTGGTAAGTGATTAAAGTGATGAAAATAGTTGTGAAATATTTGGAAGAACAATGGGCTAGGCAAGTATAAGGCAATATTATATGTAGCATTTTTCTTATTGGCTTAGTTAATCTCTATAAAAAATAAACTTTGGAAATAAATTCATCTAGAAGTATCCTCAAGAGAATCTTATAAAATATATACTAATTAGAGGTGGGTTTTTTTTAACCTATTACATTAAATAAATTATGTGACCTCTTACTGAAGTAACATATTACTATATAAATTAATGACCAAAACATTACACAAACCCAGAAGCTTTTCATATACCGCTTGGGCTGCTTGTGCACAGTTCTCTCAAATGTGTAAACTCTCTTCCAAATTTCAGAGTGGCTACACTGAAAACTTTCTATGTTAAAGACTACCAAGGCAAACTTTGTCACTCTTACTCATAACAACACCCTTCCCACCACATTAAGCTTGTCTTCCCGTAGCCCCGACAGTGTCTGAGCCTCCATGTTCTCTGTAAGAAACTCAGCCTCGGGCTTCCCTGGTGGTGCAGTGGTTGAGAATCCGCCTGCCAATGCAGGGGACACGGGTTCGAGCCCGGGTCTGGGAGGATCCCACATGCCGCGGAGCAACTGGGCCCATGAGCCACAACTACTGAGCCTGCGCGTCTGGAGCCTGAGCTCCGCAACAAGAGAGGCCCACGCACCGCGATGAAGAGTGGCCCCCGCTTGCCGCAACTAGAGAAAGCCCTCGCACAGAAACGAAGACCCAACACAGCCAAAAATAAATAAATATAAATAAATAAATAAATAAATAAATAAGAAACTCAGCCTCTTGTGGAATTAAGTTATCAGGCGCATGGAAACTGTACCCAAAATTATATGCCAAATTTTGACCTCGTTGAAGCTTTGAAACAAAGTGTGTGTCTGTGTGTGTGTGCTTGTGTGTGTGTGTTTCACCTTCTGCCCTGCACTCATACTGTCTTAGTTTTTGTTCCCTGAGACAAGAATGTGAGGTCAAGTAGTTCATCCAGGAGATGGTTTCAGGAAGTGGGGGAACCAGGAAGTGAGATGGAGGAGGGAAGGAAGCTGATAAAAGGTATGTCATCAAGCAGGTGAGCAACGCGGGCAACTGTGGCTCATCCCCTCTGGGGACCTCTGGGGGGGGCAGTGTAGAGCACACCCACAAAAGCTGGAGTATTTATCCACAATCTCCCACCAGGTATCAGTTAATCAATGCCGTCAGCATGAGCCTTATTTTCAGTTCTTCTTTCTCCTTCAGTCTTCTCATCCATTCTCTCACCAAAGCCGATGAGTTCTTACCCCTCTACCGGGTCTCATCTACACACGTCCTTTTCTCCCCCCACATCCACAATCACGAGTCCAATGGGCAGAGCTCCGTGAATCCTCCGTGCTGGGAGCCCTGTCTCAGTCCCACCCTGGCGCCATCTTGGCTGTGTACTACCATTCAAACACCACTGACAGAAGGTTATTTCTCTCTTTTGCTCAACTGGTGCACTGCTGTATATTATATTAAAGCCAAAAGATTTGGCCCAATCTTTCTTTTTTTTTTTTTTTTTTACCCAAAACTTAACCCCAGATACGTAAACCTACTTGGAGAAAGCCCTCGCACAGAAACGAAGACCAAACGCCAGATACGTAAACCTACTTGATGCCTTCTGTGGTATCTGTACCATCTCACTGGCCCCTGGCCCTTCCTGGCCATACCATGCCATTCTCCCTGGGTTCTCTCCAAGTCAGCCATATTTGCCTTCTATGAGTTCTTGAATTTGTCAAGTCCCTTCCACCTCAGGGCTTTTGCACGTGCTGTTCCCCCCCCCCCACTTTGTCTGTAATATTTCTCTCTGTTCTTCACTTACTAACTCCTCTTCCTCCCTCAGTTGGAATGGCATTTAGTTCAGCCCTTTCTAACTGATTCCCCCTTACCCAGCCTCCATTCCCTGTGCCCTGACAGGTCAGGTGCCCTGTTACATATTCTTCTAGCCTGTTTTTCTCCCTTCATACCACTTCTCATGATCTCAGGTAATTTATTGATTAATTGCATTAACTGATTAATTCCATTTTAAATTTCTGCTTCTCCCAGCAGGCTGTATGTTACATGAGTGACTATACTACTCACCTGTGTATCCCTGACACCTAGCATGACGCTTAGCATACTACCAGCGCTCAATACGTATAAAAGAATGAATATACACAACTTACACTTTCCAGCTCTGAAGGCTTTGATTTCTCCTCCCGTGATGGCTTCCATCCTCTTCATTTAGATGAAATACTTTGTAAACAACTGTGCTCAACAAACATTGTGGATGGATCCCCCGGACAAGCAATTATGAGAGGGCTCTGTGTAAATATAAAGAACAAAATGCTACAAAATCATTATCATTCTTTATCTATAATCAAAACATCACATTGTGTGTCATTTGCAAATTATATGTAATGAAACAGTAAGATTTTCAGAGATTTGATAACAATGCTGGCAGTAGGAGACTATAGAAAATAAGATGATTCTGTGAACTTGGTTTTTTTCTTAAATTACTGCTAGATCTTTTCTTTTTCTTTTTTTACATTTATTTATTTATTTTTATTTATTTTTGGCTGCTTTGGGTCTTCATTGCAGTGTGCGGGCTTCTCATTGCGGTGGCTTCTCTTGTTGTGGAGCACGGGCTCTAGGCGTGCGGGCTTCAGTAGTTATGGCTCACGGGCTCTCGAGCGCAGGCTCAGTAGTTGTGGTGCAGGGGTTTAGTTGCTCCGCGGCATGTGGGATCTTCCCGGGCCTGGGCTCGAACCCGTGTCCCCTGCATTGGCAGGTGGATTCCTAACCACTGTGCCACCAGGGAAGTCCCATCTGTGAACTTGTTAAAGCTTGTGGTTACTCGCAAATTTAAGGGGAAATGCATGCAGCGCTAACAGAAGTCAGACAGTGACTTAATGCTTTGGAAATTTAGGGGAGAGGTGTGACAGCCTATTGTGTCTCAGAATAAGTAATTTCAGCAAAGCCATAAAGTATACAGATGGGAAGAGAATTTGATTTCACTTAATTTTATTTGATAGAACTTACCACTTGAACAAGCGCTGTTGCTAAACTATAGGAGCTTAAAAATTCTCCTTTCTCCCTAATGGGGCCCAAAGAGAAATGTATCCATTTGTTCTATCATAAATGTTCAACTGCAGATTTGGGGAATAATAAAATCTCTGGCCTTGCTATTTAATTATGCAGTTGACTGCTAGAAAGATTTATCTACCCAAATGGGCTTGTAACTCAGAAATGTTAATACATGTTTATTTAAAAAGATACTCATGTAATTCCAAGACAAACTAGTGTCAATCTAGATTTTTATTATGACAATGGCAATTTGGCAATTATATAAAAAGCTGTAAAAAATTTGGCAAATTCGCTTTTTACTTGGTATTCTCGAATACGCTTTCTGATACAAACACTATGTTCTTGGAACTTCTACACTGAACACTGAGAGTGAATCACTGCAAAAAGGGGTGACAATGAGACATTTATAAAGATATTTTTCTACTCGGCGATTATGTTTCTAAGAAGAGTTTAATGTATATTTCATAGTAGACCTACTTTAAAATATGTACACATCCCTAAAGGGAAAGCCTCAATAAAAGCAAGCACTGTATTATCAATTTCTGGTAAAACTTTAAAATGTTGTCATTAATTATAGATGGAGCACTTTTCCTGCAATATATTCCTGTTTGTTTGACACCTGGCAGGGCCGGCACCAATTTATTCACTTTCTCTGTTACACGACATTCAGTCCCTGGGGCCATTATTTCTGAGGGAAACCGAGCAATATAACGAGAAGCCTACATAAATGATTCATACTAGAACACTCTAGAACATGCCACTCAATGGGAAAGGCTGATCGTCTAACCCAACTTGATGGCTGAAGCTGCTGTGGTGTCAGAAGGAAGGGATCCATTTACCAGATCCTTCAGATTAGCTAAGTCCTTTCTGCAGCTGCAGAGCCCTGTCACCTTCCCTTGTCTGCAGGAAGTATTTGCAATACTTTATCGTGATGAAGCGTTTCCTGAAAACACACACACACACACGCACACACACACACGCACACGCACACGCACACAGTATAATGGCTGCTTATCTTTGGCACCTCCCACTTAGTAGCGACTTTCTCTTGTATTTTTAATAACCCCTTTATTATTTTAGAGGCAGCACATTTACATTTATCAAAAATTACAAAACACAGACAATCAAGCAAACAAAACTTCACCTTCCTGTCACCCAGAATCACCATGTCTTACCTTTTAGTGCATATGCTTCTGGATCTTTAATATGTTTGCATGTATATTTGTATCTATATATACACACACATTTATGCGTATTTTTCTTTCCCAGAAGGAGATTATATTCTACATACTGTTCTAACACTTAACCTTTTTTGGTCAATGAATCTTGCCCTTTCCGCTTCAGTACATTTTCTATGTCACTGAAGATCCAAACCATATTCAAATTTCCTCACTTAAGCTAAAACAATTCTTACAACTGTTTAGTCCTATTTTGGTCAATGAATTTTGACCTTTCCACTTCAGTACATTTTCTATGTCACTGAAGAGCCAAACCATATTCAAATTTCCCCACTTAAGCTAAAACAATTCTTAAAACTGTTTAATCCTATCCAGGAATCCTATGAAGAAAGCTCTCTGGCTGTTATAGCCCTTATTTCTCTTCTGTCTGTCAGGATCCCCTTTTCATGACACTGGCTTCTTGAAGACATTGGGCCAGTTTTCCTGTGGAATGTCTCCCCTTCTAGATTTGTCTCATTGCTCCCTTGTACCATGTAGCTGACTCCTATACCCCTCTATCTCCTACAGACTGCAAGTTAGATCTAAAGGACGGTTGGATTCATATTTTGGCTAGAAAACACCATAGGGGATTCTGTATCTAGAACTGCACTGTCCAATGTGGTAGCTTCCAGCCATATATGTAGTCATTTACATTTTAGCTTCAATTAATTAAAACTGAAAATTAAGTTCCTCAGTTGCACTGCCCTTTGGACAGTGCAGATATGGAAAACTTCCCTCATTGCAGAAAGTTCTACCAGACTCGCTAGCTAGAGATTGAGTCTATTTCTTCACTGCTTCAGTCTGGGCTTGGGTCAATCAGATACTAGTAAACGTGATGCGAACAGAGGCTTGGAGATTGTTTGCGTACCAGCGGTTGCCCCCTTTGGCTGCTGAACCCTTGAGACTGCCATGTAAAGAAGCTTGGGGGGCTTCCCTGGTGGCGCAGTGGTTGAGAATCTGCCTGCCAATGCAGGGGACATGGGTTCGAGCCCTGGTCTGGGAAGATCCCACATGCCGTGGAGCAACTGGGCCCGTGAGCCACAACTACTCAGCCTGCGCGTCTGGAGCCTGTGCTCCGCAACAAGAGAGGCCGCGATAGTGAGAGGCCAGCGCACCGCGATGAAGAGTGGCCCCCGCTTGCTGCAACTAGAGAAAGCCCGCGCACAGAAACGAAGACCCAACACAGCCAAATAAATGAATAAATAAATAAATAAATTTATTTAAAAAAAAAAAGAAGCTTGGACTGTTCTACTGCAGGATAAGTTACCCCACGGACAGTGACCAGAGCTATTCCAGCTGAGGTCCCAGAGATGTGAATAAAGCCATCCTAGGCCATCTTGAGAGAGAGTACAGAGGGAGACCTCAGCCATCCAGCCACCCCTGTCAACTGCCTGACATATGAGTGAGGCCACCTGAGACCCATCGGCCCCAGGTGAGCCATCAGCTGAACACAGAGACCAGTAAAGCTGCTCCAGACATAAGAACCAACAAGCTGACTCATAGAGTAATGAAGAATAATAAATGATTATTATTTTTAGCCACTAGATTTTTAAATTTTTTTAGCCACTCACCTAATATATAAATCTTGCCTAAATCCATAATTTCATTAGGTTTTGTAAAATTATGTTTTCAACTTCTATCATTCCTTCTGCATTTATTAACTGGCATTCTTTTGTAAAGTACAGCTTCTCTTCATCAATTGGGCTAATTGGCTATTCTGCCATACAATTTCTCCTGGAAAGGCAGGATAAATATTTAGTTTTTCCCTTTAATTATCAATTAAAAAGTAAGGAGCTGTTTAATGGCCATCTCATACTATGCTTCTCTGGCTTTCTCTTTTTTGAATGCCTTTATGAAGTCATGAATTTTATATATTAAACACATTTTATCTATATCTATAATCATTATTCTTTTTGATGCCCCAATTGTCCCAATTTTGGCCATTGGGAGCCCTTTCAGACCACCTTTTATGTCATTTTGATACAAGTCTATTAACCTTAGAAAGCTTCCTTTCCTCCTGTCAGAATAAGCTATCTCAAGTTCATCCTGCATCTTCCCTGCCCCAGACCTAGAACCAGCCATATCTCTTAGGAGTCCTGGCGATGTACTGATGTGCACAATCTGGGTGACAATCTATCCTGAGGTGACAATGCTTGCACCATTCCATTTATAGAGATGTGATTTGAGCGTACACGTCCTCTTCCCTTTCTCTGACCCCTACTTTTGTTCTTCGTTCTCAAATCTGCTCACAGCACTTCTCACTCAAGATGCAACCCTCTTCTGTGTTCGACCATCTGGCGGATTTGCAGCTTATAACACGTTTCAGAATCTCCCTTCCTTCCTGTTGCACCAGTGTTGATTTCACACCAGTTCTGCTACCTCTGGGTTTGGGGTTTTCTCTGCCTCTTAGTATTGCTGAAGATGTTGTAAATGAGCTTTGATTTTTCTTATCCCTGATGCTCTCCTTGCTTTTCAGAAAATGAAGCAGAAAGATTACAAACTGGGCTGCCTTCAATCCCTATACTCAATCCTCAATCCAAACAAGGGTTGGGCAAGTGATCCAGGTCAGGTTAATCGGAAGGTTCATCTTCCTGATCATGGGTTTTGGTCAGGAAAGGACACTAACTCAACTCTATCTAATCAAAAGCCATCTGGGACTTATGCTGGAATGATTGAGCTAGAGGAGCTGAACGAATAAAAGCCTGGAATTGCTAGAAGCTACTGGCTCTCTCATGGAGAGAATCTGGCTGAGACTGATGCCATCATGGAGGAGAGAATTGAAAGGTAGAAAGGGACAGACATCTGAGGGCCTCATTTGGGCTCCTGGGTCCAGCCTTACCTGGAACCAGACCAAACCTAGGTTTTTTCACTTACATAATTTTTAGAAGTCCTTTTAATGAAATAAAACAATGAACATGAAGTGGTTATCCTAGTGAGTGGCACACAAGAAGTCCCAATATATGCTATCATTATTATTTTTGAAAACTTATTTGAGCTAGGTTTCTATCATTTGCAAGTGCAATATTAACAACAAAAAAATAATACCAAAGATTTTTGAGAATTGTGCTAGGCACTTTACATATTACTTCACTAAATCCTCACTTCAAGCCTTGAGATAAGTATTCTTAGTCCCATTTTAAAGACTTAAAAAGGAGCTAAGGCTTCAATGAGCCTAGGTAAGCTGGTCACAGAGTTAGTGAGTGGTAGTGCTGGAATTTCAACCTTAGCAGTTTGAGTCCAGAATCCAAGCTCCAAATGGCTTAAAAATTCTTGGCGATTTAAATATAATTAAAAGTATAGGCACTTAATCGAAAGCAGCCAGAAAATCACCTGTAACATTACGCTTAGTCAAGAAATATGTCTGTGTATTTAGAATCTACGCTTTGTTAACGGCTCATGAAGTTAGAAGCTGTGCTGATATCCTCCCAATAGTGTACCATAATGACTTCACACCAGATTTTATAATCGAATGCTCAATTTCACTTTGCAGAATTCTTCATGTTAATTTCTTTGAAAACTGCTAGTTGAAATAATTAGCAGAGTAGCTGAACGACTGAACCTATGGGATAAGGAAGACCAGATTTCCAGGAAAATGCCTTGTTGGTTGAGGGGGAATTCTGTTCATCTTTCTCTCGCTCCCGACGCAATGAAATTTCCCCTCCCAGACAAACATGAACAGCATGTGTCAAAATATGCACTCTTTACCATTTAATTAAAATGATTCCATTAAAGTGTTATAAATTGAATTCAATTACTACCCATTTTTCTTTTTAAATATGCTTAATAAGAAGTAAGTTTAACCAAAGTGATGTTATCGTTAAAGATTCATTTTCACCCCATTCCTTCACAGCACCTTTGTCATGATCATCTCATTAACAGGCACTAATGCTTTTCTACATCCTTGCTAAAGAAAGAAAAAGGAAAAAAAAATGAAAATACTCTATCCCATCAACATCTAATTAGAACTTCTCTGGGGAAAGGCATTTTAAAACAAAGTATAAATATGTTGCTTTGATAATGATAATTCTCTTTAGTTTATAGCCAGCCTGCCTATGGGAAATTAGTCATGGAGACACCAAAACAGCAGTAAGATTCTAATTTACTTCTATACATTTTCAGCCAGTACGCAATAATACTATGGGTTAGGTACAATTTTTAGCCATTTTACAAAGAAGGAATCACAGGCTCAGAGAGGTTAAGTAAGCTGACAAGTACACAGCTCGGAAATGAAAGGATATAAACCTGGATGAGGCCAACATTTACCCTTGTAAATTCTAATTTTTTTCTCTTTTAATAAGAATTCACTGAAATGTTGGGAATTATAGAAATACTCCACAGAGGAGAACTCACATCTGCTCCAAGAGTAGTTACTTCCAGTGTCTGTAGTCCTGAACTCATTCTGAGGATGAGTTAAGTGGTCAAGAACTTATCTTAAATGCTTCCCAGGAGACCGTCTATAAGTCAGGGATCAACTGAAGCCCCCCACCAAGGAATCAACGTCTCCCTGAAGGGGGAGAAAAGTTTTCCCTAGCTGAGTATAGTTCCCGGGGTACCTGTGAGGTCCCAAGGGTGACCAACAGTGGTAACGTCCATTTGCTTAAAGGGAAGCCCAGCACCTCACTACCTCACCCAACATACACCCACCCAAATGGCCAGGACCCGACCACCACAGCGAACCAGTCCCAGTTCCCCAGCTGGGGCTGCTCACTGTGTGTGAAGCCATCAGTCAGTGGGGAGCTCTCTACCACGCCCGATCTAGTCTTTCCTCTAACCTGATGTGAAGGAAATCCGCTTTGGCCAACACACACAATCTCTATAAGAAACATGTAAATAGCTCTGATAAATTTTTCAGATGTAGGATAGCTTCTGTCTAGCTTTCAGAGAAAGAAATTTTCTCACCCCGTTCTGACACACTCTCACTTTATAGGACTAAACAGAACACAGACCGGCTGCAATGTCTGCCTTTGGGTGACTTCCCAGATTTAGATATTGACTCACAAGTCTCTAGCACTGCCCACCAGAGGGGATCTCCTAGAACAAAGGCTGACTTTGGTCCCAAGATAATCTCTACCCTAGAGAGCAAACATTTTGAAATCTTAAAAGTGACAGTTGTTTCTTTTTTAAAATAAATTTATTATTTATTTACTTATTTTTGGCTGCGTTTGGTCTTCGGTTGCTGCGTGTGGGCTTTCTCTAGTTGTGGCGAGTGGGAGCTACTCTTCGTTGTGGTGTGCGGGCTTCTCATAGCAGTGGCTTCTCTTGTTGCGGAGCAAGGGCTCTAGGCACATGGGATTCAGTAGGTGTGGCATGCGGGCTCAGTAGCTGTGGCTCGCGGGCTCTAGAGTGCAGGCTCAGTAGTTGTGGCGCATGGGCTTAGTTGCTCTGCAGCACGTGGGATCTTCCCGGACCAGGGCTCGAACCCGTGTCCCCTGCATTGGCAGGCAGATTCCTAACCACTGCGTCACCAGGGGAGTCCCAAACTGACAGTTTTTAACTTAAAAAAAAAAAAGTTTAACCTCTGCCTCTGCCAGCTCTTAGAACTCCATTCCATATGGAACACACAGCCACACAGATGCTTGGTGTCAGGCAAGGCAAAGTGGCAAAGCCCCAAAGGCTGTGACTGCCACACATGGACCATCTTATACAAATGGAAAGTTAATTCCAAATACTTCATGATTTCATGCTGGGGTTCATGAGCACCTTAGGTTGCAATGAATCCAGTTTTCACCCAGGGTAGGGTATTAGAGAGATCTACATGGAGACCCACATGGCTTCCACTTTCCAGAAGTGGTCAGCAGTCCCATGGCTGAAAGTAGTCCCCCTGATCTTCTACGGCACTTGTCTGAAATCTCAAGGTCACTGCCACCTTCCACTTCATCTTTATTTTGGAGGTAGTATATAGTAAGGCTGCAGGGAGCAGACAACCACTCAAGACTTAGCGTGGACCTACTCCATCATACTTCAGCCCAGGAGAGCAATGAAGGTAGTCTTGGGAGGAAGCATTCCACCAATGACTAGCCAAGCAGCATCCAGGAAAGGCCCACAGAGTACGAGGCATCAGGTTGAGGGCCAGGAAAGAGAGCTGAGATACAGAATTCTTGCTTCTGAAAGCTCACAGCCTGCTGGAGAAATCAAGGGGGAATCTTGGTTGTGGGGTAAGCAGGGTGGATGTTTATGATACGACTTGGAGGTGTGGCAAGACTCCCCTTGCCTAACAGTCCCTCCTTATCTGACTATGGGGCTTGGAATCTCTCAGACTCTGGGGCTGGATCAAGCTGTATCTGAAGCAGTCCTTGGCTCCTTAAAGCCCAGCTCCTTGATTCTTAAGTGAAAACAGTCACTTCTCACTCTATTTTCAGGTTAATCCTGAATGAAAGGCAGGATCCCTTAAAACCAACCACCGATGGTTCAAAATTCATTCTTTTTTTTAGTTAAAAAAGGGTCTGGACATTGAGGAGAGCATGGACCCCAAGGCAGATACAACCTACACATTTTGGGGGCCCACAGTCTGGTGGGCAACACAGATAGTTAAACCAGTGACTGCAGCGCAGTGTGTTGACGACTATGAGGAGAGACTACACACAGCTTAGGAAGTGCACAGCAGGGGGACTGAACCTGATTTGGGGGTAGATCTGAGCTGAGACCCGAAGGATGAATAAAGACTCTCAGGGAAGAGGGCGGCTCCATGTCACAATGGTTAGAATGGTGGGATCTAGGATCTGATGGCCTAGGGTTCAAATCCTAGGCAAGTCGATTAACCCATCTCAGCCTCAGTTTCCACATTTTAAAAATGGGAATAGTAATAATAATTCTTACCTCGTAAGTAACTGTCCTCAGAGGTAAAGATTAAGTAGGATATATATAAAGTTCACTAGCAGAGTAACTGACACATAAGAAGGCTTCGTAAGGAGAATAATTTTTAACGATGGGAGTAAGAAATATTTCTCAACATTGAAGGAATGGCAAGTGTGACAGCCTGGAGCTCAAGGAGAGCAAAAATGAAGCTGAGGAATTGGTAAGAAATTTATTAGAGCTAGATCCGCATAAGAAGTAGAGTGTCCAGAATTCATTTTGGGTAAGCAGGGACCAGAGGGATCACCGATACCGCTAGCCCAACCCAGATGGGGGGTCTTTCTATTGATCTCTGAGATTCTGACTCATATAAAGGTGTCCACCTCATGACTGGCCTCCCTCTGACGGACTTCCCTCTCAGTCACTGGTCACAAGTTCTTATTGTTGTGTCTTAGTAGCCCAGTTCTCTCTGAGGCTTGCTGTGTGTTAGAAGTCATTTGGTTGCAAGTGACAGAAATACACACACACACACACGAGGGGAGGACATTACTGGCTCACATAACTGAGAAATCTAGGCACAGTGATGGCTGGATCCAGGTCTTCAAACATGGTTGTTGGTAATCTTTTTCTATTCTCATTGTTCTGCTTTCCTTTACCCTGGCTTCATTCCAAGCCATTATTTTCTCTATGGTAACAAGTCAATCGTTAGCAACTCCACGTTTATATTCTGTAAGCCTGGCAACTCTACCAGAAAGAAGTCTCCTGTTTCCTAAAATTTCCAGGGTTCACTCTCATTGGATTAACTTGGGTCACGTTCTTATTGTTGAACTAATCAGTATAGTCCATAGGGTAGAAAACACTCATTGGCCACGACTAGGTCATATGCCCACCCCTGGAGCCAAAGGTCAAGGTCAGCCCCATCCAAATCCTATGGGAGAGATGGTTCCTGGACCCGTCCTTTGCCTATTGGCTCTCAGATTTCTGCTCTGCATCACAGAGAATGCTATCGCCTGCTGGTTCCCAGGTAGATTCTGCCAATTGGAGGCACTGACAGAAGATTAAAGGACAGGAAGTAAAAGAGGCCAAGGTATTTATCCTTCTCTCACTCTGCTTCAGGGGGTGTCAAGGACAGTGGCGGCGTCTCTCTGGGGCCCCTCCTTTTACGGTCCTAGCTCCTGCTCAGACCCACCATGTCTCTAGCTCACACCAGATGGCCCTGGACTCCAGCAGCACTGCCCTCCCCCCTTTTCTCCTTAAGTGTCATAGAGATTGCGCGCTGTTCTAACCACTGGGCAGCCCCACCATCCCATTTGACCCCTCACCCTTCGGTAATAGGTGGAGATGCCCTCACATTGTGTTTGGGGTTTTCCTCCCAGTATGTGCCAGCTGTGGAGCATAGCCTGACTAACCCCAGCAAACCCTGAGTTATACAAGAGGATTAAAGTTCTCTCTGCAGCAACCAACTGTGGCACAAAACAGTCACCCTGATCGCAAGAAACATGGCAGAGAATTCTGTGAGAAGGGCACGAACACTGTGCCAGGCCCTCGCTTAGCATTCCCGTGAGTGGAATCCAAACGAAATGAGTAAATAATCACGGGGTTACGACGCTGCCTAATTAAAGCTAAATTTAGCCAACTCTGGTTTTTCAGAGCTGTCGTGAAATCCATTTCAACTCAGACAACAATCATGGCAAACCAGGATAATGAGGAAAGGGATTTAATTAGAAAGGTGGAGTGGCATCAATGTAATAATTAAGATAAAAACCACCGCACATCTACACAAGGGCCAAACGAAACGGGCAGTTCTGGGTTGACATTTTCAGTAATTTCACTGTGGCTCTGTGGCTTTCTAACTTAAAAAAAAAAAAGAAAGAAAGAAAGAAAGAAGAGTATCAGGTCATACTGTGATTCTCTTGCCATTTCCAGGGGCACCCAGTAAACCTGGTGCCTCATGGCAACATGGTCAGGGGGGATGGTGGAGGACCTCCTCCAGGTGCTGGAGGTCTTTAGTTACAAGGCAGGGCAGATGACGGCTCTGTCCTTCGTGACAACTCCATCGCCGGCCCTGGAGTGACACCACAGACCTGGCTCCAAATCAGATTGCAAGGAAAGGGCAGTGAGGCTACTCAGGAGCTGGAAGGTTGCACCAAGTAGGGGCTTTGGCCTTGAGCTGCCTTTCCGCTACGAGGCTTTGCTTTCTCCTCAATTAATATATGTCACCGAGAAATAATCGGGAAACGTCTGTGAAGCTTCCAGTCTCGTGAAACGGAAACAGAGAGGGGAATGGAGGTGACGGGGGAGGAAGAGGTTGATAAAGGAAATACTCTTTACAGCCAAGATTCCAACACACGCACACACATGCACACATACATGTAATAAGAAGGCTTCAGCTGTTCTATGCCTTTTTCCAGCCCTTACAGGCAGGAAAAGGACATAAAAATCTAAAGACTGATTATGTGGCTACTGACCTGCCATCTCACTCCAGAGACAACTTAGTGAGCAAGCCATTCAATTTCTCTTAGAATTCCCCAATATTCAATTTATTATCTCATAGGTATCAGGCACTTTAATTGTCTTATTTTATCTGCGGTGCAATACTAAAAACTAGGTATCATTATCCCTAATCTACAGATCAAGAAACCAAGACTCCGAGAAGCTGAGTAAGTTGCCCCCATATCACAGAACAGTAAATGGCGCGTTTGGGATTCAATCCCTCAACTGTCAGACTACAGTGCAACACTACCTCCTAGCTCCTGCATGCAGCTAAGGGCCAAAATGTCTCCATGTGCTACACAGCCTGCTTATGAGATACCCATTGTGAAGATTTTTAAAATATGGCTTTAAAAATGCAAACAACAGATCTTCCTTGACCTATGATGGCATTACATCTCGATAAACCCATCCTAAGTTGAAAATATCTTAAGTCGAAGATGCATTTAATACACTTAATTTACCAAACACCACAGCTTAGCCTTGTCTACCTTACACATGCTCAGAAGGGTCACACGAGCCTGCAGGTGGGCAAAACCTTCTAACACAAAATCTGTTCTACAATACAGGGTTGAATATCTCATGTAGTTTATCGAAGACGGTACTGAAAGTGAAAAACATAATGACTGTCTGGGTACAGAATGGTTGTAAGTACTTGGGTTGTTTGCCCTGCTGCTCACGTGGCTGACTGGGAGCTGCGGGCCCCGCCTCTGCCCAGTATCACCAGAGAGTACTGTACCACAGATCTCTAGCCCAGGGAAAGATCAAAATTCAGAATTCAAAACTCGAAGTATGGTTTCAACCAAATGCACGTCACTTTCACACCATCGGCACGTTGAAAAATCCTAAGTCAAACCATTGTAAGTCAGGGACCATCTGTATTAAGTTTCAGCTTTAAAGACAAAATCCAAGTAATGGACAAAAGAGACTTTCTCAACCAGCCCTGAGTCTTATGATAGTTACTCTAAAAGTAGCATAAATAGCATGTTCTTTTGGAGGGTAATAATGGCACACACCACGTGAATCCAAGGTTTTTTTTTGAATACACCCAAGAATTAGATCCACTGAGAAAATAAATTAGCATATATATGTATATTTATAATCAACTTTAATACGAAGATAAGAATATTCACAGTCTTTTGCCTTTGTCTGACCTCCAAAGAGAAACTGCTCTGCTAATTCTGACACCCTCTTCCCCCATTCTGCCCAGGCTCTATGGCATTGATTCTCAAAGTGTGGGCCAGAGAGAAAGACTGTATGGACAGAAGAGGTGTGACAAATGCATCAAATAATATATCTCTCTCACCATACCTTTATGAGTCAATCTGACAGTCAAGTAATTTAAAGGGCTATCTACCAGAAAATAATGCAGCCCAGGAAAGATATTACTAAATACCAGAGGGACAAAATGATTTTATCACTTCAATGCTGTGGTCAATGCTATTTTCTAAGAATGCTTGTAACAATCTCTCCCTTTCTACTCGTGGTATGACTCTGACACTCCCCTCACTGATAGATGGGTTCAAATTTCCTCCTGTTGAGTTTGGGCAGGCTTGTGATCACCGTGAAGGTGACTTCCAAGGCTTGGCCATAAAAGGCAATACAGCTTCTACCTGGTGGCCTTGGAGCACTTGTTCCTGGAACCCAGCCACCATGCTGTGAGGAAGCCCAAGCAGCCACATGAAGAGGCCAAGTGTAGATGTACTAGTCGGCAATTTCCCTGAAGTCTCTGCAAATGTCAGCACTGACTGCCAGATAAGCAAGTGAGTGAGCCTTCAGATGATGCCACACCCCACCCACAGAGTCACCTCCAGCCTTCGAGTCTTCCTAGCTGGGTTCCAGACATTATGGTGTAGAGACAAGCTGACCCCTCTGTGCTCCCTTTCAAATTCCTGACCCACAAAATCATAAGCGTAATAAAATGGTTGCTATTTTATGCTGTAAGTTTGTGGAAATTTGCTATACAGTAATAGCAAGGAGAATAAACACCCTTCCTCCCTTTCTTCCTTCCTTCTCATTTTCTAATACACAAGTACTGTCTTCTTTGTGACTCTAGCCCTGTGCACTAATAACAATTTATATCCACCTCTATTAAAGCAAGTATCATTTTAATCCACCAGTGATTACACTTCTGCCTGCCTGCCATCAGCTTGTGGGCTTTCCAAGGACAGGGACTTTTGCTTATTGATTTCCATTCCCCCAAAGCATTTGCTGTGTGAATGAATAAATGAATGAATGAAAGAATGATTGAAATCACCTAGAAAGCATCACACTTTTGACCTCAATCTCATCTTCCCAAACACAGAGAAAGCTTGATAAGTTTTAAAGCTACTGTGTTTGTGAAGAGTCATTACTTATGAATCGATACACATGCAATCAATACACCTTCTTACTCTGTGTGAAGAGGTTAAGCTGAAACTCTAGGAATTGAACACAAGAATATTCACAGGTCTGGTGGCAGATGCTGGCTGTGCCCCTCCCATGTCCCTGTGAATTCCTGGGGTCTCCCAAGCACATGCCTACTATGTCCTGTTACAGGTACCTACAACTTCCCCTAAAGGCTTGCTCTCAGCTCCCAAGCAGCACAGGCCAGAAGTGCCAGGGAACTAAAACCATGGAAACAGCCCTTAGCAATGATGGATGTGAGCTGGATGATGAATTTCCCCCACTTCCTCACTTCTTGGCTGGGTAATTCTGGGGCTCTTTCTACACTTGTCCGCCAGAATACCCCAGCAGGAATGAGCCCAAGGGGCTCTATATGGAAAACTTCTCAATAACTCACCCTTCTTTTCCCACTTTTATGCCCCCAATCTCTTGCTAATACTCTTGGGATCACCTTTGAAATAAGCCATTAGTACTCAAATTCTCTACCCAGGGTCTGCTTCTGAGAAAAACTCAAAATGAGCGGTACCCTAAAAACACAGAACAGATATTACTGACAAAAACAGTAACAAGAAGAGGGTACAGATGGATAAAATTCACCCCGTGAGTTACAATTCCTTCCAATGGGTTTTGACAAATGACTCCAATACAAATTGCCATGGCTGTTGATTAATGATAATCAACTCAAGATTCAGGCCACGATAAAGTATAACAGACAAAGGGTTCATTTATGCATTAGTGAGGACACTTTTGGCTGCAAGGGACAGAAAACTAACATAGAGTGGCTTGAGAAAAATAGAAATTGACTGGTTTGTGTAACTGAAGTCCTACAAGAAGCGGAAGGTCTCCAGGCAGTGGTGGACCCGTATCAATATTATCAAAAATCTGTTTACCTCCGTTGTTCAGCTATGCTTTTCTCTTGACTGTTGTTACTATTCAGTAAGTTCTTTGAAAGCAATGGGAAGATGCACCTTCAGATTTACATTCCCCTCACTTAGTAACAACAGCAGAAAGAGAGATGCTCTTTCCCAAGATTTCCATGCAAAATCTTGCGCTTGGCTTTCGTTCCTGAAGTGACAACTACAGTCAGGGCATACAGAATATGCACACTGTACAGCCTGGAAGTGCGTCAGCAGTGGTTCCCTGAAGGAACTTCAGGGTTAGAAGGACAAGGGATATTACCCAGAGAAGCCCAACAGATGCCCACGACAACATTAAAACAGAACTGTTATTTCAAAAAGGAGAAAGTACAGACAAGCCAAAACAAAGACACTGAAACTTTCAGTTACTCAAGGAGTTAAACATTCCATCTTTTGGGAAAGCCAGTTTCTCTGGCTTTCTTCTCTTCTCTTCTCTCCACAGGGGCTCACCTGTGAATTACTCATTCCTGGAGCTGGCTCTAAACAACATACACAGCCCTTAGAACTGAGTACCGAATAGACTATGCCCAACTTCCTGGCAGGGCCCTGGGTGGTGAAGATCTGGAACAGATCTAAACAGCACCACAAAGGATTTGAAAACTGAACTGACCCTGAAACCACAGACCACAGAAAGCTGGTTAGAAATTGAGCACTGAACCCCCCTTGGGCTAATTAACCACTAAAACAAAAATATCAATGTTCTCCATGGGATTTCAGTAAGACTCAGAGTCTCATAATGTAATATTTAAAACATCCAGGATATAAATCAAAATTATCCAGCACATGAAGAACCAGGGAAATCTCAGCTCACATAGTAAAAGATGTCAACACTGAGATAACACAGATATTGCAATTACAAAGGCTTTAAAGCAGCTATTAAAGAAATACTCCAATAAGAAATCTGGAAGACTCTTGACATAAATGGAAAAATAGAAAGTCTCAGCAAAGGAAAAGAAGATATAAAGAATCAAATAAACATTTCAGAACAGAAAAATACAATAACCGAAATGAAAAACTCACCGGATGGGCTCATCAGCAGAACAGAGATGAAAGAGGAAAGAGTCAGTGAACTTGAAGATAGATTAATAGGAAGAACACAACCTGAGCAACACAGAAAAGAAAGATTAAAAGATCCTTCAAGATCTGGGAGACAATACCAGAAGGTTTAACATTCCCATCTTGGAGTCTGAGAAGGGGTAGAGAAAAGCACAGAAAACATATTTGAAGAGATAACAATTTGAGAACCTCCCAAATTTGGCAAAAGGTGTAAACCTGAAGAGTCAAGAAGCTTAGCAAGCCCCAGATAATAAAAACCTAAACAAGTCCATGTCCAATAACATAATAATAAAACTGCTGAAAACTAAAGGAAAAGAAAAAAGAACTTGAAAGCACCTAGGAACAATCGACACATTACTTACAGGAGGACGACAACTGAAGTGACTGCAGATTTCTCATGGGAAACCACAGATCTGGTATGAAGTATAACCATATACTTAAAGTGTAGGAAGAAAACAGTGTCAAGCCAGAATTCTAGTCTAATGAAAATATCCTTCAGGGATGAGTTGAAGTAAGGACATTCTCAGGTGAAGGAAAATTAAGAGAATTACCAGCAGACCTGCTCTAAAAGAATTTCCAAAGATGTTCTCCCGGCAGAGGGAAATGATACCAGAAGGAAACTCAGAATGTCAAGTATGAGGAAAGAGAAACCAAAGTGGCAAACTTCTAAGTAAATATAATAGGCTACTCTTCTCCTACTGAGTTTCTTAAAATATGATTGATGGTTGAAAGCAAAAATTGTAAACACTGCCTGGAGTTTTCCCTGTCGATGTACAAAAACACCTGGTACATCTACTGGTAAGGTTTCAATATTCAACCTGAAATGCTAAAATATTTAAAAGTGAAAAGTGAAAAATTATGTAAATTGTAATCCCTACAGCAATTGCTAAAAATACTATATAAAGAGATCTAGACACAAAAACAGAATACATACATACAAAGTATGCTCTCAGACCACAATGGAGTTAAATTAGAAATCAATAACAGAGAAGTAGCTGAAAAATCTCAGAAGAACAGAATAGGTAAATAAAAATGGGAATACTAAAAAATATGTTCAAATAACCCCCCAAAAAGGTAGGAAAGGGGAAACAGGAATGAAAATAGAGGAAAGAAACAGAAAGCAAATAAAATGGTTGACTAAATTCAAGCATATCAAAAACTGCATTAAAATGTACATGATTCAAACACACCAATTTTCAAAGACAGAGATTATCAGAACGGATTAAAAAACATGACCCAACTGTATGCTGCTTATATGAAACTCATCTTAAATATAGTGATACAAGTAGGTTAAAGTAAGAAAGATGAAAAAGATATACCATGTAAAAACTAAAGAAAACTAACCTTGAGTGGCTACAGTAATGCCAGATAAAGTACACATCGCAGCAAAGGAAATTACCAAGGATAAAAAGGAATATTACATACGGTAAAAAGATTAATACAACAAGAAGAAATAACAATGATAAATGCGTATACATCTAACATAGAGTTTTAAAAACACACAAAGCAAAAACTGAGAGAACTAAAAACAGATAAATCCAAAATTATAGCTTGAAAATTCAACACTCTTCTCTCAGTAATTGATAGACTAGTAGACAGAAAAAAAGAATATAAAAGACTAAACAATATCATCAGAAAACTGGATTTAATGCCCCAAATTGGAAACAACCAAATGTTCTTCAACAGGTGAACAAACAAACTGCGTTCCATCCATACAATGGAATTATGCTCAGCAATAAGAAATGGACTGTGGATACAGGCAACAACTTGGACGAATCTCAAAGGTATTAGGCTGAGTGAAAGAAGCCAGTCACGAAAGGTGATACACTGTTTGAATCCATTTATGGGACCTTCCAGGAAAGACCAAACCTTGGGGGTAGAAAATAGATCTGTGGTTGCCGGAGATTAGGGTTGTAGGAGAGGGTGTATTCTGATGGTAGTTGTGGTTTACGTGAATCTATACAAGGGTCAAAGTTCATTGAAATGTACACATATGCAAAAGGTCAGTTTTACTGTGTGTTCATTTAAAAAGTAAAATTTTAAGAAATTCTAAAAACGAGTTAAAATGTTTTCAATGAGCCAACCAAACATAATAGGAAGAAGCCAGTTATTCAGATGTGCTGTTTTGTAGGTAAAGATGACAAGGAGGAAAAAACCAAAAAACAGCTAAAAAAGAAAAGTAAGTTTTGGCTTGAGCAGTGATTCTCAAAGTTAAGCCTCTATAAGAATCATCTGGAGGATTTGTCAACATTGTTTATTCGGGACCTTGCCTCGTCCCCACTCTGAGAAATACTTGGCTGGACCAGAAAAGGTACGAGTCGCGAAGTTACCTCTGCCTGCTTTAAAATGTCATATGAAGAGCAAACTGGACTTGCTCCAGTAACTCAAAACAGATGTTTCTGGATTCAGTTAAGTAATTAGGACAAAATTTTCCTTCCGAGAGTTTACATTTGCAGTGCTTAGGCTTGTAAATTGAGACACATAAATAAACCCTCCTCCTACCATCAGAACTAAAGCCTTTTTCCCTCTTCCTAGATTGAAGCCATTCGCATGAGATTCTCTTGAGTTTTCCTACACAGTCACCAAAGAGCAAGAGCTTTAAGAAATGAACCCGCCATGAAACGACTTGCTGCAAAAGTTTTTGGTGGAACATGAAGATTTTTGTTTGTTTGCTTGTTTTTGGCAGGGAGAGGAGATGCAAATAAATGCATAAACGCAACCAAACGGGGCGTTTTGGATTCTGGGAAATAAAGTCAAAAACACAACTAAAAAGGTCCCTCTCTTTTTCCTCCAGTTGGAGTTTGATGTTAGCTTAACTTTAAAAAGTTTGTTTTGAAAAGTCATTGTGAAGGGCCCTATCTCATTTTTCATGACGTTTTTAAAAAGAGAAAAGAACAAAAAGAACATAAGTGAAATAAACTCCTCACTTGCTTATATGTGGTGCCAGTATCTCCAGAACATGTGACGTGTCCTCCGTTTGGGAATGATGCAAATTAAGGTGCTATCTCACTTGTCAACATTTTACAAGAGTGGGACGTGAAGAGGAGCTGGGTGTTCGAATCCCAGTGGCATCACTTTCACGAGGGCTTCAAGGACGTAGGACCCAACAGCTCC
This sequence comes from Balaenoptera musculus, assembly GCF_009873245.2. NCBI lineage: Eukaryota > Metazoa > Chordata > Mammalia > Artiodactyla > Balaenopteridae > Balaenoptera > Balaenoptera musculus. The sequence continues at coordinate 85,258,120 of NC_045795.1, forward strand.
ACACATCAAAACAGTGGCTGCTTTCTCCAGCCCATGTGCCCGAGCCCAAGCCAAGAATTTTGAACCACAAGGTACAGGTTGACCTTCCAGGGTGGTGGGCCCATTCCCCCTACCCAAGGAGGTGACTTGGGGATTTCAAATGACCAGAGTTGCCTCAGCATCACAGCTTCGGTGGGAAGAAAAGATCCTCTGTTTTCATTCTTTCAGCAGGGGAAGTGGAAGATCCTCTGTTTTCATTCCCTCAGCAAGGGAGCCAGATACAGACAGGAAGGGAGGAATCGCAGGCCTGTTCTCTCTCAGCCGGCAACCTAGAGAACGGGTCCAGGCCGGCAAGACTGTTACTGAAAGTGATGCTCAAAAGTACAAAACAGGAATGGCCACTTTGGAAGGCAAAGTTTGGTAGTTTCTTACAAAACTTGCCACACGATCTAGCAATTGCATTCCTTGGTATCTACCCAAGAAGTTGATAAGTTATGTCCACACAAAAGCATGCACACAAATGTTTACACCAGCTTTATTCACAATTGCCAAAACTCTGAAGCAACCAAAATGCCCTTCAATAGGTGAATGGATAAACAAATTGTGGTATATCCATTCAACAGAACGTTATTCAGTGACAAAAGAAATGAGCTCTCAAGCGTTGAGAAGACATAGGGGAGCCTTAAATGCTTACTGCTAAGGAAAGAAGCCAACCTGAAAAGGCTACATACTCTATGATTCCAACTATAGAACATTCTGGAAAAGACAAAACTATGGAGACAGAAAAAAGATGAGTGATTACCAGGGGTTCAGGGAGTCGGGGGAGGTGGGGGAGGGATGAGTAGATAGAGCATCAGGGATTTTTTAGGGCAGTAAAACTATTCTGTATGATTCTATAATGTTGGATACATGTCTTAGAACACATGACACCAAGAGAGAACTCTAACGGAAACTATGGACTTTTGACAGGTTTTGATAGGTTTATCAATAAACTATGGATAGGTTAATAATAACCTGTCAATATCGGCCCATCCATTGTAACAACTGTACCACACTAATGCAAGATATTAATAATAGGGGAAAATGGAGGAGGGGGTATGGGTGTGAGAGAGTATGTGGGAACTCTCTGTACTTTCTGCTCAATTGTTCTGTAAACCTAAAACTGCTCAAAAAACTAAGTTTAGTAATAATAATAACAATTTTTTAAAACGTACAAATCATGTGTCAGGGACCTCTTACCGTGACCAGAGCCCCGCACTCTCCTTGAACTCCCAGGGCCCCCCTGCAACATTTTGCTGACTTCGTTTATTTCCCTAATGGTTTGTAGCCCTGAATTTCCTGAGCTCCAAGGGGCCCTAGCGGCCGGAGGCGTTCATTCCTATGTGTTGTCTGACTTTGCCGCCTTCGGAACCACCGGGGGTAACACACAAACTGCCTGTGTCAAGAATCTTTCCAGCTTCCCTCACAGGTTTGCCCGCAATACTTTGAGTCTTTGTCTCTCTGAGCCACAGCTTCCTTATTCCTAACACTGGGGTGATGATAGAATCCATCTTTACAGATGTTCTCAAGCAACCCCTATTTACCAAGTCCCTACTCTGTTCCAGGCACTGTCCTAGGCACTGGAGATACTACCATGAAGAAAAGAGACAAAAATTCCCGCTCACATGGGCTTCTTCTAGTGAATGGATTCAGGGAGACAACTCAGGGAAGTACTAAGCATAGTTTAGGCCCTTAGCAGGTGCTCAATAAATACTAGTCATTGCAGGGGTGAAACCCACTGTGTCCACTGGGACAAGAGCTGTAATTCAGGGCTTGGAGTCTTTGCAAACGCCCTCAATGCCATCCTCAGGTGGGCAGGCTGCAGAGCCTTGGCGCTCCAGCAGATGGCAGCAGTGGCAGACACATCCCACAGTGGCCTGAGCACGTGGACGAGGGGAGGAGGGAGGGACTGATGGATGTGAGGCTCAGACTCTTATCCTCTGGATCACAATGAAAGCCTGTTCTTTCTGAGGAGTGTCTCTGAAAACAGAGCCCCTTATCTTATCGCATCATCTCTTGCTCTGTCCTTTCAAAAGCAGCCACTTAACCCCCTGCGGCAGGGAGACAATCCTTCTAGCCCTGCAAGACAAACCTGAGGTTTCAGCTGCTGCATTTTAGAGCTGGAAGAGACTTGAGAATTCATGGGCTCAGAGGTTTGCAAAGTCAAAAGCCTCCCGGGCCGGGCGGTAGTACACACCTTCCAAAGCCCTTCCTGGCTTCCAGAGATCAGCAGCATACTCACCCCGAGGGCTGGGACAAGCCAGCTATCCTGACTTTGACATGACACCACCTGCTTTTCAAAGCACAGTGCTGCCCCAAGAACTTGTCTGCTATCTGGATTTGGCCTCCAGGTGGTGACCCCTGACAGTTCACGGTAGCGATTTCCACATAAATTCCAAGTCCTCCCCAGCGCCCAGAGAGGAGGAGGAACTTGCCCAGGGCTGCCCCAGAGAGCTGAGCACAGCCCAGAGCTGAACAGAGCTCCTACCTGTTGGCTCTGCCTGTGCACCCACTGCCCTGAAGTATGTGTGTGTGTGTGTGTGTGTGTGTGTGTGTGTGAAGAAAAGCAAAGTGGTTAAAATACTACGTGTAGCCCGAGATTACTGTGACTGGTATTACTCCTCCTTTATGGATAATAACACCCCCGGCAAGAGCAGAGAACATCGATGGGCATTTACTATATGCCAGGCCCTGGGCTCAGCACCTTCTGTGGATTAACTCACTTAATCCTCACAGCCACCTGCCCAGGCAAGTATACTCATCATCCCCATTTCGCACAAGGGCTCTGAGCAATTTGCTCAGCGTCACTGAGCCGTCAGAGGCAGAACCTCAATCCTTCCTTGGCTTTGAGAAGGAAGGTGATCAAGAGAGGGGTCTTGTCTTGTCCAGGGGCCACCCCAAGGGAGGCTGGAGAGAAAGCCCCCCTCAGATGGCGAGGAGCCAGGATGCAAGCCTGCCAGGGCTTAGAGGGGTTGCTTCCTCCCCACCCGGCCTGCTGCCAGCCTTCCACCTGTCTGCATGCTCAGGAGGAAGGTGACATAATGACACTGAAAGAGACACAGGCCTAGACCAGTAGCACTGTGGGAAGCGGGGTCAGAGACCGGCTGTGGCCTCCTGGGAGACACGGATCCCAGTGAACTGCGGGGACGCCATGGAGGCCGGGGGGTCTCTAGGGCAGCTGCACAGACAGCTGGGAGACGGGTGGATGCCTGTCAACTCTGCCAGGCCCCTCGCGGAACAGAGTGCGGACTCAGAGCCAGAGGGAAAGGGCGGCCAGAGCTCCTCCCCTTCCTGGCGATCTCCGAGTCGACTAAAAAAATATTCACAACCTAAAAGTTGAGAGTTATGTTTCATTTGGCGGGAGTTTTTAGGACTTCAAGCCTGGGAGGCAGCATCTCAAGAAACCCTGAGAGAACTGCTCCGAGGAGGCGAGGGGGAAGCTAGGATATATATACGAGTTTGGCAACAAAGGGCGGGTCATCTGAACGTCAAAAGACTATGTTAATTAAAGAAAACTAGAAATCTCAAGTTAAGGAATTTAGGGCTTTTCTATGTATGGGAAGATGCAAGAGTCTGGGCTCACTGAAATCATTCCTTTGCCATGCACCTCAGCTATCTGGGGCCTGTATCCTGTGTTTTCACATCCTGAGTTTCCTCAGAGCTCACGGGAGGGACTGGCTGCAGTCTGATGGCTGCTAGATGGCAGGTATTCTTTCCTTCCTGAGTTCCCTCAGGGCTCACCAGCTCACCATTGGTGGTGGCTGCAACTGCCGATGACCGTGACATCCTTTGTTTACTGATGTGGCAGGAAATATTCCATTTCTAGTCTGCTTATGCGTCTTTGAACGTCCTTGTCTCACAGTAACTCCCTTCCGCCTTTCCTGCCTCACACTCACACACACACTAAATGGTCAGGGCTTTCCTGGTGTTTTCCAGCTTGCCAGAGTGCTCAGAGCTGTGTCTGGGCTCTCCTCGGCATTTATGAGTGTAAGCCTCCAGTTAACCTCCCCAAGCCTCAGTTTTCCCATCTGTAAAATGGGAGATAATGACAGAGTACGGCTTGAAGAGTACGGCTCTTGTGAACTTTAGCGACCACAGTACAGCGCCTGACATGGGGTTCACACTCAGTGAATGCTATTAGCTACGGTCATGCTTCCTCAGGACACAGCCTCGTGCCTGGCGCTTTCCAATCCCCCCAAACAACAGCAACAGCAACAGAAATCCTTTAGTTCTGCACCCTGGGTGGGCTTTTTCAAAGACTCAAAAACCAATCAAGAAGATGAGATGAATTCAGAAAAAAGTTGAAATCGAAAAGAGTGGTTTAATGTGTTTCTCCCTTCCGGGTAAGATTTGCATTTTAAAAAAATGTTTCAACACCTTGAGTTGAAAGAGTGATGAATGGAGGGGGTTTCAAGTAGAAAGCAGGCGGCTGGTGTAAATGTACAGCAAAGGAGTATTGTGGTCCTGATCCTAAGGGAAACTGGGAAAGAGGCTATGACACATTGTGATCTGGAATCCCTCACTCCTCTCCTGTACCTTTTATATAAACACACACACCAAATATCTAGAGACATCTCAAGTCAGAGCTGTGCTTTCTTTCTCTATACCTTTATCTCCTAAGGTATAAAATGACATGATAACAGTAATATCAATAGTAGCTATGTCTTGGACTTCCCTGCTGGCACAGTGGTTAAGACTCCACCTGCCAATGCAGGGGACACGGGTTCGAGCCCTGGTCCGGGAAGATCCCACATGCCGCGGAGCAACTAAGCCCGTGCGCCACAACTACTGAGCCTGCGCTCTAGAGCCCGCGAGCCACAACTACTGAGACTGAGTGCCACAGCTACTGAAGCCCGCGGGCCTAGAGCCCGTGCTCCACAACAAGAGAAGCCACAACAGTGAGAAGCCTACGCACCACAACGAACAGTAGCCCCCGCTCACCGCAACTACAGAAAGCCTGCACACAGCAACGAAGACCCAATGCAGCCAAAAATAAAATTAATTAATTAATTAATTCAAAAAACAAAAGACCAAAAACCAAAAAATAGTAGCCATGTCTTAGGGTTATTATTGTGAGGATTAAGCGAGTTAATACATGTAAAACTCTGCAATAGTGACCAACATCTAGGAAGCGCTCTACAACGGTGAACTGTATGAATTGCCAGGTTGGCCTTAATTCTCAGCTCCTGCAAGTGTGCCATATTACTGAATGTTATTCCTTTACTCAAACTTGCATTTGAAGGTACGCACGCCACATTTCCTGAAATCTTGAACAGGGCTCTCAAACGTCATTCCCATTTGCTTTCAGGGAGAACCATACCTAATCTGTACCCTATAGTTTAGCATAAAGCAGCTTGATATACTGGGAAGGACACAGGGACAGAAGATGATTCAGTGCTCACTGACCTTGGACAAAGTCAGACCTCTCTGAAACAGGAAACATTCACAGAGTCCTTTAAGGATCAGATGGCATTATGGATATGAAAGATTTTAAGTAGAAAGTTATTATTCCTACCCCTACCAAGTGGAGTCCTGGGAAGTGGGGTCATGAATTCTATGACCACTGAACTAATTTTCTCCCTCCTCCAGCCCTCAGACTCAACATCTGACCTGCGTTTGTCTGCCCAGGCTGCTATAACAGAATACCATAGATTGGGTGGCTTAAGCAATGGAAATTTATTTCTTATACTTCTGGAGGCTGTGATGTCCAACGTCAAGGTCCAGGCAAGAGACATTTCATTCCGAGGCTTCTTCTCTTGACTTGTACTCAGCCATCATCTTGCCATGTGCTTACGTGACCTCCTCTTCATGCGTGCACAGAGTGAGTGAGCTTTCTGGTGTCTTTTCTGAGAAGGGCACTAATCCCATCATGATAGCCCCACCCTCATGACATCATCTATACCTACTTCCCAAAGTCTTATCCCCAAATACCATCACATTGGGGGTTAGGGCTTCAGCGTATTAATTTTGTGGGAACACGTACATTGAGTTTACAACATCACCCATCAGTAAATGGCGGTGGGGTGATTGGGCTGCTGGCTTGCACGCTACCTAAAGCTGGCCCATGGAGATGTTTTGGCTTAAGGATCAGAACAAGGAAGGGCTGACTGACACTGTTCTTGTTGAAAAGGAAGATTACAAGCCTTATTCTTGCTCTATTGTACCTGACCATGGTATAGAGCAGTATGGCACCAAGGTCTCTAAATGCGAGCAAGGTATCTCGCAGCAAACCATGTCTTTGCTTCATTTGGTAGAGTTATCTAACATCTCTGCACCCCAGTTTTTTCATCTGTAAAATGGGGATAATAAAATTACACATCTCACAGGGTGTTGGAAGCGTCAGATGTGATGACGCTTGTTAATTGTTTAACAGAGTACCTGCCACGGTACATGGTGAGAAAACGGCAGTTTTGAACCTAGAACAGCTTTTAAAGAAGGAGGAACATTAAACTTTTGCTACAGAACTGAGGCTCAGAAGAGCTTAATGTGTGTTTGGATCTGAGTTCTTGGGCAAGAAAGACACTTAGCTTCTCAGTTTCCCTACTTAGAAAATAACCAAACCAGAATTTCCTAACATGTGTCTACAAAGTATTCATCCTTTTAGATATCCCATGAAAAGGGTGTTGTAGCCATGAAGTCTTGGGCAAACCTCCATCCTCTCTGCCTCTGAGAGTCCCAGCAGAGGTGTACTGGAGCTGGCTTGGGCTAGCTGATGGTTAAATTTTCAGGAATTCTGTGAGCCAGCTATGCATTCAGTGACGTCATGGTGGTAGCATCACATCAGTCAGAGCAGGAGTATTTATACTCCAGAAATTGGCAAATGCTCAAAATCAGGGCTGTATTTTTTTCTCAGAGAGCTTGTTGTTAAACACGTATCAGCACACGCTGGTCCTAATACCTATGAGCTTACTAAAGTCTCCAAGAAGTCCAGCAATCAACTCATTTAATTGGGTGTTTCCCAAACATTTTAGACCAAAGGACCACTTCATTGACAGTGTTCAGAAAACTTTGGAAACGTAGCACTAGATGATTCTGCGGCCCTTTTAGTCTACCATTTTCCCATTAGAGGATGCAGCCACTGAGTTCCCGATTTGGAAGGGACTCCTGGTTGCCTGAAGGTTGAGTCCAGTGCTCTTTTCACCACACTTTTTGACAAAGAATTATCCTTTCACAATTCCATGAGACTTCCAGACTCATCCCCTTGCAAATGAAGGTTTTCTTGCATTCTTCACATTGATGGAATGTATCACCTGCCACAGGTCTTTATACACAATGGTCCTGCTGTCTACACTCTATCCTCCTCCTAGTTAATGCCTCTTCACTCTTGAGATCTCACCTCAGACATCAGTTTGGGGGTGGGTGGGCAGGTAGAGCTCAGCCTTCAGTCAAATGAGATTCTGCTGATTCCTCTGACACTTGCATAAAACCCTGCTCCTTGTCTTCACAGTACTTATCTTGTGGTAGCTGAAACATGTCCAAAAAGTCTCTGAAGCTCTTCCTATCAAATTGACTTCCCCACCTTTTGAATCTGTGCTGGCCTTGTAACAGGCTCTGACCCAGAGAACACGGAGACCTTAATCCCCTGGAATGCAGCTCTGAGACCTCTGTGCTAGTCTGTTTAGAACAGACAGAGAAGCACTGCAGTAATGCTGGTCTCTAATATGAAAAATCAGATTTTGAAGGGAAAAACAGCCTTTGAAGCCAGATTATCCCTGTGAGAGATTTCCCAGATTCTTACGTTCCCCCTCAGTCCAAAAGCATCTGACCCTAGAGGGCACAGATTTTAGTTTTTTCTCATGACAGCTCTTTGTTATGGACAGGATTATGGGACGTTTCAACACTTTAGCACAGACAGTGAGATACTCTGTGTTGGCTTAAGCCACGTGCTAGGGAAGACTGCTGCCAAAATGAGGAATTTATACACCAGGGGCATTCAGCTTGCTTTAAGTCACAAAGGCCCAATTCCAGGCACTGACAATCCTTAAGTGGAAGAGTCTTTGATAATTAATAAAAAGAACATGAGAAATGTATTTTCGTTGGTAAAATTAGGGGTATTAAATTAACGTATTAGATACGATAAATGGGTTCTCATTAAGTAAATCAGTGGTATTCAAGATACGTGGCTAGGCCGGGGCCTGGAGAGACAGCCATCTGTCCTTAGGTGAATAGGGTATAAAGTCCAGTGAGCCATGTAGTGTGTACACTTAGGATGATACCAGAGGCTTGGTCTCTTGATGCTGTCTCTAGATTAGCATCACACCTGCTTCACGTGAACCTTCCAAGAAAGGTGAGGTTAAAAGGGCAGAGACTGACAACTCATCCAGCTTGCAAAAAATTTTTGTATAAACACTTTCAGGCCTGCTTGTTAATAAATATTTAAATAATATGTCTAATGTGTATGGCACAACTTGGTTGGAGATTTGGTTACATTATAACCTGTCTTTCAGATGCATGAGGTGATCCCTCTCACTTGCCCAGGATTTTTGCTTTGAAACTCTTCCCAGATCTTGGTGCAGGGAGGGAAAACTGAAGCAGAGAATGTCAATTTCACCAAGCAGACTGGAGTTAGGGCCGATAACATGGCCAGAACTGACAGGACAGAGTTGTAGAGAGATGGAAGTAATACAAAGGAGCTTCAGAAATCTGCACAAGGATCTCCTAGAATCTTTGGGTGAATACCAAGTGGCCCGTGTACAGGACAAGCATCCTTGAGAGAAGGCAAAGAACAAATACTGCGTACCTATGAGTTGAATTGAGATTCTGGAGCTTGAACAGAACTGAGAGATAGTTTTTTAAGTGTAAGTGGAGAAATCACTTTGAAAATTCTGGGCACTCAGTTGACACACAAGAAAGACCATGCATCAGGGGAAGGGTTACTATCATTCAGAATTAAGAATATACTAGACCTCACTTAACAAATATTAAAAACAAGAGTCAGGGCTTCCCTGGTGGCGCAGTGGTTGAGAATCTGCCTGCTAATGCAGGGGACACGGGTTCGAGCCCTGGTCTGGGAAGATCCCACATGCCACGGAGCAGCTGGGCCCGTGAGCCACAACTACTGAGCCTGCGCGTCTGGAGCCTGTGCCCCGCAACGGGAGGGGCCGCGATAGTGAAAGGCCCGCAGGCCCGCGCACCACGATGAAGAGCGGTCCCCGCACCGCGATGAAGAGTGGCCCCCACTTGCCGCAACTAGAGAAAGCCCTCGCACGAACCGAAGACCCAACACAGCCAAAAAAAAAAAAAAAAAAAAAAAAAAAAAAAAAAAAAAAAAAAAGAAGAAAATGCTGACAAAAAAAAATTGTTAAAAAAAAAAACAAGAGTCAAAGGATCAAGCTGATCCATAAGGAAGTTAACTGCCTTCCAGACAAAATGCAACGTTATTTAGAGGAAGACCACAAAATCCAGACATTCAACACTGAATCATCCACAATGTCTAGCACACGATAAAATATTATTAGACACATGAAGAAGCAGGAAAATGTGAAGGAAGAAAAATCAGTCAATAATTGAAATAGGCTAGAAAAGATAGAGGTGATGGAATCAGGAGACAAGACTTTTAAAAACCACAATTATAAATGCAGTCAAGGATATTAAAGGAAAATATAAACATTATGAAGGAATAGATAATGAGTCTTAATACAGAAATAGAAACTATAAAAAAGAACTAAAATAATATCTAAAAACTGAAAAGTACAGTATTCAACATGAAAAATTCACTGGATGGCATTCACAGATGAGACACTATGGAAGAAAATACCAGGAAACTCAAAGAAACTAATAAAACTGAAGCATATGGAGAAAGAAGCTGAAAAAGTAACTGAACAGAGCTTTAATGACCTGTAGGATGATACCAAGTCTAACATTTATTTCTTGGTTCCTGAAGGAGAAGAGAGTGACAGATGGGCAGAAAAAGTATTTTAAGAAATGTAAGGCAAAATCTTTACAAATTAGATGAAAGATATAAACTCATAGATTCAAGAAGCTCAACAAATCTCAGGTGGGATAAACAAAAAGAAATACACACTAAGGCGTATCATGAGAAATTTGCTGTAAAACAATGATGAAAATAAAATTTTAGAAGCAGTCAAAGAAAAAAGACAATTTATATACAGAAAAACAATCATACAAATTATGGCTGACTTGTCAAAAAAAAAAAAAACCAAAATACCCAATGTGGGCCAAAATATTGGAATGGCATCTTTAAAGTACTGAACTAGAATTCTATGTCCAGTGAAAATATCCTTCAAAACTGGAGAAACAAACTCATTATCAGACTAACAGAGCTAACAAAATTCATCACCAGCAGAACTTCACAAGACATATTAACAGAAGTTCTTTAAGAGAAGAAAAATAACAAATGAAAATCTAAATCTACACAAAGAAATCAAGAACATTTTAAATGATAAATACCATTAAATAGGGCTTCCCTGGTGGTGCAGTGGTTGAGAATCTGCCTGCCAATGCAGGGGACACGGGTTCGAGCCCTGGTCTGGGAGGATCCCACATGCCGCGGAGCGACTGGGCCCGTGAGCCACAATTGCTGAGCCTGCGCGTCTGGAGCCTGTGCTCCGCAACAAGAGAGGCCGCGACGGTGAGAGGCCCGTGCACCGCGATGAGGAGTGGCCCGCGCTTGCCACAACTAGAGAAAGCCCTCGCACGGAAACGAAGACCCAACACAGCCGTAAATAAATAAATAAATAAAATTAAAAAAAAAAAAAACCATTAAATAAACCTTCTGCCTTCATTTCTAACTTCTTTAAAACATAACTGACCAGCAAAAAGAACAAAATATCATGGATGTTATAACATATGTGTACGTAGAATGTATGACAATAGCACAAAGGTTAGGAGGGGGAAACATACATATAATGTTGTGACGCTTTTACACTGTATGAGAAGTGGTATAATGTTATTTGAAGCTAAACTGTGATAAGTCAACAATGAACATTTTAAACCCTGGAGCTACTGCTGAAAGAAACTATTTGTTGAATGAATGGAAGACTTATTCTAGGTATTAAAGACCTACCTTTTATGGGACTGTTGACTGAATTAGATGTGACATTGGTCTTCTCCCGAACACTTTGCTTCAGTGGGATAAGACAGTGGGAAATTTTCACAAGGGCAAAGGAGGGAGGAATGGGAAGCAGAACAGGGTGAATTTTCTGCTTCACTGTACCTAATACAATGCTCCAATTGTTAGAATGTCATGTTAGATTCAACCAGACAGTACTGTAAATTCCAAGGGAAATAAAATATTCCAGGAAAGTCTTCCAGCCAAGACCTGAGCTGGCCTCCTGTGGTGACATTCCATTAAGAAATATTCCAACTTACAGTTTATGAAAGGATTAGAATTGACAAAGTGTCTTCCCTGCTAATGTAAATATTTGAAAGAAAATTAAGATTTTTTAGAATATGACTTGTCCTTCACTTTCAGTGTCTGTTTGAGGAAACACCTCATATTTTCTCTTCTGACTTATGTCTTGATATTTATTTGCATGTTTTATAAGTGCTGTGCAGGAGATTTAGGAGAATCACATTTTGGGTGCTAGATACTGATATTGCTGGGCCAATGGAAAGGAAGCTTTGTTGGTTGTAGAAAAGATACAATTTTTTACTAGAAGTTTCTATTCATGGTGTAACCCCCAAAGGGTATATAAACAAAGAACTGATGGATTTCCACAAAGCATTATCTACTCCTCTTTTTCACTGGCAGATAGTGTAGCTGGGTCACAGAGAGGACTAGAAATGGGAGTGGATCCCCAGTAGAATGGCTTTGAAAGGCATGGAGTTGAGTGACACCCACCCTCTCCCTTATTCCTTGGAGCTTCTCTGCCCTTTTCTCTAGTCTTCTGAACAGAACTCCATGGTGTGCTGTTTGGAATCAGTGTAACAGTATGTGTGATTACAATAATCATTTTGCATGCACATAGCTCTTTTCTTCCAAAAGAACTCAAGGGCAATGTTGAAAGAAAAACATGACTTCCAGAACGTTGGTTAGCTTGTAAGTCAGGATTCCTTAACTTGGGGTTTGAACTCAACCTAGGCTTTGAGGGCATCAGTGAGTTGCCTGAAATGGCTTGGGGAACATACATACATGTATTTTCCCAAGAGGAGGGTCCTTAGGATTATTGTGTGTTTGTGCATGGGGAGAGGGGAGAGTAAGGTCCACAGCAAGAGTAAAATCCATTGTTGTAAAAGAGGCATTTCTCTTTCAAAAATTTAGAAGCAACAAAAAATATTTAATCATTGAATTGGATCATTGCATCACTGAAGCTAAGAGTGAGAAGAAAAATGAACATATTGAGTGTATATTTTCTCAGTCTCCTAGTCTACGGGATAAATATTATGTACCTCTTTTACAGAAAGGATTTCAGCTTGGAGAATGTATGTGCTTTTCTGAAAGCAAACAGCTTTAAAAGTTCAAAAGAGGATTCGAACCAAAATATTTCAGTCACCAAAGTCCTATTTTTTTCCGCTTCCTTTTCCTGCTATCGCAGATAAACAGTCCATGCTCCAGTATAAACCAGTCCCTCCATAGGCACACTGGGTTCCATCTCCTCTCCCCTATTCGAGGACATTTCTCCAGCAACCCTCCCCTCTATCTCCTGCACCAGAGGTGGGTGATCCAGCTGGCCTCTGTTTCGCTATGGACCACAAGGTAAGAATGGTTTTTACATTTTTTTAATCGTTGGGGAACAAAACTTAAAAAAAAAAAAAAGAATATCTGTGATATGTGAAAATATGAGATATGAAATTCAAATTTCAGTGCCTGTAAACACTTGACTGTCACAGCAAGTCAAACTGCTATGCAAATCTCTCAGTGTTTACTCTCAGTTCCTTTCATATGTCGTGGCACTGGTTTCTGCACTACGCGGGGGAGCTCTGCCATGGAGTGAGGACCCTGCAGTGTCAGGAATGGTGCCCACTTGGAGGCGGGAACCCCTGGAGATCATGCTCTGGGTAGCTTGGACTCTGGGGTCGCCACTGGATGACTCCAAGCCCACATCCAGGGCCTGTGCAGGCCTCTTCCCCAGATCCACCCTGGCCGCCACGTGAGCCTCTAGGCCACAAAGGGCACCTGTTTGTGGTGAGCTGTGGTAGGAAGAGAAGCAGACAGAGCCACGGGCCTGGGCCTCTTCTGCTTGCATGTACCTGGGCCTCTTCTACAGCTGTAGAATTCTGAGCAGTCTGGAAAGTCTTTTGGTCAACATGAAAGTAAATTTTAAGGTAGAAAGATAAAACCTTGCTTAGTTAATAGATTATAAGCTTCATTTATAACTTTGAAGTATTTGGATATATGGTATGTGGGCCTCCATCTGAACTCTTGCCTCGGGTCCCATAAATTCTAGGGGCAGGTGAATCTACGTGATTCTACTCGAGGCTTAACTCAGCTCTCACCTTTTGCATCAGTTTCTTAGGGCGGCCATAACAAAGTACAACAAACTGGGTGGCTTAGAACAATACAAATGTATGGTCTCACAGGTCTGGAGGCCAGAAGTCCGAAATCAAGGTGTTGGCGGGGCCAGGCTCCCTCTGAAGATGCTAGGGAGGTATCTGCTCCAGATCCGTCTCTTAGGTGCTGGTAGCCTCGGGCATCCCTTGGCTTGTAGACGGCCATCTTCTCCCTGTGTCTCTCTTCATCTAATCTTCCCTCTGGGTGATGTCTCTGTGCCCAAATTTCTCCTTTTTATAAGGACACCAGTCATACTGGATTAAACCTCACGCTAATGATTTCATTTTAACTAGATGACCTCTGTGAAGGTCAAAGTCTGAGGTACCGGTGACTAGGATTTCCACATATCTCTCTTGGGTGTGAGGGTGGCAGAATTCAACCAAAAATGCCTTCTTAGCGAGAAGTCCCCAGAGACCTCCGTTCGGTGCTATATCTTGCCCCCTTACCGGCTCTCACACCCTCAAACTCCCTTACCATGATTTGCTTTATCTTTCTTCCATTTTGATTATCACCTTCTAACATGGTTTATAATTAATTTATGCATTCAATTTATTGTGCATTGAATGTCTCTTCCCATAAGAATATGAGCTCCCTGAGGGCAGGGATCTGTCTAGAACAGCACTTGGCTCATAAGAGGCGCTCAGTAAACATGTGTGGGATGAATGATTTGATCCACACTGTCTTCAAGGGGAAGAAAAATGGGCCTTCCTTGCAATAGCAGAAAAAGAGAAAAAAAAAAAAACCAGATGGCCATCAATATGGGTAAAAAAAAAAAAAAAAAAAGATAAATAAGCTGTAGTATATCTATACCACTAGTTCTCAACCTTGACTGTACCCTAAAAACATCTGGAAAGCTTTTAAGAAGATTTATGGTGATTCTCAACTGAGAAACAGTAGAATCCTTATTGCCAGGTATGGAGTCTGTAATATGTGCATCAGTATTGCTTAAAAAAAACAAATTCAGGGTTGAGAAACACTGATCTGCGCCATGAACTATGCTATCTTTAAATAGAGTTGAGACATATGTACTAACATATATAGAGTCAGGTACAATGTGATACATTTTAAGTAAGCGTACAGTGGTAGGCAACCTCAAAAACAGCCCCCAGTGATCTCCACCTCCTGACAATCTCTCCCCCTCAAAAAGAACCTCTTCCCCTTGGATTTACGGACTTGTTTATTGAATAGAGTATGGGGGAAGTGATGAGATATCATTTCTGACATTAGTTTACGAAAGACTGGGCTTCCATCTTGGATGCTCACTTCATTCTCTCTTGGATTTCTCGTCCTGGGGGAATCCAGCTCCCAGGTCATAAGGCAGCCCTGTGAGGAAGCCTTGGTAGCAGAGGAATGGCGCCTGCCAACAACCACGTGAGTGGGCTTGAATGTCGGTCTTCTGTCCAAGTCTGACCCTCAGATAAACCCAACCTGACTGCCAACAAGCTTGACTGCCACTTAATGAGACACTCGGAGCCAGAAATACCCAGCTAAGCTCCTCCCCATCTTCCTGACCCAGAAACTGGGAGATAATAACGCTTGTTGTTTTAACTGCTAAGTTTGGGATAATTGGTTGCATAAATAGATAAATAATAGACACAGCAATCTACGTATTTTCAATGTCTCCACATATATGTATAGCAAGACACAGAAAAGCATATAAAAGATGCAGACAAAAATAATGGTGGTAACCTCAG
This sequence comes from Balaenoptera musculus, assembly GCF_009873245.2. Lineage (NCBI taxonomy): Eukaryota > Metazoa > Chordata > Mammalia > Artiodactyla > Balaenopteridae > Balaenoptera > Balaenoptera musculus. The sequence goes on from NC_045795.1 coordinate 85,273,285, forward strand.
GGGTGGTGTGGGTCTGTTTTGTTTTGTTTTGTTTTTTATAAGGACTGGTCAAAGAGATACTAGCTTTATCTGGACAGTTTCGTTTTTATTTACTGGGAGAATACACGCATGGATTGGTGGTCTGATTAACACAATAAGAAAAGATGTTGTGAGCTGTGGTTGGGAAAGGCAGCTTTCTGTTGCTGTGCATTGCAGCTGAGAATGAGTGTTTGCGGTGCTTCCAGAATGACGTGAAGAGCCTTCCACTTGCTCCCCTTCCCCTGGTGAAACATTTATGAGTGAGTTGTATTTCTGGGTCACGGCCAGTTCCCTCATCATGCTCCATGCCACAGTTCAGAGCCCTTTGGGAAAAGTGGGTTGAGGAAAGAAGGAGAGGTCAAATGAATGGAGAGAAAAAGTGCTCTCGGGGACTGAGAATACGTCTGCAGAAGTGGCCCTGAGACTTCAAGAGCTTGTGTGATTTCTTCTATCATTTCAGTTTCGACAACTCAGACAAATAAATAAGCAGCCACACTTCCTAGAATTCCCGGATGCCAGTCAGGGAAGGGCAACCACTTTAAGTATGATCCAGAGAGGGGAATTCCTTACTCAGCTGACTGGGGAAGAGCCAGAAGTCCCTGAGAAAATGCCAGTTTCTGGTTACCAACAAGACAACGTCATCACACCAGCAAGCATTCACACTATGCGTAAGGGCTTGTGTGCTGCACGTAACTCTCACGACACAACATTACGAGGCGGATACTAGCACGCCCGTGCTAAACGAGAGGTAGGTCTTTCTAACTACTCAACCAGAAATATGCCATTTTGGGTCCCTGCCAGTACCTAGAAGCCAAAAAAAGCAATAGTCCAGCTAGCAGGGTGCCTCAGGCAGAGGGTTTCGTGAACAGGAGCTCTCTCTGATTAAGGGAAAAGAAAAAGAGAGTCTAGCATGTGCCAATGGGAGAAGAGCAATAAAACGTAAAACACAGCTATGCTCTTGCCAACAGCGGCGGGCCATCACTGGGCGCCCACTGGTACCAGGGCTGTGATGGCTCTGGGTACAACAGCCAGGCTTGTGTCTTGGCCAACCCACAGTGGCCCAGGGCCAAGGAGCGAAGGCAGGGGGCCTGGCTCTCCATCCCCCCCTTGCTCAGGGGGGCTCAGCACACGCCCAGCTCTCCTGGCCTCCTCCCTTTCCCAGGCCTGCCCGACCCAGGCATCACCCTCTACTTAGAACCCACCTCCTCGTAATCCCGCACGGCAACACTGGCCAGTTCTGTCCCCCCTTCTGCAGGGACCAGCTGTCAGTCTGCAAAGAAAAGAGCTTTGGGGTCAGGTGGTCCTATACCCAAATCACACCTGGGCCACTTCCCAAGCTCTGAGACTTTAGGCAAGTCATTTCACGTCACTGGGCATGGGTTTTGCCCTCTGCCAGCTGGGGACAATGCAAGACGGCACTAAGGGGTGTGATATACGAAAAACCTCACAGGCGGGACACAACGAGGTTTGGGTTTCCTGACTCTAAGGATTTCGTGACTAGTCAAAACATGCTTTTCCTCCCCTAAAACATTTGCGTTTTAAAAAGAGTTCATGAGAGATCTTTATAGGTTAGGTATTTGCAGGCAGTAGATAAGGATTAACTTGGTTGAAACTTTCAGTGCTGGAAGGTAGATGGGATCATATGGGAAGAAGGGGACCCTCTGGAGGCCTTCACGTCACACTACGTGGCGGGCGTGCAGACTGTGGATAAGCCTTTTCAGAATCACCCAGAGAGCCCAGTGGGGCGGGCAAGAAAGCTGAACTGTATTCCAACACCTGCAGGGATTTTGATGCACAGTATGTCTAGAAGGTCCCCTACGCTTCCCAGACATAAGACAGGTCCCGCTGAGGGGATTTCTGTTTGAACCGGTCTTTCCTGCATGAATCCACTTGGCAAAACAAAAACAAAAGCGATTTCCCAAAAGTTTTTCACACATGTGAAGCATTTCTTGATGTCAGCCCAGCTCTTGCAAAGCCAGTTTCTCACACCCCAAGTAACCTTTCAGAGCCACATGCCTCATTTTGAATGGAGAGGATGAGAAACAGTTTCAGAGAATTTTCCTATGCATCATGCCTCCAAAAATAGCCCTTTATTTCCTTCTTATCCAGTGACGAAAAAGGTTAACAGCAGTCTAAAAGCAAAGGGTTGAGAAACTCACACTTTAAAAATGAGGATGCCTATATGGAAAAAAAAAAAAAAAATCTCTGCTTCTGATTGCCTTCTCTCCTCTCTCCGGTATTTCAGTGAGTTCTCTGAAGTCAGGCTCACGTTTTCTGGGCCCATCTTGTCTATTGTCTGGGGCACCATTCTTCACTGTGGCTGAAACACCCTGTCACCATGAGCCTGTGTCGATGGGGAGACGTTTGGTTTGGTGCAGGGGAATTCTGGGGTTCCTGATTCATTTATGTAGTTTCCTCTTTTTTTTTTTTTTTTCCTGAGGAAGTCCAGAAAGAGGAATGGGCAGCTGTTGCCAAGTCCTATGGACACCTGAGTTTGAACTCTCCTGAAAGATGTCACAGTGTCTATTTAATAACCTCTAGGAGGGCTGCTCTGAGAGGCGTAGCAGTCAGGACTCCTTGAGTAAGGAGCCGAACCTTAACTCAAACTGCTGTTAAGCAGAGAGGGAAGGCGTTGGCTCAGGCAGCAGGGAAGGACCCGGTGATCGGCACCCACACCTAAGGCACGCGTGCCACAGGGAGGACTCACGGTTAGAGCTGGTGCGCCCTGCCCCCTCTCTCTTGCTGGTTGCCTCTGCTTTCTGCGCTCTCTCAGGCTGCTGTTTCACAAGGCCTCCTCCATGCGGTGGGAAGACGGCACTGCTGCTCCCGGCTGACACAGCTGCCCCTTGTCGTCTTTACCTCACAGCATCCGTCGTTTATCTCAGGGGAGGATGCTGATTGGGCCTCCAAGTTGCCGCCACTACTCCTTGGACCAATCACCTTTGCTGGCTGGATGAGGTCCCAGGATGGGCCGGGCCTGACTCATATGCCCACCTCTGGCCCAGGCAGTTGTGCTGAATTCCAGAAGGGCACTGCCGATACTTGCTGGACAGGAAAGAAGCGAAAGCTACGAGTAGTCCACTTGCAGGGGCAGGTGAGCTTGCCCAGAGCCGAGGGAACCTGCCGCGGGGCACAGCAGAGGCAGCAGTGAAGCAGATGCAGTGAGTTTGCTTCTACAACTGTGCTGGGTTTGGGGGAGATTTCTTCATAGAAATGCCTGTGACATGGTTGCCACGGACGGCTTGAAGGGGACCAAAAAAAGAGAGCAAGCTGGGAGATTTGTGATGAGTCCCATGGGTTATTCTTAATAGGGAAAATACAGAAACATTTTAAATATCCAACAATGGAGCAATGGTTAAGTAAATTATAACACCTTCTCATAATAGACCATCATCAAGAAGTTTTTATGACAGAGAGTAAAATGGCTACATGATAAGGTTAAAGGTGAGAGGCAGGACACAGAAATCTATATGCTACGTGGGCTTAACCATGTACCGCCATCCCGCTGCAAAATGATAAACAGAAAAATATGCCTACTCACTACGGTTGTCTTTGGGCTGTAGGATTATGTGCCCTTCAACCTCCTTATCTCTATACCTTTTTGTCTTTGTTTTTTCACTTTCTCCCTTCTATAGTGAGCCTGTCTTCCTTTGGTAATGAGAAACAAAAAATAACTGTAATAATATCCTCAAATTGAACTCCAGAGGTTTGAGAATCACTAGAGGAGATTTTAAAAATTCCTGGAATCCCAGGAGACCGACTCCTGAGAGCCGTGTGGGGAGACAGAGGAGAGAGGCAAAAAGGAGAGAATCCCGAGAAACTAAAATCCTTTTCTTTCTCTTGAAAGCAGTATTTTCTGAGTAGCTTTACAAAGATTATCTCCTTTAAATGTTTCCAATAACTCTAAGATGTCAGTACAATTGTCCACCCCATCTTTCAGATGCGGAAACAGAGGTTCTGGGAGGTTAGCTGACTTGTCCAAATCACACAGCCAGCAGAGAGGAAGAGCTGGGCTTGGAACCTTGCTCTCTTCACGGCACTGCAGCAGAAGGAAGTGTGGGTGGGGGAAGGAGAAAGAATGACAGTATCCCCCCAGTAAACATTCCCAGAGAAGGGTCTGACCCAAGGCAGAAAAACACCACAGTCACGCAGAATTTATTTTAGATTAGAGAGACACCTGTAAGAGCATGGCATCAGTTTATGGTTTTCAAAGATGAGACCACTGCGGTCCAGAGAGGGTAAGTGACATGCCCAAGGTCACACAGCAAGTGTGTACTGTTGCTGAAGGTAGTCAAGGCTTGTCATTAGCAGTGCAGGGCTCTTTGGGGGCCATCACGTGGCAGTGCATCATTTGTTATAAAAAGAAGCAGGCACCTCAGTAGGAAGGAAGCATCTGTGCCTGTCTCCTAGAAACACGCATCCCTGAGATGGATCTAGAGCTACAAGGGATGGATTTGGTAAGGACTTCTTGATACATGGCTGGAAAATCTGTTATGTTTCATTACTGTTCAAAAACCATATATAACTTAAAGGCATTTTTTTTGGAAAAGGTTAAGGAAGAGCCTTTACATGTTTCTTCATACCCAGATATTTTTTCAGTGTATTTTGTTTCTGTTGCACACGGCCTTAGGTTGCCAAGGAGACCGTTATCAGCAGAACTAAGTTGTTGGTGAATAATTAATTGTCTGTCCCCAGCGAGGCTTGGAAAGAGAACTTCTCAGAGGGTCTCTGTAGGGTTCGGGCAGAATCAGCCTCTGTCTATGGCCAAGAGGGGAACGAGGGGCCAGCGCGATGGCCACAGAAGAGGTGGGCGAGCAAGATGGAGGCTCCCCTCCTCCCCCCAACAGCAGTCTCAGCAGTGGTCACTGCCATGGCCACCATAGCCCTACACCTGACCAACGCAGGGGACCTTGCAGGCCACCCATTGCCACTGTTTGCATTTTCTTGTTTGAGAGATTTTCTAGCACCAAGGTCTTGAGCTGGCCCGTGGCAGGCCAGAAGGGCCAAAAAAAATATCAGGAGCAGCCCTCAACCAGAGAGTGATGGGGGGACACGGGGTGCTCTCCACGGGTACCCCATGTCCCCGGGGGAATTCAGCTCCCTGACCCAGAGGCTTCCTCGCTAACACACCCTTTATCGGCTTCCTTCCTTTCCCAGGCTTACTCCTTGGCTCGCCAATCAGTGCTTCCTGAAACCATCTCCCAGATCAACTCCTTGCATTCAGATCGTTGTCTCAAGTCTGCTCCTGGGCCAACAGGAACTGAGAAGATCACACTGCGGATCAAGGCCCCTGTGGGGACGCAGGACCTAGGAGCAGTGCTTCCCGTCTGCTCTTCTGTTCTGCCTTCGTGTGGAAAAGAATATTCTGTAACATGCGATTTCTCAAGCTCCTCCTCTTTTTTTTTTTTTAGGTTAGCCTAAACCCAAATAACTGCATGCTCTCAATGACAATTTCTCTCCAGTAAGCACAAAAGGAGTTGAGGGGCTCCAAAACCCTGGTGAGTGTGTGAAGCAGCTAAAGAGTGCTTGATCTATAACTCGGAGTTTATGTTCCCAGAGAAGGTTATGACCCAAGACAGGAAAACACCACAGTCACGCAGAACTTGTTTTAGATTACAGGGCACTTGTAAGAGTGTGGCATCATTTTATTGCTCAAATAGCTGCAACGAAGCCTCAGCCCAGGTCTGCCTGGCTTCTCCAGCTAAATGTGCAGAGGAGAACTGAGTAGAGAAGGAAAGGCCCCTTAACCTTCCAGGACCTTCTGTCTGGACATTTCCAATTCAACTTCCTCAGGTTGAAAGAGTTGCAAATCCCAGCTGAGAAGTATAGTCAGACATCTATTTGGTGCATTAAATAATTCCGAACATCTTTCAGGTGAGGTGTTCAACTAATATTCTTGGTTATGCGGAAAAGAACTTTGGGTTATAAGCACCTCTGCCCCTTTGTTACGCAAAGGGACCGGATCTTAAGCTTCCTAGAAAGGACCGAGTCCTCTGGTACCTTCAGTGGTTCAGAGAAGCAGAAACCACCCTCTGCCATTCCTCAAACATACAGACTGCCCACTTTACCTCTGAGCTCTTACTCAATTCTACTCCACAGAATACACATAGTGTTAGAACTTAAGCTTCTGTTCTTCTCCACTTCATCTCAAAATCCGCTAATGAACTAACAATCTGAAAGTTTTCTCCATTGTCACAAAAAGTTGCATATCTTAAACACTTAATAATACAGTGATGCTACAACTGCATTCAGGTAGCGGCAACTTTTTTTGCCAGCATCTAAAAATGTCCCAACCTTTCTGGGTTGTTAAAATGAAGACTCTTCCCTCTGCCCATCCCCCTAAAAGTTTCTAACACGTGAATTGTCTTGCCAAGCACTGTTGAGAATTACACAGCAGCGAACCATCTATTTCCCACAGACAGCATTGTTTACTTCTGCAGCGAGGGAAGAAGAAGCACTTGTTTTTCTTTTTTTTCAGCTGGCTGACTACTTCATACAAAATCACCAAGGTTAGACAAACGTAACAGGGAGAGAATGTGTTTATCATTACAAGCAATGCAACTTCTGGGTGTATGGGCAGAACGCGGGAAAAGCTAAGAACGCAGACAGACAGACCCAAGTTCAAGTTCTAGCCCCTCTCCTCCTCAGCTGGGAGACCTCGGGCAGGTTGTTGTACCTCTCTGAGCTTCGGTTTCCTCATAAAGTTACTATGGGGATGAAAAGGAGATAATATATAGGAAGTGCTAAGCTCACTGCCTGGGCACAGTACCTAGGCTTGTCAATTAATTATATCTCATTTCTTCTTCTCCAAGTAAATGAAGCACCACCCAAAACAAGAAGGCAGGAAGGGTGTTGTGGACATGTGCTTTTGCCTGCCCATCACTCTTTCCTCCTCCTTCCAAGGACCCCATTCTTTATTCCCCAGTGATAACCTTTTACATGTGTTGAGTGAGGTCTACTGCCTTCTTTTCTCTTCAGCCACCAAGGTGGGAACGAGTCTTAGCCTTTGCTGAACCTCCCACCATGCCCGAACTACAACGGTAGGTACAGGAATGGATACATGAGTCAAAATGTCTCTATTCTGAGTCCTCCCTGGAACTTTCTTCTGGTTGGAGATAGCATAATAGATTCGTTCAGTGCTAAATTTGTACGGGTGAGGACTTTATGCATACGGCGGCTGCCTTTCCTGCTGTATCAGAGTTTGCTCAGAAAAGCAGAACCTGTAGAACACGCATACCATGGGGGATTTGTTACAGTGATTTGGCCTTTTGTAATTGTAAGGTGCTTAAACAGTCTACGGGAGGGTGTTCTTTCTGTGTTGAGTCAGGAAGCTGAGGTCTGCAGGGCAGGCTGTTGAGAAGGGAAGAAGGACGGGAAGCAGGGGAAGCAAAGATAAACTGAATTCTGTGAAGATGGGCAGGAATTCATGTGGTCATGAGACTAGAGGACACACTGGTCTCACCCCACCTCCAAGCGACCCACTTCAATGATGGAAGTAAGCTGGAGGAGAAGCTGGCATCCTTCATCGAGCTGAACAAGCACTTGGCCCAGGAGTAAGAACAGAAGGTGAAAGAAGATCCAGCAGAGGTTGGACATGTTGTATGAGCCCAACCCCACAAGGTGAGTGAACAGGTAAGGGACAGCAAGCCATGGCAGCGCCTCGCAACCTGCACTGGCCTTCCAAGCATAAAAAGAAATACGAATGCTGCTCTAGTTCCACATCCAAATCTCATATAAAAAGTCTATGTGGTTCATACTCACCAGGAACTATGCAGAGAAGTGAATTCTGGGAAATGTAGTTCCAGCTTAGCTAAGCCGACAGAACAAATTTACTACACCAGCTGTATGATGAGAACCATTTAAGAAACGGGGAGAGAAGAAAAGCCCTGATGATACCATTTGAGCCTCTGGATCCAGCCAGGCCTGAAGCTATAACTATCCCTAGAATTTCTAGTTGTGTGAACCACTTAGCTTATGCTGGTTTAAACTGTGTGTCTGTCTCTGAAAAGAAAGTGGCCTGACCAATATAAGTATCTAGTTCAGCTTCCAACAGTAATTTGGTTCAGGAGTTGTAATAGAATTCCAGTGAAGACCCTAACTTTGTCATGGCAATTAGGAACAAACTAAAACCTCTTGGATAATAGGGAATGACTAATACAGAGCATTTTCAATTTTGATGGGTAAAGAATTTGCTAAGAACTGGCAAAAAGGCTTATGTACAAAACATGATTAATGTCTGCTATTAACATACTACCAAGCGGCAGGTGTAACCTTTGTAGGAGGCAGGTTGACACATGGTGGGAAGCCTAAGGGACGCCCAGACAGAACCTCATAGATGGGGAACCCCCATACTTCAAACTTTCATTCTTGGTTTTGCAGGTCAAAAGACTTCACCTCATCAGCTTTGGAAGTGGGGGTCTGACCTCCTTACCATTCCCTCAAGAGACTGATAAATAAACCAGTGTAAATTAATTTACGAAGAGGGGATATATTTTTCCAGCAACTGGAATCTTTGCACCCCTCACCAAAGATACATCTTTCCCAGAGATAGTTCACCTGGGATATCGAATGAAGATTCAGAATGCTTTTTTGAAGAACATGGGACAGTCTGAGGGAGATTCTACCCAGGCTCTGAGCAAGCCTGGTAAACCCTTATTCTCCAAAAGTGGACAAAATACTTGTGAATGTTATGAGATTTGGAGTCTTCTTTTCTTAGATGGTTGTTTGGATCATGTTCCATTTTCAAAATACTCTGTGCTTTTTGTGACTGTATTACCATATCACCTTATTGTCCCGGTTATGGATGACCTCTTAGAATATCACCTACACAGACTTTCAACTTCAACCCTAAGAACAGGCTTTAAAAAAAATTAGGTTTTGAAAAAAAATTATTTCCTTCTCCTTCTAAATGAAAAATGAAAACTGTTTCTCTATTCACAACACTTCTAACACCAAATGTGTACGTCTTCTGCACCAAACAACTTCTCCAGTTCTCCGTAGACAACAATGAGGTGTCCAGTAATTCAATGCTATGCTGACCCTGACTACCCGGAGTTAGCACAAACCCACAGGTTTAGGGCTCAGTCCCACAAGACAGCCCCCAACTTCAGACACCAGTAGCAGGTAGCAGGCTGTCAGCTCACCCACGCTACTGTCCGACCTGGCTACAAATCAAGGATTCTCATGACCCCTCCGCAGGTTCAAAAATTTGCTATAATGGCTCATAGAACTCAGGGAAATACTTACATGGTTTATTTTAAAGGATCTAAATGAACAGCCAGATAAAGAGGTACACTGGGTGAAACTGTGAGGGTTTTGATCAGAGGAACGTTTTGTTCCCATGGAGTTGTGGTGCATACCTTCTCGGCGTGCGAATGTGTTCGCCAACCTGGAAGCCCTCTGAGCCCCCTCGAACTCAATCTCTAGCCCCTTTCCGTTTCCTGGAAGATGGAGTATACGGTCCGAAAGTACTAACCTTCTTACCATGGCTTAGTCTTTCTGGTGACCAGCCCCCCATCTGGGAGCCCACCGAGAGTCAGCTCTTAGAAAAAAGAGGTTTCCTATCACCAGGAAATTTCAAGGCATTTAGGAGCTCTGTGTCAAGAACCAAGGGAAAAATATATTTCTTATCATAGCACAACATCATACTTTCCAAGCTTTTTAGGTACCAGGCAGTGTGCACCTATGAACGGAGGACAAACACATGGATAAGATATAGTCATTCTCTCAAAGTGCACAAAGAATCACCCTCCTCATTCTAGATACCATTTTTCTAATCGTGCAACCCAAAATTCCATTACTTTTTGGGAAAGCCACCTCCCACTACATGTTGAGCCTATGATCTACCAAAGTCCCTATAGATTTTTCTTCTTCTGTATGTATGTATTAAAGCCAACTGCTCCCCTACGCCACCCCAGTTCATTCCTTCAGTGGACGTTTTAAATTTTCTTAAACTTATCTTCTTCCAATTTCAAAACTAGTAAATGCAGCATACAGAATCTTTAGGACACCATGCCCCCCGCCAACTTTTTTAAACTACTTTTATTCTCAGGTAGTGACTTTCTCAAGCCTGGGAGGCCCCTTGTCCACTAACTGCACTAAGAGTGGATGGATGGGATGGACCTCACACCCATCACCACTCTTTGTCTCTGGTCCTACTGCCCTGGTACAAGCCGCCTTCATCTCTTACCAGGCAGCTCAGTTGCTTTGTAACCTGTCTTGTTACTTCTAGTTTCGTGTATCCCCTTCACAGGAGCCAGAGTGTCACTTAAAATGTCAATCAGATCACTACCCTCCCTTGCTTAAATCCCGCCAATTATGCTTCATGGCAGCAAGAATACAACCCAACACCTCTCAGGGTCTACAAGGCTTTGTCTCCCTCTTCACTTCCTCATTCATCACATTCCAGCCTCTTGGGGCTTCTCTCTGACCCTCAAGCATGCCCAGCTGGTCCCCCTTCAGGTTCTCAGCACAGGGAATGCTCCGCCCTCTCCTGGCTGGCTCCTTCTGACTTGGGCCTCACATCACATGTCACCACTCCCGAGAAGCTCTCGCCATCTACCTCGCTCGGGAGGTCTCTCCCTACCTTTCCACCACTTGTTTATACCCCCTTTTCTACTTTATTTTTCGTCACTGCCCTTATCAATATCTGAAAATATATTGCATGTTTCTGAGTTTATTGACCTCTGACTCCGCAAGCATGTACATTCCCTAAGGGTGCGTTGTTGAGAGACCCCATGGCAGAGTGGTTCTAGTAGTTTCCTTCAGATCTAGCAGTGGGAAATGGGCCCCAGGTGCTTCACCATCCTTCGTTGATTTCCTTTAGCCCTGCCCTCATCTTTGTAAATGGTGTCTTCTTCATTAAACTCTCCTTCATGACCCCGACAAACGGGCCATCTCTTCCCTTCCAGGTGCTTAACTCAGGTTTTAACTTGACTTTCGGGACAAAGGAAGAGGTAAGTGTCCCGATGAGAGACGCTGAATTATCAAGGGCTAGTCCTCTGCCCTTTGGTCCAAGCATCAGGACCGTTACCTCCCTCCTGATCCCTGAAGGCTCTTTCATTTCCTTCCAGTGACTGGCATCATGGAGACACAGGAATTATGCGTTAATGGATCTCTAAAACTTAAGCACTGGCCCTTTATTTATAGCTCATTTTACAAATGTGAATTAAAGTGGGCCAGTCTTATGACACACTCAAATTTATTATCCCCACTTGATGGCTTGGATAGTTAAATACTTCAGTGAATAAACTTAGAATTCATTAAGTCTCATTTTGTCATATTTCATGTATTTGCAATCCACTCTCTTCCCTGGCAGTTTTCAAACAAGAAAATTAAGCCTGGCTCTGAAATTTATGGATGTATTCTTCTAATATTCCTTTAATTAGAAACTCCTATGCAGCTTCCTAAGCAAGCCACCCATGGAGATAACTTATGGGACTGGGGCTCCTTATTGTATGATGACTTCCAAATTCCATTTTTTCCCCTTAAGCTCTCATTAGCTCTGAAACACCCTGTAGGTAATGTTCTGTAGAAGCACAGGTAGGAGGGCTAACTTTTCACCTTCAAGTGGGCATTAAGCAAGTTTGGTAATAGTTTATTGGTTTAGTTTTCACTGTTGAATATTAGTGGAGTGGAATTAAGCCACATAGCCCCTGGTCAAGGGGAAGCTTTCTGAGAGGGTTTAAAGACCACAGTTAATTGTATTTAGGGAGAGGTAGTCTACCTGCCCCCTTTATGTTTCTAGATGCAAAGATCTACCTAAACCTATTCTGTCACCACTTGTGCTGGATACGGCTGCCATTTTGGATATCGTGTTAACTACTTGTGGGAGGGGGAGAGGGGAGAGTGGAGAGGAGGAGAGAATATGGCACGTATCCAGGTGTGGCCTTTGAGCACAGCTTGGATTGCAGAAGTAGCTCTGTTAAGTGTGCCTAAAATTAGATAATACTCCAGGACTCTGGGTTCAGCTGCTTATGGTGGGAACTGTGCAAGAGGACTAGGGAGTTAGAGGTGTCTAAGATTTTTAGAGCTAAACATGTTTGGCCTGAAACTTAATGAAGAGCGTTAGAAGGAGTCAAATCAGTCAACAAATATTTATTCAGCTCCTATTATGTGTGCTCCTAGTTCTGGATGCTGGAGACAGAGCCCTGACCGGGCAGCTAATGCTTAGCACAGTGCTTATAACGGGCCAGGTATGATTCTCAGTGTTTTATATATATTGACTCCACTTAATCCCCACAGTACCCTGTAAAGTAGGTTCGAATACTATCCCAATCTAAAGATGAAGAAACTGAGGCTCTGAGAAGTTAATGTGCCCAAGGTTATACAGGCAGTAAAGGGCAGAAAAAGAGATTTGACTTCCAACAGTATGACTCCAGAATCCATGTTCCTAACCATTGAATTTGTCAAGGTTCTCCAGAGAAACGGAACCAACAGGATATATGTATACATATAGAGACAGATTGATTTTAAGGAACTGGTCCATGTGGTTGTGGAGGTACAATTGTGACACCTGCATGGTAGTCCAGCAGGCTAGAAATACATGGAAGAGTTGTGGTTCATGTCCAAAAGTAGTCTGCTGGCAGAATTCCTTCTTGCCTGGGAGAGGTCCATCTTTGTTCTGTTAAAGCCTTCAACTAACTGGACGAGGCTCACCCACATTACAGAGGGCAAACCGTTTTATTCAAAGTCTACCAATTTAAATGTTAATCTCATCCAAAAAACACTTTCAAAGAAACATCCTGAATAATGTTTGACCAAATATCTGGGCACCGTGGCCCAGCCAAGTTGACACATAAAATTAACCATCACAACCGTTTCTATGGGCTAAACTGAGTCCTCCCAAAAAGCTATATTGAAGTAGTGAAGCTATTCTAGTAACTCAGAATGTGATCTTATTTGGATGTAGGGTCATTGCACATGTATTAGTTAAAAAGACGTCATACTGAAGAGGGGTGGGCTCTTAATCCAATATGACTGGTGTCCTTAAAAGAAAGAGGGAGAGACACATAGGAAAAATGGCCATGTGAAGACACAGAAACACAGGGAGAAGGCCATGTGAAGACAGAGGCAGAGATTGGAGTTATGCTGCCACAAGTCAAGGAATGTCTGAGGTTACCAGAAGCGAAGAGGCAAGGCGGGATCCTCCAACACCTTGATTTCAGACTTCCAGCCTCCAGAACTGTGAGAGGATAGATTTCTGTTGTTCTAAGCCACCCGGTTTGTGGTATTTTGTTATGACAGCCCCAAGAAACCAATACAACCCCATGCTTCGGGGTTTCTCAACAACCCCATCCTTAGGGAGTCTATATTCTTGGAGAGAGGAGGGCAGATAATAATCATGAGACCCACATTAGGATCTTAAGGGTCATCAGAGACTCTTTAAGTGGTAAGTTTGTACAGGTGAGCCTTTATGCATATGGTGGTCACCTTTCCTGCTCTATCAATCAGGGTTTGCTCTGAAAAGCAGAACCTTTAGAGGATATATATGATCAGGGATTTATTATAGGGATTTGACCTTTTGCAACTGGAAGAGCTGGATCAACAGTCTGTGTGAGGCTGCTTTTCTGTGTCTGGTACAGGAACCTCAAGTCTGCAGGGCAGGTTGTTGAGAAAGAATGATGGCTGTGAAGTGCGAGAAGCAAGGATAAACTGAAATCTGCAAGGTGAATGTCATGGCAGAGGTCACTCGTGGAGGTGATGGCAGACTAGACTCAAGGTTACCAGACTTCCTATTGAGGGTCTTTCCTATTATTCCATCATATCTTTTACAGAAGCCTAGAATTTATTTTCTTCCAAAAGAAACCTTGAAGGCTTCACCAGATCTTTAGGAACTAAAAAGCATCAACTGCTCAGTGAACTCGAGTTAAAGTGATTCTTTTACAGAAAGAAATATAGCCAAATGCGTTTAGTAGATATTTTAGAATTTGGGGACTGGGGTTGGTCAAAAAATTTCTTCTACTCTATGTTTTCCAAATTTTCTATAATTATCAATTAAAATAAAACATAAGACAATTATTCTTCAGAAGAAAAAAAGAAAAGCTTGCTGCATCTCTGAACCAGGTATCCTTCTCAAGGAGAATCAATGTGGATTTGCTGGCTGGCTGGTCCTGGCTGGCATTCAAAAAAAGTATAAAGCCAGTGGTTTTAGAATTTGAGGAAGTTCTGAATTCCTGGTTTAGAATTACACGTTCTAATTTTGGCCCCAGTCTCTACTTCCTTTATCCCCACCGCTCAACCTCAGCTTTGTGTAAGGATATGGCAGGCTTAGGACTAGATAATTCCTAGCCTAGGAAGCACAGCAGTCCTTAGATCCAAAATTAGGTTGGTTTAGCATTAGGGTAACCATGCTGTTGGCTTCTGAGTCAATCATCTACTGGTACTAGTAAATACATTACTAAGTAATACACTCTATGGTTCCCTACCTTTCCACATCCTTCCCTGACTTAATCAACCCAATTTATTCCTCCAGAACCTGTGTTCTTTCTGATTTGGTCATTCATTGAATCAGTATTTATGAGTTCCTCCCATGTGCCAGATACTGTGACAGGCAATGGGGATGCACAGATGAAAAAGACATGATCCTATGCAGCCACTATGAAAAACAGTACGGAGGTTTCTTTTAAAAAACTAAAAATAGAACTACCATGTGATCCATCAATTCCACTCCTGGGTATATATCTGGAAAATATGAAAACTAATTCGAAAAGATACATGCACCCCAACGCTCACAGCAGCACTATTTACAATAGCCAAGACACAGAAGCAACCCAAGTGCCCATCAACAGACAACTGGATTAAGGAGATGTAGTGTATCTTTACAAGAGAATATTATTCAGCCATAAAAAAGAATGAAATACTGCCATTTGCAGCAACATGGATGGACCTGGAGAATATTATGCTTAGTGAAATAAGTCAATATCACTTATATATGAAATCTAAAAAAATAATACAAATGAATGTATATGCAAAACAGAAACAGACTCACAGATATGGAAAACAAACTTGTGATTATCAAAAGAGAAGAGGGGGCTTCCCTGGTGGCGCAGTGGTTGAGGGTCTGCCTGCTAATGCAGGGGGCGCAGGTTCGAGCCCTGGTCTGGGAGGATCCCACATGCCGCGGAGCAACTGGGCCCGTGAGCCACAGCTGCTGAGCCTGCGCGTCTGGAGCCTGTGCTCCGCAACAGGAGAGGCCGCGATGGGGAGAGGCCCGCGCACCGCGATGAAGAGTGGCCCCCGCTCGCCGCAACTGGAGAAAGCCCTCGCATAGAAACGGAGACCCAACACAGCCAAAAATAATAAATAAATAAATTTAAAACAAAAAACCCCACGAATGTTCAAGTACAATTGGTGACTTTAAAAAAAAAAAAAAAGAGAAGAGGGAAAGGGGGAAGGGACAAATTCGGGGTATGGCATCAACAGATACAACCTACTATATATAGAACAGATAAGCAATAAGGATATACTGTATAGCACAGGGAATTATACCCATTATCTTATAATAACCTATGATGGAACATAATCTGCAAAAATACTGGATCACTATGATGTACACCTGAAACTAACACAATATTGAAATTCAACTGTACTTTGACAAAAAAAAGACATGACTCTGGTCCTTGATGGATTCACAGATTCATTACCAACTATTCTATAACACAGTCTATACTTTAAATAGTAGTAAAGCACAGTGGCTAAGAGTCTAGGCTTGGCAGTCAGAATGTCTGGGTTCAAATCCTGGCTTTACTTCTTACTGGTCATGTGACTTTGGGCAGTTTGATGAATTTTTCTAGATCTCATCTGTAAATGATAGACAATGATGATGACAGCAAAAAAATAGCTAACATTTATCATGTCCTTACTGTGTGTTAGGCCCTGGGCTCTTTCATGTGGATTACCTCCTTGAATCCTTACCAAATCCCTGAGAAGTAGTTATTTTTATCATCCCCATTAGACATATAAGAAGATCAGGTTTAGGAGGTTAACTTACTTACTAGGAAAGGGGAGTGGTGGGAAGGGACTGCTGAGGACCTCTGTGTGTTGCACCTGAGTGGCCCTGGGCCCACCTGACTATGCCCACTGCGGTGGCACCCACCTGATCCTCTGCACTCCAGAAGGCATGCTGAGAGCCGATGCGAACTCCAAAACCCCACGGCCAGGGTGTATAAATTAAACACATGCCTCCCGCCTGGGGGAATGACAAGCTCCCTGTGATTACTGCCCTGTGAAAAATGTTAGCCTTCAAAAGGTTTCCTCCCTTTCTATTCTGTTAGCACTCACACAGAGGTCTATTAGCGGTGCTCCCAGCCTGCCAGGGATGCTGGCAAGGCCATGAAAAGAACCCACTCCCCGAGAAAAGCTGGCTGTGTTTTTAGCTCCAGGCTGCTGGCACATGCCACCTGCCCAGGTACCCAGTCACAGGATTTATTGTGCTCTGGTGTGTTGGCTCCCATAACTGCCCTGGGATCTCACACTGACAGACATGTGTTTCGTGGAGAAAAATATAGGCCACTACACAATGGGGAAGAAGAGAGAGAGCACAGGGAAGAGGGAAGGGAGGGGAGAGGAGAGGAGGGAAGGGAAGGGGAAGGGAGGGGAGGGGGGGAGGAGGGGAGGGGGGAGGGGGGGGGAGGGAGGGGAGGGGGGGGGGGGGGGGGAGGGGGGGGGGGGGGGGGGGGGAAGGGGAGGAAGAGCAGATCAGAAGGCAAAGGCTGTAAAAGATTCTGCTCCATCCCTGAGCCTTTAAAAGTAGGAACCACTGAGCTGACCTAGAGTTTATGGCCCAGAGTTTCAGGGTGGCTATCTCCTCTGTGGTCAAAGGAGGGCAGTGAGCTTACAGACACAGCTCACTCCTGCAAGGGCTGTGATGGGAGCAAAAGGAAGTGGAGCTGGTAGGGCAGGAAAAAGCCAGAACTCCACACAAGGCTGACCCCACCCTTTCCCACCTTTGGCTACAGAAACAATTCCTACAGGGCCATATCTCAGGAAGAGATGCTCCAGGTCCATGGGAGCAGTGCTATGCAAGTATGGGCTGCTGGCTGGAGCACGTCTGAGAATCCTTGGGGACCAGTTGGTGATAAGGTAAGTACAGAACTGAGAAAGCATGATTAGAAACTTTTAGGGTGATCTAACGCTGTGGAGATATTCCAGCGTATGATTGCTGATGTGTCTCACTGATCGTGGCATAGACCAGTTTGGGTGTTGAACTTGAACTTGTGGGGCAAGTTGCCCATGGCCTGAGCTCTGAATTACTCATGCACAGTCACACAACATCGCGGGCAGTGAGTGTGACAAGCACTGTTGAGGAGGTTATTAATATACCTCTACGGTCACTAGGTTGCTGTGCCCTTATGAGCGTCAGTTTTCCCGTTTGTAAACTGGTGATAAATTACCTACGTCCTAAGGACTTTGGGAAGATGAAATGAGATGTGGTGTGTCAAGGGGTTAGCGTGGTAGCTGACAAAGGCTGTGCACTCAGTACAAGTGAGCTCTTGTTACTCAGTCACAGTGAACAGACAGAGCTTTCAATTTGGCTTGGAACAAGGTGTCTCTGCACCACAGATATCTAGGGAAGCGAGCCCAGTCTCGAAGGCTTGACCCAGAGCAAGCCAAGGATATCTCCAAGTGCAAGACAGAGGGGCTGGTCACCGGCCAGGGGATGAAGATGGTAAAGCTCATTCCCTTGACTGGGAACAAGCGAATCGATAGTGAACGAAAGCCTCGGGTCCTCTAGTGCTCTAAAAGCCGATAATAAAATTTAAAATCAATGGCGAAGCTGACAGCAAACTGATGGCGGGGCCAGAGACCAGGCATAAAGTGTCTCCATGCTGGGAGCAGGCAGACCGCCTGGGCGCAATCCTGGGAAGAGCACGCGGAGCATCCAGGTGAAGGCGCCTGGGTGCCTGGGTTTGGCAGAGATCCGGCCTCCTGGGCTGCTGCCACCCCATGGGTGCAAGAGGCACACGTGGGAAATGAGGCTGTCCAAGAGTAAGACCTTGGCCCCCCAGTACCCATGCTGTTGTATTCATTTCAGCTTTTTGGAGGAGTGCAGCCAGAGCCTGGGAAATCCTATTTTACAGCATTGATTTCAGCTGCATTAAAAAAAAAAAAAAAAAGGACAATGTTGTCTAGCACATTGTTATGGGCTGAATGTGTGCCTCTCAAATTCATAGGCTGAAACCCTGATCCCTAACGTGACAGTGTTAGGAGCTGGGGGCTTTGGGAGGTAACTGAGTTATGAGGTAGGTCATAGGGTGGGAGCCTCATGAGGGATTAGGGTCGTATAAAAAGAGGAAGAGACTAGAGCCTTCTCTCTCTGCCTGTGAGGACACAGCAGGAAGGCGGCCATCTGCAAACCATGAAGAGAGCTTTCACCAGGAACTGCAGCAACCAGCAACTTGATCTTGGACCTCCAACCCTCCAGAACTATGAGAAATAAATGTTTGCCATTTAAGCCACCCAGTCTCTGACATTTTGTTACAGCATCCTGAACCGACCAAGACACACAGACATTCACAGTATTTCTCAGGTGAGGAGCTATATAGATTCATCTACCTGCGCAAGCATTTCTTGATCCCCCTCATGTTCCAGGGACTATAGCGAAATAGGACAGTTGAGAAAGTAATGAGTTCAAGACTGGCAGGGGAGAGAGACAGGTTAGCAAACACTTAGCACCCAGGTTACCAGGTACAATAATGGCTTTATGAGGCCAGAGGAGAGTGTAGGGAACACTACCTGGGGGGAAAGGTGGGGTGGGCAGGGAGATGATGCTGAAGAGATGCCAATTCCTTTCCTGCCTACCTGTTCTAAGGACGTGGTGGGACTCTGGGTGGCTGCTGTCACGATGTGTAGTGAAGGGGAAAGTGGGCCAATCGGACTATCTTAGGAATTCTAGTAGTAAGTGTAAGTGCAGCAATAAAACCTGTAAATGGGCTGAAAGAAAGGAAGGTATAGAAGAGGAGGCTCAGAGTGAAGGAGAAGGCTTGAGAGAGAGACACGAGAGAGACAGACGAAAGGGAGACTGCAAGCGATCGCGACGAACGCAGGGAAGGAGGGAGGGAGAGAATGACCTAACTTAATTTTGAAAACTTTGACCCAGTTCCTATAGTTTTCTGCTCCCCTGCGGCATGCCTATATTTCGCTTCTAGCTTTGAAATATGTTTCCGTAACTTAGAATGGGTAACGTTTACTAGAAGTAGTCTCTGTTCTCAACAACCCCAAGAGCCCTAACGGAACTCTAGCAGTGACCTGGGAGAGCAACACTGACTCACAGAAATACAACTGCACGGGGACTTCCCTGGTGGCGCAGTGGTTAAGAATCCTCCTGCCAATGCAGGGGACACGGGTTCGAGCCCTGGTCCGGGAAGATCCCACATGCCGCGGAGCAAGTAAGCCCATGCGCCATAACTACTGAGCCTGCGCTCTAGAGCCCGTGAGCCACAACTACTGAGCCCGTGTGCCACAACTACTGAGGTCTGCACACCTAGAGCCTGTGCTCCGCAACGAGAGAAGCCACCGCAATGAGAAGCCCGTGCACCGCAACGAAGAGTAGCCCTCGGGGGACGCAGCTAGAGAAAGCCCGCGCGCAGCAACGAAAACCCAACACAGTCCAAAATAAATATATAAATAAATTTATTAAAAAAAAAAAGAAATACAACTGCACGGTCTTAGCCAAACACAAAAAGAGAAAATAAATGCTGCTGCTGACGTCACCCTTCTGCGCATGCGCCCTGGCCTGAGTGCTTAGTGGGACCTGTGACCCTGCCTGTCCCTCCGTGGGCCAGTGAAGTCCGCTGAGTGTGAGCACCTCACTGAGCTGAGTGCGCGTGTTGTGTTCATTATACGTTTTGGAATAAGAGGAAGAGAGGGAAAAGGAGAGAGTATTTAGCAAGCAAAGGAATGAGCATCTTCTTTGCATTTCTACTGTGAAGCCTCATCATTTATATCAACTGAGGTGCCTGGTGAATTAAAGCCACATGTGAGTTAAGTGTGTTGATTTCATGACCTAACTTTAGAGTGAAAACACTCAGATTCCGCCTTTGGTTTGAAGAACTGAAGCCAGTAATTAACTCTTAAGTCTTAAACTAACAAAGAGCTTCCTTTACAAGCGAAGTGTCAATTGAACCTTGATTCATGAAGTCACCAATTAGTCTTCTTGGCTTCACGTTCAGTCCAGAGCCATCAGATTAATAAATATGTTACATCAGCGGTCTCCAGTCTTTTTGGCACCAGGGACGGGTTTCATGGAAGACAATTTTTCCATGGATGGGGTGGGGTGCGGGGATGGTCAGGGGGTAACGTGAGCGATGGAGAGGGCAGATGAAGCTTCGCTCCCGCGTCCACCACTCACTTCCTGCTGTGCGGCCAGGTTCCTAACAGGCCGTGGACCAGCACCAGTCCACGGCCCAGGGGTTGGGGAACACTGTGCTATCATCTCCCTACATTGCCTCTTTGCCAAAGATAAACGGCAGAAGAGCAGATGAAAACTAAAACCCAAGACAGGATACCTGTCTGAAATCAGAGGGGTCTTAGGGTTTCCAAATGAATTAGTCCACTGGAATTAACAACTTCTTCTCTAAGCTGTGTAGGGAGAGGGGACAGACAGAGGGCCCAGTGCATCCCTTTGTCCATTTTAAACTCGCTAAATGCAAACCACGTGAACGGTTGCTTTGTGAGCCAGACGATGTCCACTATTTAACAGCTGGAAGAGGTGTGAGCTCAGCCCTAGTGTAGACAATCTTCTCCCTAGTGTAAATACTCGGGTTGAGCGCCTGCAGAGGCTTCCCTCAGACAGATGGACGCTGAGGCCCCGACCAAGGCTGAGCAGCCTGTGAGAAAGGACTCTGGAAACTCCGCCCTCAGCAGAGAAAAGCTAAGCAACATACACGTTTATCTCAAAGTTAAAGATTGAAATCAAGTCTAACTCTGAATTATTCTCCTCTGTTAAATTAACAGTTAAGCAATACATGTTCATTTTCGTGCTAAAGGGGGTCCAGAATATGCCACGCCAAAATATGCCATTTTGGCATAAAGGTTATTTTGAGCTGAAGGCAACTGAGAGGTAACAGATGCAGAAGAGGATTTCTCTGCGTTCCCCTTATCTGCCTAAAAGCAGGGCAGAGATTTCCCTTTGTGAAGGTGTCTCCCCAGTGCCAAAAAGGGAAGAACAAATGGTCACCAGAGACTAGGAGTTGACACTGAGATGAGCTGGCATCAACAGACCTTACCAAAATAACTCTCATAGGGAAAATTAATGGAAGATATTTTGCCGTCACTGGCCCACAATTTATCATCCTTTGAAACCTGAACCTCTTTCCTTTGATACAATGGTATATGAGCCCCCAGACTCTAATCACTTTTTTGAGTTTCACTTCTTTTCTGTGAACTCCTGTGCAGATAAACATTAATACAAATTATGTGCCTTTTCTCCTGTTAATCTGTCTTTTGTTAGTTTAATTCACAGGCCCCCAGGTAGTAAACATAAGAGGGTGGAGAAACCTTTTTCCTTCCTGACAATGTTGCAGTGCTAACCTCAAAACTTAAGGGATACTTACTTAAAGGGATAAATGTAAAAGGAATCCCTACCCACCAAGGATTGTAAAAGCAAGAATGTACTAAAGAAAATATCAGTATGCTCTTAAGAATGACAAACATTTTTAAAGACCAATAATAACAAATAATGGCATAGATGTGGCACAAGGGCACTTTTCAACCTCTTGATGAGCACATACATTTGGTGAAGACTTTTTTGGAAGGCAATTTGGTGGGCTCTATCAAAAATGAAAACATACAAACTTTTGATCTAGCAGTTTTATTTCTAGGAGTTAAGGCATTCTTGCATACATGCAAAAAGTCAGTAGGTGAGAATTTTTGTTTCAGCATTGTTTTTAATTGTAACACACTGAAAATCACTCACTATCCAGCAATGGAGAAGTGGCTACAAGGAGTCAGTAGAAAGAAGGAGGTAAACCTCCATCCATATCCCAACGTGGGAAGATTTCCAGGACAATGAAGGTGTTTAAATAGTAAGTCACTGAAGTAGACAAAGATTTCTTAAATAGGTCACAATGAAGCACAGTCCATTAAAAAAAAATTGATAAATTGAACTTCATTAAAATTAACAACTTCTGTTCATCAAAAAAACAACATTAAAAGAACCCACGAGTCCATCAAATGATGAGTGAATCAACAAATGTTTTATATCCATACCATGGAATATTATTCAGCAATAAAAAAATGAATGAGGGACTTCACAACAGGAGAAGCCACTGCAGTGAGAAGCCCGCGCACCTCAACAAAGAGCAGCCCCCGCTCGATGCAACTAGAGAAAGCCTGCGTGCAGCAACAAAGACCTAACACAGCCAAAAATAAATAAATAAAATAAATAAATTAAAAAAAAAAAAAAGAAATGAGTGCTTATGTCCACTCAGTGACATGCTCAAGAATGTTCACAGCAGATTTATAAGACCCCAATGTAAACAGAACAATTGTCTTTCAACTGGGAATGAATAAACAATGAAATACAGCAGAGTACTACTTAGCATTAAAATTGAAAAAAACTAAGGAGACAAACAACAACATGGATAAAGCTCCCAAACAATTTTTAAGTGAAAGAAGTCACTCACTACAGAGTACATACTAAATGGTTCCATTTATTAGAAGTTTAAGAAAAGGCAAATTGCTCAATGGTGATAGATGTCAGAATAGTGGCTACTTTTATAGAAAAGTAGGGATTAGAAAGGGGCATTAGGAAGCCTTCTAAGGTACTGCAGATACTCCATATCTCAATCTGGGTGATGGTCATAGGGTATATACACATGTTAAAAAAAATCATCAAGTTGTATGAAAAGCAAGTGATAAAAAAATTATGTAGATCCTTATCAAAATCCCTCCTGTCTTTTTTTTTGCAGAAAATGACAAGCTGATCCTAATATTCATATGGGAAATGAAAGGCACTCAGAATAGACAAAACACCTTTGAAAAAGAAAAGTAAAGTTGGAGGATGCACGCTCACCAATCTCAAAACTTATTACAAAGTTACAGTAATCAAGACAGTTTGGTACTGGCATAAGAAAGACGTATAGACCAACGGAACAGAATAGAGAGTCCAAAAATAAACCCTTACATTTATGGTCAATTCGTTTTTAACAAAGGTACCAAGATAATCATAGGGGAAAAGAATAGTCTCAATAACAAATAGTATTGGGACAACTAGATAACTGCATGAGAAAGAATGGAGTTGGACTTTTTCATTACAATATACACAAAAGTTGACCATGAATGGATTACAGACCTAAATGTAAGAGCCAAAGCTACAAAACTCTTAGAAGAAAGTTTTGGAGGAAACCTTCATGACCTAGCCTTAGGCAAAGCCTCCTTAGATATGACAGCAAAAGCATAAGTGACAAAAGAAAAAAGATGAAGTGGACTCCACCAAAATTAAGAACTTTTGTGCTTCGAAGGACACCATCAAGTAAATAAAAAGGTAATTCACAAAATTGAAGAAAATATTTGCTATCTAATAAGAGACTTGAATCCCGAATATGTAAGGAATCCTTACAACTCAATAATAAAAAGACAACCCAGTGTAAAAATGGACAAAGGATCCAAAGAAAATATGTACATGGCTAATAAGCACATGAAAGGAAGCTCAATATCACTGACCATTAGGAAAATGCAAATCTAAACCACAATAAGATACCACTTCACACCCCTTACGATGACTATAATCAAAAAGATACATAGTAACAAATGTTGACTCGGATGTGGAATATCCTCATAAGATTTTTTTTAAAAAAAAGGATGGTACATGATTATATTTCAAGAAGGCTGTTAAAATATATAAAAGTATGATTTCACATACATATAAACAACCCACCTATACATATGTAGATAGATATGCATGAATTTGGGTATATATTCCTAGAAGAAAGCTTGGGAAGACACATCCAGAGCTCCTAAGTTGTTTCTTCTGGGAGTGGAGGGGTCTTTGGCCATTCTGGTTTGTTTGCTTCTGCACTGTTTCATTATTATTCAGTAAGGATGTTATCCCATATTACTTGTATAATAAAACAAAGTTTTGGCGTAAAAAATTGCCAACAGGGAGTGTACAAGGAATGGTCTGCAGGTGGCATGGATATCCAGAGGAGGGAGTCATCATCACGGTGTGACAAAATGAAGGCAGAAAGTTCGTGGAAAGGTTCTCTGATTTGGAGCTGGAAGTTTGGATGTTACGTGCCTGGGCAAGGAGATGATGTGGAAATTCAGAGAATGGCATTATGCCAAGTCCAGTATTGCCTAGGTTTCAGTTTTTAAAAGTATATTCATTAAGGAACATGTATTTATTTTGAATCTATTCCTTTGAGAAAACTATAGTCAGATGTCAGTATCAGAGAAGATTTATTTTACAAAGAAAAAAAGAAGGAAGGAAAAAAAGGAAGCAAGGAGCAAAGTTGGGAAAGGAAGGAAGGGAGGAGGAGGGAGGGAGGGAGAGAAAAAAAAACAAAGCCAAAAGGTGAAACCCCAGTGCCATTTTAAGCAACCAGACCTGTTAAGAAATAAAGAAAAGTGCTGAAAGTTCTAGAATACCCTGGATACTATGCAATTCAGTTCTTTCCCCCGAAAGAAAGTCTCAGAGCAGCCTTAATAGTACAGCTGAACCTTGAACAAGGAGAGAGTTAGGGGTGCTGGGCTTTGCACAGTCGAAAATCCAAGTATAACTTACAGTCAACCCTCCATAACCACGGTGCCTCATCTGTGGATTCAACTGACTGTGGGCCATGTACTACTGTAGTATTTACTACTGAAAAAAATTCACAAGTAAGTGGACCACGTTGTTCAAGGGTCAGCTGTATTGTCTTTTCCTTGATAATTCTGCTGTCTGCCTCATTGTTCAGTCAGATTTCATCATCAGATAAAAGCATCTTTCAGAACATTCTGCAGCCTGGAACTGTGGCATCCTCTACAAAGAGGTGCTGGATAAAGATGGTAGCACATGTTTGACTTCACGACCTGGGTCATCCTTAGCTTGATCTTTGGGGTGGTTCAGGGTAAAGTTTCTAGTTAGCTTGGCCTTCCAACAGCTCATGAAAAGTCCAGCTTTGCCTCCAAAGTGTGTGCAGGCAGGAAAAGAGGTGACCAAGCTGGTTGCGCATATACACTTGGCCAAGCTGTAGAAGGTATATCTCAAGTCATAAGAATTCCTGTCTGTGGTTACTGGCAATGTTTGATCACTTTATTCATCCTGGGGCAGGAGTGAAATGCAATTACAAATTCACAGAGCACTTGCGTAGAGGAATTGGATTGCGATTATCCCCTCAAGTACTCTATTTTAAAGCGAGAAAACAATGATAAAAAACAGAGTCAGGCCAGAAGGACCTTCAAGATGGCAGAGGAATAAGACGTGGAGATCACCTTCCTGCCCACAAATACATCAAAAATACAAATACATGTGGAACAACTCCTACAGAACACCTATTGAACACTGTCAGAAGACCTCAGACTTCCCAAAAGGGTCTTGGTGCTCCGGCCGGGTGTCAGGCCTGAGCCTTGGAGGTGGGAGAGCTGAGTTCAGGACATTGGACCACCAAAGACCTCCCGGTCCCATGTAATATCAATCAGCAACAGCCCTCCCAGAGATCTCCATCTCAACGCTAACACCCAGCTCCACTCAACAACCAGCAAACTCTAGTGCTGGACACCCCATGCCAAACAACTAGCAAGACAGGAATACAACCCCATCCATTAGCAGAGAGGCTGCCTAAAATCATACTAAGTTCAAAGACACCCCAAAACACACCACCAGACATGGTCCTGCCCACCAGAAAGACAAGATCCAGCCCCACCCACCAGAACACAGGCACCAGTCCCCTCCACCAGGAAGCCTACACAACCCACTGAACCAACCTTACCCACTGGGGGCAGACACCAAAAACAATGGGAACTACGAACCTGCAGCCTGCTAAAAGGAGACCCCAAATGCAGTAAGTTAAGCAAAATGAGAAGACAGAAATACACAGCAGATGAAGGAGCAGGGTAAACACCCACCAGACCAAACAAATGAAGAGGAAATAGGCAGTCTACCTGAAAAAGATCACAGAGTAATGATAGTAAAGATGATCCAGAATCTTGGAAATAGAATGGAGAAAATACAAGAAACGTTTAACAAGGACCTAGAAGAATTAAAGAGCAAACAAACAATGATGAACAACACAATAAATGAAATTAACAATTCTCTAGAAGGAATCAATAGCAGAATAACTGAGGCAGAAGAACGGAAAAGTGACGTGGAAGATAAAATAGTGGAAATAACTACCTCAGAGCAGAATAAAGAAAAAAGAATGAAAAGAATTGAGGAGCGTCTCAGAGACCTCTGGGACAACATTAAACACACAAACATTCGAATTATAGGGGTCCCAGAAGAAGAAGAGAAAAAGAGAGGGACTGAGAAAATATTTGAAAACTTCCCTAATATGGGAAAGGAAATAGTCAATCAAGTCCAAGAAACGCAGAGAGTCCCATATGGGATAAATCCAAGGAGAAACATGCCAAGACAAATATTAATCAAACTATCAAAAATTAAATACAAAGAAAAAATATTAAAGGCAGCAAGGGAAAAGCAACAAATAACATACAAGGGAATTCCCATAAGGTTAACAGCTGATCTTTCAGCAGAAACTCTGCAAGCCAGAAGGGAGTGGCAGGACATATTTAAAGTGATGAAAGGGAAAAACCTACAACCAAGATTACTCTATCCAGCAAGGATCTCATTCAGATTCAACAGAGAAATTAAAACCTCTACAGACAAGCAAAAGCTAAGAGAATTCAGCACCACCAAACCAGCTTTACAACAAATGCTAAAGGAACTTCTCTAGGCAAGAAACACAAGAGAAGGAAAAGACCTACAATAACAAACCCAAAACAATTAAGAAAATGGTAATAGGAACATACATATCGATAATTACCTTAAATGTAAATGGATTAAATGCTCCAACCAAAAGACATAGACTGGCTGAATGGATACAAAAACAACACCCATATATATGCAGTCTACAAGAGACCCACTTCAGGCCTAGGGACACATACAGACTGAAAGAGAGGGGATGGAAAAAGATATTCCATGCAAATGGAAATCAAAAGAAAGCTGGAGTAGCAATTCTCATATCAGACAAAATGGACTTTAAAATAAAGACTATTACAAGAGACAAAGAAGGACACTACATAATGATCAAGGGATCAATCCAAGAAGAAGATATAACAGTTGTCAATATTTATGCACCCAACATAGGAGCACCTCAATACATAAGGAAAATGCTAACAGCCATAAAAGGGGAAATCGACAGTAACACAATCATAGTAGGGGACTTTAACACTGCATTTTCACCAATGGACAGATCATCCAAAATGAAAATAAATAAGGAAACACAAGCTTTAAATGACACATTAGACCAGACAGACTTAATTGATATTTATAGGATATTCCATCCAAAAACCACAGAATGCACTTTCTTCTCAAGTGCTCATGGGACATTCTCCAGGAGAGTTCATATCTTCGGTCACAAATCAAGCCTTGGTAAATTTAAGAAAATTGAAATCGTGTCAAGTACCTTTTCCAACCACAACACTATGAGACTAGATATCAATTATAGGGGAAAAAAACGAGAAAAAATACAAACACAAGGAGGCTAAACAGTACACTACTAAATAACCAACAGATCACTGAAGAAATCAAAGAGGAAATCAAAAAAATACCTAGAAACAAATGACAATGAAAACACAATGGCCCAAAACCTATGGGATGCAGCAAAAGCAGTTCTAAGAGGGGAGTTTATAGCAATACAATCCTACCTCAAAAAACAAGAAACATCTCAAACAAACAACCTAACCTTACACCTAAAGCAAGTAGAGAAAGAAGAACAAAAAAAACCCAAAGTTAGCAGAAGGAAAGAAATCATAAAGATCAGATCAGAAATAAATGACAAAGAAATGAAGTAAAAGATAGCAAAGATGAATAAAAGTAAAAGCCAGTTCTTTGAGAAGATAAACAAAATTGATAAACCATTAGCCAGACTCATCAAGAAAAAAAGGGAGAAGACTCAAGTCAACAGAATTAGAAAAGAAAAAGGAGAAGTAACAACTGACACTGCAGAAATACAAAGGATCATGAGAGATTACTACAAGCAACGATATGCCAATAAAATGGACAATCTGGAAGAAATGGACGAATTCTTAGAAAAGCACAACCTTCCGAGACTGAACCAGGAAGAAACAGAAAATATAAACAGACCAATCACAAGCACTGAAATTGAAACTGGGATTAAAAATCTTCCAACAAACGAAAGCTCAGGACCAGATGGCTTCACAGGCGAATTCTATCAAACATTTAGAAAAGAGCTAAACACCTATCCTTCTCAAACTCTTCCAAAATATAGCAGAGGGAGGAACACTCCCAAACTCATTCCAAGAGGCCACCATCACCCTGATACCAAAACCAGACAAAGATGTCACAAAAAAAGAAAACTACAGGCCACTCTCCCTGATGAACCTAGATGCAAAAATCCTCTACAAAATACTAGCAAACAGAAACCAGCAGCACATTAAAAGGATCATACACCATGATCAAGTGGGCTTTATCCCAGGAATGCAAGGATTCTTCAATATATGCAAATCAATCTATGTGATACAGCATATTAACAAACTGAAGGATAAAAACCATATGATAATGTCAATAGATGTAGAAAAAGCTCTTGACAAAATTCAACACCGATTTACGATAAAAACTATCCAGAAAGTAGGCACAGAGGGAACTTACCTCAACATAATAAAGGCCATATGTGACAAACCCACAGCCAACATCATTCTCAATGGTGAAAAACTGAAACCATTTCCTCTAAGATCAGGAACAAGACAAGATTGCCCACTCTCACCACTATTATTCAACATAGTTTTGGAAGTTTTAGCCACAGCAATCAGAGGAGAAAAAGAAATAAAAGGAATCCAAATCAGAAAAGAAGAAGTAAAACTGTCCCTGTTTGCAGATGACATGATACTATACATAGAGAATCCTAAAGATGCTACCAGAAATCAATGAATTTGGTAAAGTAGCAGGATATAAAATTAATGCACAGAAATCTCTTGCATTCCTATACACTAATGATGAAAAATCTGAAAGAGAAATTAAGGAAACACTCCCATTTACCATTGCAACAACAAGAATAAAATGCCTAGGTATAAACCTACCCAAGGAGACAAAAGACCTGTATGCAGAAAACTGTAAGACACTGATGAAAGAAATTAAAGATGATACAACAGATGGAGAGATATACCATGTTCTTGGATTGGAAGAGTCAACATTGTGAAAATGACTATATTACCCAAAGCAATCTACAGATTCAATGCAATCCCTATCAAACTACCACTGGCATTTTTCACAGAACTAGAACAAAAAATTGCACAATTTGTATGGAAACACACAAGACCCCGAATAGCCAAAGCAATCTTGAGAAAGAAAAACGGAGATGGAGGAATCAGGCTCCCTGACTTCAGACTATACTACAAATCTACAGTAATCAAGTCAGTATGGTACTGGCACAAAAAGAGAAATATAGATCAATGGAACAGGATAGAAAGCCCAGAGATAAACCCACGCACATATGGTCACCTTATTTTTGATAAAGGAGGCCAGGCCAGAATATACAATGGAGAAAAGACAGCCTCTTCAATAAGTGATGCTGGGAAAACTGGACAGCTACATGTAAAAGAATGAAATTAGAACACTTCCTAACACCATACACAAAAACAAACTCAAAATCGATTAAAGACCCAAAGGTAAGGCCAGACACTCTAAAACTCTTAGAAGAAAACAGAGGCAGAATACTCTATGACATGAATCACAGCAAGATCCTTTTTGACCCACCTCCTAGAGAAATGGAAATAAAAACAAAAATAAACAAATGGGGCCTAATGAAACTTAAAAGCTTTTGCACACCAAAGGAAACCATAAACAAGACAAAAGGACAACCCTCAGAATGGGAGAAAATATTTGCAAATGAAGCAACCAACAAAGGATTAATCTCCAAAATATACAAGCAGCTCATGCAGCTCAATATCAAAAAACAAACTATCCAATCCAAAAATGGGCAGAAGACCTAAACAGACATTTCTCCAAAGAAGATACACAGATTACCAACAAACACATGAAAGGATGCTCAACATCACTAATCATTAGAGAAATGCAAATCAAAACTACAATGAGGTATCACCTCACACCGGTCAGAATGGCCATCATCAAAAAATCTACAAACAATAAATGCTGGAGAGGGTGTGGAGAAAAGGGAACCCTCTTGCACTGTTGGTGGGAATGTAAATTGATACAGCCACTATGGAGAACAGTATGGAGGTTCCTAAAAATAGAACTACCATATGACCCAGCAATCCCACTACTAGGCATATACCCTGAGAACACCATAATTCAAAAAGAGTCATGTACCACAATGTTCATTGCAGCACTGTTTACAATAGCCAGGACATGGAAGCAACCTAAGTGTCCATCGACAGATGAATGGATAAAGAAGATGTGGTACATATATACAATGGAATATTACTCAGCCATAAAAAGGAATGAAATTGAGCTATTTGTAGTGAGGTGGATGGACCTAGAGTCTGTCATACAGAGTGAAGTAAGTCAGAAAGAGAAAAACAAATACCATATACTAACACACACACATATATATATATATATATATATATATATATATATATATATATATATATATATATATATATGGAATCTAAAAAAAAAAAAAAGGTTCTCAAGAACCTAGGGGCAGGACAGGAATAAAGACGTAGATGTAGAGGATGGACTTGAGGACACGGGGAGGGGGAAGGGTAAGCTGGGACAAAGTGAGAGAGTGGCGTGGACACATATACACTACCAAATGTAAAATAGATAGCTAGTGGGAAGCAGCCGCATATCACAGGGAGATCAGCTTGGTGCTTTGTGACCACCTAGAGGGGTGGGATAGGGAGGGTGGGAGGGAGACGCAAGAGGGAGGAGATATGGGGATATATGTATATGTATAGCTGATTCACTTTGTTATAAAGCAGAAACTAACACACCATTGTAAAGCAATTATACTCCAATAAAGATGTTAAAAAAAAAAAAAAAAAAAAGGAGAGAGTCAGGCCAGTGGTACCGAAACATTTTTTAAAAACTTGGTCTGCCTCCCAGTATGGACTTGCTGGAGTCACAATATTGTCTAAACTAATTGCCGGGACCCCAAAGTCTGCCAAGCTAGGAATTCAGCCAGTATGACTGTCCATCCCTTTCAGTTTAAAATTAAATTAAATCTTTGGCTGTTTGCCTGAATTAATCGTTCAATTTGCAAAAAAACCAATCAAACCTAAGTTGTAAGTGGTTCCAGCTGTGGGGTGTGTTTTTTTTCAGCAGCAGAGGAAAATTACCTAAGCATTTCATAAACAAAACTGAGAGATGCTTTGGTTTTCTTTCAGAGATGAAGGCATTTCTCAATGGTTGTTGTCCTTGAACCTGGATTGTATCTCCTCTTCCTTGGAACCCAGCAGTTGACATTGATGAAGACAATATAAACAGGTCACCTTCGACTGCAAGGACATTTCTGCCAACCGTGAATATACTTTAAGGGCCTTTGATCAAAGGCGAAGAAAACAAGCTAACTACTCAATGTCACATCCACTGCTCGGTCTTCCCCTGGAGGGTGGCCACAGGCAGCCACGGTCTGTCACTCTAAACATACCTTTATTGCCTCAGGCATCTGATGAGCTCAAATTAAGTCAACCTGATTGCTAAAATTCATTTTTTCACTTCTTGGCTGTTGTCACTTTCCCCTTCCATGTAAATTAATACAAATGAAATTCCAGCTCACATTCTTTTCAAGT
Organism: Balaenoptera musculus; assembly: GCF_009873245.2. Classification (NCBI taxonomy): domain Eukaryota; kingdom Metazoa; phylum Chordata; class Mammalia; order Artiodactyla; family Balaenopteridae; genus Balaenoptera; species Balaenoptera musculus. The sequence goes on from NC_045795.1 coordinate 85,305,217, forward strand.
TGTTAATATGAGATACATCTCAACTTTTATGACTGAAGTTCTTCCCATCGTATCTGTATGAATAATGCCACAACTTAAAATAAATATTGGGAGTTACTTGAGTGAGAAACACTATCCTTCATAAATATAGCCTGAACAAGATTGTTAAACCATCAGTTAATCTTTATATTCAAGGCAAATGAAAGGAAAAGACTTGCCAATAAATTATTTTCTCCATCGCCAGAAGCAAAGTGTGTACAATAAAGCACATATTCCCCAAATAGCAAGAATAAATCTATTTCATTTTTTTTCCCTTGTATACTGTGCTTATCAACCTAGGGCCTTATTTGACAAGCACTTTATTCTAGTATTACAAACAGTCCAAAGATTAATACAATTCTTCTTGTTCATGATTAATATATTTGGGAAATCAACTCTGAATCATTTAGGCAAATCATTACAGTATATTCATGGAAAGAACAGATTTTCACCCTCTGAACTGAATTATAAACAATCTTCACTGTCTTTACCCTACATAGCTACAGGGACTTTTACCTCAAACTTATTCCTAACAAGAGAAAATTGCACAATGAAATGTGTTTCTCTTTTTAATCCCTGAAGGCAGAAGATACGAAATATACATTTGGGATGCTAACAGGACATAGAAAATCTATCAATGAACCCCTGGGAAATAGTACAGGCCTCTGGGCCCAAGACTGCTGGAGTCTTGGGGGTGTGCATGCATGTCTGGGTGTTAGGGGTTGACCAATTAATAAAGTCTATACTGGGCATACAACTGAGCTCCCATTTATCACACGTGGGGTCAGGGGCTAGGTTTGACTTTAGATCTTTACTAGTTGTGAAGGAAGGATTTGTTAAGCAAATTATCAGTATAGAAAAGGAAACCAGAATATTTACCTGCATCAAAGAACAAGCTGGAGCCTGGGCCCATTAAGCCAGCAACATGCCAATACAAAGACCTTGAACTTCCAGGTTGGACCTGTGGGCCCCAGGCATAGGAATAGCAAACATTTGTACAGCACTTTACAGTTGCAAAGAGCTTCCTCCTAAGGAATCTTACTGGATTTAGTTCCCCATGTCAACCTTGGGAAAAAATATCTTTAAAATAAGAACTATATTTATTTTACAGATGAGGAAACAGCCAATACACAATGGACCTAAGATGGGAACCCACATCTTTGAACCCCAAGTCTACTCTACCAGATTTTGTTCCTCAACAGTCAACAGCAGGTCAGCCATCCTCTCTGAGTGTGTCTCCATTTGTAAAATGGGAATAAAAGCATCTTATAACAGGGTTGTCATGGAGATCTGATGAGATAAGTTATAGGTATCAATTAAGATGCTTTGGGCTGTAAAGTCACAGACAAATCCAGTTTACCATGGCTTTAAAATAAAGCAATTTATTGTGGCTTTAAAGTAAAGCAATTGATCGATTCCTGGACCTGGGAAGTCCACAGTGGGGGGGATTTCAGGATTGAACTGATCCAGATGTAGGTGGGGAGACAGGGCAGGGCTTCGTTTCTCAGGGATTCTCTTGGCTCTGCCTTCCTCTGGGTGTTGGCCTCGTGCCCAGGCTGGCTGCCTTCACTGTAGAGAGATGACACCGTGCAGGTCCTGGGCTTCATGGTTTCCCTTCCACGTGTGGGGAACAAGATGGCTTCCTTTTTCCCAACCGTCCTGCTGGGTCTTGAGCTTCAGTCTGATTGGATGGCCAGCCCCACCCCTACAAGTAACGGGCGTGGAACGTGCCAGGGAACGTGGCTGCTACAGCCTGTGAGAGCAGAGGAACAGGTGCTCTGGAGGCAGCCGGAAGGGCAACCAAAGAATGTGGAAAATACAGTACAGGCGTGAAGCACAGCACCGAGCCCTTTGAAAGCACTCAGGAATCCCGGCATTCGATGTTCTCTTGCGTCATCCTTTTCCATGTATAAAGGGGGTTCTTTGGTCAGCACCCCTCAGGAGCTTCCTTCAGTTATTCAACATTGATTATCACAGCAGGTAACATTTTCTGAGCACTTACTGTACGCCTGGCACTGCACTAAGCACTTTATCTGTATTATATCGATTAATCCCTGCGTTGGCCGTGAAGGTAGGAAACATCATCATTCCTGTTTTGCAGATGAGGAAGCCAAGGTACGGAGAATCCAGCTAATTGCCCAACATTACACAGTCAACTGCTGCTAGCCCATGATCTTCTGACTTTGAGAACTCATTCCTAAATAAACCACAATCTGGTCTTTTAAAAAAGCAGTAAAATAATATTTCTCTAAAAGGATTTTATAATTTATACTTTTCATTTTTCCCCCTTGGCCAGTTTAGAATATTATACCGTGTCATCCCATGTCATATCATTAGTGTTGTACTTCCAAATGATCTATTCCCGGGGGACATAGTCTTGAGAATCACATCTAATAATAATAATAAGGAGGAGGGAGGGGAGGGGGAAGTGGTGGAGGAGAAGGTGGTTACCTGCTGATGAGATGAGTTTGGAAGACACAATATACCTCTAAAGCAGTTAGGACTTGTCATCTGAACTCTGGTTATCCAAACTCAGAGGCTGTGTAGATATGAAGAGGGAAGGCTCCTATGTCGAGGTTGGACTTGACCTTTGGCTAGTTCCCATCACTTCTCTTCCCTCATTGGCTATACTCCCCTCCTTTATTTCCTTCACGTCTCTGCTCGAAACAACCCCTCATCAAGGAGGAAAGTCCTATCTTCTCTCTGTATAAGATAGTACTGCCTTCCATCCCCTATACTCCATTAGTCTTCTGTGGGGGGGTTTTGGGGTTTTTTTTTGTATAGGATTTAACACCATCTACCATATTACCTATCTTTGTTGATTGATTGATTATCTCTGTGTTCCCTCACTAGGATGCAAACACTTTGGCAGAAGAACTTAGGTCTTTTGTTCACTGCTATGTCTCCAGCACCTAGAACAGTGCCTGGCATAGGCTCTGTGCTTAATAATGTAGATCAAATGAATAAATAAGTATATACTATAGTATCCTGCTTCTTAGCAATTCACAATGCCCAGATACCACAGGCTCTGAGAATCTTGCTTAAGTTGTTTAAAATCAGTATTGTCCAAATATGACCGCTTAAACACTTTTGGTTGAAAAAACCCAAAGAACCCAAAACAAAACAAAACAAAAACCCACTAACATTCCAAAGAACTAAAGTTTGCTGGAAATCACTTTGGGAAACACTGAACTATTATCTTCCCATCTTATAGGCAAAGGAACTGAGCCTCTGAGGAGTCCAAGGGTACATCCAGGCCATACAGTGAGCCAATGACCCTCAGGACCAAGCCTGGCCCTCCATCCTCTGTCCTGGATACACTGGCTTCACCACCCCCCTGTGCTGTACTGATTGAGGATCTTTGGGGCTAATTTTACCGGACACAACAATCAATAAAACCATCAATGAGTATTAATGGGCCATCCATTCTGGGCCTAGCCATCGGCACCTGCACTGTGACACTGTGAAAGCTCGATGACACTTTTACAGGAGATACAGTTTTTCAAGAGCTGCTGATTGATTCCTTGAAGACTCACATTCACCAGTAGATACATTTTCCCAGACAGTTGTGGCTTCATTGATCTTTGCTGTGTGTCAATCCTGTTCTTGTCATTTTATTATTATTATTTTTTATACTTCACTTCCTGCTTTCACTTCCTTGGGTTTTTTTTGTTTTTTTTTTTGGCGTTGTATCACGGTCATTGACCCAGTGGGACACAACCCTCTTTGTGGGCCAAAGAAGATGCTCTACAGCCTCTATGGGAAAAAAATTAAGTTGCTGTGTGGAGAGGGTTGGTGAGAATGTCAGGCGATGTGGGACCCTCACAGCCCAGTCACTGGGTCTTCTTTGGAAGGGAGTCACCTCCCTGACACTATTTCCTCACCGCCTACTCGCCCCAACTGGTCTGTGTCCCCTTCTCCTCCTCTGAAGCTGCTCTTGTCAAGGATACAATGTCCTCCTTGACACCCAATCCCTCCTCAGGCCTCATCTTACTGGGCAGTCTGGAAGCTTCAGACACAACTGGCCACTCTCTCCTCTTGGACACACATGCTATTCTTCACACCCACAACGCCATGCTGCCTGGGATTTCCTTCTCCTGTACTGACTGTCCCTCCTCAAGTTCCCGTGGCTAGCCCCTACCCCTCTATATTCTCATTTCTAAATTGGGGAGTCTCTAAGGCTTGCTCCAGACCCTTTCCTTTCCTCAATCCATAGCCTTTCTACAGAGAATATTATCTGGACCAATGGCTCTAAATAGCATCCCTCCCACCCCCATGGCTCTACCACTACTACCACCAAAAGAAAAAGGAAGAAGGAAAAGTCTCCAGGATTATACAACCAAATGGTGACTTGCCTTTTATTAGTTATGCTACCTTGAACACGTATTTAACCTTTCTGTGCTTCAGTTTCCTTAAATTTGAAAAGGAGCGAGAAGCACTGACTTCATAGGACTCTAGTGAGGATGAAATGACTTAATACAGTGAACCCACCAGATCCATGGGTTCTGCATTCACAGATTCAACCAATGGTGGATGGAAAATACTTGAAAAGAAAATTCCCGGGTGTTCCAAAAAGCAAAACTTGAATTTGCCATACACAGGAAATTATTTAGATATCATTTACATGGTATTTGGTATTATAAGTAATTTAGAGATGATTTAAAGGGAGGATGTGCATAGGTTATATGCAAATGCTACGCCTTATTACATAAAGGACCTGAGCATCTGTGGATTTTGGTACCCACGGGGCTCCTGGAACCAATCGCCCACAGACACCGAGGGACGACTGTATATGGAAAGCACCTACGCCGTAAGCATAAAGCAAGGGTCGCCAATTGTAGTCACTTCATCTCTCCCCCAGAGTATCTAATAGATATGCACAAAATAGAATTAAAGATTTCCCCACCCCACATCCCCCTCCAGGGTCTTTTCTCCATTATCTTAAAATCAACCAACTGAACATCTAAAATGATTCAAAAGGTTCAAAAGCCACCACTGGTGAATAAAGTGCTCGGGTGGGGATGGGGAGAGCATCTGCCCTTCGCCCCCATCCCCGACCCCAGTGCATCCAGCAGGGTTCCTGCCCCTCCCAGGGCTCCAGTGGGGGACCAGGCAGAGATGCCCACAGCTCACTGAACCTACACCCCCCGTTCCCCTGACTCAGAAAAGCCAAACTCCCCACACCCCTCGGATGTTCCCCATTGAGCTGGCCCAGCCCTTTGCCAACTAAAGCCTAGCTCACCACCTCTGAAGGAGTTTTTGTTTGTTTGTTTTGCTTTTTAACCAATCCCCTGGAACAAGGGAAACCTGAGGTTCCATGTCACAAAAACACGCTTGTCCTCTTCAGAGAAGGAGAGGGATAAAATAGCGTATTCTTCTGGGCTAGGCCAATAGGAAAATAGGTCGGTTGATTTCTCGGTTAATTTTCAGATTTTCTTGCCAAGAAAGTAGATTCCATGATTAAGGCCTCGAGAAGAAAGCCAGTTTGAGGAGGACTGACAGGCAGGGCTCTTGGAGGCCTTGGATGTCCTTGTGGGCACAGAACTCACTTGCCACCTCCCACGGTGGAGAAGAAAGTCTAGAGGGTGTGGCCAGGAAAGCGGGCTCTGGGAACAGTCTCCAGCCACCAGGACTTGAAGACCCTCCAGCCCTCTCTGGGAGAGCAGAAGCAGAGCCTCAAAGCCTGTCAGAGCCACCAGTCACATACGACACGTTTCCTTCTGAAGCGCTCCTGGCTGGCGAGGTTCAAATGTGTCTGAATGAACTGGATGGGGTTACAGCCAAGTGGATTCATGCTCCCCTGCCTTTCACTCCCCAGGACGGCCCCGGGCAGACCTCTGGCAGTGGCCGCAGTGTGTTCTCCACCCTCACACTGCAGCCTCCCACTCTGATCTCCACGCCTTCCCTGGTCCCCTCAACCTCTCAGAGTCTCCCTTCCCAGCACGCCTGCAGAGCCTGTTCTCCCACATGGTGACACAGCTCTGGAAGTTCCTGACTACAATCACCCCGCCTCCGACACGTACTGAGATGTCTATTGGAGATCACAGTGAGGGAGTCACCGTGCTAAGCGTCGTAGGTCGGCATTTCTGCACACGCTTTTCATACTCTTTAAGGGGCTCAGATCTGGAGCTCTGCTTTCCAAGCCCAGATTCCAGCTCTGCACACTGGAATCACCGGGAGAGTTTTAAGAAGTCCTGTTGCGATTTCACTGGTCGGAGGCGAGGCCAAGGCACTGGGACTGTAAAGAGATTCCAGGTGATTCTAACGGGCAGGAAAGTGTGAACCCCTGCTGTAGAGCTGAGATTGACGCGCAGCCTCAATGTAAGGCGAGCACACCAAGAGACAGGAATCCCAGGGGCACTTCAGAGGGCCCTCTCCCAGCCCGGGTGAACGGGGAGGTCAGGGTCAAGGAAGGCAACCTCTGGACGGTTTTTAAGGATGAGTAGGAGTAGGTCGAGTAACCCAGAAGAGGAAAGGGCTGGGGTGGGGTGGGGTGAGGACTTCAGGCAGAGGGAAGAAGGAATAAAGGTGGGAAGGAGTTGAGAGGTTTGGAAATGACACTGGAATATTCAATTTCAGAGGTTCTGACTGGTGAGCTAAAGAGACGAAAGCATGTAGATTAGAGACGATTAGAGACGAATGCATGTAGGACCTTGTAGGATTTTAATATGAAGGCAATAGAACTGTGAGGTGGGTGGACCAGGATGAGATGTGAATTCAGGGAGCTGTCTCAGGGGGGCTGTGTGAAGGATGGATTGACAGGCGGGTAGGGAGCCGGGCTATGGAGGATCTACTAACGTATTTATTAATAAATCCTCTGTTACCTGGATCTCCTCTGCCAATACCCAACAACAAGAAGAACAGATATCATTTACCCAGGTCATTGCCTGGGATACAGACAGAGCTAATTGCTTGACATGCACCATCTTTCAAAAAAAAAAAAAAATCCTCACACCATCCCTGTGAGGTTGTTATTATTATCCCCATTTTACAGATGAACAACCCAAGTTAGATAACTGGCCTGAGCATCTCACAGCCAGTTAAGTGGCGGAGCCAAGACTCCAACCCGGCAGAGACAGCATCCCTGACCGTGAGGTGTTTGCCCCTCCCTGCTTCTGACTACATCCTCGGGACTGCGAGCACCACTAATGGCTCATTAGTTTGCATTTTAATGGGGGCCTTCTGTTACCTTAAAGTAAAGCAATCACTCTTCCTAATCGAGCCAGATGTCTGATGCCTCGATGGCACAATCTAAGGGTATAAAACCAACTTCCTCCTTGTAAATCATTTTGACCTGCTCAGCAAATGCAGAGGCTTCTCGTCACAGACACATGCCTCACTTCTGAACGGAAGGCAGATCACCAGGTGAGGACGGAAGGCCTCAAGCTGCTTTCCTGCAACTGCTGGTCACAGGAGAGGGAGTTATTAAAAATGCAGATTCCCTAGGCTCCGCCAGGCTCCAGGATCTCTGGCTGTGACGTCTGGAATCCACACTGTACAAGCTCCCCCTAGCCATCAGCCCGGAGCAGGTAGCTGGCTCAGTCCCTGCTTCTGCAGGAGGGGGACTCCTGAAATAACTGTCGCTACATGGCCTTCTGCACATCACGTGAAAGGGAAAGGATCCTGTGTGCACAGGTCAGAAGTACGAGATCTCTCGCAGAACTGCAGGTCTTGGCACAAAGCTTTCCTGTCTCCCAAGTCTGCTACTGTTCATCAGCTCAAGTAACCAGTGGCGGCTCAGGGAGAAGTGACGGGAGAAAGCAAAGCTGCTGATCAAGAACTAAGGGGACGAATAACCAACAAGGTTCTACTCTATAGCACAGAGAACTATATTCAATATCCTACGATAAACCATAATGGAAAAGAATATGAAAACAAAGAATGTGTGTATATATACATAACTGACTTTGCTGTACAGCAGAAATTAACACAGCATTGTAAATCAACTATACTTCAATAAAAAAACATTAAAACTGAAAAAAAAAGAAAAAAGAACTAAGGATGGGGAAGGTAACAGCCAGGTGGGCTTTTAATCGATAGGTGATCCTTTCTCCTTCCACCAAAATGCTCTCTACAGCTCGAGTCCTGCCTGATTTCCTTGCTCAAGTGCCCACGTGCAAAAATCTGTATCTACGTACATCCCAGGTTGCTCTTTACTGGTAAGTGCACGGTGGGGCAGCTGGGTGACCAGTGAAGCCTTTGAAGGTTATGTTGTAGCAGCCTCGTCACTGAAGGGTTTGCTTTGAAAACTAGAATAATATAAATCATCTGCCTCAGTGGAAAGTTCTTTCATGTAGAAGCCAACATGGAAATCATTGCCTGGAACCAACCCACCAAATACCCAGTCAGATGCCCCAGGTGACTGTCTTTAAAAAAACGAGGCGCTTTGATCCCCAGCCAACTTCTGCGGCTCTAAGTTTGTGTGGAATTTTGCTGGACAAGCTCTTCATTCAGGATTGGAATTTAGTACAGTGAGGATGAAACGGTTTCTTCAAACTCACTGAGACTGAAGTCCCAAGAATAAGGGCAGAGGTGCAGCTTTGTCCCAGCGACAGGCAGTAACCTGCGCACACACACAGGCACTTAGTTGCAGTGCTGGGTTCAGACGTCCCATCTTACCAACCCGCTGCCTTTCCAACTGGCCAGATTCCACAGCTTGCCTCTTTCTGGGAGAGGGCCCAAGGAGTGGTGCATGGATGTTTTTGATCTTAAACCTGAAAACGTCAATCCAATGTTCAAAGACTAAAACATGTAATTACAAGTTTGGTCTACGGTAAGACTCAGGAAAGGTACATGACTCCCTATGATAAGTATTGGGAGAGATTTCTTTTGAGAGACTTGGGAGAGGGCATGCTCCCGGGCTCGGGTAGAATAATCACTTGTCTTTTTGGTCCTATGGTCGGCCACCCCATCCCCAGAGGAAAGAAGATATGCACTCAGGCTTCCCTGGTGGCGCAGTGGTTGAGAATCTGCCTGCTAATGCAGGGGACACGGGTTCGAGCCCTGGTCTGGGAAGATCCCACATGCCGCGGAGCAACTAGGCCCGTGAGCCACAACTACTGAGCCTGCGCGTCTGGAGCCTGTGCTCTGCAACAGGAGAGGCCACGATAGTGAGAGGCCCGCGCACTGCGATGAAGAGTGGCCCCCGCTTGCCGCCACTGGAGAAAGCCCTCGCACGGAAATGAAGACCCAACACAGCCAAAAATAAATAAATAAATAAATAAAAAAAAAAAAAAAAAAAAAAAGAAGATATGCACTTGAGTAGACTCTTTGGTTCAGCATCCAACTGATTTTTCTGCCGATCTATTGGTATAGATACATCTAGGTGCACAAACCACGTCCTAAATGTTCTAAAGCAGTTTCCATGGCAATGTCACCTCACTGAGGACCAGTTTCTAATTTACCAGCCCACAGTCCAGGCAAGATTTCCTGCCACCAGGTGGAGACTGACTCAAAATCTATAAACTGGAATACTCTTTGCACAGGCAAGAGGAAGATTATTTGAGTTGGAAAGACCCCTCCAAAGTGAGCTACGCTAGTGATTTCCAAACCTAACTGATGAGAGACACTAATGGGGCGTTTAGAATACACAGATGCCTGCTAGTAGACGATATTAGGGAGTTACTGTTTTGCTGAGTATGATAGTGGTGTTTGAGATGCATAGTGATTTGCTTGAGAATATTCAGGCATAAATAAAAAGAGGGGTTGGTATCTATCAGGCAGGGTCTCCACAGGAAATACAGTAAGTCCCCTACATATGAATGAGTTCTGTTCCGACAGCGTGTTCGTAAATCCAATTTGTTCGTAAGTCCAACAATGTTAGTCTAGGCACCCAAGTAACACAGTTGGCTATATGGTACTGTACCGTAATAGGTTTATAATACTTTTCACACAAATAATACATAAAAAACAAACACAAAAAATAAAGAAAACATTTTTAATCTTACAGTACAGTACCTTGAAAAGTACAGTAGTACAGTACAACAGCTGGCATACAGGTGTTGGCATCGAGTGAACAGGCAAGAAGAGTTACTGACTGGAGGAGGGAGAGGAGGTGGGAGATGGTAGAGCTGAAGGGTCATCAGCAATAGGAGACAGAGGGCAAGCTGCAATTTCACTCATGCCTGACGCTGATGGAACTCATGTTCGCATCTTTGAAAGTTTGCAACTTGAAGGTTCGTATATAGGGGACTTACTGTAGTGGCACATGCAAGGAAGGTCATTGGGGAGCATTTACTCTTGATAAGGATGTGGGCGAGGTCTAGGGAAATCACTAAGGGAGCAAGCAATGATAGGAAAACTTCCTGGCTTGAAGTGGCAAAGGACAGGAATGCTTAAGGACCTGTAGACAGAGGTGCGGGGTCAGAGAAGGCTGGCTGCCATGAGCGGTAACTGGAGGGGAGGAACACAGTCATTGTCAACCTGCCAGGAGGCAGCCAGGAAAATGCACAGGCCAATCTTGCTCTCCTCTGACTTTCTTGTCCCTGCTAGAACATACTGGGAGCCAAAGGGCAAGGGAACCCTGTGAACACAGCTGTTGAATTCACCCTTTCTGAAGCCTGGAGGGGCGAATGGAGCAGATTTTGCATCCCAGAGAGGAAACAAAAACACAAGAAAATGCTGTAGGTGGTGGGGAGTGGCGGGGGGAGGGTCACTGTCCTCCTTACTCTCGACTATTTGGATATTTTCATTACTAAGTTTAAACAACACAGATTCCCAAGTGTGGCTCCCGATCTACCAAACCAGAGTCCTTAGGGAATGCAGCCCAGGGATCTGTGTTTTTAAAAAAGATCCCTGTGTTTTTCACCTCTCATGGAATCCACAGTCCTCATGAGATCTACAATCAGCCTCGAAATCTGCAACTGGCTGTATCTTTCACCTACAACCACTGAGTTGGAGTGGGCTTGTGAGATGACATCTACTGGGCTGGCCCCTGGGAGAAGACAGACCCTTCTAATTTTTTTTTTAAGGTTGTCACCCTTCAGCTAAGGATGTTATTGCTTGTTGAACTTAAGACCACAGATTTCAGAATCATAGGGACTTAGTCTGGGCCCTGTGTGTAAATGTTGCCTGAATGACCTTGAACGAGTCACCTACCTCCTCTGAGCTTGTGGTCCTTGGCTGTAGACTGGGAAATGCCAATATATCCATCCATCATGGTTTACAAGAATGAAAGGAAAAAGCATTTCCAAAAACACTTGATACACTCTCAAGTATTTATACATATAAATTGTTATTATTAATAACAATAATGCCATTGGCCTTGTGGAAGTAGATGCTAGTTGTTCGCCATGCCGTTAACTTCACATAATGAATGGATCTGTCCTGGGTAGCCACAAGCCTTCCTCATTAACCCCTATTGATTTATCATCCATAAAGGTAGGAAAACTCTCTTTGAGCCTATTGATTTTATAGCTTCTATGACCCAGTGAAATATGGGTTCCATAGTTCAGTGTCTCCTGCATCTAGTAGATTTTCCTTTCATCTGCTAAAACAATCTCTAAGTGCAACCCCCTAGTTAGAGCAAATTTTCCTGCAGTGTTCTTGCTTGTACACAGGGACTATATACAATCCCTTAGCTAAAACTCTTGTGCCAGTTGTATGGTAGGATTTTGAATTTTTTGATGTTAGAAATATTATATTACATATATACCATCTATTATTTAACACCTGTCATCAAAGTCATTAATATTTCTACATAGAAACACATAAATATTCACACTAAGTGGGCTAAACAGACCATTAATCACCTCATACCAGATGAGGTCAACTCAGGAAGTTTACGTCAGGTTCAAGTCTGGCCCTCAAAGGAGTTACCAAAAAAAAAAAAAAAAAAGTTCAGTTTCCAGAGTTTTCTGGACTTCGGAAAGTCAGATACAGGACTGCAGACTTGAATTTTACTATTTCACAGGGTGGAGGAGGAGTAGAGTAGGTACCTGCCTACAGTGATAAAACTAGTCACGATCCCAACAGACAGAAGTTCAAGTGCATAAAAAGGAGTTTCCTCCTTAAGAAACTATGCAGGGCTTCCCTGGTGGTGCAGTGGTTGAGAATCTGCCTGCCAATGCAGGGGACACGGGTTCGAGCCCTGGTCTGGGAAGATCCCACATGCCGCGGAGCGACTAGTCCCGTGAGCCACAATTACTGAGCCTGCGCGTCTGGAGCCTGTGCTCCGCAACAAGAGAGGCTGCGATAGTGAGAGGCCCGCGCACCGCGATGAAGAGTGGCCCCCACTTGCCGCAACTAGAGAAAGCCCTTGCACAGAAACAAAGACCCAACACGGCCAAAAATAAATAAATAAATAAATAAAATAAATAAAATAGCAACACATTAAAAAAAAAAAAGACTAAAATCAATTTCTAATTCTATAAAAAACAAAAAAAAGAAACTATGCAATTATGCCTGCTGCGTTCCAGCATGCCGATGCCAGAACTGATGTTCGAGACCTCAGCTCGTGTAGTGTCATCCCCTGACGGAACACGTTTCCATGACCCCCCAGCAGTCAGCTCCTTAGGCCGATACGTAAGGCCTTTGATGATCTGACCCCTGCCCAGCCTTAAGTGTCATCTCCTGACTTGCCTCCGGGAATAAGCCTTATCGGCAGATCCTCCACACTGGACACTTCCAGCCTTTGTCCCAACTCTGACTGCAATGCCCTTGGCCTCCCGTTTATCCTGCTGAAACTATACTTAACCCTCAAGAGTCGTTTCTGCTGTGAACACTTCCCTGACACCCATACTTGCCTGCACACAGCTGGGTACATGGATCTGTAAGTTCTAACCCAGGATGAGGCTGCCCTCCTGTAAAACGAGACTCCACCAGCACAATGATGCCACACTTCTGGATCACCAGCACCTGGCACCATGTACAACATACATGCTCAAAACACATGTATTTGATAGGGCAACCCCATTCCTGGCTGAAAACATTTTAGAAGCTCCAGGATGCTAGGATAAAGGCCTAAATCTTTTTTTTTTTTAATTTTTATTTATTTATTTATTTTTTATTTATTTATGGCTGTGTTGGGTCTTCGTTTCTGTGCGAGGGCTTTCTCTAGTTGTGGCAAGTGGGGACCACTCTTCATCGCGGTGCGCAGGCCTCTCACTATCGCGGCCTCTCTTGTTGCGGAGCACAGGCTCCAGACGCGCAGGCTCAGTAATTGTGGCTCACGGGCCTAGTTGCTCCGCGGCATGTGGGATCTTCCCAGACCAGGGCTCGAACCCGTGTCCCCTGCAGTGGCAGGCAGATTCTCAACCACTGCGCCACCAGGGAAGCCCAAGGCCTAAATCTTTAACAAGGCCCTACATCATTAGGCCTCTGCCTACCTCTCCTTTTCTAGCTCCCAGAACTTGATCCTCCCATTTGTGGTCCAAATACAATAGCCCTTGTTTCGTTTATGGGGAGCCCCACATTCCCTCCCCCTTTAACCTAGTTAATGCCCCCTAATCCTGCATCTCTCAACATCAGCATCACTTTCTCATAGAATGATGTTTCTTTGTTTCATAGCCCATGTGGTAGAGACAGCTGGCTGCCCACCTGATATCCTTTCTGCCTTTTTCCTTGGTTCCAGAACTGTGATTTTATGTTGGGGTGACAATGACTCCAACTAAAAGTCTGTATTTTCCAGGCTTTCTGGATGTGTGGCCATGTGACTGGGTTGTGATGGAAGATATGTAAACAGAACTTGGTTATTTGATACTTCGAGGAAAGCCCTTTAGAGGGTTATGTCCTTTTGTTCTTCATCCTTCCTGGAATGTGAACCTGATGGCTGGAGCTTCTGCAGCCAGCTTGGACCATGAGATGCTATGGTGAGGGTCGTAGACCAGAAGGACAGAAAGGGGTTGTGTCCCTGATGACTAGAGAGAGACTATACCAGGTACCTCTGGATTTTATTTATGGGAGAAAAAAAAAAAACCTGTTAATGTGTTTAAACCACTGTCAATTTTTTTAAAGGGAAAAATCCTTAGTATCTAATCTTACAGATATTTCCCTATGTAAATCTGTAATCAAACTTTTATTCAGGAATTACTTGATTAATGTCTTTCCCCCACATTAGATTATAACAGCCTACAGGGCAGGTGCAATGTGGATTTCTGCTTCCTGCTATATGGCCAGTGTGTAGTAGGTACACAAAAATGAACTGAACAATCACCCTCTCATTTTATATCAGTTCTAGAAGCTTGCCACCCAGGTCCTTCTTTTTAGATCACCAAGCTTAGCAGTATGCACTGTACATATAAATGATGAATCTTAGATATTTCAGCTAAAGAAAAAGATTCCTACAAATAAAGATTATTTGGTGTACTCCTCTTGTTTCCCTGGTGTTCAAGAAACTTGCAATTTGTACAGTCTCATTTCTCCATCATCAAGCTCCTCTCTCACCATTATTCTCTCATTCTTTATGCTCCAGCCAGGCTGAACCACCTATAATTTCATAAAGATGCCACGCTCTTTACTGCCTCCTGGTCTGTGTATATGCTGTTCCTCTACTTGGGACTCATTTTGCTGAGCTAATGTCTACCCATCCATGGGGTCTCTGCTTTGATGTCATCTTCTCCAGGAAGCCTATTAGGTTCCTTTAAACTCAGGTCAAGCCCTTCTTCATGGTACTCCCAAGGTCTTCCCTCACCTCCCATCACAGCATTTACAACCCTGTATTATTTCCTGTATCCCCTATATTATGGGTTGACTTGTTTCCCCCAAAATAGATGTTGAAGTTCTAACCCCTAATACTTGTAAATGGACCTTATTTGGAAATAGGGTCTTTGTAGATACAATCAAGTTAAGAAGAGGTCAGATGAGACTAGGGTGGCTTCGTAATCCAATATGACTGATGTCCCTTTAAGAAGAGGAGGAGACACAGAGACAGATACACGGAGAAGAATGCCAAGTGAAGACACAGATGCACAGAGGCAAGATGGCCATGGGACCATGGGGACAGAGACTGAAGTCTCACAGCTGCAAGCCAAGGAGCACGAAGGATTGCTGGCAACAACCAAAAGCTAACTGAGAGGCTCTTGCTGACACGTTGATTTTGGATCTTAGTCTCCAGAACTGTGAGAGTACACATTTCTGTGCTTTTAAGCCACCGAGCTTTTGGTACTTTGCTATGGCGGCCCTAGGAGACACTTAATACAAAAGGACAATGACCAGACTATTATATTCAAGTAGAACTCTGACCCACAGCCTGAAGCAAGCAGGCCAGGAAGCCAACCTACCATCCACAGGAACTAATCCAGAAGGTCTGACTCTTAGCTGTAGCAACTAGTCCGGGAAGCCAAAAAAATCTCGTGTAACAACTGGCCCCAAATGACCAGGACCTGATTAATAAGTGGCAGCGTCCCTAATTTGTGCCCCTGCTTCCAACTTAGAAAAACAAATCAGAGAAAGTCAAATATGTACCCTAACCGATCACACAGGATGCCCCGTTTCTAATTAACCCATCAATAGCTTGCCTATGTCACTAGCCTCCAATCAGGACATATGTGAAGGCTTCTCTTTTTTCCACTAGAACGCTAGCGGAAATTTCTCCTCTACCCATCTTTGAGTCTCTGCAAGTGATGGGGGCTGACTCCTTTTCTAGATCACACTCTGCCTGTTCCCATTTAAGTAGTCTTCACTAATTTCTGCACCTGGGAAATGAATACACCCAGCATCTTCCAATGAAGGCTTATCCTTCTCTTCCATACCCTTTTCTGACTTCATTTCTGGTAGTTTTAGAGAGGTGCATTTATTTTTAATATATTTTCTGACTAATTAAAACATCTCGTTTTCACCGTAGTACATCAACACCTAGCTTAATGGCTGGCATGTAGCCAGCGCTCAGTGACTAACGTGTTTAATGGAACCGATGGTTCTCTTTTACCTGCCTGGCTCAGTGTCACCTGGCTGGAGCCTTGTACTTCACGAGGAACGTGGTTGTACAGAACAGGCATGGCCTCATGGTTATTTAATACCCTAATAAAGGGGCTTTCGCACTGTATAAGGTGACGGAGTGGATGGTTTAATCACAGCTGGTCAATATTTATAAGGCCAGAGACCCAGCTGTGCCGTATGACTTATTTACAAGCTGGTGCTGGAGCCCATAAGTCTCCTTGTGAGGTCCACCTGTTCTGAGGTACCGTAGGAGCAGGCAGCCAAAGCAAGTGAGGAAGAACCTGTTCTCATCCCAGCAACTCAAACAATTGACACCTTCCTGCTGTCTTCCTGGAGAAGGACGCGTTTCCCTTTCAATAAAAAGGTCCGTCATCAAAACAGAGAAAGAAAAAAAAAGGAAAAATCAGCCAGATACCACATTCCCTAGGGCATTGGTTTTGCATCTTGGATATGCATCAGAATCACCTGGGGGTGCCTGTCAAAATGAAAGGACCTGGAGCCTCACCCACCCCTACCGAGTAAAATCCTTGGAAACGGGACTGGCCCTTTGGGCTTTTAACACCCCCTAGGTGCCTGGGTTTGGGGTGCCTGGAACCAGTCTGCAGGTTAGCAGATTGAGACTGAGAACCTTCGTTCCTAAGGGCTTTGGAATCCTGAGCAAAACTGCCACATGCGTGTGTGAACATCCTGACCACTCTTGGGGATTCGGATCTTGAAATGAGGTGTCGCGGGTCTATCCAAGAGGCAGCATTGGGTAGTGAAAGGGTGCAGGCTTCCGTGTCTAATAGATGCCCTGCCTGGCCCTGCAGCTTCCCAGCTGTGTGGCTTCAGGCTTGTCACTTGCAGTCTCTGAGCCTGTATCCTTCCGAGGAAGATGAAGATACTAAAGATGAAGGTTATCTGGAGGATTAATGAACTCAACAGAACAACAACCAAAACACATAGCAAGCTCCTACCTCTTCTGGGCAATCTGATGGACAGCAGAGATAAAGTGGTGAATGAGAAGACTCAACCCTTGCCCTTGCAGAGGTTAGGTTTAGTCAAAGGGACAGACGTTAAATAATTCCACAAATGATTTGGCCATTCCATTTGCCATGAACTCCGCGAAGGAGAAGCATAAAATAACACCAGAGGGTGACACTGATGAGTGTGGGTGAGCTAGTGGAGGGTCTGTGAAGACTTGACTGAAGATATGACATTGAGACGTGAAGATGAAGAGGGAAACCTGGCCAAAAAGGGGGTCAAGGGCTAAAAGGGGCTTTCCAGGCAGAGGGGGCATAATGTTCAAAAGCCCCAAGGCAGGACTGAACTTGGCACAGTCAGGAAACTAAAAGAGTTTCTAAAAAACTCCCTGCAAGTTGTGAAGTACTTCACAAACTTGAAACAGAAAAGGAGCCAGATGTAAATGGGAAAGGCTGAAGAATTTGCTTATTGTTGTAGACAGGTCTTGAAATTCTGGCCAATTCATCTACATCCTTCTCTGAGAATTGGCTTCCTTCAGTCTCAGGAGAAGGAAGATCCTGTGGTCACAGTGGACCTATGCAAGCCCACCCCTGACTAGACCAGGAGTGAACATTGCCTGGCTTCGTGCCATTCAAATATTTCTCTCTCTTTGAACCAAGAAACAGAGATGAGAAAGTTGGAAGTTTAGTTACTTTAACAGCAAATGTTAAGACTCTGTAGACTTTTGTTCTCAGAGCTGCCTGCTTCCCACCTCCTCATAAGTCTGGTGGTCTCGTATTGCCTTACAAGCAGCCAATGTTCGCAGGATATCATCATTTGTAACTAAACAATTTCTAGACCCCTCCACCTCCACCCACGGAGCCTGACAAGGAAATGCTTGTGAACTAGGAAATGCTTGGCATTCGTTGTATTAAATCCCCCCAAAGGCTGGGCTTTTCTCCTCCCTATCATTTCCATTTCTGACTCCCTTGCAGAATGACTTCCTGTGAATGGTTTCGTTCTTGTGGCTCTGGAGGTAATTCGCATCAGATGGTGGCTGTCAGGTTTGACAGGATGCTGTGGAACTGTGCACTTGGATTCCTGAAGCTCTGCTGACAGCGTCCTGACCTGCTGCAATGTGCCCCAGGGAACAGGGCCTGACACAGCTGCCTTCCACACCTTAGCTGATATGTAATGCAACATGCACAGCCAGGTTATAAATCAGCAGCAGGACACCGCTTCCCTCCCGGTACCCCACCCAGGATGGTGATGCCTTTGCCGACCCCTGGGAAGCAGTGGGGATCTCCTGGGAGGTGGGTGGATGGAATTCAATATACACTGAGCAGCTCCTCTGCACCAGACACTGTATTTGGGTTTTTTGGTTTGTTTGTTTTTTTTTTTTCAGTTGACTCTACTGTCACCTTGTGAAGTAAATTTTTTTTCCCATGTTACAGTGAGGAAACTGAAGCTCTGAGAGGTTTAGAAATGTGCCCCTTTTAAGTGGGGTAGCTCAAATTACAAGCCACATATGTTCTGTCACCTCTCAGTAGCCCAGGGACTCACCATTTAAATCAAAGCTACAGGGAGGTAAGGTTTGGCCTTGGAATCACTGCAATGACAGGCCAAGGGTCCACATGATAATGGACTTCTGGGGCCATGATGGGAATGAGAAGGGGAATGTTTCTACCCAGACCCTAGAGGAACTTAAGGGCAGACTTCTGCTGTGGATTTTCAGAGGATAGTTAATAAGAAAAAAAAATCTGTATCTTTCTGGCCTTAGAAATCTCAATTCCCCACTTTTCAAGGGTGCATTGGTTTCTTTGCATTCCTCTGGAAAGGTAGGGGATAGTGGTACAGTTATCAAGAATCCCAGACTGTTCCCACCTTGCTCTTTCCTAGCTCTGTGACCTTGAGCAAGTTCCTCAGCCTCTCTGAGCCTTAATTTCCACCCCTGTGAAATTGTGGTAATGATGACACCTACTTCAGGAACTTTTTAGGAGGGTTATTACCCTCATTTTGGAAGTGAGGGATATGAGCTCAGAGACATTTGTTCTTTCCACAAACATTTGTTGAGAATGACATGACGGAAGGGCCAAGGAGATGCATGTAAAGCAGAGCTTTAATGATTATTAACGGACATCATGCCTTTTAAAATGGTTGAGAAACACTGTCCTGATGAAACCATGTACAAGCTCCTGTGTCCCTGTCCTTTGAAGTATAAGGCTTTTGCTTTAGTCTCCGAGGCCTCCCGGGCTGACTCAAGAGTTAACTATCAGGAAATGTGAAGATGTAGGAACAAAGAGTAACTGTTGGGCTGGGAAACTGGTAACAATTTAGACTACAAATCCGCCACACTGCAGAATCACCAAACTCCCAGTTCCCCGAAAGATATAGAGAAAGGCCTGACCCACATTCCTAAGTTGTTTTTACAGGAAGCTGACCCTCACCAGACGAAAACTGCTGACCACAAGAATATAGACCCTAGACTGGTTGAAACCAGAAGGATGACGATGCTTGAAACTTCACCTTGATGCCAATCTGAGAATTTTGCACAAGCTGATCATGCATCCTGCAGCGCCCTCCCTCACACTGCTTTTAAAACCCCTTCCCTGAAAGGGATTGGGGAGTTCGGGTCTTCTGAGCATGAGCTGTTCATTCTCCTTGCTTGGTGCCCTGCAATCAACACTGTACTTTCCTTCACCACAATCTGGTGTCAGTAGACTGACTTTACCGTGCATGGGTGAGCAGACTCAAGTTTGGTTGGGGAATGCTAATGATTCAAGATAAAACAGAGAAAGTAGAGAAAAGTCTGGAGCACTGAGTTTCAGGGACCACAATGTCTGCCTCCAAGAACCAGGATATACAGATCCTCTCTGGTTCCTGGTCTTTTAGGAGTCTTCTGAGAGCCTGGTTGAAGCCACTTCATCTCTGGACAACAGGTAGGGATGTACAAGAAACACTAATGGGATTATTTAGAGAGTCAGGGTTCTGGCAGGGAAAAAAAACCTCAATAGGGGTGAATAGGGAGACTTTTGTGAAAGTACAATTTACAGAGGGAGGTTTAAGACAAGCCAGGAAGGAACAATGAAGCACATCCCAGCTAACAGCGGAGGGAGGCGACTTCCCTTCACGCCTACCCAGGCCTGAACAGGGAGTGGAAGGAGGAGTTACATGAACTAACAAGAGTAGTAGCTCCAAGAGAGAAAGCTGATAGGAGATGCGGCCTGGGATAAAGGAACAGAGGCACTGTCCTTGGCTAGGGACAGACGGAGCTGAGAAGAGGAAGCACCCCAACCTCTCTAGGCTCCCCCCACTCCACCATTCTCCTACTGGAGCTTCCCGTGGGCTGAACCAAATAGAAGCTAGATGGCAAGGGAGCCCATTGTAGCAGTCCACGGAGGTCCAGAACAGAGTGGACAAAGTTGCAGGGTACCCAGCACACCTACCTACAAAGAAGGGGGCATTCTTCCCACTGGAGGGAAGAAAAACCCCAAGAAGCCCTTAGCCAGTTGAGAGAGGGAAATGGCTCCATTGACAGGGGTGATCTAGCATTCCCTAATGATCATACATCAAGGTGAGGTTTTGATTTGGAGTCTCTCTGCAAATTTGCCTGTTCAATACTGAAAGGTCAGTTCCAAAAGGCAAGACATTAATCAACTCTCCAAATCAATAAAGGGTCAGGGATGGGACTGCCAACTGAAATTCTAAAAGGGGGTCGGGCATGGAACACTAATCTCCTTGAAGCACATGGAAGGTTACTGAGTGGACATGATGATGCGCTACCCAGGTCCCCCTTCAGGAATGAACAATTTACTCCCACAACTGCTGGTGGCCCAATGCAGGAGTTGCCCAGTCACCCTCCGGATGTGGGGATATCCAGTGACTGATCAATGGAAAGTCCTCCCCCTGCTCACCCCAACTAAGGTCAACTTTGAATGGCCAGCCCAGCTCTGGCATGCCCTTTGGGGTTGGCTTAAACCATCACTGGGATGCACTGTAGCCCAACTTCTCCCTCTGCCCAATCCTGTTTCCTTCTCTTTTCCTCAGGTATTGACACCAAGACCACTCCCTAATACACATCTGGCACATCCTGCAACTCAGCGCCTCCTTTCTGGTACTCAACCTGCCACAGTTGTTAGAAGTTCCCTTATTAGCAATCCTTATAGACAAAACTACAGTCGAGAGTTTACAAGCAATAATAATAACAGACATCTGTGATACTTCAGACTCTACCTTAAACGCTCATATGTTCATTAATCTTCTCAGCAATCTGGAAAGGTTGGCAGATACTTGGAGAACAATAGCCTTGTCTGTTTTATTATCTCACAAACAGAAGAAGCCCAGCATGAATGGGGATTAGGAAAATCCTCTTGCAGGCAATAATTGTAAGATTTAGGATAATGATTGCTAAGCTATTTCGTGGAACGTGGGCGCTTGACCAGATATTAATAGGTCTTCAGTTTTTAGAACTGGGAGTAATGTGCAGTTATACATTTTTGGAAAATACTGGCTTAAAATTCTTAACTACAGGACAAACCTGAGCCTTTAATACACTAATGTGCATTGTTAACCTTCAAGAAGAGGTTTCATGTGCAGTGTTTCTCAAACTTATTTGACTGTAAAACACCTATTACCGTGTCTCCAGGCACTAGGGGCCTGTGGAAGATGGTACTGGAGAAACTAACTTAGATGACAGGTCAATTAGACAGACACATCTTCCACTGCCACTACCCTTTCTACTCACTTCTTTCCATTTTAAGAAAAAGGCAAAGGCACTCCTGGGGAGGCTCTGGGAGTGGCATTAGGAGGAGGTGATGGACAGGAAGACTGTGATCCTCTGCACCTCACTGGCAGGGAGAGCCGTGGCAGAGATGTGGTATCTCTGAGAGACTGTTCCTGAATAGGGAGGGGAGGCCTGAGCTCAGCTGGGGGAAGCGGGTGGGCAGGAGGACAGGCGGCTTGAGCGCTGAGGGCTCTGGGGAGAGGAAGATACAGTGTTTGGGGCTTTTTCCAGAGCCAAGTGTATTTTTTTTTTTTTTTTCTTCAGAGCCTCTGGCTTTCTGGTCAACCCCACTGAGGCTGCCAAAGGCACTGATGCTTTCAAAAGAGCTAATGAGAAGGAGAAAAATGAGCCCAGGCAGTTCTGTTCCAGCTGACTGATGTGGCAACTGCTCATCACTGCTCTCCAGGGCTTTGGGCTGCTCCAGCTCACAACCCTCTAAGATGGGAAGAATCCCTGGCTGACACTCAGAGGCAGCAGCTCTACTCTCCGGGCTAACTCCATCCCTTTGGCCCTGAAAACATGAAGCCAGAGTTCAAGGACAAGCCTGACTATCTGATACTAGGGAGTAAAACACAAACCAACACTGAATAATATACCCCTGCCTCATATCTACTTGGTGAATTCTCAATAATTTACATGAATGGAGAGATCACAAATGTGGCTAATCCCAAACAGCAGATAATTGCAAAGTCTTATTAGGTGTGGGGTCTATTTGCATTTGAAAATTAGAATCTCTGACGCTGAGGAGTTTGACTTGTGTGAGGCTCAATGGTGTCACGGTTCAGAGAGCTAGCTTGGGAGCCAGCACTGCCACTTCCTAGCTGTCTTCTGGGTCCTTCCAGAAGCTGACCCTGAGACAAGGATCTGAATGCAAGTAGTTAATTTGGGAGGTGACCAAGAGTACTGTTGGGGAGTAGCGACTGAAACAGGGAAAGAAAGGTGGCAGATAAAAGCTGTATTACCAATCAATTTCCACTATGGACAACTGAGGCTCTATCCCATTAAGGAATCTGGGAGACTTTGTAAAACACGACTAAGAGTGATCCTACCTACAGGGTAAGGAAGCTGGGGGTTTAATCCTCTATGTCATATGTGTAGTAGCTGAGGGCTGCTCATGGAAGCATTAACTTCTGGCAATTCTGACCTGCCCTATGGCGGGGTGGAGAGAAAACTTTCAGATGGAGAGTTGCAGGTACTTGCAGAAGGACGTAGCAAGGACTAAGGGCATATGGACGGGACACCAACCAAACTGGTATTTAGCGATGTGGACTAGGCAAGTGAGAAAACTTCCTATGCCTCAGTTCCTTGACTTGTGAAATGACTGACATCCATCTGATAGGCTATTGTGTGATGACATGAAATAATGCTGCAGCGTACAAATAGAGCTTTTTAGTGGTCTATTACCATATGACAAACCACCCCAAAACTTAATGACTTAAAACGACAATAATCATTTATTCTATCCTACAGTTTGTGGGGACAATTCAGATGGATCACAATTGGGACAGCTTATCTCTGTTTCACAATGTCTGGGGCCTCAGAAGACTTAATCTGGGAGCTAGGATCTTTTGAAAGCTTCACCAGGGCTGAAGCATCCATTTCCAAGAAGGCTCACATACATGGCTGGCAAGTTGGTGCCAGCTGTAGGTGGAAGCCCTCAGTTCCTCTGCACATGGGTCTTTCCAGAGGACTGCCTGAGTGACCTCACAACATGGTGGCTGGCTTCCCCCAGAGCAAGCTATCCAAGAGGCCAAGACAGAAGCTGCCCTCCACAGTCACATATTGTCCCTTCTGTGCTATGCTGTTGGTCCCATGGGTCAGCTCTGGTTCATCATGTGACGGGACTACCCAAGGGTATGGGTACCAGGAAGCAAGGACACGGGGGGCTATCTTGGAGACTGGCCACCAAACCAAGCAACAGGCACATAGTAAGAGCTCAGTAATGTGAGGTACTATGTTCATTCTAAGAACAAAAGAAAACTCCTCGGTAAAGACCTGACTCTGGAGAGGCAGGGAACCAAGAAGCAATTTTCCCACCTGGTGCTTGCCCTGCTCGGTTCCTCCCAGCCACTTCTCCCCGGGGGTAGAAGCTTATCCTCTGCCTGATGAAAGGGCTCATCATTAACCTTCCCTGGAGCCAGGCAGGTGGCACTTGGCTGTCAGCAAGCATCTCAGCAGGCAGAGTAAACAGAGGGTGTAGAGATATCCATAGCACTGTAATCAAGCAAAGAAAGGTGCTAACTACAAATCTGGAGCCCCAAATGTCCTCCAAGGGGCCGTTAGGGCTATGTAGAATCTGTTAATTGGCAATACCTTTGAAAGGAAGGTGTGCCAGAGAGAAGCCGGTGTCATCATAGATCACCTGCAGACAACCACGGGCTGACTGTACATCCAAGCTCATTTGTTTTAAGCTGAAAGCTCCGAGCCAAAGAGTTCAGCCTGGTACTGAATTAATGATGAGCACGAACGAGGTTTGGCATCGCTTCCCTCACAGAGAGGCAGGCATTTAATGAATCTTTCACGGCTCGCTCTTGGTGCCATTTTTTGTGCCAGAGACCCAGACCACGGAAACTTCGAAAGCAAGTGCCCCTCATCATTGGCATTAAGTGCTGTGAGGGACGAGGTAGTGTGGAGGGTGGGACACTTTCTGAGGGTCTGCCCCGTTCACAACCATCTCCCCTAAGCAGCCACACCCCCTTAGTTCAGCGCTGCCCTGTAACACGTGGAAACGCGTGGCCCCTCCCACGCTCTCAGTGATTGGTCTGCCTCTGGGGCTTGACTCTTGTTGGGCCCATCAAAGTCCCTGCCTTGGGAATTTTGAAGTGGGACCCAGTGAAAGAGAGTCATTCTCTTGGGGTGCCTGGATCTTTAAGGTACGCTCCTGGCAGTTGTTAGCAGGGCATCTTTCACAGAGAAGCAGGAGAGAATTTTCTGGAGCGAGAAGGAAAGAATGAAGCAGAGATGTAGAGGCAGGGATGAGACGTGGAGAGACAGACAGTCCAGACTTTTAAAGGTCAGTCAGTGCTGCTGGTTCCTTCCCGAGACCCATGTGGGTTTTCACCTCTGAGTTCTCAGAGGTACCCCTATACCCTTATAAATTCACATTTTCCGCCTAAACTAGTATGAGTTGGCTTTTTTGTTACTTTCATAATAAACTAACCAGTTTGAGACGGTGTAACATCTTGATTTAAAAAAAAAATGTTAACTGTAGTAATAAACTAATCACACACACACACACACACACACGCACACGCACAATGAGAGGTGCTTGTCCTCCCCAGCACCACCCAAGCTTTTGGGTCGTGGAGCGCTGCACCAGGAAAGAATGTACAGGCCTTGCTCTGAAGGGCTGACCTGGAGCTGGCCCATCTGGTGCCTGGGGCTAGGCAGGTCACACTCCATGAAAGAAATGAGCCAGAAGAGAGGGTCCCTCTGAAGGGACACCGGCTATTCAGCTCTGCGTGATTCTTGGCATCAGGCTTTGTGCGGTCACTGTGGCTGGATTTTTCTGATTTTACAAGAAAAGAGGGAAGTTCAGATTTTTATGTAAAATGGATCAATTTTAAACTGTTGCAAATTTTTAAAATGTTAAAAACATTCTGAGCGCCAAACAGAACACAGCTGTGGGCGCTGCCCAGACTGCAGCCCTCCAGCTTGAGGCCAGTGTTCCAGGCCACTAGGGTGGATGGAGTTGGACAGTGTGTCAGGTGGCATGCCTGGGGTCAAGCAGAAGGAGATGTGGCCTGACCCAGGGAGACTGATGCAGGCTAGCAGCTTCCAGCAAGCTGGGGTGGTCCTATGCAGCAACCCAGAAGGGGCTGCTACTCTGAAGGGGGTGCCAGGGAGGCTGGACACCAGACATGAGAGTCTTGATCGTTTCGTCAAGGGTCCCATGTGGCTGAGGCTGTCCTAGGTGGAGAAGACTATTGGGAGGGGCGTTTCTGTGAAAACGCCCACCCAGAAAAGCAGTCTGATCAGTGATGGAGAACCTGAACTTGACAGTGGGGTCATGAAGCAGAAAAAGTGATGGTAACAGTAGGGAACCTGGTGAATCAAGGACCAGATCCCTGTCCATTCCCTAAAGACAGGGTGAACCTGAGATTCTTATACACAGTATGGGGATGAGTCCCAGTGATGTCTGACAAGGGACATCCAGCCCACCAGGCAGGCAGGGGATTGAGCCAGTTTTAAGTTGATCAGAGAAACATAAAGAAACGTGACATTTCTTAACCTGAGAATTGTGGTACAGATTCATATTGGTTACCCTTGCAACCAGAAGGTCCTGATAAACATACTGCACTCCTGCAATCCCACTCCTGGGCATGTATCTGGAGAAAACTCTAATTTGAAAAGATACACACACCCCAATGTTCATAGCAGCACTATTTATAATAGCCAAGACATGGAAGCAACCTAAGTGTCTATTGATAGGTGAATGGATAAAGATGTGGTACATATATACAATGGAATATTACTCAGCCATAAAAAAGAATGAAATAATGCCATTTGCAGCAACATGGATGGACATAGAAATTATCATACTGAGAGAGGTCAGTCAGACAAAGAAAGACAAATATCATATGATATCACTTATATGTGGAATCTAAAGAAAATGATACAAATGAACTTATTTACAAGACAGAAATAGATTCACAGACATAGAAAACAAACTATGATTACCAAAGGGGGAAGGCAGGGAGGGATACACTGGGAATGTGGGGTTAACAGATATACACTACTATATATAAAATAGGCAAACAACAAGGACCTACTGTATAGCACAGGGAACTATACTCAATATCTTGTAATAACCTATAATGGAAAAGAATCTGAAAAAGAGCATATATTTATGTATATGTGTATATATATGTATGTATATATTTGTGTGTGTGTGTATGTATATATGTGTGTGTGTATAAAACTGAATCACTTCTGAAAATTAATGATTCTCACCAAAAAAAACACACACACAAAAAACCCAAAAAACAAAAAACTGAATCACTTTGCTGTACACTTGAAACTAACATAATATTGTAAATTAAGGATACTTCAATTAAAAGAAAAAGACACTGCACAAAAAGCTTCCCATTGGCGCTGTCCCGGTCAGGGTTCCACTCTAGGTATTTACAACAGAGGCAATTTAGTATGAGGACTTGAACCACAGGAGATGGAAGAGGAGGAGAAGGCAATCAGGGCTTAGTGAGGCAACCCCAGAGATGAGCCAGGGCAGGAAGCCCTCCGAGGCTGAAGGGACAACAGGGGGAGAGGGATTGATGGGGCCCAGATAGTGGGATCACCTAACGGAAGTTGGAATCACGGCAGGTCTGCTGGTGGGAGTTGAAGCCATGGAGGGAGCGGGGAGAGATGGCAAAAAGATGTCACCAGGGCAGAGAGGAGCGATAAATACCCTGGCTTTCCCTCCCTTCTGCTCTCCATTACCCCACCAGCACCTCCAAATAACTTTTAGGTGGAAATCAGCCAAAACGGGAGCCTGAGAAACACAGTCCTCTGAGTGGCAGCCTCCCTGAGATACAGAATTGAGCAGGAAAAGGGTAAGAAGTGGACTGAGACAGATAGTGTGAAGATGGGCAGAAGTACCACAGAAGAGAGAACACAGAACATTCCCAAAGCACAAACGTGCAACGCCCGACTTCTGTTTCCACAGCTTGGTCCTTATCCCTAGCTGCTCCCCAGTCTTACCTACCGTTTACAGGTTCTTAGCCAGGAGATGGCCAGACGGCAGTGCTAACGAAGGGAAGGTGAGAAAAGGATAGCCACTTATGGCCACTCCAGAATCGTGGCTTGGAGATAGGAACTATCTTTGGAGACTTACACTACTAACCTCATTTAGAGTAAGGGTGTTTTTTCCTCCATTTCACAGACAGGCAAATTGAGGACAGTCATGAGTGACATTGAAGCATGCAATCTGGGGCACCAAACCACAGAATTTACTCACTGGGAAGATGAGCTCCTTGGATTTATTGGCAATTTGCTTTCTTCAAGACCTAAACTGATTTCCAAATGCTTTTTATTTTGGCAGTTAGGGGCCTAACCAATTTATCTAATCTTATCACCCATATTTATATCATGACAAATTTATATGACAAAGGACAAGGCCGTTAGTATCAGAGGTATAATATATGGCCAGAGGCTGGTTAGAGTTTGTAAAACCAGTCATACAAACAAACATACATCATGCATTCCCTCCTTACTTTCCCCTCCCCACCTCCCCACACTCTCCCACAGAGCCTGCCTGAAACGTTAGATGGATAGTGGTTGATGGTTTTAATTACAGGATGTCTTTTATGCCTATTGGCCTCTCCAAGTTCTTAGAGCTGAAGAACACTGATGGTGGTTCGTGTCATGGGTTGTGGCTGGAGTCCCTGGGGAACTGTGATGTATTGGTTTTGTGGCCTTTGCTTCAAATTCCTCCTGTAAACAGAGGTCTGGGTTAATTGCATATGGTGGAGCTGGAAGTGGGATTGGGATTAATTTCAGCCCATTTTATTTCTAACCACTCCCCCGACACGCATCAGCTCTCTTATTTGGGCTGATCTTACTGCTACTTCTAAACCTATCACGCCTATCCTTCTTTCTCACTCTCGTCCAGGCCATTCCTTCAACGTGGCTTCCCCGTCCCATTTTTCTTCAGAAATCTTATTCTTCGAAGCTCAGTCAGCACCCACATCCTCTATGGAACTTTCTCAAGTGAACCTCATGACACCACAGCACAGATGCAGCTCGCACTGATAGTGCACAATCATCCTCGCCATTAACAAGAGCTCTTTATTATATTTATATTTACAGTATATAAAATGCTTAGTGCCAGGCATAGAGGTGTCAAAGTGATATAAACCATAGTCCCTACCTGTCATGTGTTTACAATCTATTCAAGGAAACAGAACATTCATTCATTTATTCTGTAAGCACTGAGTAGTTACTACGTGTAGGTGTAATAGTAAGCAGGCCCTAAGAAGAGATATTCATAAACACACACACATGGACATTAAACATTAAGCAACAGCACAAATGCTAAGTGACAAGTTAAAGCATCATCCAGCAACACGGTACAGTTGTTAAAAAATGAGGGCGAGCAGCCCTTCCACTTAGAACTGTGTGACCTTGGGTGAGACCCTTACCTAGGGCTGCAATGGACATTTGGGCAGGTTTTGTCCCATCGTTTATACCTGACCTGGAGGGTGTGTGGGGACTGAAATCAGTCCCCATCCTGCTCACCAAGCGGAGCTCTCCGGCTCTGGGGCTCCAACAGTCCAGAGGAAGGCACGCCCTTTTGTAATCACCTGCTGAGTGAGTGCCATTTTGAAACCTATCCTCCAAGATGAGGCTCCTTTTTCTAATTCACACAAGGTACCACAGAGCCCATGGAGACCCCCCACTTAACCTCTCTGAGCCTCAGTTTCCTTATTTACAAAATGGGGCTAAGAGTGCCTACTTCAAAACTTGTTGGGAGGATTAAAGGAGATAACCTATGTGATTTATCACGAGTCTTTAATTGCAAAGGAAAGAAAGTCAAATTAAACTGCAAAAATATTAAATGAAAAAAATTTTTAAATGTTTGGTATATGTTGTTGGGCATGACACAGAAGAAGCCTCAGAAAGAGAAGGAAAATTACAGGGCCAGGGTGTTTGACTAGAAATGGGGTTTATCAGTCAGGGTTCAGGAAACTGAACCAGGTATTCCAGGCAGAAAAGAACTGAAAACAGGCATTAGGAGCGTATACTATGAATGGGAGGGCTGGAGGAGCAGATGTCAGGGGGCACAAATGGACTACGATTTCAAGGGTATTACCGAGACTGTGGTCTAGGATTCAGGAAGCCTCGTAAATGCCTCCCTGCTGCCACCACAAGTGCCACTCATGCCCCATGAAGCTGAAGACTAGACTCAGGACATTCACTACGTAAGTAAATAATATAAATGAAAGCACTTTAATGGTGGAAGTCTCTACAGAGGGAAGATACTGTTATCATGAGGCCTCCTTTCCTGGGCAGATCTGTATGAAATGTCTACCCTTGGGAGGTCATGGGAATTCTCCAACCCCCCAGCTGCCAGAAGCAGCCTTTTACAGGAGGCTCAAGGGTAAGGCAGTGACATGGAGATCACACCTGCATTCTTACCTGAAGGCCTCTCCAGGGAGTGGAAGAATGTCACCTCATCCCCAGACAGCTTGACCAGGGTTCTCCACACCTTCCTTGGAGTCACCCCAAAGCCTACAGGGGCACTAGAGGCAGAGCCAGTGACTAATGAAGGGGACAAAGGGATGAAGTGGGAGTCCTGGCTGCTGGTGGGGCAGGAACCAGCAGTGAAGGACAATGTGAAGAGCTCGGGCAGGACAATCAGATTGACTCTAGGTCAAGCCCCTGCTCCAGTGTGTTATAGCAGCTTGACCTTAAGCAACTTATTTAAAACCCCAGTGAACTCAGCTGTAAAATGGGGGTGACAGTAACAAAAGCAGCCCCACTGAGGCTGCTGTGAGTCTGCAATGAGATCAGGTCAGAGGCAAGCCACCAAGAAGCACATCCATGGTCCAGGGTACCTGCAACACAGTAAATGCTCTCTATATGTTGGTGGTGATTACGAGATCTCCTGTAGAGCACTCAGCCCTGCTCTAGAGTGGTGGTGAGTGCCCAGTATACCTAGATCACAGTGGCACGGTTCCCCAGCCAGCCATCTACAGCGATGGTCTGGCCACAGCCTAACCTGGCAGGTCTATTTGGGTGGGCAATAAAGGCCAACCCGCCTGTTTCTGTTTTGTTCTGTTTCTGGCCGTGCCGTGCGGCACGTGGGATCTTAGTTCCCCGACCAGGGGATCGAACCTGTGCCCCCTGCAGTGGAAGCGCGGAGTCCTAACCAGTGGACCACCAGAGAATTCCCTAACCCACCTGTTATACTGTGAGAGGCAGAGAGAGACAGAGACAGACAGACAGAAAAAGAGACAGAAATAGACAAACCCAGGCCATCTCTTTCCTACTGGCACTTACAACCAAACCTCTAATGAGCATCTCTCAGACGATCCAGCTGCTAAATCACCACCACGGCAGTAACTGAAACAGAAAATCATGCTCGGCAGAACAACCCAGCAACGCTACCATTAGCGTCTGCGGTTTTTCACTGCGAGCTGGGGAGATAATATGCCTCTTTATGTGTTCATGGGCGCAGTCAGATATATATCTTTACCAATATTTCAACAGGGACTGGGCCCTTCCCGCTCTTTCCTTTCACAGGTGACATGTGGGGCTGTTCATTCAGGGAGCCCAAGAGGAACCGTATACTCTTCCACGTTATCTGAGGCTACCCAGCTCTGTGGCTAATGCAAGAGTTTCATTCGCTTCCCTCCTCCCCCCTCCTTCCTCTGCCATCCTTGAGTGTGCATTTGTACAGGGGAGACAGAAATGGAACACATAATCACACAAATCCGTAACTAAAATCAAATTGAGCAAACCATGCTTCCAAGGGAATCGGCTATCTTTAGAGGGAAAAAGGGAGATGGATTTGAGGAAACGCTGAGAATGAGGTGAAGAGGGGTGGGTATAAGAAAGGAAGAGAAAAATGTTCTAGAGAAGAGGAACAGTAGGTGCAAAGGCCCTGAGGCATGAGGGAGCTTAGCATGTCTGATGAGCCAAAAGGAAGCTGGTGTGAGTGGAGGGCAGAGGGCAAGGGGAGGGGAGGGCAGCAGAGGAGCGAGGCTGGTGGAGTGGCAGAGTGTGACTCACATATCTTAAAAGCAATGGGGAGATTTTCCTGCACACTATGTTAGAACCCTCATAATGCCAGGGTCTGATTGTGTGGTTTCCTTGCCCCATAATTTCTGCCGCTCTCCGTTACCCATTACAGTGGTTTTCAAGGTGAGGGAATTATGGAAAAGCAGGGGATGTGTTTGGTTGTCACAGTGATAGAGGAGTGTTACTGGCGTTTGGTGGAGTAGGGGTGGGGTGACGAGGTGTCAGACATCCTATCATATGTAGAATTATTCCACATAATGGATGGTTACACTACATATCACACAATTTTTGAGGGGACTTCATGTAGGTGAAAAACCAGTTTTGAGTTATCTGAGCTGTCGTGGTTTTAATACGTATCTGCAAATGTATTGCCACTCCTCCCTTCAAAGCATGGAGCCTAATCCCCCTTCCTTTGAACGTGGGCCAGACTTAGTGACTTTCTTCTACAGAAAAGAATGTGGGAGAAGGGATGCTATGTGACTTCTGAGGTGGGTTATTAAAAGCATAGCTTCTGTCTTTCCCTCTGTCCCTTGGATCACTCACTGGGGGGAAGCCAGTTGCCATGTTGTGATAACACTCAAGCAGCTCTGTGTGCGGAAATGTGCACAGGGAGGAACTGAGGCCTCCTGCCGACAGCCAGCACCAGCTTGCCGGTCTTGTGGGTGAGCCACCTAGGAAGTGGACCTTGCAGTCCCAGTCAAGCCGCCAGATGATTTTAGACCTCAGCCCTCAAGTCTGCCAGCTGAGGCCCCAGACAATATGGAGGAGAGACAAGCTGGCCCCTCTATGCCCTGTCTGAATTCCTGGCCCTGCGAAACTATGAGAGATAATAAATGATTATTACTGTTTTCAGCCACTAAGTATTAGTAATAAAGTCATGTAGCAGGAGATAATACATGAGTCAATAACGTAACTCCACCTACACACCAGCAAAAAAATTTTTTGCATGGTTTTAACATATATTAAGGTTTCTAGGAACGCAACGAATGTGTAAATCAGGAGATAGTTGTACCTTGCTTTGCTTGAACCTTTATGCAAAGTTGTTCTCCACTTGAAAATTAACATCACCAACAGCAAGGCCCCTCAAGGTATCTGAGTCACCAAAGGAGACACCTTAATAGTCTATGTTTGTAGATGCTGCATCCACGGTGATTCCTTATAAATTTGAATATTCAGCTGAATATAGTCTTTCACCCAAACTTTTCTGTAAGTTGCAACCATCTGACTTCTTCATTTACGTATTGAAATGTATGATATTATAAATAGCATTTCTTTTATCTCTCCTTTATATTAGAGTTAGGCTGTTATACTTCTTTTTTTGAAAATTATGTGAGTAAGCAGGTTATGTTTAAAAAGTGAATTTCATCTCAGGGTGATAAAGGGACATTACAAAATAACTGTTAAGAAAAAGAAGGTGAGACTTTTCGGACAACTGCTAGAGAATAGTTTAATGACTTAAGAAATTAAGATCAGTTGTCCTCTGACCCTTGATACCCTTGGCAACCTTCCAGCATTATTTCCTGCTATTTCATTACCTGAGCCCTTTTCTCTAGTCAAACCGAGCCTTCTCACTGTTCTCCAAACAGACTGCACTCGTCTGTTCTCTCTTGTGCTGTTTCCTTATCCCGAATTCCCTCTCTTTTCCCACGTGTATTTTAAAATCTTACTTCTCCCTGACTTATACGTTCATTCAACAGACAATGACGATGCACCTTCACTGGCCAGACCTGTGAGCGCATCGGGGCTCGGCGATGAATGACACGGGTGCCCGAGGTTTCCCCTGAGCCTTCAGCAGAACTTGTGCAATTACAGGAACGTGATGAGGGGAAAGGCCGGATGCCCACACAGAGTTAGCATCGAGTGGAATTCATGTAGGTAAAAAATAAATCCTCTCTGAGTCCTCCACGCTGTAGTGGTTTTAAAACACATAGAACAGAGTGGTCCCCACCTAGTCCTGCAGGGAGTGACAGGCAGGCTGGGATTCCACGCTGTGCCCAAGCCCTTCCTCTTCCCACCTGACCAGCTCCCTGGTTTTGAATCTTTGCTCTGTGTATACTTGCCTGCTTTCTACAAACTGGATTGTACGGGCTCTCCTACTGGGCATGCCGCCACCCCTTAACCCTTAAAGCTTCTTTCCTGGGGAGGCCTGGAAAACTCGAGAACTGGATCTGCTTTCTTTCTGGCAGCCGCTATGTGCTAAAGCTGGTGGCTGGAGAGAGAACACAGAGTCCGTGGGATGTGCACCTCAAGAAGACCGGGGAATAAGGCCTGCAGTGAGCAGAGCAGCCCCTGCCTGGGTCCCAGCCCTCCCCTGCAGCCCAGCTGGTCCCGACAGCTTGACAGGGGCCTGGCTGCCCTTCGCAAGCACCCTGGCTGATTTATGCACCCCTGCTCTCATTGCTTATTTATTCCATCTGCATTCCTCCCTTACTGACCAGACTGTGAAAGTACAATGCCCGAGAATACACACAACACAAGTCGCAGGATAAATCTTTCAGGGGTGCACCCCCAAACACGCTCCAAGTCGAAGCAGCCTGGAGAAGACACTGCTGAATTTTCAAAACAACATCGCAAGAAAGTGGATTTTCTCACAGAAGAAACCAGCAAAGGGAAAGTCCTTGCCTTTCCCACCCTGCCCTCCCACAGTTCTTTCCAGAGTGGCCTGGGGTTTGGAGGGGAGCCAGAGGGAATGGCGGCTTCTCGCCACTGGAGGGCACTCTGGAACCCTGAGACCACGAGGGATCTGATTTGTTGGGCCTTTTTACCGGAAACGGGATCCCAGTTAGCATTAGCAGACCATCTGGAAATCCATCCTCGAAAAGACAGCGATGACAAATGGGTTTTAGAAATGGGCTCGGGGCGAGGTAGGGCAGAGGGCAGAGGGCAGAAGCGAACCAAAAGGCTTTAAGTTGTACTGCAGGTGGAAGAGAGCGAGCCTGACTTCTGCTTGCCAATGCTCAGAAGAAAAAGGGTTTGGTTAACTCAGTGGTTCTCAACTTGGGGTTATTTTTGTTTCTGCTCGCAGGAACATTTAGCGGTGTCTGGAGACATATCTGATTGTCACAACCGGGGTGGTGGTGCTGGTGGTGTTACTTGCATCTAGTGGGTAGAGGCCAGGAATTCTGCTCACTACAATCATCCCATAATGCACAGACCCCCCCCCCCACACACACACACACCCCACTCCAGGCAAAGAATTCTCTAGTGCAAAATGCCCATGTTGAGGACCCCCGAGTGAACCCAACAGTGATTTTCAGCGCTGCCTGCTCAGTGGGTAGGAGGCCCACATTCCACTTATGTCCACAGCTTCTATTCCAGGCACAACTGAACTGTCCCCCAGCAACGGGTCTGGTTTTGCAGATGCTGTCATGGTTCACAGAACAAGGAAAATCAGCCCCGGAACATCTTCATTGCAACCCCTTTCTTCCCCTGTGCTATGCTGGGTTTCCCCAGTAGTGGACCCTGAGACAAGGATTGGAGCATAAGTAGTTGATCTGGAAAGGAAGCCCAGGAAACACTCCTAGGGGAGTGGGAGAGAGACAGGGAAGGGTGTGCGCTCAAGTGAGTTCCCATGGTGGTCAATGAGACTGTGATCCTGCTGGGGAGTCTGCACCCAGGTGTGGAACACACACTTCAGAGTTACCCCGACGGAAGAGGTGCCAGAGCCGGACATCTGTCCTCCCACGCTCATCAGTCACCTGCGGAGGGAGGCTGGACGGGGAGATGCTGGGCACTCGTTCTCTGGAACTGCAGGCTGCCTTCTTAGCGGAGGGGCTCCAGCTGCAGAGCTGAGCACGTGCTGGCCAGCGGGCTACAGGGCCAGACAGCATCCACTATCCCCTCACCCCACAGCCCCGAGGATGTCAGAAGTCCTATGCATGGTCGTTCATGCTCTATTTGAGGACCACAGCTCCCTTTTTGATTGTGAAGGGATGCACCACGGTCCCTTAATGGAGGACAAGTAGATATCGGCAGTGCCTCAGCCAGAGCTCCAGTTTCTCGGTCCCTCAGATGCCACTGCAGCATTAGCCAGCAGCAGGTCCAATCAAAGAGTCCGGGCAGCAGAGGAGGACTCACCCAGAAGCTAAGGAAATGTCAGCCTCCGGGGCTCCTTGGGTTCACGGGGCCCTGGGAGGTCCTGGGAGTTGATGGGGCGCTATAGGGCTCTAAACCAGGGTCAGCCCACCCTTAATGTGCATATGAATCAATCTCCCAGGACCCTGTGAAAGGTAGATTCTGATTCAGTGGGTCTAAGGGGGAGGCTGGCGATGCTGCATTTCTATCAGGCTCCCAGGTGATGCCCTTGATGCTGGTCCACTGAACTCAGAGTGGAGTGGAGGCTAGGTTGTAACCAGTAAGTATTCGTATGCAAACACTTCCATGTATGCATTCCTGGGAAATTGCCTAATAAGATCTCAGAAGAAGGGGTCTGCAGCTCCAAGACTCCTTTTTACATTCTATATAAACTTTCACACCTAGCTTTCTCATTTTTTTTCTTAAAGGACCCTCCTTCCACCACCTCCGCCACCAACTGATAAGCCTCAGGTCTCATGAAACTTGGATCTTCCTTGTCTGAGAGCATTTGAGATAGCTAAGATCTAGCTTGGACGGTCTGGGTCCCATGCATTTTGATTTGGATATCAGGAGTTCTGGAACTTTCTGCTTCCATTTCCTGCTCTATGATCTCAGACAGCTTTCAAAATTAGAGGTTCAGTAAAGCAAAGGAGGAGATAACTGAGGAAAGGCATTCTGTAGATTAGCTGACAGGTGGTGTGAAACCTGGAACTCAGTTTTTCATGAGCTACTTCAAAACTCTGTATGTTGTGTGAAATCAAATGCACATTTTATGGCAACACAAGGAAAAATTAAACATAAAAATTTTCTCTGCCCTTTGGCCTCCTCTCTCCCTTTTACTGTGCACTGTGGATCTGCATTATACATCAACAAAACCTTCCCATTGGCAGAAATGCCAGCTCAACCATAAACAGCAACGTTCTCCAAGCATCAACAAGACAAATCCTTAAAAGATAACATTCCTTCTTGATCTTGTAAAAGGCCACCATTACCCATGACCCACTACTTGCTAGACTGTATAAACTGTCAATAATATGTCATTTAATGTACAGCCCCCCTCTGTCACAAAAACTTATATAATTGTGCTTTGACCTCTAATGGGGGGAACAGTTCTCGGAGCTCTCTGAGAGTCTATTCCCGGGTTATAATCCTCAGTTTGGCTCAAATACAATTTTCCATTTATTTCTTAGATGGATGGATTAATTTTTTTGTTGACATAGGAAACTGATTATAAAGCAAATAAATTTCCTCCAGGGGAGGTGCAATTGATCCCCACCTACCTTTGGAACAGGACAGTATCGCATCTACTAGCAAGCCCATTCTGGCGTTTCTGACTACCTATATATGTGTCTGCTTTTTTTCATTCTTCTTTGAGGTTGTTGAAATAACTGATTTGTTTTCCATTGCTTAACAAGTTAAATAAAATCTTGGACCTGTGCTCCCTTTATGTGTATCAGCATTAATTTTACCTTTCAAAAGGTGGCATGATTTTACCTTTCAAGAAATATTTCCCTTTAACATGGTCCCCCTGCACGTACTCCCACCCCATTCATCCCAGTCCTGCAACCGGCTGACCAGTCTCTCCCTTTGGGAGTCCTGACAACAGTGGAAGAGGCAACGGCTCCCAATTTCTTCTCCCCTTGGGAGCTAACGTTAGATCTCTAAGAGTACCGAGGCTTTGCTATGTGCCAGGACTCCCTGCTATGCCTAGGACTCCTTGCTTCCCTATGTAGGAGAAGCAGTACAGTCCAGAGTCAAAGGCACAGGCTTTGGAGCCCAAATACCTGCTTTGGACCCAGTGCTACCACTTCCTGGCTGTGTGACTCTGGACAATTTACCCAATGTCTCTGAGACCTGGTTTCATCTGCCCTCTGGGCACTATTCATAGAAACTGTACTGAAGAAGTCACAAGGATTAAATCTGTGAAGATCTGTGAAATGCTCAGCACGAGGTCTGGAATTAAATGAATGCCTGTTTGGTCACTACTGTTGAGATGATATTCAATATTTCATTGTCACGATGAAAGATGTTTTCCACTTTCTGCCCTCAGTCACTCTCTACAAGTCTCCCCGCTGCTCTGTGCCCCAGGAAGCTGACCTCCTTGTCCTCCGACTTCTGGTTGGCTGCTACCGATCCAAGCCCTCTTCCCCTCTCTGGCGTTGTCTTGGGTGGGCAGAATCCAGCAAAGGGCACAGCTCCTGCCAGGCAGCCATTGCCACCTCCAGGTCCTATAACTGTCCTTCCCCCGTCCCTTCAGGCCTTCAGCGTGGTCCTAGCCCCGTGTTCCTAGTCCTGCGTGGTTGATTATCCACAGCAGCGTATGTCCCTACACCCGCCCACTCCTTTGTAAATATTATAGTTCCTTTACTAAACACTCCTCCAATTACCCACACCAAGAAAGCCATCTGTATCCTGTCGCGACCCTGACACAATGATTGCTATTTTTAATACTCACTCTTATGTGTTCATTTCTATTCCTAAGTGAGCAATGCTCCTCTGAGCCTCGCGGAAACAGAGTCAGAACCTTTGCACCTGTTTCACCTTAGCAGTGAGTCCTTCGCGGGCATGAAACCAACATCCTGCCCCGGAAGGTAACACTCCTGTTCACGGCTGACCAAAACATACACAACGTCCACGGAATGATGTAAAATATGATGCTTTTTTTTTCTTCCCCCAGGCACCCTGCCTCAGGTGTCCAGGAGTCCCTCCTCTGGTGTCCCGCCAGCTTCTCTCCCTCCCCTGCCCATTGCCCTTGTCTTTCTCAACTCCCACCTCCCCCGTGTCCTGGCTTCATCTCGGAGCAAGGACGGTGGGCCCCTCTGGTGGGTCATCTGAGAGAGCTCTAAGTCCTGCACTTCCTACAGAAAGGAGCAGCTTCAACTCGTACACACCTGTCTCTTGTGAGCTGCCTAACACCCATGTGTTATGAGGCAGATGTTACCGGTTGACTGAACAGTCTGGGTTCTGTAAGGCTACAAATGACCATTATATCTTCTCCAACTGCTGCCTTCAAGTGTGCTCTGTCTAATCTCTCTTAATGAAACAAATTCCCTAACTCTATTCGTTTTCAGGTTTTAAAAGTCCAGTCCAGGCTCGTTTCAAGTTTCGATCGCCCATCCCAGTGAACTCTCATCTCCCAGCCCCCAGAAAATGCCTGGCTTTGACCCCTGGGGTCTTGGAGGGAAGGGGAGTGGCCCCTCCTTCAGGCTCCTTCCCCTCCACCTCTCAGCCTTCCTCCTCTCCCGTGTTAAGGGTTGAGAGGCAGGCTGGGGAAGAAGAGATAAATGTTTCTAAACTGGTGCTGTTCTTCCTATTTGAGGCTCTCCCGGCTTCTCTGGCAATGCCTTCTGCTGGGCTAGCAGCCAGCACAGGCTTTCTCCTGGGGCAGATAACTAAGTTGTACCGGAAGCCCTGGGAGAGGGGCCTCCCACCCTCATTTCCCTGTCCTGAACCATACCTTCTGGCTAGACATCTGCCAGACGCCTCCGGGGTAGATAAAGATGGTTGCAGAGTCTTTGCCTCAACTTCCAGCAGATGAGGAATCTCTTTCCTCTCAGAGACCTTGAACCTGGGCTGGCAGAATGCAACAGAAGGGACACTCTCTGGGACTTCTTGGCCTAGGTCATAAGAAACCTTGCAGCTGCCACCAGGATCTCTTGGAACGTTCCCTGGGAAACCCGAGCCACCACGACAGAAGTCTGACTATTCTGAGATGGCTGTGCTGGCAGCGTGACTTACAGGCACTCTGATCGACAGTCCCCGCTGAGCCCAGCCTTCCAGCCATCCCACCAAGTCAACAGCCCAGCCCATCCGCCAGCTGCACACAACCGAGGACCTCAGGCGACGCCACACAGGACAGAGGAATTCTCAGCACAGCCCTGCCCAAATTCCTGACCCACAAACTCAAACTCATGACGTATAAAAAATGGTTGTTTTTTTAGCCATTGCACTTTGGGGTGGCTTGTTACACAAGTAACAAGTAACCAGAATAAGTAACCAGAGCGACCCCATAGCTCCTGTCCTTGGTGCTGGAGTAATCCCTTGGGTGGGTTAGTTGCAAGATGGTCCAAATCAAGCCACATCTCTTGGTGTCTACACGACTCACAGCTGCTCTGTGGTTTTCTTTCTCTTCCCGTCTCTCTCTGATTCTTCTCCCCCTGCCCAATTCTGGGGTGACTCTTTTGGAACTCCTTTCATCGGCTTTGGGATGAAGCACTACCCTTTCTGTCCTCCATGCGGAGGGATGGGAGATGAAGCCACGCTACCCCTGGGTTCCCACCAGTAAGAGATAACTCCAAATACATCTGGCTGATGAGGGGGTACAGGCAGTGGGGCTGCTGCCCGGTGGCAAACCAGTTCACCTGCTTCTTCATGAGCCCCGGAGACAAGTGAGTTTAGTAACCTCTTTGATACTTCCGTGCCTTCAACTTTGGGTCCCAGTTGTTAATTGTGAGGTTAAATAAATATAGCTTTTTCTTTCCCACTTTAGGCTGGAAACTGAGCAATGACAAAGGTGTAAGGCAGGTGGAGATCAAAGTATCAGTTGTATTTCTGATAAAACTAGAGCAGACAGTGTATTTAGATCTGGCCAGAGGACTTGCTAATACTGCATCCCAGAATTTGATGTATTTACCTCGCCAGTCTTGGGCAACCCTGGAAGCTCATTGGCCCTTCTCCTCAGAGGCAGGGATTTACTGCTAAGATAACCGCACGGTTGAGAGAGGACCTGAATAAGTACTTTGTGTAGGCAGGCGGGTCCCCAAGAGGGACAGAGA
This sequence comes from Balaenoptera musculus, assembly GCF_009873245.2. NCBI lineage: Eukaryota > Metazoa > Chordata > Mammalia > Artiodactyla > Balaenopteridae > Balaenoptera > Balaenoptera musculus. The sequence goes on from NC_045795.1 coordinate 85,345,426, forward strand.
GGGAAGCGGCTGGGCTACCACACCTGGTCTGTCCCAAGCTTGTCACTCAATTAATTCTTCCTCTTCTACTGAATAAATGAAGGGGCAGAAGGAAGTCAAGACTTTCTTCATTAAAAACAACAACAAATAAAAAATGACCAGCCAGGGACTGCCCTAGTGGTGCAGTGGTTAAGAATCCGTCTGCCAATGCAGGGGACACGGGTTCGAGCCCTGGTCCGGGAAGATCCACATGCTGCAAATGCAAAGCAGCTAAGCCCGCACGCCACAACTACTGAAGCCTGCGCGCCTAGAGCCCGTGCTCTGCGACAAGAGAAGCCACCACAATGAGAAGCCCGCACACCGCAACGAAGAGCAGCCCCACCTCGCCACAACTAGAGAAAGCCCGCGTGCAGCAACGAAGATCCAATGCAGCCAAAAATAAATATAAATAAATAAATAAATTTATTGTTTTAAAAAATGACCAGCCAAACAAAAACACACACGTAGGGGAATAAGTATTTTCCCCAACGGCTACCTCTTAGGAAACAAGTTAGTCCCACTTGGCCTCCTGCTGTACACATTTCTATTCCATCACTCTGTGCTGTTGGATATCTTTGCTTCCCGCTTGAGACCCGTCTCCACCCTGGCTCGCCTGCTGTGTGCCTGGGGAGGCTGCCCCCAGAAGTGCACCCCGTGAATGGGGCTCCTGTGCCCTTTGGATTTTGCTCGGCTTTGCCCAATGGCAGGCACTGGCAGGAGAGTGAAAGATGGGAGGAGAATGAGGCTGGGGGTTTATCCCCTGGCCTCCCCACACCAGTTCACTGAGGCTTGGCTGTGTCCCTTTACCAAAGGACACGGCTCCCATCAGGCAGCCATCTCTATGAGCCACCTTCTCTGGGGACCTGAAACCACTGGCCGTCTTTCCCTTCACAGCTACAGGAAGTAACAGCTCTGACTTTCGTCTGCCTTGGAATTTTCTCCCACCTATTCCTGGCTGACTCAAACCCTGCCCTCAGCTTTGTAGGGTCCCTGCATTAAACAATCCACAAACTATCCCTTGTGAGTAAGTCATCTGTTTCCCGTCAGACCGATGACTCTTATATCTCTTACTGAAGACTGTCCTTGTCAGGGGAAAGAAGGCACCACTCTACCACACCAGCTGTTATGGACTAACTGTTTGCGTCCCCCCAGAATTCTTATGTTGAAATTCTGACCCCTGAGGTGACGGTATTGGGAGGGATCCCCTTAGGTCATGAGGGCAGAGTCCTCATGAGTGGCATTAGTGCCTTTACAAAAGAGACTCCTCTGAACTTCTGCCACGTGAGGACACAGTGAGAAGACGGCCGTCTATCAACCAGGAAGTGGGCTCCCATCAGACAGTGAATCTGCCGGCACCGTGATCTTGGACTTCCCAGCCTCCGGAACCGTGAGAGGTGAATGTTTGTTGTTTAAGCCACCCAGTCTACGGTGGGTTTTTTTATAGCAGCCTGAATGGGCTACAACACAAGGCTCGTCTCAAAGTCCTCACAGGGTCCTTACACTTTACCCCGCACCCTATTCCACACTCCCAAGATAGTGGTAGACAAACCGAGAATTAAGAATCATTCCCGGGACTTCCCTGGCGGTCCAGTGGTTAACACTCCGCGCTTCCACTGCAGGGGGCACGGGTTCAATCCCTGGTTGGGGAACTAAGATCCTGTATGCCGCATGGCGCAGCCAAAAAAGAAACACCTCATTCCTAGGAGGACATACTTCCAAAACAGGTACAGACATGAGAAGCCTCCAAATTTTGAAAAGTGAATGAGAGAAGGGTAACATAGTGGTTAGAACCTTGAGCTCTGGAGTCAGACAGTTTGACCGTTATTTCCAATATCCTGTGTGGCCTTGGACAAGCCACGTTCCCTCTCTCAACCTCCTCTTCCTCACCTGTACAGATAACAATAGTTATAAAGATGAAGTGAGGTAATGCTTGGGCACACAGCAAATGCTCATTGAACATTAGCAAGGACCAGCACATACAACTGAGCAGACACCAGAGTGCCATCCAAGAGGGTGAGTGAAGGTTAAAATGTCACCCCAGCCCTACTCACCAAGCCAAGGGGGACCGTGCACACTGTCCCAGGCACCTGGAAACTCCCACTAAATGGTGGCTCAAAATGCCCTCTTGTAATATGACCTTAGTGAGTTGACAGCAGAACATTTACAGAGAAAAGGATTATCCCTTATCACACATGGCTCTCAGAGTTCTTACCTGGGCCCAACCAGGACCAAAGATAAGACAGAAGAAAGGCAATGAGAGAGGTACAGCTGCTCCTAGGTGTCTTTCATACGCATATGTTGGAATGGGAAGAGATATTTGATCACTACAGTTCCACTTTAGTGGTTTGTGAGAATTGGGCACCCCCAGAAGCCCTGCTACAAGCATAGGAGAGGTTCTGAGACCAAGACTGATGGGTGAGCAACTTTAATTACCCAAGAACTGTGTTAATGGCCCTTGGGATATCTTATTGCTATTCTGACACTTGGGAACATGGCATTTTCCCATTAAAATGCCAATTATCCTTGAGCACTTCTGCAAATCCATCAGCTGGAGGCTGCTGGGTTGTCAAGTGATGCCGTTTGATGGTTTGAAGCAAACCTACAAGATCAAGGGCATTTTATCTGGTAGTTCATGACTGTTCAGAGTGCTGTCCCACCCCTGCCTGCCCCTCCCCCTAACAAAACACGCACACACGCACACACACACACGCACACACACACACACACGCATGCACGCACACAATCCACTAAGCAGAAAGCTCAGAATCTCTGTTTCAAAGTAGCTAAGGAAGAGGAAGTGTTCAGGAGCTGGGAATAAGCAAGAAAATCAAGATCTGGATAAGAGCGCCCAAACGGCATTTTTCTTCATCTGGATAATTGAAAGCACGAGCTCAACAGAAAACATATCTCACTGGGGAAATCAGTGACTGATTTCCTCATCTGACTACCAGGAGACAGCATTGGCTTGCAAAATACCCACTTCACTACATGGCTTCTCTGCTGGAGATTAGTTACAACTGAAGGGTTTGCTAAAGCTGGAATGTGGAGCCTCAATTAGATGTGCTCTCCCAGGACACCTCTGCCTTGTTCTGCGTGGCCTTGGGTTTGGCTTATCCAGATTTTTGCTTCTGGAAAAAGTGCTCATTGAGGGGTCATGCCCGAGTACATGGAGTTTTTCGGGAAGGTGGTCATAGATCTGTTTGGTCCTTAACTTCTTGGAGCTATGTTTAAACTCAATCATAAATCTAAATGATTATGTAGTAGAAGATCAAGCTTTTTTATTTTGTTTTGTTTTTATCAGTTCTATTACAGAATAGCAGTATGGTAATATGTCGAAGAGCATCGAATATGGATCCAGATGCTGAACTTCAAACTTCACCTCTACCACTTATCAGCCATATGAACTTGGACAACTTACTTAGCCTCTTTGGACCTCCGTTTCCTCATCTGTAAAATGGGGATAATAGTGATACTGACCTCTCATGGTTGTGAAGTTATATCTGTTAATATCTAAAAAGTCCTTAGGGCAGTATCTGACCCACTGTTAATGCTCTAATAGGGAGAGTATTATTGGTTGGGTGTCTAAAACAGCATCAAAAATGTAGTTGTTTTAAAAGAAAATTTTTAAACGTTCTTCCATTTCAAAGGCTGTGCCATTTTTATAATTGAAGAAGAGTTTGCTGTAGCAGGTCATGTGACGGCTGATCCAGTCTGCAAAGAGCTGGTGGTCATGCCCCCGTAGCAGCTGTTGTCGGTACCGCCCCAGGTCTGCATTACCAGGCCAGAGTGCCCATCACCCAGCTGGTACAGCGCAGCCAACACATTGAATCTTCGGACCTTTCTCATCTTGCCAAACCGAGGCTTTATACCCATTAAACAACAACTCCTCATTTTCCCTCACCCCAGTCCCTAGAAAGCACCATTCTACTATCTGTCACTATGAATTTGACTACTCAAAGTACCTCCTATAAATGGAATCACACAGTACTTGTTTTTTGTACGTCTGGCTTATTTCACTTAGCATGATGCCTTCTAAATTCATCCAAGTTTTTTTTTTTTTAATTTATTTATTTTTGGCTGTGTTGGGTCTTCGTTTCTGTGCGAGGGCTTTCTCTAGTTGCGGCGAGCGTGGGCCACTCTTCATCGCGGTGCGCGGGCCTCTCACTATCGCGGCCTCTCTTGTGGCGGAGCACGGGCTCCAGACGCGCAGGCTCAGTAATTGTGGCTCACGGGACCAGTTGCTCCGCGGCATGTGGGATCTTCCCAGACCAGGGCTCGAACCCGTGTCCCCTGCACTGGCAGGCAGATTCTCAACCACTGCGCCACCAGGGAAGCCCGCATCCAAGTTTTGATGAACTTCCTTTTCAAGGCTGAAAAATATTCCATTGTATGTGTATACCACATTTTGCTTATCCATTCACCCATCAATGGACACTTGGGTAGCTTCCACCTTTTGCCTGTGGTGAATGATGCTGTGTGAACGCAGGTGTGCAAAGAGATGACTGTTTTAAGCCACTAAGTGTTGGGGTGACGTGTTACATAATAATCGATCACTCGAGGGCGGCACGGCTGTGATATACCAACCAAGCCTGCTTGCCTCTGGGCAGCAGCGTCATCTGTGGTACAATCCACGCTCCAGAGCTCCCCATGGGATCACGCACAGGTCCGACCTCTGAAACCACATTTGCCTGCGCACTGCCTGCCGTATCCTGCTTCCCTCCCTCCCAGGTTTCTTCTGAGAGCACTGCTTCCACGCGCGTATCACTGGCTCCAAACTCCCCGCCTTAGGCTCCGCTTCAAGGGCACTGAGCTAAGAGAGTTGATGCCATGTTTCCAGGATGGAGTGAGTCACCACCGATGGCTGCAGGGGTGTCACCGTGATCTCGAGGCCTTGCACACAACGTCATGGTTCTTGATCATTTAAATACTTTGGTGGGTGTATTAGAGTTCTCCAGAGAATCAGAATTGGATCACATGATTTAAAAGGCTAATAAGTCCCACAATCTGCCTTCTGCAAGTTAGAGACACAGGAAATTCAGCAGTGTAGTTCCAGTCTGGGTTTGAAGGCCTGAGAACCCAGAGCACTAATGGTATAAGTCCCAGTTTGAGGCCAGGAAGAGATGGATGTCTCAGCTCAAACAGTCAGGCAGAAAGAGAATTCTCCCTTCCTCCACCTTTTTGTTCTATTCAAGCCCTCAACAGATTGGATGAGGGCCTCCCTGGGGAGGTCCATCTGCTTTACTCAATTTACCAGTTCAAATGCTAATCTCATGGGGAAACGCCCTCACAAACACTCCCAGAGCAATGTTTCATCCAATATGGGCACCCATGACCCAGTCAAGTTAACATAAAATTAACCATCACAGTGGGTATTAACTCACTTAAGACGGTAAGTAGCAATTGTGCAGTTATATTGAAGCTAAAATAGTCTTCTCGTGACCCCGGTGTTCTTTTGGAATTAAAATCCTTCAACTCTGGAAATGGTGTTAAGCCAGAGCAAGCCCAGCAAAAGTGCCTCGACTGCACCTGCAGCGTCTTGCACTTTACAAAGTGTCTCAATGTGCATTCTCTCTGTGTGTCCTGCAGTCGTGCTGGGAGATGTGCAGGGAATAGTCACCTTGTTTAACAGATGAGGAACAGAAAGGTTAAGTGAATGGTTCAGATAGATGGCAGAGCTAGAATGAGAACAAATTGTTTCAATGCCTCTGCAGGCTCCTTGCTTCTACTCTGGCCCCCTCCAATGCACGCCCCACATGGTACACCCAGCAACACTTCACAATGCAGATCAGACTGTATCGCTCTTCTGGAGACCTCACCGTGGGTCCTTATGGCACTTAGAATAAAAAGCAAACTCCCTGTCATGATGGGGAGGCCCAGCCTCATGCTAGGCTGCTCTTTCCCAGGGCTTGTCCATGAAGCTCTGGCCACTCTGACCCTCAGGAAGGGTCCTGCACACATCAAGGTCCTCAGGGCCTCTTGCTGTCACCCTTGCCTGCAACACTCGGCTTTGGCTCTTTGAGTTGCTGCCTTTTAAAATATGTCCACAAATTCTTCTATACTCCTCTCTTCAAAAGGTGGAGCCTAACGCTCCTCCTTCTGAATGTGTTCTGGACTCAGTGACCTACTTGTAATAAACCGAATATGGCAGATGTGACGGTGTGTGATAAGACTAGACCATAAAGGACACTGCAGCTTTCTCCTTATTCTCTCTCTGGATCACTCACTCTGGGGGCAGCCAGTGGCCATGACATGAGGATGCTCAAGCATCCCTAATGAGAGGCCCACACAATGAGGGACTAAGGCCACCTGTCAACAGCTGTCTTCCAACAGCCACAGGAGTGAGTGGGATGGTGTGATGGCTTTGCAGTGTGTCAACTTGACCCGGTTGAACTATAGAATCCCCCTTGTTGTATATTTCCAGGTAGGGTTGGCCACAGGGGAAATTCTCTGAGACTTGGAGGGTAGAAGGCGGGCAGCAGCAATTTTGCACCACATATGCTTTGTTGTTGGTCTGCTGACTCACCCTGTTAATGTGATGCAGGGGCTACGTCAGGTGTGTGTGTTTAGATGTATCTCAAAGGGTCATGGCTTCTGCAGGAAGTCCTCATCATCAAGGATGAAGACAGGTTTTAGTCTGTCCTTGTGGGGTTCTAGCTTGTGCTCGTGGGGTTTCAGCCTGCTTTTGGTCTTTGCACCTTGATTGCTACTCTTTGGATTTTAGGCTCTGGTATCAGACGTGAGGAGAGCCTGATAACCAGCCCCCAACACTCCCTGATAGATCTCTACCCTGCTTGTCTGGTGGAGCTCTGTCAGGTACACTGCACCATCTTGGAAACTGTTCTGCCAGCCCCAGTCAAGCCTTCGGCTGACTGCAGCCCCACCCAACATCTCAACTAAAACCTCTTGAGAAACTGAGCCAGAACCGCCCAACTAAGCCACTCCCAAATTCCTGACCCGAAGAAACTGTGGGATGATAAATAAATGTTTATTATTTTAAGCACCCATTTGGGGGTAAGTTTTAATGCAGTAATAGGTGAATTAAACACCCCATCATAGATGCCCTCCTGGATCACACCCCTATGATGTTGCTTTATTTTTTATTTCAGCACTCTGTTTATTTCTTTCTAAACACTGATCACAATCTGCAATTATTTTGTGGATTTATATGCTTGTTTGCTTTTTATCTGGCTTTCTCACTAGAATGTCAACCTCATCAGGGCATGCACCTTCTCTTTCTTGTCCACCTATATCCCCAGTACCTAGTTAGTCTAACTCCACTTCTTGCTAGCCATGAGGCTTTGGGAAAATTGCTCTCAGGGCCTCAATTTCTTTAGGGACAATGATAATTGCACCTACCTTGTTGGGTTGATGTGAGTCTAAAATGAATGAATGCTTACAAAGTGTTTCAAATATTACCTTACACATGGTAAGCTGCTAGTATTTTAATATTATGGTAGAAACTCAATAACTATCTACTAAGGGACTAAATGAAGGAATTTATTGATCTCTTTGACCCATAATCTTAAGCATCCAAGACACACTGAGAAAGTCCCAAAGGCCTCTAGACAGCTAAAACGGATGTCCCAAAGGCTAGTAACAAAGCCCATCTAATTAACTTACAGGCAAGCTCTTAGGCCATTACTCAGAACCTAATTACTTAATAGTCTTAGCAGATATTTATTAGTCACCTAACATATGCAAAGCACTGTGCTAGGTGTTAGAGGAAGGGGACAGAGAGACACAAAGGTGAATTAAGCTCATTACCTTCTCTCAAAAGACCATGCTGTCTAGAGGGGGAAATAGATACAAGAGCCAGCAATCACACAACTACAAGACAGTGTGCAAGGCGAGTGGGGGTGGAAGAGAGCAAGGCTGACTATCAAGGTGGCCAGTCTCAATTAGTCACAATTAGAACAAACATAACAAGCTTAATTATCTGGTTTCCTAGTCCATAATGGATTAGAAACACCGTACTAGAAGAGAAAAAAGGAGGGGTTATTGCTACAGGCAGGTAACAGCAAAAAACTGATAACTAACAGGAATAAAGAGTCATAATTTTAAAAACATTGAAAGCAGAAATTAGATAAGTGAAGCACCCTGGTTTAAGTCCATTTAGTGTAGGGGTAACTGCTGCATAAGAGATGAGAGGCTGTATAGCACCGTAGTTAAGAGATGGATTCTGGAGCCAGACTGCCTGGGTTGGACCTGCAGCTCTGTTACTTCCTGACACTTGGACAAGCTGCTCAGCCTTTCTGTGACTCACTTTCCTTGTCTATAAAATGAGGATAATAAGGTTGGGCTACTTGATAAGGTTGTTGTAAGAATTAAATGAGTTAATATTTGTAAAGTACTTAAGAAGAGTTCTTGGCACAGCAATTCTGAGAGCCTGTATCAGTCAGGATTGGCTGGGTTTGCTGCAGTAACAAACAGTCCCCCAAATCTCAGTGACTTAAAATAATGAAGACTTATTTTTCACTCATACCCATGTCCATCATCGATAGGCAGGAGATTCTACTCTGCATCATGACTATCTTCATTCTAGGACCCAGGCTCACGGAGTAGCCACCAGCTGTTACAATGTCTATTGCCATAGCAAAGGGAAATGAGCACCTTCCTGGATGGCTCATTGACAACTAATTGTTCATGCCGGAAGTGACATGCTTTCTGGCTCACAGCTCATTGGCCAGCAACAGTCACAAGACCCCACCCTTCCATGTGCCCAGAATGGGGATGACCAGAATGTTTGTCTAACAGCATGAATCACTACCAAAGGGTCTGTCTGTACTAAGACATCTCATAGTCATGGCTAGGTCACAGAATTTAAAAAGTATATAAACCCCAGAGCTTGTTTTGAGAAAATGAAATCAAGATGTACAGGGAGTCCATGCTTCTCAGTATCCCTGGATTTGGTGGCTTGAGGGAGGGAGTGGTATGAAGTGAGACTAGTTGTTCATTATGGGACTCTTGTGTGCATTGGAGGACCCCTGATGTCTGCTCTCTAAATGCCAGCAGTGCCCTTCACAGATTCACTGTGACAATCAATAATGCCCTAATCTATTTCCTCATACTCCTGCGAGGTGGAGGGGAGCTATGCTCCTCCTTGCTTAAGAACCACTGGCAAATGTTTAACTTTACAGTGTTGGTTAGAGGCAGAGCTGGTACCCAAACCCAGCTCCCCTCTCCTCAGTGAGTAATCAGAATCTTGTCCATTATAGTTTGTTATTGAGAATCAGAGATGAGTGGCTACATGTTCCTTGAGAGTATGACTTGGGCCAGTGACTGAGCGATGATTTGCCCCTTAGGAAACCTTGATCATTTTTGCCCTTAGATTCCAAGAGACATCTGGTACCTGTTCCATAAATTCTCCATTTTGCTTAAGCTAGTCTGAGTAGGCTTTTGTCACTTGCTACCAAATTATTTCTGCCTAGGACACATACCTCTTGGAAACATTTCTTTCAAATATGATTAAAAATTTTAAATGTGTTGCTTGCAAGGATAAGCTTCATTTAGTTGAACAATTTACTTTTGGGGAGCCCTTCCTTCTTCTACTCAGTGGATCAATGAACTATTCCGTGTGGTTGTTTATGCAAAACCAGTCAGGGGTGTGTGATGTGTATGCTGATAAGGAATAGCCTGGAAATAGCCTCAGGAGGATTTCAAGAGGGAGCGGGGCTGAGGGTCAGCTGTGGGATTAGTGTCTCTGTGTCCCACACCCAAATGAGCACATAAAACAAACGTGAGATAGAGCATCTCCCTGTGACAGGATGAGTCACTTAACGACTTTCCCTTCTGCTAATGGATAGCGTCTCTTTCAAGCTCCAGAGAAAAACTGACATGATTCATAAAACAGAAAAATAAGATGATATTAAACCTAATACAAGCGTTCAAACCAAATTTATAAGACATTTCAAAAGTCAAAGATCTGGCTGAAGCATTATAATAATCCAGTATATGGATGAGGTCTCCTGCAAAGGTTTATTTGATCTCCATGGATGATCAGCAATTATCCAAACAGCTCTCCTCTGTCCCTGTGGTGTGTCAGCTCACTCAATTTGGATTTCACAGAAAGTAAATGGAGGTCACTGCATGTTCAGTCACTAATCTCTCCAACACTCCGTAGCTATGGACACTGCACACTTCGGGGAGGTAGAGGTGATCAAAATTAAAACTTGAAAGAAGCTTATGATTCTTTGTGCCAAAAAAAAAAAAAAAAAAAGCATTACATTCAACGAGCACTGTTTCAGGTAAAAATAAAACACTTAAAAGTTATTTGATAATAATGATAATAACACATAAAATGGAGTATGTGTTTATTTGGAGTTGGGGGCAGAGATGAAACTCTGTGACTTATTTCAAACTGTTTGTTCTCATAAAACCCCAGGGAATGCTCACGTGCATCACACAGATGAACAAACTAGAGCCCTGGGGATGGCCTTCCTCGTCCTAGGTCCCACAGCTGACAGGGATGGAATCAGTGTACCCTTCTGTATATTGTAACGGTGTTTTGTGTCGAACTGAAACATGTAAGAAAGCAGCCTGTGGAACTAGTGTACCTGGGTTCAGAGTCAGGCTCTGTAAGTTACTAGCTGAGTGATCTTGACTTTGTTGATTAGAACTCTTGGTGTCCGCATTTCCTATCCTGAAAAATGGCTTAAAAAATGGTACCAAATAATGAACAGCATAAAGAGCTTATAAGAGGGTCTAGTGCTGAGTAAATGCTCAAAAAATTCAGAGTCCATTCTTCCCTACAGAAATGGTATATCGGGCACCTTGTATGGATTTTGAACTCACAGGGGCAGACCATCACTTTGTGGTATGACCGCTGTTAAAGAAAAAAATTATTCTGACACTTGTTAAAGGTGTTAAAAAAGACTTCATTCAGGGAGACTACAACACTGGGGCTTTGCAGTAGGGGAGAGAGGTTGGGTTCCACTCTGAATACAACAAGAGAAAGTGAGGATTTATAGCCAAGGAGCAGGGTGAAGGATGTCATAGGATGGAAAATTACTAAGAGGGCAGGGACATTCTTTGCTAAACTGACCTAACAGGATTCTTGCTGAGAGCAGGCGAGAGTGACCACGTATCACCCGGGGGGTGGTTAGGGGATGAGGGATTCTACCTAAATTGACTTAGCAGGATTCCTGCTAAACTTCGGCTTTTGGGGACATGCCCAAGGACAGGGCCTACTTGAAAAATACGCTCAGAAGAGCGTGGCTAGAGTTTGGTCAAAGATCATCTTCGTCACCACCCACTGGTGCGTGATCTGACAGTGCCTGCGCTTGACCACACAGCTCTCCTGTCCCCTCTCACCCCAGGGCATCCCTGCTGCTGCTGAGATGTGACATGCTCCTGCACCCCAACCTACGCAACACCCCTGGAAGTGTGTATGGGGGTGCTGGAGCACCCTATGGAGCAACCCTTTGCTGAGTGAGAGACAGGATCTCAAAGATAAATTCTTCTCGCATCCCCTTGACCAGCACCCCGACTTGAGATGTTCACTTGGTCTCTCTGAAGACACTGACCAGATAGAGACCAACTGGTTGCTCTTTGTGCCAAGTTGGTTCGCACCTTCCCCATCCGCTGTCATCTGTTCCCATTCTCATTCCCCCTTCCCCTCCCTCCAGCGTCCCTGGGATAGCACTTCCCAATAAAATATTAGCATATAATTATTTGCCTCAGGCTCTGTTTTCTGGAGAATCTGGGCGAAGATAGCTAGCATCACATTTCCCACAGGAGACTGGGGTTCGAAGAATAACATGTTTGAACACCTTGTTCAATAGAAATTTAGGTGAAGCAGGATTAAGTTAGGATTGATAGGCAGACCATGCTTGAGGCTGGCTCTGTTTAAGAAGCCTTTCAAATATAGCCCCTCTCTTGGGCTCTTAATATTCAGAAGGTTGGGAATATAGAGTCCTTGTCCTGAACAGTCTGACTTCTAGGTAGCCAAACACACCATGAACGGCCACAGGATGATGCAGGCTCTGTCTCTACGGTAACCACCCGTCTATGCCAATGGGCTGTCTTGACGGCCACAAAGGATGATCTCCTCTGTGGTCGTCCTCTCTTTCATTCTCCTTGCTCTCTTAATCCCTCTGAATAGCTGAATACCTCCCCACTTTGTCCTTGCTTGCTGTGAACCAGGACCCAGAAAGGGAAGGGGTTATGTACACACACGCTGTGATACTGTGATACAATAAGATATAAGTATTCTGCTCTTCATTCCTGGCTCCTGGCCAGAGCCCCTCAAACCTTTGTAATTTCCTAAGCAATAAAGATGCTAGGACCATCTTTTGTTCTAATATTTGATCTCTGACTCCACTTCGTGACCCAGCACTCCTAAATCCCTTGGAATTTCCTGAGTGCATCTTTTGTTTTCACAAGGCGATTCTTGATGGGCTCATGGATAGCTTCCGGATGGGGGCTGGTCACCGGAAACTCCAAGCCAGGCTTAGAGCCTTGGAACTTTCAGCTCCATCCCGTATCCTCTGGGGAGGGGAGCAGGCTGGAAATGGAGTTAATAATCGGTCATGCCCATGTGATGATGCCTCCATAGAAATCCCTGAAGCACAGTGTTTGGAGAGCTTCTGGGTTGGTGGATATTCCACATGCTCAGAGGGTGGTGTAACCCCAATTCCACGGGGACAGAAGCTCCTGTGCTTGGACTCTTCTAGCCCTTGCCCTGTCTGCCTCTTCACCTGGCTATTCATCTGCATCCTTTATCACAGACTTTATTTATAACAAATTGGTGAACATAAGTGTTTCTCTGAGTTCTCTGAGCCGTTATAGCAACTTATTGAACGTCAGAAAGGGGTCGTGGAACCTCTTGATTTGAAGCCAAGTCGGATGGAAACACGGGTACCCTGGGGACCTACTACTTGCAATTGGCATTAGGGGCAGAAGACAGCCTTGTGGGATGGAGCCCTTCAAATATGGGATTTGATGCCAACTCCAAGGAGATAGTGTCAGAATTGAATGGAACCGTAAGACACCAGAAGATGCTGGAGAATTAGTTGGTGTGAGGAAAAACTCACACATCTGATGTCAGAATTATTCAGTACGCAGAAGAATGGACTTTTTCTTTGCACCCCCAATCTGATGCGCATGTACGTAATTATATTCCAGGACTCATTTAAACCATGAAGTATCAAAATGCGTGCACCACTTCATGTCTTTTGCCAGATTCTCTGGGATTTCAAAGTCCATTCAGATGGTATCTATCGAGTCGGTGCTGTGCTTCCCCTATGCCAGGCACGTTCTAAACATTTCACAGAAGTGCTTCATTTTGAATCAAAACCTTGTGAAATAATTATTACCCTCAATTTACAAAGGAGGAAAACAAGGTTGAGAGAGATAAGGAACTTGCCAGAATCTCACAGTTAGCTGAATCAGGCTTTGGATCCAGGACTCTGCAACTTTGTAAAGCCCACAGTCACAGGCACTGAGCCCGCCCACATCCTGTTGGTTCCTACGGTCTATTCATGCCTGTGGTGTCGTCTGTGAGCACTTGGGATTCTGCCTAAGGGACTTCTCTCCCAGCACACAGCTTGGCCTGTACCAAGGAGCTGATACGCCTAAGAGCAGCCGTCAGCTAATGATGACTTAGAGTTGGAGGAAAAATACCCAGCTCCTCGCCCCTTAGGTGGCTTAACTCTGAGGCGTGTTCTACACAGTTTTCTCAAAGCCCCAGCAGGATTGAGACCCAGTTGGCCACAGCGATAGGATGCTCAGCAACACACGGGATGGCTTCCTTTCTTCCCTGTCTCATTTGCCCATTCCCCTAGTGGGACCATCTCCCAAAGAAACAACTTGTCCTTAAATCCTTCTCTAAGAGTCTGTTTCGGGGAGTAGTATGTGTGTACGTGTGTGTAAGACAGCTCCCGTGGGAGAAGTGGTTCCTTATTCCAGAAGAATTTATAATATTCTTAAGGAGAAAACACACACACACACACACACACAAAGAGAGAGAAAAAATACCAAGACTATTTGCTGAAGGTAGAACTGTGCTGAACTGTGTATGAAAGTGTCAGGGAGGAAAAATATTTACTCTACCCTCTTAGCTTTTGTCCTTGGGGGCTTGCAAATTAAACTGACAACAGATAGATTAGCAAGGAAAAAGACAGACTTCATCGCGGACAGACAGAAATTCACAGAAAAATGTGACTCGTCGCAGTGTGGTTAGAATTCGAGGCTTATATACCATCTTAAGAGGGAAAGAGGAGGCAGAGCAGGGCACTGACTGGAGAACAAATGACTTTGCAGAAAGGCAAATGGGTCACTAGGAGAATAGATGGGAGATAGGATCATTTTGTGACAATGCCTTTTCGAGGTGGTGTGGAAACTTCTATCTCCAGTGATAAGAGTCAATCTCCTCTGGTAGCTCCTGGGGAGGGGATTTATGACAACTTTTGTGTATTTGGGGGAGACTCTGCTTTTAGGCAGTAAGAAAATTCAGGAACTCAAATGCCTTCTGCTCAAATAATTTTTATGTCATAGTGGTGTATTCTGGACTTCACACGGTAGGATGAGCCCTGATGGTACAAAGCTCAGGCAGCCACATCTTACTATGCCTGAACTTTTATTGCATGATCTCAGATTCTCACTCTTCTGCCATCACCTAGGAGGGTACAAACAGAACCAAATCTGGGCCTCTGAACCATTCCTTCCCTCCTCTCAGGTTCTTCCACGAAAATCATAATCTTCCAGCACACAAAGCTGGCTTTGCGCGAAAGTAGAGTTTATTGCAGTATGGGAGAGCTGGTGGGTACTGATGTTTTACCAGTGAGATTACCTCAGAAGTTCCAGCTTCAAGTCCTTCAGTCATCTTAGCTCAGGGTGAAAAGCCTTCAATCATCAGCTGCTGATACAGCTGAGAGCTCAGGTCTGAAGGCAGGAAACAGTATATTTGGGGAATGATCTGTCATTTCATCATGTTTATTCTTCTGAGGTCTTTCTCACATGAGCTCCAAAAATACCCTTCAGGACTCTCATCAAAATGATATTGACACTACAGGTTCATATGCCTGACTCAGGTTATACAAGGTACCCCCCCTCCCCAACTCCCAGCCCACACTGGGATGATCAACACACAAATAAATGGTCTCCTGGCTTCAACCTCTTTTTCAATTTGGGGGGAAAAACAAAAGGAGTTTATACGTGGGTTAAATGGTGACCCTCTAGAAAAATGTCCACCCTGAACCTGTGTATGTGACTTTCTTTGGAGAAAGGGTCCCTGAAGATATAATTCAGTTCGGAGCTCAAAACGAGATCATCCTGGATTTTCTGGGTGAGCCCTAAATTGAAGGACAATATTTTTTAAAAGACCGAAGAGAAGAAGACAGAGGAGGAGGTCATGTGAAAATGGGAGGAGAGTGGAGTGATGTGGCCACAGCCCAAGCAATGGCAGGATCTGCCGGAAGCTGGGAGAGACAAGAAACGGAATCCCTCACGGGGAGTGCTGCCCTGCTGGCACGTTGATCTCAAACTTCTGGCTGCCAGGCGGTGAGTTAATAAATTTCTGTTGTTTTAAGTCACCCCTTTTGTGGTCATTGGGCATGGCAGCCACAAGGAACAAATACAAGTTGCTAAACAACTTCTGGCCCTACAGATGAGGGCTCTAACCAGTTCATCTTCATAATGGTACTTTAAACTAAGGATTAACATAGCCCCATTTCAAAGACAAGGAAACAGAAACAGAGTTTAAGCGACTTTCCCAAGTACACTTAGCAAGGAAATGGCAGAACTTGGCTTCAAATCCAGGACATCTGATCCCAGGGCTCGCTGCTTTAATGACTGTGTTCTCCTGTCTCTTCAAGTGGAATTACAGGCAGGATCTGCAACACACCTCCCCCCATGTAGCACGAGCTGGGACATGGTTCCTCCCTGCCCTCCCTCGACAAGCAGGATGCGTTACGTGTCTGATCTGGCTGAGCTAGTTGGACTGCAGCTCAGCAGGGTGTGAGGCAGAGAGTCACAGGGTGGATGGTTCATTCCTGGCAGTGGAGTGGTGGTGTCCCAGAGAGATGCTTCCTGTTAAATTCCATTGTGCATCTTCCTGATGACTGACATACTGGAACTGCCTTGGTTTCTGCCCATTTTCTAATATCCAATCCTCCAGTCCCCCTGCAGTCCTTCCAGATTCCTTTTTCATTGAAGCGAGCCAGAGTTCATTTCTGTTGTTTGAAATCAAGAATCTGACTGATTCAGGGGAAAAGTGGGTACCTGGTGAAAACCAGGTAAAGTAGACACCTCAGTGCAATGGCAGCTCTCCCCGTGCCTACTTGGAGGTTAGACTGAGCACTTTGACAAATGCCTCTGCCCCAAATAAATCCATTTTGCGATGTACTAGGAGACAATGTAGATGTTGCTGAGGGTCTCAAGGAAAGTGGGAAAGAACGCTTATAGCACAGACAGAACTCTATAAGACTCCTGGGAAAGCTCCTCTGTCTTCCCCCTAGGTTTCTCTTAAGGAGTTGGCTGTCCCATCTCCCCTGACCCCCCAACATTCTGTACAGTTCCGCTCTGGCCCTCAGGTCACATTCCCCACTCGACAGACAAGAGCCCTGAATCTAGCCTTTTAAAAAGCAGTTCAATGAACATGTGTTGTTTCCTAACATCCTTAGATATTCAAGCCGAGTAGGACCCAGTTTATGGGCCTCCCCATATGTACTCAGCTTCACGATTCTAAACTTCATTCTTCAGGCAACCTGAGCCAAAACATCTCCCAATAAAAAGATATTTCCTAGGTGGCTGGGCATATCCTGTACTGGAGAAAATAAAACCTTCCTCTCAATATTCTATCACTAACGGGCCCACACCCACATGCCAGGCCCCCTGATCTTCATCCATGCAGCAGCACCAGTCTCCCCTGAACAAAAAGCAAATCTTTCGCACGGTCTCCATCATACCTGCTCCGGGGTCCAGGACTGACCTGACCCATCGAGGCTCTGGCCCCTGCCACTATTTCTGGGCCCAGGAGAAGCAGCACACTTTGGGGGGTGGCCCCTCCCACTATTTCCAGGCCCAGGAGAAGCAGCACACTTTGGGGGGTGGAATTTGACTTCCTCAGCAGCTACTTGGATGGGATAACACAACCCAGAAACACAGTAAGTCAATGCACCATGGGGCTATCACTGACCAAATGAGAGACACGGATGTGAAGGAGCCAGCAGTCAAACTTCTGTCCATTGTTCTCCTGATGGACTACTTTGAGGCCCAAGGATCCAATATCACCTCTCTGCAGTGCCCCGCGTGACCAACCTGTTAGGTCTCACTGTGAACCTGTTGCTGGTTCAGCAATTTGCAGTTTTCCCCCTCACTCTTGCGACATGGGATTGCATCCCCCAATAAGTACTGTCAGATAAGCATGGTCTCAGGCTCTATTTTCTATGGACCGTGGACTAAAATACCTCCTAAGAAAAATAGGTCTTTCTTGGGTACCCGGGCAGATTTTGTTCTGAAGAAAATAATAAATTTACCACATTATTATACCAAGGAAGGAGTCCATATCTATGTGCCTGAAACCTTGAAGAACTCCGGCAAAATGTGATGATACAAGAGAAGATTCAAAGACTGACTTGACCCAAGTGCAAAGAAACAATGAACTTGGAAAGGAAGGCAAAGAGTCTGCAAGAATGAAGTATGATCATGACCACCATTCTCGTCATTGTCGTCGCCACCATCATCATTATCATCACGATCACCATCATCATCATGATCCTCATCACCATCACCATGTCCACTATCCCCATCATCATCATCATCATCACCATGACCACTATCCCCATCATCATCATCATCATCACCACCACCATCATCATCACCATCACCATGACCACTATCCCCATCATCATCATCATCATCACCACCATCATCATCATCATCATCACCATCATCATCACCATCACCATGAGCACTATCCCCATCATCATCATCATCATCACCATCATCATCACCATCACCATGACCACTATCCCCATCCTCATCATCATCATCACCATCATCATCATCATCACCACCATCATCATCACCATGAGCACTATCCCCATCATCATCATCATCATCATCATCATCACCATCATCATCACCATCACCATGACCACGACTATCCCCATCAACATCATGGCTAACACTTTCTCAGAGCTTACCCTGTACTAAGCACTCTTCTGAGCACCATATGTCTGGGTTCATTTAATCTTCATGACATACCCAGGAGGCCAGTATTATTATTATCCCCAGCTAACAGAAGAAGAAACTGAGGTTTGGAGCTGTTAGTGAATTACCCAAAATCACACAAGTCGGGAGTGGCAGAGTTGGGACTTGAAGCCAGGCACTTAGCATCAGAGCCCAGCCTGCTAACGCTACCACATCACATTCTCCTTCCCCTTCATCTGCGTGTCAGTGATTCAGACATGGATGAACACAATCTCTGAAAGAACCCAACCTGACTCCCCATAATTCATGAAGAGAGACTATTCTCCGTAAGAATAAGAAAGCAAGCAAACAGAAATTAATACTTGTGGCAGTGGAAAGAGGACCAATCTGAAAAAATAAGCAAATGTCTTCTTATGAAAAATTAACATGTGAAAACTAGGTAATTTTCTGTTAGTATTTTGAACAGGACTCAAGGGCACATCATATCTATGAAATGAGGGCAGATAGTCATGAAGAAAAAACATAATTCAGCATCTGATAAAGACTGAATGGAGATGAAAATTACTGGTATCGCATTAAAAAAACAATATGTCAAAGATATTTCAATAAAGCTGTTACACACACACACACACACACAACAGAAGCAGTGTCTTTCCTGGGTTACTACAGAAAACTAAGAACAGATAAACATGCTTAAGAACTTCTTTAAACATTCTGCAGAAAAGATTAAAATCGTAGAATGATGGGGAAAAGAAGAGAACTAAAAATAATAAATCCATAAAATCCAACACACATGTAATAGAAGACCTAGATGGAAAGAAGAGATCAGACTGTCTGGAAGTCATGAACACCTGAATTATGGTCTTATCTCTACACCAAGACTCACCTGCAGCAGAATGGACACTGTCCTACACAATGGGGTAGGATACCAGTCAGGCTGGTGCCTTGTAAAGAATGAGTCTCAAGGCTGCACCTCTTAAACTGACCTCTAACCTGGCAAAGGGTGTAACTGAGGTCAATCCAGCAGTGGGAGTCTGTGCACTTTCAGTCTCTATTCCACTGTAGAATCAATTTACTGATCCTCTGGGAGGTCTGATGACCTCCCAGAATACTCTGTTCCTGCTCTCGAAGAAGTTCCAATCTATTGAGGGACTTGATATACACCTAAGATACCTGAAATCCTGTATAAGGAAGATGATCCTCACAGACCTTGGAATACCCTTTTCTTGCTTCTCTCTACTTGCTTGTCTTTCTGCAAAATGACAGCTAAAAAGACTCATTTCCCCACCTCCAACTTTCCCTCAATGGCGTCAGTGCTAAATCTCTTAGATATTGTTCTGAACAAGCCAGCTTACTTTAAATATGGTTATTTGAAAATATTAGTTTATGGCTTGTTTACAATTATACTTAAACCTATAAAGAAAATGTCCTTGGGATCAATCAGACCTGGGTTTGAGTCCTGGCTCTGTGTGACCTTTATTAAGTGACTCAACCTCTCTGAAAGGTAGGTTTCCTCATCTGGATAATGGAAATAGTAATACAGTAGCACAGTACTTCAACTTTACTGTGCCCACCCTGTTAGAATGTGGCTGTGATTTAGTAGGGGGTTGGTGCCTGAGAGTCTGCATTTCTGACAACTCCCAGGTCCTGCGACTGCTACTGTGAAGGACAGGGGTTAGCAATCTATGGCCTTTAGCCCAATTTTGTTCAGCCCACAGCTAAGGCTGCTTTTCATATTTTTAAAGTGTCCTCAAACAAACGAAGAAGAATATGTGAGAGAGACATATGTGGCATGCAAAGCCAGACAGTAAAATATCTACTATCTGGTTCTTTACAGAAAAAGCGTGCTGGCTCCTTCTGCTGTAGACGCTGTTTCTGGTGCTACCCCATCCCTTGTACCCTTGGCCCACCTGAGTTAACCAGCAGCTGCGGGCAAAAGATTTTCCCAGCATGCTGACATCTTCTCACCTCAAGTACCTGGGCTCCCCCTTCTCTGCCTGAAGGCCTTTGTAGGCACCATGAGAGCTTGATCAGGGCCTGAACACCTAACTGGAGGCGGAGGAGGATTAATGCCCAGGGGTGACCATAACAAATAGAGGAGGGAGTCCGACAAATGTTTCAGAGTCCCTGTGGGTGGATTCCCAGAACACTCCCATGTGATTGAGTTCCTGTGGTCAACAGCAGGGACCTGTTCTTACAGCATCCTTCATTGCTTTTATCCCTTCTTTATCTCACTTCTGATTTGCTGGAGCCAGCTTGTACTGGTTTATGAGAGCCAAGGGCGTATCTCCTCCAAACTCTGTGTTTAGTGATGTCATCATGGCGACAAGAAATTGGCCCTGGTGGCGTATTTACACCATGGAGATCACCCAGTGCTACAAATCAGGTGGTTGTTGTTTTTGCTGGAGAGCTGGTTGTTAAACATTTACCAGCACACCACTTCCTCACATGTTCTTCCTGGCACTTCTGCCCGATTAAATGCCTGCCCCCAAGTCCTGGTCTCAGGTCAACTTTAAGTAGAACCCAAACTAAGAGAAGTACCTACCTACTTCAGCATTTTGGCAGAAGAGAAAAACACATGGGATCACATTTGAGAATCACAAGATGACTTGGTACATGATAGTCAATAAATGTCAGTTCCTTGCTCTCTCCTCCCGTTCCCTTAGCAAAGGGGAGACCCTCCAGTGTTTCCTGGGGCACCTGCACTGCAAGCTTTCTGTATCAATGTCATTGTCAGCTCTAGCTCACAGGGCCATCTGGTCACTCTCCTGGAGGTTCTGGAATGACTTCCTTGGCATGTGTCCACACACACACGACCACACACAATGGGCAAAAGGAGATGGGATGAAACTTTAATTGGCGTCGGGAAGGAAGCATATCCATTGCAACCACATGAAACTGAAAACGTGTGGGCAAGGCAAGCATGACGGCACTGGAGTGTTCTGCCAATTCCAACTAACACGATGGAAACAATGCCCCTTTGTGTGGAGTCAGGTATGTACACCAGGGCTGGGAGGCTGGCGGCTCTTTCAGGTGCTGTACTCTGTGGTTAGGACTCAGAGCAAGAAAAGAAAAGATGAGACCCAGAGAGGCACAAAGGAGAGAGAAAGAAAATGTAAGGTCAGAAAAGGGGTGGCTCAGAAGAAAGTGCTAGGTACCACCCAATATCCATTTCCCCTTCCTGCTTAGTAACAGACTCAATTTTGAGTACAGCGGAAGGATCACATTACCAAACTTCCCGTGCAGTTGGGTGTGGCCTTCATTCTGGTCAATGAACTAAAGAGTGGAAGTTTTAAGTGGGACTTTCAGGAGGGTCCCTTAAAGGATGCTGACTCATCTGAGGCTGTTTTGTTCTCCCCTGCTTTTTCCTGGAATTTGGTTGTGACAGTCGGAGCTCCAGCAGCCATCCTGAATGGTGAGTTGACCAAGAGGATGGAAGCCAGTGCTGAGGATGATGGAGCAGAAAGATAGAAAAAATCTGGGTTCCTGATGACAAGGTTGCTAGCCCCGGATTGCTACCTCAAGATCCCTCTGCATAAGAGAGAAACTGATTCCTTTCTTGTTTTTGCCACTGATGTTTTGAGGCTTTTTTTGTTATACGCAACTAACCTAAACCAAACTAATCCAGGACGTGAAAATGAAAAAAAGCGGGTGACAGAAATAGGAAAGTAGGAGAAGACAAAGACAAGACATATGGAGTATGAGTCTCAGACTGCAAAACCAGAAACATACTTTTCTTTGTTCCAGATTAACAACTTAAATGTTATCGGGAGCTCCTGTCCCACGTGGTGACAGAAATTTAATTCCTGTCACTTCAGAGCTTGCCCCTTCTTGGTACAGAATTGCCTCTAAGTCCCCCAGGCTGAGGTCTGGGTGTAGAATGAGATGCTGTCCTCTCTCCAACTCCACCCCAGCATCTGCTGACACGCCCCGTTCCACCTGGTTTCGGGTGGGGTGTCCTGCCGACCACTCTATGTCCTCCCCCGGAACTGCCCGCCCCCTGTGCTCCAGCTGTGCCCCTTCCCCAAATTACTCAGGCCCGTGGCACTCTTTGGGTCCTTGCCACATACCTGGATTCTCCCCAGAATGAGGTACAATCCTCTCTTCAAATCTCCTAAATCAATGCCATCTCCTCACTGCTCTCTGGGGGGTGGTCAGGAAGGCCCACCATCTGAGCCTCCCTCTCTTCCCCTCTGGTTCTCACACATCCAGGCTGTAGGAACTTTTTAAGGGGCAGGGGTACAAAAAACACAAGACAACCTCTCTCTTACTTTATATTATTCTAACTTTTTAAAAATGTATGGCTTTTGAAACACAAAATTCTCAGAATTACCTGCCTTGTCCTCCACATAAGCTTTCCCTGAGACAAAAAAAGCAGGCGGCCCCGCTGTCCAAAGTGGGGGAACGGTGGGCAGTCTCAGGAAATACTGCAGAGCAGTAGCATCGGTTTCTATCTCAAAATATCCTACCACCTAGAGAAAAGGGGGAAGAGAGGCCTGGAGGAGAGCCGGACAGCCTGAGAGTCACAGGTGCAGGAGGTCTGTGTGGGGAACGACAGTGGGATGCAGTTAAGAGCCCAGGGTGGTGCTGTCAGTAACGAGCCCCAGATCCGGGAGCCCTACAGCTCTGCTCTACTTTCCCTCCACACCTAAACCCACAGCTGAGACTTCATCACTCTACACAGGAGGAGGCTGATCCCAAGCCCTGCTTCCAGCAGCGGGGAAAGGAGCACATTTCCAAGGATGCCCAGCGAATGAAGGGGGTCTGGGTGCCTTGAGCAAGGAGGGGGTCGTGGCCACATGTCCGAGACCCTCTCTACCCAGGCAGAGGGACCCGTCTGGGGAATGTGGCCCGCTCAGAAGAGTAGCACTCCTTTATGGGTGGAATAACTCTCTCTCAACACTCAGGAGTCAAGGAAGAAAGCATCTGGCCAGCATCAAACTAAGTGATGTCTGCCCACTTCAGGAATCATCAACTGCTGCTGAAACAACTGGGTAAAAGTTTGCTGAGCAAGAGCTAGTCACATCATCTCAAATTCCGGTATTCACGTGCTCTCAGAGTCTCTTCCCACAGAAAGTGTATTACATATAACGAGGAAAATGGTCATTTAAGGTGGAGAAACCTGGCAGACTCCCCCTTAATCAAAGCTAGCAAACTTAATGTCACCAGCTATGAGACAGATCGACCTTGTGGGCCTTCTGATAGCATGCACTGAGAAAAACACATCACTTCTGTGACATTTGTTCCAAAAAGGTACAACCTGAATCTAATCATAAGGAACCATCAGACAAAGCCAAATTGAGGGACTTTCTACAACATAACATAACGGGCCTGTTCTCCTGAGAAATGTCAGGGTCATGAAAGTGATGGGAACACTGAGGAACTCTTCCCAGATGAAGGGGAATGAAGGCATGGCAACCCAAAGCAATGTGGGACCCTGGATTTGATCCGAGACCAGACAGGAAAGGAGGTTTATAAAGGACAATATTGAGGCAATAAGTACATGTGAAAGGGGGCCGGATGGGATGGTGGCCTGTGTCTCAATGTTAATTTTCTCATTTTGGAAATTGTATCATCTTTTAATAAGGAGATTGTTCTTAGGAAATAAACACAAATATTTAGGGATAAAGGAACATTCTTTCTCTCTCTCTCCCTCCCCTCCTCTTCCTCTCTCCCTTCTCTTCTCCCCGCTTTCCCTCCCCCTCCCTTCTCATTCCCTCCCTCTCTCTCTCTCCTCCCCATCTCACCCCCTCCCCCTTTCCCTTCTCCCCATTCTTCCCCCATCTCTCTGCCTCCCTCCCTCTCCTCCCCTGCTTCATCCCCCTCCTTGCCGCCTCTCTGAAGCAAATGTGCTAAAATACAGCAATGGGGAATCTGGGTGAAGGATATATATATATAGTTATTATTTCTAGAGGTTTCCTATAAATCTGAAGTTGTTTCAAAATAAAAAGTTACCACCCCACCTCCAAAAGATTTGAGGAGCAAGTGGACGACGAAGGGAGGAGCCCTGAGCGCTCCCTACAGGCCAATGGCCAGACCTGAAAGGGGCCTTGAAGGGCCTGAGATCTGATCCCCTCCTACACGTCTAAAGCCCTGAGATGCCCGAGATGGGCAGACCCTTAGGTTTGCTGAACCCTCAGCCCACGCCTTAGCCCTGTGCCCCCTGTCTCCCTGCCTCTGATCCCAACCCTGCCACTTGGTAGCTCAGAGAACGTGGGCTACTTACTCTTTCTAGCCTCCCCTTTTCTCATCTGGCAAATGAAAGGCTAGGAGGACCTCATGGGAAGGAAACTAGATAAAGTGTGTGCACAGGACTTAGCACAGGACTGGCTCGCTAAGTGCACCATCACTGTCAGCCGTTACTACTAGTGTTGTTGTTGTTATTATTTGACTCACTGACTCACTGGCCTGGATTTACAAAGAAGGAAATGGACTTACGTAGCTGTTAGAATGCTTCCAGCTTCCAGAAAAAGAAAACACAGGGGAAAGTTGGGTTTTTTTGTTTGCTTTTTTAAGTAAAGAAAAGATATAATCTCCTGAAACAGGAAGTCTGGTTGTGAGATAGCTCCCCAGGGGCAGGGGTTCATCAGATGGCTTGATGATGTCATCAGGATGCAGGTTTCTTCCCACTAGCTGCTCTGCCAGCCTCCACCCAGCCTTGGACTGTGTCCACTCAGCATCCCAAGATCGCTTTCACAGTTTAAGCATCGTATGCAAACAAAAGACAAGACAGGAAAAGAAAGGGGCTCTGTTTTGTCTCATTCTTTAAGCATGAGAAAGAAATTCCTAGAGTCCCATCAGATGTCCCCTCATATCTCGTTGTTCAGAATAAATTTACATGTCAAATGCTGAATCCATCTTTTCAGAGGAGTATCGAATTAGCATGTATATAAGTAAGAATTACACTTGGCCAAAAGAAATGTGAAATCTCATATAACTGTGGCTACATTAGACAGAAGTTGACTTTCACATTTGGAAGCCTGGCTACTCTGCCCAGAACTCTCTGGCACCTCCAGCTTCAGGAACCCAGGCTTGTCCTCATCTTACACTTCTCAGTGCATGTTTCCACTCCAAGTTGCTTCACAGCCCAAAATGGCTGCATCAGCTCCAGTCCTCTAGTCCTCATTCCAGCATGGAGGAACGGAACAAGAGAGCAGAAAGACAAAATCCCTTTCTACAAAGGACACTTCTAGAAACTGTACACACCACATCTGCTTAATCCCACTAGGCAAAACTCAGTCACGTGGCCTTACTTAGCTGTGAAAGAATCTGAGAAAAGTCTTTACTCTGCACCGCTATGGGCCCAGCTAAACACTGGGATTTCTACTACTACAGAAAAGGATGGGGTAGGGGAATCCTCTATGGATACTGGCCACCAACAGTTTATATGCCACACTATGACTCCAGCACAGCACCGAGGAGGACCCGGCCCCCTGAAGCTATGGCTGCCTCATACCTGTACAGAATCAGGGTGCTGCGAACAGGGCAAGGTGGCGAATGGGTGCTGGTGGGGCAACAGCAGGTTCCTGAGACTAGTAAATGCCCATCAATCCTTACCAGGTTATCCATCAAGAGAAATGAGCAAGCCCAGCTTTAAAAAGAGAGAAGGGATTCCTTTTGGCGTTTTCAATGTACCACAGCTTCCTCCCACCTTCTCCCTCTCCTTTCTCCTCTAGAATAAAGTCTATGAAACATGCCGTAGGTGCTCTCCTTGCTCATGAGTCAGTTGCATGGCTCTTGTGTTCCGTGAGTGCTTGAATCACTTGGGAGACTCGGAGCACAGAACATTCCATCTCCACCACAGCCACTTGGGGGAGGAGGTGCTATTATCCTGAAAATCATTTGTATTGTACTCAACCACCCGCCTTTGCCAAAATGATTCATTTCTGATCCTCACCATCTTTGTTCCAAGAATAGCACTGCATGTGTGTGGGAAGGGGATTCTTTACCTCTCCCAACGCTCGACAACTGTGGATCTGTTGACATGATTTCTAGAACTCAGAATGAACCGAATTACTGGGATAATAAAAGGTGAGATTCCATGATGACAAGACATCTGGAGGAGAGGGACACAACTGACTCAGTCATCCAGATGTTTTACCTGTATATTTAAGTATGTTTTATCACAGCGTTTCATGAAGGATGCTCCAAAATTAGACATCTGGCTGTTCCATCTTTACAGAAGACAGTTATGATTTTTCCTCTGTCCAACATACAATTCCTCAAATTTTGGTGACAGAATCCATATTTCCCTTCGGAAACCAGCCCTCCTGAGGCCTCAGTCCATGCAGAGACTAACACCACATTTGTCTTTAGGGAATACGTGTTACGCAGGCTGGTAATTGGAGCACTGTATTCCCTTGTCCGCTGCGACTGGTTCATAAATGGTAGGATGACCAAAGTCATCCAATGTAGCCCATTACCAGACTTTTCTCAGAACAGCAGCACAGACAGAGGCTCTGTTTTCTGCTTGACTTGGGCTTGGGAGGATGCAAGTCTAGAGTTGCTGGGTGCCCTGATATGAAGAAAGGATACATCAAAGTAGGGGGGTTTACTAGTCTTAGTGAATTGTTGGCTTCTAGTACAACAACCATTTCCCAAACATTTGCCATGTTCGCAAAACCCTGATTTTGTACAGAGGGAAGTAGAGACAAGAGATGTAGGAAGCTCTAGTCCTCATGGCATATGTTGAGACCCTGGCTCCACCATACTTGAAGAGAACCCATTGGAATTTTCTATTACGTAAATGAATGAACTCTTTTGCTTAAGCCAGTTGTACTTGGGTTGCTGTTACTTGCAACAAAAAAAAAAAGAATGCTGATTAATATAGCCATCTCAGTCACTGACCTCCTCCTAGATTTGACATCTGGACACAGTCTGTTCCTCCTGAAGTGCTTTTTTCTCCTAACCTTGAGTATTCTGTGCTGAACTTAACCATGGGCATTCTCCAAGTCTTGGGCTTTGGTCTTCTCATTTGATCTTTCTACAGTTCCCTTTGAATGACCCATCTCTTTTCAGTACTTCAAATTTTACTTCTAAGCTGTTAAGTACCAAATGGTACTGGCTGTACTTTTTAAAAGTTGTGAGTAGATATCCACTCAATAAGACAAATGGATGCCAAAAACAAAGAATGCCTCAATGTATGAAATTCAGTGTTTCAAACACATGAGACTTATGATAAGATAACTTGACATCTGGATCTGATGAAATACAAATGCATCACAGCACTGCATGGTGTTAAAAAATTTATTCTGACACTTGCTAAAAGGGCAAGGAAAACTTTATTCAGGACTGTTGCCACAGGTGTCAACACTACTGCAGTAGGGGAGAAATGAGGGCGGGGGTGTCAGTGGATGGAAAATTACTAAGAGGAGACATCAAGAGTAGGGGGATTTTTGCTAAACTGACTTAATAGGGTTCTTGCTGAAGGCAGGCCGAGGTGATCAGATATCAATGATTTATCTCTCTAAGCTGACTTACTAGCTTTCTTGCTAATACTGGACTCGGTAGCTCAAACACAGGGCCCCACAGACAAGGTCTAGTCGAAAAGAGGGCTCAGAAGAGCCTAACTCAAGTTTTCTCACGGAGAGAGCCTTTGCCACTGGTATACCAGACCACGTGTGAATGGGGAGTCTTCAGAAAGGTGAATGAATGTAGTGGGAATTACCTTTACCAAACTGTTTCCAGTTGTTCATTTCTCGTTTATCACATTGCTTGTAACTCTAGCTTCATTTTACCCTCTTATTCTTCTGCCAAGCCACTGGACCACCTATGCCCCTGGCCTCCTTCCCATCCCTTGGCCCTTTCCCACCTGAGGCCTGTGCATGTGCAGCTCTCTCGGCCTGGAACTCTGTCTCAGTTATTTCATTCCTGATCATCCTTTGGGTCTCTCCTTACATGTGAATTGGTTTCCTGGGGGTAAGCGAAGAAGGGGTTTCCCTGACATCTCTGCCTAGCGCACCTCACAATCACATCATTGGGGAGCATCAGATAAACTCTCCATCATCCTACTTATCACAGCTGCAATTTGCATTATTTGTATGAATATTTGAATAACGTGTCTCTTCTGTTACACTGTAGATTCTAGAAGGGCACAGATGGGGCCTGTTTTTGCTCACCCTTGAATCTCAGTGCCTGACAGAGTCTTTGGCCCACATCAGACACTTCATATACATTTACAGAATCAACTAGGACTGAGAGGAGAAAGGAGGTGGACGGAAGGAGGTGGAATGGCCACTGCCCATAACTGACTGCCTGGACCATCTCTGAATCCCCCCGATTCAGAGAGGAGGGCGAAGAAAGAACTGATGTCACTGAACTGCTCAGAAAGACTTCATGAGAGCTGGGCCCAGGCAGAGCTGCCTTAGGCCCCGGTGACTCCCCAGATTCAGACCCAATGACAGTCTCGGCCGGCCCCACTGGGAGACCTGGAGCTGGAATGGCGCTTCAGAATCGTCCAGCACTGGGCCAAGAAGGTCAGGCCCTTGGACTCCCATGTCTGTCACTCACTGGATGCAGGCTGTACCAGGAAGGGGCGTGACCTTGGCAAGATGGCACTGCCAGCAGCTGGGTAGCTAGTCCTTCTTTGAATGAGATCTGGGAGGTGTATATCACAGTGGCCCCGTGTAAGGTGATCTCTTGTACCTCCAGGTTCTGAAATCTGCCCCCTCACTGCCTCACCCTTTCAGGCTTAGAGGTGATGGCAACCCCACAGTTACCAGCTCAACCACCCCTCACTCCCATGCTGCACCACACCTGTTGCATCCCTCCCGCCCACAGCTTTACAAAAAGGCCCCTGATTAAACTCTCCTCCAGCTTCCACTTTGCGGGTGCCCTCTGCTTCCTGCTGCAGCCTCCTCCTCTGATGTGACCCTAGGCTCCCCTGAGCAGAGGGTGGGGAAGGTCACACAACCAATGTGGACAAGGGCCATCTTTATTCAGGCCTATGGTGTCAAGGCTACTGCAATAGGGGAGTGAGATCAGCCTCAACTCCACTCCAAATACAGTGAGACAGCTGGGGATTTACAGCCCAGGAGCAGAGTCAACAAGACATTTACACTGGGGAGTTCCACTCACGAGTGAGACCGGCAATGCACACCTCCCCAGCTTCCTTTGTGCCAGGAAAGTTCATCATCCTGGAATGATGTCACCCTCTGTCTCACCCAAGGAATGCTCACCCGCTCCTTTAAGGTCCATCCAGGTCCTGCCTTTAGGGAAAACTCTGACTGTGAATCTCACCTTCCATAACTGACCTTACCTTCCTATGGACTCCCATAGGATTTATTGCCTGAACTTCTGGAAGAGATTTATCTTATCTTTTCTCTGTATTATAACTTTATTGTTCGACCCTTGCTCTTCTTCCCATTTCTTCATGGGTGCGCATATCACAGCCTCAGTTAGAATGCAACATGAAGGCACATCTGTGTATTTACCCTTCACCGTTCCTAGCACAGTGCCTTGCACATGTGCTCGTTTTGATGAGCAAATTAGTGAATGAACGACTATAAAATTTGGAAGCTAAAACGTCTCTCTGGGTAACTCGCTGACTTTTCTACCCCTCAATCTTTTGGCTCTTTTGAACTCAGTTCTACTTGGAAGCCAGAAACAAATTAGCATTCACCATCAATATATGCCTTGCTCTATCTGTGAATCTGTCCCCTGTGTAGGAGATGATACATGGTACTTCTCTCTTGCATTCTAACTCAGAGGGCCTGTAACATGAGCTGGAAATATGAGGCAATTAACTGTATAATTCAGACAAAATCGCCTGGAAATGTACTTTGTGAGTAGGTACACAGCCCCGTTATGGAAGACTTGAAAAATACATTCGTGATAGATATGGAACCATTTATTAGCGGAAGCGTGGGATGTGCCGGGAACACTTCTAATCTGTTAAAGTCAGCATCTTACAGGGAAGCAGGCTTGATGACACAATCTCCTGTGTTGCCACCACTGGGGAGAGAATCGGGGACTGAGACGAGAGGGCTCTGGTTTGTGCAGGGATGGTTTGTATTTTCCCTGCTGGTTAGGGTTCTGGGGTGGCCAGTGACAGACACTGAGTCACAGAATCCGGCCAAAGTAAGGAAGAATAAAGAACTGATCAGAAGCTATGGTACAGCCCTCGAGATTGAAGGGAGAACCAGAAAATGGGGCTGTGGGAAAAAAACTAGAAGCAAGGAAGCCCTAGGTTTCTGTGTAACAGGAACTCACAGGAGGACATTTTCACGTGAGTATCCCAATGGGACCTACTGTCCTCCCTCCTCCAGCAGGTGCCGCCGTCAGGATGAATCAGCTCCAGCTGCTTTCTCCCTATGTTGCTTCCCCACTGCCATGGGCCTGACAATGGGCTTCTACTGTATACGGATTTGCATTTGATTTTGATGGATCTTTTCAGTACTCACTCATTCATTTAACGAGTATTTCTCGAAGACTCTACAAACCTTGTGACAGGAGTTATGGAAGACTCCAGAGTAAAGTCATTATAGGTTCTACCCTCTAAGGGAGATACAGGAGAATAAGTCTTCAAATACTTATAAGACAGGACAAAAAGCTGTGCATCCAACAGGAGCTCTTCAGGACAAGGGAGAGAAACCAGTCTCAAATAATCTTCGAGAAGGAGGAGAAGTATTGGTCCATATAAAGGGAAGTCCAGGGACAGGGCTAGCTGAGACATGGCTAGATGCAGGGGCCAGACAGTGGGGTCAGGACTCAGTCCCTCTCCATCTCTGCTCTGCTTGATCTGTGCTGGCTCTGTTCTCAGGGAAGGTCTCTGCAGCAGATCCTACGGGTACCCTGCGCACAACTCTCCCGCACTTAGCGTTCCCGTGTACACACCGATGGTGCCCAGTGGCAGCTCCTGTGATGCTCAGCCTGGGGGTTTCTCTGGCCACGGGAACTGGTTCAGGCTGCGGCAGTCAGGCAAATGTGCCAGGGAGTCAACAGCCCCAGGAGCAGCCGTCAGCCAGTGAAGGACAGAGTTAGGAGATTCAAAAATGGTGGGTTCTTTGGGTGGGACAACTCTGGGGTATACTTTTCTCCGGGTGTTTCCAACAGGGCTAAGCCCCAGGTGCTCAGAGTAGCAACCAGCTCACAAATGCTCTCTACTTTGGCTTCCTTGGCCTTCCTGTCTCATTTCCTTACTCTCCTACCCGTGCCTTCTGGGATCACCTCTGAAATAAACCTCATGCACATACACCTTTGCCTCGGAGTCTTCCTCTTGAGGACCCCAGCCTAAGATACCCTGGCTATATGGTGGCAAGACGGCTGCAAACAGTTGTAGGCTTGCACCCTGCCACTGTCTGACCCAGTGGAGAGAGAACTTTCTTCCAAACACTTCTATTTAAAAACCTACGCCTGACTCTCATGGTATAGGATTGGCCACATTTCCGTCCCTGGCTTGAAATATACCCATTGGCCAGGTCTGGCCACCTGCACACCGTGAAGCTGAGAAGCTAGAGCTAATTCCATTCAATCCTCATGGTCTGGGGGAGGAAGAGGGATGGATCCCTTATGAATAATCATGATGCTACTACCGGGTCAGTACTGAAGGGCTCGTTAGCACGTCAGATCACTAAGAGTCCATTGGCATGTGGGTCCCCAAACAGGGACAAACACAGTTCAGAGAAACATGCTATAGGTTCTAAACTTGGTGGGGAGAGTTGCAGGAGATTAAGGCTGAAGGAAACTGAAATATCATCTTCTGAGTTTCCCAAACTGGCTCCACCCCTTGATAATTTTCTTCCTTGATAAGTTTCTTCTTCTTAATAACCCTGTGTTTTGTGTATTGAAATACCACGTCATCCAAACAAAACAGCATGCATTCAGTAGTAATGAATTCATCCTCACATTTTAAAAATTAATAAACGGCATTATTGAGTTCATGTTCTTAATAATAGGAAAACATATCACTTTCAATGGTTCTTGGAAATATTAAAAAGGGTTTCTACTCCTTTCTGTCGTTTTTAGTCCCTAGGAGCTGGAAGACCCCTTCATTTGGTGGCTGAGGTCCTCCTGCCTTTATGGAATTCCAAAAGGAGAATGGATAGCAAAACAGTCCATTTCATTTATATTAAATAGTCTTCACTGCTTGGTGAATTATCCTTCAGGTCACATTTTGCAAGAAAATCCCCATGCTTCATTATCATAGCATTTATGTATTAGAAGGGATCTTTGGGAGATTATGTAATTCAACTTCTAGCTAAAAAACTTGACATGAAGTGATGAACCCAGGTTCTAACATTCACCCATGAGCCCAGACCATTGAGCACATTTATGTGCAAAGCTGAGCTCCAGAATCCCAAGGAAATAATGGAGAAGGTCTCTACCAACTCAGGGAGGCAAACAAAAATTTTTTTTTCAAAATTGCTGGTTTCTCCTGCAATATATAAAGAGCTGGAAAGTTGTCCCTTGCATCCTTACAACAAGAAAGAGTCTAAACAAAATGAAAGTAAGCAATTCTAAGATCCATTGGAGAACTGAGATCACAAGGCAAATTGCTGCCTGGAAAACTGGAGAGACAGACAGGTGGATACAGAGAATCACAGCTTCCTGAGGGCAGAAAGCCCTGGACTGGAGCCAGTACAGGTAGGAACACCTTATACTATAAATGATGAGTTGCTGGAGGCTCAGCATGGACTAGCTTGAGAGTTAGAGATTCCAGTGGGCTCCCCACACTAGTGTGAGCTTTATCTCCAAGAGTCCCGCCAGGTTCTCACAGTGAAAGTCGGAGAAAAATCCCCCATTCTTCCAGCAGGGAAAAGGGAAAAGGTACCATCTGGAAAAACCAACAGTGCTAAGTGCTATGGAGGAAATAATATAAATGCTGAAGGAGTCCTGAATGAGGAACCATATTGAGGGAGCGGCAGAGACAAAGGCTGTGGGTGGAAAAGCACTCTGCCTGTCCTAGGAACTGAGAGGAGGCCAGTGTCTGCAACGAGGTGAGGGACGGATGATGGGGTTAATGTGGCTGTAGGAAGGCAGGGTCAGATCACTCGAGGGCATGGAAAGGTGTTTGGTCCTCATGATTCCAACAAGCTGCATTCTTTTTATAGAAGCTTAGTCCAGTCCTCTCCGCTTTCAATATAGTATCTGCATCCTACTGCCCTAACACATAAATGACTCATTCTAGGACGTACGGTCTGGGGAAAATATATTCAGAAGCAGGCCAGCTTTTCAGCAGCCTCAAACCACGGCATCTCCTACCAGGGCAGAGAAGTAGTGAAACAACCTTGCACAGTGTGTAGCCTGGGCAGAGACTAACTATAAGCAGACCTCGCTTTACTGCACTTTGCAGACAGGGCATTTTTTACAAGTTGAAGGTTGGTGGCAACCCTGTGTCGTTCAAGTCTATCAGTGCCATTTTTCCAACAGTGTTTACTCACTTTGTGTCTCTGTGTCATATATTGGTAATTCTCACAGTACTTCAAACTTTTCATTATTATTATATTTGTAACGGGGATCTGTGATCATTCATGTGACTATTGCAAAAAGATTACAACTCACTGAAGGCTCAGGTGGTGGTATTTTTTTTAGCAATAAAGCATCTTAAATTAAGATATGTACATTCCTTTTTAGACATAATGCTATTGCACACAATATACTACATTATAGAATGAATGTAACTTTTATATGCATTGGGAAACCAAAAATTGGTGTGGTTTGCTTGATTGTGATATTTGCCTTATTGTGGTGTTCTGGAACCAAACCCGCAGTATCCCTGAGGTCTGCCTGTATATTCAAATTCTGGGTCTGACGCTGACCAGCGTTGTGGTCTGGGACAGGTTACTCTACTTTTCTGGGTCCCTGTTTCCTCTTCTAGGAAAAGGAGATAAAAAAATACCTCTAGATAGGGTTGTTGAGACCATTACATTAAATGAGATAGAGATTGATTTTTGCCCAAACCTGTTCAATCCCTAGTTTTCCATCTCCATAAATGGTACCACCTCCCATCTAGGGTAGTGGCTTAAGACAAAAACTCTGAGAGTCAACCCTGATTTTTTTCCTTTCCTTGGATCACAGATCCATCAATAAGCCCAGATGATTCTGTTTCTGAAATACATCCTGAATGTATGCGCTTAGGTTTCTCTCAATTGCCATCATCTTAGATGATGACACTATCCTATCTTCCCTGGTCTACTGCAATGGCGCCCTCCCTGGGCTCCCTGCCTTCTTCCTCTTGCTTCCTACAATCCATTCTTCACAAAAGAGACATTCATCATTGCTCAATGTAATTTGATTATGTGTTGCTCCTTAGAGTAAACCCATCCAATAGCTTCACAGGGCATTTAGGATAAAACCCACAGCCCATGCCTCTCTGGTCTTGCCCCAGCCTGTTTCTCCAGTCCCACCCTCCTCTCCGCCATGCCCAGAGAGATGGAGAAGCGCAGGGTACTCTATTCTCAGCCTTCTGTAACAGCCCAGCCATGGATGTACATGGTAGAGTGAACTTGCCCATCCCTGGACTAGGGGCTTGGAAATTAGCTTTGGCCAGTGGCATGTGAGTGGTTACGATGTGGGCAGAGCCCTGAAATGTTGGGTGCAGTTCGGCGCAGCCTTTTATGCTTCCATGATCCGCCAAGAGAAGAACGTGCCCCAGGTAACCGCCTGTCCAAGGAAAGAGAGGGAAGATGTGCAGCACATCTGAGTCCAACCTATAGCCTGGAGCCACGCCCGGGTTAGCAGTGGCCAGAAGCAGAGCCATCCCAGAAGAGCCCAGGACTGTGGCAACAAAAATTAGTGCCCGCTGTTCTAAACCATCGAGTTTTGTGGCGGCATTGTACCATTATTGCAGCAAGAGCTAATTAATACACTCAGGCCCTCACTTTTCTTTTTGTTACCTGCAATTCTCTTGCTGTTCCTTCTGTGTGAAGCTATTCTCTTCGTCTGGAACAGAGTTTCTCAACCTGGCACTACTGACATTCGGAGCTGGATATTTGCTATGGGGGCTGGCCTGTGCATTGTAGGATGTTGAGCAGTATCCCTAACCTGTACCCACTAGATGCCTGTAGCTACCCCTCCTGGTCCCCAGTTGTGACAGCCCAAAATCTCTCCAGACATTGCCTAATGCCCCTGGGGACAGAATCACCCCTGGTTGAAAACCACTGGTTCTAGAACATATGCCCCGACATCTTCCCAGACACAGCTCCTTCTAATCATTCAGGTCCCGCCTCTGACGTCCACACCTGACCATCCATGATCTTTTCTCTCTGCACTTGCTTTTCCGCCTCTCCCTCTTGCCACCACCAGGGAACCTGGCACATGACAGGCACCCTGGAAGCCTATTCTAACTAATGAAAGGTTGGAAAAACACCCTGTCAACTGTGTTGACCGTAAAGCATTATACAAATTAATTATCAAAATGCCAAAAGATACAAAAGTCATCGGAAGCAGATCTGCACAGAGGTTAGCAGCTGGGAAGTTTATGATGCTATAATTTCCCCTTCTGCCGCTGCTGCCCTCTGAGTTTTGGACAGAACTCTGGAGCCTGAGCTTGGTTTGATTGACTAAGAAAGAAAGAACCCTCACTGGTCTTGAATGGATTTGAACATTCCGTGGATGTGATATAATGTATTTCCCCCGAACAGCTGTGCCCCCCACAGATAACTCTGGCTCTGTTTGCACATGTAACCTTCAAAGAGCCACAAGTTAATAGATGGGGGGAGGCATGTCAAAGCAGATGAAGAGCAATGCCAACCTGTTTCTTCATAACTAATTATGCACAAAATTTATCGTCACCCTCCACACATCCTCTTCCTTAACAACAGTTGACAAGCCAGTTTTCCCACTGGTGTCCTTCCATCACCATGAGATTTTTTTCTCAAATAAAGACATCATCTAAACACAGAAGCAGCAACATCAAAGGGTATGATGGGGTTTCAGTGGTTTAACAGGCAGACAAGGGGAGGCAGGTGGGATTGACTCCCAGTGCCCAAATCAACCTTTGATCTGCAAGCTGGTAAGAGAAGAAATGGCCCTCGCTGTTCTGTGGGATGGCAGTGAATGGGATTTGGGGGCTGGGGAGAGGGGGCAGAGACGAAGATGGATGGTTGACAGGGTCTTCCTGGTGCCCAGAAATGATGATCTGTTTTGACTCAATCTAACAGGACCTGATACCCCATGGTAGATTCTCAGAGCTTTACAACTCCCCTTGGAAGTTTTTCCAAATGTCTGATTTAAATTCCTTGTGTTTTGGTGTAAGCCTATTTCATCTCAATCTTTCTTTTCCAGAAGCTGTGGAGAGTTGCTCTCCGTGATGATCCAACTCCCACTGACACTGAAAAGCCATAAACAGCTCTACCTTGCCCCCTCCCCTGCAGGGGGGGTTTGCAGTTTCTGCTGAGACCCTCCTCTTCATGGACCACCCTGTCTGCCTCTCTGCCCACCCAGTAGCCATCGTTCTGCTGAGTTATCCTTCCCAGGACCATCTGGCTTCAGCTCAGCCAATCAGATCCTGTCCCCTTAGAACCAAGCCATACAGAAGGCAGCTGAGTCACATCGCCGAAAAGTGCTAAAGAAGGAATCACAAACGGGACAGATCCAGCTGGCAGACATTTTCTTTGGCCTGCACAGCTTTTTTTTTTTAATTGGAAACTTCACCAAAGAAAAAAACCAAAAACTACCACCACCACCAAAACAAAACAAAAAAAAAACAGATTTTTTGTTTCTCTTAGAATATTGAACGATCTGGCTACATTGGGCCTCTGTTCCTAGAAGGCATGCCATCAGCTGGAGCTGAGTAGCGCCCCCTTTAGACGGGGCATCTGCTCTCCAGTTGCCCAAATCCCTGTCCTACCATGTGTTATGGCTGCCTTCATTTATCCTACCTCCTAGGGCTTGGAAGCATTATAGTTTGAGATTCCTGCTCTAGAAGGAAAAATCTCAAATACCGGTTGGAGCAGCTCTGGCATCTGCTCTGCTACAGCCATCATCCTATTGATGGAGTCCATGAGGTAGCCTGTATCTGTTATGGGCTGAATTACGTCTTGGGTGTAAAAAAAAAAACCTTCCTCTTTCTATGTGTAAATTGCAGATACACATATGGCACACAAACAGACACACATTTGTGGTTTTAAAATTTCATGGGAGGCTGATCAGGAAAAAATGTCTAAAAAGGCTTTTTGGAGGAGATGGTAAAAATGGTGAGAAACCCTAATCTATTTGTTTGGCGTACTGTTAATCCTCCTTTCTTAGAGGGCATTGCGCTGTGGGGCCCATTTGCTTTCAGGGCCTTTGCATAGTGAATGTGGGCAATTTTAGGGATTCCCAGGTAGAAAAGAGATCTTTCTACTCACTGTGTAAATCAAACATAGACAAAACCATTTACTTTTGCTGACTAAAGGATAAGGTTAGAAAAAAGGATCTGCAGAGGGTACAGTATGTCGGACACAGCTGAATGCCTGCCCAAGAGCATTCCCTCCTCTCTTTCCCTTGCTGGCAAAGTTACCTCCCCAAAAGGAGGCCGAAATCTGGAAACTTGTTTTCCCAGCCTCCTTCGCACCTAGAGCATTAAGTATATGACCCAGTCCCTAGGAATGGGGGCTTTTGGGAAAGAGGTTCCAACAATCTCAAGAGAAGAAGAACCCTGTCTCTCCTTCATCTGGATACAGTCTTGTCCCCTGTGTTGCCTGGCACTGCAGCAGCTATTTTGTGGACATGAGGCCATGAGGCTAAGGATCTAAGGACAGTGAAAAGGAAGGAGCCGGAGACAGGGTCATGGATAACACTGACTGTTGAGGAGGAAAATGACAAAAGGGCAATGAATAAAATCAACTGCATTTTCTATTAGAAACAAAGCTAAATTTGGGAACAAGTGATCAAATACTATAGAAAATGGACTAAGTAGAAGTAAGAAGTCCTCCATCTTAGTCCTGGTTCTAGTACCAGCCGGATGCATGACTTTGCACAAGTTTTCTAGCTTCCTTAAACTTTGGGGGGAACGTTTATCTTGCTTTCTTCAGATGGTTTGTAGACCTGGATATGCTGGAACTGCAATTCCCAGGATCCCCTTCCCCATGTATAAAAATTTTTTCATGAAGTTTGGCAGGCAGAAGTGAAGCAGCAGCCTTTAACCTCTGAAAGTCATTATGCTTGAAGCAGTGA
Source organism: Balaenoptera musculus (assembly GCF_009873245.2). Lineage (NCBI taxonomy): Eukaryota > Metazoa > Chordata > Mammalia > Artiodactyla > Balaenopteridae > Balaenoptera > Balaenoptera musculus. The sequence continues at coordinate 85,383,691 of NC_045795.1, forward strand.
AGGCCAGATGGGGAGGTAGGTACAGCAGTTCCAGCTGGTCTCCAGCTTCTTCCACCCCACTTCCAGCTCTTCTTCCTGACTGCCAGCCCAGCTCACCAACACAGACCCCAGGCGCCCCACCAGATGCTGGTACATGCCATCCCAGGCTCTCCTTTGCTGAGCCACCATGGCAGCGGGATGTGCCTGCCCTCCCGTACTCCCTTGCAAGCTCCTACTCTCTACCAACACCAGCGCTTCAGGAGGAGAGGTTGCTGGCCTGGTTGCTGACTTTACTCTGATCCTCCAACTCCCTCTTTTGGATCCTTAACTTCTCCCACAGTTGTTTAGGGTCTTCTTCTTAAAATAAATCCCTTATTCCACAATATTCACAGTGTTTCTGCTTTCCTGATTAAACTCCAAGAGATACACGAATCCAATGAAATAATGGATCTAAAGCAATTAGCACAGCACAGGCACATGGCAAGAACTTAATAAATCGTCATCATCATCGTTTTCACTGCTATTAATGCAACAGAACTTAGAGATCCTGCTTTCTAACTCCCTACTATGCAGAAGACTAAACTAAGACCCTGCCATGTTAAATGATTTCCCTGGGGTCATACAGCTCCATCACGACCCAGCCAGCACCAGAACTCAGGGCTTCTGATTCCTAATCCTACCCTTTTTCAGACTTTGGCCTGCTGTCCAAACTAACCTAGCATTCTGGTTATCACCTAATAGTTAGGATGCCATTGGTTGCAAATAATATAAAACCCAACTCAAACTGGCCTAAACAATATGGAGGGTTTCTTGGCTCATGTAACCAAAACGTAGAGAGAGAGGGCTGACCTCAGACATATTATCATGATGCCAGCAGGCTAAGCCCTGCTTTTTGCGGTTCTCTCATCTCTCCTTTCTGCTGTGTCCCTGTCATGGCTCTCCTCATGGAAGAGAAATGGCTACTGCAGTGCCTGGCCTTTGACTTCCACCAAACCACAGCTGTCCTGAGAAAGAGAGTCTTTTTAAGCCAAGGTTCTGAGATTCAGTATGATTGGACCAGTTTAGGTCACATGTCCGCCTTCACCCAATCTCTGTGGGGGACTGGGGGTGGGATGCAATGATGGGCTTAGCCTTGGTCAAGGGCTACCAACCTAGAACTGGCAGGTACAGACAGGCGGGTGTGGAGGGTTAGCTTCCCTAGAACTACATGGCCCCCTAAATGCAAACTGGGAGTGGGGCTTGGGAAATAGGAAATGAATGCTGGGGAAGCAAGATTTGCTGTGTGGTTATTACATTTCTTGCCTTAGTATCTTTTCCCAGGGATCCTTATTGGCTCTCTGGATGAAGCCAGGTGAGCACCATTTCCAAAAGGAATGTGCAGTCGTAGGTGATGTATTTTAAAATAGTGGTCATGTAAGTAAATATTTATGGTCACTTAGTTTAATGTAAAACACCCATCAACCTCACGTCCATGAGTCATGTGGTTGGCAGGGGCATTAGGGCTGCCTATCGGATTTAATTAGTCCAAGAAGACAAGTGCACTTGACCTACTCTTGGGTTATATCTCACAAAATGGAAGAATAAGGAATCTGCCAGGAAATAATAATGCTGTTCTTCTTGGTGGTACAGACCAAACAGAAAAGCACGAAATTTGTCCTTTACCTTGAAAACGGATTCCTTGTTGTTTTTTATTTTTATGACTAATTTGACATACAAATAACAAATGAGATCCACCAGTCTTAGGTTTTCAGTTTAACGAGGTTTGATACCCAAAACAAGACACAGGACATTTTCATCACACCAGAAAGTGCCCTCATGTCCCTTCCAAGTCAGTTTCCATCCCCACCACCACTATCTGATTTCTATCACCATGGATTAGATTTTTGTCTCTTCGTGGATTCACGTAAATGGAATGAGATAGTATGTGTCTGGCTTCTTCACTTACGTTTTCAGATCCATTCACACGGTTTTGTGTAGCAGTCGTGTATTTATTTTATCACTGAGTAGTGTTCCATTGTCTGACTCTATCATAATTGTGTTCATCTATTTTCCTGCAGTGTACATTTAAGTCATTTCCAATTTCTGGCTATTAGGAAAATAATGCTATAAACATTCTTCTATAATTCTTTTTGTACAGTATTTTCACAGCTCTTGAGTAAGTCTCTAAGAGCAGAATTGTTGGGTCATAGGGTAGATATACGCTTAATTTATCAGAAACTGCTAAACAGTCCTCTGAGGTGGCTGCTCCACGTTATACTCCTACCAGCAGCACATGAGTCTTGGAACTTGATCCCCATTTCTGACACACTTGGTGATGACATCTTTGGATCCCAAAGGTCCATTTCTTCCCAGGTGAGAAGGGGAGTGTTGCATGCAGGAACCAGAAAAGGGTCTGATGGTTCTCTGATCCATTCTCACCAACTTCTGTTTTGCTCTCTATCACAGGAGGTTGACCCTGCAGGCTGCTTCAGAGGCCCCTTGGCTCAAGGCTCCTGGTTGAATATGGCCAATGAGAGGTGCTGACTTGGGTGTGGCCAATGGGAGATGCTAGGTTGAGTATGGCCAATGAGAGGTGCTGACTTGGGTGTGGCCAATGGGAGGTACCAGGTTGGTGGGCGTGGCCAATGGGAGGTGCTGGCTTGGGTGTGGCCAATGGGAGGTGCTGGCTTGGGTGTGGCCAACAGGAGCTGCTGTGAGTTTGGAAGGCGGGAGGAAGGGAAAGGTAGAATCCTTCTCCTCCTCCTGTCTCTGGTGGCCTCTCTCACATGGACCGTATGTCTATCTTGGCACTGGCTTCCACGGGACAGACCTGCCATAGCTCCAGCCTCCACTGGGTGACTCCAGCCCTGGACCTAGGTACCACCACCTGCTCCCTTTGTCTCTCTAGGCTCGTCATAGTTGTCATCCAGCCCTTGCCAATCCCTGGGTTGCCTCTCAGGTCCCTGTTTCTTGCTTCTCAAGCCCTTTCCTTCATCTGTGTAATCAGTTCCTTGCGTTATACTCCCTTTGTTCACATACTGAGAGCGGGTTCTGTTTTCCTGGTTGGACCTGGTTGGATACACACAGCATCAAGGATTAACAGAGATGATTTTGAGGCCAAATCACATCCGAGGCCTGCCAGGCTGATTTATTGTCAAATCCTAAAACTGAAAAAATAGGACAACCTTCTTCAGAAACACCATCTGGTACCACAATATTCCCCTAATGTCTAGCCTAAATCCCTGCTGTGACAAAGTTTGCATCTGATAACCAGACACGACCAAGTCAGTTGGCCTCAGGAGTGAATACGAGCATTGGTGTTAGCGGGTCCGGGGGCTGTGCCTTAGTACTGGCGTGAGCTGTAGTTACGATGGTGGGAGAAGAAAAGAGTGAGGCTGGGAGGAAAAGGGATATTTCTGAGCAGCAACCATAATTGATGGATTGACCCAAATTCTAGGTTGTCAGGCCACAGACTTGGCTTTCAAGGGAAGCAGTCATTTCTGCGGCTCCTCTGCTTCTTTCATTGGGCCTTAAAATAGTACCTGCCACATAGGAGATAATAAATATTTGCATCATTGCATTTGTTCACGCATTCATTCATTTGCTGAATACCTACTAAGTACTTGGATGATTTAGGAGTCTTGACTGCAAGGGACAGAAAGCCAAATCGAAGTGGCATAAGCAAAAACAGCACTAGAGTAACCCACATGGTTGAAGAGTTCAAGGCTGAAATAGCTTCAGGCATGTCTAGATCCAGGTGCTCAAATGATGCATTAGGAGTTGCTGTCTCACCATTTCTCAGCGCTGCTTTCTACTGTGTTGGCTTCACTGCAGACCAACTCTTCCAAGGGAAGGTAGTAAGAAGGCTCCCAGTAGCTCTCCGCTGACATTCTATCAGAACAATAACCATGCGGGAAAGAAAGAGCATGTCTTTTAAAATATTTTTCATGAAAATCTGGGGCTCATCGCTCACCAAGTCTGATTGCCCTGGCTTGGGTCTCCTGCCTCCCGTTAGCCACAGTAGGAACCAGGGCACCTTGATTCAAACTCCCACAGGACTGTCTGTAATGGAGGATGGGTGGTTCCTCAAAGGAAAAAAAAGATGCTCTTGTCAGAAGGACAACTGGAGGCTGGACAGGCAGAAATCACAAATGGCCACTATGGGGACATCTGTGTGACAGGCACTGTGGGCCAGGGTAACAGCAGGAACACGCCACCATCTCCCTGTCCTCACGGTGCTTGCACTCTAGCAAGGACGCTGGGTGGGGAGCAAGCAGTTAGAATCGAGGACGTGAACGTTATCAGGATGGCAATACAGGTTGCAAAAGGAGCAGTCTCCTTCACATGTGATTTCATAGGCTGCCATTTGGATATGCAAATGTCCTCAGATTCGGCCAGCCTGGAAGCTAGTAAACTGGCTCTGTGTCCACGGTGAACACTCAAGAGTTGCAGTGATGTCTTCCAGAAAGCTTTGCTGGAGCTACAGTCTGTAACAGATTGTGCAGTTTACGCGAGATGCCAGGAGTCTCTGGGAAAATGGATGGTGAAAAACTTGGTCCCATGGTGGGAGTAGGGGTGGCGGGAAATGGCAAGGAATGCACCTTGGTCATCTTCCAACTTTCAACCAAGTTGGAAGACGTGAAAGCTGTTTTTTCTAATTAACTTTTTGATGTTCAGATAATTGGTTTCATATGAAATTGTAAGATGTAATAGAGAGAGAGATCCCCTGTATGCTTTTCCGCAATGGAACATTTTACAAAACTCTAGTGGAATTTCACAACCAGGCTCTTGACATTGATGCCATCCCAGTGTTTACTGCAATTGCCCCAGTTTTACTTGGACTCATTTGTATGTGTCTCTGTGTATTCAATTCTATGCAATTTTATCACACATGTAGGTTAGCATATCCACCACCAAAGCCGAGTAAAGAATAATTCCAACCCCACAAAGATCCATCCAGTTGCTTTTTTATAACCCCACCCATTTTCCTCCAAACTAACTCATTCTCCCTCCTCCCTAACCCCTGGCAACCACTAACCTGTTCTCCACTGCTATAATGTTGTCATTTCAGTAGTATTATGCTCCATTTGGATTGGTCTTTTCCCTCAGTGTAATTCTCTGGGGATTCGTCCAATTGTTGCCCGCATCAATAGTTTGTTTCTTCTTATAACTGAGTAGTATTCAATGGTATGGATGGACCAGTTTGTTAACTATTTACTCGGTGAAGGACATCAGGGTTGTTTCCAGGTTTTGGATACTATGAATACAGCTATTACGAACGTTTGTGTCTAGGTTTTTGTGTGAACCTAAGTTTTCACTTCTCTGGGACAGATGCCCTGAGACCTGTATGTAATTTGTACTTTAGCTCATCCATGTCTATACCTTCATTGATATGACCTCCTCGCTGTTGGCCCTCCCTAATGTTGAATTACTACCCCTGGTATTCATAAAGCATCTTCAACCATTCAGAGCAAGCTGACGTTGTTCATGTCATTATATCTTCACAACATTCTCAGTGAAGGAATATTTTTTTCCCCCCTGTGGTCACATTACACTTGGCTTCTATCATTTAGTTCAAGTTTATTACTCCTTCTGAGCAAGTCTTAATCTCCTTATCTGAATGTTGCTCTCTGCCGAGTGGCACTATACCTTCTGTGCTGCGTGTAGTGCCTCACATAGAGTTCTGGGAAGGCTATCCCCGATGCCTTCGTTCATGCATTCAATACTTGCTCATTGAGCACTTACTTTGTGCCAAGAGCCAGGAAGACAGTAGTGGTAAACCAAGGAGACACAGTCGTGCCTTCAGGGGGCTTACAGGCAGTGAGGCAAAAAAGACCAGAGAAAAAACAAGTGAGCAATTAAACAAACAAGACAGATACAGATTATAATGAAGGCTGGGATGGAAATTACATGGAGATACGTTAGTCAGTGACAGGAGGGAGGTGTGCTGTGCTGCTTTAGATGGTCTAGGAAGGCTACTCTGAGGGTATGACGTCTCATCTAAGAAAGTTCTGGCTTGAGACTTGACGTACCACCATCTCCCTTTCAGTGCTTGTAACAGACGCCTTAAACCAATCAGTATACCGCTTCAGACTCCTTCTCAACACTGTCCTCCCCGCAGCTGCTCCTAAGGAACTGGATCTAGTGTATGAGATAAAACTTTTTTGCTTCCTTGATACAGTAGTTTCTTAATGAACACTGGGGCAGAATGAACAAACCATCCTCTAGGAAGAAAGGGCAGATATTATGGAACTCACTGGATCAATACAGAAACAAATCCAAGGGAAGCTTTGAACTTGCTTAAGGTCTCACCATCAGCTAGGGCAGAATAAGGATGAGAAGGCAGCTGTCCATATAGCCACCATGGAGAACAGTATGGAGGTTCCTTACAAAACAAAAAATAGAACTACCATATGACCCAGCAATCCCACTACTGGGCATATACCCTGAGAAAACCATAATTCAAAAAGACACATGTACCCCAGTGTTCACTGCAGCACTATATACAATAGCCAGGACATGGAAGCAACCTAAGTGTCCATCGACAGATGAATGGACAACTGCATTCTCATCCTTATTCTGCAGGGGGGAAAGGGAGGGTGGGATGAAGTGGGAGATTAGGTCTGACATAAATACACTACTATGTGTAAAATAGATAGCTAGTGGGAACCTGCTGTATAGCACAGGGAGCTCAGCTCGGTGCTCTGTGATGACCTAGATGGGTGGGATGGGGCGGGAGGGGAGGGAGGTCCAAGAGGGAGGGGATATATGTATACATATAGCTGGTTTACTTCACTGTACAGCAGAAACTAACACAACATTGTAAAGCAATTATACTCCAATTTTAAAAAAAAAGAAAGAATGTAGCTGTCACAGGCACTAGGGTAACTGTGCCATTCTCAAACCTAGGTTGCAACAAAATGACATGACTTACTGGATAAAATGCAGATTCCTGGGACTTGCCCCAGAGATTCTGCTTTGGTAGGCTTTCGGTGGGACTTAGGAGGCTGTATATGCAACATACATCCCGAGTGATCCACGGACCAAACTCTCAGAGTCACTGGTCTGACTGTGGGCCACCAAATCTGCCTTGTTTCCATAACTAACAAATGGTCCCTTCCCACGGCTGCATCTACTTCACACACTTACTCCCATTTAAGGCCCAAGTCCCCGGGTGCTCAGCATCGCTGAAAACTCTAGGCAGGAAAGTGAAGTTTGGACCTAGCCCCGTGCGATGTGTCTCCTGCCTCCTTTTCCACCCTTATCCTGCACCACCTTGCCCCTTACTGTATTTCCTCCAGCCCCCTGGCCTCTTTTCCGTCTATGGAATACAACTACCCGAACAAGCACCTGCTGTTCCTGCATCTGGGACCCCCTCCTTCCCTCTCTTCACCCACTGAGCTCCTACCCACTGTCCAGATCCTGGAGACTACCACTTACTTTGAGAAGACTTTTCCTTTTCTCCTGGCAGGAGCTCCACTAGGCCATAGAATTAATTTCGTGCAATTTGGGAATGGCAGCCCTTTCTTAAGACACATTGGATGGCGTCTTCCAGAAAACTACCACGGCAGATATCCAAATCTACAATGTCTATGTTGTGGCCAGCTCCTTGTAGAGTTGTGCAGTGCACAGCCTGCCCAACCATACGTGAGTGTCCTGATGCCCATCTTGGTCAAATTCCCATCTCACTACTTCTCACTGCATTAAGAACTTCCCCTTGGTAGCAGTGATCGCAGCTGTCATCACAAAGTACAAGGTTGATTAATATCTCTTTACCTCACCAGGGTGCCAATAAAGAACCTGTCTGGTTTTGTTCACGTCTGGATCTCGAGAACCTAGGATTATGCTTGGCTCACAACAGACAATTAGTTAATGTCTGAGCAGCGTTCACTCCTACACGGCTCTTAAGTCCGCTCTTAAGTCCGTCTAAAAGAGCTCTTTCCCTGCATGTCTTTCCTGACCTACAATGTTTGCCCCTAGCATCCCGGACATGCCTGTTATAACACATACCGCACACTACTGCCATCGCCTGGTTACCTGTCTCTATTCAACCCACCCATCCGCTAACACACCAATAAACTGGAAGCTCCTTCAAAGCAAGAGCCACGCCTGTTTTGTCCTTCTTTTGTCTCCCTGTGACTTGCCTGTTACCCACCCCTGGTAGTTAGGAAGTATGTGCTGAATGCAGGGGAGGAGGAGATTCTGCCCGTCTGCTCTGAGACTGGGAGATGAGGAGGATGAAGGCTCGGCCTGGGGGCTTCTTGCCAGGAGACCCTCACTCTAAGCAGGCCGGCTCCCAGCTCACCCCACAGGGCAGAGGCCACTGTTGTAGCAGCACTGACTATAAACACAAGCCACTTCTCACTCAAATCCCATTGAATCATAAGACAACGAATTTAGGGCATTGTCTTTCAAAGAATACCTTTATTCAGTCCCTGCCAATTTTCTACAGTGAGTCCCCCTAACAAAGCCTTGAGACCCAGAAGCCCGAAGCAAACAGGTGCCCCAGAATGGATCCAATGTGCAATCCTGGGCAGCCCTTGAACCCACTTTCCCAGTCTCACAGTCAGATGCCTGCAGAACTATAGGACCCACAAATCTTTTGTCTGGAAAATTATCTTCTTGTAACACTGGAAGCTGTTACCATGGAAATAAAATAGCCTATTAGCCTAAATCTACCAAAACACGGGAGAGGCCCGGCTGCATTTCCGAGGCCCCTCATTAATAAGGAGAAAAGCAGATTAACCTTTAACAGAATTGACCAGAATGGCCATGACTTGCTGGATTATGATTTTCATGTTGAGTTTATCTGGGCTAGTACCTCAGCCTGCAGCAACCATGCAGGGTAGGGAAGGAATAAAGACAAGATTCAGCGTGAAGATTCAGACGCCTGCCTGGTCTGGGCTCTAGACCTGGGCCACCCTGGATGGCTTCTGGCCCACGGATTCCCCGAGAAGGCTCCCCCCAGACCAGTCCACCGGAGGGAGGGCAGTTTTCCTGTCCCGTGTTGAGCAGCTGCTGAGAGAAGCAGGCAACTGCAGAGGGCTCCTAGCCCACAGCCAAGAGGCCAAACAGAAGCCAGAGGCAGATGGAGCTGAGCCCAGCCGCGCCTCCTCTCCCCATGGTGCCCAGTGCTAAATCCCAGACGTGCAGGCTGCTGGGAAGGACCTGCAGCACGGACCCTGCCTCCCCCTGTGACTGGGCACAGAGCCCTCGGGTGCCCAGCAGCCCCAGGCCTCCCAGGGCCCGGCACACGGCAGAGACCTGCTCCCTGTGCGGTTCGCTGCTCTCACACCTGGCCAGCAAGAGCTGTCAGCATCTTAACCACAGGCAGGTGGGAAGCGCCAGTGTCTTGACAGGTGTCAAGAGGGACTCGCTTTACCCTCGGGAAACTGACAACAGCCGAAAAGAAACTTGGGTTGCTTGACAACGGCTCACAGACTTCTGGGGATTTTTTCCTTTTTTCATTCTGTTTTTGGTTCCAAATTAAAGGAAGAAAGGAGGGGAGAGGGTCCCTGTGAGCACCAGCCCTCATTATTAAAGGCTTTGCCGCCTGAGGGACAGCGTTACATTCTCCTCGGGTGTCTTTCCTTGCCTCTGGTTACTGACACCAGGAAATACAAGGCACCTGTTAATGTCAGCAGTGGCCTGTGGTCGGAGACACGAGGTGTGAGAAAGGAGAGGGCACCTCTTCATCCCCATTCGTGGTATGAGCTAATCAGGAATGTTCTCTCTGAGTGACTACGGTCCGTCAGCCTAGGCTAAGTGCTGTAACAAATAAGTCCTGGTTTCAGTGGCTTCAGACAACAGTGGGTTAACGTCTCACGCGTCTCTGGGTCACACAGCTTTTAGAAGCCTGGATCCTTTCCATCTGGTGGCTCCACTGTTTCCTAGGGCTTTGAGATGCCTCATTGGATCCTAGCATCTGGCTGGGAGTTGAGGGGAAAGAGGGTAGAGGCCCTGGGAGTGAGGCGGGGATGGTTCATAGGGGCCAGCCTCTTTCTCTCACTCTGTTGACCAGGACAAGACACAGGCCCTGCCTCTAGAGATAAGAGGGGTGAGAAATGTGGTCCTACAAAGTGCCAAGGCAGGAGAGGAGACCTCAGGTACCGGGGAGCAGCACAGCCGAGAATAACTGATACTCACTACCCTGTATTCACCACACAGATTTTGAATGTAAGAGTGATGAGAGGCCTAGCTATTGCGCAGTCCAACATTGCCCGAGGTGTATGTTGAGGGATTCAAGTCCTGCAATGTGCTTCTCAGAAACTGGTCTCCTTAAACAGATATGTTTGGGAAACAATGAAAAAGACATATTCCTCCTGGGCATTCACACCAGACAGTAACATATGAAGGGCTCTGATAGGTCCTGCATTAAAAAAAAAAATCATAATTTAAAACATATCCCACATATATTTGCCTAGAGACCCTCCAATTTGGGGGGGATGAAAATCTAGTAACGTTTCCTGGAGTCAATGTTCTAAGGGGTATAATTTGAGAAAACAGACCTACTCCAATCCTGTTTGTTCTTTTTTGACCAAAAAAACAGAAAAACCCAAAATCAAAAAAAACACCACTTGAAGCTCAGAATGAGGACTTGACATATCCAAGATCAAAGAGCTTGTGAGGAAGTTACAGGCCCGCACCAGATCCTATGTAGTGTACACATTTCCCTAAACCTCTCAAATAGGGTCAGTACCCCCAGGAGCATGACATTAGCAAGTATATGCTAAGCTATAGCATAAACACAGCACATTTGGCGGGGGGGGGGTGGGGAATGTTCTTCATTCATTTAGCAAATAAGTGAATAAACTGTGCCTCATTTTTCTCACCTGTAAAATGGGGACAAGGAGAATGACAAGTAGGTGGTGAAATGCTTTAGACGGGATGGGAAAGCTCTCTGAGAAGGTGATGTGTGAGCTCAGACCAGAAAAATGAGAGGGTCACACTACAGCAAAACAAAAGAAGAGCCCAGAATGGGTGTCAGCAGATAGGGTAGGGGGTCCCCGGAGAAAGAGAACCAGGCATGGCTTTCTTGACATAAGAGAAGCCATTTGTGGCCTAAGTCATTCTGTGATCTTAATGGTCTTAAGGGAAGTGAGGGAATGGAGGAACAAAGGAAAAGCGGTCAAGAAACAATAGTTGGGCAATAAAACAGTCTTCAAGGGACATACATAACAATCTGACACATATCTTTGAGTTCTGCAGGAACTAAGGCCCTCACCCAGGTGGAGGATGGAATGATGATGTTGACCTTCTCTAACCCTCATGGCTTCAATCAACTAAAGCTTGGACTCTGTCAACCTCTGCCCCAATTCTATGCTGAGTTCTCCTCTGCTAAGACCCCTTCCTGAATATGCATATACCCGTAGCTTAAACTTCTCCAGTTTTGCTCTTAGGGGAGAAACTGCTTCTGGAAAAATCCCCAGTGTTCTCCTTACTTGCTGCAAGTAATAACTCCTTCCTTCTCCCGATCTTTGGCTTGGTTGTGTCTTTTGGCTCAACACCCACCAAGAGGTGAACTCAGTTTTCGGGTACCATGGGCATGGCACATAGTAGGTGCTCAGTAAATCTTAGCTAAATGAATGAACAAATAAATAAATGTATTGTGGAGGAGGGTATAATGCAATTAAGATTCTTACAACCATTTCGATCCACGGGTTTTCCCAACACCACCAGACAATTCTCTGCTGTCCTACAATTCAACTCAACTCTGACACTACCTGGAGAGAGCGTCAGATCCCATAGATTAAGGATTCAGTCCCACACGACTGCCCCCCCTGCCCCCCACTTCAGACGTCAATCACAAGTCCAGGCTGTCATCTGGGCTTCTGACCAAGTAGCTAAAGACGAGACGTTCCAACCATCCTCTACTTCTACAGATTAGAGATTCCAATGACCTCCTCCTTGGGCTCCATTAATTTGCTAAAGGGGCTCACATAACTCAGAGAAACATTTTGGAAAGGTTCTGTAGGGCAGGGCACGCAGGAAAGGGCGCAGAGCTTCCAGGCTCGCTGAGTATGCCACCCTCCCAGCACCTCCATGTGTTCATCAACCCAGAAACTCTCCAAATCCAGTCCTTCCCGGGTTTTTATGGTGCCTTCATTACACAGACATGCTTGATTAAGTCACTGGCCATTGGTGATTGAACTCAACCTCCAGCCCCTCTCCCCTCCCTGGAAGTCGGGGGTGGAAAGCCTCAAAGTTCCAACCCTCTAATCACCTGCTTGACTCCACTGGCAATCAGCTCCTCACCCACCCATTCTTAGGCACCTCCCAAAGTCACCTAATTAACCTAAAAATAGACAGCTTTGTAGCTCTCGGCACAGGAAGCTCCAAGAGTTTTAGGAGCTCTGTGATAGGAAAAGGGACGAAAACCAAATGTATATTTCCTAATATAAAATACAATATCACAGTAATATTCTGCAATTTTCAGATAAAACACTTCAAAGAAACATCACCTTTGCACCCTCAAAACACAGCATATGTTTTCTCTTTCTACTGCTCTCTGCTGATGGGCTTAATTCAGGAGGAATGTTCAAGACGCCTGGGCACTATTGACATTTGGTCGGATGACATGTCCTTGCATCGAAGGATGTCCAGCAGCATCTCTGGCCTCTATCCACTAGATGCGAGTAGTATTCTGCACGCCCCCCTCGTCCTACTTGTGACAACCAAAAATGTCCCCTGGGGGGCAAAGTCACCTTCAGGGAAGAACCACTGCTGGGTATAATCAAGCTCTTCCATTGTAAAGATGGGAAATGCGGACCATAACATCATCAAGCCTTTTCTTTTCTCCCTCGTCACCTCTGTGGGCTCCCCAACCAATACGTGAGGGAAAGGCACACATCCACAATAGCATCATTCAGAGCAGAACCAGCTTTCCAATCAGAGCAGGCCTCCATGAACTGTTTCTGTACTTCTGTCTCCTCTTTCCCATGCCCCAGAAAAGTCCAAGTTAATCTCCAGCCATCCCGTTACGACCTCTCAAGAGAAGAAGGGAAAGTTTCCTGACTTTGCATTCCAGGAGCAGTGCAACCTGAACCCTTTGTGTTTTTGACATTCTGTTTCTGAATTCCGTGCTGGGCTGAGAGCAGGGAATAAACACTTCTTTGAAACCTCTGTGCATTCCTCTGAAAATCAGCCAAAGAGGCTCTGAAGAAGAAAGCAGGGCTCCAGGGACTTGCTGGTAGAATGTACCAGACTGGTCACTGGATGTAGAAAGAGACAGAGCGACAGGGCAAGCTACGTGCGGGTCCCGACATGTGGCTCCTCACTTACTGGGTGTCTCTGTCTAGAACAGAGGCTTGAACTGAGGCTCGGTCTCCTCACTTGTAAGAGGAGAGCAGTACTGTTACTACTCCCAGTGGCTACCGTTTTCGCACTGCCCCGAGCACTGTATCCTCATCATTCTTGTCCAAATGACGCAGAGTCATCACATAGATTTACGGGCTCTGTCAACTGTAAAGTGCTCTAAAAATCCAAGGTCCAATGAGAATTGCCACCTACTTCAGATATTTATACCTGTAAGTGAGCAAACCTCCAGGACACAGAAGAGCAGAGCAGGTAAGAAGCCAAGTTTCAGAGGCAACCAGCCCTGACATCAAATCCCAAATGGGCCACACTAGCTGTGTGACGCTGGGCCTCTTACTCAACCTTTCTGGGCTGTTAGTGTTCTCATCTGGAAAGTGGAGCCAAACAGGATTTTACACAGAATTTAATTTGATCCTCATTTAAAGCACTTAGCACAGGGCCTGCCTCTTGGTGAGTCTAGACCATGATCGCAGAGAACCTTTCTGTGTATTGCTCCATCCCAGAGGGATCTTTAGGGAGAAAAGCAGAAAGATGGGGTGCAGAGGGAACAGAGTTGGAGGGATGGGGAAGCCTCAGTCTGTGAGTGGAGGGGAAAAAGGCCCAGGTCACAGCAGTGACTCTGGCATATTCTGACTCAGGAGGAAAGGAATAATAGGACCGGGGCTTTGCATACGCTACATCAAGCGAGAGCAAGTGGGAGAATCTTGCCAGCCACTCTCCGCAAACTCCGCATCTGGCTCTGCTACCAGGACGGGCTACTTGCCCATGCTACCCCATTTGTGCCCCGCCTGGGGGAGGCTGAGGCTAATCCTTGGAGTTTTTCTTGTGTTAAGTCAGCCCCCACCCCTGCAAGCACACACAAACACACACCGGCTACGGGGATCTCAACCTTAGCCCAGCCCGGCTTCCTGGCATGTTGCCCACCCACTAGAAAAGGCCAGTAGGACAAAGGCAGATGGTGGGTGTACTTCTGAGAAGGGCCTTCAAGCCTATGACAGTACAAGAACAGGGACATTCATTCTGGCAGACACCGGCGCTCTGAATCAGGCCTCCTCTGGCTTGGCGTTTCTGGGTGGGTCTTTCCTGAACCTTCCGTCTGTAATGTTATTGGGGCTACTCTTTGCTAGGTTTCTGATTCTTCCTCTTAATTTGGATTTCCCTGGTGGTCCTCTCTGGCGTGGACCCCTTGCCCTAGAAGCAGACCCTGAGGCAAAGATTTTTTGGGGAGGAAGCACTAGGGTGAGGGGGTGGGACAGTGAGTGGGGGAGGGGAAAGGAGCCCATAGGGAACATTAGCAAGCAAGCTCCTGTTGGGGCTCATTCTTTGGGGTAACCCTGGGAGATGGTGGAGATCACGCCTCGAGTTCTCCCACCCCAGTGTGCAGGGCTGGATGTGGTCTATCTATCCATATTGGTGGAGGGTGTGTCTTAGTCTGTTTGGGCTGCTATTATCAAAGATACCATAGAATGGGTGGTTAATAAACAACAGAAAATTATTCCTCATGGTTTTGGAGGCTGGGAAGTCCAAGATCAAGGTACTAGAAGATTCGGTATCTGGTGAGAGCCCACTTCCTGGGCCACACACAGAGGTTTCTCACTGGGTCCTCCCATGGCGGAAGGGACCAGGGAGGTCTGCAGGGTCTCTTTCATAAGGGCACTAATCTCATTCATGAGGGCTGCACCCTCATGGCCTAATCATCTCCCAGAGGCTCTCACCTCCTGAAACCATCACCTTGGGAGCTAGGATTCCAACACAGAATTTTAGGGGGACACAAACATTCGGTCCATAACAGACTCCCTCCGAAGCCTTCACTCGCTGTGCTACCCAGAATCTCTGTCCTAAAAGGAGAACGCACAGAAGCAGAGTCCCAGCAGCATGCAGTAGCCGCCTTCACAGGTGGACATGAGTGCTGACAGCATCTGGTGGGACCCCAATGCTGCCTGCCCCCTTCCCCCCAAAATTCCTGACCCTCTGGGCCCTAGACAGAAGCCCAGCATTGGCTGTGTGGGGGAAGGGAGATGTCAGGGATCCCGACCTTCACCTCAGCCTCCCAGAGGGGCAGCCATGTTGAAACTGTTGAAATATGGATGAACTCTAAAAAATATATATGTGGGATCTGCTAGGGAAACTGGAAAACATCAGTCACAGTTCTGTTTATTCAGTGCCTCTCTAACCATGGTAAATTTTTCATCAGGAGAGAAAATTAAAACAAAGTAAAACCATGAGCACTCTCTCCTGGGAGAGGCCCAGGACTCATTTCTCTGTCTGTTCCCAGCCAGCCCCTTCAATGCTGATATTAAAGGTTTTTTAAAAGCCTTATTTATTTACTTGTTGGTTTGTTTGTTTGTTTCAGTATTGGAGAGTCCCCTCCTGCTCTCCTGAGACTGGCAGGATGGGTTGGGGAAGGAGACGAACACTCCTGCTCTGTGTTCTCTGTGGATGATCTCTCCCTGCTGATAGAAAGCGATGCCCCCAGACCGTCTTGGGAGGGTCTTGATTCTCTCCCACCCGGACACTGCGGATTGCTCCCTGTATTTCCTCGGGCAGATGCCTAATTCCTTTGAGCCTTGGATCTTCATCTTTAAAGTGCTGGTATTCAAAGGACCCACCTCTTGGGGTGATTGTGAGGATTCAGTGAGAAAATATAGGCCCACCTGCCGCACAGTGCATGCAGAGCTCTGTCTTCGGGGGTTAAGGGGTGGGCTGCAACCCCCTACTCTTTTCTTTCTTCCAATTTTAGTCCTATGAGTCTCACTCAGTGCTGGTAATCGATTCTCCTAATAGGTCTGTTAAATCTTTGTGCAAATAAAACCCTGGTGGCCTGTGTGTGATTCCCCTGGCACCCTGGAGTCAAAAGGGGGGACCCTACAGGAAGCCTGGCCACATTTTTCCAGGAATCAAGAGACAGGAGATAATTCTCCGTCAAGTGCAACTGCCCTTTGAGGTCTGGCTTTATTCCCACAATGATCCCGATGATCCCAACACTGGGGAGTCAGTGTTAAGAGGAGTGTGTAGGAAGGAAAGACAGATTAATTCCAACAGAGAAGGTCACTGCTTAGACCACATCTACATTGTTCTCTTTCTTCCTGGGTGTCACACTCGGAGGGACGCTGGCACATGGATATATGTTTAAAAAGTATAGATGAGTTCCTGGGCTGTACAGGAAGTGACGTGAAGGCAGAATGTGTGCAGAGAAAGGCAGGGGGATGTCAGGTGAGGAAACAACTTAAATTCCTAAGGCGTCTAATGCAAGCGGCTCGGTAAATACGGATGAAATCAGACTAATGAGAATATTAAACCACAAGGCTGTGCATACTGGATCAGACCATTTGGCTGTGCATAATCATATTTTAGCAGCAGGTAACAGCTCAAGATCTTTGGAACATTAAGCCCAAAATGGAGGGAGAAATTCCCTCCCTTTAGGAGCTACTGATATCTCAAACCACAGGGCTCACAAAAATTGGCAGTTGGGAAATTACCCCGTCTTTTCCAGCCCTCCCAGTGCCAGCCAGCATCTGGTGTCCTGCTCCTAGGACTTCAGTTGTCCTGTCTAGAGCAGCTGTCTCACGGGACCGGGAATTTAGCAGGCTCCCGTTCATTCGTAATTCTATTTGCTTTGGCCAAGACATCAGAACAGAGGTGTTAGATGTGGTCCCTGTTTGAATGTGGCTCACATGGGAGACTGATTAGGGAATCTGAGCGGTTCGTGCTCATGAATATTCAGGGCAGAGAGAAAAAACAAACAGGGTTTGTGGGGCATGTAACTGAAGACAAATAAATACTTCAGCAGAGTAACAGGAATGCAGCCCAGAGATGGTGACTGCCACTTGACCAAGCGGACTGCCATGGATGCCCTCGTGACATGGTATCTGGGGGATCAAGGGCAGGGTTGTCTATCTTGTTTGCTGCGGTAGTCCCAGCGCACAGTGTAGGGCTGGCACCTAGTGAGCAGTCAACAGAGATTTGTTGAATAAACAAAAGAAAGGACCAAAGGTGAGAAGCCCCCAACCCCTTTCCCGTAGATGTTTTGTTTGTCATAAAAAAGATTTTAATACTTTTTAAAGTTAAGTGCTATGGTAAGCAGAGATCTAAACATGGCGCTGCCCCCAAAACTCCCATTCCCTGTTATTCAATCAAACAGGAATCTGGGCACTGCCCTGAAGGGACTTTGCAGATGGAATTAAAGTCCTAAGTCAGTGGGCCTAATTAAGGAGCTTACCTTGGTGGGCCCAACCCAATCAAGTGAGTCCTTTAAAAGCCGAGAGTTTTCCCTGGCAGTAGCAGAAGGGAAGCAGGAGAGATTCAAAGCACAAGAAAGAGTCAACAGGCTGTTGTTCGCTTTGAAGATGGACTGGGTCATGTTCAAGGACCAAGAACAGCCTCCAGAGGCTGAGAAAACCCTGAGCCTATAGCCAGCAGGGAAAGGGGCACCCAGCCGTACACCCACAAGGAACCAAATTCTGCCAACAATGTGAATGAGCTTGGAAGCTGATTCTTCCCTGGAGCCTCGAGATAAGAGCCCAGCCTGTATGACACCTTAATTTTGGTTTTGCAAGACCCTAAGCAAAGAGCCCGATTAAGTCCACACCAACTTGTGACCTATACAACTGTGAACTAATAAATGGGTGCTGTTTTAAGCCCCTAAGTTTGCAGTAATTTGCTACACAGCAACAGAAAACTAATACAAGTATGAACATAAAGAATCTAGCAATTTCTTTTCTGGCCAGCCATACAGCATGGTGGTTAGGGACATGAATTTCAACTTGGAGCCACACTGCCTAGGTTAAAATCCCAGCTCTGCCACTTCCCCGGCGGAAAGAACTTGAGCAAGTTATTCAATCTCCCTGGGCCTCGGTTTCTTCATCTGTGGAATGGGGGTAATAATAGTATCTTCCTCATAACTCCATAGTGAGAACCAAATAACGTAAAATATCTAAAGTGCTAAGAGCAGTGCCTGGCACATTGTACATATTTTATCAATCCTGTTGTTACTACTATTTTAAAAAAATAAAGATTTCTAGAATCTCCCCCAAAAGCCCAGGACCTGGGAAAGCTGGGCCACAGACCCACATGGCAACCACCAGCCGAAACTGCCCCCTTTACTCTACGACTCCTGGTCTTCTCGGATGCAGTCCTCTTGGCTCCTTTACGCTTCCTGCCCAGCCCCTGTAGGCATTTGGATTTGCAATCTCTGACCTGAGATTGATTAGCTGGAGAGTAGTGCAAAACCTCAATTCTGACCTTCACTTACGAAAGCAAGCCAAGATCCTCATTCATTAGCTGAGCGGATACAGTCTTCTCCTAAGCCCTACTTAATTTTTCTTTGGAAGGATTTAGAGGGCTGGCTAGAGTTTGGCTTGAAAGGAAACGTGCAAGGACTCTTGTGGGCCTTTGAACTGAAGATCCCAACGGATGCAGGAGAAGTGGCTCAGAAGTGCTCTTGAGCATCTAATCCATTTGTGGCTGTCACTGCCTCCCCGATTTATAAAATAAAGGACAACGCGAAGCCTGAGAAAGATGCCATCCGTCCCTCTGGTGGCCCCAAAGTCCAAGCCCACTAGACACTGAATTGTGAGTGCTGGCTGCTCAAGGGCCCTCACGCCTCTCTCTTCTGTTGTCCTTCGCCCTGGATCTTTGCCAAGAAGCGGGAGGACAATGCCACTTCAAGCCCGAAGCCATCTCCCTGTCTCAGCTCCAATTAGCCCAGAGCGTTTGGGAAGCTGTGTGTGAGAGCAGCAGGGCAAGCAAAGTGCTGTCCAGCTGGCGGGCAGATGGACAGGAAGAGGGCCAGCCTTTGTTTTTAATCTAAAGAAGAGCCTACGGTAGGGAACTCGGGCAGCTCCCATCCTGTCTCTGAAGGGTAATCTCTGGGGGCCATGAGAAAATGCTTCACTGCAACAGTACCTCAGTTTCCCTCCTTAGACCCTATGACCTCCCCAGGCTGGGCAAACAGACAGTTGACAACAATTCTTCACCGTCTGATTTTCAGCCCCATTTGGAGCAAAAGCAGAGGAGTAGACCAGTTGGCTACACACATCTCTCCCTCTTTCTCACACTTGTTCCTAGAACTCAACTCTGTGTGAGATACAAGAATGTTTTGAAATATTAGAATCGTCTAATATCCTATTAGATGGATGTGCCTATTCTTCCCTGCTCATCCCTCTTAGGACTTTTCTTTGCTTTTTTTCCCATACAGCCTTGCTACTCGAAGTGACCTTCTTGTGCCTTAACTATTGGCATTACCTTCAATGTTTGTTAGAAAGGTCATCTCAGACGTGCCACAGACCTACCGAATCAGAAACTGCAGATGAACAAGATCCCCAGGCGATTGATATGGCACATTCAAGTCTGAGAGCGATCCCTAGCCTAGGGATCTTTCTCCCTAGCCCAGACAGCTGGACTGAGACACCCACTGCTTTGGGAAGAAGCAATCACTATGGAATCAGAAAATAAAGCAAGAAGTGGGATTGCAAATTCCTGACTACTGAGTTAAAAACAACCACTAGTTTAAATGCAAGGCAGAAATATTTGCATGCATACTTACAGAACACATTTTTTCCCCCAGTGCCAGATAAATTAAAAGATTCCACCCCTGGAGGAAAGAAGGAGAAGAGGGACCATGGAGACAGCAGCTAAGTGAGATCAGGAAACTCTGGGTCTCTGGGAGCAATGCCGTCCATTCCAGTGCCAGGAAGCCACATGGCAGCCCGGTCAGTTGCCCTTCTCCTGGCCTTCTGCTGGGGAACACTCATGGACGTTTTGCCAGCCAATTGTACAGGAGGAAGATAGCTCTTCTTTGACCAGAGAATTTGCCTCAGTCTTCAACTGATTACCTATGACCCTTGGGGAGCCCCAGTCCCCTGAGAATGGAGTAGGGGCCCTAGATACATAAGAGGTAATGTGACCTGGAAGAAAAGCTCCACTAGGACCAAGATGGCACTAGCAGATCCAGTTCTCAATCCCTCACCAAGTCAGGGACATCCAACCAACCCACCCGACACTTTTGATTTGCTTTCCTCCTGCAGGGCCCATCATGGAAGAGGAGGCCCTGAAGTTTCCAACTTCATCCTTCAAGGGAAGAAGTAGAAACAATGAAGTGGACTTATAGCATAATAGATTGTCAGAGCTGGGAATGAGCTCAGCATTCACAAAATACAACCATCTCTTCCTTCCATCTATTCATCTATCCAACCACCCACCCAACCATCCATCCATCCACCCAACCATCCATCCATCCATCCATCCATCCTTTCATTAATTTGACAAACATTTGTTGAGTGTCTCCCACAAATCAGGGATCATGCTAGGCACTAGGGATCCAACACTAGGCAAAACCAGACCCAGTCTTTGTCCTCGGGGAGCTGACCTTCTAGTAAAGAGAATGTCACTAAACACAGAAGAGAATCCACTGTATGTGGTTCATTCAAGGTCATGCAGATGGTGACAGAGTGTGAGTCCTCTCAGGGAGTTTAGAGTAGAGCTTCTTATGAAAACAGGGAGTGAAATCAGCTTTTGAGAAGGGATAGATAAGGCTAGACAGAAGCCACGTTGCTGCCTTCCAGCTTCTCTTGGCAGACTGGGCCCAGGTGGAATCCGTGATAGGAGCAATGCTTGCCAGCACATAAGCCTGGGTGACGCTAAGCTCGTCCACTTTCTTATTTATGTCAGTAGAACCCTGCCCATTGGTTTGTTTCCTTCAGCCACTCACCAGGTGCTGTGAGAAAAAACAGAGGATCCCTGAGCTTTGGAAAAGTGTGAAGGATTGCTTCTCCAAGAGATAAATGGGGAAAAGGATGCTTCTCTTTCAAAGTCACTTTTCGAGCGATAGCTAACGGTTTTTAAGGTTTTGCTTTACATCAAGCACCAAGCTAAACCCAGCTTGCATCATCTCCTTTAATCTTTGCAAAACTTTATCATTTTTCCCATTTTACAGATGCAGACAC
The DNA here is from genome assembly GCF_009873245.2 of Balaenoptera musculus. Classification (NCBI taxonomy): domain Eukaryota; kingdom Metazoa; phylum Chordata; class Mammalia; order Artiodactyla; family Balaenopteridae; genus Balaenoptera; species Balaenoptera musculus. Next base: position 85,404,906 of record NC_045795.1, read on the forward strand.
TGAGGCTTAGACAGGTTAAAGGACTTGCCCAAGGTCACAGAACTAGTAGTGAGAGGTAGAGGTGGGATCTGACTCCCAGGCTCTGCCTGGGACAGGAAACATGATGTCTAATTATTCCGTGACAGCCATCTCATCCAGGGCTGGCTTCGAGGGCATTCAAGTGCAGTCACTTCAAGGGCAGTCACACAGGTCCCACACTCAGAGGGGCACTGCCCTTGGTGGGCTAATGCTCTCCAGTCACCATCTTGAAAGTGCTGATAACTGTACGTGTGATACAGGGTTTAGTGCGTCCGTTCTGATGGGACCGTGGGGCGTGTGCAGTCCTGCCTGCTGCTACCTCTCCACCTCTGTGTCTCCCCAGGATGGGTCCTCTGTTGCCTGCTCCTGCATCCTGTGATACCCCAGACCCTGCTCGCCCTTCACCTCCACACCACTGCCCAGCGGCTGCAGCCACCCCAGCACCTGGCCCCCGGGCCCCATCCAGCAATCCACGCTGCTCTCGCCCCGGACAGAGGCTAAGGGGTCAGCAGGAGAACGTAAGCAGATGGAGGGGGGGGTCCAAGGAGAAAGAGAAGCAGGCATGGCTTTCTTGACAGAAGAGAAGCCATTTCTGGTCTAAGCCATTCTGTGACCTAAACCTGGCCACAGTGCTCGTCCTTGAGCAGGTGTCAGTAATTAATGATTTTAAGGGAACAAAAGAATGTAGAAACATTGGCTGTGAGAGAAATAACAATAGCAAAGGTAACACATCGGTTGCAAAGGCTGCCTGTTCTGTTTCAACGGTAAAGATGAGCCCAAAGCGCTCAACCACCAGATCAACTGGAACCCAAGGGGAGATGATGTTGTCCTTTTCTGACCCTCATGACTTCAATCAACTAAAGCTTGGACTCTGTCTACCGCCCAAGCCCCTGCATGAATATGCATGTACCCTTAGGTTAAAACTTCCCCAATTTTGCTATTTGGGGAGGCACTGCTTTGGGAGAGATCCCTGGGAGTCTCCTTACTTGCTGCAAGTAATAAATTCTTCCTTCTCCCACTCTTTGGCTTGGCTGTGTCTTTTGGCTCGACATCCACCAAGAGGTGAACTCAGTTTCTGGGTAACAGGAAGAGTCAAGATTGGGTGGCATCTAGGGGCAGGGCAAGACGCGGCAGTCCAGGGCATGTCTGATAGGCAGCTTGGCAGGGCCCAGTCTCTTACCCACCCCAGTGCACAACGGATGCGTCCCAGCATGCGGGTGCCTGTCCCCTGTAGGTTGGGGACTGACTTCTTTGACCCTGGCTGGGGCACAGATGGCAGGTCTCGTGGCTGCTGGGAGGGGGATCCTGGGATGGAGGGGAGGGGAATGGGGGCAAATGCTTACATGTGCTGAGTGACACATCCCAGGTACCTGTGATGGTCTGCATGACCAGGTGCGTATCGCCCTGCCCAAGGAAGTGGGACATTAAATAGGAAATAGAAACACTGGGGAAGAGAGTCAGAGAGAGATACAAAGACAGAGACAGACCACGGAAGAATGAAAGAAGTTTCCTATATTAGTACCTTCAATTGCACCTTTTTCTTGAATTTTGAACAAGGGGCCCTGCATTTTCATGTTGTACCCGACCTCACAGATAACATCGGGCAGACTTTCCTGGTGACTGGGCATTAAAAGGAGCCCCTGCCATTTAAACCTCAGTGCTCCAGTTTGGAACATTCTGATGGGTTCAACCTACATGCATTCCATCTGTCTTGCTTCTTACAGTTCATTCCCTATTACTGTACTTAGTTTTTAATGTTCACGTTCACGTGCTTGCCATGCTGAACCCGTCACACAGAATGTCTCATTCATCCCCATGACGGCCCTAGTAGGTCCATGCTGTTCCTATGCCCATTTTTCGTATGAGGAGACTGAGGCTTGAGAACTTAAAAAATTAGCCCAATGACTATGAAGATCTTTCTGCTGCCTCTTTGCAGACCCGGATTTGCCTACAGTTCCCACTTGATAAAACAGCCTTTCTTCTCATATCCTTCTAGCTTCGCGGAAGCTAAGATTCATGGATTTTCAAGCGTCCTTCTTAATGTCTTTCTGAGGCGCCTGGGATCTGCCCTGGACAAGCTTCCGAAAGAGGAGTTACTGGGAACACGTAAAAGCAACTGTCTGAGGAATAGATGACTCGGGCGAGACATTTCCAATACCCCCGGCCTCTGACAAGCAGTGACTTATGCCCAACTGCCCGGTTATTTACCATGGGAAGTCTGTGGCAGGTCTGCACACTGGGGACTTTCTTCTGTGGGTCTTTCATTGCCAAGAGACACCCTGAGAATGTAGAGGTTACGAGCCCCCTCACCCAGAGCCAACTTGCAGAGGGAGAGCTGAATAGAGCTCTCTTTGGAAGGCCAAGCCAGGATTACAGTAATTGCAGGCCGGCTGCCGGCTCTCTGGCGACAGTACCCGGTGGAGGCTGCCAGCTGGCCCTGCTAATTACCTGTCGCCCAGGATGAGGAGGAAAACTTGCGAAAGGACTGAAGAGGCCCAGACTGAAGGCACTGGAGCGTGGCAGGCTGGCCTCTCCGGGATCCAGGCCGCCCAGTCGGCCCCATGGCAATAGCTCTGCTGTTGTGGAGAATGACTTGGCATGTTTCTGCCTGGTTCCTTCCCAAACAGCTCCCTTTTGCGGGCCTGCCTGTCTCCCCTTCAGAGCAATGAGCCTCTCTAGTTGCGAATTTTCCCCAGGGCACCTCAGGAATTGCTGACGATGGATTCTTAGGCAGCAGCGCAGAGAGAGGGGAAGAAAGAGGCCCTTTCTAGACCAGTGACGGCCAAGAGAAATTTAATGTAAGCCACAAATGTAACTCAAAATTTGCGAGCAGCCACATTTAAAAAAAAAAAGTAAAAAGAAACAGGTGGAATTAAATTTAATGATATACTGTATTTAACATAATAGATCCCAAACGTTATCATTTAAACACGTAACTACTATTATTTAAAGTATTGAACTATTTTACATTCTTTCCTTTGTACCTAAAATCCAGTGTGATTGTTACATGCACAGCACATCCCAATCAGGATGAAGTGCCAATAGCCACATGGGGCTGGTTGCACCATACTGGAGAGCACAGCTCCAGATGCGTGATAGAAAATGTAACTCAAAGCAGACGATTGGCCGTCCTTGACCACACTTGGGTTTTGCACTCTCACTTCCAGTCCTTCTTTTCTCCTGGGCTTGACATTTGCTCTCCAAGCCTTAGCTCCTTGTTACTCCACACATGGGCTACATGATGTCAGCAGCATGACATCACCCGGAAGCTTGTTAGAAATGCAGAATCTCAGGCTGAAGCCCTGACCCACTGGATCAGAATCTGCATTTCAACAAGTTTCCCAAATAATTTGTACGCAGAGTGAAGTTTAAGAGGTACTGCCCTAGGCCCCCCTCTCTTTCCCTGCCCCTCCTGATGGCATTTGACTTTCACTTTAATCTTGGGCTCCCTTGTTGCCTGGATTCCCTTGTCCAACTACTGAACCTTGCGCCGCTGCCCAGTGTAAATGACACCTGCATTCTCTGCTACTGTCCCAGGCTGCAGAAAGCCAAGAGGGTGGAAATTTAACAACAGCAACAAACGAAACAAAACTTGGCTACCATTTATTGAGCACTTACTATGAGCCAGCCTCCACGTTCAGCACTTCTCATGCATAAACTCACTGAATCCTCATCCACTTTAGGAGCCTGATGTATTACTACACCCATCTTACAGATAAGATTCAGAGATGACTGTCCACACACAGCCCGTTTCTGGTGGAGTGAGAATTCAACCCTGGGTCTACCTGATTGGAAAGCCCATACTCTATGGCCATGTTCTAAGTCAAATTGTTTTAGCGTATGTGTGTGTGTGGTGGTAGAGAGCACTTACTTCCTCCCACAGACAGGATTAGAGTGCAGGCAGTTTATCTGAGAAGGATGGAAACACCACAGGCAAGTAGGGATCAAGAGAGGGAAGGGATAGCCGTCAGTAAAGGGTAGATTTTCAAGCCAGCTACCCCTGTGGGCTCCTAGGGCTGAGTCCCATTGAAGAAACTCGAGGAGCTAGGGTAGAGCACGTGCCTCTGAGCTACCCTGGCCCAGGGGTAGCGGAGCTGGGATTTTTATACAGCAAGTCCTATCAGGAATTAGTTGAGGGCAGCTCACAGAGGGTTCCAACAGCAAGAGAAAGCTCCCAGGCAAAGAAATAGGGGTGCTGGCGGTCAGAAGTCAAGTCAGGGAAGGGAAGGGGGTGTCTAGGTGAGGCTTGGCAGTGTCTGCCACGGTAGACTAGACCCATGGACTCCTCAGCGTTACCAAGTCAAGTGGGAATGAACTACCTCTTACCTTCGATACCTAGCTTTTAAATTCTTTTAAAAGTCATTTCTGGTGCTCATTGTAAACCAGGTAGCACTCGTATTAAAAAGTTGGCATGGACTGAGTCACAGGCAGTTTATCCCATTCGGTAACTTGGTCCAGACCCTGACACACTGGTGCCTTCAGATGGATCCCTGGAAATGCATGGCTCCTAATCCCTCTCTGTTGGTGGCTATTGGCTGGTTGGGAGGCACAGTGGTGAAGTCAGGCTCTATGAGAATGTTGGGATCCTGTCCCTCTCCTATCCTGTATTTTCTAGCTTGACAGGTCAAGCCCGGCCTGGCAGACACACGCTCCAGCTCAAACACCCCAACTTCAATCAGTTTCTTTGTATCTCTGTTTTGGGGCAGACACAACTTTTGGGGAAAATAATCTACCCCTGGGAGAAGTAGGGTGGAAAAAGTTTCTATCATTTATCTATGTATCTATCCACCTATCTAACTATTTACACATACCCACCATATATATATATACACACACACCCGTATTTATAGATATACACACATATATGTATTATATATTTTACATATGGTTTTGGAAGGGACATAATGGGGGCAAGGTCACAGACAGGAGAAACATGTGCCTTGACAGTGAGAGAGAAGCCCAGCAGGAGGAGAGGGTATGAAAGTTTAGAAAGTTTAGACCTCATTTTGCCAAAATCAACCTAGATGGGTCTGTGTTTGGGTCAGCTTTTTTTCGAGAATATTTCTATTAATATTACCCTGTGAAAATACTCCATGCCTATGACATTTCAACTTTTTCAGAGTGCTATGCATTCAGAGGAAGTGGGAAAGGGGAGGAGTGGGGGGAGAGAAGAGGGAGAGAGAAAGAGGGAAAAGGAGTGGGAGGGAAAGACAAGAGAAAGAGAAGGTAAAATTGAACTGAAGACTGAACAGCAAATTTGGTGCACTCCTTTAAAAGGGGATGAGGCAGGGTTTCAACATATGACTTTGTTGGTGGGGGGGGGCGATAATTCAACCCATAACACCTATTAAGAGGATACTGGATTATTCCTGGGCAGGCCTAATCAGATGTGATGAGACCAGGTCGGAGGCTGCAGCAGTAAATCAGGGGAGAGATGAAGATGGCCTAGAGTTTGGATGATGTCGGTCCTGATGGGGAGCAATGGATGGATTCCAGATAAGAAAATGTTTTGCTGGAACTGATATATCTGCAGTGGATTGCAAGTAGTCAACAAAGGAAAAGAGGAACCAGGGATGACTCCGAGATTTGCAGCCTGAGCATCTGGACGGTGAGGATTCACCCACCTGGGCTCTCCTTCTATGCTGTGTATGGCTACACTTGGACCCTTGGCTCTTCCAGCAGGAACCCAAGAGAGCCCCAAACCTAGAAGCCAACCCCAAAGATCCAGAGCCAGGATCCCTGCTGGATACACCTTCTTGCTCCCAACAACAGACACCAGCGCTGAATAGACAGAGTTTTATGAGTTTGTGTCCCCCCCAAAAAGTTATACTTAAGTCCTAACTCCCAGAACCTCAGAATGTGACCTTATTTAGAAACAGGTTCTTTGCAGAAGTAACCAAATGGATTATTAGGGTGGACCCTAATCCAGTATGGCAGATATCCTTGTAAAAAGGGGACATTTGGACACAGAGACAGACATACACAGAGAGAAGACGACGTGATGACGCACGGGGAGAATGCCATGTGAGGACAGGACTGCAGGCATGCATCTACAAGCCAAGGAACGCCTGAGGCTACCAAAGGTTAAGACATGCACGCAACAGTCCCTTCCCTAGCAACTTCAGAGGAGCCTGGCCCTGCTAACACCTCGATTTCAAACTTGCAGCCTCCAGAGCTGTGAGGAAACACATTTCTGTTGTTTTCAGCCATGCAATTTGTTACACAGATCTAGCAACCTCCTATAGAAATAACCAGGAGCAGCTCTCAGTCAAAGTCTGATGGGAGGTGGTAGATCAATAACCCACGTCTCTTGCTTCCCTTAGTTCGGGAAACTCAGAGGTGTGGGTTCTATACATTTTCCCAGAGTTTCCCCAGCGGCATTAAGCTCCAGTCCTCCAGAGAGTAAGTGGCTTGATAACTCACTCCTTTCGCCTGCCTCCCCTTCTCATCTCACTTCTCCACTGCCTACCAGTGTTTCCGGGATCTTCCAAATGAACAACTTGCACACAGATCTTCGTCCCAGCTCTACTTCTAGGAGGACCCAGCCTTTGGGAAAAGTCGCCCATGGGCAGTGAACGTCTGGTGTCCCAGCTGTACACTCTCTGATCAGGTAAGCTGGCAGCCACTTGAGAAGACCATCCTCCACCAAGCTTGGCTCTAGAATATTTCTGCAAAACTTTGCATGGGATACAATGGTGCATAAATGGCTCATCCATCTAAGGAAGTTAAAGAAAACAAAACACCCTCTTGCTTTACCCTCCATGTTCCCTTCTCTCTGTTCCCAAGCAGTGGACTACACAAGAGATGCAGGAGGGAAAATTTGCCAATTACTGCCTTAATAGTTAAGGAATACTTGAAAACAGGAAAGCAGCAAAGCAACAATCTTTGTGATGTTCAGGCTTTCTGAAGCCAGGTCACACTGTGCTCGTAAAAAGTTACAGAAGACAGAAGGATAGTTAAGTTATAGGCTATATACTATTTAATTACCAGTGGGGTAAGATTGGAGGGATAGAGCTGGAAGAATAACATCATCAAGATCTTAGGGAGTAAAATTTCTCTAGCACACACGCACAGACACACACGACACAACTGTGTTAGTTAAAACATGTCTACAAATTTTGACACTCTTCCCTTGAAAGCTAGAACCTAATTCCCCTCCCCCTGATTGTGGGGCTGGACTTAGTGACCTAGTCTTAACAAATAGATATGGTGGGATTGATGATGTATGACTTCCAAGACTAGGTCGTGAAAGGCATTACGGCTTCCTCGTTTCTCTCTAGGGTCACTCATTCTCTCGGGAGCCAGCTGCCCTGTTATGAGGACACATCAAACAGTCAATGGAGAGGCCCACAGGGTGAGGGACTGAGGCCTCCAACCAACAGCCATGTTCTCTCCCAGCCCCAGCCAAACCTTCAAATGAAGACAGCCCCAGTGGACATCTTGACCATAGCTATGAGACCCTGAGCCAAAACCCAGCTAAGTCACTCCCAATTCCTGACCCACAGAAATCGTGAGATAGTAAATGTTTGTTGTTTTAAGCCACTGAATTTCAGGGGTAATGTGTCACATGGCAACAGATAACAAATACAACTACATACCATTTAATGGTTAGTGGAGGTGGGGAGATAGAACAGGAAAGATTCATCATCAGGATCTTGAGGGAGTGAAACAGCTCTAGTACACGATACACAACAGAGATCAACATTTCCTGCCTATACTGTCTCCCAAATCAAGGTACCACATTGGGACAGTTGACAATTAAGAGAATTCTCATGGAACCTGAATGTTTGGGCTGAACGACACTTCAGAGTTGAAATCCTCATTAAAAAAAAAAATAGATAACGAAACCCAGGTCTAGAGAGATTAGGTGATTTTCGCGAAGTTATTATATCAATTTTGGAGGAATCCTGGTCTGACTTGGAGGCAACAGGCAAGTTGTGAGAAGCTACAGATACCAGGAATCTCTACCAGGTTCAGGTAGTAGTTTTTCCTGCAACAGCATTGAGGATTCACAAATCTATTTACGATTTCTAGGAGACAAAGCTGCCTGTGGAATTCTAACACAGGATCAACATGTAAAACTGATTTTTTTTTTTTTACTGAAATTTGTTGGAATCTTTCCTTAAACCGTGAATCCCCAAAACACAGATAGAGAGTAGATGTTGACTGATACTCAGCTATTTCTTGCGAACAATTGGCTTGCCATCTGACAATTCTAGTCTTCAGAGGAAGGTTACTGAACGCAAAGACTGGTTGAAGAAAAAGCTCTAAACTGGAGATGCCCCACAGTGGCTGCCCATCTTTTGAGCATTTTCTTTAGCTCTTAAAAAGATTCCTTTTCAGAAACAGTAAGAATTTTACTTCATGGAGTCCTAATAATTTCAGTTTGGTAGAGTCCTATGCCTTAAATGACCCCCAGCAATTTTTCTGAGTAAGCGAACAGGTTTAGAACCAACCAGATACCCAGAAATTCTTCAGGAAAAAGCCTTTTTTAAGAGCCTACTCTTTTCTCTACCTATCAACATCTTTTTACAAATAGTCCTAGAGTTTTATAAACTTTATAGTCTTCTTCTTCCACCCAACCAGATACTGCTCTCCCCTTGATGATCACTCCACCCACAGCTGCACTGACTTTTTTTGGGTTCCGAAAACAAGAGAGGTTCTTCCCTACCCCAGGGCCTTTGCACCTGCTGTTTTTTTCATCTGGAATGTTTTGATCTCCCAGTTCTTATCATGCAGTTCAGTGTTCAGTGTCTCAAAGTTCACGTCTCAAGTCAAGTGTCCCCACCTCACAGAAGACTTCCCTGCTGGCTGTGGACACCCCCTCCCCTTGCTATCTGTAATGGTCAGTTTTGTGTGTCAACTTGGGTAGGCTGTATTCCCCAGTTATTCAATAAAACACTAATCTAGGTGTTGATGGGAAGATATTTGGTAGATGTGATTAGAGTCTATGATCAGTTTACTTTAAATAAGAAAGGTTATCTTCCATAATCTGGGTGGGCCTGATCCAATCAGTTGAAGGCCTACAAAGGAGAGGCGAGGTTTCCCTGAAGAAGAAGAAATTCTGCCTGTGGACAGCAGCTTCAGCTTGTGCCCAAGAGGTCCAGTCCGCCCTTCCTGATGGCCTGCCCTATGGATTTTGAACTTGCCTATCCAGCCCCTATGATTGTTTAAGCCAATTCCTTGCAATAAATCTCTAAATATAGGTAAACTACTGGTTCTCTTCCTCTGACGGAACCCTGAATGATACACCATCCCAGTCACTCCATTTATTTCCCTAGCACTAGTGGTGCCTGACTTAAGAAACAGAAGTAGAGAATGCAATTTTGGGAAATACATCCACTAAAAAAAAGTGTTTTTTTATCCAAAATTTAAATTTCACTGGACCGCCTATATTTGACCTGGCAATCCTACTTGTCACAATTTGAATTTAGCTTGTTCATGGATTTGCTCACTTACTTATGGTCTGTCTCCCTCATCTAGTCTGGAAGCTCCATGAAGGCAGCGACCTGGTAGGTAGTTTGTGGCTGCATCTCCAGTCCCTGAAACAGAGCCTGGCATAGAGTGGGTATCTAATAAATATTTATAGAGCGAATGAAGAAACAAATGAACTTATATCATCTGCATATTCATGCTTTCTGCTTTGAGAGCCCTCAAATCATCCTTCACACACACAAATCAGATTTCTGTTCACGAGCAGTTGAACGGATGGTCCAAGTGATGAGAGCATGGGGTCTTCTCGTCCGTCCGTGGTTCCATTTTCCACATCACTTAGTGTGTTAGTGAGTGACTGTTAGTGTGATTAGTTGACTATTTTAAGAGTTCTTAGCTCTGATTATTTAGGGAAAATGAGCAGAAAATGGGAAAACAAAAGTGCTGATAGCAGTGATAAGAGGCTTCTCTCATAAACTTAGTATAATCACAAGGATGACGGAAACCACAAGGAATGCCAAATACGGCAAATCTTCAGGCCTGAACAGAAGCCTAGAGAACTCGGGCTGCTTGGCTGTGCAATTATGAAAGGGAAAAAAAAAGAGCAATCATCAGAACATGTGTGGAATCCCAGAGCTCCGTCAGGGAGGACTGGCTGAAAGTTGAATGAGGAACTATTTTTTAAAGCATCTCGAGGCAGAAACCGCTTTTAGCATGTGAATCTGCTGTTTGGTTTGGGGCACTGGCCTTTTGTTCTGCCCGAAATTTAAGCCTCAGCTCAAGTGCCACCTCTTCTCTGTAGACTTTCCACAGGTCTCTCAGCCCCACCCCCAAGAAGCATTCTCTCTGTCTCTGTCTCTTCCCTGCGTTCCCAGGAGTGTGGGGTTTGCACCCATTTGAAGCACACGTTCTTATTTCCACTCCGAGTTTAGTCATCTGCTTATAATTCCGTCTCCTCCTCTAGGCAGCAAATTGCTTGGAAGCAGGAAACATTTTACACCTTCTACCACACACACACAAATACTCCAAACAGAGCCGTGTGTATAGGGTGTCAGTTGCATTGTGGAAATTAATCTGGACTTGAAGTTGAAGGGCCTGGGTTCGAATCCCAGCTCTGCCCTTTGCAACCCATGTGCCCTTTGACAAGCCACTGTATTCCTTTCTGAGGCACAGTTTCCTCATCTGTCAAATGGGGACACGGATACACACTGAGGGGTCTTCATGATATAGGTCTCAGCACAAACAGTGACCAGAAATGTTGCTTAAGTGAGTGTCCGTGTTAGCCTGAAATGTTCTCAAGAGTTGGAAGAGAATACAAAGCTCAAGTTTATACTTAGGCAAGAATATCTCTGGATTCTGGTGGGACGGGCCTATCAATCAGCGCTGCTCCCATCCCCTGCCAAGTGGGATTGAAATGATCTGTTCTGGAAAGAATTCTGGTTCCCCTTCCCCAGCTACAGTGCCTGAAATCTCCACCATTACAGTCCCTTCTTTGGGCCAAAGCATCCTGACTCTTGACTCCAGGCTAAAATCGATGGGCCTCCAGACAGGATAGGTAGGTAAAGTGGGGGAGAAGAAAAAGGAATGAATTTGGGAACTGGAGATAAAGACTTCTGTCCCAGCTCTGGTAGATACCACCTATGTGGTCTCCTACAGCTTCTGTAATTCAGCCTCTCTTGGCTTGTTTTCTCATTCATGAACCATGCATGATAACCACACCCCCCTTCACAGGATTGCTAGGGCATGGCTTCTCAACCTCAGCACTACTGATCTTCCGGTTCTGTAATTCTTTATTGTGAGGGGCTGTCCTGGGCACTGCAGAATGTTTAGTAGCATCCCTGGTCTCCGCCTACTAAATGCCAGGAGCTCCCTCTACCAGCTGTGACAACCAAAAATATATCTAGATATTCCCTGGGGGAGAAAATCATTCATAGCTGAGAATCACTGCAGTAAGGATCAAATTCAATAATTTCTATGTGAGCCCATAAATTTGAGAGCTCAGTATAAGTGTTAGTTATAATTATTTTTCCCTGATTCCAGGGAAAATGAAATTACCCTCTTTTGTGATTCATTAGCACTTAAAAAATAATAACAGCTAAGAATAACTGAATACTTGTTATGCTGTGGGATCTGCTATTGTCTCACTCTGAACATGAGAAAATTAAAGCTCTGAGTACATACATGGCATGTCCAAGATTATAGGAGTGTAGAGTAGAGGCAAGATTTGAACCCATGATAAATCCATGCTTTCAACCTGTATTAGTTATCTGCAGCTGTGTAACAAATTATCACAACTTTGCCACTTAAAATAGCATACAACTGTCAACTGACAGTTTCTGTGGGTAAGGAGTCTGGAAATGGCTTAGTGGGGTTCTCTGTAAGATTGCAATCGAGGTTTTGGCCACAACAAGGGTCTCAGCTGAATGCTCAACTGGGAAAAGATCCACTTTCAAACTCACATGGCTGATGGCAGGACCCAGTTCTTGGAAGGCTGTCAAACAGAGAGCCTCAGTTCCCTGCTTGCTATCAGCTGGAGGCCACCCTCAGTTCCCTGCCACATGGGCCTCACTGTAGCATTGTTCACAATGTGGAACTTGCTTTGGCAAAGCCAGCAAAGGAGACAGTCAACAGTTAGCAAGGTGGATGTTATGATCTTATGTCAGGTAATCATGGGAAGACGTACCATCACCTTTGTTCTATTCTATTGGTTAGAAGCAAGCTGCTAGGCCAACCCACATCCAGGGAGAAGGGATTACAGAGGTACATAAATACTAGGAGGCAGGGATCACCAAGGCCATTTTAGACTCAGCCTGCCACTCTGCGCTTAACCAGTGCATCACAAATTTGTAAGACTGTTTCGGCTGCTAGCCCAAGTGCTGTTTTGTGTTTGTTTGTTCGTTTGTTTTCTTTTGTTCTGCTTTGAAGGTTATCTTAGTCTGCTCAGGCTGCTGTAACAGAATGTCATAGACTTGGTGGCTTAAACAACAGACATAGATTTCTCACAGTTCTGAAGGCTGGGAATTCTAAGATCAAGGTGCCAGGTGATTCAGTTCTGGTGACAGAACTGGATTGCAGATGGCTGCCTTCTCACTATGTCCTCACGTAGCAGAGAGAGAGACAGACGTACAGAGAGAAAGGACTCTCTAGTGTCTTTTTTTTTATAAGGACAATAATCCCATCCTGGGCATTCCACCCTCATGACGTCACCTAAACGAAATTATCTCCCAAAGGCCATCTCCAAATACCATCACATTAGGGGGTAGGGCTTCAACATATGAATTCTGACAGGACAAATTCACTCCACGGTATAGATGAAGCTGTGTATTTAGTGAAAGAAGAGGACTGATGTTTTTTTAGAGCGAGGGATGATGATTCTTCCGGAGTGGACATCTGTTTTATATACCTCTCCTAAAGTTTAAACCAAGGCTTGGCACTTGGTAAGTCTCCGAAACCGTAGGCAGAGTGAATGAAAAACATATTCATAGGGGGCTTCCCTGGTGGCGCAGTGGTTAAGAATCCCCAGGTTCGAGCCCTGGTCTGGGAAGATGCCACATGCCACGGAGCAACTAAGCCCATGCGCCACAACTACTGAGCCTGCGCTCTAGAGCCTGCGAGCCACAACTACCGAGCCCGTGTGCCACAACTACTGAAGCCCGCGCGCCTAGAGCCCGTGCTGCACAACAAGAGAAGCCACGGCAATGAGAAGCCCGCGCACCACAACGAAGAGTAGCTCCCACTCACCGCAACTAGAGAAAGCCCACACGCAGCAACGAAGACCCAACGCAGCCAAAAATAAATAAATAAAATAAATTCATTTAAAAAAATTCCATAAAAAAAAAAACACATATTCATAGGAGCAGAGAAAAAGTACCAAGAAATCGGGACTCAGGTAAAGTTTAATGAGGACTGGTGAGGCACTCTAAAATGAGGAAAACAGGAGTCTGCCTGAGCAGGGCAATATGTCACAGAAACAGGCACCATGGAGTTCAAAAGACTAGACTATTGGGTCAAACTCTCCAAGCAGCATTTTTCACTTGGAAGGGGGATAATAATAATACTCATCTCAAAGGGTTGTCATGAGGGATGAAGAAGGTTAATCCATGAAGCCCCCTTACAAAGTGTATGGCGAGACAGGGTTGACAAAATCTGTATTCGTTTTCTTTGTTGCTGTAATAAACTACCACAAACTTAGTGGGCTTAAAACAATACAAGTTTATTATTTTATAGCTCTGGAGGTGAAAACACTAGGCTAAGGGCAGGCCTGCGTTCCTTCTGGAGGCCCTAGGGGGAAATCTGCTGCCTTGCTGTGTCCACCTGTGTTAAAGACCACCTGTATTCCTTGGTATGCAGTCCCTTCCTCCATTTTTAAACTCATCAGTACAGCCATCCTCCCTCCGTCAGATTCCATCCTTAAATCATCTCTCTCTGATTCTGATGCCCCTGCCTCCCTCTTACAAGGACCCTTGTAATTACACTGGACTCACCAGGATCAAGTCCCCATCTCAAGATCCTTAACTTAATCACACCTGCAAAGTCCCTTTTACCATGTAAGGTAACATACTCACAGGTTCTGTGAGTGGATATCTTTATTATTCAACATACAGCAATCCACTCTCTGTCCCCAAAGATTCATGTCTATCTCACAGGTGCTGACCCCATTCCAACGTCCCCCGAACTCTCCACCCATCACTACATCAACTCAAGTCCAAACCCTCATCAGCTCGGAAGTCTCAGATCTCATCACCCACACTATCTAAACGAGGTATGCGTGAGGCTCCTGATAGGATCCATCCAGGGCTACAACTTCTCTCTGTATACAGACTTGTGAAACTAGCAAACAGATAGTTTTGTCCCTCATGGGACAGACCCCATCAGGATAATAGTTATAGACATTCTCACTCTAAAAAGGGAGAAAAATGAAAGGAAAAAAGGTCGCTGGTCCCAAACAGTTTCTAAATCCAACCAGGCAAACTCCATTAGCTACCAAGGCCTGGCCCCCAGCTCTGTTCTGGGCTCATGGCTCTGCTCTCAAAGTCATCCTTCCTTAGGGCTTCCCTGGTGGCGCAGTGGTTGAGAATCCGCCTGCCAATGCAGGGGACACGGGTTCGAGCCCTGGTCTGGGAGGATCCCACATGCCGCGGAGCAACTGGGCCCATGAGCCACAACTACTGAGCCTGCGCGTCTGGAGCCTGTGCTCCGCAACAAGAGAGGCCGTGATAGTGAGAGGCCCATGCACCGCGATGAAGAGTGGCCCCCACTTGCCGCAACTAGAGAAAGCCCTCGCAGAGAAACGAAGACTCAACACAGCCAAAAATAAATAAATAACTTAATTAATTTAAAAAAAAAAGAACTAAGTATCATTGAGTGAAATATTATGAATACTTTAAATAAAAAAAAAAAGGTCATCCTTCCTTTTTCATGAGGGGTAGCACTTGCGGGCAGCTGTGTAGTTTTATCAGCCTGTCTCCTGTCTGGAGAATTTGGGGAGTCTGACAGTCTTCTTTCATTTTGTTCTCTCTGTCACTTTCAGTCCAAGCTGGCAGTGTTTCAGGTGAGATAACATTCTCAAAAGTCTTGCAGATCTCCTGTGTATGTCACAGGGATTTATTCCATTTGGCCCTCAGGCTAAATCCAGCCCATTACCTTTTTTTTTTGTTGTTGTTGTTATATAAAGTTTCATTGGAGCGCAGGTACCCCTGTTTGTTTATGTACCACTGATGGCTGCTTTCATGATACAGCAACAGACCGGAGGAGTTGCAACAGAGACAGTATGGCCTGCAAAGCTGAAACTATTTACTGTGGCCCTTTACAGAACAAAGTTTGCTGACCACTGGCACAGAGTAGAAAATAAAAAAAAGAAAAAAAAAAAAAAAAAGAAGACAGGCTTGGGTGGGTTACAAAAGGAGTACCGCATGGGGGTAGTAAATGTTTCAGAGGCTTTTGTGGGAGGGGTGAGGAGGAAAGCAAGAAGAGGTGGGGAATGAAGGAAGGAGAGGTGATAGACTTTGAAAGTAAACTCGATCTTCTTGGCATGTTGCCTGGGAAGCCTGGGGCCAGGGCAATTAAGCAGTGAAATTACAATGAAGGAGAATAGTCCACCAACAGAAAGTAAGGCCAGAAATCCAAAGTGGGTCCAAATGAGACAGAAAACTCACGCTGAGAGTCATGCAACAAGTCCCTTAATTTGTAGGAACCATGTTGCTTCCTGGTCATCCTTCCTCTGAAAAGAATTCTGCTGTGCACACAAGTCACACAGCATTTGCTAAGTTCTATGCGCCAGTGTCAGGCTCCCAACAAGCCTTTTCCCCTTTGCTTTTTCCTCAATGGAAATTAGAACACGCTGAGGGGGAGGTTCGTGTGTGGGTTTGGAACTTGCACAACAACACAGCTTGATAAGCCTCATTTACATTGTGATCGCTCCTTCCCTCCCTGCGCCTAAATCATGTCAGGTGATGGTGCCTGTCCCAGGTCCGTGGTTACGGGCTCTAAGTGCTCTTTGGCCTAAACAAAGCCGGACAAATAAGAAGCAAAGACCCACTCAGGGTCCTAGACATGAATAGAAACTGATGTCCCTTTCAAAAACAGCTCCCTTTGTAAATAGAAAGAAATAAAGCATTCAGAAGAGGCTTTGAAACCACAGACTGGAGGCTGGCTATTGGAGCGGAACCGGTTTGGGATTTGGGGTTTGGGGTTTGGGGTTTGGGTGGGGATGGCGTGTCAGATGTTGTAGTGATTCCCTAAACACACACAGACTGTTTCAATATCAGATGTGAATACGCTGCCCCTCGCCCCACTCCCACTGCTCCCCAGCTGTGTCTCTTCCCCAAACAGCCGAGCCAAGAACCCGGGGCAAACCATGCTGACAGACGTTCTGGAGTTAGCAGGCGATGGATTCTATTTCAGGAAGTCAGACCAAATAGAAATCATCCCACTTAAAAAGCCCCGCTGGGTCTTAGATAGCCTCAACCACCAGAGTACAGACAGCAGAAGCAAGAAAAACTACAATCCTGCAGCCTGTGGACCAAAACCCACAGTTACAGAAAGATAGACAAGATGAAAAGGCAGAGGGCTATATATCAGATGAAAGAACAAGAAAAAACCCCAGAAAAACAACTAAATGAAGTGGAGATAGGCAACCTTACAGAAAAAGAATTCAGAATAATGATAGTGAAGATGATCCAGGACCTCGGAATAAGAATGGAGGCAAAGATTGAGAAGATGCAAGAAATTATTAACAAAGACCTAGAAGAATTAAAGAACAAACAAACAGAGATGACCAATACAATAACTGAAATGAAAACTACACTAGAAGGAATCAATAGCAGAATGACTGAGGCAGAAGAACGGATAAGTGACCTGGAAGACAGAATGGTGGAATTCACTGCTGCGGAACAGACTAAAGAAAAAAGAATGAAAAGAAATGAAGACAGCCTAAGAGACCTCTGGGACAACATTAAACGCAACAACATTCGCATTATAGGGGTCCCAGAAGGAGAAGAGAGAGAGAAAGGGCCAGAGAAAATATTTGAAGAGATTATAGTCAAAAACTTCCCTAACATGGGAAAGGAAATAGCCACCCAAGTCCAGGAAGTGCAGAGAGTCCCATACAGGATAAATCCAAGGAGAAACACGCCAAGACACATAGTAATCAAAATGGCAAAAATTAAAGACAAAGAAAAATTATTGAAAGCAGCAAGGGAAAAACGACAAATAACATACAAGGGAACTCCCATAAGGTTAACAGCTGATTTCTCAGCAGAAACTCTACAAGCCAGAAGGGAGTGGCATGATATACTTAAAGTGATGAAAGGGAAGAACCTACAACCAAGATTACTCTACCCGGCAAGGATCTCATTTAGATTTGATGGAGAAATCAAAAGCTTTACAGACAAGCAAAAGCTAAGAGAATTCAGCACCACCAAACCAGCTCTACAACAAATGCTAAAGGAACTTCTCTAAGTGGGAAACACAAGAGAAGAGAAGGACCTACAAAAACAAACCCAAAACAATTAAGAAAATGGTCAGAGGAACATACATATCGATAATTACCTTAAACGTGAATGGATTAAATGCTCCAACCAAAAGACACAGGCTTGCTGAATGGATACAAAAACAAGACCCATATATATGCTGTCTACAAGAGACCCACTTTAGACCTAGGGACATATACAGACTGAAAGTGAGAGGATGGAAAAAGATATTCCATGCAAATGGAAATCAAAAGAAAGCTGGAGTAGCTATACTCATATCAGATAAAATAGACTTTAAAGTAAAGAATGTTACAAGAGACAAAGAAGGACACTACATAATGATCAAGGGATCAATCCAAGAAGAAGATATAACAATTATAAATATATATGCACCCAACATAGGAGCACCTCAATACATAAGGCAACTGCTAACAGCCATAAAAGAGGAAATTGACAGTAACACAATAATAGTGGGGGACTTTAACACCTCACTTACACCAATGGACAGATCATCCAAAATGAAAATAAATAAGGAAACAGAAGCTTTAAATGACACAATAGACCAGATAGATTTAATTGATATTTATAGGACATTCCATCCAAAAACAGCAGATTACACGTTCTTCTCAAGTGCGCACGGAACATTCTCCAGGATAGATCACATCTTGGGTCACAAATCAAGCCTCAGTAAATTTAAGAAAATTGAAATCATACCAAGCATCTTTTCTGACCACAATGCTATGAGATTAGAAATGAACTACAGGGAAAAAAACGTAAAAAAGACAAACACATGGAGGCTAAACAATACGTTACTAAATAACCAAGAGATCACTGAAGAAATCAAAGAAGAAATCAAAAAATACCTAGAGAGAAATGACAATGAAAACACGACGACCCAAAACCTATGGGATGCAGCAAAAGCAGTTCTAAGAGGGAAGTTTATAGCTATACAAGCCTACCTCAAGAAACAAGAAAAATCTCAAATAAACAATCTAACCTTACACCTAAAGAAACTAGAGAAAGAAGAACAAACAAAACCCAAAGTTAGCAGAAGGAAAGAAATCATAAAGATCAGAGCAGAAATAAATGAAATAGAAACAAAGAAAACAATAGCAAAGATCAATAAAACTAAAAGCTGGTTCTTTGAGAAGATAAACAAAATTGATAAGCCATTAGCCAGACTCATCAAGAAAAAGAGGGAGAGGACTCAAATCAATAAAATTTGAAATGAAAAAGGAGAAGTTACAACAGACACTGCAGAAATACAAAGCATCCTAAGAGACTACTACAAGCAACTCTATGACAATAAAATGGACAACCTGGAAGAAATGGACAAATTCTTAGAAAGGTATAACCTTCCAAGACTGAACCAGGAAGAAACAGAAAATATGAACAGACCAATCACAAGCAATGAAATTGAAACTGTGATTAAAAATCTTCCAACAAACAAAAGTCCAGGACCAGATGGCTTCACAGGTGAATTCTATCAAACATTTAGAGAAGAGCTAACACCTACCCTTCTCAAACTCTTCCAAAAATTTGCAGAGGAAGGCACACTCCCAAACTCATTCTATGAGGCCACCATCACCCTGATACCAAAACCAGACAAAGACACTACAAAGAAAGAAAATTACAGACCGATATCACTGATGAATATAGATGCAAAAATCCTCAACAAAATACTAGCAAACAGAATCCAACAACACGTTAAAAGGATGATACGCCACGATCAAGTGGGATTTATCCCAGGGATGCAAGGATTCTTCAATATACGCAAATCAATCAATGTGATACACCATATTAACAAATTGAAGGATAAAAACCATATGATCATCTCAATAGATGCAGAAAAAGCTTTTGACAAAATTCAACACCCATTTATGATAAAAACTCTCCAGAAAGTGGGCATAGAGGAGGGAACCTACCTCAACATAATAAAGGCCATATATGACAAACCCACAGCAAACATCATTCTGAATGGTGAAAAACTGAAAGCATTTCCTCTAAGATCAGGAACGAGACAAGGATGTCCACTCTCACCACTATTATTCAACATAGTTCTGGAAGTCTTAGCCACGGCAATCAGAGAAGAAAAAGAAATAAAAGGAATACAAATTGGAAAAGAAGAAGTAAAACTGTCACTGTTTGCGGATGACATGATATTATACATAGAGAATCCTAAAACTGCCACCAGAAAACTGCTAGAGCTAATTAATGAATATGGTAAAGTTGCAGGATACAAAATTAATGCACAGAAATCTCTTGCATTCCTATACACTAATGATGAAAAATCTGAAAGAGAAATTATGGAAACACTCCCATTTACCATTGCAACAAAAAGAATAAAATACCTAGGAATAAACCTACCTAGGGAGACAAAAGACCTGTATGCAGAAAACTATAAGACACTGATGAAAGAAATTAAAGATGATACCAACAGATGGAGAGATATACCATGTTCTTGGATTGGAAGAATCAACATTGTGAAAATGACTATACTACCCAAAGCAATCTACAGATTCAATGCAATCCCTATCAAATTACCAATGGCATTTTTTACGGAACTAGAACAAATCATCTTAAAATTTGTATGGAGACACGGAAGGCCCCGAATAGCCAAAGCGGTCTTGAGGGAGGGAGGCGGAGCTGGAGGAATCAGACTCCCTGACTTCAGACTATACTAC
The DNA here is from genome assembly GCF_009873245.2 of Balaenoptera musculus. Taxonomy (NCBI): domain Eukaryota; kingdom Metazoa; phylum Chordata; class Mammalia; order Artiodactyla; family Balaenopteridae; genus Balaenoptera; species Balaenoptera musculus. The sequence continues at coordinate 85,425,010 of NC_045795.1, forward strand.
AAAGCTACAGTAATCAAGACAATATGGTACTGGCACAAAAACAGAAACATAGATCAATGGAACAAGATAGAAAGCCCAGAGATAAACCCACGCACCTATGGTCAACTAATCTATGACAAAGGAGGCAAAGATATACAATGGAGAAAAGACAGTCTCTTCAATAAGTGGTGCTGGGAAAACTGGACAGCTACATGTAAAAGAATGAAATTAGAATACTCCCTAACACCATACACAAAAATAAACTCAAAGTGGATTCGAGACCTAAATGTAAGACTGGACACTATAAAACTCTTAGAGGAAAACATAGGAAGAACACTCTTTGACATAAATCACACCAAGATCTTCTTTGATCCACCTCCTAGAGTAATGGAAATAAAAACAAAAATAAACAAATGGGACCTAATGAAACTTCAAAGCTTTTGCACAGCAAAGGAAACCATAAACAAGACGAAAAGACAACCCTCAGAATGGGAGAAAATATTTGCAAATGAATCAACGGACAAAGGATTAATCTCCAAAATATATAAACAGCTCATTCAGCTCAATATTAAAGAAACAAACACCCCAATCCAAAAATGGGCAGAAGACCTAAATAGACATTTCTCCAAAGAAGACATACAGATGGCCAAGAAGCATATGAAAAGATGCTCAACATCACTAATTATTATAGAAATGTGAATCAAAACTACAATGAGGTATCACCTCACACCAGTTAGAATGGGCATCATCAGAAAATCTACAAACAACAAATGCTGGAGAGGGTGTGGAGAAAAGGGAACCCTCTTGTACTGTTGGTGGGAATGTAAATTGATACAGCCACTATGGAGAACAATATGGAGGTTCCTTAAAAAACTGAAAATAGAATTACCATATGACCCAGCAATCCCACTACTGGGCATATACCCAGAGAAAACCGTAATTCCAAAAGACACATGCACCCGAATGTTCATTGCAGCACTATTTACAATAGCCAGGTCATGGAAGCAACCTAAATGCCCATCAACAGACGAATGGATAAAGAAGTTGTGGTACATATATACAATGGAATATTACTCAGCCATAAAAAGGAACGAAATTGAGTCATTTGTTGAGACGTGGATGGATCTAGAGAGTGTCATACAGAGTGAAGTAAGTCAGAAAGAGAAAAACAAATATCGTATATTAACGCATGTATGTGGAACCTAGAAAAATGGTACAGATGAGCCAGTTTGCAGGGCAGAGGTTGAGACACAGATGTAGAGAACGGACATATGGACACAAAGGGGGGAAAACTGCGGTGGGGTGGGGATGGTGTTGTGCTGAATTGGGCTATTGGGATTGACATGTATACACTGATGTGTATAAAATTGATGCCTAATAAGAACCTGCAGTATAAACAAACAAACAAACAAAACAACTAATACTAAACTTTCATTGGGTTATTTGTATGGAAATATGTTAATATAAATGTTTCAGACATTACATGAAATTTCTAAAAATCTTATATGTTCTGGTATAATGTTATAAGTCATAATCCTAGTTATTACCTTAAAATGTATATCTCAGAAATAACTAATTTTCTTGTCAACTGCATTATTATGAACTTTCATCAAATTTTTAACTGTGGTCATTTTTAAGTCTTTTGTCATTTACAGACAGTTCTGTGTGTACTCTGATGCTATTGCAAATATGTTCCTATAAAAGGGTTTCATCTTTAAGAAATTCATGGAAAAGACTCTGACAAGTACAGGTTTCTGGTAACTGACTGTACTGCTGAACTGAATGAATAAGCAGAACTGAATTTTCAGAACTCTAATGAAAAACTGATGAACTCATAAAAGTGCTAACAAAAGATCAAGATGAAAAAAAAATTAATTACATGGGACTGAGTGAACTGATGAGGATGAGTATAATTTTTGTGACTTTCTGTCTGAATTAAAAAAAAAAAATCCAACAAGGACTCAGAGGCAAAGAATATACAAATCAATTTTCACTGCAAAGTAAAGGAGCTGTTACAGTGGAGGATTACTGGACTGAATGTCAATATTATGACATAGTATGAGTGTGTTTCATGTTTGGTAATTGCAATCATTGTTGCTTTTGTTGTGGTCATCCATGTACAATGCTTGGTGTCAGTCTATTTATCTCTTGTAAAAATAAAATATAGTGTGTGTGTGTGTGTGTGTGTGTGTGTGTGTGTGTGTGTGTGTGTGTGAAAAATAAATAAATAAATAAATAAATAAAAAAAAAAAAAAAAAAAAGCCCCGCTGGGCAAGAAGAACAGCAAGTGCCCACCTCACACAAAACAGACCAACCGCCAAGTTCAGCCCTCCTACGTGCTGTTGATGGCAGAGTCACCGCCTTGAAGCCTCGAGTTGTTTCAGTGGCATAAAATTGTCTGGTAAATGGGGCTGAAAGGATTTTTCCCCCACACATCACAAGGCATTTTGATGTGCTGATTATTTACAGCAGCCCAGAGAAGTAAAGGAGTCCAAAAGTGACTGTGATTTCAAATACTATGGAACTCAGTTATCTGTGGCTCATTAATCCTGAGCCTCGCGTGATCACCAGATATTTTTTGAGGACCACCCCAGCCTCACCCCCTACTCAAGCCCTCTGAACCTGCTTTGGTACAAACTTTGGGGCTCGTGGTGGTGGGTGTCTCGTCCTACTCAGGGAGGTGGGTTCTAAATTTTCACAAAGATGAAAAGGATGTACAATCAAAATGGCTCTTGGAAAATCCCTTCTGATGCCCACGAACCCAGGGAGATGTGCAGAGGAAGTCACTCTCATGTGCCCGCTGGGTGGGGTGGGCGGAGGGAGCAGCTGCACCCTTGAAGTGGTGCTTCCCTTTTCTCGCTGTTTGGGCAGAGGGCGTGGAGGTGAGTTCACTTTAGTCAAATGTGTAGGTTATGTAACTTCACCCTGATCAGCTCCCCGGGGAGGGTTAGCGCCTCCTACAAATGCCAGGTCCTAGTGGGCTTTGTGGAGGAAAATTTCCCGACCACCGGGAACCATCATGGTTTTCACTACCTGATAACGTCATCCACTAAAAACATGACCAGCGTCTTCTATCACTTTTCCTTCCTTTTCCTCTCCTAAACAGACTGACTCAGGCTTCTGAAGAATGGTTAAGCCTTTTCTCTCTCCCTCTCTCTCTCTCTCTCTCTTTAGCTTTTCCAAACTGAATGTGAATGCTCGATGTTTCCTCTAAGGACGATACCCTGAAATTTCAGACATCTCCAGAGAGCTCCTCCCAGCACTGATGAAGGCATTTGAGTATGTGATTAGCAATCTCCCCAGGCACCAGTCGATTTCTAGAAGTTAGAAGGTTACAGGTGGATAAATGGACTTCACTGTTCAGATTCTTTTAGTTAAAATTGCCAGAAACCCGCTCCAAGCTTAAGTAAAGAGGGGAAATTTTTTTTGACTCATGCAAATGAAAATCTGCAGGCAGTATTGGCCTTTGGATTCTAGTGATAGAAATGATAAGGATCTCTCTCTCTCTCTCTGCATCCCTGCCTCTCCAAAACTCAGCCTCTCCCTTCTCTTTGGGTTGGGCTCATTTCCTCCTGTGACAAGAGGGCTTCATCCATGTCTGGGGGTTGGATGAGCTGCACGCTTCACTTATATTATCACATCTTAGGATCTTCAGAGGAAAAAAAGTTCTCTCTCCTGAGAGCCAGAGATGAATCCCAGAGAAGGACTCGGATAGGCTGTGCTGAGTCACGTGACTCCTCAGCCCAATGACGGGGCCTGCAGGGACGGGACACTGTGATTGGCCAGACCTCGATCCCATGCCCACCCCTGAGGCCACAAAGGAGAACTAAGGAGGCTGTCAGCCTGACAATTACCATATGAAATTGTACGGTGACAAGGAATTTCCCAAAGGAAGATGATGGGAGAGTGCATGTACAAATATAAAGGAGGAAGGACCGCTAAGTGGAAGAAACAACAACCGTTCACATCGGAGTCCTAAGAAAAATGACATGGAAGACAAACTGTCTCACTCCTACCATCCTAGACTCAACCCAACAACTTAATGAACCTGCAGGTTCAGGTGATTTTACCAGCATTGTTTATGATATAGCTTTGCAACTCGTCTGGGTCATTTTAGCCACTGGCCCCAAACAGTCATCCCTGAACAGAAATCCACAACCTGGAGGAGGTAGGAAAGCTGATTCACTAATTCCAATATCCAGTCACTTTGTAAGTCAAGGTTTTGCAAGTTGTCTAATTACAGTGGTTTACCCTGAAAAGAAACACAGAAACCCAACACCATAAATTGCTTTCCATTCGTGGAGCAATTTCTTCTGGCAGTTCCACATACCATCTACGTTATCCACCGTCTACCACAGTGTGGCCTGAACATTCTCAGAGTGAGCAGTCTGCTGCCCATCCCAGCACTGAGTCATCAGCCAAAGGTCACGCTAGTCCTTCTTCTCTCTTCTCCTCCCTCCCCGGAAGTGTAACCCCCGGGCCAGCAACATCTGCATCACCTGGGAATATATTTGAAATGCAAATTCTTGGACTCCATCCCAGACCTATTGAAGCCAAAAGAGAACGGGGGCGGTGGGGGGGGGGGCAGCAGCAACCTGTGTTTTAACACGCTCTCCAGGTGATTCTGAGGCTCAAGGTTGCTGAACCCTGATGTATGTAATACTATATTGTCATACTGATCTCAGAATGCTCCACATGTGTGCTGCTTCTTTTTGCTTTCTGCTCACAAGCTCTCCATTGTCTACATAATAAATTATACACTCAGCTTAGTCATTCAAGGACCTGAGGGATCTCATCTCCCAAACTTACTGCCTATGTATTTATTGTTATAAATCTCATTTATTACTTACTTACTTATCGTGGACCCAGGACTACGCAAGTTTCCCAACATACTTTGCGTATTAGTCTACTCAGGCTGCCGTAACAAATACCATAGACTAGGTGGCTTACCCAAATGAAACTTATTTCTCATGGTTCTGGAGGTTGGAAATCCCAGATCAAGGTGGGGACTACTTCAGTTTTGGGTGAGACTTCTCTTCCTGGCTTACAGACCACCACCTTCTCCCTGTGTCCTCACATGGTGGAGAGAGAAATCTCTGTCTCTTCGTCTTCTTACAAAACCACCAATCCCATCTTGGGGGCCCAACCTTGATGACCTCATGTAACCTGAATTATCTCCCAAAGGTGCCACCTCCAAATACCATCACAGTGGGGGTCGGGGGGTAGGGTTTCGATACATGAACTTGGCGGGGACACAGTTCAATCCATAGCACGTTGGATACTGGGATAAGGATTACTGAGCCCACTTACTGTTGAGGAAACTGAGGCTTATGGAAGCGAGGAAATCAGTCCAGGAGCACAGTTAGTAGGAAGTGGTGCCCAAGTCCAGTCCTGCTGTGATGCTGTGTCCCCCACAGCCCTGCCTCCTGGGGACTGTCCTCTCCTTTATCCACAGCCGCCAGTTTTCCAGACGCATCTCATTCCCTCCCTCCTTGACACCTGGCTCACACCACTCCCCACCTGGATCGCCTCCTCAGTTCCGCTTGTTTGTTTAAATGCACTGAGTCCCAGAAAACTAATCCATCTTCCTCTCCTTCCCTAACCACAATGGGTTTCTTTTTCTTGGGCAGTGATTGTCTCCATTCCTTTCCTCTTCCATTATTCTCAGACTCCTTTGTTCCGCTCGTTTCTCTTCCCTTACACTGGTCGGTGCACAAACCCCCAATGTTCCTCACTTGCTTTGCTTCCCAAAGCTCAAGGATGATTCCCACAGATCATTATTAATCACAAAGATTATTAGTGTTTCTGAACGTTTTGGAAATGTCTGCTGCATCCTAACTATTACAGGCTTCCCCAGAAATCCAGCATCCTGTCTGGAAAGCAATGATGACCCAAAGTAAGTAAACTGAAACTCAAGGGCAGAAGTTTATTTAGCCAATAGTTTTAAAATCTTTTCTTTTTTCTTCCCCTGGAGGTTTAGGGATAGCAGAATTGAAACAAGCACTGATAGGAAAGGGTAAATTAAAAGGAGTAATGACCGACACCCTGACACTACCAGTAGTTCTAATGTGTGATAACAGAGTAATATACGAAGCAGGGGTTCTCAAACTTCAGCACGCATCACAACCACCTGGAGGGCTTGTTAACAACACAGGTTGCTGTGGCCCCTAGTCCTCCTTTCCGATCCAGGAAGATCAGGATGGGGCCTAAGAATTTGCATTCCTAGTAAGTTTCCAGGTGATGTTGAAGCCGCTGGTCCAGGGACTACACTTTGAGAACCACTGATCTAACAGTCTTCCTTACTGTTGGAGATTTAGAGGTGAATGAGCACACATCATTCAGATGCTTTGGGTACAAGTAACAGAAAACCCGCCTAAAGGTAGTTTAGGCAATAAGGCATTACAAGAAGTCTAGAGGTAGGAGTTTCCGTGGGTAGATCATCAATTGATTGACTTGATCAAGAATCAGGCTCTTGCCATCTTTCTGCCTCACCATCCTCACCATGTTGACTTTGTAGCTTCTTCATTGTTCTAAAATGGCGGCCACAGGGCCTGGTGTCAAGTGTGAACCCAATAACATCTGCCTGAAGAAGAGGAGGGGCGGATTTCTTCTATGTGCCTCTTTTTATTAGGGAGGAACATTTCTCCCAGAGGCCCCCTGCTGATACCCTGTTAAATCCCACTGGCCGTAACAGTCACATGCTTAGAGTTGCTGGCAAGGGTAGTGGAATTACCATGATTATTCAAGACCAAGCAAAGTTCCCCTCCTAACGTGGGGAGTGCACTCTTGAATTTAGCCAGGGCTGTGCCGGCTATGAGGAAGGTGGAGAAAGGTCCTTAGGGGAGGTAACCAACAGTGTCAGCCATAATCACGCACTCCTTCTCTCTGGGTGCCATCAGTGGAAAAAACTGACACAAGCAGGCAGGTGGGAGCCAAAGCATCGGTCAGGGCTCCCTGGAACTCTGCACTGGAGGATGTCTGTAGTGGATCTCTGTACTTTTTCTCCCCAGTGTCTGATTCCCTTCTTCCCCTAACAGCACCCCATTTTCCCTCTGGGAAGCCACTTCACCTCCATTTGGGGCAGTCTTGGTGAGTCAGTTAAGCAAGGTGTGTTGACCTCACCTGGCCTTCTCCATCACCCAAGCTTGACCAACCCGAATCTCCCTCCTAGGGATTTTCACCTTGAGTAAAGTGATACAAGAGCAGAAAACATTTGGGGTGGGGAGGTGTCCTCCCCTCTCTGGAAATAGGGAATAGGTATCCCCTCTCCCCTTACACTCCTCCTCCTACTCTCATCTTTTAGTGACATATGCCAGTGTTCTGTTGGATACTCTACATGCACAATCTCAACTAATCCTGGTGACAATCCCATGGGGTGAGTAGCATTACTCCCATTCTACAGACGGAAAAACTGAAAGTCTGAGAGGTTCAGAGCTAGTAATTGGTAGAGTTTACACCTCTCAGATTACGAAGCCCTGTCTTTCTTGCTAGCCCACCTTTTCAAGAGAAACAGGACTCCCCCTGGACAGCACAACGAAACGACTGAAGGTCTTTTACCTTCTTCTTCTCTCTCCATATACCTAGCAGTCTCAGTGTCCACACTGCTGTCTAATCTAGGCATGTGGGCAGTATTTCACAATCCTCCCAAATGGGCATCAGTTATTTCTGCCTTTTGGTGGTCTTTTCCCCTTCTTCTGATATCAGCTCAGCTTTTCTGTGGTTCAGGAGTTAACTCAGGGCCACCTCCCCCCTCTTCCTCAAGGGATGCTGTGATATTGTGAGTTATAAAAAGAAATATACATTTGGTCCTCATCCCATTTCTGGCACAGAGCTCTAGCTAAAACCATTGGAATTTCCTAAGCGAGGAGAGGTATAAAGGTGTCTTTTGTTATGTTAATGATGTGACTTTTGGAGAGCACCTAAGGATGGTGGCTGGTTGCCAGAAGAAGCAACCGTGTGATCAGAAGGCTGGAATTTTCAATACCCTCCCCTAATCCCACCTCCAGGGAAGGGAGAGGGGTTAGAGATGGAGTTCAATTGCCAGTAGCCCATGATTTAATCAATCATGTCTATGTAATGAAGTCTCCATAAAAACCCAAAAGGATAGGGTTTAAAGAACTTATGGGTCTGTTGGACACGTGGAGATTTGCAGAGAGTGGCACGCTTGGAGAGAGCATGGACTCTCCGTGCCCTTTCTCCATATTTTGCACTATGCATCTCTTCCATCTGGCTGTTCCTGAGTTACATCCTTTTATAATAAACTGGTAATCTAGTAAGCAAACAGTTTCTCTGAGTTCTGTAAGCCACACCAGCAAATTAATCAAACTGGAGGAGGGGGTCATTGGGATCTCCAATCTGTAGCAGGTCGGGCAGAAGCACAGGTGACAACCTGAACCTGTAGGGGCAATCTTGTAAGAATGAGCCCTTAACCTGTGGAATCTGATGCTATCTCCAGGTAGACAGCATTAGAATTGAGTTGAATTGTAGGACATTCAGCTGGCGTTGGACAAATGCTTGGCAGTGTGGGAAAAAAAGCCCACACATTGGAACTGGTCCCAGAACCATAGATGCACATATGTCCAAGGATGCACCAATGTGGGTACTTTCTAGGGCTTTTCTGCTAGAACTAAAAAGATTGAAGCACCTTTCCTGGTGGGGTGGGTAGTAGGCGGCAGACAGCTTAGCTGATAGTAGGATGTGAATGGCACTCACAGAGATGCTAATGGAAATCTGCTTAGAGACAATCTATTGAATACATATAATATGAAGGGGAAAGCCCAGGTGATAGTATTTGAACCTCTGGATCTAGCCATACATAAGCCTACACTCCTGGGCTTCGTTTTTTGCTTAAGTCAGCTTAAATTGTGTTCCAGTGCTTGCGGCCAAAAAAACTTTTAGCCAGTGTTTCTAAACCCTTTTTTTTTTTTATCATCATCCCCCTAAGCAGACTTTCTAGATAATTTTTTTCTATTGCCTGTTTCCCTCACCATGAAATTTTAGTACACAGATATACTGCTTATGTACTATATGTATATCTGTGCTTTATACATAAAAAAAGATTGTTTTCACCCATTCCAAGAGCAAATCGTTGCCTGCTTGAGGGTGATATCATCTCTGCTAAGATTGCATGGTCCTGAAAAACTAAGATGGCCCTCAGAGATCCTCACCTCCTGGTATTTGTGCCTTCCCACATTTGATTAGGACTGGCCTGTGTGGACAACAGAAGATGGTGGAAGTGATGGTGTGTGATTTTCAATCTGTAATCATTTAATTTGTTAATTTGCTTCTTTTTTTTTTTTTCTTTCTATCAGCTTCTCTAGACTCTAACATGAAAACAGAGACGACACAGAAGCATCTCCAGAGGCAGACACTTGGTAGGATTCTCAATAAAGAGTTATGAATAAATGAATACATGAACTATCGCTTTGAGTCTTCATTTCACTAGTAGCTGTGTGACCTTGGCAAGATCACTCAACTACTCTGGGCTGTATTCCCTTTAAAGGGGATGGTGAAACTTGCTCTGACTTCTTCCTCAGGTAATCATGAGGACCAATTTCATAAAACAAGTACGAAACACCTCAAAATGCAAAGTATTACTATGTGACAGTATCAACTGAGACAGCTAAAATTGTGTAAAGATTTAAACAGTGCGCCGTGGCACAGGGTGCTATGTAGTCGGATACATTTTGTTGGTGCATTCTCTCCTTCTGCTTTTTCGCCCTTTTCACCCACTTCTTCCCCACGGTAATTCGGGAGGAGAGCACCCAAAGGAATGTGTGAGCAAACAAACGGTCGGCTTGCTGGGAGACCTGGCCCCTAACCTCCTCTCAGCTGGCAGAGCATCCGTCTAAACGGAGAGCAACTTTCTCCCAGGAAAATTCGCATCACTCTCCACTGCTGGAGCGCTCCGTCATCATCATACTGTTCAGCTCTCGCTGCACTACGCATCCTGCTGTCAGCGACCCAACAGTCTACATGGAGAAACATCACTGGCCTTTCCCCCCAAAAGGAAGGATTTCGCTAAAGGGACTGAATTTCCTCCTGCAAAGAAAACACCCCTCAAAGAAAAACAAACTAAGCCCCCAGCCACGTCACACTGTAACCTGGCTATTAGTTAGCTGACAGAATGCCTGCTTTTCATATTTGTACCTGGAGTCAGAAATCAGTCACATCTGGTTGCCGAGTACTTTTCCACACCGTGACAATCAGGGCGTGTGTTCCTGCTGCCTTGACGGCGACAGGCACGGGAGGGTGGGGATCAGGGCCAGCCGTCCCGCATTCTGTTCTACACTTCACATCGATCTTGCTTCTCACATTTCTCCTCTCTCCCCCTTTCATCTGTTCCCCATCCCCACAAACTGCACTTACCCAGGGCTTGGGAAGATGAGGCTATGTTCTTGATTTACTTAAAATGAATAGAAACTAAATCACCTAGATTTACTGGTTTCCCCCGCTATCTGAACGTAGAGCAAACCTTTCGTAAGCCGAAATGGTTGTAAAGAAGCAATTACCTCAGGACACATCTTGCTAAAGGATGCACAAAATAAGTCAAGATAAAGCACAGATGCTCACAGATGTAGTTCAAAGCTACGGCGGCTTGATGCTGAGAGATGCTGAATGTGGTTCCTGGAAGGAACTGGGCGGTATCCATCACGCTGCCTCTATGACAGCTCGATGCCAAACCAAGGCTGAATGCTATTTTGACTGTTAGTCTTTTTTGGTTAAAGCAGAAGTCCTCTTCGGATTTCTTTCAGTTACCAAAAACAGGTACTAACGTAGGTCTTTTGTAAAAGTAGTATAAAACGAACTTTTGAAAAGTGCGGGATACCTGTGTCCCCTCTTATGCATAGTTGAATATATCTCAATTTTGTCCCTTCCAAGGGGGTAGCATTGTCTGTCTATCTGTATGCCTATGGCATCCAAAGGAAAAAGACTGTGGCTGATTACCACCTCTTTCCAGAATGTTCTAGAGCACTGCAGTCCAACAGAACTTTCTGCAATGATCCAAAAGATCTTTCTCTGTGCTGTTCAATATGGTGGCCACTAGCTACACACGGCAAATGAGCACTTGAAATGTGGCCGGTGTGTCCGAGGAGCTGAATTTTTAACTTCATTTTACTCGAAATAGCCACACGTGGTTAGTGGCCAAAGTATCAGACAGTGTGATTCTAGAACCATGCCTTTCAAACCTTAAGGCAGACAGGAATCAACCTTATTAAAATGCAGATTCTGACTCAGTAGGTCTGGGGCGGGGCCTGAGAGTCTGCGTTTCTAACAGCCTCCCAGGGACGCTGATGGTGCTGGCCCCTGGTCCACTCTGTGAGTAACAAGGGGCTGTGATTCTCAAACCTGACGGCTTCTTGGGCTCCTCTGGGGAGCTTTAAAAATGACTGATGCCTGGGTCTGACCTCTAGAGATTCTGACATAATTGGTCAGGGTGTGGCCTGGTCATGGAGACGTTTAAAAGCCTCCCCTGGGGATTCTAGTGGACAGCCAAGGTTGGAGGCGCCACACTGCACTGCAAATGACCTACTTAATGCTTTTTAAAATAACCATCATCCCAGAGAACAGAGCGCTAGCTTCAGAATAATCTCTGAAGGTATCTTCTTGGTACAGGGCCAAACCTTTAGGGAGTTTGGACTGATTTTGCCCATCCAGACTAGAAATGGTGGAAACGCGTTTTTGACAGTCAATCCAACCGGAGCAGGTGCGGCTGCAGAGAGCCAAGCGGGGTGGGGAGCGCAGAGCTGGGAGATCTGTGAGAACCCCGCAGGAGATAACCAGCCTGTATCTACCTGCTCCTGCCTGGCCCCCAGGGGGGAGTCTATGCCACTCCAAGTCCCCACAGGTGCTGGCCTATCCTCCCCTTCCTACTAAAGACTGAAAGACACAGGGGTTAAGGCCACAGGCTCTGCAGTCAGAGTACTGCAGTTTAATTCTAATTCTGACGTTCATTAAGTCTGTGATTTGAACAAGTTCTCTCAACTACCTGGGCCTCGATTTCCTCATCTATGAAATGGGAATAAGTATACTTATCTTCCTCCCAGAGTTGTACAAAGCTTGCTATGGTTCCCAGCACTTCTGAGCTGCTCTAAGTTTCAGTTGTTATTATTACTTCATAACATCTCTCTCCCATCCCCTGTCCTGTGCTTGAATTTCACTGAACACCTTCTAGCTCTTAAAGCCCATCATGCTCTCATTCACCACAGGGCTTCTGCACATGCCAGTGTTTCCTGCATGGAATTATTTGCTTCTCCTTCAGGCCTAGTTAATTCCTTCTCATCTTTCTTAGATCAGCCTGACCCTCACTTCCCCTGAGAAGCCTTGTGTCTAGTCTTTCTCAGCTCCATGCTTATTAGTACCTGGTTTGGTTCATTCATTTAATAAACATTGTTTGAGCACCTACTATGTACCATGTACTGTTCTCAGCTCTGAAAATACTGCAGAGAACAAAAAAGACTTTTAAAAAAAAAGAAGAAAATCCTTGTTCTCATAAACCTTACGTTCTGGGATAGATGGGCCCCACAAAAAGGAAACAAAAGAAAAGAGAGAGAAGGGATATGGGTGACCATAGACGTCCTCCAAGAAGAGTGATGACTGCACAAAAAATAAATAAATGGAGGCGGTATGGAGCAAGCCATGTAAACAGCTGAGGGAAAAGCATTCCAGGCAGAGGGAACAGCAAGTGCCAAGGAAAAACTGCAATGTCACATTTCTGTGAATCACCAATTAATCTCTAATGCTCAACATAGATTATAAACCCCATGGCGTGGGGTGGGAATCACACCTTTTTGTTCTCAGCACCCAGCTACTTGGCACGCAGTGGGCGCTCACTTAATATGTGTTGACTGAATGCACTCGAGGGGTTTTCCAGAGGTTCTGGAGAATGTGTATGTTGGGGGCTGGGGGTGGAAAAGTAGCTGTGTGTTCCCTGAAAAATCTGCTGCCAGCCTCACTAGCTCTCACCTGTTGAAAATAACTGTCGGGAGAAAAATCTCTTGAAATGGAGCATTATTCCTTCCTTTTTCACATTTCCTTTAAATGATCTTCCTTCTGCCCAGCCAGAGGGATCCATCACCCTGGAGAGGACTAGGGGCAGGAATGCAGAGAGGGAAAAAGAGCTGATGTTCTGATTTTAATTCCCGAAATAGGCACTTGAAGCCCATTTCCAAGAATTCAATAGTCATGAAAGGCAACGCTTCTGACGTACAAAACCGGTGTTTGTGAAAGGAAAACATTTAATAGGTTTATAGAAAGGTTTTTTTTTTCTTCCTCCAAATCAAAAGGCAAAGCTGTGAAGGAGGAGTACATAAATTTATCTACAAGAAATAGATTCAAAAGCAAGCTGTAGGGGGACCGAGAGTGGCTGGGAGGGAGGAGGGATGGAAGAGCTGGAGAAGGTGGGGTCAATGGGGAAGGTAAGGCTTTCAGCATCAGGGGTGGCCTGGCCCACTGTGTCCATCAGAATCCCCGCAGAGCGCTCAATCAAAGGCCCTTTGGCCAGGAGACAGTTATCAGAGGTGTGAATGGGGTGAAAAGAGCCAGTAAGGAAAGTAGAGACACCCAGAGAATAGCAACGCCAGGATCCTCGGGCTGAAGGGGCAGGGGGCAGTGTTTCTGATCCCAGGGAGAGATGGTACCCAAGAAGAGCTGCCTGAAGCCAGAGCTACTGCCTGAGCCCCGCTGCGGAGGCAGGAAGGAGCAGGGCAGAAACTACCCCACCGTCCTCTCCTCCCACCCTCCCAGCTCCTGTTGGTACCTCTGCTTGGCCCAAGCACCTACTGTCTACAGGTGCTTTGGGGTGCCCCGCACCACGTCCCCGGGCTCTCTGCCGAGTTCAGCCACGGTGAAGTCCCTCATAAGCTCAGAGTCCTGCTGATGGCATCCCTCCTTCGGCGCACCCACTTTCTGTTCAGGGCATCTCCGAAGGTGGGGAACCCTCTCAGCCAGTGTGTAAGTGAAGCCCAGGAATGGGGGCAGTTCGAGCCCTCACAGGCAGTTCTGGGAGCTGATGGACAGAGGCCACCCAATGGACCATTCCCAGGGGGCATCTTTGACCCTTCTCAGAGGTCCCAGCAGGGTCTCTGGCTTTGACAACGCACTCTTATATTGACTTTCCCTCCTTCCCGACCCCCTTACTCCAGAGCTCTGCCACTGGTTGGGTTCTCTGGAAGTGGACCCTGAGACGGAATCTGGGGTGTTGGGTTTTATTAGGGAATCAACACCTGTGAAAGGAAGGGGGCGGAAGCAGGCTTGGACAGAAGGATAAGCTGTGATACAGGATTGACAAAGCCTTGCGCTGCCTGGGAGGAGCCTGGAACAAGTCCTGGGTGTCCCCTGTGGAGCTGAATGGTCCACCTTGCTCAGGCTCCGGATGTGGGTACGCAGGAGGATGCCAGTAGCCCCGGGAAGGGCAGGCATGAGCTCAGATGACACGGTGGAGCTCTCTCTGCAGCTGGGGCAGACCCTGAAGGTGCTGACAGCAGGGCAATCAGTCCTTCCTTGAAGGGGGATCTGAATGGGCATCTCCATGTCCACCACAACCTCCGAGAAACCAGCAGCGCTCAAGTCCTGACCTGAGGCTCTGCTTCTGAGGAAGCCCAAACAAAGACAGTGCGTGAGGCACTGCCGGGGTCCGGGTCCCAGGGCACTGAGTCAGGGGTGCAGCGGGGAGGAGAGGAGAGAAGGGCAGAGACTAGCATGTCCCTCCAACAGGCGTGGCTCACAGCCAGTCTGGGAAGCCGTGGACAAGCCCAGTGAGCCTCAGGCTGCCCTCCTCTTGGACTGAGTTCTTCCACTCAAACACTGCTGTCCTGTGTCAAGACAAACCTGTGTGGACACTCAGAGGACCCTGGGAGGGGCAGTCTTCCTGCCCTTCCTCAAGAGGAGCAAAACAGAACCTTCAGAGATCACCTTTTAACTGCCACCTGAGTAGGTGAAATCTACTTTCCTTTGGGGATGGTTCAATTTAAATCTTTTACAATATTACATAAAGAAAGCATCGTTTGGGGCTTCCCTGGTGGCGCAGTGGTTGAGAGTCTGCCTGCCAATGCAGGGGACACGGGTTCGAGCCCTGGTCTGGGAAGATCCCACATGCCACGGAGCAGCTGGGCCCGTGAGCCGCAATTGCTGAGCCTGCGCGTCTGGAGCCTGTGCTACGCAGCGGGAGAGACCGCGATAGTGAGAGGCCCGCGCACCGCGATGAGGAGTGGTCCCCGCTTGCCGCGACTGGAGGGAGCCCTCGCACAGAGATGAAGACCTAACACAGCCATAAATAAATAAATAAATTAAAAAAAAAAAAAAAAAAAAAAGAAAGCATCGTTTAGTGAGAGCTTCCTATGACTTCTGGCACCACCCTTGGCATTTATGATGATTACTTCATTTAACAGAGGAGGAAAATGTGACTCAGAGAGGTTAAGTAACCTACCCAAAGTCACACAGCCAAAAAATGACAGAGCCAAGATTAAGAGACATACTGACTGAAGCAAATTCCATGTGTTTGACATTGTAAGGCACAGTCCCAGTGAGTTCTCTGTACACACATTCCCCCCATCACATGCCCTGGGGCAGAGCAGTAGGCTGGGCTGGTGGGTTTTCCCGTTCGTCTGGGATGCCCAAATCAAGCCGGACTTCCAGCAGCTTCTCACGCACTACCTGCCCATCTTCAATCACACTGTTAACAACCCTTGCCTTGTTCATCACTGCTTTTCCTTCTCTTGCCTCCTCTAATTTCTCTCCGTATCCTTTATGATGAGCCACTGTATAGAGGGTGATTTACAGCCTCTGCTCTCATCTGCCTAAGGTTTCAAAAAAGTACAGAAGAATTAAATCGGATGGAGCACTTCAGGAACCTGTCTCCAGCTTCAGCCCCTCTCTTTACCCAGCGATGCATCACGCTGCATTCTAATGGCTTTGCAACGGGCACCTTAATCTGCCATCAAACTGACTCTGGAAGCGCCCCTCGCCAGTCACCTTGGCTACTGGTCTGCTTGCTGACCCATGGCACCAGTGTAGTGCCCATCCTGAGCTTGGTGAGGGTCCTAGGAGGGAGGGTTTCCCATCTTGTGGGGTCACAAAACTCAAATGCTGATGAGGACCTAAAAAGTAATACAGGTGAGTGAAGCTGGTGGGCGGGGACTCTGGTGACCTGTATAAAAGAGCAGCCTCAGCTCAGCTCCCCCTGATTGTTTACTTGCAGGGATTTGGGCCCAGATCTTTCCATGTCTCAACACAAGCCAGGAATGCAGAATTTTATGTATCATCTCCCCCTTTTAAAAATGTCAGCATCTATTTTAAAACATTTTTTAAACACCAGGCAGGCCAAATAAAACATGTCAGCTGGCAGCTTTGGTCCCCACTGTGAACTCCGTCTCAGAGAGACCCAGAGACTCCCGCTGTGTCCTTCCTGGCCCCAGAGATTCCCTACAGCTCTGCTCAGCATGGATAAGAAAATAAGAAATCGGTCACTCCACTATCCAATTAGCAGCCGCTGCACATTCCTTTCCTCTCCCTGCTGGAGGAAAAGAAAACAAACAGGAAAATCCAGGCTTGTTTTGATTTGGATCAAACTGGGGATGTTACCACCTATTTGAGGCGCTCTGGGGCTTGCCTTCTGGAGACCAGCGCAGGCCCCTGCCTCAGCCCGAGCTCCTCTTACATCTGGGTCCTGAGCGCCAAACCACAGCTGCCACAAGCCAGGGATACTTCCCCAGCAGGCCCTGCAGGGAAAGGGGCCCTGCGCAGGGGTTGGAAACCAGTGAGACTGAGCCTGGGGGCGTGGCCGGGCTCAGGGGTGCGTTGTCATGGTGACCTGCAACTTCCAGAACCACTGCTCCAGTTGGAGACCACTTCTATGGGGCTGGGCGGTGGGCGGGGTGGGGGAGAGGTTCTTTCTCCTGTTGAGTCTTGTCAACATCACGGCTACCTATTCCCCTAAAGTCCTGCAAAGGTGCCATTCTTGAGAGGCAGCACAGAATGGGAACGCTGGAGGCAAACTTCCTGCGTTTCGACTTCAGCCATCCACGCAGTACCTGAGTGAGCTTGGGCAGGATGCTTAACATCTCTGCACCTCAGTTTTCTTATCTGTAAAATGGAGATAATAGTCAAACTGACCTTGAAGTTGAGGATTCAATGAACTTACGTAGTGCATCTCTAGTAGCTCCTGGCACATAGTAAGTACTATGTATAAGGTATAATAATCTATTATATAACACATTATATATTGTTATTACACTTTTTGGAGAATCTGCTATCCCCTTTGCTCTAGAAATGGAGAGTCATTAATCTATTGGGTCTCCCATAAGATAGGGATAAGCTCGCTGCAGAATGCCAGACCTTCCACCTTTGGTATCACTCCCTCCCTTCCATCTCCTCTGTTGAAATTCTACCCACTGTTTAAAACCCACCCCCGACACCCCTTCCTCCTCCACGCCAGAGACAATTATCTTTACCCTCCGCTCAACTCACTTCCTACTTTACTGGCACGTACAGGCAGACCTCAGAGATACTGCAGGTTTAGTTCCAGACCACCGAGATTAAGCAAATATTGCAGTAAGTCACACGAATTTTTGGTTGCCCAGTACGTATAAAAGCTATGTTTACACTATCCTGTAGTCTATTAAGTGTACAATTAACATCTAAAAAAATGCACATACCTTAATTAAAAAATACTACATTGCAAAAAAAAAGCTCACTATCCTCTGACAACCCAGGGTTGCCACAAACCTTCAATTTGTTAAAAAAAAAAAAACAAAAAAAACAAAAAACCGCAGTATCTGCGAAGCACAATAAAGCAAAGCGCAAGAAAACGAGGTCTGCCTGTAGAGAAGCCTGCTTATCACAGTTTTCCTTGGACCACAGCTGCGTGTGACTATGTCTTATCTCCCTGGAGATAGTGACCTCATCTTCTTCTTTATATCTACCATAGCACCAAGTCTTCAATATAATAGGTGTTAAGTCAATATTTGCTAAAGATATGTTAACTTAGTAAAGGCATTAGATTCCCTGAAATAACCAGGGAGATTCAGCCAGAGGAAGTCTAAGGTTTGAGAGCAAAGAGATCTCAGATTAGACGAAGACTCAGCCAAAGAAATTTTAGGAGCTATCAACTGGTTTTTTTTTTTTTTAAGTAGCATTTACTGAACGCCTGCTGTATGCCAGATGCTGTTCTTAACGATTTACACAGACTATTTCTGGAACCTTCCCAACTCTCTTGTGAGATGTGTTCTACTTTTATCATCTCACTCTTCCCGGTGAAGGATGCTGAGGTTCCAGTGACAGGAGTGATGTGCCCAGGCACCTACGGCTGCTCCACAGCAGAGCAGGGATGTGAACCAGGGAGCTTCGTTCCTATGGAAGCAGACCCTGAGTCAAATATGTGCGTGCAACTAGTCCGTTCGGGAGGTGGTCCCAGAGAGCTCTGGAAGGGAATGGGGAAGAGAAACAGAAAAAAGGGAGACCAATAGAGTAAGGAGGCTCTCTCTGTGCGTAACTGAGCCTTTGGTGGAGGCTGCTCTTGGGGCGTCCCACCACCCCTGCACGTCCGGCCTGGCCTGTGCGTGGGCTCAGGGTACTCTTGTGGCCAGAGGAAGCCCCAGAGAGGTGTGTGCGTCCAGCAGTGGTGAGTGTCACGGAGATGTGTGGGAGCCAACACCCTTGACACCAGGATGGGCTGATTCCAGAGTGGTTCCTCTTCCCACCAGGCTCAGGTCAGCTCTGCCTACACTGCCTGATGCTCTTGTCAGGGCAGGAGACCCCTCCTTGAGGGGCACTTCAACCCATTTTGAGTGATGAGTTCTGCCATCTTGGTGTCCTACTTTAGACTTCTTGAAACATACACACACACACCACAAACATAAATCTGTAGAAGGAAAGATTTCCACTTGGGGAGAGGAAAGCAAAGCTTGAAGGGGTTTGAGAACCTAGCTGAGCATCGCGTGGACAGCTCACGACAGAGCAGTGGCCAGATGTTAGCCCCTCACACCCACAGAATAAGAAATGAGTTTTGTTTTATTTTTATTTGTGTGTTTATTGGGGTGAAAACAGTTGGCCTGTTGACCTGCCTGATGAATAGTAGAAATGAGCTCTCATTGGTGAAGTTAAGTGAAATTTTGGTGAAATTCAAGACTCAGGGACTGGCTGAGATCTTTCAGAGATGTGCCACATAGATGTAAAAGTATAGAGACTTTCCTAATTGTGTGGTGGTTCTCATGGTACCATGGGCACAGAGAAGCATTGGGCCCATTTCACGTCTTCTCCTGCCTTTCCGGGAAGCCGTCTGGCAGGTCGCATGGGCCAGAAGTGAAGAACGCAGGTTTGGGAAACATACAGGCCTGGGTCCAAATCCTGGTTTGACTGGCTGTGAGGACCTCAAAGGGAATTATTAAGTCACTCTGAGGTGGGTTTTTTCACTAATAAAAAGGATATAAACAGTAGTATCTACCCCTTAGGGGTGCTGTGGACGTTAAATAAGTACATTTGTGCAGCGGCTGGCATGGTACCCAGCTGCAAATGGATGGGAGACAATGTGGTTGAGGGACCGCTCCCAGGTTCTCGCACAGGATATACATACGGAGCTGCCACTGAAGAAGTGTGAGATGCTGACGGTCAGCCCTGCCCTGCACAAGTTTGTTTACAAGTTCTAAAGGGGCTCTTGATCGCACCTAAGAAGGTTTATCGACTTTTAAATTATTAACAAGTGAGCAGCAAAACAATTCATGGGACCGATTCTGCTGCCTCCGCTCCTTGGCATGAAAGGGATCATTCATGGGAGCATGTAGTGATTTCTGCCTAGTGATTTTTCTCAGGGTAAAGTCTACAGACCTCCCCATACCTTATTCATGCAACACGAGGTCCATCTCTAAAAGATTTAAGCTTCACTATACACGATCCATGTATGGTGAATCCCTTTCATTGCATCAGAGGGAGCACATTTCTAATATTTATGTGGCTGGTCAAAGGTCAATATTTACACACACACAACACACACATTTCTGACATTATGGAAGCTAATTAGCGAAGCTCTAGTTGTTACTCAAGAGGTGGGAAACCAAAGAACTTGTAGCAACTCCCCTAGAGTGGGCCTCTCTGGCCTCCCCTGGACCACGCATCCTTGATTGGGCTGCTCTCAGCAATACTGGCCTAGATTCAGCAAACTCATAATATTACATTAGATAAGCTGAAGGATTTTAAAGAAAATTGGAGACATCGTAAACCTGGAATATAGTTAGCACTCAATAACTGATAGCAACTGGTAGCTTTTAGTATTTGTACTGGGACAGGGCACATCTCTACCTCTACTTGACCTCTTGGTCAGCTCGGACCCTCCAGCATGATCTAGTTTCAAGAGGAAAAGGTCAAATTGGTGAAAAACTAAGAGACTGTATCACCCACCCAATTGGCACTTGCGAAGGCTAATATCAAGGAGGTTTGCATTTCCTAAGCAGCCTGGTTAGGAATAAGGAGGCGGGGCGGGGTTCAGGGGTGCTGTATTCAGCTCCCAGCATCCCAGCACTGAGGCCCCCTGGCTGCCGGGAGAGCTGCCCGCAGACAGTCCTCAGCTGTCAGTGTCCTAAAGGGATTGCCTGGGCTGAAGAAGAGAGATGCCTCCTCAACAAGGCCTCACCCACTTCCACGGGGGCTGCATCCAATGACGGACTGACACGGGGGTGTAAAGTCCTGACCTTGCACTCCCACCCCAGCTCAGATGACTCTGAAGGCTGCTCCCAGCAGAGAATTCTGTGGAGAGTTGGCTGAGGCCTCCCTTATGACTGCACTGCAGCCTCACTTCTCCCTCTGCCCAATTCACTTCCTTCCCCTCCCTTCCCTTCCACAGACGCTGCCTCCTGCCTACCAAGATCCATCTCAAAGCCTGCTTCCTGGGAAACCGAACGTGCAGAAGGAAAACAGGGAAACATCGAGCTGCAGCGCAACTTATGCCGATCAGAAGTCAATCTAGGGCCCACGGAGGGTCAGGGATCCTGATGGTCTTCATGGCAATGCCAGGAAAAGCCTGAAGCCAGGCCCCCAAGGATCAGCACACAGAGGGAGGGATTTCCACATTTCCAAGCTTCTTCCAGTTAATAGCTGGGGGATGCCAGACTCAAACCTCAAGCCAGCTTGCCCGTGGAGCCTCTCCCTTGTCAGATTTCTTTTCAAATGTCTTTCAAGAAACTAGTGCACAGGAACAAACGAATGGGGCTTAATTGCCAATGGATTCTTGATGCTAGGAGGAAAGGAGGGTACTGTAGAGCCTTGCAGACCATTGGTTCCAGCCTGTGACTGTCAGATGAGGAAACCAAGGCCTAGAAAGGGGTGGAGACAAGTCCAAGATCTAAATGGTGGTGGCGTTGGGACAGAACTCCAGATCTCCCAGCTCCATCCTGAGTTTCTAATTTACCCAACTCCACTGTGAGGGAGGCAGACAGAGGAGAGTGGAGAAAAGGGAGAGGGGTAGAGCCAAGACTTTCACTCCAAATCCCACTGGCCTGGGCCAAAGGCCTCCTCAATACTAATAACAATGGCAACTTTTACTGAGCACCTACTAAGTGGCAGGAGTCCTATTAAGCACTGTGGCTCATTTAAACCATTATCTCATTCAAGTCTCACAACAACCCAATAAAGGTGGGTATTATTATTATACCTACCTTATAGGACAGGAATCAGACTCAGAGAGGTGAAGTCATTTTCTCAGAGATATCCAGCCTAAGGGCGGCTGAGTCCGGCCTGAACACCAGCTCAATTTCACTTTAGCATTCCCTCTCTTGCTTAGTGTAATTTACAGTCCCCTGGTCTCTTCCCAGATCCTTGGAGACTCTAGTTTCTTTCCTTGGTTTTTTACTCCTCCTCTCCCTTTCAAACTACAAGAAGAGGGAAGTTATCCATCCTGTAAGTGAATGCTTAGGACCACGGCAGCCTGGAAGGATGGGAAGCATTCGAGATCAGAGGTTCCTGAATTCAAACCCTAACTCTGTCACTTGCTAGTTCTGTCCCCCGTCGGAGCCTCTAGCTCCTCATTGGTGAAATGATAAATAGAAAACCCATGATTATAAACCCTTCTATCTTGCCAAAGCAAAACACTTGGCCCTTTATTAGAGGTCCTGTAGGCCCTTCTATTCCAATAAGTCCTCACCCATGGAGTTAGGAGCAAGGATGATCTCAGGGCAAATAATTACTGGAGCAGGAGGCACAGTGAAGAAGGAGGCAAACAGTTGATATTCAAAATATTCAACCTACCAATGGCCAATGGCCTTCCTTGGTGCTCAGTCTCCCCATCTGCACAATGGGAATGAAGGCAACAGAATACTTCTCCTACGGTTGTTGTGAGCCTTGAATGAAAATAACACCTGGGAAGTGCCAAGCCCCTTGCCTGGTACATCACAAATGATCAACAAATGGTACTATTATTATTGTCATCTCAGGGCCAGTGGCTTACAAGTCCTGAGAGTCACTCTTGGACCATGCCAAGAAGCAAAAACACCAGCTATAACCAAGACTAGGGGTTCTCAAACATCAGTGGGCACGAGAGTCAATTGCAGGCAGAGCCAGGTTCATGGGTGTACGTCCTGTGCAGTCACACAGGACCCCATGCTTAGAAGACTCCAGCTGTGGTTCAATGCTGTGCTGTCACCATCTCGAAATTCTAAATAATTTCTG
This sequence comes from Balaenoptera musculus, assembly GCF_009873245.2. Lineage (NCBI taxonomy): Eukaryota > Metazoa > Chordata > Mammalia > Artiodactyla > Balaenopteridae > Balaenoptera > Balaenoptera musculus. The sequence goes on from NC_045795.1 coordinate 85,447,642, forward strand.
AACAAGGGCCCTGTGTTTTCATTTGGCACTGGGCCCCATGAATTACACAGGCCAGCCTTGTCTGGAGAACTTATTAAAACACAGATAACTGGGCCCACCTCAAGGATTTCTGATTCAGTAGATTTGGGAGGTAGTCCACCACACCCCACCAATCTGCATTTCTGACAAGTTCCCAGATCGTGCTGGTGCTACTGGTCTGTGGACCACGTTTTGAGAACCACTGACTGAGACAGTGGCTGTGAACCCCGATTATACATTAGAATCGCCAGGAAAGTACCTGGGCTCCACCTTCACCTGACTGAATGGAATTGTTATGAGTGCATTCCTAGCTTCAGTATTTTTGAAAGGCTCACCAGGTAATTCTAATGTACACCCAGCAGCGAGAACCACCGGGTTAGAGCAGAGAATCCTGAACTTCCCTCAGGAAAAGAAACCCCTGGGGCTTCCCTGGTGGCGCAGTGGTTGAGAATCTGCCTGCCAATGCAGGGGACACGGGTTCGAGCCCTGGTCTGGGAAGATCCCACATGCCGCGGAGCAACTAGGCCCGTGAGCCACAATTACTGAGCCTGCGTGACTGGAGCCTGTGCTCCGCAAGAGAGGCCACGATAAGGAGAGGCCCGCGCACCGCGATGAAGAGTGGCCCCCACTTGCCGCAACTAGAGAAAGCCCTCGCACAGAAACGAAGACCCAACACAGCCATAAATAATTAATTAATTAATTAATTAAAAAAAAAAAAAAGAAACCCCTGTAGGCATGAGTCACCCACACGAACACCCAGGCGCCATCCTAAACCCAGTGCTGTGCGGAATGTCTAGAGAAGGGTCAAGGAGGCTGTATGTTCAATAAGCACTTGAGATGATCCTTAGCCTGGGACAATGTGGGAAAACCTGTTTAGAGCAGCATTTCTCAATCTTTAATGAGCACAGGAAACACTTGGGAACTTGTTACGCAGCAGATTCCAATTTAGTCGACCTAGGATGGGCCTAGGAATTTATACTTCTCCCCAGCTCCCTGGGAATACTACTGCTTCTGGTCCAGGGACCATACTTGGGGTAACCCAGGTCTAGGCTAAAGAAACAGGAAGGTAATGGGGTGGCTTAAAATTTGGTGAAGCAATCTCCAATTGTCCAGGACAAGAAGAAGATGGGAAAAAGGTGATGCATCCCAGCTTCGGTTGGTGCATAAAGTCTTTACTTGATAAACTACATGTGAGAGATCATTCTCCAAGTGGGGTCTGAAAAGCCACCCCAGGACGCTCTGCTCTTTCTACAGATGAGGACTACAGTGAGTCAGGGTTTAAGAACCACCCAGAGGAGTTCTTCAGTTCAACCCATCAGAACCTGGGCCAGCTCTCCTCTCTAAGTCTCCATCCTCTCAGTGGCAAGGTTGCCAACATGCCCACTCACCTATTTCGTGGCTGCTTCTGGACATCAGAACACAAAAAGGCCTTTTGATAGCAAAATTCCATACCAACTAGTGTTCCTGTTATTTCTGTACAGTGACAGGTTCTTAGATAATATCTTCTCAACTTTCCAACATCTTCCTGGGGAAACGGACCAAGATGTGGCATACTTCCTGCCCTGGAAGGCCTTTCCCCTCAATCAATTCTCACATCTTTATTGAGCTCCCCAGGAACTTATCAGCTGGTGGGACTGAAAATACAGCCAGGAAAGAGGCAGTGAGGATGAATGGTGAGTGGGCAGTACAGAGACCGGGTTCTTAAGAGAACTCTCCAGGATATGGAAACCGAGAAGGGTTTCCCAGGAGTGGCTGGAGAGGAGAGCATCCAGGGAAAGGGTATGGGAACCATGGACAGGTAAACTGTATGTAAGGGTCAGCAAAGATGCAGGCTGGTAGGAAGTGGTGTTGGAACAGATCATCTCAGGTTCTCTTAGAGCTACAAGGCCCCTAGACCAGCTCACCCCTGTAGGGAAACTAAGGCTCTGAATGAAGAAATGTGTTGATTAAGCATATTTCAGCTGCAGGGAACAGAAAGAACAGTCCCAAGGAAGGCTGAAGCACAGCCTAAGCTGGGGATGATTTTTTGGCAATTGAAATGACAAGCGCCTAGCCCACCTGTAGGCAGAACAGTCACCAGCAAACCTCCCTCGCCAGAGCGCTGCCATAAATTAATCTTTAATTTCCACCGCTGGGCCTGTGGCGCAGCTAATGACAACCACTAATTGCTATCACAAGCTTCTCCCTTCTCTTTTTTATGTTTCCATATTAGCCTGTTTAGTATGCTTTGTGTCTGTTTATTTTATAGCCGGAAATACTTTTAATAGCCTAGTGAATTGAAAATGGACTTTACTACCATCTGACTTTACCGGAGTTTTACAACCATTCAATTAATGGTATCAGTAATCTTCCTTCATAATTAGACAGTTAGTAGCTTTGTCAGGCACTGCTGTTAACTAAATTAGTACTCAGCATCCAGCTAATCGTATTTTGGGGGGCTGCAAATGGGAAACTCACAAGCTTGGGGGCTGCCAGGACGGAATGCCACGACGAGCTGGCTGTAAATACTGCCTGCAAATATATGGTTTATTATGGTGATAACGGGCAATTCTAGCTTACATAAATCTGAGCATTCCTGCTGACAGAGGAGAAATGGTTTTCCTCGGTTGCTAGGAAATAGAGTTAGTTCCTGGGTCTCACACGCTTCGCTGCCTTTTCCTGGCATATGATGGATTCTCTACATGAGGGGATCGCAGCCGTTAGCCACCCCAGTGCGAAGGTGGGGAGCGTCAAATCCAATTCCCCTGGCGTGCACACCCAAGTGGGTCTACTCCACACAAGATGATGCCGGGGAGATAGAGCTGCGCGTAAAAGGTAAGCGAAGGCTGAAGCTGGACCACGCGGCAAGGATGATCTGAAGGCCGATTTTTGATGTCTGAAAACAATCCCAATTTCATATGCCCAAGAATTTCTGCTCATACTTTGAAAGGAGACAGATTGTTTAAGCGTAAGAGAAACTGGCAACGGGGAACACATCACCCAAGTGGTCCTATTTCCATATCGACAGCAATTCAATCCCCCAAATAGATTGCAGTATTTAATAAAAAAGTAAGCTCCTTTAAAAAAATAAAGAAGTGTTCCCTGTTAGAAACAGTTCAACAACTCAAATAATTTCCTGTAATTGAAAAATTTCATCATGCAGGCACGTTTGCAGGAAACTTCAGTAAATTACCCAACTAGATTTCTGACACTCTCCTGAATGTCCAGACAGTGGATTACAAACACTGACAAACACTATAATTCCACTTTTAAAATCTGCATAACTGTCAGCTTTCCAAAACTTCTGAATTCTGACAAAACTTGAAATGCGATTGAGTCGTAGGTTCTTGAGATATCAAGAGGCCCCCACTAGAGATTTGAAAAACAGGGTCTTGTGGCAACAGGGAAAAGCAAAAAGATCTATTTGAGCTCAAGCCGAGAGATGGTTTAACCAGCTTTAATCAGGAGTGCAGTTTTGTAGAAGAAGGAAAATGAGACCTGAACTATGACACTGCCACTGTCCACTACCAGCTGTGTGACCGTAGGCAACTTGCTTAACCTCTCTGTTTCCTCCCTCATAAAATGGGGATAGTAGTATTTCTTCATAGAATTATTGTGAGGATTGAAGGATATAATGTAATGTAAAGCACTTGCTGCAGGGTAGGTCTGCAGTAAATAACAGCATTTTCTCCTTCTTTTCTCATCCCTGAAAATGTCCTAAGCAGACTCCACTCCTCCCGCATTCAGTTCAACAGATGGCAAACTCTGCAGAAGACCCCGAAATAAAGCCTTATTCTCAAGGCATTTTCCATCTACTGGACTTTTTACCTCCCCAAAAATCTCTTCACTGGGGGAGGAGAGTTCTTCTCTCAAATCTGCCTGAGTCTATGCAACTTCTATCACGTGGACCTCCTTAACACATCCTCTGAAAGGATACATACAATGCGACTAAAGTAAACATAAAAGCAGAAAAGATTCAGGGGTTGAGGAGACTTAGAAGACAGTGATTTAAATTGTGAGCAGCTTGCTGGCATTTATCTAGTTCTCGCAAAACAACAATCATACTGGTGGGCACGACCGTTTCTATCACTGGAAGACGGTTCCCTAACAGTTAAGGAAGAAAGGACTCTCCCATCCTTAGGACAACAAAACAGCCTGCTCATGTGTAAGAAACTAAGAGAAGGACAGGGATGTACTAGTGGGGGGGGGGGGAGTGGCCTGGGAGGTAGCCTGGAGAGGTGGGTGGGAACCAGAGTGCAAAGGGATTTGTAAATCACCTGAAAGGGGTTTGACTTCATCCTCAGTGGAATGGAAAAGCATTAAGGGCTGTGAGGTGTGTGATCCACATGGTCAGAAGAGGTGAGAACATGACAGAGTGGAATGCAAGGACTAAGTTGGGCAAAGGGACCAGACCAAAGACTGTGGACAGGACAGAGACGTGCCAGTGTCTCCTTCATAAGGTGCCTGCTGTGTGGGGTAGAGGTGGCAGCTGAAGGCACCCCGACAAGGGCCGACGGCTTAGGACTGGGAGTGAGCAGCCTGGAAAACCCTGATGGGTACTCGGCTGCATCAGGCTAAACTGAGGAATGAGGCTGTATACGTGTAATTTATGTACCTCCTTGAACCCTGGGCTTACAAATAAATTTAGCTCCTGGCCAACAGCCTGAGCACATGTGCTGGGCTGGAGGGCTGCCACGGAGGACAACCAGAGTGGAAATTGAGAACAGATGACATCCTGCATGAGCGCTCGTTGGAGAAAAGCCACCACCCACCACCAGCACTATCACCTTTGCTCTCCATCTCCAGATCCAGCCCGCCCGACCCTGGGGAGCTGGGAGCAGGCAGAGCTTGGTTTCCAAAACTCACAAGTTACTCTGTCTTCTTCCAAGGTCACATTGACAAACTGTGTGAACTTGGGCAAATTAATCTCTGAAGCCTTCGTTTCCTCACTGTAAAATGGAAATGATAAAACTATCTACCTTATAAGGATTAAATAGCCTAATATATATATATATAAAACACTTAGAATATAGCCTGACACTTAGGAAGCACTTGTTCACAGTTAGCTGCTATTATTATGACTATCACAGTGACCTAATAAAGGCAGACCGCAGAGACACTGCAGGTTCGGTTCCAGACCCCTGCAATAAAGCAAATGTCACAATAAAGCAAGTCACACGAATTTTTTGCTTTCCCAGTGCACACAAAAGTTATGTTTCTACTATACGGTAGTCCACTCAGTGTGCAATAGCATTATGTCTAAAAAATGTACATATCTTAAAAGACTTTATTGCTAAAAAAATACGAACCATAATCTCAGCCTTCATAGAGCCATAATCTTTTCACAATAGTAACATCAAAGACCACAGATCATGGTAACAGATATAATAATAATGCAAAAGTCTGAAACACTGCAAGAATTACCAATACGTCACACAGAGACACAAAATGAGAAAATGCAGCTGGAAAAAATGGCATACACTTGCTTGACACAAGGTTGCCACAAACCACAATCTGTAAAAAAAAAAAAAAAAAAAAAAATGCAATATCTGTGAAGCACCATAAAGCAAAGTGCAATAAAACGAGGTCTGCTCTACAGCATTTGGACACGTTCATTCTACGATTATCCAGGGGGAGGGATAAATTCGGAGGTTGGGATTAACATATGCACACTACTATATATAAAATACATAATCAGCAAGGACCTACCATATAGCACAGGGAACTGTACTCAATATTTTGTAATAACCTCTAAGGGAAAAGAATCTGAAAAAGAATATACATATATATATTCTCTATGTATGTATTACTGAATCACTGTGCTGTACACCTGAAGCTAATATATTGTAAATCAACTATACTTCAGTAAAAATAAACAAAACCCCATCATTCAGTGCCCACCTTCTGTGGGTTAGATGAGAGGGATACAAAGGTAAATAACCACAAGCTCTGTAATCCAAGAGTTCCTCAATATTTACATTTTAAACTGGAGCTTTAAATAATTCAATATTTACATTTTAAACTGGAGCTCTGAATAATTCAATATCCCAAAATGGTGGAGAAATTTGAGAATTTCCTTGGTAAAGCCACAGTGTGTTGTGTATCAGGAAACTTTTAGACAGGAAATTGTTGTTTTTTTGTCCCCTGAATGCCATGAATTTCACTTTATCCTCCCAGCAACCCAAAGAGGTAGAGACTATTACTGCTGTCCCTGTTTTATAGACCAAAAAAAAAGAATGTCGTTCTTAGTTACATAACTAATAGTTACACAACTAATCAGGACAGAGGTGGGATTTGAACCGCTTATCTAACTACAGAGCTCAATCTCCAAACGACCATGTGCTATACGGTCTCTTAGGGTAATAAGATGCAGATGCCTAGGTAAGTAGAAGCTGGTATAAGTTGCAGCAAGACTAATTAAGGAAGGCATTTTTGAGAGTAGGGACCAAGACAAATGGGAGCGGGTCAGCCAGGGAAAACGGTGACACTCTCCATAAGTTTAACATATTCTGTCTGGAGGCAAGAAGTCAATTAAATAACTTCTCAACATGCAGTACTGATTGCACACCCATTGGACACACGCTATCCTGCTTCTCCAGGCCCTGGAGCTGGGAGGATACTTACTACCGACCTTGGATTAGTCCTGGAAACCCTACAGCACAAGGAAACCTTCTCACCAAACACCAAAGGAATGAAATGCTCTCCCCTCCACCTCCCTGGGCAGCTCTGACCGCTGGGCAGCTGCTTTCACAGGCCAACGATTAGACTGGTAGTGAAGCAAGGTGATTAAAAGCTTAGACCCTAGGGGTGCCGGTTGGCTGCACTTGGGAGCAGACCATCTTGCCCAGGGGATGTTTGGAAATTTGTGAGGTCGTTCTGGTTGCCCCAGGGACTGGGAGGGCCCCATTGGCATTTAGTGGGCAGGGGTCAGGGTTACTAAACACCCTGAAATGCATGTCTCTCCCAGAGAACTGTCCCGTCCCAAATACCCTTAGCAACTCTGTTAAGACACCAATGGCAGACATTTCCGGGTTCCAAACCCTCTGTAGCCACTACCCGTGGCCACGTGGCTGTGTTGAGCAGACAGAGCTGTGCTCTGGTTGTAGAGGTGGGGGTGATGACACGTAGCCACCTGCTCCCAGACTCATTTTCCAGTTAGAGTGAGATCAACTTTCCCTCTGTCTTCATCTGCTCAGGCTGCCATAACAAAATACTACAGATTGAGAGGCTTAAACAAAAGATGATTTTCTCATAGTTCTAGAAGCTAGAAAGTCCAAGATCAAGGTTCTGGCTGATTTGGTTCCTGGTAAGGTCTCTCTTCCTATCTTGTGGATGGCTGTCATCTCTCTGTGTGCTAACATGACCTCTTCTTTGTGCAAGTGCAGAGGGAGGGCAAGCAAGCTGTGTGTCTTCTTATAAGGGCACTAATCCTATCACGAGGATCCCACCCTCATGTCCTTTTCTAAACCTAATTACCTCCCAAAGGCTGCATCTCCAAATACCATCACATTGAGGGTTAGAGCTTCAACATATAAATGGGGACAGGAGCAAAATTCCGTCCAGCCATCATAGAGAGGTACTTCTTTTTTTTTTTTTAAATATGAATTTATTTATTTATTTATTTTTGGCTGCGCTGGGTCTTCGTTGCTGTGCGCAGGCTTTCTCTAGCTGCGGCGCGCAGCGGGCTTCTCATTGCGGGGGCTTCTCCTTGTTGCGGAGCATGGCTGTAGAGCGCAAGCTCAGCAGTTGTGGCACACGGGATTAGTTGCTCCTCCGTGGCATGTGGGATCTTCCCGGGCCAGGGCTCGAACCCGTGTCCCCTGCATTGGCAGGCGGATTCTCAACCACTGCGCCACCAGGGAAGCCTGAGAGGTACTTCTTACCCTACTGTTAGGGATTCATATACATAACATTTTTAAAAGTATATATTGTGTTAGTCCAGGTCCTCTGAGGAGTAGATGGCAAAATGGGATTAAATATGCAGGCTTTTATTATGGAAAACACTCATGAGGGAAAATAGGGAAGGGAGGCGGAAGGCTGGGAGAGCCATCAGACCACAATGCCAGTCTGACCCGAGTGAGAACAGAGGGATGGAGGGTAGAAAAAAGCATCCCAGAACGTGTGCTAAGGAAATTTCAGCAGGGCTTAGCGCCACAGCCATCAAAGGAGTTTGGCATCTCTTAGAAATGGGTCTACCCCAGTATCCCTGCTTGGTCACTGGCTGGGACAACCTGTGGGAAGCGTGGCTTTGGTGCAAATGTAAGGATAGAGCTCAGAATTCAGGAGTTGGGAATCACTGGGACCAGTTAGCCATCCCTAATTTCCCCAGAGGCACGCTCATGGCCACTACATACATTATTAAAGAATTCCCCTCAAATTGAGAGAATTTAAGATGCTCTGCGACGTCTTTCTGAGGCTCAGACACTAAGAAAGCCCGTCTGGGGCTCAAATAAGAGCACATCCATGAAATCCAGACTTACAAAAAAAAAAAAAAAAAGCACAACCAGAGCCAGTGGGATTCAGGATCCAGGCACCATGGAAATTTATGGCATTAATGTTCCTGTAACAGAGGATTCTGCTCTGTGGAGGAAAGGCAGGCTGTGAGAAAAGCCCTCCTTGGATGCGAGGGCTCCCCCCTGTCCCCTGCAAGTGACAAAGCTGAGCACACTCTAAGTATGGCAAGAATCCAATCCCCTATGTTTTGTTGTTTGTTTGAACTAGCACTTCTTGGACCGGTGTACATTTGAAAGTAAATCTGATCAGTTTAATCTCAGCACGATTAAAAGTGATTAAATGCTCATATTCTGGAAGCCACTTCCAAAATCCCTGCAGCCTTTTTGTGCATTCCCTAAGAAAAAAAGTTGCCATCATTTACTAAAGGTTAAGTAGGGGGTATTCAAGAAAGGGCACAAATGAACCTATCTATGAAACAGAAACAGAATCACAGATGTAGAGAACAGACCGGGGGTTGCCAAGGGGGAGGGGGTCGGGGGAGGGATGGAGTGGGAGGTTGGGGGTCGCAGATGTGGGCTTTTACATGTGGGATGGATAAGCAGCAAGGTCCTACTGTACAGCACAGGGAACTGTGTTCAATATCCTACGATAAACCATAATGGAAAAGAATATATATAAAAACAGAATGTATAAATATTGATACATATATATATCTGAATCACTCTGCTATATAGCAGTTAATTAACACAGCATTGTAAATCAACTATACTTCAATAAAAAAATTTAAAAGATAATGAAAAAAAGAAAGGAGTGCTTTGGAATTGATCCATTAGGAAGTTGGTGCTGCCTGCTTACAGAGCACGTCTCATCCACAAACCTGCCGGGACGTCCCCATAACTGCTAGAGTCTAGACCAGGGCTTGGCAAACTACAGCCCCTGGACCAAATACAGATGCTGCCTGGTTTTATAAGTCAAGTTTTATTGGAACACAACCACACCCACTTGTTAATTCTTGTCTGTGGCTGTTTTCACTCGACAACAGAGGAGTGGCGCAGCTGCAACAGAGGCTGTGTGATAAACACAAAGCTTCAAATGCATCTTATCTGGTTCTTTACGAATAACTTTGCTGACGCTGGTCTAGATTATTTCCAAAAGGCAACTGGAGGGGAAAGAGAGAATACAGGCGAGACTGGGAGGAGAAAACAGTATATACTTGGAAGATGACTTAGCCTCCACAGCAATCCAATGAGGTTGGCATGAAACATGAGCAAACAGGCATAGAGAGCTTGGATGACTTGCTCAAGGTCATACAGTCAGTAAATCATGGAGCTGGGATTTGAACTCAGGTCTGACTCCGAAGTCCAAGCTTTTCAACGTTTTCCCACTTGTAGAAGCCATGTGTCACCAAGGGGCAACTTCAATATGACTTCACACCCCAGTCAAAGAAAAGTACTCTTTAATATGGAAGTTTTCTGAAGACTATGTAGATTTTGAACGAAGGCACCTTGAGCCTAAGAAAAGCCATGTGCTTGCTGTACGAACAAGGCTCTTAGACGACTCCATCAGTGCTGCAATCTGGTCACATCCACCCCATGGGGAAATGGTGGAAAGGCAACTACTCAAGACTGTGTCCCTTGTAACAGGGCCATTTGTAAAAAAACATGATAAAGTGGGTAAAGTTTGCCTTAAACGGCCCTGTCTTTCCTTTCATAGGTTCCCACGAATGACTTCATATTCCTGGGCCTCAGGTGCCTCACCTTTAAAATGGGGATAATTAAAGCTCCTCGGGTTGTTCTGTTCTGAAGATCAAATGAGATAATCAACATAAAGCCTTGCTCACCTTCTGGGACATAGTAGGTATTCAATAAATGTTACCTCCTTCGGTTCTGAGCTGCCCCAGGCAATGCCTGCCTGGACTTGCTTTTTATCAAAAACTTCCCAAATTTAGTCTATTATCCTCTGCAGTCAGACTTACTGGTCTCAGGCTCCATTCCTTCCAATCTTTGATCTGCTTTAAACAAATTATTTCTAGGGGGAGGGGGTGTGGGGAGGTAGATGAATATATAGTTATTGTTTCTGAAGACACTGAATAAGATATATGTGCCTCAAAGTTCCACTAGTTCTTCAAATTCAAAATGTGCCAAAGATTATTCATACTCCTCCCCCTCAACCTGTTGTCTCCAACTCCCCCACCCTCGCCTTGTACAAGTGCCTAGTGATACCGCCACTGGCCTGGGCTTGACCCTGGACGTGGCCCTTGGCTCCGGCCTCTCGCTAGTGCACTGCGTTCACCCCCTCCCCAAGCCCTGCCACTGCTCTGCCTCTGCCCCTGTTCCCATCACTAGGACTCTCCTGGTCCATTTCCTAAGTAGTCTCCTGCCTCCAATGTCCTCCTCTCTTCAAGTGACCCGACCCAGACCCGTCGGAACGAACTCTGGCTGGGTCAGTGCCGGCACAAAACCTCCTGTGGCCCTCCAGGGTCAAAGTCCACACACTTGGGCTTAGCCCCCAGGGTTACCGTGACTGGCGCAGCTCTCCTGGCCAGTATAATTCCCAGTCATTACCCTGACTATGCTCAAGGGCAGCCTTTAAATATGTGATGACCAGCCACAGATGCTGACTGACATTAACCCTTTCGTTTCTGGTTTAGGGGAAGGTCTGGTGGAGCACTGGCTCTCCACCTACCAATAGGGCACATTTCCACGCCTGATGACTACCTGACCTCCCTGTGGCCAAACATCTTTTACCATTCTCCTAACACGCCCTTTACATTCCTCTCTGCTCCTTCATGGACCATCTTAATTGCTACTTTCCCCACACAGTGCCATACGACAGTCACCTTTCTCTGTTTTTCTGAATTTCCATAGCATTTCCCTAACATGCCTCTGATGGGACACAGCACTTTCTCCTCACTTTATAGGTACCGGCATACATGTGCTATATCCCCCGCTAAGATGGTAACTTAGGTTTGCAAACTGACAACCCACAGACTTCACTCAGCTTGCAGAAACTTGCTAAACCCAAAAGTTCTTTTTTTTTTTTTTTTTTTTTTCCAGTGAGAGATTTCAGATTTCAAAACTCTGCCTTTCTGGCTTCTCGTGGAGCAGGGGCAAGCCGGGCCACACAGGGCTTGTCTACTATAGTAGCTATGATCGCTGGGTCCATGCAGCAGCCACTCCTGCGAGGGGATGGAATTCTCTGTTTCTTCTCAATGCCCACCTGGCCTACTTCACTCCTGTTTATTTCCTGCCTGGTCCCCGTCAGCATGTGAGTTTGCAGCCCTGCTGTACCTGTAACAATTTTAAGAGCGGAAAGAATCCCTTTTAATTTTCATATCATGTAAGAGTTAAAAGCATGGACTTAGGACCCAATCCACTTAGGGTCCTGCTTAAGGCTGATACTCACTAGCTGTGTGACTTTCAGCAAGTTACTTAACCTCTCTGGGATTCGGCTTCCTCTTCTGTAAAATGTGAATAATAATACCTGCTTTGTGGGCTCCTTGTGATGATTAAATGAGTTAATACATATAAAGGACTTAAAACAGTGCCCAGGACATAGGAAGCCATCCAGGGTCGGCTTTTTATATACGAGTAATAGTTGCAACAGAGGGGATAAAACATTCCTCACAGAACCTAGCACACTTAGTAGGTATACAAGCATACTTGGATAATAAATGAAGAAATTAAGTAATATTCACAACAGCCTTGCAGAAACTCTGGGCTAACCCAGATGAAGGCCTGATATAATGGAATGCCCATCAACGTGGGTAGCCTGGATGAAATATTTGAGGAGCTACTGAAATTAAAGGGATCCTTCAATTTTGGCCTGTGAAAAGACATCTATACATGTATTCAAGAAAAACACAAGTCATTTGGTTGAATGTTGGAGATTATACACTAATAACCCAAGTAGCAAATAACGTATCAATAAGATTGAATTCCAACCAGTGGCTCTGCTCTGTACAATTTCTATCCAGAGGTGCTCAGGGTCAATACGGCAGAAGGAAAGGGGATGGCTCACAGTCTTGGCGTGGAAGTGCGTCTGCAGAAAAGCTCATTTACTCAGATTGTAAATTCATTTGGAGTGGCTGGAGGAGGGTTAGTTGATGGAAATTATGGGAGAATTAAAATTTCCTCCCTTCACTGAAACTCTTCCAGGTATAACTTTCAGTCTACATCAGTGATCATATACTTGTCGAAGGCACTAAATAGTAATGAAAATAATACCTACACTCAAATACAGAGAAAGCAAACACCCAGCTTCTAGAAACATCCAGTTCTCTGCAATGTCTCTTAAAGGAAGATGTAATGGAGCATACAAGGGTGTTCTTGGCCCTATCCCTGAACCCGTGGTTAGGGATTCTGATTAAAAAGTGATTTGTATCCCAATGGTGGATTCTTTATGGATGAGGTGTGGCTAAGCTCAAACCAGAGGAGGGGTACTCAATAAAAGAAACTTTATCGTCCTTACATAAGTCCAACAGCTGGAAGAGATTTTATACCCTTTCTCATTAAGGTAGATGCTTTTTGCTTTTTTTTTTTTTTTCTGGAATTCCTTCAGGAATGACTTCAGGGAGAATGATGTCAGTGGTTCATCATCCCTGGGCCAAAAGTCCTTCCTTCCAACAACGAGACCCCAGCACCCCACCTAGAACGGATCAGCCAAGAATTGGGGGCCTCTGTCCACAGGCTACAATACAACCCTGACGCAGAGGAAAGGTGTGCTGTGATGATTTTGAAAGCCTAAGTCTGGCATAGTCTGAAATTCATGTGATAACAAATTCTCAGCCCTGAATTTGGAAGATCTCCAAGGAAATTTCTCTCCAGAGTGTCGAAGGATGCCAAGAGAGATTACAACATCTGGGACCACAGCTGAACATTTGAAGGTGATGATTGTTTAGGCAAGTGATTTAGTGGTGACCTGCGGGGAAAACGAAGTCGAGCAGAGGGTGGGGAGAGGGGGACTGACGGGGCAGAGAGAACAACCAGTAAAAGCTGAGCATGTGAATCATAACTGGCCAGGGGCCAAGTCCAAGTACCTGATAGTGAAGTAAAAGAAAATGGGCAGAGAGAGCAGGAGACCTGAGTTCTGGTCTCAGGTCTGCCACCTATCTTCTATGTGACCTCCATGAGATGCTTCTATCGACCTTGTTTTCTTCCTCTCTAGTATGGGAGGGTAGAGATTAGGTCAGCAGGTAAGTCTTAAAAGCCTTCAGGGACGAGGCTGGGAATGTGGATGTGTGGAGGAGCTTAGGTGAGGCAATAAGGAAGGCAGGGAATGGTGGTGACTGTGGCTAATCAGAGTGCATGCTCCTGGCTAAAGGCTTTCACATGCCTTGTTCTTAGAGCACTGTTCTAGCTAACACACCTCTGATCCGGTGTAGCCTGCCAACTATTACCTTTAGACCCATGCACTGGATGATGACCACATTCTGCTCTAATTCTCTGGGTGTCTGAAATCCTAAAACAGGTACAATATAGACACATACACTCTTGGCTCAAATACAAAGGAAATGGAATTGTGGACTACTTGGATTAAGAACTTGGGCTTTGGGCTTCCCTGGTGGCGCAGTGGTTAAGAATCCGCCTGCCAATGCAGGGGACACGGGTTCGAGCCCTGGTCCGGGAGGATCCCACATGCCGCAGAGCAACTAAGCCCGTGCGCCACAACTACTGAGCCTGCGCTCTAGAGCCCGCAGGCCACAACTACTGAGCCTGCGCTCTAGAGCCCATGAGCCACAACTACTGAAGCCCACGCGCCTAGAGCCCTGCTCCGCAACAAGAGAAACCACCACAATGAGAAGCCCACACACTGCAACGAAGAGTAGCCCCCCGCTCGCCCCAACTAGAGAAAGCCCGCGCACAGCAACAAAGACCCAACACAGCCAAAAATAAATTAAAAAAAAAAAAAAGAACTTGGGCTTTGCAGTGAGCTAGGATTGAGTCCCTAGCTCGGTCACTAATGAGTGGTCCGTGCTTCCTTGCTTGTACCTCCGAAATTCAGCAGCATTGAAAACCAAAAGGTTTTCTGTAGGTTTGTGGAAAATTCATTTGGTGGCAAAACTGACCTGAACTATTCAGAGATATTATTTATACCAAGGGTCAGCAATTTTTTTTCTGTAAAGGGCCAGACAGTAAGTATTTTAGGCTTTGCAGGTCACAACTACTCAACTCTGCCCTTGTAGCATGAAAGCTGCCATAACAAATAGGCGTGACTGCATTCCAATAAAACCTGATGTACAAAAACAGGCGGATGTGGCCCACCTGCAGTCTGCTAACCACCGATGTATACAATTTAGCATGAATATTCATACATTTTGCTACAGAAATATTAATGATTCTGATTATGGGTGCTCTCCTGGACACCTGTGCGGTTATGGTAGACAGAATAATAGCCTCCAAAGATGTGTATGTCCTAATCTCTGAATTTTGCAAATGTTACCTGATATGGCAAAATGGGTTCTGCAGATCTGATTAAGTTCAGGAACTTGCGATGGGGGGAGGCGACCCTGCATTATCGGGGTGGGCTCAGTGTCACCCCATGGGTCCTTACAGGAGGGAGGCAGAAGGGTCAGAGCCACAGGAGATGTGATGGTGGTAGCAGAGGTCGAAGGGAGAGAGGGAGACTTGGAGATGCTGTGCTACTGGCTTGGAGACAGAGGAAGGTGCACAAGCCAATGAATGCCGGTGGCCTGGAGCGCTGGGAAAGCCAAGGAAACAGATTCTCCTCCCAGCCTCCAGAATGAACACATCCCTGCAACACTTGGACTGTAGGCCTCTGACCTCTAGAACTGTAACATAATAAATGCGTTGTTTCAAGCTATTGCATCGGTGGTTATTTGTTACAGTGGCGATAGAAACTAATATAGAGATACAGCATAATATATGGTGTGGGCACTCAGTTTCCTCTCTAACATAGAAAATGTATGAATATAAAACTCTTGTCCTAAGAGTGCCAGATAGTGGCGTGTGGATTTGTAATGGTAGGATCTATACAATCTCAGGTGAAACCTCAGGTTCCCTGTGCACGAGATGGGTATAAAATCGCATCTTCCCTCAAGATCATTATGAAGGACACAGGGACTCTCCTCCTAGATCCTCCTTCAAGGAAGGCCTTGATGTCCAAACTACTGGAAGTGCTGTTGGTGGTCGACTGAAAAGCCCTCAGCCCCAAAGGGACTACCTCACCAGCAAAAGCACTTGAGGGCGGGGGCACATCTATGACTGCACAAGGTGCGGGTTCTAAAGGCCTGGCCGTTTCCAAAAAGCTGAGAATCAGATTTTCCAACTGTCAGCAAACATTTCACTCTAAATCTTAGAAACTGGGCAATCAATGTGGGTATTTCGAAATAATTTGCTGAAGTCATAACGCATACCTAGTCTTCCAATATCTGGGGGGAGCTGAGGATTATAATACATGTTTTAAATGAAATGTAGCTCATTAATTAATAAGTTCAAAATATAAGTATTTTGATTATTATAAACAAACCAATATATTTTCAAATGGGAGGGGGGGATATTTAAAAAACACGGAATCCAATCAAATAATAAAAGCACAAGCATACAACAAAGGAGAGGAACCTTTCTCAAGTAGGTAAACCATACCTACTAACTGTCCACTAACCCTCAAAAGCAAAGCTGCCTGCTGATGACCCAGCCAAGATGTCATCGTGTGTCCACGGTCGAGCCTCCACGCTTCCACCTCATGTAGCTTTAACTAGGAGAGAATTATTGACCTTCCAGCCATTATAATCGAACGCGCATCCATGGGCTCAGTGGGAAGCTGGCAGCAGGAGCTGAGCCAGGATTTAGAAACTTCTGGAAATACCTGAGCAAAGAGGGAGAGAGGTTGCTTCAACCAACCGAGTCTTCTTCCAAAACAAGGTGGGAGGATGGAAAAAGAGGAACACCGTTTTGTCAAATCACTGACAGATGAACACAAAAAAGCTTTAAATTAACAGAGACTTTTCAGAAGAAGACAGTTCCGTGGCCATTCAATCCACACACTCACTGGAAGCCCTGGCCTTCCAATAGGTTTCTTTTAGGTTCCCCAGACTCTGCAGCAATACTCGCAGCCTGGGCATTTCCGAGGGTCTCCTCCAGAGCCACGCTGTACCATTGCCACCTCACTCTGTGACTGACGGTGCTGCCCTGTCCCTACCTCCTCCCTGTTTCTCTTGTGCTCTGGCTCCATGATGGGTCAACCAGTGGGGACCACCAACAGGAGGACACTAGGGGGGAGGGAAGGGGCAGAGGTTAGGAGGGTTATTTCCCCACCTTCCCCCCGATGGTCGCCATGGGCAAGTAGCATTTCTCATTACCGTTTTGTCAGGTGGACTCCCTACACAACTTTCTCAATTTCAGGGTCCTGGTGAGCCTCTCTCCTCTCCCCACTTCCCTGCCTCAGGGTGGTAACCACCCTCGGTAACTGCACTCTCCCTTTTGGTGTCCCTATGCTCTGCTTACACTTTGTAATCAGTCGCTTTATTAACTGCCCCACAAGTTACCCAATTTTCGTCTGCCATTTGTTTCCTGCTCTGATCCCCACTAATATAAATAATAAGAACTGTATTAAACATTTACTGTAAGCTCGGCAAGCACCGTGTCATGTAATCCCCCCAAAGATTCCATGAAGTGGGAGTTGTAATTCCACTTTACAGATGATGAATCTAAGACCTAGGGGAATGACGATGATGCAACTGGAGAAACAGCAAGCCAGGAAGTGAACCCAGGCTGTCTGAATACAAACTCTGATTTTAACCGCTATGCTATTCTGCTGTGATGATGGTCAAGCCTCACCACGTCCATAACATTCAGCAGGAAAATAAACTATTTTCAGAGACTGTTTTTCCCCACCGCCAGCACCAAATAAAGTGGTAAAAATAGCTCAGTAGCCGGTCTACACGTGATGAAAATGATCAGCATTATTGCTGAGGATTCTCAGATCCAAGCAGCCTTTCTTCATCCCTTCCTGATCAGCTAATAAAAGTTTGTAAATCGGTGACCTTGACAAGTGCTGGAGTATGAGTGGGAACAACAGAAAGCATGTGAGAGAAAGAATGAAAAACGTCTAGACAGGCAGGTCATGCTTAAATATCAAGTCATTCCTCCCAAGTCTTTGGTCTTTAATAAGAGGGTGGTAGATGTACAATTTGAGTGTTGACCTTTGAAACCGAGAGCAAGCTTTCATAGACAGCATCTCACCTCTTATCCAACAGAGGGAAAGGCTTCTGTGCTCCAGAAAATGGAATTTTTGTCTGCCAAATTAGGCCAGCCAGAGACCGCTTATCTTTAAACCAGTGGTTCTATAAACTGTAGTTCCCACTTAATGCTGTCACAGATCTTTGTAGCCTCACATTTCTTTTTCAAAGCCTTCTTGAATATCTTGCACATAAAGATGACCTTTAGACTCCATTTAGCAAGTTCTTAAATCTATCCCATCCCGCTGGGATTTGGGTTGGAAAAGTGTGAACTTTACTATTAATTTCAGCAAGATCCGTCATCTCAGTTAAGCTTCTTTGTTAAGGGCAACAGAATCCAGCTCTGCCAACCTAAATGAGGAGGAACTTATTGAAAGGATGTCAAGGGCTCGTGGACTTGGTAGGAGACTTGCATGACTTATAGGGACTAGATTTGTGATGGATAGGAACCAAGGAATTTTCACAATGCCAAGGAAGCAAGGAGGAGAGCTACGGTCTGGAACCTGGAATAATCTGGCCCAAATGCCTCTAAGTCCAGGAGAGACTTCTAAGCTGTTACACTGCTTAAGACTCGGAGTGTGCAGAGAAAGTGCTCGGGGAAGTCAGCTGAGGTTTATCCTCTCTCTCCCACCTCTCCCCATCCCTTTTTGCACCAACTGGAGTAGAGACAGCAAGGATCTGACTTTCCCAGTGGAAAGTGGTCACCAGGAATTGCCCTCTACAGAATCTGCTATGAATATGCACCTCCACCCTTTTGGCCTAACCCAGAAGTTACCTACAGGTTCACCTGCATACAGAACTACTCCTCTCCCTGGCTACTGGACCACCATCAATCAAGGCAGGACAGGACTTGGAAGATCAACAACCTAGCCTCCTTGTCCCTCAGAAAGAAATTCTGAAGGGTATTCCTTCTCAGAAGGTCAGTGTGACTGAGCCCAGGTGCACACGGTGATAAGCTCAGCTTTAATGCCATGGAGGGATATCAGCTTCCTCCTTTCCAGGTCTCACGTCCACATTGTCTCAGTGCTTCCGGGAATCTTCTCCCAATTAAACCACTTGCACTCAAGTTCCTGTCTCAAGGTCTGCTTTAAGGGAACCTTAAAACTAAGACATAACCAGTCTTTCTGCATAAGGGGAAAATCAAATCTCTAATAGAAACTTGAATTGCTATGAGGTAAAAGGAATTGATGATGGGCAACCATAGATGACAGTCACCACATCCATTAACAATAATAGCCAAAAAAAATGTTTTTAAGATTATAAAAAGGGAAAAATATTACAGAAGATATTCCCTGTTAGAAGCTTTACTTCAGCAATGATGAGTTGATAAGATTCTCAAGTATCATCATGTCTTTTAGAAGTACACCTGTAATAGGTGTCATCTATTGCTATGTAAAATATTACCCCAAACCTTAGTGGCTTCAAACAATAAGCATTTACTATATCATGGTTTCTATGAGTCAGGAATTTGGGAGCAGCTTAGTTGAATGGTTCTGGTTTGGGGTCTCTCAAGAGGTTGCCATCAAGATGTCAACACAGGCTGCTGTCATCTGAAGGCTGGATCAGGGTCTCCAAGATGACTCGGTCACTTGGCTATTGACAGGAGGCCTCAGTTCCTCACCACATGGACCTCCCTACAGGACTGCTTGAGTATTCTCAGAACATGGCAGCTGGATGCCCCACACTGAGTGATCAGAAAAGAGCAACATGATGGAGGTTGCCACGTCTTCTATGACCTAGCTTCAGAAGTTACATTATTCATTTCTGTAGAATCCAACTGGTTCTAATGATACAATCAGCCCTATCAAAGTAGAAGAGGTCTATACAAGCATGTGAATATTAGGAGGTGGAAAAGGCTGTGGGCTATTTCAGAGGCTGCCTATATAGGACCATTTTCCTCTAAAGCAGTCAATCAATTCTGAAGTCTTTATGAAACTGACCGATAGATAAACAATTCTATGGAGGAGCAGAGTCAGGGACTCCCATCCCACACCCAAGCGGTCCACAACTAGATGCCTGAAGGTAACAGTTTAATACAAAGCCAAACTGTTTTGTGAAAATAAGGACCTCAGTACAGTTCATTTCCCTTGCACTTATGATTCTGGCCTGGAGTCTGAGGATAACCAGATCACCAGGGTTGGAACCAAAACGGGACTCGTGCTGGATAGTCTTGTGTTTGGATAGCCCATCTCTCCCCTGCCAATTCTTCCCCCTCCTCCTCCATGGGGATCAGATCCTAAACTCCAGCATGAAATAAACAAAAGAGAAAAAAATTCCTTTGTAAGTCCACCAGAACCTAGTAAAAACAGAGCCATATGCTGCAGAACCCAATCCGGAAATTCCAGCTTAACATAAAAAATATAAAATACCATCCTCAATGTGCCAAGCTTTTATAAGGAAGATGAGTGAGTCTGCCAACCCAAATAAGAGGAAAGGCCAAATGAGTTAAAGCGCCAAGCACATTTCAGAACTACCCCTCCCCTCCCCAATCATAAATCCAACGTAAGGAAGGTCTGTGGATAACGGCCTCGGAGACTGTCCTTCACCACATTCCTTTTACTCACCAAGAGCCCAGGGTTCAATTTGTGTGTGTGTGTGTGTGTGTGTCTCATAGATTATAATGACCCAGAGCTCAAAGGGAGAATAACATCATTACCTGAGAATCAGCCCCTAAAAACAGATTCTACCTAGAGCATTTCTCTTCATGAGGAATGGAAATTACAGAGATATTTGGAAAAGCATAAATTCATACAGTAGCAATATCGTATGCACTGACTGAAATAATGGGTCATTTCATTGCAAATCTGTGACATAAATACACTGATTCAAATGACAAAATGCCAGGCATACACAGCATAACAAAGCTCTTTCACAGAAATGTCCACTGTGTGCTCTCTGGGTCCCTAACTCAGTTACTGGCACTGCAACCACGTGGTTGCTCAAGCCAGAAAACTGGGAGGCACCCTTGACCTTCCTCATTCACAGGCTCATGCTCCATTTCTAACTCAGTATCAAGGCTGCTACATCCTATACCTTCCTCAATTTTTTCCACACCTCTCCATCTCCACCATCCTACTCAGGTCTTTTGCCTGGAGGGCTGCAATCATCTCCACACTGTTTTCCCTGGTCCTCTGCTTGTCATGCCTCTCCCCCAGAGTAGTTAGCATTAGTTTCTGCTTTAAGAGACAAACTACAAATAAAAGTGTAGGAAGGTGTGGAGATTAGCAATCTGAGGTTGGTATAGCACCATGCCTCAAATTACCAGAGACCCAGCCTTCTTCATTCTTGTGTTCTACTGCACAGTTTCTGTTATGAGGTCACCTCATGGTTCAAATGGCTGCTGGAGCTCCAGCCATTACATCTGCATTGCAGCTAGCAGGAATGAGGAAAGGGTTGAAAAAGATCATGCTCTCTCCTTTAAAGGACACTTCCCAGAACTGTACACACAAACCTTGACACTGCCTTGTCCATAACCTAGTCACGTAAACCATACCTGCTGGCAAGGGAGACTGGGAAATTTAGTCTTTACTCCAGTCATGTGCCCAATACAAATCAGAGCTGCTATTACTAAGAAAGAAGAATAGAGTAGAAATTAAGACGAGAATAGAGTACGTTGGCAATTTCCTATCAGGGACTTGATTTTCCCCTTACATACAGCCTGGTTAAGATGTCTTAGTCTGGGTTCCCCTAAAGCAGACCTTAAGACAGTCTCTGCTCTTCCCCTTCCATATCACCTCAGCTAGCACACGCTCTTTATATGTCCTACGAAGACATGCTCACAGAGGCCCCCTAGGCCATGGTGAGGGGTTTGGTTTGACTGTACAACAGGAAGCCACCATGGAATTTTAAGCCTAAGAGTGGCATGATCAAATCTGTGGTTTTCACAGGTCATCTTGGTCATTCTGTAGCACAGCATGCAGTAAGGTGAGCACAAAGCAGGGAGACCACATAGGAGGAAACTGCAGTACCTCAAGGGACCCTGATGGCACCTAGATAAAGGTGGTAGAAATACAGATGCTGAGGTGTGGTTGAACTCAAGTCATATTGTGGGGATAGAGCCAACCGTACTTTCTGATAAACTGGATGTGGGTGTGATAAGATGACAAGTGCTCAGAAAGGCCCCAGGATTTGGGAGGGACTGGCTGGGGGAGGAGCAAATCAGTGGAGGGAAAAATCCTAAGTCCTTTTCTGGATGAGTCAGCAGTGCCCAGCAGGCATCCAAATGGAGATGTCAGGTAGGCAGGTGACTCATGAGTCTGGTGTACAAGGGTCAGGTTGGTGCTAGAAATATATTTTTAGGATTCTTGAGCACATGATGGCATTTAAAACCATGGAACTGGGCGAGATCACCTATGGAAAGTACAGATGGAAGAGGAGGAGGGGAGGGGGGAAGTGGGAACGGAGGAGGGGCTATGGAAGAGGCTTCCAGGCACTCCAACACATACCAATGCTGAAACCAAGCACATGGATCCCTGGAAAACTCAGTGCTCTCATCTGTAAAATGGGAACATGTCTGGGAAAGTACATGGGACACCACGCAGAGCTTTATAAATGGAAGAACACAGTCCTTATTTCTGCCTCAAAAGGTAAATAATTTGAAACAATCAATTACCTTTATTCAGTCAATGGAAATGTTTTATAACCATCTGTTATAAAGTTAAGTTGTGGGACTTCCCTGGCGGTCCAGTGGTTAAGACTTTGCCTTCCAATGCAGGGGGTGCGGGTTCAATCCCTGGTCGGGGAGCTAAGATCCCACATGCCTTGTGGCCAAAAAAAAAGCCAAAACAAAAAACAGAAGCAATATTGTAATAACTTCAATAAAAACTTAAAAAAAAAATTAAGTTGTGGTTTGGTTGTGCTTAACATAACTCTGTTTTGTTCTTGCATTGTTTTTTCATATTGGTTTACGCATTTAGGCATAGCCCGTGAAACATCATATAAATGTAAAAACTGTTATTAAAAGTGTTCATAAAACTTCCTTCATAGTTCTCTTGTTTTATGTAACAAATGACATCCCTACCCACTCCAGGGAAAAGGATTTGGAAGATAAACATCTTAAAGAAAGGAAGAAAATTGTATTTTTTTTTTTACGTTGAACACTAGACACCACATTTAAAAAAATTTTTCCTGCATATAATGATGAAAAAACAATAAAAAGGAAAATGACTAACATTTCTTGAGCATCTACCACATATAAAGCACTGTGATGATTATTGTACACATTATCTCATTTGATTTTTCCAACTCTTGTACGATGTGGGTTTTAGTCAATGCATGTCACAGTGGGAGAAACTGAGGCCCAGAGAGCTTGGGTAACTTGTCAAGCTGGACAGTGGCAGCGCTGGTTTGTAAACCTGGATTAAGTTGGCCCTGAAGCCCACACACTTAACCTTTCATTCTACTGTTTCATAATTGTGATCTATGTTATTTCCGCACTATGCTGGTTTCCTATTGCTGCTGTAACAAAAACCACCACAAACTTAAGGACTTAACACAACACTAATTTACTATCTTACAGTTCTACAGGTCAGAGGTTCAAAAATGGGTCTTGTGGGCTAAAATTAAAGGGTCAGCAGGGCTGTGTTCTTTCTGGAGGCTCTAGGGGAGAATCCATCCCTTGCCTTTTCCTGCTTCTAGAGTCTGTCCACACTCCTTGGCGTGTGGTCCCATCCAGCAATAAAATCACTCTGGCCTCTGCTTCCATCATCACATCTCCTTCCCTGACTCTGACCCTCCTGCCTCCCTCTTACAAGGACTCTTGTGATTACATTGTGTGCCCATGGGGATAATCCAGGATAATCTCTCCATCTCAAGAGCCTTAGTTTAATCACACCAGCAAAATCCCTTCACCATGTAAGGTAACATATCTACGGGTTCCAGGGATTTGATGGGGACATGTTTGGGGGTCATTATTCTGTCTACTGCACCACCTAACTGCACTTTCAGATTCCCATCTTGCCATTTGAAGAGGAAATTGTGATGAAGCATTTTGAGGTCTTTGCTTACTGTCAGGTCCCCTTTCTGGGCCTTTGCCCCCCTGGATCTGTTCGGGTTTTGGACGCAGGAAACCTGGGCCACACGGCTTGCAGGAGCTTAGTACCCGACCAGGGATAGAACCCAGGCTCCGGCAGTGAAAGCGCCAAGTCCTAACCGCTGGACCACCAGGGAATTCCCTGACTCTAATTTTTAAACTACCACCTGCTTCATCCCCAATAAAATGACCCAGCCAGCTCCTCACCGGCCCTGAACAGACCCTGCCTTTCATACCTCACTGCCTTTGCGCACACACCTCCCCCTTAAATGCCCCTGGGCTTCTTGGCTGGATGAGATCTGACTTATCTTTGAAGATAGGCCATGTATCACATTCTTCAAGAAACCTAGATTGAATCCTCTCGTCCGGATTAATGGGACTGTCTTCTGGGTTCCCAAAAACTGTGTTTATAACCATTTACAGGGAGGGATCCTTCAGCTGCACATGTCTAAGCCCAACTTAAATTAAGGGGATTTGGGGAACTTTACCGACTCATGTATCTGACATTAGGAGTGGGAGGAGCTTCAAGCACAGCTGGATCCAGGGTCTTAGACAAATACTGTCGGTTTCATTAGTTTCCTCCGTCCATCTCTCTACATCTCCCCACCTCTTAGTTCTGTCCTTTTCTGCAGGTCCTCTTCTTTGCAGCTTGGGACAACGACTGCCGTCTATACATAATCCCAGGGGAAAGCAGGGCCCTCTCTCAGCACACAAATGTCCCTCCCAGGGAGGCATCACTGTCTCGGCCGCTCCCCTGCCCATCACTGGGGAGATTAAAGTTCTCCTTCACCAGCCACCCCAGGTCACAGGCCCGACCCAGCACTGAGGAGGCAGGGCGCTTCAGGCCAGCTCCAGGAGGACCCACAGCATGGGGGAGGGGATGCCCAAAGAAACATGCTCAACAGACCAAAATCACACGTGCCACAGCCCTCTGCAGCCTGGGGGCCCTGCTGCCCCCTGGTGTTTTCCTTTACCTGTTTACCCCATTAGCTGTCACTACGTATCTCTGATTCTGTTATTGAACACATACTTTTCATTCACTCATTGAACAGATATTGACCAAATGCCTACTGTGTGCCCGACGCTGGGCTGGGCACTTAACCAGACCCTTATTCCTCACAACCGCCCTGCAGGCTGGGTGCTGTCATCACCCCAACACCAAAGACGGAGGAAGTGAGGCTCAGAGACGCCATGTGACACACAGCTGGGGTCAATGAAAGGCAGAATTCGAAGCAACGGCCATTTGACTTGAAAGACTAGTGTCTTCCCGCTCCCCTGGGGGAGCTTAGTTCGGCCAGAGATTCAGTCTCGTTTACCTTTGCTCCTCACCCAGCATCTAGCCTGTGGCCAGGCACCCAGCAGGGGCTCAATAAACGTTAGGCAAACGTGGGAATGAGTAAATGAAGGGCTGTCACTCCTCCAAGACGCTATGCTCCTCTTCTGAGATATTCAGAAAGGAGTTGGAGCCGACATTGTGGGACCCCACCCCCCCGGCTACAAAAGCATCTTAGAGTGACAACTGATGCGGGGAGAAGAGGGCATAATGGCTGTGTCTCGATTTCACTGAGACCCTCTCACTTATTCCGGGGAACGTAGTGGTAAGGATTGAGTTGTGCCCCCTTTATTCGTATGTTGAAATCCCAGCCCCTAGTACCTCAGAATGTGGCCGTGTTTGGAGATGGGGTCTTTACAGAGGCAGTCCAGTCAAAAGGAGGTCATGAGGGTGGGCCTAATCCATATGACTGGTGCCCTTACACAAAGGGAAAATGTGGACACAGAGATACCTCTAGAGGGAAGAAGATGGAAAGAGACATAGGGAGAAGATGGCCGTCTATAAGCCGAGGAGAGAGGCCTGGGCCAGATTATCCCTCAAAGCCAACCCTGTAGATACCTTGATCTTGAACTTCCAGCCTCCAGAACCATGAGACAATAAACTTCTGCTGATTAAGGCAACCACTCTGTGCTACTTTGTTATGGCAAATTAGCCTAGGAAACTATATACATAGACTAACTATGAGTGTGTGCCTACACACACACACACCACACACACATTTTTTCATTAAAAAGAAAAAGCCCCTAGTGAAACAATGAAACAATAATGGACACTTAGCAAATAAATCAAATTTCATTTACAGTCATCACACCCTCCCCCAGCATCATTAGAATAAATGGGCCCCATTTAAAGGAAGTAGAAGAAAAAAAAAAACCCAAAACTTTCTCATCTCCCAGCTTCTACATAAGAAGTTTCACTCGGGGGAAACCACCATATGAAATCCAATTTTATTTGGGTTTTACTTGGAAACAACCTCACCGGAATGCAGCAGTGGAGCAAGAAAGAGAGAAAGATGGCCTGGAACCCATTTGTGTGCAGCTCTCCCAGAGGGGGCCTAGGCAGCAAGCCAGGAGCTGCAGAGGCAGAGAAAGCCCACGAAGGCCACCAACCACCCCAGTTAGCCCGGGATGAGGGTTTTCCAGGATGTGGCACTTTCAGTGCTAAAACTGGGCTGGTCCCGGGCAAATGGGATGGTTGGGTTCCTTCCAGTCCTTTCCAGGACAGTGTGGCAGCTTCTGGAAAGAGGCTCTGGAGTCAGCAGGCCTGTTCTGGGACCCCGAGGCCCTGCTTCGCAGCAGGGCAAACTATCCAACGTGTCTGAGCCTCCCTTTCCTTAGCTGTAAGGTGGAGACGGTAATAGTTGCCTCAGAGAGGTAGTGAGAGACAAGGCAGTAGCCTCTAGCTGCACCCACGGTGAGCAGTTGTGTCTGAGCTCTCGCCCACCTGCAGGGCCCACACCCCTCTCATGCAAAGCCAAGCATCCTTCTGCTTTAGGCTCCAGGGCTTTGCATGCTGCAGGAACTTGCTTGGCCAGGACTGAAGCACAGGCCAGAACGGCAGAGGACTCAATGGCCCTGGGTGCAACCTTCCACCAACCAAGTTCAAAGGCAGTGGATGAGAGCTCTAACCTCCTTGCCTTTCAGGGGCTATGTTTTGGAGGTGTTTCTGTGCTCCTCAGAGGACCCACTGCAACTTGGCTCTGGGGCTTAGAGCAGCACACTTGAGAAGCCCCCTTATCCTGGCTTGAGCTCCTGCTCCATGTCACTCTCCCCACATCCCATCCTCACTCCTGCTTCTGGAGATCACCTCTCAAAGAAATCCCCTGCACCCAAATCGTTGCCTCAGGCTCTGCTTTCAGGGGACCCCTTACTTAGAAAGATAAAAAAATCACAAGAAGGCTTAGCAAACGCAAGTAGGCATTTAAAAATACCCATGGATATTATTATTCATCTGGGGTCTAGAACTGAGGAGGGCTGGGAAATCTTGCTTCTAAGGTGAGCCATCTCAGGGACCTGGCTGGTTTCCAAAGGGTTGGATATTCTTTCAGTGACAGACCTAAAAACGGACTGAGTCCTCCTTCAGACTGCTGTCACTTGGGTAAGCCAAGATGTGTTCGAAATGGAAATGCCTGGTACAGCTTGAGGTATTTTCATCAGGTCAGATGAGAAATCTTTCCCCTTCAAAAGGTATAGAATTCTAAGTGTGTAAAACCACAAACCTTCCCCTGTAGGTTTTTACATCCTCCACGTAAGGCTGGGGGAAGGAAACAAAGAAGTCTACACAACAGCCAGACACAAGGGTGTGCTACTTCCAGTGGACAGAAGGATTTTTATTGTACCTTTCCGATGTTCATTTAGCTTTTTATACAAATGGCTATAGGCAAGTGACCTTACAACAGAAAACGTTTCTGAGATTTGCAATGAGACAAGCCTTTTGACATTAACTAAAGACTGAAGTACACGGGTTGGAAATGGTTCCAGGGTGTTTGGAAACCTTCCTACACTAGCTCCAGAATCAGACGGGATTCAAAAGGAACGACACAACGGTTTTCCACAAACGGCCATTTAAATATAAACTATTTACCGGAAGTACTTCCGCCCACCATTTCTCCAGATGCAGAGTCAAGAGTATTTTAAATTCAAGTGCTTGAACTGTGGCTTGATTCGTATTAGCTATTGAATGATGGTGAGCACTGCCTAGGCTCTCTGGCCAGCAACGAAGAGCCATCTCGAAGGGGGGTTGCCAAGGACTTGAGGGGTCAGAAACCAAGGGGGTTCACCTCCGAGAACCCTGAAACAGATGGAGGAAGAACTTTTTAAAAGCCCAGGGACTGGGACCCTTAAAACAGCACTTCTCAAACTTTCATGCACATTTGAATAGTCTGGGGAATCTTTTAAAAAAATGCAGATTCTGATCCAAGGGGTCTGGGTTAGGGCCTGGGAGTCTGCATTTCTAACAGCCTCCCAAGGTGATGCTGATGGCTGCCTGACCGTACTTGGAATAGTAAAACTTTCAAGACAAGGGGCTGTATAACTGACTCGCTGCAGTCAAGATGTCTGGGCCAGAAGTTTGGTTCCCCTGCTGGAAGCTTGTTAAAGTTGTCAAATCACCACTCAAGGTCTGTGTGAGACAGCCATCAGGGAGGGGTTGGAGGCGGGGGGGAGGGGGAAGAGACAGAGACAGAGACAGAGACAGAGAGAGAGAGAGAGGGAGAGAGAGAGAGAGGGAGGGAGGGAGGGAGGGAAAGACCATACGTAACTCTTTCTCCTTCAGTGAAATCAAAGAACAGAGCTAATTTCTCCTGCTACTATTATGATTTCCCTACTGAGAGATGCTTTCATAAAATAAATACATTCTTAGTGACCATTTCCTAAGTAAACTGTCAGCACCCAGCCCCTGTCAGCAAGAGGACCAGGGAGTGTTAGTCCTGGAAGGACCCCTAGAGATCAATTTATCCAATTTCCCCCAAGTACAGGGTCTAGAAAGCACACTTCAAGGGAATCAGACTACTGAGGAAAACCTTTCAAAGGAAACCATTACGAGAGGAGTCTCCGCCTACCCACCTTGGGGTGTAAATATGGATCGTTTTTACTTTTGCAATTGCTGCTACTGCCTGTGCTCTGTGGACACCCACGCCCCAGCTGGCCCTGCTGCCCCCAGTGGCAAAGGATTCCTTAAATGACTTTTAACCTCACTCGGTAACTTTGCCGTCACTTCTGATCATTAAATCAGTCTCACTTTGCATCGTAAGGCTTAGCCCTACTCATTGTCAAGCTTGATCTGGCATTTGACAGGGGCACTAAGAGTGGTCTCGGGGAGGGTGGTCTGCATGTGGCCAGGGAGGTTGTCCTCCCCTTTCACACAGCCTGTGGGTGCTGGGGAGCGAGGAGGAAACAGGCTCCCTTTCCCGTCCCAGCCTGGCGGAGGTTGTGGTCCCTTACTTCGTTGTTGTTTCTGGGTTCTCTGTAGGGTGATTCCGAAAGCTCATTCTTGGGGAAGCGTTTTGGTGGACGTTTTAAAACATGCCCACAGGTTCTTTAGTTTATATTTTCCACTTAAATGTAGGCCAGTCTGAGTGACTTATTTCTCATGACCAGAGTGCTGCAGAAATAGTGCCGTGTAACTTCTGGGCTAGGGTAGAAAAGGGATCCAAACTCCACCTGACTCTGTCTCGGGGACACTGGTCCTGGGACCCACGACTATGCTGTGAGGAAGGCCAGCAGCTGCTGGAAAGGTCACGTGCAGCTGGACCAGCTGACAGGCCCTGTGAAGGCCCCAGCCAGCAACCAGGGCCCACAGGCAGATGAGTCAGCCGGGGACCCCCTCAGCGGATGCCTGCCCCGGCCTGGGAGACCCCCTTGCTGAGAATGAGTGGATCAGAGATGAGTTGTCCTTGCTGAGAACTGCACAAACCACAGATTCAGGAACAAAATAAATCCTGTTGTTTTGTTAAGCTCCCCAGTGCTCTCTACACAACACTAGAAAACCACAGCAATACTCTTTGGAAAGCCCAGTGGAGATCTCCCTGCCATGCAGAGGACGCCACAGCTGGCGATCCGGTCCAGGCTCAATTTCCTCCTTCCCCCACCCCAGGTTCTGCTTTGGTCCATCTGCTTCATAGCTTCTTGCTGTGAGATCCTCGCACCCAGAGGGTGAGCCTCCTGGAGGGAGCTACCTTCACTAGTATCACTGGTCCATAGGGCTTACAACGTTTGGGCTGCTATAACAAAGTCCCATAGACTCGGTGACTTACAAACAACAGAAATATATTTCTCACAGTTCTGGAGCCTGGAGGTCCAAGATCAGGGTGTCAGCATGGTCCAGTGATGACCCTCTTCCAGGTCGCAGACATCTTATGGTACCCTCACATGGCAGAAGGGGCGAGGGAGCTCTTGGAGTCCCTTTTACAAGAATACTAATCTCATTCATGAAGGCTCCGCCCTCATGACCTAATCACCTCCCAGAGGCCCCACCTCCTAATACCATCATCACCTTGGGGGGTAGAATTTCAACATATGAATTTGGAGGAGACACATTCAGGCCAGAGCACCACAGGAGGCTGACATATCCTTGCAGGGTGCAAAGCTGGGCCTGCAGGCTACCCCATCTTTTTCCTAACAGTCACTGTCTCTCGTCTGCCATCTTCTTCCTGCCCCTTTCTTCACACCCAGAAGCTCCTGGGCTGGAACCTGACAACTTCCGGCTAAAGAGACCATCAGCAGTCCCCGACTATTTCCATCCCATTGATCTTGTAAGACGTGGAGGGAACAAAAGGCAAGGTGGTTGCTGTTCCCCACACTTTGGTCCCAAAAGGTTTCTATCTTCTTCACTCTGCTTTTCTATTCATGGGTAGGAATGGTAGAGCGCTGATGATAGTAGGGATTCTGCCAAAATGTCACTGCCTACGAGCCCTGCAGGGAAGTGGCCGGTCCCAGTAGTTGATGGTTTCAGAATCTGGACTGAGGCAGACTAAACACCATGGCTGCCATGTACCGCTGTGCACGTTGAGCACTGCACAACTCTAGGGCAGAGCTCTACAAACTTTCACTGAAGCTAACCAAATAGTAAATATATTAAGCTGTGCAGACCACGTGGACTCTGTCTCAGATACTCAACTCTGCTGTTGTAGTAGGAAAGCAGCAGCAAACAATAAGTAAATGAATGGGTAGAGCTATGTTTCAATGAAACTCTATTTATTAAAACCGATAACAGTGAGCAGATTTGGCCCAAGGCCACAGTTTGCCCTCCTTCCCTCTAGGGGATTCTGTTCACAAAACTCAACATGCACAGCCCTAAGCTGGGGCCCTGCTTAGCACCGTCTGCCCTTTGGGCCTCAATTCTAGGATAACAGAAACAATTCCAATGAGGGCTTAACACCATCCTGGTGGAGTGGTTTTCAAGGAGACAGCAGAATCGTCTGTAACGAGTCTGGAATCTTCCCTTCCCCTTAGGGAAATTTCTTGGGCGCTTTCCTCTTTAATTCATTGAAAAGAAGCCTTCTGTGCCCCCACTGTGTGTCAGGCATTACGCCCGGGGCTGGGAATGTAACGGACTACAGGTAGACACAGCCCTGGTCTTTAAGGAGCTTGCAGAACTGTGGGGAAGACAGACTTCGAACAGGTCATTATAAGTGGGATGAGTCTGATGTAGAGGGAAGCTTGGAACAACGGGAGCTCACACAGGGGAAGGCAAGGCCATCTCATGGGTCAGGAGGAAGCTGAAGTCTAAAGGATGAGGAATTAGCCAGGCAGAGCTGGGGGCCAAGTGTCGCAGGCAGAGGGACCAGCATGTGCAAAGGGGGTGGACGGCATGTGTGAGGGAGGGAGAACCGGCTGTCCTCTTAATCCGCGGCTGTGTCTCTCTCCGGTCTATCTTTGACCTGCTGTAGACAATCAAGACCAAGATCGTAACCTAGGATCTCTCACCTAGCCTTCATATCTGTACTACTTGGTCACACAGCTTTACAATGTTGGAACTATTTGCTAATTGGAAAGTCAAGGGATTTCAAACAAAATCTGAGTCTTTGGCTTCTCAAAAAAGTCCTGGCTGGACCAGACTCCCGCAAAGAGATAACTAGCTTAGGGCCACTGGCAGCTGCCCCCTTAGATGGGACGCTTGCTCCCCATTTTGTCCCAGTGCCCATCACTCCCAACTGCCTCATACCAGGTCAGACGCACTCATTTATATTATCTGGCTGCCTGATGTAGACGTTTGAGTTTGTGATTATCTGACCCAGGCAAGTCTCATATCACAAAGAGAGGTGGATTCAAGACGGCGAGAAAGGAATCGTTTACGGTGACCCCGTTCTCCAAACACAAACGGGCACCGCGATGGAGATTAATCCAATCCCCATCACCCAATCTGCTGAATTCCCCAGGTCACACCGAGAGAGGAAATCTCTTGGCAGACTCCTTGCAGAAGCCCTGCTGGGGTTTGAGGACAGCACAGAAAAGCTCTGGAGAGAGGGGCTGAGCTGGAGAGAGGTTCCAAAGGATGTCTTTTCCCCCCCAATCAGATCAGGGCTCTTCCTCTCCAGAAGATCAAGGCAGTGGTTGGAGGCTTGTCTCCAGGGAGGAGTTTGTCAAAGTCAGTGCCAAAGAAGAATTCAAGATCTAAACCATGCTGATAAGAGTTTCAGGAACGAACAATCTGAGTGTCAGAAACATGAGCTGTTTCAGGTCCACTGCCCCAGAGGTGGACCCCGAGTGGAGGGACTGATCTGAGGCGTGCTTGCTCCCGGGATAACCTGTAAGGGGGCTTAACAGATGGAGAATCAGGCAAGAGTGTGAACGTGTGAGCTGGGACAAAGTCTCCCCAGGGGCAGCTTTGAGCTGGTCCTGCAGGGGAGCTCTGGGCTCTAAAATAGCCTCGAGCTGCCCCAACTAGGACAACACACTGCTCCCTGGTCTGGGGTTGCCCTGGGGGAAATAAACTGCAACGCACTTTCGGCTCTGCTTGTGGACACGTTAGGTCCTGTAGCTGGAGGGCAGTCCTCTACAGAAGACCCACAGGTACCACCAGAAGTGAAAGCTCACTGAAAGCAGGGGTGGGTCAGAAACAGGAATAGGGGATCTAGATCCTATTGGGGATCCTGCCATCATCCGCTACCTGCAATTCGAGATGATTTACAGAGTGAAAAATGTTTCTTGTCTACAGAACTTTTCAGTGCCTTTCGTGTGATCACTATCATCTCTGTGGAAAAGGATATAATATACAGCAATTCCTGAACCCATCTGACTATGAGACTCTTTTTCTGGAATTTCTATATGTCCCAGTTGGGGGAAATACCACTCTTAGGCACTTGCATGGTGGGGAAAGGAAGGCAGGAAAGGGTTACTCTTGGCCTCAACTGAACGCTGTCCTAAAGTCTTTGGAAAACCCAGGGAAGCCAGGAGCATTCCCTACCCACCACGACCTCTCGGCCGCATCCTGGATGCTGAGTGTCGGGTGCCCACGGAACTGACACCGCAGGGCCAGGCCTACAGAGTCAAACTCCTCCAGGGCCCCCTGAGGGCCTTCCAAAGGCCTGAAGTCCCCTTCCAAGGGTGGCCCTTTCAAACCTCTTCCCATTCTTAGAGACCACGACATCCTTCCCTGACTTCTAGAGTCAACATTCTCGACCAACCTTTCACATGGACATCGACTCAACTCTCCACCTCCATTCCTCACTACCCCACAAGATTCTCTCTCCAGAACTAATGACACTTGTAAACTAAATTTGTTACAGCAGGTAGTGACTTGGCTCTCTTGTTTAGCTCCTGCAGTGTTCCTAATTTTTCACGCGACTGGGTTTGCATCAGTCAGACCAGGCTGGGAGCTCCAGGATCGCAGCCATCTTTATTCTCACTGATGTGTATTGAGTGCAGTTATTCAGACCAGCAAAGGAACTGGGGAGGGTGAGCCAGTAAGGACCCAGGTGTGAACAGCCCTTTCCTTTTGAACCATAACGTGGGCCATCCCTCCCATGCCTGCCCCTGGATGCGGGCGCTCTGTCTTAATTGTTTGCGTCTAGGGCTGAGCCGTATTTCTCCTTGCTTATGTGAGACAGTAAATGGCATTCAAGAAATAACCCTGAGTCTTAAACCCACTCCAGAGGAAATGCTGCTCTGGCAGGAGGGCAACTTCTGGATAAGTCCATCCATTACATTTACTGAGGCCCTTCTGTGTGCCGGCCACTGAGCTTGGAGTGAGGCCAGCATTTCTGTTGTCAGCTCACTCCTGCCGTTTGAATTCTACCTCTGTTACTGGGTGTGGACCTGGGGCAAGGCAGTCGAGCCTGAGCCTCAGATCCCTGACCTGTAAAATGGGTGCAATAAATAAATAGCTTTTACATCAAGGTGACTTACAGATGAAACATGAACTTAAGGCACTTAGTACCGTGCCTGAACCACAGTGAGTGTTCAACAGATGTCTCTCTCTATACAATAATAATAATAAAAGTCAGCAGACATTGGAATTCAGCCTTCACCCAACTTTACAGTTGTCCTACGACGGATGCCGGGAAAAATTCTCCCGGGAACCCTTTCTTTTCCCTCCTGTTTGCTTTCCCTCCTCATCTCCTTCCCTCTCTTATTCTCTTCCAGTCTCTCCCTGTTTATGGTGTTTTTATAAATCCCCTGTGGAGCACCCTTAAAACACAGATCCTCCATGCCAACCTAGAAATCCTGGATCTATACAGGGGCTCTGGGATCTGTATTTGTAACCGACCGCCTCATATAATTGTGTTGTGGGCAGTACAGGAACTGCCACGTGCTTGTAACTATGTAACAAGAGCTTGGGGCATGGGGGAGGGCTGGTTTGTAGCATGTGCTACAAATACTCCCACCGTGGCCAATGTCAGCCGTCCACGTGACACGGCTGAATGCAGAGCTGAGAAAGATGTTCAGAAGCACAGCACTATACAATACTGCAGATACGAGAGGTACGCAACCCCAGAAACAGGGAGAATAGCCACAAGAAGTAAACTAATCAGGAAGTGATGAGTACTGAGTATTTATTACCTTGGTTTTTAACATAACTTATTTTGTTGTACATTTATATCATTTAATAGTTAATGTTTGTGTTTGACAACTGGCTTGCGAAGTCCTTGAAAATTTAACAGTCAGTTCTTGCAAGTGGGTACAAGCCAGTCCAGCATAGCGATACAGGGACCAGAGTTGAAGAACCCTGCCTACAAGATTTGGAGGAATGTTCTAGTCCTGCTCTCCCTAACAAAATGTGCACATCTGCAAATTTTTCCCAAAATTCTTGCAGAACTTAAAGACATACCAAAGCCTAGCATGGATTTTAGAGGGATCCCTGTTCCCCCCCAATTCGTCCTGGGCTCTCAGAGCATCCCAAGGGCCGGTGGGAGGAGGGAGGGAAGGATCAACATTGTTTGGGAAAAGGAATTTCACAGCTCTGTCCCTTTTCCCGTCCTCAGCCTCTGCCACCCTTGCCTCATGCCTCAGAGTGATGAAGGGTGCGCCACCACCACCGGCTTCGAGAAGCTCTACGTCCCTGTCAGCTTCAA
Source organism: Balaenoptera musculus (assembly GCF_009873245.2). Lineage (NCBI taxonomy): Eukaryota > Metazoa > Chordata > Mammalia > Artiodactyla > Balaenopteridae > Balaenoptera > Balaenoptera musculus. The sequence continues at coordinate 85,482,668 of NC_045795.1, forward strand.
GCTCTTAACCTCCCTCTGGAGCTACTGGGGCCCACCCGAGTGGTTCTATCTTATCAGACGCTGGTGACAGCCACAGCGAGTCAAGAGAGGAAACAGAGGTGTCTTATCTCCTGTTCCTGCATCCGGCGCGAAGTCGAGCTGTTTTCCCTTGGCGGAGGGCACAGCCTCGTGTCACTGCGCTTGGTTGGGAACAAGAGAGATCAAGTAACCGCCCTCAGCAGACTTGAAGCCTTAGAGTGTCACGGGCAGATAGGAGCACAGGAACTAAGAGAAGCAAACGGGAACCGATGCTCCACGCTTTAGAACCATTAGCACGCTAAATCCGGGGAAGGCGGATGCAACTATCATCCTCGTCGTACAGAAGAGGAACCAGAGGCTCAAAAATTTAACTGGCCTAGGACAGCACACACAACGGTAGAGCCAGGATGCAAAGGCAGGTCTGTCTGATTCCAGAATCAGGCTCTTCACTTTTCTGCTATTGTCCTCACAACAGCTGTTGCCCCCATTTTACGGATGAGGAGGCCGGATAATCACTTCACCGCTCAGAGCCTCAGGAGAGGCAGCCAGGACTCCGTAAGCCTCTCTCCAACCTTAATGACTCCCCAGCGAGGGGTGTGCAGCCTTTATAAGACTGCATTTCTGGGAGGGCGGGAGGAAGAGGAGGAGGAAGGGAGAGACACGGGCAAGATCGGGGCTGGAGAATAATCGCGTAAAAGAGCAGCGAGGGCGTGAGCAGCGGCCCGCACACTTGGCAGGCAGGCTCTTGCTTACATCCTGGTTGGGGGAAGATCTGAGGGGGAGGGAAGACAGCAGAGCAATAATAACTCCCAGGCACTGGGGCGAAGTTCACTGGATTTCTAGAGATGAGGTCATGAGAGCTGCTCCCCTTTGTTCTCATGGCAGGGAGGCCGACCCCCCCTCCCACTCCCCAGCTCCAGTTTCACTAGGAATTGGGGGGTGGGAGAGAATGTCAAACAGATGGGTGATGGAAGCTGCAGTTACCATCGCGGTCCTCCATTATTCAGACGGTTACCCAGTGGTAACCATGGCAACTGGTCCTGGGATCAGTCATTGAAGAAGATGTTTATCCCACCCAGTGGGCAGGGCTGAGAGATACCAGGCCACACCAGGGCGTCCCCCCAGGGAGACGATTCCAGGCCAACAGCTGCCTTGCACAGGTGGGTCTCCACCTCTCCGTTCCAGGCTTCCTTCGATCCAATGTCCGTTCTAACACGTGGACAAAACTCGGGTAAGTCACCTAATTGTCCTGAGTCACGGACTCTTCATCTGTTCGCAGCAAGCATTCGGTCACCATCATCGCCATCATCCTAATCATCATCACTGCAGAATGGGCAGTGAGACGAAGAAATGTGTCAGACAGATCTGGTGTGGAACCCCTGTCACTGGACCATCTTCTCTGGGTCCCAGCTGTCTCACCTGTACAATGTGAGCCCACAGCACTGTCACGGTTGTCGTGATATCTGAACCACTGACTATGTCTTAGCTTGGGTTCCCCTGAGAGCAGAGTCTCACACAGGATCTGGGTGCAGGTAATTTATTTGGGAGGTGATCCCGGAAGCAGAAGTCGGGGGACTGACAAAGTGATGGGACACAGAAGGGGGAATGCCAACAGTGAGCAGGTGACCACTGAGCACACCTGGGAGAAGCGTGGAGACCATGCCTCCGAATCGTCCCACAGAGGGATGGGGAAGTTGGGGTATTTACCTAACAACTGCCACCCCACTGGAGGGAGAGGTCTCAGGCAGAGAGATGCCAGTTTCAGGTGGGAGACACAGGTGAATGCAGAGGTGGGCAAGAGGGGATGGGGGACGGATCAAGAGCTACAACAGAAAGCCCCCAGCCTATGCTGGCACATAGTACGCGCTCAAGCAATACATGTGTCTGGCCCTTCCCACAAAGCAATGATCTGTTCCCACTCTGACTTCTGCTCACACTTAGATCTTTTTACTTTCTAGAAGCCTCTCCTATTTCCATGAGATTAGCCTAGTGCAGAGAGCCTGGACATTGGCCTCTTTGGCCTAAGTCCGTCTGGGTATGAGGACCAGCTCTGCATCTTTTACGAGCTGTGAGGCCTTGGGCAAGTGTTCGATGCCTCTAGGCTTTTATTTGCTCATCTGTAAAAGGGGACAATAACAGGACTCACCTCACCGGGTAATGTGATGAGAAATAAATAAGATAACGTGCGAGGGATCAGCAAAATGTTTCTGTAAAGGGCCAGATGGTAAATATTTTAGGCTCTGCACACCGTTTGGTCTCTGTGGCAACTATTCAACGCTGCCACTGCACCATGAAGGCAGCTGTGACAATATGTAAACAAATGGGTGTGGCTGGATTCCAATAATACTTTTATTCACCAAAAAAGGAAGTGGCCAGACTTGGCCAGGCCTCCATAGTTTGCTGACCCCTGACGTAAAGCACAGAACACAGTGCCTGGCACGTAGTATGTCCTCAATAGGAGGGAGCTGCAATTGTTGCCACAGTTTAGAGGGAACTGAAGCCAACAGCTCTCCACGGCTTAGGTTAAATTTCAACATCATCCTCTTCCTTGTCGCTTATCAGCCGTTGAAAGCCTGGATCCTTGCTACTCAGTGTGGTCCACACACCAGCAACATCACCACACCTTGGCGTTGGTTAGAAATGCAGACCCTCAACTATGGAGAACAGTGTGCAGGCTCCTTAAAAAACTAAAAGTAGAGTTGCCATATGATCCAGGGATCCCACTCCTTGGCATATATCCAGACAAACCTCTAATTCAAAATGATATGTGCACCCCAATGTTCACTGTAGCACTATTTACAATAGCCAAGACATGAAAGCAACCTAAATGTCCATCGACAGATGAATGGATAAAGAAGATGTGGTATATATATATATATAGATAGATATAGATATATAGATACACACACACACACACACACACACACACACACACACACACAATGGAATATTACTCAGCCATAAAAAAGAATGAAATAATGCCATTTGCAGCAACATGGATGGACCTAGAGATTATCATACTAAGTGAAGTAAGCCAGACAGAGAAAAACAAGTATCATATGATATCACTTATATGTGGAATCTAAAAAAATGATGCAAATGAACTTATTTACAAAACAGAAATAGACCGACAGACATAGAAACCAAACTTATGGTTATCAAAGGGGAAGGGGGGGTGTATAAATTAGGAGTTTAGGATTAACAGATACACACTATTATATATAAAATAGATAACCAACAAGGACCTACTGTACAGAACAGGGAACTCTACTCATTATGTTGTAATAACCTATAAGGGAAAAGAATCTGAAAAAGAATATATATAACTGAATCACTTTGCTGTACACCTGAAACTAACACAACACGGTAAACCAGCTATACTTCAATTAAAAAAAAAAAAGAAAGAAAAGAAATGTAGGGCTTCCCTGGTGGCGCAGTGGTTGAAAGTCTGCCTGCCAATGCAGGGGACACAGGTTCGAGACCTGGGCTGGGAAGATCCCACATGCCGCGGAGCGACTCGGCCCGTGCGCCACAACTACTGAGCCTGCGCGTCTGGAGCCTGTGCTCTGCAACAAGAGAGGCCGCGACAGTGAGAGGCCCGCGCACCGCGATGAAGAGTGGCCCCCGCTTGCCACAACTAGAGAAAGCCCTCACACAGAAACGAAGACCCAACACAGCCAAAAATAAATAAATTAATTAATTAAAAGAAAAAAAAAAAAAAAGAAATGTAGACACTCAGTCTTCATCCCAGACCAACCAAGTCAGAATCTGCATTTGAACAGGATCCCAGTTGCTACCAGTGCGCATTACAGCCGAAGAGCCGCCGGCCTCAACAATCGCCAGCCTGCCCTGCCCATCCACCCAAGGCCTGCTCTGTCCCAGCCTCAGAGCCAGTTCCCCCAGCTGGCTCACCACCCACCCTGTTCTCACGTTTAATCCAGGTCACTTTTTTTTTTTTTTTTAACCTCCATCCCAGGCACAGTCACCAGCCACAGTCCCACCCCCTCACAGCCAGCAGATTCCCGACACGTCGTCCCCTGGATTCTGCCCACAGAGATGTCTGCAGTGCTTTTGCTCAGCCAGGTCCCCTGTCTCTTTATTCCCCTCTCTCCTCCCCTCTCGGCGCTCCCTCTGCCCCAGGCTCTGCCATGAAGAGATCTTCTAACTGAAGTGTCCTGCCAGGGCACTGGCCAGCACTGCACTACCCCATACTGTAGCCACTTGCCACCAGTGGTGACTGGCCTTTGGAATGTACCCCTCGAAACTGAGATATGCTTGATGTGCTTGACATGTGAAATATACACTGGGTTCCGAAGACTTAGTAGACAAAAGAGAACATACAATATCCCAATAATCCTTTTTTAGTGTCTGCTACCTGTTGCAATGATATTTCAGATATATTCGGTAAGAAAAATATTTTTTAAATTAATTTCACCTGTTTCTTTTTTCTTTTTTAATGGAGCTACCAGAAAATTTTAGTGATTGATGTGACTTGCTTTATAGTGGATACCACTGGTCTGGTGCGACAGGGGAGAGATTCAGAATGCAGTTACCAGCGGACAACTGCCTATTTTCTGCTAAAGAGAAAGTTATTCTGACACTTGTTAAAAATGGTAACGAAGGGTTTATTCAAGACGATTGCAAAACGGGAGAGCAATAGGGGAGAGAGATTGGGCTCTCGTGGAATACACCTTGCGCTAGCTCAGATTTACAGTCAATGAACAGAGTGAAGGGGTTTGTGGGTGGAAAATTATTAAGAGGAGACATTAAGGACAGGAATGATTCTTGGTAAACAGACCACACAGGATTCCTGCTAAAGGCAGGTCGAGGACTTAATGAAGTTGGAACTTGATCAGATATTAAGGGTGATCAGCTATCAAGGTGGGCCGGGGGATTCTCTCTAAATGGACTCAGCAGGATTCATTGCCAAGACTGGGCTGGACAGACTCAAGAAGTCTGCTCAAGGAGAGAGTCTGTCAGTTCAAATCCCAGCCCTGTCACGGTCCAGCTGTGTGGCCTTGTTGAAACTGGAGAACTTCTCTGTGCCTCGTCTAGCAAATGGTGATCTTGCAAGCATGCACTTCTAGGGTTGCTGTGAGGGTTACATGAGATGATGTGTTAAGCTCTTAGCACTTTGCCTGGCATGTAATAAGCTCTCAAATTAGATCTTTGATTACTGTCCTTTCCTCCATGACCTAACGCACAGCAGACCACAGATATTTGGAAGGGCTGATTCTGAGACCTCCAGGAATCCTGGATTGTGAGCACTGGAAAGGATGACCGATTCCTGGCTCTGCCCTGAGTCACATGCCTTCCAAAGAGTCTTGAGCACCCTGTCCCATTCTCTTCCCACAAGTTGATGGTCATTTTCACATTCTCTGAAATTCTCTCCCCAACCACATGGCCATTTTCACCAGGAAACGAAACTTCTCCCGTATCGTGAGGTCCACAAAACTAGGATGCCGGTGGTCATCTCCAGCCCTGCCCCAGCTAAGGGACGTCCCCTCGCTGTAAACAGCCCAGAGACATGCACTGTTCAAATCTGTGCCTCATCAAAATGACAAATGGCCGGGGGTCACAGACCTTTGGATCCTACAGAGTTAATTTGCAAATGCCAAGGTATAGTGGACTTAAACCGTTCTCTTTCTTTCTTCCTCCCTCCCTCCTTTTCTCTCTATTTTTTTCTCTCCCTTTCTCTCTTTCTCTCCCCCTCCCTCTCCACACCCTCCATCCAATTTGAAATCCTTGGAAACCCCAGTCTGAGCAGATTACAAGGAGACATTTGTCATGAGCAGACACTGCAGGCCAGGACCAGTGGCCAAAGCTGGGCCATTAAACATTCGTCATTGTTGGGACAGCCAGCCTAAATCTCCAGTGAGGAGATTGAGAATTCTCCAGAGAGAGAAGAAATCCATTTCTTGGCCAGCAATCTAGCCCATCCTATTAGAGAGGCCTTAAAAACACATCAAAACAAAGGCAGCTGAGTATGACACCACGCTCTCCTGGGGAAAGTCAGCTCCATTTATCGGACCCAGATGGAAATTTTGTTCAAAGGTCAGGCTCTTATCTTGGGGGAAAGGTTTCTCTGAGAGATCCTGTGCCCAGAAGGGACCTCAAGTAAACCAAAAATGGCAAAGAACTATGCCTTCTCGCCTCTGCCCCGCCTCTCTAAACTTCCCCTTCCTTGAAGCTAGAACATTCAGGCAGGTTGTTCCCTGATTATAATGCAGAATAGAATCACCCAGAATGTCTGCTTAAAAAATTCAGGTTCCAGGGTCCTACCCCTGGGTTTAGAACACTGAAATAGCACCCAGGGAATCTTTGTTTGAATAAAAAATTACCCAGAGGAGGTAGTAATTCTAGCAGACCTTCCTCCTTGGCCCCTGCAAAGCAGTAGAAATCCAGGTGCCTGGGGCTTGGCATCTGGCGGGGACACCCTCCTCTCTGTGCATCCCCGAGGGTGGGGAGGGAGGTGTGAAGTCTGCAGAGAGAGTTCCTCCCCCAGCAAATGCCTGCTCAGGCCAGCGATAAAGACAGTCTGAGTTTGCAGTTGTTTCTGGTATAAGGGCAAGAAATTTGTCTTGATCACACTTCACGAAACCGTTTTCTGCTGTTGTGACTTGCTTTACCATTGTCATTGACTGTGGTGACCTGAATGGATCTGGCCCCATCCCTGCTCCTCCCACCCATTAACCTCTCCCAAGATCAGCCCTCCCAGGTCCCTATCCACCTGGCCAGCAGGTCTGCACCCCGGTTGCACGGGGAATCACCTGCAGGCTTTTGTTTTAATGCCAATGCCCTGGCGCCATCCCAGACCAGGAAGTCAGAATCTCCAGGGAGGGGTGGAGCCCAGCAGCGGTGTCCTTTCCCCACTCCCTGGGTGATTCTAGTATTTAGTATTCAGGGTTGATAACGTTTGTATGTGGCTTTCTGCCTCGCCTGCACACTGGACTTTCCAGGGGAGCTTTGAAAACCCTGATGGTGCCCAAGTCCCACTCCAGAGAGCCTAAATTAATTGGTTTAGTCTTCTTGTCAGGGAGTGGGGTGTTTTAAAAATCTCACTCAGCTGACAACACTGCCTAGGCCCTGGGTTTCTGTGAGGGAAGTTCCAACGCGAACTCCCGCTGCAGCCATTATTAACTCGAGTCACATCTTCAGGCTCCTTTGGCGGTACAGGAGGGAAGGTGTGGCCCCCAGACTCCATGATGCCAGAGGACAAGGAGGTCCTGCACTCAGTTGGGTCTCCACATACGTTTGTTGACAAATGGGACTTTGCTCAGCCTCACTGCAAACCCTGTAGCTCAATGGTTTGCAATCTTTAATGCAGTGCTACTCAAAGTGTGGTCCCCGGACCAGCAGCAGTCGCAGCAGCACCTGGGGAACTTGTTAGAAATGCAAGGCTGCAGTTGCCACCGCAGACCTACTGAATCAGGGGTGGCTGCTGAGGTGAGGCCCCGTTCTCTGTGTTCAGCGAGCTCTCTGGGTGATTCTGATGCACGTTCAAGCTCGGGAACCACCACTTTGGCGTGCATAGGAATCTCTCACGAAGCTGTATTAAAATGCAAGATTCCAACACTCACTCTCCAAACGTTGAATCCTGGAGGTCTGGAGTTCAGGACCCAGGAATCCACGTGATTCGCCAGTACTCTAGAATAAAAATGGCTCCAGGGTTCAACTTTGAGAAACCCTATAGAAGCTGATTACCCACGGGGGCCCGCACTCCATCTGGTGACATTTCCCACAGGTCTGCAAGGACTCCTTGTCTTCTCTCCCAGGCTCAAGCTCCCCCTCAAAAGCTTCTAGAATCTTAAGCCCTCGCCACTCCCAGGCCTGCCCTAGAAAATGGGCTGAACCAATCCACGGGCAGGGAAGGGCAGAACCAGCGGGCCGGCAGCAGGGGGGCATCTCTTGTGGCTTTTGGGACCCGTGTGTGTATGAGGAGCTTTTCCACAGGTTCCAGAAGGATGAAAACATCCAATTACTCCCAGACGTTGCTGGGCTGGATGTATTTATTTGTAATAATGCTCCCAGCCACACACTTCCAGATGGACAGTCCCAAGGAGAATGATTTGTTTCCTCCCATCTTCCTCCACCACGCATTTTACGATTGCAGAGGGTCATGCTTGCCATGTGTCTCCCTCTCATCTGTAAGTGTTTTTCCACGGGCTCGGCTCTTGGCAGCTCCCTTATTTACCGAGGAGAGCGCTCGCCGTCAGGACTGGCTTCCTCCCAGCCTCCTCCGGAGTTCAGTGCTGGCAGCAGGGTCGAAGCACGGCCTCTGTCGCTGGCTCCAACTTCCAGGGCGTTATGCCCCTTGTGCTGGATTTCTGTTGTCTTGGAGGGGGCTCGCCTTTTCATTTGTTTCTCGGGCAGCCATGCTAATAAATGAGACACAGCTGAAGAACCGTCTGGGCAACAATAGCTGCTCAGCCAATTTGTCTGGAGCACCTTTGTTATGAACCCTCTGAGCCCATTAACCCCTCAACCTGGGAGATGGTATCTCCCCAGGGATGAATTACCTTTATTTCCAGACATGTGTTTGCTCATTTAGCTCCCTATTCATAAAAGCAGCCCTATTTCAGCACTGTTTTCCAGAAAGGGAGGGGCAGAGCCTCTGCACTCAACAGGAAGGACACGCAGTTCAGGAGGAGCAGCTGGCCAGTGCCTAAGAGTGACAGCTGACACTTATGAAGCAGTTGCTACATGTCAGGCAGAATGCCAAGTGCTTTTTCGTATGTTGTTGTTTAATCCTCACCTCAATCCTGGGTGCCATCCTGAGCCCCATTTTGCAGAGGGGTGCGTGTAAAGCCCAGAGAGGTTAGCTACCTGCCCAAGAGCACTCAGCCTCTAAGTGGTAGAGCTGGGATTCGAACCCAGGCACCTGCTTATTTTAAACCTGCTCTCTCACCATCTGGCAGAGCTCCTACCCTTGATCTGGTCTCACGTGGGATGGGGACAGGGAGAGGCATTTGGAGCACAGAAGCAAGAGTTCATTGGCCTCCAATGATCACTAGCAATGGCTTCACTCTCAGAAAAAAAAAAACATGTATTGACAAAAGTGCCACATTTGACTATTTTTAATTTGAATGCTTATTTTAATCCAGTAATTTATTTTTAGTTGTACATTGTTTTATTCATGTGGGCAAAGGAATGGAAAATTTTGGTTAATATTTCACAGCTCTATCACCATTCAACCTGAATTGAGCTGTACCCATATATGCTCTTGAACATGGTAGGATGTGAGCAGGGTTCCTGCCAGCTTTGGGTGGTTCGTGCTCTGAAAATCTTAGAAGATGGAAGTGATTCATCTCCTAAAATTAGACTTCTGATTGTTAGGAGTTGTGTTAGTCTCATATAACAAAATTAAAATACCATAGTTTAAAATATAGTTTATTCTCTTACCCAAGTGTTTATTCTTTAACACAGTGTTCTCAACCTTAACACTTCAGAATCACCAGAGGAGCTTTAAAAAAATCATGATGCCTAGACTGCACCCTAAAAGGCCAATTACATCAACATCTCTGGGGATGACATCCAAGCACCAGTATTTTTCAAAGCTCCCCAGGTTATTCTAATGGGCTGCAGTTGGGAACCAGTGCTCTAACATAAGGCAAATTCTAACATTATTCCAGTGATGATAGAGTGTCTCCACAAAGTCAACCCTGGTCCTTACCCTCATTCTACACTTCTATTCCTAGGCCATTGGCACTTATTCTCAAGTCTACCACATGGTCCAAAGTAGCTGCTGAAGCTCCAGCCATCATATCTGCATTCCAGTTTTGAGGAAGGTAGAAGGAAGGGAAGGACCAAGTGATGTAATGCTTAGTTGCAATCAACTGAATTATGTCCTCTCAAATGCATATGTTGATGTGTTCATCTCCAGTGTGACTGTATTTGGATATACGGCTTTTAGGAGGTAATTAAGGTTAAATGAGAGCATATGGGTGGGGTCCTAATCTGAGAGGATTGCTGTCCTCAGAAGAAGAGGAAAAGAGCAAGAGTGAGAGAGAGATCTCTTTCTCTACATGTGAAGACACAGTGAGAAGGTGGCCGGCTGCAAGCCAGGAAAAGAGTTGCCACCAGAACACAGAATCGGCTGGCTCCTTGTACTTGGACTTCCAGCCTCTAGAACTGTAAGGATATAAATTTCTGTGGTTTAAGCCATCCAGTCCTATATGGTATTTTGCTACAGCAGTTGGAGCAGACTAAGACGCTAGGTGAGTCAGCACCCTTTCATCACCCTTCCCAGAAGTTCCATCAGTGCTTCCGTTTATCTGTCATTAGCCAGGACAGTCACATGGCCACCCCTAACTGCAAGAGAGGCTGGCGAATGTAGGCTTTTTGCTGGCTTCAATGCCACCTCAAATAAAACTGAGGTCCTATGACCAAGGAAGAAAGGATATTTGGTGGCAACTAGCAGTCTCTTGCGCCAGCATCCTAGTGAAAAGGGGAGTAGGCGGAAGGGGTGGGAAGGAGACGCCCTAAGAGAGAAAATTTTGAGAAACAAGGAAATGAAGCTTGAGTAAACTTGTATCATACGTCAAGAAGCACCAGGAGCAGAAGAAAGGATTCCTGAATCGGAGCTTCCAGAGGATCAAGCATCCCTACCGCCCCTGCACAGCATCACAGGCTGTCGGTAAAGAGGCCACCGTGTGGAGGCCCGCTGTAGAAGAGCAGCCCTGCTCCCAGCTTGGTCTTAGGATGACACGTAAGTTTGCACAGGGGTCCCTGGACAAGCCCAAGGACTCAGACAAGTAGCATTTTTTTTTTTTTTCTGGCTTTCTCACATGCACGGAGGGAGCTATTGGGCAAGCCTTTTCTGGGCAGCATAAGAAGGGCTTGGTAAAAGCTGGGAAAACCGGAGGTGAACAGACATCAGAATAGGCATTGCCTGGAAATACAGATCAGTAGCCTCTCTTCATTCCCTCATATTGGAGCTGATATTAGTGCTGAACAAACAAACGGGGTCCCTGCTCTCATGAAGCATCCACGTCAGATTGGGAAGACAAACAGTAAACAAATCAACAAATAAGACAGTTTCAAATGGGGTGATGAGGACGGGGCCAGCAGCATTAGACAGACATCAGAAGGATTCTCTGGGCTTCCCTGGTGGCGCAGTGGTTGAGAATCTGCCTGCCAATGCAGGGGACACGGGTTCGAGCCCTGGTCTGGGAGGATCCCACGTGCCGCGGAGCAGCTGGGCCCATGAGCCACAATTACTGAGCCTGCGCGTCTGGAGCCTGTGCTCCGCAACAGGAGAGGCCGCGATAGTGAGAGGCCCACGCGCACCGCGATGAAGAGTGGTCCCCGCTTGCCACAACTAGAGAAAGTCCTCGCACAGAAACGAAGACCCAACACAGCCATAAATAAATAAATAAATTAATAAAAAAAAAAAAAAAAAAGAAGGATTCTCTTTGGGGAGGAGGTACTGAGTCAGGAGCTGAATGATGAAAAGGAAGCAGCCGCAGGAGACTAGAGGAAGAAGGTTCCAGCCAAAGAGTGAAGGGAGCAGAGGAGAAAGGAAACCAGTGAATGTGGAACACTGCAGGCAAGGAGAGGGACAGGAGGCAAGGTCAGAGAGAAGGCAGGAGCCGGGTCATGCAGGGCAAAGACAGAGTAGGGAAATGGAAAACTACCAGACCATTTTAAACCAGGAAGAGACGTCATCTGATTACTTTTTTAAAGATCACCTTGGCCGCCGGGTGGATCGTGCATGGTCGAGGTGGCCAGAGTGGAAGCAGAGAGGCCAGTTTGGAGGTTTTGCATTGGTCCAGACAAGACATAGTGAGGGCTGAGATTTGAATAGGGGTCAACAAACTATGGCCTGTGGGCTGCTGATTTTGTTAATAAAGTTTTATTGGAATACAGACATACTCATGTTTACGTGTCTACGGCAACTTTTGCGCCCAAGGCAAGTTGAGTCATTGTAACAGGATAGTATGGACCACAAGGCTGAAAATATTTACTATCTGGCCCATTACAGGAAAAGTTTGCCAACCCCTGGACTAGAGGGGAGACAGAGATACATTTTGGATAGGGAGAGACTGGGATCTATTTTAGAGGTAGAGCCAGCAGGATTTATTGGCTCTGGGGGGAAAGGAAAGATGGCATTCAAGTTCTAGGCTTTTAGCTTGAGGATCTCAGTGGACGGTGGTGCCATTTACTGAGATGAGCAGATCATATTTGGGACGGAAAAACCACGAAGTCTTCTGGGCGTGCTATTTTGGGATCCTAATAGCACACTGACGAGAAGAGCAGAGAACATTTTCCTGCAAATAAGTCCATTTGGATTCTCATGCCATTCAGAGATCTCAGTGGCTATTTTGAAAATGCTCCATTAGGTACTCAACCTTCTCATGTAGACGAATGTGATCAATGGGAGAGTCAACAACCAGAGGGACAGATATTCAGTGGTACTTACACGGAGCCCCGCTCTTCTCAGGACAGTCAAGAGATGGCAGGGAGACGTAATGAACACTAGCTTCGAATTTGGCCGGAAAAGCCAAGCAATGAGTCAGGTGGTATTAATACCCCTTTGCTAATTAGTAGAATTTGTACCAGCATTAAATTTATGTACCTACTTAAAAGGTACAAGTTGAGGGACTTCGGGCTTTTTTTTTTTTTTTTTTTTTTTTTTACCCCCAAAGCAGTTTCCCTCTCTGAGCTGAATACTGTTGTCTCAGACCTCCACATAATCACTCACTTCTTTGGGTGACATGATACGATGTCCCTGGTTAACACATGCATGTTGTCATTCAGCCTTCCAGATACTGCCATACACTCTTTTTTTTTTTTTTTTTTTTTTTTTTATTTATTTATTTTTGGCTGTGTTGGGTCTTCGTTTCTGTGCGAGGGCTTTCTCTAGTTGCGGCAAGTGGGGGCCACTCTTCATCACGGTGCGCAGGCCTCTCACTATCGCGGCCTCTCCTGTTGCGGAGCACAGGCTCCAGACGCGCAGGCTCAGTAGTTGTGGCTCACGGGCCTAGTTGCTCCGCGGCATGTGGGATCTTCCCAGACCAGGGCTCGAACCCGTGTCCCCTGCATTGGCAGGCAGACTCTCAACCACTGCGCCACCAGGGAAGCCCCTGCCATACACTCTTTTAACCAAGTTAGAAGCCTCAGGATTCGCCTCCTTTCTGTCTCTGTCTCAGCTCTTTGAAATGTCTCCCAAATCATCCTTCTAGCCTTGACCAAAGTAATAGCTGCCTAACTGGTCACCCGCCACAGGTGGTCCTCATGTGGCCTCTGGGGTGGCTGTCCTTGGACACACATCTCATTGTAACAGGCAAGGATGGTTCTGTCTGCCAAGAACAGCAGCCGCCTTCTCCGGGGGTGAAGCCCCTCCGCCCCCGGCATGTGGGTTGTGACAGGCCTGCTGTTCCTTGTCCTCGGACCCCAGTCACAGGTGGGCAGATGACCTGGTGTGGGCCAATCAGAGAACTCCCCCCACCCCGGCCCAGAGATTCAGTTAACACCTGTGACACCAAGAGGAGAAAGCTTACAGTTTTCCCAAAAGATCCACAGGTCGGTCTATTGAGCTGACAGCTGGGAGAGAAACAGGCGTTATCCAAGCAAACAGAGAAAGGCAAGTCGAGGCAAGCAGAGGACACAGCTGGTGCAAAGGCCCAGTGGTGGGAGGGAGCAGGCAAGACGCCAGGCACGGAGAGGTCGGTGCCGCTGGAGGGGAGGGTGGAGGGCTGTGAGGAGTGGGTCAGCCACAGCAGCAAACCCACGTTCCCGCATTGTTCTGCACGCCAGGCACCGGTTCACATACACTCACCCGTTCAAATCTACAGTGACTAACCAGGTAGATATTATTAGCATCTTAATTTCACTTATGAGGAAGTAAGACAAAAAAGACCTGGAGGCCCTATACCCCTACCCCCGCCCACGCCATGATACTGGGCAGTGGGGCTGGGGAACGGTTAAAAGCTGGTTTGGGCAAAAGAGCTCACGGCCAATCACACTTTGGCCCACCAGGGTGGTGGCTGATTTCCTCTCGCCTGGGATGGTCCCGGTCAAGGTGAACCTCAGACACTTATTGCCACCTCCTCTGTAGAACCAAGTAAGCTCGGTCGTGAGTTCAAAATCAGTACGGCTTGGAGGGCAAGAACATCTCCCGTCCACCGCCAAAGCTCAAATGTCAGGGCACTGAAGTACTCAGGTAATCGGGTTCTCAGAATCACCACTTGAGTCTCAGCCCCACGGCCGCTCTGCCCACTCCCCCCAAGCCCCCACCCCACCCCCCGTGGAACAGGTTCTTGGATTTGTTTCCCATCCCTTCTGCCGCTTTTCCACGTGGCTGGATTTATTTTCAAAACAATTTACGGCCACATTAAATATTAAAGGCATTTTGCAGGTGGTGTTTACTGTTTGAAAAGTGAACAAATGTATGTTGTGCTGTATAAAATGGCTAAAACCAATTTGGAGCACTTGGTGGCTTGGGCTGGATGATAGCGACAGACATGACAGCTATTTCCATATTTTAATGAGGCACCATCTTCAGGGTGGCTACGTGATTGGGCAGGAGGGTCATACGGGCGCCTGCTGAGCGCTGGAGCCGTGCATGGAAAGGCCTCTGTTAGCCTCAGCATTGCCTGAGTAGATATTTGCAAAGGCCAGGGTCCAAGGTCACATGAAGCCTGGGGGCTGCACGGTGGCCTATCTTATTATAATATTATAGCGCCACTTTTATGATGAGGCCTTCACCATGTACCCAGCTCTGCAACAAGTGCTCCATATTAACTCTATGACATACTCATTCATTCCTTTTACAGATGTTTATGGAGTGAGTACCCACCCCGTGCCAGGCATTGGGCAGATAGAGAGACCCAATTCCTGCCCTCCTGGTGCTTACATACTGATAGGGAAGATAACAAGAAGCAAATAAGCAGACGCAGAAACAAGATAATGATGGACGGAGATTAGCACCAGGAATGAAATATATAATGTGTAGAGGCGTGGAGTTACAGGGGATGGAATGGGCGTGGTGAGGAAAGGCCTCTCTGAGGAGGTGACATTAAGCTGAAGCCTGAAAGATAACAAGGGTCAGCCACAGGGAGAGCCAAGGAATAGACACCCCAAGCAGAAGGAACAGTATGTGCAAAGGTCCTGAGGCAGAAAAGAGCTTGGCACAGTCTGGAAACTGACAGAAGGCCAATGTCACCCTAGGGAGCTGAGAGCAGAGGAGGGGGGTAGGTAATAGTATAATCCCTATTTTACATACAAGGAATCCACAGCTTAGAGGGGTTAATCTTTCCAAGTGAAGTCACACAGCCAGTAAATGCAGAGTTCCTGATTTGGTAGGTCTGGGGTGAAGCCTGTGTATCTGTATTCCTAACGAGCTCCTGGGTGTTGCTGATGCTGTGGGTCTGTGGACTACACTGCTTGACACCGAGGCTGATGGAGATGGTTCGCGTGTGTTGTAAGAATGGGAACAGAAGCTAGAAGCGATGACATCCCGAGCACCAATTCTGTGCCAGGCACTGATATTTGTGCTTAGATATATAGCATGTCTTGTATTTTCAGAGCCACCCTTTGGAGTAGGTATTATTATTATCTCCATAGCTCTATTTCTACAGCTGGGGAAATTGGGGCTACGAGGGGTCAAGCAACTTGCCTAAGTTTCCACAGCTGGCTTGTGGCCAGACAGGAATTTGAACCCAGCACTCAGGCTCCTGGGTCTGCCATCCTGCTTTTCTGAGAAAAGCATTTCTTGTGTTCACATCTCTGGTACCATTCAGTCAAGACATCTATCAACTTACTGATTAACCTTGCAGTCTGGTGACCTCCCCCCGGCCCTGAGGCACTGAGTTCGTGAGCCCCGCACCACACTGAGGATTCCTGTTTCCTTTCCTGCTCTCCTTTCCCGATTAGTTCAGCAAATATTCAAAGGACTGTGTGCTCCTGGAGTGCCCTCGGACTGATGGGAGCTGCTGTCAAAGGCCTCCGGAGAGAGCCTGTCTGAATGTCTACTGGGTGCATTGCTCACAAGGTCCCTCGTGTTTATCAATCTCACACCCTCGGTGGGGGGCAGTCAGCACCCTCCCCGTACCTGATGTTGATGGAGCACCTGCGATGGGCCAGGTGCTGAGCCAAAGACTCTTCAGACCCTCACAAATGTGCCACAAGGGAGGCATCATTATCAGTCCCATTTAGAGAAACTGAGGTGCTGAGAGGCAAAGAAAATGGCTCTAGGTCTCACAGTTGGCAAGGAGTGGTGCCAGGGTCTGATCCCATGGGTGGCCTGGATCCAAAGCCTCATGTTCTGTATAAGCTCTCTGCCTCTATTGGGATTACCTGTAATGAGAGGCTCAGAGGGCCCCAGCCCAGGGCCACAAGGCTGGTGTAAGAAGGGTCCAGACCACAGGCTCAGTCGCAGCAACGGGATATGCAGATTCCTACGGAAGGAACAAACCACTCAACCCTCCCAAGAACTCCCCAACCCGTCGTTTGACAGATGGGAAAACTAAGGCCCTGAGATGGGAAGTAATTCATTTCTTTATACTACATTAACCCAGGCTTCTTCAACCTTGGCACTACTGACATTTTGGGTGGATAATCTTTTGCCGTGGGGGGCTGTCCTGTGCATTGTAGGTTGTTTAGCAGCATCCCTGGGCTCTACCTATTAGATGCCGGTAGCACATCCCATGCCCAACACTATTTTCGGACTTTGCCACCTGTCTCCTGGGTGTGTATATGTGCTGGGGGTGCAAATGTGCCCTGGTTGAAAACCCCTGTGATCACTAGGTCAGACCACTTGCTTGCTTTAAAACGTCTCAAGTTGCCCATAGTTTTTCTGAATAAAATCCAAACTCCTTTGCTGGGTCCATCAAACCTTCAGTGACACGGCCCTGAGGAAAATGTGGCTCTAGCCGGTCCCCTTCCCAAACCCAGTCACAGCTGCCAAGTACTGAGCACTTCCTATGTGTCAGGCACTGTTCAAGGTCAAGCCCTTCAGAGTGCTCCCGTCCCGGTCACAGCTCAGAAAAGTGAGGTTTCAAGAGTCTAAGAAACATGTCCAGGGCCACTCAGCACCTGGCAGATCTCTGACTTAAAGTCCTGGCATTCTGCCCCTGCCCTGAGCCTTCTGCTTTATGTTTTGCGGAGTAGAGAATACAGATGACCTCCTTCTCAAATGAGCCCTGCTTGGCTCTCGCCAGCGCTCTCTCTCTGGACTGTGCTTCTCCCACTGCCCGTCCCTGGGGATGAAGCATCCTCCCGACTTCTCCTAACCGCTGACTCCTGCCCCAGTGCTCAGAGTGAGCCGGGACTCTGTCCTATCCTAATGTCTGCCTCACACCAGGGCTCAGACAGTGTTTCTTAACTTACAAGAGTCAGGCCTGGCCTCACCTCTCCGGGAAGAGCTGTCTTGACCGGGGATCATTTACTTGGCAAAAACAAACTCACTTGAGCTAACTTAAATAGAGGGAAAGCAATTATGAGGAGTTAGGTTATCTCGTGGGCCCCAAGGGCAAGAATCCCCCAAGGGCACGGGAACTCCCAGGGCCTCTTGTAGAATAGCATGAATCCCACTGATGAGGGTTCTACCATCATGACCTAATCACCCCCCAGGATTCCACCTCCTACTATCATCACCGGGAGGGGTAGGTTTCAGCATATGAACCCCGGGGCAGAACATGTTGGCTGCTCCAACACGGCGAACCCAGCCCAAGCCTCTGCGCCTTAGAGGTTTAGTCCACGGAGCTGCAGGAGTCCAGTCTGGGCCTAACGCCAGGTAACCTGGCCAACAGGCTATGGAGAAGGAGGCAGAACTCAAGGACCACGAATCCCTCAGCAGGAGCACCAGGGACAGGAGAAAGTTGGCTGGGAGGAGGGAAGAAATTACTGACGAAGGAATCGAAGGGCAGGGCATTTGTGGTGGAGGAATGATCAGACAGAAGAAAGGCCTGGTGTCTCTCAGATTGTCCTGGGGGTCTCCTGGGTTGGGGACATATCTCCTCTCCAAGGAGTGGCCTTGTCCCTCTTCTTGCTGGCAGAGCTGCCATGCCTGAGTGAGGCCCACCCCGTGAGGCCGCCACCCTTCCCCATGCCCACGCTTGATGGCAATTAGTGGGGCTGCCGCTCAACTCCCTAAGTGTCTTCAAGTCTCAGGGAAGAGACGGAGGTGCAGACAGGGTGCAGCTGGGCTCCAACAGCCATCGGCCGAGTCCTCTGGAGTTACATTCTCAACCTCCGCTCCCTCCCGTTCTGGCCACTGGCTTCCGATGAACAGCAGCAGCTGGTGGGGTGCGATGGTGGGGCGGGGCAAACAGACAGATCAGGTCCCAGGTAGCTAAGGCCCAGCCAGGGCTGAGCGCTGTCACTGAAACGTGGCTCTTCCTCTCCTTCTGGAGGAGACGGGACGTGAGGGTCTGATGGCTTCCAGACACCCTAGGTCACGGGTCTGGTATGGCGCCTGTATGGTACAAACAGGGCTTGCATCTTCCACCCAGAGAAGGGCCTCCCCCCAACCCCCTTCCACCACCATCACAGACGGCACACAGCTGGCTGGACGCAAGCAGTATCCTCTATCTTCTTCCTCCCCTTCTGGGCTCTGCTGAGCCCAGAGGGTCTAATTAGATTCAGCAGGTTGCCATTTGGGGCTTGCAGTTGGGCAGTGAATCTTGTGACTCACCATAATTGCAGGTGTAGTGCACCTGCACCTGCACCAGACACCCCTGGAGAGCTTATTAAGATGCAGATTCTGGGCCCTACCCTTGACCTTCGGAATCAGAATAGCTGGAGTGGTGGGGCCCGGGAGTCTGCATTTTCAACAAGCTCTCCTCGCCCAGCCCCCAATGCCACCAGTGATCCTGTTGTACTCCAAAGCTTAAGAATCAACAATCAATGGGCGCTGTGGTTAAAAGCTCGGTGTCTAAACTCAGAGCCTGGCTCTGTCCTTAGCTGGCCGTGAGACTAAATTAGCTTCCACTCTTGGGCCTCAGTTCTCTCACCTGTAAAATGGGCATAAATGCAGCAATCACTCTCTAATGATAACTGTCATGCTCCAATTCTTGGGAGAGGGGAGAGAGGGAGCAAGGAGATGAAAGCTATGAAGGCTGAAGAATAAAACCCAGCCTAGACTTGGGGAGTTAGAGGAATGGGGGATCAGGGAAGAATTATGCCTGTGCAGAGAACAGCAAAGATGAGCCATCATGCAGGGGAAAGCCCGGAGAAGGCAACATCCTGCAGCATCCCTGCAGTGAAACAGCATGGGATGTAGGGACTGCCAATGGAAGGGGAAGGCCAGAGCCAGAAATGGTCAAGGACAAGAGAGAAAGGTAGGCAGGAGCCTGGTGGATCAAGCAGAGGGGACTTGATCCCGAGACTGGAGGAGAGCCACTGCAGGGTGTTATGCATTGCAGGCTTGTATGTTAGATTTCCAGACTGCCCTACCCTTAGACGTGGGCACCCAAGGTCCTTGCTCAGGGCACCCTTCACCATGTCCCACGCTGGGCCTCCCCTGGCCCCTTCTCATGGGTCGAGAGGTCTGTGAGGCCAAAGGATACACCACATTGGCACCTGTGCCCCTTCTAGACTTTAGGTACCTGGAACTTGGAATTTCCTGCTCCCAAGACCCCAAGCCCACCCCTAGGTCTGTGCAAGCCTCTGTCTCTGGTCCCTCCTCTTCCAGCGAGGCTGCTGCGGGCTTTGTCCACAGCCCTGCGACAGAGCCCTAGTCTGAGAGGCGGCTGAGTGTGTACAGGAGGGGAGGGCGGCGCTTGGACTTGCGGACTGTTGGGGTCCATGCTCTTTGGAGCTGGCAGTGGGAGCATGGCAGGCCTGGGCCCCCATGTATACTCTCTCCTAGGCCCAAGCAGTATGAGGGGCAGGACTGTTCCAGACTTGCTCCTTGGCTGCAGTGAGGGGATTGGATAAGGCCTGCAGACCAGATGGCAGCTGCTGCCAAAATCCCGGCGAAAAGAAAGTGACTTCTGTCTAAGCTGTGGGAGGTCGCGGGGAGAGAAGCCACTGATCCGAGGGCTATCAGGTGGTTTCACACTGTTCCCTGTCTTGCCTTTAACTACTCATGGGAACACACCCGCCCTTCCATGGGGAAGAAGAGAAGGTCACTGGAAACTAGAAGAGGTTGGATGCAGAAACAATGGCCGTACCCAGACTACATGAAAAAAAAAAAAAAAAAAGGTAAAAATTTAAAAAAATCATTGACTCACCAAAGCTAACATAGTGTCACCTCATTTGGAAAAGGGCCCAGCTGAACCCTAGTGGGTTCATACTGACCTGTGGCATATGGTAAATGACGATAGGGAAGAGAGAGAAGTTATGGGAAGGAAGCTTTGAGCTGGTGTGATATTAAGGCTGCATGGAAATCCCATGGCCTTCTCTTTGCCCCAGTCAGACCTGAACTGTCAAAGGCAGCCAAGTGGGGCATCCAGTTAACTGGGGTGTCCTTGGAGCCTGCTTTTGGAGGTGAAGGGGACACAGACCACACTTCTGCTCAACCCCTCCAGGCCCTGTAGGCCCAGAGGAGATGCTTTGACAAGGGAGGTCAGGGTCAATGGCCATGACTCATCCCTAGAGAGATATTTTCCATTAGCTTGACAGCAGCAGGGAGGAAAGTGTGGACCTGTTGACTATATTGGAAACTCCCAGCAAGAAAAACCACCTTGGCTGGTGGAGTGATCACCCTCATAAAGGGTGATATTACCCAGCATGAGCTGTGTATCAGACACGTTTCAGGTACTAATTCAGTTAATCCTCACAAGATCCTCCCAAGATACAATTAAAATTATTTCTCTTTTGCCAAGGAAGAACTGACAGACGAAATGGTTAAGTAACTTTCCCAAGGTCACGGCAGGAAAGGCTGGAACTTGGATTATGAATTCAGGAAGTCTGCCCCAGAGGCTGCTCCAAGGACCTGGGGATCCTTATCAGCACTGAGTCTTCATCCTCCGGGACCTTCCCCACAGCTCTTTCATGGAAGAGATGATCAAGTCGAAAACCCCTTCCAACTCTGGAAACCTAGGCTCTCACAGCCCCCTGAAGGAGGAGGGGAGATGTGGCAGTTTCTCAGATGGATAAACAAGACCTGAGACCAGAATGGAAGTCTCTTTACTAATTTTTGTAAAATGCAAATATCTTCTGTTTTATGTTTTTAGATGATGGATGTAAAAACTGCAACAAACACAAAAGTAAAAACCTATCACCCCTTCCAAAGCCCTTCATGTCATGGCCTCTCCCTCAAAGTAAATGCTTCAATAGTCTGGTGTGCAGTCTTCCATGCCAGCATTTCTTCAGCTGTGATTTGCAGACCCTGACGGTCCTGAGACCTGTTCCAGGAGTCCTCGTATCAAAGCTATTTTCATCATAGTACTAGCACACGATTTGCCTTTTCCACTGTGTTATTTGCATTGATGGTGCACAAGTGATAGGAGCTAAAATGAGCACCTGAGCACAAATCAAGGCAGTAACACCAACGTGTACCAGCAGTCACTGGTACTGGTATCATCTTCACACACTTGCAGTCAAGTGAAACTGGATTTTCTACAGATTGTCTTTTTTTTTAAACATCTTTATTGGAGTATAATTGCATTACAACGGTGTGTTAGTTTCTGCTTTATAGCAAAAGTGAATCAGCTATACATGTACATATATCCCCATATCCCCTCCCTCTTGTGTCTCCCTTCCACCCTCCCTATCCCACCCCTCTAGGTGGTCACAAAGCACCGAGCTGATCTCCTTGTGCTATGCGGCTGCTTCCCACTAGCTATCTATTTTACATTTGGTAGTATATGTAAGTCCATGCCACTCTGTCACTTCGTCCCAGCTTACCCTTCCCCCTCCCCGTGTCCTCAAGTCCATTCTCTACGTCTGTGTCTTTATTCCTGTCCTGCCCCTAGGTTCTTCATAACATTTTTTTTTTTTTTAGATTCCATATATATGTGTTAGCATACGGTATTTGTTTTTCTCTTTCTGACTTACTTCACTTACAGATTGTCCTTGATGAAGCACTGCAGATGATTAACTTTATTAAATCTCTACCCTTGAGAAAACATTTTTTTTTTTCAATATTCTTTGTGATGGAATGGGAAGTATGCACAAAGCACCTCTTCTGCATATTGATGCATCACGGTCAGCTCAAGGAGAAGCAGGTGTGTGATATTTGAGCTGCCAGCTGAACTAGCCACATTTTTCATGGAACACCAGCCTCCAGAACTGTGAGAAATAAATTTCTGTGGTTTATAAGCCACCTAGTCTATGGTCCTGTGTTGTAGCAGCCTGAATGGACTAAGACAATATATTAACATGTAAGGAGTTTATTATTGTTATTTACATAAACAAATAAATATATTTTAAACCCACATTTAGAAAAATGTCTTTGGAATTCTATAGTTTTTAAGGGTGTAAAAAGTTCGGAGACCAAAGTTTGAGAACATCTATTCAAACTATTTGATGCATAAACCCACTTTTTCACTTAACAAGTATTAAGGAAATCCTTTCATGTCAAATACAATATCCAATAATATATATAATGACTATCTTTTATAAAGTGCTTAGAATGTGTTCAGAAATGGTGGTGCTAAGTAGTTTGCATATATCAACTCATTTCTTTTACTTTTCACAAAAGAACTTGTGTGAGGTAGGTACTATTTCCCCTATTCTACACATGAAGAAACAGACACAGAGAGGTTAAGCTACTTGCCCAAGGATACACAGCTCATTAGATGATCCAGCAAGTTTTGAACCTAGGCACTCTGACTGTAGGGTCTACAGGCTTCATATAGTCAAAGGTATGAAAGTGCCAAGATTTCTGTGAGTACATGCACAATGAGTAGTTATACATGACTAGAGTAATCTGCAGGGCTTTGGCTAGGAGTAATTACAACACGATTTGGAGTAGGTGATTTATACCCCATGAATCATTAATTGCCGTTGGTAACCTGCGGTTCTGGTGTACCTGTTGGCGTTTTTGCAAGTGGCCCTCTGGTACTGGATAAAACTCAAAGACAAGAAAGGACTAGCCTCTGGCCTGCAAACTATTTCAAGACCCTCAGTGAAAGCCAGGGATTATCCTGTCAAACTGAGTCGTGCCTTTCCTAACCCCACCCCTACACCTAAATCCAGCATCTGTCTGGGAAAAGGCTCTCCCATGACCCTGCACTTTTCCTTATGCCGTTTATCCCAATCTGTAATGACCTATGTCTGGTCTGGATTGCTCAGACGCCCTGCCCCGAGACCACATGCTCCATGAGCTCAGGGACACCGGCTGTCGGCACTCATCCTCTGTCCTCTGAACCTGGGACAGTGCCTGGCACACAGGAGCTGCTCAGAGACATGAGAGCCCTGTACCCAGACCCTCGGATCCCTTTACTGGTTTCAGGCACACCAGCTCCAGATGTCCTCTGGCCCCCGCCAACCCACACCTGTGTCTCTTGCTTGGGGCTCCTGGAACCAGCTTTGCCTGTACCAGTGGGAAGCCAGAAGTGCCTGAACATGTATGTCCTCCTGGAGACAACCCTTAACCAATGATGAATGGGTGAAGGTAGCAAGTTCAAAAACTCCAGTCCTGCCCGCCCCCATCAAAACACCTGAGTGGACCCCACTCTTTCCAGAGCTCCCCAAACACGACTGAGTCAAATGCAGTCTCAACGGGACTTGGCATGACAGCAAACCCTAGCTGGCCCCCTTCCCCTTCCCATCACACTTCCTGCCATCCTACCAGCTTCCCCTGCAACACTTCCTCATAAATCACGCAAATCCTTGCCTCCGAGTCTTTCTGGGGAACTCAATGTTCGATAGATTGGACTGCACCTCAATGCCCTCTACACCCCTCCTGCCTCTACAACACTTCAGATTTGTTGAATGAAGACCAGTGTCTCATTTATAATCATAGAGCTATGGGCAAGATTTAAGGGGTGGGATGCTTAGAAAAGAAGCTATTCCAACAACATTCCCTAGAAACCTTGATAATCGAGAACTCTGAAGACGTGCCATCGACAGTGGTGTACCAGAGTTGGTTCAAACCGGCTTGTGTGAGCCAATCGTTAAATATTCAAGAATTTTGTAAACTTATCGTTAAAATCTTGGTAGCTCGAAATTGACCATGGTGAGAGTATTTACACCACAAAAATTGACAGATGCTACAAATCAGGGCTAGTCTCCCTACCTCCACCCCTCCTCACCCCACTGCCTTCACCCCACCCCCCAGAACCGGCTTCCCACCACACTACTGGGAATAGCATTTCAGGGTCAAAAAAAAAAAAAAAAAGACCTATACAACAAAAAAAATATAGTGCGGTAGTGCAGTGGTTAACACTCTGGGTTCTAAAGTCAGAGGGACCCGGATTCAACTGTATTGTCACTTACTGAGTCTCTGACCTTGGGCGAGTTCACTTCTGTGCCTATATTTCCTCATCTGTAAAACAAATGGTGTTATCCATTTGCTTCTTGACATAATATATGTGAGAGGTGCTTAGCTCAGTGTCTGGCATATAGAAATAGCTCAACGAATGTTAGCTATTGTTAAGTTAGAAGAACCAAGAAACACAGAAACTCCTAGAGCACAGTCTTGCAGAGTACCGTCGTGGTATCCCCATGCCAGCAGACTTCACCTCAACAGTTTACTCTTCGGTTGCCAGCCCAGCCCTATCAGGTCACCTTGACCCAAGCTGTGGTGCTTTCTGAACTCTTGAGATTAATTGGTGGTCTCAGCTCCATGTGCATCACATAAAAACTCAACTCCAGATGTTGGCTTGTTCTATGGAGAGCTCAAAGAGGAAATGAGCACTGGCAATTTGCCTCTGTGGCTCCCTTCAAGAAAAGACAACTGGGACTTCCCTGGCGGCTCAGTGGTTGGGAATACACCTGCCAATGCAGGGGACATGGGTTTGGGCCCTGGCCCATGAGGATCTCACATGCCATGGAGCAACTAAGCCTGTGCGCCACAACTACTGAGCCTGTGCTCTAGAGCCCATGAGCCACAACTACTGAGCCCGCATGCCACAACTACTGAAGCCCACGCGCCTAGAGCCTGTGTGCTCTGCAACAAGAGAAGCCACTGCAATGAGAAGCCCACGCACCGCAACGAAGATTAGCTCCCGTTCGCCACAACTAGAGAAAGCCCGCGTGTAGCAACAAAAACCCAACACAGCCAAAAATAAATAAATGAATGAATGAATGAACAAATAAATAAATAAATTTATTTAAAAGAAAGAAAAGAAAAGACAACCATTCAAGCCAGATTTGTTAGCAGGCAGCTGTGCCCAGGTAGCAGAAATCACACTGTCCCTGAGACCAAGACCCATGCCCCTGAGGCATCACAGTGACACAAAATCATCCCATCAGATATGGCAATTATTTAAACATGCAATACATATCCTGAGTCGAATGCAAAAGGTTATACAACACTTCAGCAATTGTAGGATGGTGTAGCTGGAGCTACCAGCACCCTGCCCATATCTCTTTGGAACCAGCTTTCCTATACTCCATGGGTTCGTCACGTGCAACTCGGGCCACAGGAGCATGCCCCTGGGAGAGCCCTGAGCCAATGACTGAGGGGAGTTGGTGGCTACATCCCTAGCTTCCTCACCCCTCCTGTAAGACAACTCTGAGGCATGCTCCATAGCGCCTCCTAGAGGTTACCAGCGGGACTGAGCCCACAGTTGCCCACAGCGGTGACTGCTCTTTGACGCACCATCCCTTCCCTTCTCTTCCTCACTTCTTCACTTTCTTACCAGTGCTTCCTGGGTTCACCTCCCAAATAAAGTACTGGCACTCACTGCTTTATCATAGGGTCAGCCTCGGGGGGGAATCCAACCAAAGCCAAATGGATGCCAATCATTCGACAGCTACTATGTACCAGACAGTATTTGGTGCTTTCCTCTGTGGACTGGCGATATACAGAGGGTGGGATAAGATTAGCAAAAGACAGGGAGCTGAGCTGAGTGAAGAACAGCAAAGCAGGCCAAGATTTCAGATGAAGAATTATTCCCCTCTGCTCTCCCTCCATCCTTCTTGGGTTGTGACATGCAGTACACTTATCAAACTTGTAAATGTTGACTGCAAGCATTTTACCAAGACCCAAAGTTATGCGCTTGCTGGAGGAACCCTGGAGAAAATAGAGGAGATGTTTAATTTGGAGCTTCCAGACTGACCTTTCTCCGTAGTAATAAAAAAACACAGCATTGATTAAGCTCTTCCTCTTCATCAGATACTGTGATCAAAAGGATGGTCACATTCAGTGGCCACAACAACACTATGTGGTAGGTATTGTTATATCTCATTTCATGCATGAAGAAACCGAAGCTCAGAGAGGTTAAGTCATTTATCTAAAGACAATCAGCACAATTAAGTGGTGCAGCCAAGGACTGGAACTCAGAGCCCACGCTCCTGACATGGCTACCAACGTGCCAGGCAGTGAAGGAGGATGAAGGTCTACAGATCAGATTCTTCGCCCTCTCCTACCCGCTGGACTACAGGGTCATTGCTTAGTCACCCTGAGGAAGAGCATTTCCCAGATTTGTTCTGTTTTCAAGAAGGTGCTGACACTCGTTGTGGAATATTACAACCCCCTCTTCTCCTTCCTCTATGCTTCTGCCTTTGAGACACTGCCACGCACTCATTACAGGTACAGGTTAAGGGGGGGAATGGAAGCCACTGTGACACGACAAAGAAAACACAGCACTGCCAGTTGCCAAGGACCTGAAAACAAGTCGTCGTGTTTTTGTTTTCCATGGAAGAAAACTAAAGGTTGTGTGACAGTCAGTCTGAACACTGGCTGTGAAATGAATTCTCTGGCCAAATGTCTCAGTCAAGACAGAAACATTATTTTGCTCGCACTGGCGTGAGCTAACACCTCCCAAAGAAAACACTGCTCAGGATCCATGAAGCCGTCAAATGAAAGAGAAGTTCATTCTGCCCTCCAGTTTATACTCCTCCCCAAGCGACTCTGGTCTCCCTGCCCACTGCCCTGCAAAGACCTGTCAGAACCCGCCTGGCTCCATCTTTCCACGGGTGTCAGTAGTGAGCACGACATTGAGCTGCATAAACATAAAGGGTCCTTGATGCTTAATGAACTAAGAAGCCCTCTTGCAAAGGGGCTGGCTGCACGCACCTGCAGCACACAAACTCCTGGAGGAGCTGGGGTCAGAGAGCTCTTGGCACTGGCCCGGCTGTCAGGGGGAGAGGGGTCGGGATGGCTTGGTTTCCACAGGCTGGCTTTGATGACTTGCCATTTGGCTCTGGGCTCTCGGTACACCAAGCGGAGCCCGGCCAGGTCAGCCTGACCCCAGGTTGTCACCCCAGAGGACTGTGAAAGAGCATGTGCGGTTAACTACTCACGGGGGACCAGGGCTGGAAGACCAAAGTGTCGGTTGCTAGGGCTTTTGTGGGCCTGCTCTGGAACCAGTTCTTCTGGCCTCCAGGTTATTGTGGTTCCTGAGGAAATGGTACTGGTCCTGGGCCCTCGAGTCCTCATATACATTCGTCCCCCTTCAGCTTTTCTGCTCTGTGTCCAGGGGTGAGTGAGCATGGGGGACAGGGGAAGACAGAGGGGGCGAAGCTGCCCCCTGCCAGTGGAGTTTCTGGGGCTCTGACATCAGCGGTGGTAGCTGGGATCGGCCAAGGGATGCATGAGCGAGAGGCTGGAGGGCTGGAAGAGGGGAGAGGCCAGGGCATCTCCCAAACTTTCCACCTCAAGGGGCCAGAATCCAACAGGGCCAAGATTAACATGAGGGGAATGAGGCCAAGTTGTGCAAAGACAAGGTCAGATCCTGATTTTATTGAAAATTTTGATACTTTGTTCCTTAAGAACTGTTGGCATTAACTTTGATATTTTAAAAATATTTCATGGAAATATTATTTGTGTGGATTACTGAGTTTTTTGTCACCCCTGTAGAATCTGTGCACAAAGCAAGTATCTTTGCCTTAGCCTAGTTCCAGCCTTGCCTTCCCCTACATGTGGCATATTCACATGCACAGAAGAATAATTGATCCAAGGGGTCTGACTCTACTTGATGTTCTATAAGCTGCTTTTGTTTACTCGACATTATGTGGCTGAACATAGTTCTACCTTATCCTTTGCTTGAAATCACGTGTTAAAAAATATTCTACCACCCTTTCTTGTAGGTCTAGCAGGCTCTGCCAGTGCTCCACCCATGTCCCTAACATTTCCGTGTGCCCCAGCCAAATGCCACTGTTGGCACCTGCATCTCTGGGTCGGAAGTCTGGTTTCAGAACTGCAGAATGCTACGCTGTCTATGAATGCAGCAGGGGCAAGTGCCGGAGAATTAACACCTGCCAGGAGCAGCTCTCGGACAATGACTGGGGGAGTTGGTGTATCAATACCCCAGCTCCCTCACCCATTGGATGAAGCAACTCTAAGGAGTGCTCTCTACCTTGGGTTCCAGAGCTTTCCCTATGGAAATAAGCTCCAGATGCTGACAGTGGTACTAGGCTTAATAACACATTTTCTACTGGCTGCCCGCTCCTCTCCTCTTCTCTGTACCATTTCTCCATCGCCTTCCAGGGTTGTGCACACCACATCCCCCCACCAACACACACACACTGACCTCAAAAAATAATTACACTCAAATCTTTGTCTCTGGATCTGCTTCTGCTAAAATGGACATTCAGATTATTTCAAATTTTTCACTATTTACTTATCCACCACCTTTATAGGTTCTAGCATATTAATATGCTCTTTGGGGGGCCATGGTCCAAACTAAACAAGGATAATAGAAGTAGATGTTTGGTAAAGTGAAGAAAGGAAAGAGTCTCAATTAGCATGACAGCATCTCAGAGGGATGTCATATAAAGTTATCATTTTCACCATGGGCTGTGGCATCAAAAATGTTGAGATGCACTGTGCTTGCCTATCAGACTGTGCATTAACTTCTATAATTTCACTGACTGGCACATAGTAGATTATCAACCAATATTTGATAATATCAAATATTATCAAGGTTAGCAAGGTGAATTGGGGGCTGCTCTGGAGACATAAAATGGGGGCTCAGTCTTTGGAGATGAAAACATACTCTAGTTCTAAATGGTAGTAGGAGAAGAATCAGAAGGACCTTTTGAAGTGGGAGTTAGGCTTCAATACTCCCCTTGGGAAGACTTCTGTACCTGTGTACGATGGCAGGAGCTTTTCCACCAAGTGAGGTGAGAGATTGATCCTCCACCTGTTTCATCCTCTCACTCTGTCTGTCCTGGCTACAAAGGCCCAAACCCCATGAATCAGCTCTAGACCCAACACTCAGGGCAACGCTCAGGCAATGAAAGCAGAATTTTGACAAAAACGGAACACCTCCACTATTTCAATGGATGTCAGTTGACTCTAGAAGCATTTTTCTAAAATGATGAGGGAAATCCAGTTCTTCCAAGAACTGACGAGGAAAGACTGTAACTTTTGCTGATATGTCCTCATGGGAGTCCTGGCTTATGAACACATAACCCCTCCCCCATTCCCACCCAGCCACCAACCCCAACAGAGGTTGAAATTTTGACATTGGCCTTAAGCAGCTCCTTCCAGATAATAACCCACCTGATCACTCCTAAGCCATCCACTCTCTCTTCCCTTGGCTCTTCCCCACACGCAAGATTCCTGTTTTGCCTTGGAGAAGAGGTTCTCCCACTCCAGGATCACCAACCCTGCTGGGAGCTTGCATAGCAAGAGCCAACAGGCCCTGTGGGAAGAACCAGCCTCCCACTGTTCTGGTGAACGTTTTGTATGCTCGGCTTGGCTGTTTTTCTCTTCATTGGTCAGGATGTTTACCTTCACAACTGTCCACCCTTAAATCTCTTCCCGCAAGGAGTCCACCCTGGAAGTGAGAGACTGACCCGGCCTCCCACTAAACCACCATCACAGACCGTGCACTAAGAACAGTCCTTCCACCTGGATTCCCCAGGGTCTGAGCAGGAAGGACAGGATTTATGTCACATGAAGGCTTAGTCCCAGCAGCCCGGCGCCTCTCTCTTACCAAAAAGGCACCTTTAGAGCTTCCCATCAATCATCCACCCATCTTCACCACGTCACCTTGTAGGGTCACTACGTAGAACTGAACAGGTCGGTAGCAGGTAGAAGGACTTCCTGCACAACGTCCTGATGGCCTCCTGCATCCAAGAATGCTAGAGGCCAAGTCCAGCTGCTCAAACACACTTAAGGTCTCTGCTTAGGTCCCAATCGTTCATATTCCATTCACGAAAGCAAGCCACAAGGCCAAGCCTCAAGTCAATGGGAAGTATCCTCATGCCTAAAAGGGGCAGGGAGGTGAGTGAATATTTGCTCACTTATAACACAATCTGTCACACAACCCCTCCAGCCTCATCTT
This sequence comes from Balaenoptera musculus, assembly GCF_009873245.2. Classification (NCBI taxonomy): domain Eukaryota; kingdom Metazoa; phylum Chordata; class Mammalia; order Artiodactyla; family Balaenopteridae; genus Balaenoptera; species Balaenoptera musculus. The sequence continues at coordinate 85,512,979 of NC_045795.1, forward strand.
GAGCTCTCTACCCCTGATTTCCTTCAGCCATACTGCATGTATCATATCTCCAGCCTCAGGGCCTTTGCACATGATGTTCTTCTGCCTGGAAGGCTCTATTTTCTTCCTAATCCTCTATTACTCCTTCTGATTCTCCAGATTTAGGTTTCCCTCTTACTTCCTCAGAGAAGCCTGCACTAATACCCAGACCATGTTGGTGTCCCTGGTCAAGCCTGCGCTCTCTGTACCAGGCACTACCCTTAGTCACTGTCCTAATACTAGGAAACCACCTCATTACTAATACTCTGACATAGTTTCCCATCTCCCTGCTTCTGCTCTTACTTTCCCCCCTCTACCAGTGATCTCCTCCTGTCTTATCTTTATCCATCTGGTTTCTTCCTGTAATTCACATCTCAGCCTAAACCTCAATTTCCCTGAACACCCAATTTTAAGTAACCAATTACGGCAGCATAACACTTAACAATTGGCATGTTTTCTTAGTCATTGCATTGTTATACTCACACATATGCCCCAGGGCACACAGTATAGAAAACACTTTAGGGTTACCCCAGCAGAGGGGCAAGGGAGCCCGGGCGTTTATCCACCAACTCCCACCAGGCATTGGCTCAGGGCTACTAGGGACTTGGGGGGCGGCGATGACACCCTGGAACTTCTGGACTATCCTATACCAGGGGCTGAACTGGCCTGGGCAGCCAGAGAAAGCCCTCAGGCAATGATGGCTGAAGGAAACCACGCAGGTGCTTGAGGCAGATGTAAGCAGGGCACCGTCAAGGCCTGGGACAGTCTCACGGAATGAGTGAACTGAAATCCAGGTAGAGGTGCTGACAGAGGCCAGCAGGATGGGACAGTCAAGGGGCAAGGGGGAAAAGACAGCAGAAATGCCGATACGTGCTTTTATGGCTGAGTCTGAAGCAGCTTGGGGGTCTTAGGAGGGAGGGTCCTTCCTAACAGCCATCACTCAGCCAGGGGTCAGCCTAGAGTTCAGGTTGAGGGCCACCAGTAGCTGCTGGGCAATGTGCTCCTGGTCTCAGAGGTAATAGCCAAAGCAGAAACAGAGTGTGTTGCTGCCTTTAAAACGGCTTAGAACATTCCGGAAAGAGACCCAAATTCAATAGTGGGAAAATAGGAGGAGAGGAAGTGGATGCAGAGCCTGGAGGGAAGCCAGGAATCCTGCATCCTCTTCCCAGGCCCTCAAGGATGTGTGGACATGTCTGGGCAAGTCCTTCCTCCTATTGCAGCTGCCTTTGAATTCCAGGTTGGGGATAATCCAGGCCCTTTACTCATCCCCGGGTCTTGTTTGGGGCTGTTCTACCACCTCTCAACGCCTACAACTAAGAAAGAAAAAAAAAAACAAGAAAACTCAAAGCAGCCAGCCTCTCTGATTTGTGAGCAGCTCAGACCAAGGCTGGTGGCTGAGCTAGTTTATAATTGAGGCTGACCTGCCCTGGCCCTGCCCTGGGGGACCAGTGACAGTTGGAAGCTGGGCCAGGGCCTCACACCTCCCACCACCTCTATTTCTGTGGTCCTCTCCGCTATGCTCCCTCTCCCCTCTGTCTTCAACCAGCGAGTGTGCTAAATTCAGACCGATGCTCCTAACACTGCTTTACCCCAGGCACTGCCTTGTCAGCTGAGGATGCTGGTGGCCCTCTTCCCCTTGGGGCCACACAGCAGTGCAGTTAAGGACCCAGGCTCCAGGGCCAGATGGCCTGGGTTCAGGTCCTGCCCATGCCATTGGCTACGTACACCCCAGCGAGTCCCAGTTCTCCTGCACCCCCCTCAGTGACAGCCTGCCCCTGTACTGAGGTGGACCTGGTGTCCACCTCCTTCATCCGGCGCTCGGTGAGGACACAGAAAGCTGTCCCACTCGTGGAGACAAAGCTGTTCTCTCCAATGAGGTCCCTTCCTGGAAGAATTTCCAAAGGCAATTTTGACTATTAGCAATTTTTGTTTTAGGCACAACTCTACAACCTTCCCCTCTGTGTATCAAGTCAATTTTTTTTTTTTAAATAAAAGTTTTTATTTATTTATTTATTTATTTTTGGCTGTGTTGGGTCTTAGTTTCTGTGCGAGGGCTTTCTCTAGTTGTGGCAAGCGGGGGCCACTCTTCATCGCGGTGCGCGGGCCTCTCACTATCGCGACCTCTCTTGTTGCGGAGCACAGGCTCTAGACGCGCAGGCTCAGCAATTGTGGCTCACGGGCCTAGTTGCTCCGTGGCATGTGGGATCTTCCCAGACCAGGGCTCAAACCCGTGTCCCCTGCATTGGCAGGCAGACTCTCAACCACTGCGCCACCAGGGAAGTCCCTCAAGTCAATTTTTAGATCAGGGGCACCTGCTCAGAATTACTGGGGAAGGGGGGCGGAGCTACTAAAATGCCTGTCTTTAGTCCCCACCCCACATGAAGACTCTCCTTCGCTTCTCCCTGTGGGAGAGCTGTATGAATGAACCCCTTTCACAACAGACAAAACTGAGGCACAGAGAGGCTAAGAGACGCGCCCAAAGTGATGTAGTTAAATAGTAACGGAGCATGTCTTCAAACGCTGCAGCCCGTACCCTGGTGACAGGCTTGCCCCGTGGCTCCCAGCTGCTGAAAACACAGCCAGCCTGCTGCATGGTGGCCCAGCTCAAACGTGGGGATCCTCTGGGCAGGGTGACTTTTGTCTCCCCTCTGGGAGTCAAAACAGTTCTGACAAAGCTGCCCTTCAAAGCCAGCCTCTCTCACTGCAAGAAACTCAGAGTTCAGAAACCATGTTCCCATGGCTCATCATTCCCCTCTGCTTCTCAATTCTTTGGCATTTTGTTTGCAGGGGAACCTTGCTCAAACTCTTCGCATGTTCATTCGACGCAAATTTAACGAGCACCTTCTACGCACCAGGTGCTGGAACTAAGCATTATGAACAAGACAAAGGCTCTGCCTTCATGAAGCTTCTATTCAAAAAACAAAAAGGATCAATGTCAGGGCATTTACTAGCATGCCTGCTAGTAAATAACATCAGACAGGTAAGAAGGATAGAACATGAGGGTGGAGAGGTTTCACTTACTTTAAAAGAGAAAGAACCGATACAAAACATAACCCCAATGCCAGAATCATACTTAAACCATTCAATAAGAATTTCTTAACACACTCTAATAGTCCCCCCGTTTTCATATCCCTCCACTGTCTGACTTATTTTGCTGGCTTGCCTGGTAGGAACCTAATTTAGATTCTGATTCAAACAAATCTTTTAGTCTATAGATTCCCCATCCATTAGTCCTGTCTTTGTTTTTGTTTCTTGCAGATTTCTGTTGAAATGAGCAGGTCATTTGTCCTATGGAATTTCACACAGTCTGGATTTTGCTGATTGTACCCCTGTGTTGACATTTAACCTGTTGGGAGGTGCCTTTTTAAGTAGGGTGTGAATGTGACATTTGAGCAGAGACCTGAGTGAAGGAAGACAGCCAGTGAGTTCTGCAGAAACCCGAGGGTAAGAGGGTCCAGCTCGGCTTCCATTTCTCCTTAGCTTAACTGCACCCAGTCTCAGCCTCTGAAACCCCATTCTTTTTTCATATAAGTGCCCTTCCTGCTGTGACAAGTAACCCAGCTGCCTTCATCAATCTGCAGTGAAATATTTGTGGTTAAAAGCACTTGGCCTTTAAAACGGGAAACAGCCCAAATATCTATCAACAGAATGAATCGACACAGAGCAGCATATTCATACAGTGGAATACGACTCAGCAATGAAAAATGAACGGACTGCTGACTCGAGCAGGATACACGGGGGTCAATCTCAAAGTCTTCACGTTGACTGAATGAAGCCAGGCACAAAACAGCCACACATGATACGATGCCATTTATGAAGTTCAAGAATAGGCAAAACTAATCTACGATGATAGAAATCAGAACGGTACTTTCTTTGGGGGTGATGACTGAGAAGGGGCATGAGGGAACTTTCTGGAATGATGGGAACATTCCCTGTTTTGATCTGGGTGGTGGCTGCATGCTAATAACTCATCACTCTCACTTAAGATGCATGTAACTTCCTGTATGTAAATTATACTTTAAAAAAGTAAAAATTAAAAAGCAGGTGAACTGTGGATACTGGCAGACACAGGCCCTAGTTAACTGTTTATTAACCTTTATCAATTCTCCTAACTACTCAGGACCTCAGTTTCTTCAGCTTAAAATGGGACTAATACAACCCACTTCACCGGTATTGCCTGCAAAGCAGTTAGCACCGAATCTGGCACAGAGGAAGTCCTGAAAACAACAAGCTGTTTTTCCTTAATATCATTCTAATACCCCTCCCCCAACCCCTGGCAAACTCAGGATGACACTGCAAACCAGCAGACTCCGCCTTCATCTCCATTCCACGCCACACCTCTCTATCAGGCTCACGGAAAGACTTAGATTTACAACGTGTTCGTTGATGCTCTGCACATGACCTCCCACTGCTGTGCTTTTAACACGTTGCTTTTATTTGATCTAATTGCAGCCACATCGAGGTTCATCACAACATTTTGTGGGAAGCTTGAAGAAGCTGATGGGTCCCCCTTATGTGTTAGACAGCATGCCTGCCAGCGCCTGCCAGGTCTCCTGGAGCCTGGAGACAGGGAGTTTACTGAAAAATACCCTTCTCATCTGGAATCTTTTCTCTGAGGACAGTCTTGACAACGCTGTTGCCAAACATTTGCAACCGTTCATTAATTTATCAAGAAATCACAGCTTCTTGGGAAGTGTCATCGCAAAACTGACTTCTTCCTGTCCCTCTCCTTTCTTTGCTTTTGATTCTTGAAGTTTTTGTTGAAGCAAAAGGTTATTTGTCCTGGATCCACAGTATGGATTTTACTGCCCCCATCTCTGCTCGGCTGAGTTCCCACTTTCCTTTAAGGTAATAGCTCCCTTGGTGACATCTTGGTCCAGTTCCGGAACTTTTCAGTTACTTTTGGTTACCAGAAAAGTTCATTCCAAGGTATAAGGCTTAGTATTTTTGTTCAAAATTTTTAAAATTTTGTAAATGTACTGAAGTATAAAAGACATATAGAAAAGTACAGAGATCCCAAATGTACAGCTCAATGAATTTGCATGAAATGAACACATCTGTGTAAACTCTACTCAGATCAAGAAACGAAACAAGACCAAAATCTTAGAAACCTCTCTGTGCTCCTTTCCTACAACTGCTACTCCACACAAGGTAGCCACTATCTTGACTTCTGACACCATACATTTGTTTTGCTGCTTTTGGAATTTCACGTGAATGGAATCCAACAATGTGTATATTCATGCATCAGGCTTCACCCACTTAACATTTTGTTTATATTGCTGCATGTTGTTATAGTTTGTTCACTCTCATTGCCATATGATATTCCACTATATGGCTCTGCTACATTTTATTTTTCTACTCTACTCATTCTTGATTTTAAAAAAATTCACTCTAAAGCACAATTCAGAGATTCAATGCAGGCTGGCACTGTGGCCCCCAGCTTCTTAAGCTGGGAATGGGGAGGGCAAGTCTTCTTTTAAGACCACCTCGCTCACATTTACAATAGCATTAAAAAATACTTAGGAATAAATTTAACCAAGGAGGTGAAAGATCTCTACACTGCCTGCTATAAAACACTGAATAAAGAAACTGAAGGTGACTCAAATAAATGGAATGATATCCCTGTTCATGGACTGAAAGAATTAGTACTGTTAAAATGTCCATACTACCCAAAGTTTTCTGTAGATTTAATGCAATCCCTGTAAGATTCCAATGATAGATATATATAGATATAGATTTTTTTTTTTACAGAAATAGAGAAAACAATCCTTAAATTTGCATGGAACCACAAGAGATTTGGAATAGCCAAAGCAATCCTGAGAAAGAAGAACAAAGCTGCAGGCATCACACTTCCTGGTTTCAAACTATATTACAAAGATATTGTAATCAAAATAGTATGGTACTGACATAAAAAGAGACAAATAGATCAATGGAACGGAATCAAGAGCCCAAGCATAAACTCATGTATTTATGGTCAGCTAATATTTGACAAGGGAGCCAAGAATACTCAGTGGAGAAAAGACAGTCTCCACTAAATGGCGTTGGGAAAATCAGATATTCACATGCAAAAGAATGAAACTAGACCCCCTTAAACCACTCACAAAAATTAACTTAAAATGGATTAAAGATTTAAATGTAAGACCCGAAACTATAAAACTCCTAGCAGAAAGCATAGGAAAAAAGCTTCCTGACATGGGTCTTGTCAGTGGTTTTTTTGTATATGACACCTAAAGCACAAGCAAAATAAATAAATACATAAACAAGTGGGAGGCACATCAAACTAAAAGCTTCTGCACAGCAAAAGAAACCATCAACAAAACGAAACGGCCATCTACACAATGAAAGACAATATTTGCAAACCACAGATCTGATAAACGGTTATTACACTAAATATATAAAGAACTCATACAACTCAGCAGCAAAAATACAAGTTATCCAATTTTAAAATGGGCAATATAGATGGACCTTGAGGGCATTACGCTGAGAAATAAGTCAGACAAATACAGTGTGATCTCATTCATATGTGAAATCTAAATCTAAATCTATAACTGAATCACTCTGATACACAACTGACACTAACACAATATTGTAAATCAACCATACTTCAATTTTTTTAAAAAACGCATAGACACAGAGATCAGATTTATGGTTGCCAGAAGCAGGGGACGGGGAATGGGGCTGGGGAATTGGGTGAAAGTGGTCAAACTTCCAGTTGTAAGATACGTTAAGTCCTGGGGACATCATGTCTATAGCTAACAATACTGTTTTCTATATTTGAAAGTGGCTAAGAGAGTCGATCTTAAAAGTTCTCATCACAAGGACAGAAAATTTTGCAACTATGTGAAAGGATGGATGTTAACAACTAATTGTGCTGATCATTTTCACAGTACATACATATATCAAATCATTATGTAACACACATTTGGCTTCTATGATGTCTTATGTGAAGTATATCTCAATAACACTGGAAAGAAAAACAAAAGACCTCATCCCCACCCTGGTAGCTGTGGGCTTCTTCAGAGTTGAAGCCTGAGACAGGGAGTCTCCTTACCTGAGTATCCACGTGTCAGTGCTGGCAAGGTGTCCCGGTGGCTCCATGTGACACTGATCATCCTTGTTGCCATGGTGAACACCACAAAGGTGGCTGTGTTGAGCTTTCCCGTGTCCCTCTCCAATGAGGATGATTTCTCCCAGAGGGGTAGCCATGTCTCCTTTTCGCACCAATAGCAATTCGAGTTGACAATGACTTTTCCATGTTGGACATCCCACTGTGTGACCCAGTGGCCTGCTGGGCAAGCCCTACAGCTCCTTCTCAGACTCTGACCTCCATGGTTTTTCATGCGGAGCTGCAGGAAGTGCTGGGGTGTGCGCCTTCCAACTGCAGTGAAGAACGGAGCTTGTCCTGGAGTTGCCCCATCTTCTTCCAACCTCAATACACCACGGTCCCTTCAATCCCTGCTGTCATGGGCCATCTCTAGATCAGAAACAGGCGCAAGGCTCCTTGCTCAAGCTCACCCCGCAACTTCTGAGCTCTTCCAAAAACTCTCAACACACTCCTCTCCACTGGCTCCACCAGAAGTGCCTGTTAGCTTTGGCAGTTCAGCAAGCAAGCAAGCAACCAACCGGGGAACACGAGGCCCCGCTCTGCTCTTCGGAGGCTCTGCTAATGATCACAAATGGAGTAGAAGTCATGGCGCCCCGTGGATCCCTTCAGCTGTTACTATTTTAGTACAAACAAGCCTGACTCCCAATTGCCAGCACCTGAATATCTTTGCCTGCAGGCTTTCTCTGACAACTGGACCCCACCCTGCCCAAGCATGCAGCAGGCCGAAATTGCCAGGGAATTAACACCCTCCAGGATCAGCCCCTAATCAATGGCTCTCCAGGGCTGGGGAATAAATACCCTGCCTATTAGGTGGAATATCTCTGAGGGCACGTTTTCCACTGATATCTCACTTTACAACACACCATTTTAGGGGCTGCCTTCCCTTCGCTGACTCACTTCCCCCTCCCCCTCCCAGTGTTTCCCTACAAATAAACTACTTGCAATAACATTCTTTTTCCAGGGTCTGCTTTGAGGCAAACTCAAACTAAGACGACCCATGATTCTCTTGGAATCCCCCCCGCTTGGCTTCAGAAAGGTGAACGGTCCCTAGGTCTCCCTAGTGAGGATAGAATAGCTTTTAAAGAAAGAGGAGGAGGAAGACAAGAAAAAAAGGAGTTTCCCCCACTTACAGTCTTTTGTTACTTCTTTCCAAGGCTGGTCCTAACATCCAGTCTTCCAGGCTTCTCTCAGCCACTAAGGATTTACATTCTCATTTTTCTTCACCTTCCACCAGGGATCACTCAGCAGGGCTTAGAATATTCTTGCCTGCTCTTTCCCAGTCCTGGATGGCTGCCTCCCAAAAACAGAACAGCTCTTGGCACCCCAAAAAAACAAGGGGCTACAAATCGCTCCACTAATGGTCTCCAATGGGATTTCAGAGACAAACTCCCATTGTAGGATTTCTGGGTCAGAAACTTCTGCCAAATTCCCAAATATTCCTCCTGTTGTCAAGCGGGAGAGACCAAGGCTCCAAAACACTCAGGTTTCAAGTTCGTATCTGCCTCCACCAGGTCCTCTTGGAGACAGAGAGGCTCACTGATGTGGCCCAATTTCACCATGATCTGATTTGCCGTGGCTGGGCCTACAGCGTTAGGTAGAACCCTCCCCTCTATTCCTTTTTTTTAATATAAATTTATTATTTATTTATTTATTTTTGGCTGCGTTGGGTCTTTGTTGCTGCGTGTGGGCTTTCTCTAGTTGTGGCGAGCGAGGGCTACTCTTCGTTGTGGTGCGCAGGCTTCTCATTGCGGTGGCTTCTCTTGCTGCGGAGCACAGGCTCTAGGCGCGTGGGCTTCAGTAGTTGCACCAGACAGGCTCAGTAGTTGTGGCTCGCGGGCTCTAGAGCACAAGCTCAGTAGTTGTGGCTCATGGGCTTAGTTGCTCCGCGGCATGTGGGATCTTCCCGTGCCAGGGCTCGAACCTGTGTCCCCTGCATTGGCAGGCGGATTCTTAACCACTGTGCCACCAGGGAAGTCCCCCCTCCCCTCTATTCTTGACAGAGGGTCAAAGGTTGGGCCTCTGGGGTTCCAGGATCCCCTGAATACTGCTGGCCAAATTGTCTGTGCATTTGTTCATCTGCATTATTCTGAGTAGGTTCAGAGCGTCCCAAAACTTCTCAAAGTGGCCTAGGACCCTCTATCTTTAGTAGGAGAGCGAATTTTTTGAAAAATAAGTAACTGTTCTGGGCTCCAGTGATCCCACATCAAATTCACCAAGAACATGTAACCCAATTATGTGCAACTGGCCTTGGGGCTGGGTTCTAGGCCATGACGCACCCCAAACAGCACAAACTCAACTCCAGAAAACCTGAAGGAATAACGTAAGGCTCTTCCAAGAGGACATGAAGGGATAGCAAAGACTGAGTCACACTACGTCACATGTGCTAACTTTCCTCTGTAGACATTTCCTTTCCCAAATTCTCACTCACAGAGGCAGCTGCTCCCCCCAAATCCCCTTTTCCTGCCTTTTCCTCAAGACCCTCTCCTATGCCCCTTTCTTTCACCTCTTGCACCCCTTTCTCCCAAGTAGCTTAGAGGCTTTTCTGATGTAAATCTACTTGGCCTCTCTCAGCTGCTCACCATTATCCTCTCAACTCATTAACAGGGCAGCTCAACAAGGGGCTGAGGAGGGACTTACACGTGGTTCACCATGGTTGCAGACCCCGAATTGCAATTCTCTGCTGATCCCAAAGAAACCCATCTTTGCTGGAGAAATATCTGGCCCTCTATTTGCTTTAGGTCAACACCTATAAGGAAGAGAGTTTTGGGACTTCCCTGGCAGTCCAGTGGTAAAGAATCCGCCTTACAATGCAGGTGACGCGGGTTCTATCCCTGGTCAGGGAACTAAGATCGCACATGCCGTGGGGCAACTAAGCCCGCGCACCACAACTACAGAGCTCGCGTGCCTCAACGAGAAAGACTGCGTGTTGCAAACTACAGAGCCCATGCGCCCTGGAGCCCACGAACCCTGGAGCCTGCGTGCCACAACTAGAGAGAGAAGCCTGCACGCTGCAATGAAGAGCCCACGGGCCTCAACCAAGAGTCCGTGTGCCGCCACTAAGACCAGACACAGCCAAAAAACATTTTTTTAATAAATAATAAATAAATCTTTAAAATAAAAGGTTCAGGGCTTCCACCGCAGGGGCCGCAGTTTCAATCCCTGGTCGGGGAACTAAGATCCCACATGCCGGGGGGTGCCCGCGTGCCCCAACAAACATCCCGTGTGCTGACGCAGCCAAAAGTAAAAATGAATAATAAAATTTTTTTTTAAAAAAAGCCTATATAAAAAAAAAGATGTTACTTTTTTTTAAAAAAGAGGTTTCTAGAAGGTAGTGGAGGCAAGTTATACACAAATAGTTCTGTTCCTGTTGTACACTCCCTGGGTAGTCAGAAATGAAACTGAAGAACTGGTTCCCTTTAAAACGTAAACTGTACCACGAAAAAAAACATGAGGCAGAGCTATTTGAACTATAACAGAAAGATATCGAAGATATAACAAGCAGGGAGACTAGGGTGAGGCCAGCCTCGGGCCCACCTGCAGGGCCCTGAGAATAATGTTTAAGAGTGAGATGCCTGGGGTGCAAAATATAAGGAGGCGCTCACCCCCGGGGTTGTACACTTGCTGACCCTGCACCAGCGTGCACCTAGGGGTGAGGGCCTCCTTAAATTTTGCACCCTAGCTGTCTCACTCAACTCACCCTCATCCTGGCCCAGATAGTCAATGAAAACAAATAAAGCAGAATCATCCCACACACACTATTATACTCTCACGTGTAAACAATCTACATGTGCCTTAAATAATATAGAAAGATCTGGTGGGGGGTGGCACCAAAACAGTCACGTGGTTCATCCCCAGGAGTAGGATTGGAGGGTTCATCCTTCCCTCCTAACGACCCATTTCTGCGCTGTTTGAAGTTTCAAAATAACAATCTCTTAGGGCTTAGTAATTTTAGACAATCCAGAAAAATAAATAGAATAATAAACCGTATTACATGTTAAAGGGCCTGCAAAAAAAATTAATAAAAGAAAACAGATTGTCAGGGGTTTCTTCTTGTGGTCAGATGCAAATGGTGAAAACTGAGACATGTACGGAGGATTCTTTCCCCCTGATCTCAGAGCACTCTCACTTGGGTTGTTTCCCTCCGAGAATGAATGCAGCAGGGCCACCCACCTCTGATTCATCCGAGGTTTGCTTTTGCGGCAGATTTAAGTCAGCATTCCCCTGGGACGCCCAGCAGATTTAAGTCAGCGCTCCCCTGGGACACGCAGCAAAGGGCGGGATGGTGGTTCTCCCTTTCTTTCCCCTAAAACGGGGTTTCTTCGTAAAGATAACAATCAGTCCTGCTCTGCATGGATGGTCAGAGAGGGGATGGGCAGAAGGGACCAGAGTGACCAAACTTCAGACGTCTGGCCAGTTGATACGCCTAGCAAGGCTTTTAGCCATTAGTGAAGAAGCCCACAGATTCGACTTGTTTTTTTCCCAGACTCTAAACTTTCTCGTCACTCAGATTTTTCCACCTTTTATCCAGCTTTTTCAGGGAAACGTTCTTAAAAATCTACTTGACTCTTAAGCAGAGCAGAAAAGTGTAACTTCCCTCTCTTCCTGCCTGGCATAATCTGCATTTCCCTAGCACCTGACTTATCCTGTCTGAAACGAGTTCATCTTCCGCACCATTTCCATCATTCTTCGGCCCAGACAGGCAGGAGACAGACCAACCCTTTTGCCCAAGAGCTGGTTATCAAGACCCCGGGGAACTGTGAGCCTGCTGGCCACACCCCAGACACCCCAGAGCAGTGATTCTCAGCTAGGGGTGACTTGTCTCCCAGGGGATGTCTGGAGACATTTTTGGATGTCACACCTTAGGGAGACCTACTGGCATCTGGTGAATGTAGGCCAGGGATGATGTTAAACATCCTATAATGCACAGGACAGTTCCCCACAACCCAGAATAATCGGGACCCAAATATCCACAGTGCTGAGGCTGAGAAACCCTGTCCTAGAGTCTTGCTACTCAAAGGATGGTCCATGGACCAGCAACATCGATATCCCTTGGGAGCTTGTTAGAAAAGCAGAATCTCAGGTCCCACACACACTCCAGGTTGAAATACAGCAGAAGGTGTGTCTCATGTCAGGATAGGCTAGTGTAAGGGTTAGCAAACTCTTCCTGTAAAGGGACAGATAGTAAATATTGTGGGTTTTGAGGGCCTGACAATCTCTGATGCAACTACTCAATGGTAACTACTCATCTAGGCATTTGCAGCGTGGAATCAGTCCCCCTAGAAGTGCCACCCACCTCTGTCACATATTATTGGCCAAAGCAAGTCACGTGGCCCCGCCTAGTTTCAAGAGGGCGGGATCTGTGCCCAGAAGGATGGCAATTCCTGATGGCTACGCAGATCCACCCTCCCCAGAAGTCCCAGCCCTGTGCCCGTGTATGATGCCATCAAGGGTTTGAAGAGACTTGGGCAGAGTTACATCCCAGGTTTGGCCTGGAACATTTCGTGAGGAACTCATACCCTCCTCACGCCCTACAAAGGAATAACAGCACAAACATTCGTAGACCCGAATGCCTGCTCTGTGCCAGGCATGAACATACCTCATACCTCATTAACATACCTCACACCTTTCCACCCTCAAAGGAGTTTCAGGAGGTGGATGCCTTTTCTTTCTTTCTTTCTTTTTTTTTTTTTTGGCTGTCCCATGCAGCATGTGAAACTTCCCCAACCAGGGATCAAACCCGCACCCCCTGCAGTGGAAGCACAGAGTCTTAACCACTGGACCACCAGGAAAGTCCCTGCCTTTTCCAGATGAAGAGGCAGAGAGATAATGTGACTTATCCAAGGCCACAGGCTGGTAGCTGGTAGCGTTAGGACTCAAACTCAGGTCTGATCTCAAAGCCTATATATTTTAACATCCTCATGACCAGATATTTTCTGAACACTTACTAGGTACCAGGCATTGTATATACTTTTTTTGTGTTTTTAATCCTCACAATAACCCTATGAAGTAGGTATCATTAGCTCCATTTAATTGATAAAGAGAAGGGGCCAAGAAGTTAAGCAATATGTCCAAGGTCATACATTCACTGATAGAACCAAAATTCTAACCCAGATCTATTGACTTCTAGTAACTTCCAGTACCAGGACATCCGTTTCATAACTGAGGTCCTAGGGCACTGTCGGTGCCCTGCTCGTATCACTTGGGCCTTATCACTTTATGGTCGGACTTGAAGCTGTCAAGACCTGCGTCTCTTTGCCTGAGGCCTTTCTCAGAAGCCACACGAGGGATGCGGCTCTGTCTGTGCTCATGAAAGGTCACCAAAGCCAGGAAATCACCACCTCAGGACCAGCACCCCACCCCACCCAGCTCTCAACCAAAGACTACTGGAGCAGATATACAAATACCCCAGCTCCTTTGCCTCCTGGGTTCAGGGACTCTGGGCCATGTGTTCTACACTGGTTCCCAGAGCCCCCAATGGATAAAGCGCCAGTCACCCCAGTAGCTGCTGACTTGACCATGCATCCTTTATTGGCTGCCATCTCAGGTTGTCAGCTTCAACAAATAAAAATTATAGGACCCCCACCCCAGTTAAATTTGAATTTCAGATAAAACTGATTTATTTTTTAGTATAAGTATGCCCCCAGGCAATATTTGGGACATACCCTAAAAAAAAATGGTTATCTAAAAAATATTGCATAGGACATGCTTATATTTTTAAAATTACTTGTTGGTTATCTGAAATTCACATTTTATCGGGGTCCTGCACTTTATCCAACAACGCTGCTGCCATCCTTTCCTGTGTCATATGCCCCCTTCCCCAACTGTGTTGCCCATACAAATGGCTGGCACTTGCATCTTGGTCTCAGAGTCTGTGCCAGGGGACCTCGAACTAAGATGGAGGGTGACATAACGAGAAGTAAAGCACGTCTGCCACGGCAGAGATTTTACTGATGTTTTAAGGTCCATCTGGACTCCTTGGGACACAGGACAATGGAGCCTTCAGCCAACCTCCACAATCACCATTTTAAATACAGTTTACACAGTTGACCCTTGAACAACACGGATTTGAACTGCACAGGTCTACTTACATGCAGATTCTTTTCAATTGCAAATACTACAGCATTACGAGGCCCTCCAAGATGCAGAACCACGGATACGGATACGGAGGAAACACCAATAGGGAGGGCCTACGAAAAATTACAGGCAGATTTTCCACTTTGCAGAGGACTGGCACTCCTCACCCTCACACTGTTCAAGGTCAACTGTATAGGGAAGAGAAACCTATCCTCCTACATCACCAATGCAATCACAGCTTGGGGCTTCCTGTGGGAAGTAGCCCTTTATCCCCTTCTTGCATGCTCCTCCCATAAGCACTGAGAGATGCAGACATTTCCGACACATTGTGTCTGGGATTCCCTCCACTGTGTTCAGCACTGATCAATCAGACAGATAAATATTCAGGATTACATGGGCCAGATTCTGTTGCCACTGAGTGGCCATCCTACTCTCCACCTTCCTTGCTAACGTACCTGATTTTATATACCTCCTTCACAGCAGCTTCATCCTTCAGGAGAAACCCAAGCTGTCCCCAGAGCGTGGCTCTTTTTCAGTCAAAGGCAATCCTGGTATCTCCACTGCCGTTACCAATAAACGGTTTAGAAATGGATATGAGATGCAGTGCCGGCCAGGGGGACGTGAAGAGGCATGTGGGAAACACGTCTTTGCTCATGAAAAGAGACGTGTAGTGGATGCTGGGTGCACCACCCAGAACCCCCTTCAGGACAGAAGCTCTCACTCCTGCACCTTCCAAGAGGTCTGTGGCCAAGGTTGAGCCCGAATCCAGTGACTGGCCCATGGAGAAGCACATAGGTCGAGCCTCTTGCCTCAACTTGGGAAACTCTGAGGATCCAACCAGCTCCAGGGTGCCCTGTGGGGTCACCTGAGGCCACTGCTGAGACTGCATCTCAGCTCAATTTCTCTTCCTGGCCAGTCCTGTCTGTCACTCCCCGTCGGGTCCTGTTCCCGAGAGCAATCACCCATAGCTTCCCTGCATGCAGATTTCCATTTTAGGAACTGCTCTAAGTCAACGAGGGAGAAGCAAGTTCCCTTTTCACTAGAAGAGGCTGCTTTCTGCACAGGGAACTACAGAGCCCCGAGGGAACCAACCTAGGAAGATAAGTCAACAATCTGAGGATGACAGAGCAAAAAGATAAGAACCTGCATCTTTAATGTTGTCGTGGAGCCACTAAATTAAGCCACTCTGCGACTGTCCTACTTCCAGGCTTCTGGTTATGCTGGCTTTAAATAAGCATGCCTTGTCAATCCAGTTAATAATACTGTATTATGTTTTTGGAAGATGCTAAGAGAGTAGACCTTAAAAGTTCTCATCATAAAAAAAAAAATTATAACTATATGCGGTGATGGATTGTAACTAAACTTACTCCGGCAGTCATTTCACAACATACACATATATCAAATCATTACGTTATACACCTAAAACTAACACAATGTTATATGTCAATTATGTCTCAATTAAAAATAAATAAAAATAGAATACTCCTTGCTGATAAAGCCTCTTTCAGTTTGGTTTATGCTACTTGCAGCCAAAATCATTTGAAATCATATACTGCATTGGAATAGCAGGCAAAAGGAAATACTCCAAGACAGAGAAGAAATGCTTCTGAGAACAGCATGGGTTCCAGAAATCCAGCACTTAGGTGACCAGCCAGGACACTCCTCCAATTTCAGGTGAAGTCCCCTATCCTAACCACACTGTGACTTCCTCTCTTCTTTTCATGCCACTGTTACCCAGCAAAGCCAGAGACTAAGAAGTAGTGGGCGTTTGTGTGCACGATTCTGAGAAAGAAGGAAGCTCCAGACAGTCCCCTGACACCTTGTAATTCACGCACCAGCCATGCCTCTATTTTGCTTTCCTTCTTTTTCTTGTTATTTAGAAAAAAGGAGCAGAGAAGCATGTCAGGCCAGGAAAGGCTAACTCATCCCAAGTGATGTCTACCTCGTAAATACTATGAAATACTACAGGAGGCTCAAAAAATATTTATACGGTTTTGCCCCCTTGTGATAAAACGAACCACTCAGCTACATCCCCAGCCGTGAGACGTGTCAGTGACTCTCTCCTGAAAGTCAGAGGTGCCTTTGGCACATGAGCTGTTGTCATTGAGCTAAAGATCAGACAAGCTGCACATTAGGTAGCTGTTATGGTATGCATGTTTGTGTCACCCCCAAATTCATATGGTGAAGCCTGAATTCCCAAGGTGATGGCTTTTGGAGGCTGGACCTCTGGGAGGTAATCAAATCATGAGGGTGACCCTCATAATGAGATTGGTGCCCTTAAAGGAAGAGACTTGACAGAACTTGCTTTAATCTCTCTCTCTCTTTCTCTTTTCTACCTCTGTCTCTATCTTTACCTCACATCCATGTGAGGATAAGCAAGAATGCAGTTGTCTACAAGCCAGGAAGTGGGGCTTTACCAGACATCAGACTACTAGCATCTTAATCCTGGACTTCCCAGCCTCCAAAACCATGAGAAATAAATGTTTATTTATTTATTTATTTATTTATTTTTGAGGTGATTTTCTTTTTAAATAAATTTATGTATTTACTTATTTATTTTTGGCCGCTTTGGGTCTTCGTTGCTGCGCGTGGGCTTTCTCTAGTTGTGGCGAGCGGGGGCTACTCTTCGTTGCAGTGCACGGGCTTCTCATTGCGGTGGCTTCTCTTTTTGCGAAGCACGGGCTCTAGGCGTGCAGGCCTCAGTAGTTGTGGCTCGCGGGCTCTAGAACGCAGGCTCAGTAGCTGTGGCGCACAGGCTTAGTTGCTCCGTGGCATGTGGGATCTTCCTGGACCAGGGCTCGAACCCATGTCCCCTGCGTTGGCAGGCGGATTCTTAACCACTGCACCACCAGGGAAGCCCGAATGTTTAGTGTTTAAGCCACCCTATCTATGGTATTTTTTTTGTAGCAGCCCAAACTAAGACAACAGCCATCATGCACCTCAAGCCTGTAGCTTCTCCAGTCTGAGTCTTTTTTTTCACCAGTTATATAGAAGATTAAGATCAAGGCTCTGGAATCAAACAGCCTAGGGTTAAGCCCTAGACCTTGGATAAGTTATTTAACTCTTCTCAACTTATTTTAACATCTATAAAATGGGAAAACTAATAGTAACAGTGAGCTTAGGCTAAATCACGATGCAGTAACAAACAACCCCCAAATCGCAGTGGATTGCAACAATTAGAGTTTATGGCTTCCTAGACTCACATGTCCATCGTGGGCTGGCTGTGGCTTGGCTTCGTGGGATCTTTATTCTGTGATTCAGGCAGGCAGCCTGCATTTGGGACACTGCCAATCTCGTGGCAGAGGAAAAGAGACCCTGGCAGAACCACATAATGACTGTGAAAGCTTCTGCTTAGAAGTCATGCTACACAGCCCCAAACTTGTCACACAGCCAAGACTGAAGCAGTACGGTGGCAAGTAAAATCCTCCCACGGGGAGGATGGGCCAATGTTTTGAATAATAATATAATCTACCAAACAAAAGACACCACAGTTACAGGAATCGAAGGTTAGGGGCACATTTAAGTATTCAAAAAGTTAGCTATCATAAATATTAGGGCCACCATTTCAAGTTCTAAGTTACTTAGGCCAAGGAACTTTTTACAAAGGGGCCCTCCTATTCAGTAGTCACTTAGATTTAGCCTTTGAAAGCCCTAACTCTATTTAGAGAGTATGTGGATTATTAGGTACTATGAATCAGTGACCAAGTAAATAAAATTGATTCAACTGTAAAATGGGACTAGAAGTAATGTCTACCTCCTAGTGACGCTAGGAAGATGAAATAAGATAATGCACACAATGGTCCATGAAAGATGGCTGCAAACTCTTGGTGAATTTTCCCATTGAAAGTGGAGTCTAATTCCCTTCACCTTCAATCAGCTGGTTTTCATGATCAATAGAATATGGCGGAAGTTTCAGGACTTCCGAAGCTAGGTCATAAGAAGCCTTGCAGCTTCTGCCCAGCCCTCTTAGAACACTTGTTCTTGGGGCACTGAGCTGCCACATAAGGGGTAAAGGGCTCCAGCTGGAACCCAGCCTTCTAGCTGTCTGGCCCAAGTGCCAGATATTTGAGTAAAGCCATCTCGAAGCCATGTAGAGCATAAGACTGGCCCAGCTGAGCCCTGCCTAAATCCGTGGCCCACAAAATCATAAGATAATCAAATGGTTGTTTGAGCCACTAAATTTTAGCACAGTTTGCTATTCAGCAATAGATAACCAGGACACATGCAAGCCTGTAGCACTGTGTCTGACTCACAGTTGATTCAGAAAATATTCTAGTGTAATTAGATCATGGGTAAACTCCCAACTCATCTTCCCCTTTCAGTTTGGAAGCCTGTGACTTAGAACTGAGAAAAGGAGATAAAGACACATCTTGAGTCAAATGTTTCAGGAGCAGTTTCCTCGACTTCCCCTAAATGTAAAGAAAAGAGGAGGAACATCCCTAAGGTCCATAAAAGGAGCCTTAAACATGTAAGACTCCTAACTTGAGGAATATCAAAAATCTCGTGGTTTCCCTTAGGTATGCTTGTGTCTAAACCTTTAAAGGAAGTAAAAATTCAACATTTTTAATTCCCTTAAAACTTCAGGTAAAATTGCCGCACTGATATGATGCCCCATGTTGACCTGGTGAGGACACATGCCCTTTCGCACCCACCCCACACCTTTAGGAGACCGTGTACCTCATTTGGAGAAGCAATGATCTAGATTCTAGAGTTGGAAAATTCCCCTATTCAAGAATAAATAAGCAAATATGTCTGGGCTGGTGCCAACCCTTTTGTTGTTGATTTGTTTGTTCTTTTTTTTTTTGGCCGTGCTGTGTGCGTACAGGATCTTAGTTCCCCGACCAGGGATCGAACCCATGCCCCCTGCAGTGGAAGCATGGAGTCCTAACCACTGGACCACCAGGGAATTCCCTGTTTGTTCTCTTGACATGGGGAATTGGCCATTTGAGATGGAGACTGAGACAGCAATGCCATGAGTTCAGCAAATTCCACCTCCTTTTCTACCTGGGGACACAGCTACACCATACTTCCCAGTGTCCCCTGCAGAGAGATAGGATCATGTGACAGATCTGGTCCATGGAATGTAGGCAGCAGTGATGGACACCCCTTCCTGGCCTGGGCCCTAGTAGACTTCTTATGTGACCTTCCAAGACCCTAAGGGATGAAAAACCCAAGGGTGGAGGGGGCCTGGCTCCCTGAATGACTGGGTAGAGCAGACTCAACCCGCTGCCCAGCTCCACCGGCACTGACCTATGACCTCAGCGAGAAATAAGCCTTTGGTATGTTACACCACGAGGTTGAGGGGTATTTGTTGCGGGAGTGAGCCTTTCTTAACTAACACAAAGGTATGGGGTAGGGCACGTGTTGTGCTCTCCTCCCATCTCCACAAAGAACAAACCAGAGTCAGAGGGCCTTTGTCAGAGAACTTAGCAACTGTGTCACAACTCCCAGAAGAAAGCAAAGAGACTCAGAGGGCTGGCCCTGCCCTCCCTGGTCCCCTAAGGGTACGAAGCAGGAATATTCTATTCTCTCTTTCTCTCTGCAGGGGAACAGCAGGCATATATCTAGCACATCACGTTCTGCTGGCTCCACTGACAAGAAGATGAAATTCTATCACTCATCCGACAGGATACCTCACAAGTGACTAGTTTAATCCCTGAGGCCTCTTTAGAAGGAGAATCGTCTCCTCTCTCGGCAAATCCTCCCTTTCCTCAGCCTTGTTTCCATGAAGCAAGAGAGTCAGTCGTACTCAGATCAGCTCAGCAGGGAACAGATATTCTTGGAGTGATTCTTCCCCAATGTGGTGGACTGAATTGAATTGAATAGCTCTTTATTAGAGTTCAAAATGGTGCCTTTTGCATAACACGGCCTTGGGACTATACCCTGGAAATCACTCCATCCAGTACGCAGCAAAGGGATGTTCTTGTGTTGAGAGGGGCAGGGTGTACCAGGACCTGGGCAGGACCAGGCAAGATGAAGAGCTTTGGAAGAGGAAGAAATCAGCATCAGCTACTGACTTCTTCAGCTTTGGGGACTTGGATGTCCTTGGCCACCTTTCCCTAGAGACTGGAATCCTGGAGGTTAATGTAGTGAGTGACTTAGAAAGGAGAGAGGGGCTTCCCTGGTGGCGCAGTGGTTGAGAATCTGTCTGCCAATGCAGGGGACACGGGTTCGAGCCCTGGTCCGGGAAGATCCCACATGCCGCGGAGCAGCTGGGCCCGTGAGCCACAACTACTGAGCCTGCGCGTCTGGAGCCTGTGCTCCGCAACAAGAGAGGCCGCGATAGTGAGAGGCCCGCGCACTGCGATGAAGAGTGGCCCCCACTTGCCGCAACTAGAGAAAGCCCTCGCACAGAAATGAAGACCCAACACAGCCATAAATAAAATAATTAATTAATTAATTAATTAATTTAAAAAAAAAAGAAAGAAAGAAAGGAGAGAGCCCAAATCTAGGATCACATAGACCTAGGTTTGACTGCCAGCTCCAGCACGGACTACCAGCTGTGTGACCTAGGGATATAACTCAACCTCTCTGAGCTCCTGCTTTTACACCTGGAAAATGGAGACTGATGAAACCTAACTCATAGAGTCCTTAAGAAGGGTGAATGAAATAGTGAGTAAAATGCCTGTCATCATAGTCGCCCTTCCCCCCGATCCCTCTTCAATATCTGGAACCACACGTTTTGGGATCTTCAAAGTCACTACTCCCTTTAAATCCTCAAAATTGACCTCACTATCTTACTGCTCCTTACTGGCCACTGTATGACATTTGCAGTGGAAAGAAGCTAGGAAAACAAGCTTGAGATTTCAGAGTAGAAGCCACTGTAGACCTGGTAGCTGGAGCTACCTAGTATCTTAGGGGTTAGCACCCCCATTTAACACTTAAAACAGCCCCTGTATAACAACCAATCCCCCAACCACCCCAATCTCTATCCTGCACTAGCACAACAGGAGAAAATCAGATGCTGACTAGCAGACCATACCATATACTCCTGTCATATCTAAAATGCATGGCCAGGATGCAAATAGATGGCATGTGCCCCTCTACTGTCTAGTCCGATACCTGTGGCAGACATCACAAATCAATCACAGCACTCTTTCCCACTGATCCCAGACAAGTCAGCAGAATCTTTCCCCACAGAGTACCCCAGCAGACACCACCAACCAATCAGAAACATCATGCAAGTAGGAACCTCTTTATCAAACCATAAACACTTGCCCTCCAGAGTGGCTGAGCCATGGAGGGTGAACAGGGAGCCAGAGAGACACAGTAAGGAGGAAACCACGATGGATCGCTGAGCTTCCAAGTGCTCACAAGAACCCATTCATAAGTGCTAAGAAAAACTGGATGAAACCATGCAATTAGTCATGGAATCCAGGTCTGAAGGGCTCTTTCCAAAGCACAATTTCTGCACTTTCTCTGTATTGCTTGCTGGGCATTGACTTCCCTGTGGCAAGGAGGTTTTCTCCAGAGAATGAGCAAAGCATAAAGAGAGGGGGGTCATTTTCACACAGGTCCAGGCATCGTTAGCTAATCTGCTAACTAAACACAGGTGTCAGCAAGGCCAGTTAACCAGAGCTCATCCCACCTCCAGGACTGTTAACAAGACAGTGACATATAGCCCAGGGTGTTAAATCTTCCATGGCAGGAATCCTTGTCTTTGGTGAATGGCCATGAATCAACCAAACAGGATATGCCAGGATGTTTAAGACGTTCGTATATTTATTTATGAGTGAATGACCAGGTCAGTATTTCTGCCAGTTACCTTTATGGTTTTTATAAGATTTGGTAACGCTTATTTATCGCCCATACCGTTTCCCATTCACAATGAAGCTTTGTTGGACATTTAGAGACGTTTCTAATGTTTTCTGCTGGTCTCTCTGGCACGAATAAAGGGATCTTTTTTCTTAGGGTTTCTCCAAGGAACTCATGCGAAGCTAATTTGGATGATAAAATGGTATCATTTCAAACATCTTCATGCACGGATTATATTATTTGAACCTTTTCAGGGGAAGAGATTAATCATGTGGTTTGCATCACCAACCTTATAATTTTAATAACAAGGCGGGTCAGTTGAAGAGCCAAAATACATCTTTCACAATGAAATATGCTACATTAGGAAAATATCTTGTGTTTCTACTGTTGGACTGTGCTGATGTCATTGGCAATCCAAGGGGTGAATTTGTTTCCAGAATGGGCAATATCTACCCAAGATGAAACTCTATCGTTTACTGCTATTGTGCACTACAATATTAATAGCTTCCATTTATTGAAAGTTTATTTTGATCAGACCGTATGCACAGTGTCTCAAGCCAGAGGGGTAAGAACCCATATCCCGTATTCTGCAGATGAAGACGCTGAGGCTCCAATGAACATTGTGGTACATGTCATGGAAGCAACCTAAGTGTCCATCGACAGACGAATGGATAAAGAAGATGTGGCACATATATACAATGGAATATTACCCAGCCATAAAAAGAAATGAAATTGAGTTATGTGTAGTAAGGTGGATGGACCTAGAGTCTGTCATACAGAGTGAAGTAAGTCAGAAAGAGAAAAACAAATACCGTATGCTAACACATATATATGGAATCTAAAAAAAAATGGTTCTGATGAACCCAGGGGCAGGAAAGGAATAAAGACGCAGACGTACAGAATGGACTTGAGGACACGGGGAGGGGGAAGGGTAAGCTGGGAGGAAGTGAGAGAGTGGCATGGACATATGTACACTACCAAATGTAAAACAGATATCTATTGGGAAGCAGCCGCATAGCACAGGGAGATCAGCTCGGTGCTTTGTGACCACCTAGAGGGGTGGGATAGGGAAGGTGGGAGGGAGACGCAAGAGGGAGGGGATATGGGGATATATGTATACATATAGCTGATTCACTTTGTTGTACGGCAGAAACTAACACAACACTGTAAAGCAATTATACTCCAATAAAGATGTAAAAAAAAAAAAAAAGAAAAGAAAAGAAAAAGAAACTAAGGCTCAACATTGGTAACTAACATCCCTCAAGGCCCGCAGCTAGTACTGAAAGAAGCAGGACTCACAGACACATTGGTCCAATGCCCAGGCTCGTCCTTCTCCAGCTCTGCTCTGCCATCCTCGTGGCCTCTGCCTTCAGATACCCTCCTCCCCCAAGTTATTTTACATGGCCAAATCCATGAGAAAAAAAAAATCAAACTGGCTGCCAAATACCATGGAGACATAACAAAAAGCTAATTGACTGCAGCTCTTATTTTCCAGCCTACTCTTGCGGTGGCAGGGGAAGTCATCTCAGCCGTGGAGACGGTGACCCACTGGTTTGAAGGGGCGCCAGGGGCTGGGTTGTCCAGCTCAGAGGAGCCGGGCGCAGACCCTCACCTCCTGCCTGCCCTTTGCCAAGTGCGCTCAGGTCCCTCATGTCTCTCACGTCCGGTTCTCTACCAAACAGCTTCAGGACAGCATCTCTGCCACCATCACCATCAACACAAACCATACCGGCAGCCTTACAACCGCTCACTCTACGGCACACTGGACGTGCCGGGCAAGCAGTGCTATTTATATATAATATGGGGCTCTATATCAGATGTGCCTGCTCTCATTTTATTCTCCGGAAGTAAGGAGAGTATTCCACCCATCTGACACGCTAGGAAGCTGAGGCTCCACTTGGGTCTGTCTAAAGTCACACAACAAGAAGGTAGAAAAGCTGGGGACAGGACTTCTCCGGTGGTCCAGTGGTAAAGACCCCGTGCTTCCACTGCAGGGGGCACGGGTTCAATCCCTGGTCGGGGACCTAAGATCGCACAAGCCTCGGGGTGGAGCCAAAAAAAAAAAAAAAAACAGAAAAGCTGGGGACTGGAATCCAGGCTGCTACCTCAGAGCCCAGGCATTTAACCCTCATATGGTAGAGGCTGAGGACCTTTCTCCAAAATGACAAAGCAACACCCTCCTAGCACAAACCCATAGGTGGTCTCGGTGCTGGGATGATAACCAGGGCTCTCTCCTCATTCTAGAACGTTCTCCACCATGCCATATTGCCCCATCCTCTCTCCCTTTTTATTCCCCAGCAACTGGGCACAGACTGTTGGCGTGCTCTATATCAGGAACTGTGCTATATGCTGAGAGGAAACAACAACAACAAAACAAAAATAAATGGAAAGAAGTCATGATTCCTGTCCTCAGCAACCCCAGAGTCAGACTGCCCTCTGTTAGACTCCTGGCTTTGCTGTCAACTAGCCCTGCAAACTTGGACAGATCACTTGACTTATCTGGGCCTCAGTTTCTCTATTTGCAGAATGGGATAACAGTACCTGCTTTGGGAGGTTACTGGTGAGGATTAAAAAGATGACTAATGCAAGTTTAAATGGGGTAAGGTCTGTACAATGCCTGCTATATTCTCTGGATATTTTTAAGCTCTTAGCAAATGATGGAAGCTATTTTATTTTCGTCAGCACATTAAAATATACATATAATTCCACCCACAAGTTGACATCCAAGTGCCAATCTAGAATGATAAAGAGGCGTTCCAGGGACTTCCCTGGCGGTCCAGTGAAGACTCTGTGCTTCCACTGCAGGGGGTGCAGGTTTGATCCCTGGCCAGGGAACTAAGACCCCACATGCACAGTGTGGCCAAAAAAAAAAAAGAGTAGTTCTAAAGGAAGAAACTGAGGTGTGAAATAGAATTGTTTGGGGGGTTCTCCTAGAGGAAATATGGATTAGTTTGGTTCTTGAAATTTGGATACATAAAATTCAGATGATGAGTAATAATAAAAAACATGTAACTCACCATTTCCTGTGTATCAGGGTCTTGACATCAGGCACTGTATTCCTTACAACCCTAGTTGTCTACATATCCACATTTAATACGTATGAAGGGAGTGAAGCTCAGAGAGGTGAAGTGACTTGCCCCAGGCCACACAGCCACAAAGCAGTTAAACCAAGAGTCTATCCACATTTGTCTGACTCTCTGGCCTATTCCTTCCTTCTCATAAAAGTCACTGGGGATTGCCCAGAGGGCGGTGGAGTGAGAAAAGCTACCCATGGAGAGCAGAGAGTTCTTCCTGATGGATAGTGCCCGTGACTCTGGACAAGATTCAGGAGGTGTACAAACTTGGATGGGAATAAAAATTACACCGTCCTTTTCATTAACATTTACCTGAAGTTTAACATCGCCTTCCATTTTGAATCTAGGCAATGATCAACATTATCAGCAGCACCTGTGGCTGTTTCACCAATAGGTCTGTTGGCCAGCACCCCACAGTGGTAAAGTATGTAATCTGGCTCCAAAGCCAGACTTCTCTCTGCTCTGCTCCACTGCACGTTTCTATCAGTAAATGTACCACTCTGTGTCTTAAGTGCTTGCTCACTTGATCAACTCTTCGCCTAGAATGGAACACCCCTGAGGCCAGAAACCCTCTCTTGTTCAGCTATGAATAATGAATCTTAGCATTTGATCCAGAACATGGCACAGAAAGGGGCTTAATAAATGCTTGTTGCCCACTGGGGGGCAGCCTTCCACAATGGCTCCCAGGGACCCTGCTTCCTGCTATTCATGCCCTTGTGTAATCACCCCTGGAGTGTGGGCCCAGGGACTTGATTCTAACACATAGAACATGGAAAATGTGATGGATGTCACTTCTGAGAGGTTATAAAGGGCTGTGGCTATTGTCTGGCACACTCTGGCTCTTATCACACACCTGCCCCGATGGAGAGGACCACCTGGCAAGGAATGGAGGGCAGCCTCTGATCATCAGCCAATGAGGAAATGAGGCTCTCAGTCCAAGAACCCACAAGGGATCCTACCAAAACCACTGAGTGACTTGGAGGTGGATCCTGCCCCATTTGAGCTTTTGGATGAGACCACAGACCCTGTGCCGACACCTTTAGTACAGTCAGAGACACAGAGCTGGAGGTTCCAGCTAAGACATGCTCAGATTGCCAACCCCCAGAAGCTATGACATAATAAATGAGTGTCATTTTTAAGGTGCAAAATGTTTTTGGCGGGCAGTTTGATACACAGGAATAGATAACCAATACATTGCCTGTCAGAATAAAGGAGAAAGAGGAGAAAAGGTGGGAGAGAAAGTGAAAAGGGGCAGAGCCCTCTGTCACCATCTCTCCTCTGGCCATAATCTGGGGGTCCCTCCTTGACACCACAACCCCATACTCTTGATTCTTTCCTGTCCCCTGCAACACCAGTAACTGTAGCACAACCTTGTCTGTGCCGGTGCCTGCCTTAGGGACTATTTGAACTTTCCTGCTGTGGTCACGTCATGCTCCATGACTCATTCCAAAATTTTACTGTAACCAAACGCCTCGCTTCATCAGGACAGAGGCCAAAATTGGTTAGCCTGCTTTTAACGTTCTTGTAATGACTCCAAGCTTATCCAGTGAATTGCACAAGCCCATTTTGTTAACATTCACTTGACTCCCAAAGAATTTCCAGGAATCTTGACAGTGAGGATGCATCTGGCTCATAAAAATCACACAGACCGGTCAATTGGCTCCGCCAGCTGCCCTCACCCAAGCTCTCAGGCGCCCACACCATCCACCTGCTGGGAATGCGCATTTCCCATCAGCCACATCCATCCATGCCTGGCTTTTTCATGGTTCTACTTTAAACTCATGAACCCTAAAGTTACTGTCAGAGGCTCCTGCCTGACTTCCAACAGGCTTTTGATTGGAGTGGAAGTGCCAGCTAAGAGCCTCCCCAGAAAGAACTCTCAGAGCACCCCCTTCTCTGGCCCAGCCAAGCCTTCTCCCCATTGCACACAGCACTCACTCTCTGAGATGCAGCGGCTTCATTTGTGTTGCCTTACTTCCTCCATTCCCATTTCATGGGAAAACATACTGTGGATTTAATAACAGCTCTTCATTTGGGAAAAATTCTATCATATGGAATGTACACATTGACTTTTTTATAATATCGAATTTACTGGGTGTAGTGTACATACGACATGCATTAAAGTGCACCCATTCTAATTATGCCTTTCAATGAGTTTGACTAAATTTTACCCCTGTGTAATTACGACCACAGTGAAGACAGGGAAACTTCCCATTATCCCTGAAAGTTCCCTTGTGTCTCTAATCCCAAATAATTCCCCGTACTTCTTTCCCTGGGCAACCACTGGCCTGTTTTCTGTCATTACAGATTAGAGTTGTGTCATGTAGAGTTTCCTATGTGTAGAATGACATAACATGTCTCCTTTTGTGTCTGGTTTCTTTCACTCAGCATGAGTCTGAGATTCATCTGCAGAGTCAAATCAAATGTATCCAGCATGATAGCTGTTCATCCCTTTTTAGTGCTGAATAGTATTCCTATCTACTTGTTTTTCCTATGCTTTTTTTTTTTTTTTGCATTTTCCAACTTTATTAAAGAATAATTGACATGGACTAAACTGTACCAAAGTATACAATTTGATTAGTTGTAATACATGCATATATCCATGATACACACATATTTTACAAATCAGAAGTTTTAAAAACATAGTGCAGCTCAGAATGGTGAAATAATTCCTTTGTTCGAGTCTTCTCTGGGAACCTGAAGTGAATATTTGCCTCACATTTGATTAACTAGAGAATCTTTGATGACCTTTTCAAAAAAGAAAAATCTGTTCTAAAGGTGATTTGCTGCCTCTGATGAAAAACCTTTTAAAAGCAGAACTTTTGCTGAAAATAAAACAAACAACAACAAAAACCCAACAACAAAAAATAATGCTTAATGGGCATCTCACTATTTTCAATATTGCTATGACAGGCATCTCAGCTATAGTGACATGAACTCAATTCAAACTGGATCAGGAAAAAAAAAAGTGAGGACAGAGAGGGATTTGTTGGCTAACATAAATGAAAAGCCCAGGGGCTTCAGGCATAGCTGTATCCAGGAGTTCACATCACGCTGACTCAGTCTATCGTCTTCTTTTTCTCTCTCTCTCAGCCCTGCTTTCCTCCCTGTTAGCTTCATTCTCAGTGTAACTCTCCCCACTCGTTGGCCTGCTGCAGTTCCAGATTACTTTTCTCTTGAACCACACACGAAAATAAACCACTGGGGTATTTGCATTGGAAAAAAAATTAATGCAGGGAACTGGTTATAGAGGTGAGGGAATTGCTTAAAAGACAACCAGGGATATTGACTAATCCAGAGAATAGCCACATTAGGAAGGCACTGCCTTTCATATCAGAGAGAAAAAGAGAGCAGGATGATGTACCTGGAGCCCAGAGGCTGGGTACCAGTCTGGTGGGGGCTAGAGCCAGAGAGGAGCTGAGTTGCTGCTGGAGACACTGCCCAAGACAGGGAGGGACAGGGAGAACTACTCTGGCCTCTCCCTACTTTCACCCTCAGTCTACTCCAGGGCCTTCCACTGGCCCAACCCAGCTGGAAGCCAGCTGGCCAGGGTGCTGGGGAAATGCAGCCTGTAGGGGCCGGCCCTCTGGAATACAGACAACAGTGGAGGGAAAGTAAGGAAGTAGGAGACAAGCTCTGAGGGCAAAAGGCCCAGCACAGTCCTTGTGGAAAGCGAGCTTCCTAATAGCTCCAACAGGAGCCTCAGGAAGGCGTCTGATGTGTCTGGGTGTGGGTGTCGGGCCCCACCCCTCGTGGAGGTGAGGTGGTGGGGTGGAGGCGGGGGGCGCCAGCAGCACAGACACTAAGTCACTAAGTGAAGCAGGACGGCCTCCAAAGCAAAGACAAGGTACTCTCACCCTATGTGGATGCAGGGTTGGCAAACCCAGACGCCCACCACGTGCTCCTCCACGGGGAGGGGTACCCAGGGCTGCACAACTGCCAACGGCCCAACTTGGGTTATTTCCACACAGCAGAATTGCAGGTTTGCTATGATGCCAAACTACGGCCAAGGTCAGGACCTTGCTGATACATTCCCGGTCTCTGGGACGGTAGGAAAGGGGGAAAAAAAAAAATCAAGTAGCACTACTTCTGCCCCTTCTAATGAGGCTCCCTCATTCCCAAGTCTGGGTTTTGTAGCACGAGGCCCAGGGCCTGGGTGGGAAGAGCGGCTCACGAACCCAAACCCAGGAAATGCAAAAACCAAATGGCTAAATGGTCTTCAGTGGCATTCTGCCTTTTAAAGGAGACACTTTGCAACCCAAATGTGGAGGCCAAAGGATTTCCTACAAGTCTTTTATGATCTCTATAAATTTCA
Organism: Balaenoptera musculus; assembly: GCF_009873245.2. Taxonomy (NCBI): domain Eukaryota; kingdom Metazoa; phylum Chordata; class Mammalia; order Artiodactyla; family Balaenopteridae; genus Balaenoptera; species Balaenoptera musculus. The sequence continues at coordinate 85,542,320 of NC_045795.1, forward strand.
AGAGAGAGAATTGGTGAGCAACTGGGCTCTGTCACTGTCAGGCCGCTGATTGAACGTGCCTTTAATGGAGTCTCCAGCAGCCATAAAAATGGATGAAAACAGCCTTCTAGACACAGGCAAGTCTGATGGATGGAGCGGTGACACCCAGTAAAAGCCAAATGGGCTGGGCTTGTCCTCACGCCTGTGAAAGAGAATACATCTTGGTCTCTTAGGATAGAACTTGCACTTGAAGAAGCAGTAAGCATTCTATGTGAAATCTCTCCCCCGGGGAACTGACACACACATACACACAATCAAAACTAAACATTGCACGGGGAAGGCTGTGACGTAAGATCGTATTCCGCAGGAGTTAAAAACTTGCGCAGTCCAGTGGGTGGAAGAGCACCCCCTCCCAAATTTGTATCCACCCAGGATCTCAGCACGTGACTTTATGTGGAAACAGGGTGTTTGCAGATGTCATTTTACACAACATTTTAAAGTCTTGGTTTGCCAAATTGAGGATGTTAATAATGGTACCTACTGATGAAATGAGAAGAGGATGTAGAACACATATTACCATATAAAAAATGCACAATAAATGCTACCTATTGTTACTACTTAGGAGAGATGGAGGGAAGGAAGGGAGGGGAATTATTAAAATCTGGCTAATACTCATTGTAACCCTGAAATCACAGAGCTGCATCCTAAGGGAGTACGGGACGGAGATCTACCTTAGCAGACACGTCGCCTTCCTTCTCCATAACCCATCAATTACAGTGTTTCAGAGGCCCCTTAACTGAAATCTCCTAGAAGAGGGAGAAACATCTCTCTTTGAGTGCAGATGCTTGTGAGGTTCTGCCCTGAGGAAGGAGAACACCCAGCTTGCCCTAACCCGCTCTGTCCCAGTCAGATGGTCGCCTGATGGTGCAAGCCAGCCAGGAAGTTTAGGAGCCCAATTCAACACTCAGATAAGAAGATGCACTGAAGCCCTTTATTCCTGACACGGGCATATGGTACAAATCAAGTGGCATGCACTAAATTATTAGAATACTCATTTATTTTGGAATGTGTAAGAAGTAAGTAGAACAAAGCACGTACCATTTTCAAAAGAACTCATTCCCTCTGCTGGGGGCAAAATACCTCTTGTGGGAAGGTATTCATTGAAATTAAATTATCTTCGGGGGAAAGCACATGCTTTTCTAAAGGAGAACGTTGTTCTCTACAGATTTTCTAATTCAAGGGGTGTCTGTTGTGCATGTACACATATATGTTGTATTAAATGCCAAGTTGGAAAATTATTAACCATATTTATTAAAAATTGAAAAGGCATATGTACCCAAAATAACAGTAAGAATTTCTTTCTCACACGTAAATAAGAGAAATCCAAGGCCAGATACTTTAGAGTTACTATGGGGGCTCCACGGTGTTTTCAGACACGCATGCTCCTGTCTTCCTGCTTTGCTAAACTCAAAGCGAGTAGCTTTTATCCTTAGAGTCACTTCATGTCCCAAGATGGCTGCTGGAGCCCCAGCTACCACATGTGTATTCCAGGCCAGCAATGGATGAAGGAGGGAAAGACAAAGGAGTCCACCTCCCAGGTGCATCAACTTTTTTCACAGTCCTCCCCAAAGTCCTATACAACATTTCCATAGTCACATACACCCCCTTAAATGTAAGCAAAACTGGAATGTTGTCTTTTTGTTGGGTGTATTACCACCTCAAATAGAATCGAGGTTCTGTTACACTTTGGGGGATTCGTATTCTACACATCACACTTTGGGAAACCATGGATGCTTCCCTCTGGAGCAGGATTCGTCTTATCGGCACTACTGACATTTTAGAAGGGATAATTCTTAATTGTGGGGCTGTGCTGTGCACTGCAGGATGTTTAGCAGCATCCCTGGTCTCTACCCAGTAACAATTCCTTCCCTATCCTGTTGTGACAATTAAAAATGTCCCCAGACATCATCAATTGTCCCCAGGGGCAAAACTGTCCTCAAGTGAGAACGTCCCCATTTATTTATTTACTTACACAAGTTCACGGATTCTTAGGTTATTCCATGTGTTACACTTGTTTACTATTTAACATTCAAATGATCCCAGATTTGGCCAGTGGGAACCCTGTCAACCTGGCTCCTATGTTCTTTGGACGTGTCCCTATCAGTCTTTGAGCACTTGATTTCAGAACTTTCCATCTGGAAAAGTTCTGGAATTAAGAAAATATACAGTGACTATTGAAGAGACCACTCTGTCTTAGGATATGAATACTGAGCCCATTTTTGCAGCCTGTTTTAACAACACTGTTATTTGTTAAAAGGGACAATGTTACTGGTGAGGACTCACTTCAAAAATTGAAATGGCAATAAGAGTTGCTGTTTCTATGAGAACTAAGTTAAAATCTTATGGAAACTTATGGAAAGAGTTTATAAATGAAATCTGCTTTAAAAACGTTATGAAGTTAGGTGTAGACAAGATAACCGCATTATTTTAAACAGAATTGAATCCCTCCTCCCAACTCCACGTTTGCGCACTGTTTCAGGAAAACATCCACTGTTGAACGTCAAGTTTAGAACTTTTATAGGTTGTAAAAATCCAGAGGAGATCGTCTTACCAATGCCATTCACTAAAATTTTCCTCACTGAAATCAGATCAGTGTTAAACTGTAAAACCCCTCCCAGGAAGTGTCAGCCCCAATGTAGTTCAGCCTGAATAGAGATCTGAGCCTGGAATGTCTTACTGTTCCAGAAAGTAAGGAAGTGATCAAAGATTGATGGGGACATGTCCAGAGAACACAGGAGCCAGGCTGACAGAGTTCGCACTGGCCAAATCCCAGATCATTTGAGCGCTAAATAGTCAACAAGTGTAACACGTAGAATACACCAAGAATCCATGAACTTGTGTAAGTTACTAAACAAGTGAGCAGAAGGGGAAGCTCTCCCTTATAATAATAAAAAAAAAACCAACAAAAAACCAAAAAACTAATAATAACATCAGAGGGATGATAAAATTAGAAACTGACCATTTGGCAAACGTTGTAATAGTAACTGATTCCATCAAGAATCATCATCAGATGCTGAAACCAGTGGGTTAAAGTTGGAGGAGGAACAATATTTACAAAGTCCCAAAAGTCTCTTATCACAATATAATGAATTACAAAAGGCAAAATGCAACTTTCCAGAGGAGAAACCTGGCAGAGAGCATCATAACCAAGTGATCAAGGTTAACATCACCACTAACAGGCAACGCCAAGGGCGTCTGGATCTGACGTGGTGAGGCGGACGTGGGATCATTTCAGTGGTATCCCTGCCAAAGGTGCATAACCTGAGCACGCTCACAAGGAGACATCAGACAAACTCAAATTGAGGGATACTTTATAAAATGACTACCCTGTGTACCTCAAAAATGTCCGTGTCATGAAATACTAAAATGCCAAAAACCATGTTCTGGCTTAAAGAAAAACAAAGACACGAGAACTGAACGTAGCACATGTTCGTTTATTTTAAAGGACAGTACTGAGACAATTGACAAAATTCTGAATAAGGTCTGTGGATTAGAAAATGGATTCTATCAGTGTTAATTGCCTGATTTTAATCATATATTGTGATTATATAAGAGAATGTCTTTGCTTTCAGAAAATACATAACGAAGTCACGGGGAATCAAGTTTGCAACTTACTCTCAATGGTTTGGGGGTGGATATATATGTGCATATGTGTGTGTGTACATATTATATAATTATATATGTGTGTGTACACACACACACACACACACACACACACACATACACACAGTGGGAGAGCCGGAAGTGAGAGCCACGACTGTGATAATATGTTAAAGTTTGGGCTGGGAAGTCTGGGTGAAGTGTATAACGAAATTCTTTGCACTCTTCTTGCAACTTTTCAGTAAGTCTGAAAGTATGTCAATATTAAGAGTTAAAGAAAGCTGTGAAGTTCAGGACTCTCCCCACCTACCCCACCCCCAGACTGAGTTCTCCTTTCTGCTTTATCCCCTTCCCCTTCCACCATGCAAAGGTCTTCCAGTCTCCTCTCTCAAGGAGCTCTGAGCGCTTACCCAACAGGTTTTGTCTGAATGGCTGGCTACCAATAGGTTCCTGGATACCGCCCCCAGAAACTCTGACTCAGGACATCCAGAGGAACGGTTTTCTGCTATGCCTGAGTCCCACCCCCAGAGGTTCTGATTTGATTGGCCTGGAGTGCACTCTGGGCCTCAGAACTTTTTTCAGTTCCCCAGATGATTCTAATGAGTAGCCAAGGATGAACGTGAATATGAGTGACCTGAGGATTTATTAAAATGCAGATTCTGATTCACTAGGTCTAGGGGAGCCAGTGTTGGAACGTCTGCATTTCTGACAGTCCCGCTGAGGACGCTACACGGACCACACCTTGAGTAACAAGTGTCTCATCTAGAGTAGATTCCAAGCGTTCTTTGCCAACAGACCCTGACCATCTTAAGTTCTGACAACTTCAAGAGGGCAGACACACCATCTGGTTTATTCTCTGTGGCTGTCTAACACGGGGTGTTCCATTAATCGTCACTGAATACGTACATCAATGAATGAATGAACGTTTCCCTAATACCACGCTAATCTCCACTGCTACCTCCCAACCACTTAATATATTTAAAATCGTCATATTTTGCATTAGAATTGCCTCCATCAGATTTCGAGAAATCAATGCCTTTTGAAACTAAAAACCACTTCGGGGTGAGAAGAGCTGGCAAGATCTCCCTCGCCTTCAGGAATCGCCTGGTGCAGGTGCAAACGACTATGGCAGTGTCCGAGTCAGCTGCTCGCTTTCTTCTCCCCTTCTCAAATCATTTTTCGGATTAGCATATTTCTAAGTGCATATAATTTTCACATCAAAGAGTGTAATCTTTTGCAGAAGTGGAGGAGAGAATAATTTATCCACTGAAGTATCTCAAGCAGCAGTCTCGATAGCATGACATACAAATTACACAGAAGACAGACATTTAGGAAAATTTGGTGGCAGAATTTGTATTATTTAAGTAGATGTGGAGAAAATTCACCCACTGAAACTAACAAATATATATTTGCAGGGCTAAAAGCAGGCTCCCAGTTGAGCGATGAGAGACCAGTCTGAGCTGGTTGCCCACTTCCTGGCTCACTGAATGGGGAGAGACTCCATGGCGGGTCTTTCTTCCTGGGGGCAGGGGGCCTAGAAGCACGGGATTCACCAGCCCTGCCTGCGTCCCACACACACCAGCATTCAGCTCCCAATGGCTGCAGCCACCTCAAATCCCTCTGAGAGGAGACCCCGTTTCAAGAAACAGTCTGGCCTGGGGCAAAAGGCACATAAAGAAACCAATCCATCAGTTCTCTTGTGCAGCTGGCCAGGCTCTGAACACATGCCTTGTTCTAAAAACCAAGTTCCGCAGCCCCTGCCCTTTGCCCTAATTATCCTAGGGCTGGATAAGCCCCTTCCTTCCCCTGGTCCAGGAACCCTCTCCTGGGAACCTGAGTAGAACCTCCACAGAGGAGCCCTTGATTCCATAAACACAGACACACAGACACCAAATACAGGTACACACCTAATGCACACACCTGTACACACACACATCCCCAATACATACACATACTTAATACATGCACACACCTATGCATAAACACACATCCCTAATACATACACACTCCTAATAGACACCTAACACATACATACGCAATCCTAACACACACACACACACCCATACATACACACATAATACCTAAAAGACCTTCCACACACAAAAAATACACACCTGTACACACACACATATCTAACACACATACACACACACCCAATAGATACACACACCTATGCATAAACACACATCCCTAACACACACCCCTAATGCATACACACTCCTAATACATACACACCTAACACACACACTGCCCTAACACACACACACACATATACATACATATACCTCACACACACACATTTTTAGTTACACAGAGAGGTTTGTGTCTCTGCCCCTAGAAAATCTATCAGTCAGGTCTCCTAGATTTTTGGGTCCCTTTCAGATATAAAACACTTAAATTCCTAAATATTTTTCAAGTCCAGTCCAGAACACTGAAATGCAGTCAGAAAAAATGGTCTTTTCAATGGATGCTGGTAGGTCAATTGGCTATTTCTATGAGTGAAAACTGTGTCTTACCCATCCCTTAATTCCCAGTAAATGACAGACCTAAATATGAAAGGTAAAGCAATGAAGCTTTAGAAGACACAGTAGGAGAACTTCTTTGGAATCTTGGAGAAGGCACAGAATTCTTCAACAGGACTTAAATAGGGGCTAAGATAAAAATGGCCAGTAGCACTATGCGTAAGAGTCCCATCGTGGAAGCTACCCAAATGCCCATCCACAGTAGAAAAGATAATTATGGTGTATTCTCACATCAAAATGCACTACAGACATGAGAATGACCCTCTATAACTGCACACACATAGAAATAAGACAGTCTCACAAAGTTGTGTGAAAGAAACAAGACACAGAAGAAGAGATATTCTGTGATTTCATTTACATTAAGTATAAATACAAGCAAACCTAACTTCTGCCGTTGTGGTCTGGAGTGGCAGTGACTCTCGGGCACTGTCAGTCTGGGAGCAGAGGGGCTCCTCAGATGCTGGCGTGTTCTGTTTCTCCCTCACAGTGCTGGGCACACGGGTGTGTTTATTTTACGCAAATTCATCAGGTTGCACACTTGAAATATGTGTGATTTTCTGTGCCTACACTAGATTTCAATAAAAACTTTCTTACATGCTATTCAAGTAAAACAACAATGGACATTGGCACAATGCTTGGGTTGGTTTTGAATAGGTGGTTTGTAAACATTTTTATTTTTGTCATTTAATAAGAAAGAAAAAGCACATACACACAGCTCGAACACAGAGATTCAAACAGCTCAAAAAGAGAATCATCAATGCAAGCCTTTCTCCCACCCCAGACCCACCGTCCTCTTCTTCAGAAGAGCCACTGAGTATATTTCATGTGTATCCTTCCAGAAATTGTATATGCATATACAGGCTCGTACACATGTAGTGTAAATCTCCACCTATACATTTTTTAACACAAATGAGAATAAACAGAGTCTCCTGCACCCTTCTTTTTCCCCTTAACAATATCTTGGAGATAGGACCATGTTAATACAATACATAAAGACCCACCTCTGTCTTTTGCATTCCCTTGTAGAGATTCTGTATTCCAGGAGATGGCAAGTTACGGGCAGCATGACAAATTCGCCCCACCACTCGTGTTTGCAAATAAAGTTTTATTGGAACCCAGCCACCGCCATTCATTTACACGTGGTCTGTGGCTGCTTTCAGGCTTCCACAGCAGAGCTGAGCAATGGGACAGAAGCTGTATGTATGAGTTTCCAATTGCTGTTGTAACACATTACCACAAACTTAGTGGCTTAAAACAACTCACATTTATTCTCTTACAGTTCTGGAAGTCAGAAATCTAAAATGGGTCTCACTGGGTGAAAAATCAAGGGGTCTGCAGGGCTGCATTCCTCTTTGGAGGCTTGAAAGGAGAAACCGTCTCCTTGCCTTTTCCAGCTTCTAGAGGCTGCTCGTGTTGCTTGCCTTGGGCCTCCTTTCCATCTCCCAAACCAGCAATGGCCGGTCATGCCTTCCTCACATTATATTAGTCTGACACTACATGCTTGAGCTGTGGGTTTGGTTAACTGTCAAAGTCAGCTCCAGCTGCTGTAACAAAAATACCACAGACTGAGGGATTTAAACAACAGAAATTCATTTTCCTCACAGGTGTGGAGGCTGGAAGTCCAAGATCAAGGTGTCAGAGGTTTGGTTTCTCCTGAGGCCTCTCCCTTTGGTTTGCAGACGGCCTCCTTATCCCTGTGTCCTCACATGGCCTTTCTTCTGGACATGTACAACCCTAAGTGACTCTCTGTGTTGGATTGGCTCATTTTAACTTAATAGCCTCTCAGAAGGCCCTATCTCCAAATACAGGCACATTCTAAGGTACCGGAGATTAGGGCTTCAACACATGAATCTGGGGGGAGACACAATTCAGCCCATAAAACTCCCCACCACCTTGCTTAGTTGTCATGATTGTACGTGCTCATACAGGGCGAATTCCACGATGGGGAAGAAGGCACTTGGGCATAGAATCAGAGCAATGCAGGTGCTGGAGGTGGGGAGTTACAGGCAGGACCAAAATTCTCCCAATGGGGAATTCTGTCCACCATGATTCACCAATCATGGTGGACAGAGGGCAGACAGGAGAACATTAAGAGCATCTTCTGCATCTTCCCTGACCACCTCATCTAATCCAGCATCTCTTGTCACTTTCTGGCTCTCCACCTTGCTTTGTTGTTTTCTTATCTCTTATTACATCCTGACATATTATTCTTATTGAGATACAAATCACATACCATAAAATTCACCCATTTAGAGTGTGCAATTCAGGAGGTTTTAATATATTCACAAGGTTGTGCAACCATCACCACCATCTAATTCCAGGTCATTTTCATCACACCAGAAAGAAGCCTGTGCCCATTAGCAGTTACCGACACACTACATTTTTATTCTCTCAATGACTATCCCCCTTGCCACTACAACATAAGCTTCTTCAAAGCAGAGACTTTGATTTGTCCACTGGTCTTTCTCCATTCCCTAAGAAAGTGCCTTATAATTGGTAGTAACTCAAGTCAATATTTAATTTGATTTAATATAGGAACCAGAAACTTACTTGAGATTTTGAGTCAAGAAAGAAGACAAGGGCTTCCCTCGTGGCGCAGTGGTTGAGAGTCTGCCTGCCAATGCAGGGGACACGGGTTCGAACCCTGGTCTGGGAAGATCCCACATGCCGCAGAGCGACTGGGCCCGTGAGCCACAACTACTGAGCCTGCGCGTCTGGAGCTTGTGCTCCGCAACAAGAGAGGCCGTGACAGTGAGAGGCCCGCGCACCGCGATGAAGAGTGGCCCCCGCTCGCCGCCACTGGAGAAAGCCCTCGCACAGAAACGAGGACCCAACGCAGCCAAAAATAAATAAATAAATAAATAAATATTTTTTTTTAAAAAAGAAAGAAGACGAGAAACCCAATATATAATGGGTTTATTACACCCAACGTGAAGTTTGTGTTGACAACACAGACGGATCCTCTGCGGCTGGCCTTCAGTCTCCAGCCCAGAAAGAAATGAGTCTCCTCTTAGGGTGCTGGCTCCACAAACTGGGTTAGGAGGCTTTACGATTTATGGGCCTGCAGTTGAAAAGTTTTCTTTTGCTGTGAGTTACATTGGCTGTGACTGAATTCTTTTCTTGAGTCTTGGTGAATTTTAACACTTCTAAACTTTAGAGTGAGTTGATAAGGTGATGGCTGCTTGGCTTAGATATGAGGAAGCACAGGCTCTGCTCTCACCCTGGCCATTTAAGGGTGCTTTTGAAACCAAGCAGGGCCTTGTGGGGTCCTCACAGGTACAAAAGCCTTTCTGTGGCCCCCATTTCTTGTTTGTAGGCCTTCCTTGAGTTCCAAAGGGCAGATTCAAGCAGTTACTTATTAGGGAAGAGAGGGAAAGCAGAAACAAAGGAAAAGCAGTCAAGACACAACAGTGCAGCAATAAAGCAGAGTCCTAGTTCCTCCTCAAAGGGTGGACATAACAATCTGATACAGATCTCTGAGTTCTTCTACAGGAACCAAGGCCGCCACCCAGGTGGAGGATGGTAACTTCAGGCTGAGCACAAGCATGTGGACCCCAGACTGGCTGGAACCAGAAGGCTGATGACTGAGATGCTTGGAACACCACTCTGTTATCTCCCCACCAACCAATCAGAAGAAAGCCATACATCCTGCAGCCCTTACCCTAAAATTTGCCTTTAAAAACTCTTCCCAGAAGCCCATCAGTTAGTTCAGGTCTTCTGAGCAGGGGCTGCCCATACTCCTTGCTTGGCCTTTGCAGCAAACCTTTCTCTGCTCCAAAGTCCAAGGTTTCAGTTTGGCCGGCCTCACTGGGCACACAAATTTGGGTTCGACAACAGTCACCTCCCTAAGCCTCAGTGTTGCCATCTGTAAAATGGGGTGGGGGAGAGGAGATAACAGTTCCCATCTTATAGTATTGTTGTGATGGTGAAATGAACAAAAGCACATGGTTCATGCTTGACACGTAGGAAGTGCTCCTTGGCCATTAGCTGTGAGCGCTGAATGAGGCAAGGTTTGTAGCACGCAGGATGGGACACAAGATCTCCTCTCTGCAAGACATTCTGAACAGTCACTACATTCTGGGTATCTGGCCAGGAAAACAAAATGTTATGGTAATACCTTATCTGTTCGAAAGAATATTTATAAAGATTGATAAATACGTTATCCCTGTGTCCTTGGGCAAATCACTTCTCTGAACTTTAGTTTTCTTATCCGTTAAATGAAAACAATCTATACGATGAGTGACCATAAAAGCGACAACACAGGTAAAGTGCCTGGGACACTGTGGGGTTCAATAAATGATAGTTATTGATATCATCTTTATTCCAAGTTTCACGTCTCCATCTCTTAGACCTTGGGGCCCAGAACTGTTCAGGGAATCAGAACTTTTCAGATTTTAGAAAGGGGCATATACAGTGTACTCTATGATATTCCGAGTGGGTCTAGGGAAGCAGTTGATAATCAAACACACCAATACTTCTGCAGTGGGACGTGTGAAAATTTACAGAAGTGCGATCAACCGTGTGGATTAACCAACAGCATCGGTCAATAAAGGTCAGGTTTAGCCAAATGATCAGAGATCAGTGCAGGTTTCAACATGAAATGAGCAATGAAGAAACTTTCAGTTTTCAGAATTTTTCAGACTTGCAAAGAAGGGATAGTGAATTTGTACTTCAGAGACCAAAATCTTCTGTTTCTCACTCTCCTCCCACCAAAAGAGGCAATGGAAACAAACGTCTTTATTTCCCAAAGCATGACAGGCTTAACTATTTAAAAAAGAGAAGAAAAATTATGACAGTATCCCAATGAGAATGATAAATGCAAAAGAAGGAGGGAAAAAAAGGTCCAAAATTGAAACTAATTTTAGTAACAGCAATGGATTAAAAGAAAAAAATTCCTCGCTTACAAATTCAAGAACAAAAGCTGTCACAGTGACGTGTCTTCCCAAATTTGGTTGAAACATCCCTCCTGGTTTTAGAGAGGTCTTCTCTTGAGCTGTCGCCAAGAACACATTCCCATGGCCAAGTTCAAGACTTACAAGTGCGAATGCAAATGCAAACACAGAGCAGCGGTTCCAGTAACAGCCAGCGTGTGACTCTGGTGGTCCAGACACCTTCTGGGCAACAGAATTAGCTCATCCGGTAAGGTGCCCTCCCTCGTGAGGCCACGTTTAATCAGGCCCAGAAAACATTTCAATTGCCAGAAGTATATAAATGCTACCCATGTCATTGATTTGTTCTGAGTTCCTTGTCAAAATAATTAATGTGCATCCAAAGTACAAAGACAGTTTCCCTCCACTGGAGTTGAGCATCCAGAGAGGGAAGGATGCTGAGGTGGGCCAGCAGCTGCCACACAGGCCACCTCTGCAATCCCAGGCAGATAACAGGTGTCACAGAAGACGCCGTCCCTGCTTTCAACTCCACGCAGCCGAATTCTGCCGTATAAATTATTAAAGAACGTGCAGAACATTACACAGTTCATGTACTTAATGATTATAGTTCACAGTCTAGGTCAGATATAATTAGATGTTACATTAAAATAGCTTCACAGAGCCATTTATTCTGATTTAATTACTTAAAATGATAGCATAATGAGCAATGCTTTCAAGGAAAAAAGTACTCTTTTAAATGGGCTCATTCCAAGTTAATACGAAGAAAATTAATCATATAACTGAATGGAGGAAGACAAGTCCACGTCTTAAGTGACATTGTTTCCGTGTCACAAAGGTTATTTCCCTTTGATGACATGCTGCAAGTGACAGGGAAAGAGACTTTTTTTTTTCTTGTGGGAATGAAGATTCTCATTTTTACCCTTCCCTCGAAATCTTACTCTCTTCTACATGAGCCCAGCCACAGGCAACGAGGACTTTCAACGCCAGCCCTGAGACGCGAAAATCCCAACAAGAGCATTTCCGTGAATACTGGGAGTTAGGAACGGCCCACATCTGTTCTGCAGGTGGCATTAGCATCCAATCAGAAGCAGCCTGCGGCACAGCGGTTACACACTCACACTCTGTAATCGGACCGGGACAGGGTTCAAGGCCAGCTTTACCACTTACACCTATGAGACTGTTCACAGCTTATCTGGCTTGTCTGGGCCTCTGTTTTCTCATCTTGAAACTGGGGTTAAAATAGCACCTATCTCAAAGAGTCGTTTTGAAAATCAAATGAGATTCAGCATGCAAAGCACTTAGCATGGTACCTAGCATGGAGAAGCTGATAATAACTCTTAGCTCTTGTTATTAAAAATAGAGATAACGAATATTTTGCTGACTCCTAATCCCCACCTTGCACGTACCCCTCAAAGGTTTTAGGTGCCTGCTGCATTTTTCCAGTACAAATTATAAAAGACTTGAAAGAAAAAAATGGGACCTCCCTTAACCCAATTGCTTCCTTCTGTTTTGAATCACTATAAATGATAAGAGATCTTCATATAAACTTTTGAGAGTAGTATCAGTTCACTCAAAAAAAAAAAAAATCCTACATGGTTTTAAAAACATATGGCAATGTTTATCTGCTGTTTTTCTGTCCTGAGTCTAGCTTTGTAGTGAAAATATTCAATGCTGGGCTCAGGGGAAATGGGGAGAAATTTTTTTAAATCAGAAGTCTTCCCATGAATACCTTCTTCAGACAGCTGTAAATACTACTCGGGGGGCATGCGGTATTTATTTGAATCCTGGGACACTTAGCAAAGGTGATGACAGAAAACACTGGCTTACGGATACAGAGGGCTGTGGCAGCCAAGATAATGTGTCAAACTTGGCCTTGCATGAGCAAACAGCATCCAAGAGAGGGCTGACACAATCTCCCAACACATAACATTCTGGACGAGGAGCCATGGGGTTTTGAGAGCATGGGCTGTCACGGGAATTGCTTGTGTTCAAAATGAGCTTTACTCCCTTAGAGAGGGGAACCTCGGGCCATGCTGAGTCAAACAGGAGAGTGGTATAGGGGGTATCTTACTTTGGGTTCCTCCAAAAGCTGACTCTAAAGCAAACATTTAGGCACATGGAGTTTATTTGGGATGTGTGATGGTCAGCATGACTAGGGTACAGTCCCTGCTTATTCGATGAAACACTAATCTAGCTGTCGCTGTGAAGGTATTTTGTAGAAGTGATTAACATCTACAATCCGTTGATTTAAATAAAGGAAATTGTCCTCCATCATCTGGTGGGCTCCACCTAATCAATTCAAAGGCCTAAAGAGCAGAACTGAGATTTCTCTGAGGAAGAAAAAATACTACCAGTAACTACAGGGCCAACTTCTGCCCAAGAGTTTACAGCCTATCCCTCCTGATAACCTGCCTTATGGACTGTGAATCCGCCACAGTCCCAGCCAGCAACCACAATCACATAAGCCAATCCCTGTCAATAAATCTCTTAATATATATAGGAAGAATTTTAATTTCTTTAATGAGTTTTTTCAATCTGGGGAGTTATTTCCTTAGTGGTTGCTCTTGAAGTTACTACATATTTTTTAATTTATCAAATTCAGCTTCAGCTTGATACTAACTTAATTCCAGTGAGATACAGAAAGGTTATTCATATATAGCTCCATTCTCCTTTTCCCTTTTTTGGGTTATTTTGTATATATTACATCCATATATGTTAGAAATGCATAACAATGCATTGTTATAATTATTTTTATAATTTTTATAATTTTATAATTTTATACCTTTTTATGTCTTTTAAAGAAGCTAAGAGAAGAATGGAGAGTAAATAGACATTTATACTTTTTGTTATATTAGTCTTCTTTTTTTATCATTGCTGGTTCCCTTCATTTGTTCCTGTGGACTTGGATGACCCCCGGAATCATTTCCTTAGTCCAACACAGCTTTGCTCTAACCTGCCTCTTTTGAGCTATTACTGGAAAATATATCACATTTCTACATCTCACAGGCCCAACAATATATAATACACATGTTGTTTTATACAATTACTTTTTAAACTAAGAGAAAAAAGGAGAAGAAACTTGCATTTATACTGTCTCTTATAATTAGCTAACTTTACTAGTAGTTTCATTTTGTGTGTGTGTGCATTCAAATTATTATCTTGAGTTACTTGCTTTCATTTGAAGAACTTCCTTTAGTGTTTGTAAAGTGGGTCTGCTAGCAACTAATTTCTCAATTTTTGTTTGTCTGGCAATGTCTTTGTTTTGCCTTTATTTTTGAAAGACAGCTTTGCTGGATAAAGAATTCTAGGTTGACTGTTTTTCTTTGAGCACTTTGAACGTTTTCCCACTGCCTCTGGCATCCATTGCTTCTGACGAAAAGTTAGCTGTTATTCTTGTTGGGGTTCCCTAATAAGTGATGAGTCATTTTTTTCTTGCTACTTTCAAGATTTTCTCCTTATTTTTGGCTTTCAGCATTTTTACTGTGACGTGCCTGTGGATCTCTTTGAATTTATCCTACTATGAGTTTATCGAGTTTCTTGAATGTATAAAGTTTTCTTCACATTTGGGAAGTTTCAAACATTATTTCTTTGAAAAAAAATTTTTTTGTTCCTTTCACTTCTCTCGTTTTGGTATTCCCATTACACATATGTTTGTGCATTTAATAGTACCTCAAATTTCTTGAGGCTCTGTTCATCTTTCTCACTCCCTTTTTTTTCCTTCTATTCTTTGCTTTGCATAATCTCTATTAATCCATCTTCAAATTCACTAATTCTTTCTTCTGTCACTTCAAATCTACAGATGAGCCTTTCTAGTAAAATTTTTATTTCAATTATTGTACTTCTCAAATCCAGAATTTCCATTTTGTCCTTCTTTATAATTTCTCTTTACTGATAGTCTATGTGATGTGACATGTCATCATACCTTTCTTTACTCCTTTAATCATGATTTCCTTTACTTCTCTGAATAGATTTTAATAGCTACTTTAAAGTTTTGTTAAACCCTACATCCAGTCACTCACAGGCAGTGTTTTTGCCGTTTCTTCCCCTGGTATATGAGCCATACTTTCCTGTTTCTCTGCATGTCTTATATTTTTTGTTGGAAACTGGACATTTTACATTATATATTGCAGCAACTCTGGCTATTAGTCCACTCTCTTCTGGCGTTTGTTACTGTTATCTGCTCATTTACTTGTTTAGTGACTGGCTGGATTATCTTAGCTAAGTCTATTTCACCCTGTACTGTAAAATCTCTAATGTTTCTCCTCAGAGGTTACAGCTTGGCGTACGCCCATGGTCACCCTGGGATGCCACTAGTTTTGGCAGACTCTCTTTAAGTGTCTCTTTCCCTGACCACACCCAGATGTTAAGGGCCGAGTGGCACTCAACAATTAATATTGCTGACTGATTGCTCTGTTGTTTTCAACAATGCCCTGGGGCATAAATTACTTCATGGATTGATCCAATCACATTCCATTTCCTTTGAAGGAATAATTGCCAGGGTCACTGTTTGACATTTTTTTCAGACCCCATGAGGTCTCTTACCAGCTCTCTCCGTTTCTCACCAACAAACTAGCTGCCTGCAGTTTCACCTGTACCTCAATGAATCTATCAATCTATCAAATTGTCTTTCACTACAATCTCTCACTATTCTTGAGAGGGCCCTTTGACTTAAACGTTTCCACTTTGCTGCAAATGAAATCAGTTCCTTTAGAAAGGTATCTGGAGCTCTTTATTCTATGTCACACATTTTCCCACCAGGAAAAATCCCTAAGCCAAGGATCTGGTGCGTGGGGCAATGACAATGCTTCTCTCTGAGCTAGAATTCAGTGGAAGGAGGGCCAGCAATCCTAAGTCACCCTATCTTGTCTCTGTCTGTATGGAACCCCAACCTCATAAGCCAGATTAAGGGCTAGGGCCCCAGGAGTCTCAGTGGTGCTATGTCCAACGTAGAGCCTCCATTCTTCGAGCAGTGTTTGGGCAAAAGAAGTGAGCTCCCACTGTTACGTGGAAAACTGGGTTTGCCTCTTGGTGAGTGTCAAGTCAAAAGACACAACCAAGCCAAAGATCAGGAAAAGGAAGGATTAATTATTACTTGCAGCAAGTAAGCAGAACACTGGGGATCTTTCCCAAAGAGGTGTCTCCCCAAACAGTAAAACTGGGGGAAACTTTAAGCTAAGGGTACATGCATATTGACAAAGGGGTATGTGGAGGGGGTGTGTCCACAGAGTTCAAGCTTTAGTTGACTGAAGTCACGAGGGTCAGAAAAGGTCCACATCATCCTCCCTTAGGTTCCAGCTGATCTGGTCATTGAGCACTTGAGGCTCATCTTTACCACTGAAACAGAACAGGGGGTCTTTACAACCGATATATTATCTTTGCAACTGTTACTTCTCTTGCCTGTTGTTTCATTCTTTTGTTCCCTTAAGATCATTAATTACTGAGAACGGTTCAAGGACAAGCACTGTGGCCAGGCTTAGGTCACAGAATGGCTTAGGCCAGAAATGGCTTCTCTTCTGTCAAGAAAGTAATACCTGGTTCTCTTTCTCAGGGGACCCCCTCCTCTATCTGCTTATACCACCTCTTGGCCTCACTTGCCCAAAACTTTGCCCAGCAACAGGTAGTGAGAGGCAGGCTGCAAGATGCTGACATGAGGAAGCTCTGTGTTCTTGGGTTTATCAGTCTGGAAGCAGGTCTGAGCTGAAGAGGGAGCAGGTCATGATTCAGACACCACAGACTCTCACCGAATTCAAGTTCTTACTGAATATTAGATTTTCTTCAATAAATATTTTTTCATTTGCTCTGTGCCCTTAGGATCATTTCCAGAGATGAAATTTTTTTTTCTTTTATAGTTTTTACAAGTTTCACTGGGGATGGGTCAGCAGAGAATCTCACACTGTTATGCCAGAAGTCAAACCCAGCTGAGTATTTAAATATTAATTTGACTCATAATCTTCCTGGAAGAGTGACATGGGGATGTACTCTGAGACTTATTTGAAAGTACATTGCATATCCTGTTTCCACTGACTCAGCAATTTCAGGCAAATGATTTTACCTCTTTGTGTCTTTGTTTCCTCGTCTGTTGTGATGAGAAAAGTTGATCGCTACATGGCAGAGCTGCTGTGAGAAACTGAAATAACCTATCCAAAGTGTTGCACACAAAAAGGTTTTTAGGAAAGTGAACTGGTTTTTATTATCATGGGAGTGGGCTCAGAGAGGAAACGGGCCCATAGAAGAGATGGATCTAAGAGTGGCTAAGATACCACTGTGGCTTCAACACACAGATGTTCTTTGATCACAAATCAACCCTCTCTTGGGATGTTGGGATCCCCCATTCCCCTACTCCTCACTTTCTCTCTCTCTCTCTCACACACACACACACACACACAGAGTGCACAATTCATTCAAGCAGAAAGAGAAAAACAACAGCTGACCAATTTTTCTCTTTAAGAATCTAGTTCATCAATATCATACGTTCATGGGGAAACCCTCCAATACTCCAGGGAAACTTGCAAAGCAGCAAATGACAACGTTTGAGTTATATTCATAGCTTCTCAACAGAGTGGGAAATTTGGAGTGGAAAGGGCCTCCAAAGCAGTGCTAACATGACTGGGACCTTTCAGCAGTGGTTCTCCAACTGTGGGGAACTTGATTGAAAATGCTGATTCCTGGTCTCCTCGTCCTCTTCCTTTGGAAATTCTGATTCTAGATCTCTGGGTGAGACTCTGGAACTGGCATTATTAACAGTCCCCAAGGGATTCTGATTCAAGTGATCTTGCTACTTTGAAAATCAACCCTCCATTGGAAGCTGACTCAAGCATCTATAATACCTTCCAGGATTTTCCTGACTCCAAATATACAAAAGACTCATACACTGGGTCCTCCCTGAGATGCCTGTAGGAACTCTTAGGTAGCTTCAGTTCTTAATTCAAGCCCCCGCTCTCAGGAAAGTCTGACGGCAGCCCAGGATCCCTGTGCACGACCAGAATTCCTCCACATCTTCCTTCTAGCAAAAGAAGTAAGCAGACCATTCCTGAGCCTGTTTTCAAATCCACCTCCCACTGTTCCCCAGCTCTGCTTCATGTATTAAAGGAGCTGACTCTCGCAGCTGCACTTCCCAAGTTCCTTGGTCATCTGACTTCTAGCTGAGCTGTTTTACCCAGTTGGAAATACTGGCGTTATTTCCCCATCTCCAGCCTATCCTTCTAGCAGCAACATCTCCTGCACGCTCCAGCTCCCGTTGGACAGACCCACCAGGGATGACCCTAGCCACTGGGATCCTGTAACCCCACCTCCTCCCTTTGTCTCCACAGCCTAAGGGTGGTGGAGGCTCACCCCCCTTATCTTCTTAGCTCCTCCAATTCCCTGCATTCAATGCCCTTCATTGCAAATAGTTGAGGGGGTTTCTGTCTTTCTGCTTAGACCCTGATTAACACAGCAGGTCTGGCAAATATGGGTGAGGGTTACAGTGGGGAGGGGAAGGTATACTTTGCAAAGACCAAGGAAGAGAAGGGGACAAGCAGAGACCTTCACCCTGAAAAACCTTCACTGGTCAACCCCCCCTGCCTCCCACCTGCAAAGAAAAAAAAAAAAAGTGGGGAAGGGGTATGATAACAAGGGGGCTGGAACCAAAGGAAACAAGCAAGTAGGTTCAGAGCAGACCCATTCCACTGGCCCCTTTACCGCAGGCCAAGATTTCTCAATATCAGCTCTACTGGTATTTTTGGTTAGCTAATGCTTTATTATGGGGGATCTCCCGTGCATTACAGGATGCTGAACAGCAACCCTGCTCTGTATCCACCAGAGGCCAGTAACAACGCCCCCTCCCCCGAGTTGTGACAGGCCAAAAGGTCTCCAGACATTGCCCACTGGCAAACGATCTACTCTGCCCGCAGGTCAGAAATTGACCTACACTCTATGGCAGAGTTCATGGGCCCCAAAGCCATTCTTCTGGTGCATTAGCTTGGGTGAAGCCAGAGAAGTCAGCCTAAATGAGGAATAAGTAGTTACTGCCACTGGCTCTAAAAAAAGAAGCCACAACTAGGTCAAGCGCTCAGAGCCGTCACCAGGAAATATGGCGCCCCAGCAAATCTCCCTGCCACTCACTCCTCATCCTCTGTTTCTCTTCCCCCATTAATCCAGGTGAAATGAGGTACAAGCAAAAGAGCAGCCTGGTCCCAGAGACAGAAGAGTGGGAGGGGAAGCAGGAATAGCTTTCCACTTTGCCTACATTTCACCAGGTTGCCAGGAGCATTGCCTCTTTGTTCCAGAGCCTCAAGTCTTTTGGGTACAAGGAGGCTAAGGAGTCAAACAGACCTGGATTTCAAACCCAAATCTGTACTTGACACCTGTGTAACATTAGTCAAGTTACTTAATCCCTCTGACCCTCAGTTTCCCTATCTGTCAAATGGGAATCACAACTCCTTCCTCACTGGTGTTTTCTAGGAATTAAGGGAATGCTTGTCAAGTGCTGAAATTAGGCACTCACGAGATTAGAAGTTGGGAAACTATGGCCCACGGTCACATCTGGCTCAACTAAGGTTGCCAGATTTAGGAAATAAAATATTTTATCTGGCAACCCTCCCTGCTGGCCACATGCTTTCGTAAAGGAAGTTTTATTGGACACAGCCTTGCCTGTCCGTTCGCTGTCCAAGGCAGGGCAGAGTAGTTGTGAGGGAACACACGGCCTGCATGGGTCGTTGCCGTTCACACCAGCGGGTGTCCCCCTGCTGTCTGTCACACGGTGCCAATGCAGAGCAGTCAACAGAGTGATTATGACCAGGACTCCGCAAGCACTTACACTGCCTGGGTTTAAATCCTGGTTCTGCCATGGAGTGCTGGGCAAGTGCCTTAGCCTCTCAGTGCCTCAGTTTCTACCTTTTGAAAGTGTTTTGACATTGGAGCTATCACAGGAAACTAGGGTACACTCATGTTGATTCGTTGTTCTGGGCTTATTCAGAAAGCTGAGCATCCTTCTCATAGGGTCCTTGTGAAGGTTCAACAAAATAATGCAAGTGAAGGGCAAGAGCACAGTGCTGGCAACATGGGAAGTACTTAAGACAGCTCCATCGTTACTACACAAGTTCGAAAGTTCGAGAGCTACTATTTTTATTACTACCATTACTTCATCTACTACTACTACCACTGCCACCACTGCTAATACTTCACTGAACTATTGGAGGATTTAATGAGATATGGGTGGGAAAGGTCTGGCCATAGTAAATGCTCAATAAACACCACATTTGCTTCCTTGTCCTCTACCCATTTTCCTGGGTCCCTGCCCATTGGCCCAGAGCAGGGTCTTGAGCACTGGCCAGACCTGGCAGCTCTGCTCAAAGAACAGTGAAGCCCAGGAGGATCTCCTGCTCCCAAGCTAGCTCTGACCCCTGGTGGCCCTTCTCTCCCCAGGGACTTCTTGTCCCTTCCTCTATACAGTAGCACGGCCTGGTGCAGTCACCGTGTCTCCTCGACTCTCCCAATGGTCTCTCAGTTCCCCAAATCACACCCTCTCACAAAGCACAGAAACCCGAGGAGGGAAAGAGCTCTTCATTGCTCCATCTTGGCCCCCTTCCTGGGATTTGGCTGACAACCTTGGGCCTCTGAGGGCCTGACAGAGCTCCATAGAAGCCGAGTGCGCTAATGATCCCATAAACAGGGAACATTTACGAGGAGGGCTTTATTTCACTTTCCCTTAGTTCCCCTCCTTTTAAAGAGTGCCTATTGGAAACATCTCCTTCAGCTGAAGTCGTCAGGAAGCTTCGGGAAGGAGGAATTATTTAAGCCACGACTACAAGGACCAACGCTGTAAACCAGCGCTGGCCAAAAGACACGTGTGGTGAAATACACAGGCACACATTGTTTTATTGTGTTTTGCTCTATCGCGCTTGAGAGATATGGTGTTTTTTACTAATGGAAGGTTTATGACAATCCTGCATTGTCAGAGGATGATTAGCATTTTTTAGCAATGAAGTATTTTTTAATTAAGGTATATACATTGGTTTCTTAGACATAATGCTTTTGCACACTTAATAGACTACAGTATAGTGTAAACATAGCTGTTAAACGCACTGGGAAACCAACATATTCATGAGACTCACTGTATTGTGACATTCACTGTATTGTGGTGGTCTGGCACCAAACCTGCAGTATCTCCAAGGGACGCCTGTAATGTGAGCCACTTCTCTAACTTTTTTAAACTTAAAATTTTTTTACCAGCCACACAGAAAAGGGTAAAAAAGAACAAACTGAATTAATTTTAATCATATACCTTATCTGACCCCTACATAATTCAAAATATTATTAATTCAATAATAATAAAAATTTACTACATAGACATTTCTCCAAAGAAGACATATGGATGGCCAAAAAGCACATGAAAAGATGCTCAACATCACTGATTATTAGACAAATGCAAATCAAAACTACAATGAGATACCACCTCACACTGGTCAGAATGGCCATCATCAAAAAATCTACAAACAGTAAATGCTGGAGAGGGTGTGGAGAAAAGGGAACCTTCCTACACTGTTGGTGGGAATGTATACTGGTATAGCTACTATGGAGAACAGTATGGAGGTTCCTTAAAAAACTAAAAATAGAGCTACCACATGATGCAGCAATCCCAGTCCTGGGCATATATCTAGAGAAAACCATAATTCAAAAAGATACATGCACCTCAGTGTTCACTGCAGCACTATTTGCAATAGCCAGGACATGGAAGCAACCTAAATGTCCATCGACGGAGGCATGGATAAAGAAGATGTGGTACATATATACAATGGAATATTACTCGGCCATAAAAAAAACAAAATAATGCCATTTGCAGCGACATGGATGGACCTAGAGATTGTCATACTGAGTGAAGTAAGTCAGACAGAGAAAGACAAATATCATATGATATCACTTATTTGTGGAATGGTACAAATGAACTTATTTGCAGCACAGAAATGGAGTCACAGACGTGAAGAACAAACTTGTTACCAGAGGAGAGGCAGGATGGGGAGGGATAGATTGGGATTGACATATACACACTACTATACATAAAACAAATAACTAATAAGGACCTACTGCATAGCACAAGGAACTCTACTCAATACTCTGTAATAACCTATATGGGGAATCTAAAACAGAATGGATGTATATGAGTAGCTGATTCACTTTGCTGTACAGTAGAAACTGACACAACACTGTAAATAAACTATAC
Organism: Balaenoptera musculus; assembly: GCF_009873245.2. Lineage (NCBI taxonomy): Eukaryota > Metazoa > Chordata > Mammalia > Artiodactyla > Balaenopteridae > Balaenoptera > Balaenoptera musculus. The sequence continues at coordinate 85,564,570 of NC_045795.1, forward strand.
TCCAATAAAAAATTTTAAAATAACAATAATAATGATAAAAATGTACTAATTTGATGTTTTACCATCTTTTTTTCATACTACGTCTTTACACCTCCAGCACACCTCAGTGCTTATTGAAGCGCCCAATGGTCGCAGGTGGTTAGGGACTGAGGTGTTCGAGGGTGAAGCTGTAAGTCCTCGCCCCTCAGATTCACGGACCAGCGGCACTTGCATCACCTGGGAGCTCATAAAACGTGCAGAATCTCCAGTCCTGCCTGGACCTCCTGAATCAGAATCTACATCTGAGCAAGATCCGCAAGTGATTTCATGTTGGAAGATGAGAAGCACAGCTCTAAGCCCTTGTCTCTCCCTCACTCCAGACTCCCAATCAGTCACCCAGTCCTTTGAGTTCAACTTTAAAATATCTCCTACATACAATTCCACTTGCTCCATGGCTCCTACCATCTCCCTGATATAAATAGCCACTCTCTCTGGGTTCTGGGTTAAATTGTGTCCCCACAAAGATGTTGAAGGCCTAAACCCCAATATCTGTGAATGAGACCTTATTTGGAAATAGGGTCTTTGTAGATGATCAAGTTAGGATGAGGTCACTAGGGTGGGTCCTAATCCAGTATGGCCCATGCCATTTATAACGTATCCTTAAATAGGGGATATTTGGACACAGAGACAGATGCTCACAGGAAGAACACTGTGTGAAGATGAAGGCAGAGATCGGGGTGACGCAGCCAATGACCATCAAAGATACCAGCAAACCACCAGAAGCTAGGCGAGAGGCACGGAAAAGACTCTTCCTCACAGCCCTCAGAAGGAATCAGCCCTGCGGACACCTTGATTTTGGATTTCTAGCCCCCAGAACAATGGAATAAATTTTCATCCACTCTGTGGTACAGCAGGCTTAGCAAATTAATAAACACCCAAATCTTAACAGCAGTTAGCACCTCTTCCCTCTTCCACTCGTGCCATCCCTCACCCCGAAACCCTGACCTATGAAGAACGCTCCAGTCACAACCAGAGGGACTTTCTTAAAATGAACATGGGAGCAGATCACTGCCCCAGCCTTGCCCCTTCTGTCGCTCCGCGTTCCATTTCTGAACAACACACAGTTCTTAACACACCACACACACACACACACACACACACACACACACACACGGTCTTTCCACTCCTCAACAAGCTAAACTCTTTCCCTCCTCTGGGCTTCGACACATGCTGTTCCTTTCCCAGAAACAATGATCCCTCCACCCACCACCCCCCTTGGCTGTCTCTACTCAACTTTCAGGTCTCACTTCCTTTGCTGGTTTCCCAGACTGAATAAGGCCCCTGTTACTCTCTCTCCTAACGCCCTGTCTTGTCCTTTAAATAGAGTCCAGCACTGGGCCATGAGCAGACTGTACGTGTCCATATCAACCTATAGAATGTGAGTGTTTGAAAACCTCTTCTGCAGTTTGACACGGCTGTGACAGGCAAGCAAGCAACCAGTAGACTCAACTCATTAAACAGGCTCTGGCTGGGCTCAAGCACTGCCCAAGTCACCTGGTACAAACTACACACCAATCATGCACACACAGGAGGACCATGTACTGGTCAGTGATGAACAACAAATGGAAAATGACAGGTCCTTTACAGATACTAGAGAAGGACCGCTTCATAGACACCACCGCTAATCATTCTACTTTAATCGACCTGTCCTTCCACAGAGTCTCAATTTCAACATGGTGACAACTACGCGCTCTGCTCACTCTGACCAAGACCTATCACTGCCCAACACAGAAAAGGAGCGTGATAAATACTGGACATATAAATGCATGGGCTGGATTATGATAGGGAGAAGTGGGGAGACCATTCTAGGGGGAGAGAGGGCCTGAGGCCAACATTTGAAGGTGAGAAACCACTGGCAAACCAAAGACTGCCTGCAGTATTTTTAAAGCTTGATGACTTCACATTAAGGAATTCCTCAAATCTTATTATGAGGCCCAACCAGACAGTTGGAGAATTCCAGAGGAACGGACAGATTCTTCTGGTCCTGGACTGCATTCTGTTTTCACAATTGTTTCTGGCAGAAGCCTAAAGAAAAACGCAAACCAGATGCACAAAGAGATATTTTCTTTGTCAGGGGAAAAAGAAAAAGTTGCTTATCCTGCTCTCACACTGCTGCCCCTCAAATGCAGGCCAGATTCCCATCCTTTACCGTGAACAGCTTCAAGAGATTCCAGAACCTTCTCCAGCCTCATGTGCTTGGGGGTAAATGGGAGGCCAGTACTGTAGTGGCCCCTGTCCTCTTCCTTGAGCTCTCAACGCTGGAGGAGCAGATGCAAATGTGATTTCTGCTTGTACCCGTAGAAGAGCGGGCACGGGGGCTGCATAATGAACTCGGACCTTAATTGAAATAAATAAGGAGAAAGCTTGTGCAAGCAATTTGGGCAGGCTGCAGGGAATTCATCTTTCCTTTGGATTCTCCAGAAGACACCGCCTCCTGCTGGGGCCTCACTGGTTCTCCTCTGGGCCTCAGACACCCTGTCCCAACTGCTGGTGACCTCGACCCAGGAGAGTCAGCTTTTGCCAAAAACAAAGAAGCAAGCCAAATGTGCCGTCTGCAGCCCTGACAAACCCTGAAGTGTCCCCAGTCCTCAAAGGACCTCCTGGCTGATTAGACTGCCCCCACCAGAGCTGCCACGGATGCCAAAATGCATCCGCCTTACAGGCCGCTCCCAGAACATTTGACAACCTTGTCCACAAGCATGTGAGAAAGGACGCTGTGGGGAGAACGTGCACCTTCTCGTGCTTCTCAAAGAGTGGTCCCTGGACCAGCGACACCAGCATCACCTGGGACATCAGAAGGACTGCGGGTTCTCAGGCCCCGCTCCAGACCTCCCATATCCCACGCTCGGCAGGTGGGCCCAGAGAGCTGTCTTAACAAACCCTTTGGGTGATTCTTACATGCACCCAAGTTTAAGGACCACTGTGCTACTGATTATCCATGCCTAGAGTCTCCTACTGAAATCCCTAAGGGGCCAGGCACGTGATCTAAATGAGGGAACAGAGTGTGCCTGCCCATCCAAGGGAAGAGCGGCCAGCCAGCTTGAACCAATGGAAGCCAGGTAGAAGGTGGGCCTGATTTTGCCAGATCTTTTCATTTTTCAAGAGTGTCTACAAATGTGGATTAAAAAAAAAAAAAAAAAACTAACTAATTTTTAAACATTGGCTTCATTTTTTTCTAGACACAGTGCAGGCCTAGCCATCTCCACTAATAACAACTTCATCCTTCCAGTTCCATGGACCAAAAGTTAGCCTTCATTCAACTCTCCTTCTCACTCCCCACCTCCTATCTTCCAGGACCGCCTGTTGGCTTCATCTTCAAAAGGCATCCAGCGACTGTTCCCCGCTTCCACTTGTTTGTAGCGCTGGACCACTCCACCAGCATCTCTCCCAGGTGAAATGCAAAGCCTCACCCCGGTCGCCCAGCTTTCACCCTTGGCCCCTGCACTTGAGTTTCAACAAAGCAGCCAGACCCATCCTTTACAAATGAAAGGCAGATCACGTGCCACCTCTGCTCATACCTGCTAGTAGATGCTCATTCCCGTCAAGGTGAAAGCCAAGGTACTCCAGGGCTCTACAGTCACCGCCCCCAGCATCACCCACCCCTCTCCCTGGCTCACCCCATCCAGCTGCGCTAAACTCCTTGCTGTTCCTCTTTAATCTCATAACATATTATCTACGTATATAGTTACCTGACTGTCTGCCTCCATCTGCTAGAATTTAAGCTCCACAGAGGCAGGAATTTCTGTCTGATTGACTGATTGATCCCTAGCACCTTGAACAGTACCTGGCACGTGGTAGGTTTTCAGTAAATAAGTGTTGAATAAATAAATGAATGAATGCAAACTAGAGATGGCGCCCAAGCAGTTCTGCATTTATAGTTCAAGAGGAATTTCTTGAAGATTTCCTCCAAGCTCAAATTTTGCCCCTACTCATAGGAATTTCAATCCTGCTGCTGGCTGGTCAGTGGGCAACTTAAATATAGAAAGCATTTCTGGGGCCCTTGAATCAAGAGCTACCTCCCTTTCCTGCCTATATATAGCCCCTGCCTATATATAGCCCCAGCCCTAAGCACATCTAGATGAGCACTCCTGGCTTCACAGAGCTTTTTCATTCTGGAAAGAGGCTCCCCTAAAGCCTGCACAGAAACTGCTCTCTAAGCCAATGTTTTCCAAATCATTCTTTGCAACACTGGTCCCATGAGATGCTTCAAGAAAAATAACTCTGGAAATACACACACACTCTCTCTTCTCCTTGGAGCTCACAATGCATGTTAGCATTTTAAAGGCTTCAAGAGGTCTGGTAGTGAATTCTTTATCTCTTTACTTGCTCCCGTGTTTCTCAAATTCGTTGGCCCACACAATCCCTTCCCTAGTGAAACACCTATTAACACTACAGGACACTGATGTTCTGGGCAAGCAGTTTCAATTTCTTCATCCTCTTGTGGGGCAGTGTAGGGGAGCTCTAACACAGTATATTCTATGCATTTTTCCAATAGGATACATATCATGAACTTACTGAGATACAGAGACGTCCTCATTCCCACACTTTCAAGCCGACAACATGTTTCTCTCTGTACTTCTCTCTCCAGCTGGCACCGCTTGGCCACCCCCCCTTACCTGTATCAGCTAGGGCTGTCACCATTACAAGTGACAGGGAAAAGTGACTCAAGCTTAAACAAACAAAAAGGGAAATTATTGGTTCATAGAGCTGGAAAGTTTAAAGGTAGGTTTAGCTTCAGATACAGCTGGATCAAGGATCAAACCATACTTTGGGACTCAATTTCTAGCCATCTTCCAGTTGAGCCTTCCACTCCAGACTCTCCCCTCATGGTGACAATATGGTTACCATGGTATCAACCTCAACTCCACTCAGGTTCAAATCCAGCTAGATAGAGCCAAAACCTTTTCTGATAGCTCCCTCAAAAATTTTTAGCTCTACTCTGATTCAACCTGCTTAGGACATGTGACCATCCTTGACCTGTGGCCAGAAAGATGGGATACACTGATTGGCTTAGGCTCAGGCCCTATATTCCACTCCTGGAGCTAAGCTTAGACTCTATAAACAATACAAATTGAGAATTGGTGATGAGTAGATTCTCCCTGCCTCCCCACTCCTCCCCAAATCAGGCATTATTGCTGGAAGCAGGAGGAATGGACGCTGAGAAGGTAATGCTCAAATGTGTACCACTCACCCTTCTGCACATACATCCAAACACTGCGCCTCCCCCAGGAAGTGCTTCCAGATCCCCAAGCCAGAACGAAGCATCCCTCTTAAGGAACTGACATATACAAGCAAACACCTGCAGAACACAGCAGGAAGTTTTCAAGTGCACAGGAGAAAGCAGTAGGCAGTAGGACTACAAAAGATCTAGAGTCAGGTAGACTTGAATTCATGGTCTGAATGCATGACCTTGAATGAGCTACTTAACCTCCCTGAGTTTCGGTGTCCTCATCTATAAGGATTTGAGATTTTCAGCAATTCCCACTCACGGTGGGAAATGTGGATGATAAAGAGTAACCCCCAAGCCAGCCATCATCCCGGGTCCCTGTGGCTGGATCTTGCCCATCACCCGCCTCCAGATCCTACAGTGCTCACATCAGCCTCAGATCACATGGTCATCTCTGCCCCAAACTTCTCCAGAGACAACTGCTCCCTGGCAGCTCGGGGCACACGTCCCCCTCATACCACTCTGTGCAAGGGAAGCTGCTCCTTGCGGTCTAGCCTACTGCCCCGCCCATTACAATGGAAGTCAGCTCCTGTGTTCTCAGCCCATGCTCCCCCCGTCAGGATGAGATGCAAGACCAGAAGCAGAATATTTCCAGCAGCTGCCAGGACTCACACAAACCACGCTAGTTCTGGGATAAAACAAAAGTAAATACTAGTATTCAGCTTCATGCTATACAAAAGCCCTACTGACTTGAGATTAAAATGGAAGAAAGGATGCCAGGCACCAAGGCTGCAGCTTATTTTTCCCATTAGGAGACAACCAATCATATAGAGGAGAGCAGCAAAGCTCATTCTCCTCGTGCCAGAGATAAACCATGGGGGTGTGGAGGAGAGATGGAGACGGAGAAAGGAAATGTGAGGGAAAACAAGGAGCAGTGTTGTCGGCCATGTGGCTCCTACTTCACAGGAGGGGCTCGGGGACCAGTGCTTCAGGAGACTGTGGTAACCCCCGGGTTGTAGCTTCAGAGCATTGAGGAAAGTGGACACACTCCAGAATTCTCCTCATGGGGGCTTAGAGGTACATCCATTCATTTATTTATTCCTTCCCTAGTCAAATATGTACTAAGGGCATAACGTGTGAGAGCGCTGAGCACAGGCAAACCCAAACTCCCCTGGCCCCGCCCTTGCTGAACTCAATGCAGATGGAAACGCAGGTGATAAACAAGCCAACGCTTCCAATAAATACGTAGCTACAAACTGTAATCACCACTAAAAGCAAACGCACCAAATCAATAAGAAAGAGTAAGAGGTGAGCTTGCTCGGGGCATGAGGGAAGGGCTCCCCAAGAAGGTGCCTTTCAACACAAGCAGGGAGAATAAAAGAGGAAGCCCCTCGGATACGGAAGCAACAAAGACCCATGTTCAAGGGCGAGAAAGAAGCCAACGGGGCTGGAGCTTACTGACTTAATGTGTGATGGGGAGAAATGAGCAAAGGTGGGGTTGGAGGAGGAGGGAGGGGCCAGGTCACGTAGGGACACCTGGGTCCTGATAGAGTTACGATTTTAGCCAGAGGGCCAGGCCTCTTTTCTAAATCACCGCCCTCCACTACTGTTCTATTCATGGCAGCTGCATAATATTTGAGAAATCTAATTTGCATGTCGCATCACGTATCTGGGTACCAGACAGCACCCACAAGAGTACGGGGGCTTTACAGGAACTCCCCCAGCTCTCTCTCAGGGGGCTGTAGCCCACAAACCAGGAAACTCCGACTTGGGACATATCCCGAGACACCCAAGGGACTTCAAATAATCTCTGCCGAGGGAGGAACAAGGGCACAGAGGCAAAACCAGGTTATGAGAAGCTTCCAGGAACAGCCACTGAACAGCTCTCTGCCACCTCCAAGTCCTCAGCCAGCCCAGCTCTAAGCCTCAAATATCAGCATCACCCGGCAGCTTGTCAGAAATGCCAACTGCGTTGGTTTCCTCTTGCTGCTGTAACAAATCAGCACAAGCTAAGTAGCTCAAAACAACACAAAGCTATTACCTTCTGGAGGTCAGGAGTCTGAAGCAGGTCTCACTGGGTGAAAATCCAGCTGCTGGGGGTGGTATTCCTTCTGGGTCTTCTGGGGAGACGCCATCCCCTTACACTCCCCACCTTCTGGAAGCCACCCACTTTCCTTGGGCAGTGGCTCCGTGCCTCTGCTTTCAAGGCCTGAAACAGCAGATTGATTCCTTCTGACGTTGCCTCACTCTCACCTCCGCTTCTGCCCCGCCCCCTTCACATTTAAAGGCCCTTGTGATTTCACTGGGCCCCCTTCCAGCGTACTCTGTCACCAGGTCAGACGACGAGCAGCCTTAATTCCACCCACAACCTTAATTCTCCTCTGCCACGTCACCTGCACAGGCTCCTGGGATTCGGACGCGAACGTGTTTGAGGGACCATGACTCTGCCTACCCACCAGACTCCGGGGCTACTCCACACTGACCAATCAGAACCGGTATTTTAACAAGCTCCGCAGGTGGCGCAGGCGCACGTTCAAGCGCGAGCAGACCCCGCCTTGCGGCGCAGCGTGGCCGCCGTCTCTCAGGCCAGGCTCAGGACCGCCGGGCAAGTGTGTTCAATCAGGCCGAGAGGACCCCTCCTGAAGCCTGCTTTTCTCCGCTCAGTCGCCATAGCTAAGCCCTTCGTGGGGCGTGCGGTCCACCTGTCCAGAAACCTGTACTGGGAGTCAGCCTCTCGTAGATGCTTTGAAGGTTTGGAAATGTCCCCCAAGGGTGAGAAAATGGGATTCACACCTGAGGGTGAGACTTGCACGCCTCTCGGCTGAAGAACCGGTTGCTCTTCGGCTGCAGCTCCAAGCGTGGCTGGTCCTGGGAAAAGGTCAGCAAAGCGTGGTGAAAACTGTGATTCACTACAGCCAATGGGCGCCTCTGGCTCCCAGAGCTGGGGGAGGGGCCTTGGAGGTGCCACAGACGAGGTAACTGAGGCTCAGGGAGGTTGGGACTTGCTCAAGGTGACACGGGGGAGCAGTGGAGCAGCTCGGAGAACAGGGAGCGGGGCCGGCAGGGTCAGGTCACACACACCCCCCACCCCGTCTCTAATTGGCTGTTATTTGGGGGCTATGCCTCAACTGAGGGCCGCCCCCTCACAGGAAGGAAGGAGCAGGGCTTAAGATCGCCACACCGCTGGATCCATCTGTTCTGAGGGAAAGCTGAAGCTAACCGCCTGGACACGGCCAGATCTGGCCAGTTCCGTGGGCAGCCAGCCAAACCTGGAATTTTCCAGGCAGCCAGTTCAGCCATGGAAGGGAAGCCCTCCAGGCATCACTAACCTGGGCCCCAGCCCGAGAAGGAAGCCCATGCCTTCCTGGGAACGCTGACCCAGGGCATTTCCTTCCTGGAGGAGACCCATCACAGCCCCAGCACGTGTCCATAACCAGCAACCAAGGCAGCGCGTGCTGCTGGGGCCCCAGACAGGTACCAGGAACTGGAAACTTCTTGGGAGCGTCCACCCCCAAGGCACAGCCTTTCCTTTGCCATGTCCCAGAGCACCCCCAGCAGCTGACATCTGAAAGCTTCCCTCCACACCCCAGCAATGCTCAGCTTCCCTGTGCTGCTGAAAAACATCTGGCTGGCTTGGCACCTAAGCGGGGTAAAAATAGCATGCCATCTTGTGAGCGGGCACCACGCCATCTCAGCAGATGGGCACCAGCGCTGCAGCCAAAAGACCGCTGAGCGGTATGGAAGGCATCTGCAAAGGGCAGGATTCACAGCTGGAGGGCTGACTGCCAGGCCCCTAGGTGAGAGGGACCAGAAGGTAAAACAAGAGGGCCAGAGAGAGGGGACAGGAACCCCCAGCCCCCGCCCTTCAGAGGCGGGACATGGCAGGGGAAGAGAGAAAACGCACTTGGACGCTGGAAGGCAGCAGGGCGCGATGGTGAAGGTCTGGTGTTGCAGCCAGATGGACCCATGTTTGAATCCTTCCTCTACCTTCTCTAGCTGTGTGACCCAGAGCCAGCGTTTAACCTCTCTGAGCCTCAGTGTAAAACCCACATTGCAGGGCTCTGGCAAGGCTACTCAATCATTCTTCATTCAGTAAGCGTCCTATTGAGCACCCACCATGTGCCAGGCACTGTGCTTGGGGTGGGGTATGGCGGTGAGCAGGGAGCGTTGAGGTCTCTTTCCAGTGTGGGTGACCAACATTTATCAAAAAGTGACACAAAGAAAAGCAAAATGTCAGCTGCGATAAGTGCCTCAAGGAGAAGGTTTGCGGTGCAATTAGAGCCTCTGATGGAGGGGTGGGGAGCACAGGAGAGTCGAGGCAGATGTCCCCAAGGAAGGGACAATGAAGATCTAAAGGATGCCTGGGGAGTTAAACAGGGGGGAAATGAGAGAAGGGACATTAAGCTTTTAGCACAGTGCCTGGGACCTGTGAAATATTGGTAAGTGGAATGATTATTAATGAAGATCACTGAAAATAGAATTGTACTAATAGCAATCTCTTCCATCCAGGGTGAGAGTGCCAGGCTTCGGCCAGAGCGGTCGTGCAGGAAGAGAGAGGCTGACCTCTTGTCTCTACTCGGAGGAGAGCCAGAGGCCAGTGGACTTTAAAAATAAAAATCCATAAAAATATCTTAGGCCTCTAGCGAGGCCATTTGGAGTCTCCAAACACCGCAGAGTTCAAGCAACAAAGCTCTGGGGAGCCTCCTCTCCTGAGAGCTGTGGACCGTTTGGCTGGGGTCTAAACCAGGTTCCAACCTCAGCCTTCTCCCCTTTTGCAGCCTGAGCCAAAGCCAGGAAGCCTGCCTGCGTGAGCCTTTGGTGGCCTGGCCCGGCCGGCGCAGGCCCCAGCTGGAGAGCATTCACCCTCACCCTCGGGGCAGAGTCAGCTTGCAGGGTGAGCCGGATGCAAATTTCGTCATGTGAGTACATTCTGCAAAAGTGCTGCCTTTTGAAGAATGTAAAGATACTGGGAAAGCAGTGTGAGGTCCCCAGTGAAACATCTGTCGCCAAAGAGTGCGATACGCTCTGCTCAGCTAGTCAAAGGTGGCCCCTTTCTCATGGGCCGGAGCCCCTACCTGGCAACGTGCAAAGCCCACTGGGTTGGCCCCAAGCTACCCTGACATCAGGTACTTCGTGTGCACATCGGCCTCAGAGGGATGAGGCTTGGACAAGTGCCAAGGAGTTTGGTATGGGAGCCCTCTGGTGCCCCGCCCCACATCCTCCCTGAGTCCTTCCCGGCCACCCGTGCCTCCAGCTGATGCTGCAGCAATCACCTATGCCCAGGTGGACCTGACCGCACCTGACCTCACTTCTCCACTTTCCACCTCGGGGATTCCCAGCTGCCTCTTTGTGCGGGAACCCGCTCAGCCATTCAGCTGTTCACCAGACCTGGAAGCGCAAGCACGCCAACGCACTGGGGGCAACCCTGACCAATGACAGGCAGCAGCAGCCGGGCGATGACCACTTCCCTCTTCTGTCCTTCAGCGAGACAGTTCTGGGGGCTATTTCTAAATGACGCCTCAGGCGGTCCTCAGCAGCCCATGGTCCACAGTGGTGGCTGCCTTGCTTTCCCTCATTCCTTGTCCCCAACTCCCTGGGATCAATCCCCAAATTAAACTACCTGCATGCAAACCTTCCATCTCTAGCTCTTCTTTCTTGGAGGAACCCAAGCCAAGACAGTTGCTCTCCTGCCCTCTCCCCACCAGCTGTCAGGAGCAGTGGGGCTTTCAGTGGCACGTGTGGCAGTTCTGTGGCCAAAAACAAGAGAGTTTCTGCTCCCTCCTCTCCCAGCTGGAACCCAGACAGCTGGATGGAATGAACGTCTCTGACTGTCACACAGGAAGGGCTCTTAGCCAATGCCTTTCAAACGGGTTAACAGTGGAGCTCTTCTGCAAACAAAATCCCATACACATAGTGGGCCTTTGGTGTTTGGTCCTTCTTCTTAAAGAACTTGGTTTACCTCTTGGAAAATGCCTTGTGCCAATTTGTGAGGTCTTGGTGGAAAGACTATTAAGTGACCCCTGCCCACTTTGGAATTCCAGAAGGCGATGTCTTTCCTTCCTGTCTCAGAGGCAAGCTCAGTCAACTGAATGCCTTCTTCCTGGAGTTGATCTTGAGCAAGAAACCTAAGGCAGGGGCACTGGTTGGGGAGGTGGTCTTCATGATGGTGGTAAACCCACCAAGGCAGCCTTTCAGAACTCTCTCAGTATCCTTCCCCTGACCCCAAGCCTGGTCCTCCGGCCTCTTATTGAATCTTTAAATAACTGTCCCTCCTTTTAATACATTTTCTTTCTCTTTGGCTAGGAGAGTCACTTTTCTGATGCTTGCAGTCAATAATGCTTACAGATACTCACTAAATTCCAGTATTTAAAGTGGATAAAAGTGGAGATTCTCTGTTGAAATGGAGGAGGGTGGGCAAGGGCGCCTCCCTCCCACACCTGCTCACAGTGACTTCTTTGTTTTCTCCAAAGGGCCACTGGGGCCTGAAAGAGCTCTATTTCAAAACCCTCCATCTCATCCCATCCTTTTGGTACAAATGAGGAAAGCAAGGCAAGAGAAGTTCACTGACTTGCCAGGGTCCTGGTGCTGCTTAGTGATGGTCGGAAACTCAGGCCCCCTTTCCCCCAGGGCAACAGCCTTCCTACCACCACAATGTGGTGGGCTCTGTAGAATCTGAGAGACAAGTGGACAGCAGAATTAAGCTAAGGGCCCGTGTAGAAATCAAGTGCATGACAGGGTCTTTCCTACACTTCTCCAAGGCCACAGTCAACAGCCATGCAGGACAGTCGTGGAAGGCTCCTTCAGGGCAGCAGGCTTGGTCCTCACCTCTGTTCTTCCCATCTGTTGATGAGAGCTGGTCCCTAATGACAGACATGCATTGCAAAGCACTGGGCCAGCCTTTCCCAGGGCACAGCTCCCTGAATCCTCGTCCTACAAGACCCTCGGCAACAAATGAGTCCTGTGATCCAATACCTCATTTCCTAGATGCCTCCGATGTACTTTCTTATTTTTTTTCACTTATTAAAATGAAATGAGAGGTTGAGTAATGAAGTAGTTACGAGCATACACTTGGAAGTCTGACCAACTGGGTTTGATTACCAGCTCTGTCCCTTCCTAGCTGTGTGACCTTGGGCAAGTTACTTGAGCCTCAGCTTTGCCATCCATGAACTGGGAATGAAGTAAGAGATCCAACTGTGTTAGGTGAGGTTCTGCAAGAAGCAGATGCCAAGATGAGATGTGTATGAGGGAAACAGCTGTGAGAGAGTGTGGGGAGAAGCCAGAGGTGGCTGGAAATGCTGTGAAACCTCCATGCAGACTGAATTCCTACAAAAAAAAAGAAAAAGAAAAAAGAGAGGAACGGAAGAAAAAGTCTTAGATTGCAGTGCCATTCTAAGAAAGTTTTGGCAAAGTTCTGAGGAGTTCTTGAGTCCAAGTCAACCATCAGGAATCGTGCGTCTCCCAGGAAGGGGCCTGCCTCTTATCCGCCACATGCTGGGTCACTGGCTGGGAACAGCCCATGGGAAGGGAGGTCTCTGCCCAAGGTGGAAGTGGATTCAGAGCCCAGCAGCAGGGGCCCTCTGTCAATCCCACCCCCAGCAGTAAGAGAAGCACATTCTCAGGCCCTTCTGGGCTCCATACCAACCTCAAAAGGTAGGATTAAGTGTGTCAATTTACATAAAAGCTCTTAAAATAGTACCTGGCATATAGTGAGAACTCTGTAGGTGTTGCCTTAAAACAAATAAACAGGGTTATGAAATCAGGCTGCTTCTTCAAATCCATTTGTACAACCGATCTGATAGTTTGCCTTTTTGGTTTTGAATCCTAGAGAGCTGTTATTAAACTGCTTATCCATCTTACAGGCAGCACATATTGGAATCCAAGAAATACATTCAGAGAGCTTTGCAAACTGTACACCCCCTCGGAGACTTGCAAATGGCACACTAAATATTTTGAAAAGTTCTGCAATACTACAGCCCTGTTCTACTTTGTTCAATTCTCTTTCCCAAACTTCTTCGCCCAGAGATCTGGGGTTTGCATACACTTCCAATAAATTCCTTTGCTCTTTAGTTAGAGAAATTGGTTTCTGTTGCTTGCGCCCAAATCCCAGTTGAGACAGATATGAACTCAAAATATCAAAGAGGTGAGAGTGGAAGTGCCCTGGATGAAGAAGAGGTGAGAAGGAACTAGAATTCCATGGCATACATTTTTGCAAATGCTGTGCTTTGCAAATGCTGATGGCTGCTGTTTCAGGTGGTTCTCGGGAATGAGGAAGCGGGAATGTGTCCTGCTACAAACAGGCCACCCCACCCCTCCCTGCAACTTTCCCCACAAGGTCCCTGGAGGACGCAATTGGAAAAGCCTCATCTAAGCCAGCCCCTCATCGAGGTTAGCTCGACCAGCCTCACTCACTCAGTAGAGAACATTCTCCCTCCTGGCTCCAGAGAGGTATAAAAGCACCACGGAGGGACTTCCCTGGTGGTCCAGCGATTGAGACTCCGCACTTCAAATGCAGTGGGCGAGGGTTCGATCCCTGGTCAGGGAACTAGGGTCCCACATGCCACATGGTGCGGCCAAAAAAATAAAAAATAAACAAAAAAATTTGTAAAGACACTAAGGAGCTCTAAAGATAAATAAATAAAATAAAAACGAAAGCACCATGGATAAGAGCCTCCGGGCCCTGTGATCAGAGGCTGACGGCCATGAACCAGTTCAACAGGAGCATTTTCCTCATTCCTCATTTACCGTTGGTTTACTGTCTGCCCTGTGCCAGGCACCACGCTTACAAGTGGGGATTCGGAGATGTCAGAGGCAGCCTTCGGGGCTGGGTGGGACACCTTTCACGTGGTGTCTCAGGCTCTCACCATCCACCTTTTTGTCCTGTCCAGACACCTGGACACCTGAAGCGAGAGGGCCTCGCTTTAGCTGCACTGGGGGGTGTGCCTTCTGTGGGGCTTCACTGCGGCGTCTGTCACGGGGCCCCAGGCACACGTTTAAATGCAGCCCCCAGGAGCAACCTCAGCTAACACAGGAAGAAACACTCCCCTGTGTTGTGTCCTGAGCGCACGGTGCTGAGGTGCTCTCTACTGCTCCCAGAGGTCACGTCCCCACAGCACGGGCCTCTCCTCCACGCATTCCGGCCCACCTGTCTTCCCTGCTTGACTCCCACCCAGCCCCCCACCCCCCTTTCCCAAGAACCACTTCGTCAAAATACACCATCTTCACACAAGCTCTTATCTCATCCTCTGCTTTTTTAGGGGAACCCGAAGTAGGACTTTTTTTTTTTTTTAATAACAATAGTGCTTTGCATTTGTAGCAATTAAAATAGCATGGACTTCTGTGAATTCACTTGACCCTCAGAGCAACCGAGAATGATACACAAGCCAGACAGCAACCTCATTTTAGAGAAGAGAAAAACTGGAGCTCAGAGAGGTCAGCTGACTTTCCAAATGTCACACGGTTAGGAAAACAGTGAGCATCAGGGCTCCCCCATCTCAGCCTGAGCTGCTGTCACCGGAGGCATCAGTTCAGGGCCTGGGGCCTCAACCTAGACTCAAAGGTGGACCTTTCAAATTCCCTTGGGCTGAGTTTTGAAGAATACTTATAAATTGGCTGGATGAAAAATGGGATGGACAGAGGGTGGGGACAGAACTTCTGACAGAGGAAATAGCAGAAGCAGAAACCCAGAAGTTGGAGGCATTCATCACGGTTTCTTCTGGAAACCATAGGAAACATGGTTTGGCAGAAACATAGGGTCAAGGAGGCACGTGGGGCATTGGTGAGAAGTAAAGCAACAACTCACACAGGGCCTGTGGACTAAGCAGCTTGATTACTGACCAAGGAACACTAGGAGAACATGGAGGGCACAGTGCAGAAAGGAGGTGAGGCTTGCCTGAGAGAACTTCAGGTTTATGGGTTTTGCCCGGAGTCACCTGGCTGATATTCAGAGCCTCACCACCTGGCAACCAGGGTGGGCTTGTTTCCCCAAGGGCTCAGGACTCCATTCCTGAGTGACAGCCCATTACACTGTTCTTGACTGTCTAAAAGAACTCATTTTTTTTTTTCTTGGGACGAGGCGCATCTTGAATCTCTAATGACTAACTCATTAAGACCAGTGAGGGGCTAGAAAGGAAAGCAGGGCCCTTAGGTAAAGTCAGAGTCAGCAGTCCGTGAACAGGGTACCACACCTCTCTCAGCATCATCTCCAAGCTGTGGTCACTTCTGTAGAGAAAGGCTGAGAGCAGCTCTCTGCTCAGCCAGTTCAGTTACTGACAACCTCAGTAATTGATTGTCTGGTCTACACGAGGTATAGAGAACCATGTTTAATAAGTAATCTGGTCTACACGAGGTATAGAGAACCATGTTTAATAAGTAATCTGGTCTACACGAGGTATAGAGAACCATGTTTAATAAGTAATCTTCCCCACACGGACTGCCTAGCAGAAAAAGTCTCTCAACAGGCAGGCTCCACCTTCCTTGCTGGTGGAAACGTAAACAAGTGGGAACTCTCAAGAGAGAAATTTGGTGGTAGGCATGAGAACCTTAACAATGCTCAGAACTTTTATTGCTGCAATTCCCTTTCTAGAAATTTGTCCTAAGGAAAGAGTCAGACAAATACAGAGGGATGCTTGTTCCAGCCTCGTTTATATTAGGAGAAAATTAAAATCAACCTTAATGTCCAGCAATTGGGGCTGGAGTAAATTATAGGCATTGTCCGCTCAATAGAAAATGATGCAGCCGTTAAACAAGTAGGAAGTATGTGTAGATTGATTGCAAAGACAGCCACAGTTGTTCTCCTTTATGCGTGCCCTTGGCAACATGACTCTCCAGCAACTCTCATCAAGGGATGGGGTCGGTTTTGCACCCTCCTGGCCACCACGCAACTCACTCTGGTCGACAGAATACAAAGTGACAGTGCACCTGTTCTGAGCTTAGGTTTTAAGAGAGCTTCAGCTCTCCCCCCCCCACCCTCTTTCTCCCTCTCTCTCACATTCTCGGCGTCCCTCCCTTCCCCTCTCTCTCTGTTGGGCGAGCAGCCTTCATGGGACCTACGGAAGCACGTGCATCATTTGGCAGCTGGTCAGCCCACCAGTATACCTGGTAGGGAGGGAACAGGGTCTTTGCCTGCAGCATGAGAAGGGTGCATGCAGCCCATCATCCTGCTTTGGCTATCACAAGGGACCCATAGCACTGGGACACTGGAGATGCTGATCTTGCTGCGTTTCTTCTCCTGTCTGTGAATAAAACATTGTTCCAACCAGTTCCTTGTGTGTCGAGTCGTCCTTGGCAACTCCTAAACTCGAGAAGACGCAGGGAACCATGTCTGCAGGCTCCTACTTCTGGCAGTTGACTTGTTATGATCTTTGCCATCCTCCACAGGGTGGGAATCCTCACCTGGGATTGGTAGCTGCATCTACCCGCCTGATGCTCTCTTTCCATCTCTCGTTCTCAGAATCCTGCCACCACCATGTGCACATGCCCAGGCTAGCCTGTTGGAGCATGAGAGACCACGTGGTGGGGGGAGAGCCTAGCTGTTTCAGCTGAAGCCATCCTAGACCAGCCTCTAAGCAGGTGACCCTCAAACACAAGAGAGAGTCTGACCAAGATCAGGAGGTCCACCTGCCAGCCATAGCTGATGGCAGACACATCAGCAAGCCCAGTCAAGCCCTGAGGAACCATCCAGTTGACCTGAGGACTTGTAAACAACAGTAAGTACAAATTCTTTAAATCCAGCAGTCCTTAAAGTGAGGTCCAGGGCAGGGGTACTTCAAGGGGGTCTCTGAGATCCTATGAGAGGGTCTACAAGGTCAAAACTCTTTTTGTAATACCAGGAAGATGTTATTTGCCCTTTCACTCTCGTTCTCTCGTGAGTGTACAGAGGACTTTTCTAGAGGCTCCATGATGTGTGATGACGTCATCGCTTTGACAGCAAGTGGGATGTAAGCTTATGTATTCTTGATTTCAAAATGTTCTCGGTTTTAATTTCCAATACAGTAAGTATTGATCGATATAGCTGACATAAACAAAAGCTCTTTGAGGTCTTTAATGATTTCAAACGTGTAAAAAGGTCCTGAGACCAAAAGAGTTTGAGAACCACTGTGTTAAACCATTGGGCTTGGGGTTAAGTTGTTACACAGCAGCAGGTATCAGACACAATGTAGGTGCATGTGACTGACCAGGAAAGAGGTTTATACCATAGTGCCTTTTTCACGCAATTGTAAGATACCGCACAAGTCCCGCTTTTGTTTAAAAACAAAAGCGCTTTTGTTTTGTACACAGTTATATGCCTATCCAAAATGTTAATAAGTCATCATTTCTGCTGGATAGGATGATGGGTCACTGGGGTAGAGTTTTTCCCTCTTTTTTATACGTATCTATGCTTCCTAATGTTTTGCAAGAAGTTTCATGCTTATAAAAGAAAACATAGCTTTAAAACAAAGAAAAGAGTCTTTAGAAAGAAAAGAGAGCATCCTCTCTTTCTCTATTGCCATGATCACGCCTACAGGAAGGTTTTGGTAGGAGGGCACCAGAGAGATTAAGTGCTTGTTCTCTGTATGCCTTCTCACGCCCACCCAGGGAGATTCAGCCAAGAACCTGGACTTTCCACTGCCTCGACTTCTGGGGGCAGTTGAATCAGATTTCTCTCATTGCCCTCTTTGCAAATAAGAAATGCCCAGCGGGAGGACCCCTCTCGAGACGCCCCCAAAAGAGAAGTGAGCACGAGCCATTTCATGTTCCTGTGCTCAGAGCCCCTAGAAGCTGACTGCATGCCAGCAGCGGTTGCCTAGGGAACACCAGTGACATCAAGGAGACAGGAGGACACAATAAATAACTTCAGCAACTATTTGCATTTGGCAGATGTAGCCGGGGGCAGGGCCCTGCGTGCCTCCCTGTGGAAAAGCCAGGGGAACCCCAGAAAGAATGGGAGCCAGCCAGCAGAGGCAGGAATAGGGAGGCTGGCATGTGAGGGAGGGAGGGGAGTTCTGAACTCTTTTGTAGTCCCTCCCCCAAAGCCTGCGGGAGCCAGAGATCAGGAGCCGCCTGTGTGATCCAGAAGGGGTCCCAAGGCTTCGTGCTTTCTGGGTGGTTTGACCACAGGCCAGGAAACCCCAGAGAGGGGCAGCCTCTTCTAGGGACTGACCCCTCCCACACACAGCCCTGCAGCCCCCAGGGTCCTGCTTCTTCCTCCACCGCCCTGGAAGGCAGGTGAGAGGATGGGCTGTGAGGCCGCGGGCTCTGCTTTGCTGAGGTGCTTAATTGGCATCCTTTTCACCCGACAGGTGAAAAGTCAGGGCGGGCGAGGGGACGTCAGCTCTCTTGTCAAACTCGCTCCCTCTCTGATCTGTCTCCTCTCATTAGGGCTGAGCCAGTCCCAAGGAGCCCCAAAGAAGAGGAGGCAAATGAGCCAGGCCCTCCCGCCGTGGCCTGGAAATTGCAGCTGCTGTGACTGAGCCGTGCAGGGCTGCTAGAGCCCGGGGCGTCCCACTCTCTGGGTGGGATGGAGACACAGACCCAGAAGACAGGCCAAGAGGGGCCCAGCCCGAGCCTGGCTTGTCTCACTGCCCCCCTTCCAAAAGTTCCAGTCAGATCGGATTATATCAGAAATGATTGGTGCCTTTATTCTCCCCTTAGCTTGCACCTCCTCTCCCCCCACTCCCCGGTTCAACCACATCTGTAGGCTCCCCTGAAACGGAGCCAACATACACAAAACAAAGCAAACCCTGGCAGGGCAGCCGGTGAGGGTGGGGACGTGCCACCCATCTGGGCTGGCCACAGGCATACCTCCCGCTGGTAAAGGCCCTGCGTGGAGTAAGTAACCGATCTGGGGTTGCACGGGCCCTGGTGAGTGAAAAGAAGCACGTACCCAGGCAGGGTAATCGGACAGGAAGAGAAAAGGACTTGCCCACTGAGCAGTAAAACGTGTGCAGACTGAAGGACCCTCTTGAGCAGGATGGCAGTGGGTTGGCAATGTCCCACAGCGGGGCCGCCAGCATCCGTCTTCCACACGGTTTCCCAGTCTGAATGGCTTCTGGACGCTTCCGCTTCTAAGCATGTATGCATCGAGAGAGTCCACTTAAAACCAGGCAGGATTTTTTTTTTTTAATTGAGCATGTTCAGGGCTGGCAAAAGCAGAAGAGAAATAGGCACGCCAGTAGATTGCTGCGGAGGATGACGAGGGGCTGACATTTTGGAGGTCAGTTTGGGCTCCAGGACTGCTTGTACGTGTCCGTGAACGAGACTCAGGGACCATGGTGCTGGCGAGGCTGGCATTTTGCAGCCTCAGCTGTGCTCTTGGCAGTGAACCTGGGTTCTCGTTGCTGGTGCTGGTGAGCCTGAAAATCCACCATCCTCCACAGCCCCAAATCTCTACTGACACCAGCTCCTGGTGGCCAGCAATTCCCATCATCATGGGAGAGAAATGAATGGAATGCCCTTGGTGCTACCGTCACACAGCAAGGTGGCTTAAGTCTCCAAAGCATTAGAGTTTAGCGATAGCTCCTCTTCAGGCGACATCTACGGCTCCTTTCTTCCAGAAAACACACATGCCACCACGAGTTAGGGTAGGTGCTGATACCCATTATACAGGATCCGGGACCCCTCCTCCCTCTGATGTTATGCTCTGTGAGACATCTGGGGTACCAT
The DNA here is from genome assembly GCF_009873245.2 of Balaenoptera musculus. Lineage (NCBI taxonomy): Eukaryota > Metazoa > Chordata > Mammalia > Artiodactyla > Balaenopteridae > Balaenoptera > Balaenoptera musculus. The sequence continues at coordinate 85,584,416 of NC_045795.1, forward strand.
GCTAGACCCCATCCCCTATGACAAGGGTCCCTGAAACTGGACCACCATCCAAGCTGTCTAAATTTATTAGTCTTATCAGTACTGTACGTCCAAACTCAAAGGTGGACGAGTCAGGAGGACTACATTTCTCAGAGGTTGCAAACAGACAACCAGGAAAAGAGTTCTCATCTAATTCTGTTCACCTGGTCATTCAAATTCTGGTTCCTGCTCAGCCAGAACACCACAACATGAGCCTAGAAAATGACTGGATGACGCAGACAAATATCAGTAATACATCCTACTGGGAGGTGAGGTTAAACTGAGTTTCCGCCCGTTGCCTATCTGTTTACATTACGAGGGACTTTATGGTCTCCCAAGCAACTCTGAATTTGTTATTTCATGGGGCAGCAGATGGCTGGCAAAAATGACCCAAACTGTTTCCCTCCGTGTAGTCACACCTCTTTGCAACGTGTCTCCGCAAGCTCTCCCACAGAGAGGCAGACTCTGTTTCTCCACCCCTTGACTCTGGGCTAGCCTCTGACTTGCTTTGACCAAAAGAATAGAGCAGCAGTGACTATGTTGCTGGTCTAGGTCAAGGGCTCAAGAGGCCATGTGCGCTTTGGCTTTCTCTCTTGGACTCCAGACATCAGCAGGGCCAGGTCTTGGAAGATGGCAGACCAGTGGAGAGAGACAAACTGTCTCAGCTGGGCCAGCCTAGAACACCAGCCCCCAGTTGACCCGGCAGCTAACCTCAGGCGCATGAGTAAGTCCAGGCAAAACTGAAGAGCCGCCTAGCTGAACCCCGCCCAAACCACTGGGTGTTACGAGCCACTAAGTTTGCGGAAGTTCTTTTCATGCAGTAAGGGCTGATCCTATGAGCTCCCAAACAGAGCAGGGTAAGTTTCATTGTAGCCAGTTTAGGAGTCAGAAAATGCTGGCACGGGACCGAGTGTTTCATCCCAGGCCCCAGTGCCAGATACTAACAGATTCAGAACCCGAAGCCAAGTGTCCCGCTGGCCTGTTTTCTCATTTGCATTTCCTCCAGAGTAGCAGATACTGGAGAAGCTTCTAGATAGCAGCCCTTAGAGATCCCTCCGGAGAGAGACCGCTGCATTTTCTTGAGGACGTGTCCTATTTCATCTGCAGCTGCCCTACCCCACACCCTGCCCTGTTTCCAACTTTCAGTAGGCAGCAAGGCCACGCATCAACCATCAGTTCCCTAACAGCAAGCCAGCCGGCACTGCCAGCTCATTCAATTTGCAGGGCTCGAGAGGGTCCCATGCCAGCCAGCATCCCTCCCTTCCGCAAGCAGCAAAGGCAGCAGCCCCAAGAACGAGAAAACACTGCTTTTCAACCATACTGAATGGGATCAGTGGGTGGGCCTGTCCACTTGTCGGCATCAGTTGGAGATCAAAGCAAACACAAGAGGGAACAGACCCAAAAGGGAGGGGGAGGAGGGAAAAGCCCCCCTCAACACACTCCAAACCCAGCCAGGGCTTCTAAAGGGGTAGATGTGGGAGTAATCCTGACCGAAACGCCACCCCTCCCCAAGGAGCCCAGAGGAGAAAGGGTGACAAGGAAATAGGACGGTGTGTTTGGGGTTGGGGAGCGGGGTGGAGGCGGAAGAGGAAGCAACAGAAAATACAAAGGAAGGAAGGAAGGAGGGCAATTGGAGGAAGCAACTCCACCCTCTTACAGCTTCAAAGAGGGCCTTTCTCTGTCCCTGGGCCTTCAGGGACACAACAGGAGGGCAGGGGGCCCAAGGAGGAGACAGCTGCATGCAGGTCCTGGCTTCACGCACGGCACCGGCTGCCAGCTGGAGGGGAAACGGGCTCGCCTGGCTACAGAAGGCAGAGGGTTGGTACTTTTTTCTTTTCTCTGAAGAGTTGGAGAAAACAGAGTCGTGAACCTAGCCAGGCCCAATTTCCTCCCGCAAGGCAAATTCTTCCCTGTGCTTGGGAAACACACCTGGCTAGAATTCTCAAGCCCTTTCCAGTGGACGGTCCCCGGGGAAAATAAAAAACGTTTGGCTGAAGCAAAACACTCTGACGGCAAAAATCCTCCGAGGGAGACAAATAAGCTCAATGGCTGCTCCGTGTGCTCCGAGCAGGTAGTAGTCACAGTGACGGCCATGGCCGTGAAGATGACGGGAATAATAATGGCCGCCATTAAATGAGCACGTACTAAGTGCCAGGCGTTATTTTATGGCCTCCTCACAACTCGAGGGGGTCGGCAGCGGAGACTAGTGCCCCCACCTCCACCCTTACGTACAGCGTGCTCTGGCTGACATCATCTGCCAACCCCTGCGTCATTCTGCTGAAGGCTTCCTCCTATTCGAGCTGGCTGTGCCCACTCACCAGCACGCCAGAAGCGCCAGAGAAAGAATCCTCCACCCCCAGAGCAACCTCAGCCAATGAGGGATGGAGCTGGTGGATCAATACCCCAGCTTCTCTGCTCTTTGAGCGGGAGAACTGTGTGGTCTTCATCGGTTCCCAGTTGGGCTTAATCCCAACAGGATGAAGCTCTGGTCACCCAGCATAGTCGTTTGCTTGATAACGGATGTGGTATGGGCTGCCTTCCTTCCCTGTCTCACCCCTGCCTCCACAGTCCTCTTAGTGTCTCCTGGGGTCATTTTCCCAATAAACTACTTGTGCTAGAATGCTTGTCCCAAGGTCAGCTTCTGGGGGGATCCAACCTAAGAGAGTTATAGCACTATTTTACAGGTGAGAAAACCGAGGTCCAAAGGGTTTAAGAACTCATCCTCTTCCGCCCGACTCAGAGTGCTCTCAATGACTATTCTCTACGTGCAATTACTATGACTTTTCTGAATTCTCTGGGTGCCAAGTATACCTTAGTTCAGGCCAGACAAATCCCAGAGGATGCACCCCCACTGAGAGGTGCTTCCAGCATGCGGATCTGGGGTCCCCTGAAGAAACTGGATTTAGGCCTACCCGATTAAGAAGACAGGCTTTGGCATCAGGAGACCTGAGTTTTCCTTCTGAAGATGCCACTTAGTTCTGTGGCCTTGAGCAAGTCCCTTAATCTCTCTGAGCCTCCGCGGCAAATGGAGACTACAGCAACTACCTGGTGAGGTGAAAATTCAGAGCAGTGGCCACCCAGTAGGTGCCCTGGACCCTGCACTCTTGTGAGAAAGAGGACAGCGGTGTGGGAAGGGCAGGGCCAACCAGGGGAACCTGGGTTACGCTGCCGTGTGCCGGCCTCGAGCCCTAGGACAACCTGTTTAGCCTCTTGTGCCTCCCTTCCCACCTGGGTCAAGTCTGGGTCTGTGAAATCAGATCCTGAAGGGGAAGCACTTGGCGGGGCCCGGATTCCTTCCTTTCTAGTCATTCTAAAGGTTTGTTTTTAACTAGGTTGCTCTGAGCCCCCAGGGACATTTAAATAGAGTTAGAAATTTTTAAAACCAGTCTGATTCTAGAGCACTCCATGCAGCTCCCAGTGCCCAATTAACATTGTAAATTGTGCCAGGGAGCCAGCCCAGGGGGTTCTCCAGAGATGAGCAGCTTCTACAAAGTGCCTCCCAAGCCCGGAGGCCAGTCATAGCTGGAGGCACAGCCGTGGGCCACTGGCCAAAAACCTGCAGACCACTTCTTGGAGAGAAGACACAGATCAAAGAGCCCTTGAGGTTTAAGGGGAGCTTTTGGATCCCTGAGCAGTAGTTCTCCACTGGGGGAGCACAGCTCCCTGGAAGGCCCCAGAGCCTTCACTGGTGGACCAGCGGGCTGGAGACCTCCAGATCCACCGGCCATGTTTGTCCACCCTGCTCTGTGTCCTGGGAGCCTGCCCCGGACAGAGTGTATCCACAGGCTCCTTTGCCCTCTGGCTTCCTGTTGGCACTGGTAGGACACCGGAGGGTGGAAGGAGAGACAGACCCGTGCTGGGTTACCGCAGGTTAGCAGCATTCCTCTGCCCCAGGTCACACCCCTGTCAGGAAGCTTCTTCCATCTGGCCCCTCTGTCCCGGCTTCAGGGCATGGCTTACTCCCTTGCCCTTTTAGCCTAAGGGTTTTGAGCTCCAGGCTAGTAGCTCTGGGGCACTGACCAATCTCTTATGGTTTCCCTAAACCCTCCGGACACCTTTGTAAATCGTCCTTTTATTAAAATCTCCTCAATACCCTGTTTGAATATATCGTCAATTTCCTGCTGAGACCCAGACACAGCCACCAAATTCAAAGCATCCTGTAAAGTTTTCTTTTGCCGGAACTAAGTTTATATGCTGTTAGTATGATATGCATCAGTCTCAGTGCCGAGCTGAGCAGGTTATATGGTGCATCTGCTAAAATGCCATTTGGCTGCAAACAACAGAAAACCAGATTCACACTGGCATAAACAGAGAGGGGACTACTTTCTCACATAACAGAAGGTCTAGAGGTGGGTAGTTGATGACAGATTTTAATGAGTTTGGGGCCATCCTCTGTTATCTTCTTGGCCTTTTTCTCGTGAACACAAAATGGCTGCTTCAGCTCCAGACATCTCATCCATGCTCAAGTCAAAAATAAACTAGCCATAGGGAAAAGAGATAGCATCACTCACTTCTACACAGGAAAGAGAAAGATTTCCCGGAGGCCCTGCCCAGCAGATTCTCACAGACTAGAACTGTAGCTAACTGCCCTAGCTGCAAGGGAAGCAGGGAAAGGAATTATCCAGGTTTCTATCCTCCACTCAGGAAGGCAGCGAGGGAAAGGAGGTTGCAAACTGAGTGAGGGTAACTATTCAGCAGGGTCTTCCAGGTGCACCAAAGAATAACACAGGCACAGAGAGGAATGAACAACAGAGCTCAGGGTCAAGCCAGCCACTGCCACCTCCCACTTCCTGTGTTTACTGGAGCAAGTGAGACTTTTGCAGGTCAAGGGAACAAATGACCCTATTCAGGCATCAACCCTGTCCCTTCACGTATGCTGCCAAAAACCTCGTATTTGGAAGTCCAAGAGGCCTACAAAAAAGTTACAGTAATTTCATGTTTTCCCGGTGCTCAGAGCCAAATTCCAGGCTTGCCCCATAGCTGCATAGCACAGAAGTTTGGGGCGAAGGTTAAAAGCCCCTAAAGGGCAGAAGCCAGTTTGAAAGACTGAAAACAGGATCCAAATTCGGATCCCACCCTCCTAGCTCCCCACTCCCTCCCCTAGAATTCTCCTGTCTTTTCAGCCTCCAAATGTATCTTGTATTGTAAGAAACATCATTCTTCTCCCAAAATGTTTCCCCCACCTCTGCCTTCCCTTCCAACTCTGCTTGAATATCTATGTATAGGACCCTGGAGCCATCCCATCACAGTAAAATGATACCAGATCAGTTCTTATTTTCTTCTTTGTGTTCATCTGTCTCTTCTCGTTTTCTTGACAATGAACATGGATGGTGTGTAATCATTTTTTTTCAGTTAGGTTTTTTTTTTTCCCACCACACCAAGCATACACATCAGACAGGAAATGAAAATACCACCCTAGCAAATTATACCTTTGCCTCCATTCTGCCCCTCCAAGGGGGACTGAAAAATACCCTCAAATGGGCATACGCAGCTGCCAATCATTTTTTGCGTCAGACTCAAAAGACTTTCAAATGAGTAGTTCAATTTGGTGGACCTCAACCAGCCCCTGTGAGCTTTCTGCACAGTCTGGGGAGAGAAAAGTTAATTCCACACTACTTGTGAGGTTTATCAAACATACCAAACTTTCCTTAAACAATCTCAGAGACGGCCAAGCGATGGAGTAACCCCGCAAAGCACTTTCCCACTTAATTTCGGAGCCTATGTGTATTTTGATGGAAATATAATCCATATGTTGGCTTCATTTCTATATCCTTGTCTACCCGGTTCTCAGAGCTAGCTGATTGATGTCCAAAGGCCCTCAGAGACTTTTGCAAGAATTTTTTTTTTCCTCAAAAAGAGGAAGCTGTCTTCACTGGCAACAGCAAGAGCTTGCCTGCCAGTGTCTGAGGGTGACTCACAGTACAGAAGCCAAAGGTCTGGAGAAGCAGATGAACGACCCGGAGGCAACCTTCGCCAGGAAGGAGGCTCATGGCGGCTTTCCATACCCAATATTTATTAAGCACCTACTATTTACAGGTTGTGGTGTTGGGGGCAGGGAGTGGGAAGGTACAAAAATGGCTCGTCTATGGATTCTCTTCCACAGGAGTTAACCGCTTATATACTGAGGCCAGCAACCTTGATCGGCAAAAGGCCAGTTAGTAAATATTGTGCCTTTCAGACCAGAAGCCCTGTGTGGCGATTCCACAACTGTGCCATTGCAGCCTGAGAACAATCACAGACAACAGGTGAATGAATGAGGGGGGCTGTATCCCAATAAAACACGATTCACAAAAACAGGGGTGGGACTGATTTGGCCCCCAGTCTAGGTAAAACCACGTGACATTGTTGCTATTTGGCCATCCTGACCTCCACAAACAGCAGTTTCATGTGGTTCCACGTAACGGTTGGGGAGATGAAATAAACACAGCTGACTGTGAAATGAAGAAGAAAGTATAAAAGGCCATCATCGTGGTAGAGTTGACTTCGTTTCTTTAACGGTTCTTCCAAAACCATCTCTGAGGGAGCTGATGATTCCAGCCAGGTGACCTCAAATGCATCTCTCTTCGCCCTGCCTGGCGCCCAACATACACTAAGGCAACCTCCATTTCCAACAGGAAAGGCGCAAACCTGGGTTTCCTGAAGAACTACATTGAGGCTTTACTAGCATGTGTGAGGAGTTGGAGAAGCAGAAGAGGAACTATTGTTATCAGGCTGGTTCCCTGCAGGTCTGATCAAAGCGTCTGACTTGCTAATGGGCTTCTCGAAGACTCCAGATGGGGATGGAGCGTGAAGCCACTCCCTAACTGATTTGTGCAGGAAAATTTCTGTTTGTGCAAAGCATCCCTCCAAATTGTGGTTCTGGGAACCACCCTGTGGAAATAGTGCACTTTGTGTTTCTAAGAAGGCCAGTCTCCCCTCACGACAGATTTCAATGCTAGCGCCCGAGTGACTCTCATGTGATGCCAAGAATAAGGTGAGTGGAATAAGGTGGGTAAGAAGAAGGTTCTGCTGTCAGCCTGACATCTGTCCTGGACCCCAGGGGAGAGTTTTAACTGGGGCCGGTCCCTGAAGCAGCACTGATTAGATAACTGCCACTTTCCTGCTTTAAAAGATGTAATTTGACACCCAGACTTGAACCTTTCTGGGAAAAGTCGTGTAATGACATTATGACATCTTGTGGCCACTTTGAGGAACCCACACTATTCCCGCTGGGTTTTGATCCTGAAGGAGAAGAGCCCCATTGAAAGGCCACCACCCAAAGGAGCCCCAGGAGGACGACTCCCCCTTCCCTGCTCCTCACTGGCCAACTGGGTACATTTCTACCATTACTGTCTCGCTACGCAAAGTGTTGTCCTCGGGCCAGCAGGAGGAACAGCAGGGCAGGGTCTCCGGCCACCCCAGAGCAAGAGTCAGAACTGGAGTGTTAATAAGAGCCCAGGGGACTGGTATACATGGCAGAGTTTGAGAAGCATCACTCTAGTCTGCATTTCTTTGTGGGTAAATGCCAAGTTTTGCGTCTTTTTTCAGTAATGGGAAGAAAAAGGCAAGTATCAGAGGCCAGTGAACAAAATGTGAGGCCAGACAGGCCACTGGGTAGTTCCAAGGATTTCCAGGGGCCCTCGGATAAGGTCAATAATTTTACTTAGCTGTTTTCCTAGTATTTACTGGATATTTTTGCCAGACCCGATACGAAGCATTCCACAGGCACTATCTCACTTAATTCTCACCAACTTTGAGGCAGAAACTATTATTAGCCCATTTTATAGACGAGGAGACTAAGGCTTTGCAGACAGGTCGACTTCCAGCTAATCAAGCAGATGCTGATCTCTGCTCAGGCCCCCAAACTCACTAGGGTTAGGATGAAGGAAGAACAAAGCTATAAACAAAGAAGAAGAAAGCAAATAGGAGAGGGAACAACAGCAAAAGGGAAATGTCAGCACAGTTTAGGAAGACGGAGAACAGACAGACAAGTGACAAGAGATTTGGGTCTCAGCTTCCTCCTCTCTGCTAAGTGCCTGCAATAAGAAGCAGAGATGACGCACTGCAGAATCTTGGAAGTTCAAGAGGCACCAGGTACCTATGGAGACAGGTGAGTGGGGTGGCGCTGAAACAGGAGGGTGGGTTGAAAGTTAGTGCAAGCTCAGACCCCCCCCCCAGCTCCCTTCCCCAGGCCACAGTGCCAGGCAGGTGCCAGCTCTGCAGCTGTGGATGGGAAATTGACTATCAGGACAGGCTACGCCAGGGACTCTAGCTTGGGGCCACCAGCCCCTGCCAATGGTAGGAATGAGGAGCTATACTAAAAACAGGTAGAATTAATGTCCATCCACTGAAGAGTGAGGCTCAGAACCTTTCCCCCAACTCGGCCCCAGAATACCTACTGTCCAGCATCCCACTGCCACCTCCAACACACGTGTGCATGCACACACCAATCATCAGACGGTTCTAATCCAAGGATGCTGACTGAGCCAAAAGGCAAGACCAAGAGAATTTGATATTTGGGGTCCTTAGAAAAAAATGCCCACCCCACTGGTTTTCCAATCAGACAGCTGCACACTCTAGACATTTCAACAGTACTTCTACTTTGACAGAGAGAAACCAAAACAGATGCAAAGGGAAAAATTCAGACTTAGAGGATGCAAGGAATTGAAGAAGGTTCTTGAAAACACCCTAAGAAAGAAAATGTATCCTTTAAACAAGAACAGGATACTCTCAAAAATGAATAGAAAATGACAAAGAGTATCTGGAAATTGAAAACAGGATAGCAGAAGGGTTCAGTAACCAAAGTGAGATAGCTGATGTGGTCATGATTTCTAGCCTTTGTTTCTTTGCTTCTTCTCTCCTCCAGTTTAACAAATGCTCCACCCAGGCCTCCTTTTAACACTGTCACCAGTAGTGCACTTACACAGCCCTAGGAGAATGCTATGGGCTGAACTGTGTCCTCCTCAAATTCAATTGTTGAAGCCCTAACCCCAGAACCTCAGAATGTGACTGTATTTGGAGTTAGGGCCTTTAAATCAGTAATTAAGTTAAAATAAGGCCCTTAGGATGGGCCCTAATCTAACGTTACTGGTGTCCTTCTAAGAGGAGGAAATTGGAACACACACGGAGACACCAGGGATGCACATGCCCGGAGGAAAGGCCGTGTGAGGACACCGCAAGACGGCGGCCGTCTACAAGGCAAAGAAAGAGGCCTCAGGAGAAACCACACCTGCCAACACCTTGGTCTCGGACTCCCAGGCTCCAGAACTGTGAGAAATAAATTTCCATTGTTTAAGTCACCCAGTCTGGGGTATTTTGTTATTGTAGCTCTAGCAAGCTAATACAGAGGGCCGCATTATTTAATTAAGGATTGATTTTCTTGTTCCAAGAGAAAAAACAGAAAAACTAAAACACAGAACTGAGCCCTGAAAAAGTAAATCTTTTCCCAGAGAACAGAACTGTGTAGGCATGACTGAGGCATAAATGGTCTTGATGGTCTCCTCCACCTTCCCAAGAACTGAAGATGAAAGCAAAGGACCCCTTTGGGCAAAGAAGGAGCAAAGACTTCTGGTACAACAGCCACAGACCAACATGGTGCCAGGGTGACCAACTGGCTAAGGCCCAGGCCCAGGGAGGAACACATCCAGGCCTAGACTCCCTCTGCCTTCACGTGTTCAGCACCCCTACCCCACCCCCATCCTCACCCCTGCTAAGCCCCAGGCTCTTTCCCATCTTGGAGTCTGTTGCCTGGAACCTTCGGTAGCCAGAAGTAGCTAATCTAATCAACTTACAAGGTGTTTCCCATACTGCTTGATTGTAACTCTCATCTGGGGCAAGTATTAAATAGACAGCATTCCTAGACCTTCCCTTGGAGATTCCGATCCGGTAGGTTACATTTGGAACGTGTTGCCCAGAAAATTCTAGTGAAGGCCCATTTGGACAACATTAGACTAACGCCGGGTTAGGAGGATGGCATCTCTTCTGGATCCACGGCCCTTTGAAATCCACGAGGTTGGCCCTTGGAGTCCCACTCTCTAAGTGACCCTGACATGAAGTGACCTCTACCAGAGCCATTCAGATGAGGGGCGGCTCAGATGCACAGTGGCCTCCCTGGGTCGGGCTGAGCCACCCTCAGTGGGGATGGAGAGGTGCGCTCTCCAGAGATGCATCTTCAGCTCCATGAAAAGAACTTGCTGGTCATCAGAGCTGCTGTCCGACAATGGAATGGGTCACAGAAAAGAGGGGTTCTGTGGAATTCAAGCCGGAGCTCTGTAAAGGGAGACGGTTCCTTCTGCCTGGCACAAAGGGGCCTGATGGATGCTTCCCAGAAGAACAAGAGAATTGTGTAGAGCCTCGCTACTCACATGTGGCCCCTGGTCCAGAAGCATGCCTACCATCTAGGAGCTTTTAAAAACCTCTCTAATCAGACCCCATCCTCCAAAATTCCAGTTTCCCTCATCCAAGGTCAAGTCCTGGCATTAATACTTTTGGAATCTCCCCAGTTTATTCTCCTGTGAAGCAGACACTGAGAGCGACAGAGTCAGGGACCCAGAGGGTTCCATCCAGCTCTGTGTGAACAACACTCTGGCTGAGCCAGTGGGGGATGGACTTGCTGGAAGAGGGAAGAAACGTACATCACAAGCTCCAGTCTCTTTTTCACTTGCTTTTCTGCATGCTTCAGCAGGACCCTGTCTCCCAGCTGCCTCCAAAAGCAATGACTCAGAGAAGTGATGCGACCTGCCCAAGGTTACCCCTCCAATGATGCAGGACAAACAGGACTTGGGATTCCTGCTCCAGTGCTCTTACGGCCTCCTGGGCCACTAAGGCCAGGCTGCAAAGCAGAGAAAGAGGGAGAAGACAAGTCCCCAGCCCTAGAGATAGCCTGGCAGCTAAATCAAACCAAAAATCAAAATATCGCAGAAGCAGAAATAATAATCAACTTTTCCTGAGTATTTACTCATACACACTGGCCACTGTACTTTCTTTACTTCCATCATATTCCTTCATCTCTGGAATGATGGGTCCCATGCGGATTGTTAGGCGCTATTATTCACCCCCATTTTACTCATGAGGAAACTGAGGCTCAGAGTAGTACGGTCACTCGCCCGAGGTGGCACAGCCAGTTAGTGGTAGAGCTGAGACTCAAACCCAGGTGGGCAACTCCTTGAGAGCCCAAACTCTTAGCCTCTGTGCTCCAGCGCCTGCCCCTAAATGTAAGTGTGGGACTGGGGTCTCTGTGGAGGCCGTCAGATTTAGGGAGAAGATGACTTTGAGTTTGACCACGGAGGTCAAAGACTAGTACCTACGTGGGGCAAAGGTGAGGCTGGAAAGCTGAGGACATGTGTCCAAGCTGAGCCCAAACTAGGAGTGAGGAGAAAAGGATGGGCTGGTGGCACCCTTGGCAGACGGGGGAGGAAGGTTTCAATCTGAAGCCCTAGAGAAAATGAATGTGAAGGGCGGAGGATGGGAGGGGTGTATTCCCTTTAGACATGAATGGACTCTCAGCTCCTACAAGAGGGCGGGGAGGAAACAAGGGCCTGAGGAAATCCCTGGGAGACATGGGGCCACCCATGCCTGGCCCACGCCCAGGGGCTTCCCGTGTGTTCTTTGGTTTATTATTATCCCACTCCGCTCTTCTGACTTTAAAGGAGACCCAGGCTTTGAAGGAAATGGGGCTCAGAGAGATCATGTACTTGTCCAAGGCCACTTAGCTGAGAGACTGAGCCACGATGGAGACCCAAGCTGGCCTCACACGTGGAGGAAATGAGACTTCCTGCTAAAAATGTCAGACAAAACATGTGCTTTTCTCTGCTCCTCCCTGTGAATCACTAACATGAGAGTAAAGGAAATCTTTTTTTAAGTCATAAAGAAGCCAGACAGGAAAAAGAAAATAGGAGAGATGAACAAGCAAGAGATGTCAAAATAAATAAATAAATAAACAGGGTGGTGGTGAAAAGCAGGTGGATGAGAGCTAAGTCACGTATCAGAGCTGAGAGAGCTCCAGCCAAGTCCGAGGGAAAACGATAGGAAGCCAGGTGATCTGTGTCCCCAGGACCCCAGAAAATATCAAGAACGGAGGCACCACGTAGCCCTGAAAGCAAGGGGCTGGTGGAAAAATTCTTTAAAAAGAGAGTTTAGATCTCCAGGTTTCTTCCTAACCTCAGACATGGAGATGACTAACCAATTCAGTGGAAGAAAAGAGGCTTAATCTCTAGCCAAGCGCGGGCGAATAGGCTCTGGACTTGAGCTTTGGGGCACCACGGAATGCCAGATTCAAAACAGGGGGATGAGGCGAAACCCAACACGTCGAACAACGAGGCTCTCCCCAACCAGGCTGAAACCTACGGGACCTACCATCCCGGTTTGCCTGAGACTGAGGGGGCTTCCCAGGATGATGGACTTTCAGTCCTGGATCACCCAGGATGACCTGTCACCCTTCTTAGATCCCTCTGAGACCAAAAGATTCCTTTCTGGGAAAAGGGACCAGCCCAGGCAAAAAGAACTACGGGCTGAGAGGGAGGAAGGAAATGCCCTCAAGATATGGCAAGGTCTCCATCCTGTCATGAAACCAGGGGTCCCCAGGTCCTGTCCCAACACAGACCTTGCATCCAGCGCATCACAGGACGAGCTCGGCGGGTGGAGGCTCAGGGGCTCCAGTGGTGCCGCCTGGGTGCGGCCGAGCTGTCCGCCCACACAAGGCAACCAGAGAAGGTTGCAGAGGCTGCAAACAGGCACCTGGAACAGAGCTTCAGTCATGTGAAACCCCCCAGGGACACCCAGCAATGCCTGGGGGAGACTTTGCGGTGGCAGTTGTCACTGTGTGAGCATTTGTGCTACTGAGGGACTGAGGGGGTTACGTGGCAGCAATAGTCACAGAAGCCAGGGGCTAGAAACCACCAAAACGCCATCCCCGGATGAACCGATACACTGAGGTCTAGCCGTACAATGCAACATCATTCAGTCACAAAAAGGAATGAAGCACTGCCACAGGCTACAACACAGAAGAACTCCCAAAACATTGTGCTGAGGGAAAGAAGCTAGAACCAAAAGGTCACACACTGTATGATTCCATTTATACGAAACATCCAGGAAAATCCATATGGTTAAGAAGCAGATTAGTGGTTACCAGGGGTTGGGGGATGGGAAAATGGGGCATGACTGCTTAACGGATATTTACCTTTAGGGTGAGGGGAATGTTCTGGAACTAGAGAGAGGTGACAGCTGCACAACACCGTGCATGCACTCAATGCCAATGAACTGTATACTTTAAAACAGTTCATTTTCGATTATGTGAATTTCATCCCAATTTCTATTATGTGCGTTTCACCTCGATTAAATAAAAGAAGAAAGATCAATTTGGTGAGAACGGAAAGGCCCAATCAACAAGCTCATCTAACCCAAGCTAAGCGCAACAAGCATGGCTCAGACTCCGAGAGGTGTTCAAAGTTATCCCACCAGGCCCCCGCTCTCAGGAAGCCCCAGACAAGCCAGGGAGAAAGCAGGCTTGCTTCCAGGAAGGCGGTGGCTGAACTGAGGTCCGAGACACTCCCCTGCCCTAGAGCTGCAATTAACAAGTAAGCCCCGAAATAAAAGAGGAAACACACGCAAGGCAGCTCTGATCAGTTTCCTCTCCTCCGGCCCCCATTGCACCCCCAGCAGGCCCACAGGGTCCCAGACACACACACACACACACACACCCCTCCTGGTGAGCCCCGCAGGTCTCTGCCGGGCACGAAGACCCGCTGCTTTCCGGAATGTTCTCATGAGAAACTGTCGATAATCAGGCACCACAGACCACGCTTTGTGTGACTCGGGTTAGGTTTGTTTAAGAAACACAATTAGAAAGGAAAGGCACACTTTTTTTTTTCCTTGTTAAGACCTGGGGAAATTGTTCCTATTCAAGCTGGGTCTCTGGAGGCCTCTCTCTCCTCTGAAGGAGCATAAATACCCCGCATTCCAGCTGCCGGCCACAAACCCACCAGGAGCCTGTTACAGACCCGGGGAGGAATGCACAGCCCCCAGCAGCTACGAGGGCCCAGCAGAGCCGTGTCTGCTCCACACACAGTTCTCAGGACCTCCTGTGCTGCAGCACTCTCATTTATTTATTTATTTATTTTGGTGGCAACATGCTTTTTCTTTTTCCTCCAGAAATTTTATGTTTGACGCCTCAAAATACAAGGCAGACTGACAAATGGAGCTTTTCTGGTTGGGGAAGAGGCAGGGGACCCTGGTGTCTGACCTCCCTGATCTCATTAGCATCCACCCTCAGGGACTTCTGAAGACACCCCGGGGTTCCCCAGAGCACAGTTTGTTAACTGCTCATCTATTTCCAAAAAGTTAAGATCTCGACTATCACACAAACAGAAAATGCACACGTGGCAAAGATTCCTCTAACCTATTAATGGGGGAACCAGCCGAATGGGAAAGCCAGTTCAAAGGCTTATGGGAGGGACCAAAGTCAATGAAGGACAGAGAGAATGCTGGAAAAAGATTGCCAAGCTAGACACGGAGATGATGGATGTCCTACAGGTCAATAAAATCGTTTTCTTTGGGGGTATCTTTTATACTGGACAGAAATCACTTTCATGACCACTGGACCAAAATCATTTGCAAGTTATCAATCTCCCACAAATTAGCATCACACTTCCCAGAGCCTGGGCCCAAATCAGTAGTAAACAGTAAATCAAATAACACTATGTTCCCCTAGAGCAGGGGTCAGCAAACCTTCTCTATAAAGGGGCAGGCAGTAAATAATTTTCAGCTTTGTGGGCCATCTGGTCTCTGTTGCAACTACTGGACGCTGCCTTTTGTAAAGGCAGCAGTCACGATCCCTGACCGAATGGGCGTGGCTGTGTTCCAGCAGACCTTCATGTACAAAAGCAGGCGGCAGTCAGATTTGGCCTGAACCCTAAAGACTTAGACGACCTTTGGGCGGGCGTCTCAGCTGGTGGTCGGTATGGCATGCACAGGATACACGTCATCCTTTTGCCTCGTTTCCGAGTTTGGGACGCTTTTTCTTAACTTTTTCTTATGGATGTGGAAATCAGAGAGGGAAAGCAACTTGGCCAAGGGGACGCAGCCCAAGCTGGTTTCAAGTCACAAGTCTCCCACTTCCTGGTTCTTCAGAAGCAGAAACAACACCCATCTCTCCCACCTGGAAGGCAGGCTGGGTCAAGATGGAAACAGCCAAGTCTCCAAGCAAACAGCCCCTCTCACTTTCCCCAAAGGACCAGGCCAGAGGGAATTCCATTCTCTGCCTCTGCGTCTCCAAGGGGGACCCTTGATGGAATGAAGACTCTGCTCTCTTCAGCGAAAGCAGATGCTCTAAGACAGAAAAGCACAAACCCTCTGCAGATCTCTGTTCTTCCTCGGGACAGGATCCATCCTTTAAACACAAGTCAAACAGGAAACATCTCTGCCACAACAATGACCCCAAGAGAGCAGTTCATTGTCAGGGTCTCTGGCAAAGTGCTGAGGGAAAAAGTGAGGAAATGATTTGACACGGAGTCTTGGAAGTATTTTCTCATTCAATGGGGAATAAAAGGACTTTGTTTCTTTTTCCTTTCAAAATCGGTGCCCCCCCCCCCCAAATCTACCACAAATGTTTCTCACTGCACTACAGTGATGCAAAGAGATTTTTAATGGAATGCTGTCACGTGAGCACTCAGCCAAGGCCATTTAAGCAAGTAACTCACCGTCCAAGAGGAAAGAGGAGTGAGTGGGAAAGGGACAAACGGGGCTGCTTTGAAATGGTGCCTATGTAAGTGTGAGGAGGTGAATCTATTGCTTCAGCACCCTGCCATTCTCACATCGTGATCTCCAAACTCTCGTTCTATCCATTTTACCCAGCACCTGCTACGTGCTTTTCACCCATCTAACCCGTGCCGCCTCCCTGAGTTCAGAAACCTGGCATGTGACAAAGGTTACATAGTGTATCTAAGGTCACAGATCTGAGGAAGAGAATGGGGGCGGGGGGAGTAGAAGTGAGAGAAAGGAAAGAAGGAAGGAGGGAAGGCGGGAAGGAGGGAAGGAGGGAAGGAAGGAAGGAAGGAAGGAAGGAAGGAAGGAAGGAAGGAAGCAAGCAAGCAAGCAAGCAAGGAAGGAAGGAAGGATGGAAGGAAGGAAGGAAGGAAGGAGGGGACCCATGTCCATAAGAAGGAGGGGGATCATTTCTATAAAACCATGGTTCACTCCCGGGAGCTGCATACCAAGCAAAAGCCAAGGAGAATTTCTTGTATTGATTCACTCAAGGAACATGACAGGGATCCAGGATAGAGCCTGGATGAACTTCCCCAGCTCTGCAGCATCCTGGGTCTCCCTGCATGGAATTCTCAGCAGAGGTGCTGGGAGCAGCGAGGTAGAGGATGGAGAGAGAAGAACGAATGGGAAGGAATGGAGGGGGTGATGAGGATAAAAAGCGGGGTGCTGCCCAGAGAAGGGCCCATCAGAAACCTGAGGCCCGAGCCTGGGCTGTGACAGCAAGACCTGTCCTCTAGGCTGCAGGGCCGGCCTGGAGGCAGCGAGCTTCACCTGCTGGCCAGGCCTGGGACACGCAGCAGGGAGGGACCGTGGCACAGCAGAGGGCCCTGTGCGCCTAAGCCACCAAACTGGGGCCTTTCCTTCATCAGCCATTCCTCAGATGTCAGCCAGGCCAGGGAGGGACAAAAGGGCAGTTGGGGGGAGGGGGGAGGGCAGCGGGAAGCAGAGAATGCTGAAGATGGGAAAGGGGGTGCCACAGGGAGAAAAGGAAGGGGAGATGGAAGCAAAGAAGGAAAAAGGGAGGAAGGGAGGAGGCCAAACGGGGCAGGGGGGTAAGAAAGGGGAAGGAAGATGCGGAGAGCAGGGGGAGGAAGAGCTCCTTCTGAATTCAGCGGAAGCCTAGAAGTCTTCCCGGGTCCCTCCTGGCTCCTCCCCAGCCTGTCCCCTCCCAGCTCTAAGCGGGATGAAAGTCCACTCATGCCGCACAAGAGTGGCTCTGCCCGGGCACCCTGTCCCTCGGGATGGGTCGGTCGGAGCCACTCCATGCAGGAGTGGGCAAGAGAATGGGCAGTCAGGAAACTGGGGCTCCCCTGGAGCTGGGGTTCCAGCCCCCAACCTCCACTCACTGGGTAATCAATCGTGGCAAGGCCGCCCCTCTCTTAGCCCCAGGGTCCTCACTTGGAAAGTCGGGGAGCTGACTCAATGATCCGCTGGCTCTCTCTCAGCCTGTGCTTCTGGAATCAGAATCCAGTTTCTCTAGCACCCTGTGCAATAAATTCTATCCCAAGCCTCATTTCACAGATGAAGAGAGGAGGCTTAGGACTTCCATAGCTTGCCCAAGGCCACTCAGCCAGGAGCTGGCAGAACTGGGGAGTGAATCCAGCCTGGACAACCTTGAAGCTCCCCTCGTTTCCTGGACCACCGCGCCGTAAAGCCTCTCTAATCTGACAGCGTGCTGCAGAGCTATCTGATTCCCCTGCTACAGTCACAGAACTCCAGAACATCCGCTGGACACCGGGCTGCCCAGGATCAAGGCGACACACACAGCTTCCCTGCCAGCCGAGGCGGCGGTGACCCCGTTCTGGCCATAGGGATGTGTGGGGAGTGACAGGTCCGCCACAGGTCAGGCTCTTTCAAGGAAGGGGCATGCTCCCTTCCCCTTCCCTGCCTCCTGCCGCACACCGTGAGGCTGGAGATAAACCATTCTGGCCAGGAAGCAAGGAGGCGGGCGTCTAGGGCACAAAAGGTAAGGAGGCACCCACTGTTAGGGGTGCACAGCCCAGACAGGAATGAATGCCTCACTGAGTTCTGCTTCCTGGGCATCTCACTTACCTCACCCTGGTCCTGGCCCTGTGTCTTGGACCCTGTGGATGAGGAGCCCTTGCTCACATCACAGAGCAGAGCCAGCATCTCTATTAATATAACCCTAATTGGGGGGGCAGAGGTGGAGGTCGGGGGGTGGTCCTCGTGGAGAGGAACCAGAAGGGCTACCTCGGTGGGCCTGTCTGACGTGGTCTCTGGCCACCTTCTCATTAGGAGCTGAGGCCCTGCTCTCCCCAAACACACTCCCGACCCCCAAATCCATTCTCTAAGCTACAGCTGGAACAATCTCTCCAAAACAAGATGTTTTCCCACTGTTCTCAAAATAACACACGAGAATAACAAGCAGAAGAGCATCTTTCATTGGCCCACAAAGTCCTGCCACTTCCCGGCCCTTCCTTCCTCCACGGCCCTCTCTCACGCCACTCTCTGTGGTTTTACCCCGGGGCTTTCTTTACTTTTTTTGCAGACCCCCATTATGGCATATGGGGTGGCGGAGCCTGGAACATCCTTCCCCACCCCTCTCTCTTTGCCTCTTTATTTGTTTCCTATCTTTCAGGTCTTAGCTGAAGTGTCACTTCCTTGGGGACACTTGTCTGATGTCCTAACAGGTCAGCGCCCCTCCTACGCATGCCCATAGCACCCTGCACCTTCCCTTCATAGCACCCCTCACAGCTGTAGCTGTCCCTCAGAATGTGCAATTAAATCACGTCATCCCCCCTGGAGACTGTGGACGCACCAACACCATTTCTAGCTCATTCACCTCACCATCGCCCAGGTCTAGCATGGCATCTGGCCTCTGGTGATGCTCAATAAATACGTCATGAGTAAGTGACAGAGGTTCTGGGGCCGTGCAAGAACCCAGGCACCGGTTGCACGTCTAACATGGCAAAATCCATGTCAGTGTGGACCTTCCAAGAAATGGGTCCTCACCCAAGTGACACCCTCTGACTCCATCTGGTTTGCGTCTCACAATACTGGTTCCAAGGAAATCATAGGGATGCTTCAGAACTTTCCTTGACCTTTCCTTTCTTCTAAGTCCACAGCTTATGAACTATCCATCCGCCATGGGCAAGCCACACCAAGCCACTGAACCTCAGTTCCACCACATGCAAAGTGAGAAAATTCAATGGGATCTGCCCAATCTACTTTTTAAGACTATCGTGACAATGTGATCGAGATAATGTGAAGGAATATGTGGTGAATTAAAGTCCTTTGTCACTGCCCCCTTGAGAAATGGGGTCAGTTTTCTTCATCCCCCGAGTCTGGGCTGGGCCTGTGCCTGCTTTGGAAGAAGTGACAATATGCCAGTTCCAGGTCTAACCTTTAAGAGAACCAGCAGCTTCCACTTCTTCCCCTTTGAAACCCAGTCTCCATGCTGTGAGGAAGCCCAAGCAGCCTCGTGGAGGGGCTCACAAGAAGGAGAACTAAAACTAGCTGGAGCCCCAGCTGGGCTTGCAGCTGACAGCCAGAAACTGTCTGCTGTGTGAGTGAACTTTCTTGGAAGAGCCTTTTGCTCAGTTGAGCTGCCCCATCAAGCCCTGCCAAAATTGCAAAACTGTGAGCAAATTTTTAAAGAACTACTGTTACTGTACTACAAAGCTGCAGTCATTAAAACAGCATGGTATCAGCACAAAAACAAACACACAGATCACTGGAAGAGGACAGAAAGCCCAGAAATAAACCCATGCACCTACGGTCAATCTATGACAAAGGAGGCAAGAATATACAATGGAGAAAAGACAGTCTTCAATAAGTGGTGCTGGGAAAACTGGACAGCTACATGTAAACAAATGAAATTAGAACACTCCCTAACACCATACACAAAAATAAACTCAAAATGGATTAAAGACCTAAATGTAAGACTGGATACTAATGATATAAAACTCCTAGAGGAAAACATAGGCAGAACACTCTATGACATAAATTGAAGCCGTATTTTTTTGGATCCGTCTCCTAAAGTAAAGGAAACAAAAGTTAAAAAACAAAAACAAAAAAACAAATTGAAGCTAATTAAACTTAAAAGCTTTTTTGCACAGCAAAGGAAACCATGGACAAAATGAAAGGACAACCTACTGAATGGGAGAAAATATTTGCAAATGATATGACCAATAATGGGTTAATATCCAACATATATAAATAGCTCATACAACTCAACATCAAAAAAACAAACAACCTGATTTAAAAAAAGGGCAGAAGACCTGAATAGACGTTTTTCAAAGAAGAAATGCAGATGGCCAACAGACACATGATAAGATACTCTACATCACTAATCATCAGAAAAATGCAAATCAAAACCACAGTGAGATATCACGATACACCACTCAGAATGGCCATCATGAAAAAGCACACAAATAATAAACATTGGCCAGGATGTGGAGAAAAGGAAACCCTCTGCACTGTTGGTGGGAATGTAAATTGGTGCAGCCACTGTAGAAAACATTACAGAGGTTTCTCAAAAAACTAAAAATAGATACCATATGACCCAGCAATTCCACTCCTGGGTATATATCCAAAAAAATCAAAAGCACTAATTCAGAAAGATACATGCATCCAATGTTCATAGCACCACTCTTTACAATATCCAAGACATGGAAACAACCTACATGTCCATCAACAGATGAATGGATAAAGAAGCTGTGGTATACAAGTATACAATGAAATCCTACTCAACCACAAATTTTGCCATTTGCAGCAACATGGATGGACTTGGAGGGCATTATGCTAAGTGAAGTAAGTCAGACAGAGAAAGATAAAAACTGTGAGATATCAGTTTTATCTGAAAAATACAACAAACTAGTGAATATAACAAAAAAGAAGCAAACTCACAGATATAGAGAACAAACTAGTGGTTATTATTGGGGCAGGGGCAATATAGGGGTGGGGGAGTGGGAGATACAAACTATGGGGTGTAAGATAGGCTCATGGTTGTATTGTACAACATGGGGAATAGAGCCAATATTTTGTAATAACTATAAATGGAAAGTAACCTTTAAAAATTGTATAAAAATTTAAAAATATATATTTTTTAACTGCTGCTGTTGTTTTAAATCACTGAATCCTTGGAAGGGAGGAAGAAAAGGGGGTTATTACACAGCAGTAGGTAACCAAAGCAACATCTTTGGACTAGTTTACTTCTCAGTACTTACATTGATTTCCAGCTCAGGGCAGCAATGCTCCCCTAGGGGTGTTCTGGAAATTGGCGGGGTGGGGGGCATATTTTTCTTGTCACAATGACTGGGGGTGGAGGAGATTGTACTATTGGCATTTAATGCCCATGGGCCCAGGGATATTAACTGTATTAAATAGCCAATAATGCCTGAGGTAGTCACCCACAACTAACCGCCCCACATGAAATAACAATAGTGCTCCCACTGAAAAACAGTAAGGGCCTGAATAGAAAAGTAGCTTAAAGATAAAGATGAAATAAAAATATAAGGACTTAATATAAACTGCTTTCTCAGCAAGGAAAACTAGGATCCATCTTGATGCCAACTTTAATCACCGGAGAGGCTGCTGGAGAGTTAGTTACTGAGAATGCCTTGGAGTATCAGCAAGGACTGGGTGCTGCAATCAACTAGTGATGTCTGTCACTGGCAAGGGAAGGGAGAGTGATGGAGTGATGGCCTTGAAGTAGGGTAGTATATAATTTAGCACCAAACTGGAACACTTTGGGGAGTAAAAGGGGGCACTGTTCGTGAGTACACTGGGGCGACAGGCGTAAACTAGGACTGTCCCGATAAAACCAGGACATACGGTCACTCCACTAATATGCCAAGGATGTCATCTCTGGTACATCCTGATATGTAGCTCAGAGGTAAGCAAAATAGGGGTTGTCTGGACCTACAAGCCCCTGAGATCCTGAACGTTAATTTTCCTTTTAAGTACTCTGTTTCAGAATGTGGTTAGGCATGAAGAATTGTTCTAAAGAACGCATTAAAAATTAATTAAAAGAGTTTCCTCTAATATTTAATCTTACCAGCCATGTACTCTGAGTGATGTATTCCCAGTCAGCGTGTCAGGTCCTGAATAATTAAAAGAGAAGGGGAGGGTGATTCAGCCCCTTGAAGAGGCTTTCTGGAGTTTTAGATGCAGCACAGAACCTGGGACGGTATCACCCCAGCAAAAGTTCCCCATTGAACAGCAGGGTCCAGTCCCATCAAGACCCTTAACACTGGCATTCATCAAGAGGGCAGCCTCATAGGGAGACGGAGATGGATTTGGCTCCGCGGAGCCGTCAGCCCCTGAGCTGTCCCAGCCTTGTCTTCTTCCTCCCAGGAGGAAGGAGGGGGAGTCAGTAGTGAGTTATGGAAACCTTCCCGGGGCTCCTCCACGTGCTGAGAGCTTCCATATTTCCTCACCTCTGAGACACATGCTTCTTCATTTTGTAACATTTCAGAAATCAAAAGGTGACTTAAAATCGATGGGAGGATATAAGGTGGTATTTCTTAGGAAATGTTCCAGTGAGATGGTTCAGAGCAAGGCTCTGGAGTTACACTCCAGGCTCTGCCATTTCCCAAAAAATTGAAGCTATTCGATAATAAATGAAAGAGAGCTTGAGTGTAGCACCTGGCAGATAGTAAGCTCTCAACATATGTTAGCTATTATTTCTTTCTGTTTACCCTCTGCATGCTGTTATTAAATTGCCAATGTGTCTAAAAATTGACAGCATCTTCAGTGTGTTTGCAGTGCTGTCACCTTCAGAAAGAGTTCAAAAGCAATGACTTTTGAGCTCACTCTATGGCGACCCCCAGAGTACTGATTGTGGCCCATATTTGGTGTATCAGGTAGGAGAGATTCGTATTTGACAGCAGGACTTTATTGGACATCGTTTCTATTTAGCCAAATGTAGGAACCATGAAGAATCTCTAAGAACAACACCCTCCTAACATCCAACCCTCCTCCTTCCCTCATTTGATGCACTAAACCCAGGACCAAGGCTTCCTTTTCATTTAGCAGTGGCACAGTGCAAAGGGGGGCAAAAAGAGGGAGTGTAATCTCCATCTGGGCTTTTGTACCAAAGTAAGATAGGCGGTCTCCACCCATCATGGCCCATGAAGGATGTCATAGGTCTGATGGTTCCAAGAGAAGGTGAAAAACAAAAGTGTTGCTGTTGGTGGGAATATAAATTGGTGCAGCCACTATGGAGAATAGTATGGAGGTTCCTTAAAAAACTAAAAATAGACTTGCCATATGATCCAGCAGTCCCTCTCCTGGGCACATGTCCAGACAAAACTATAATTCGAAAGATACATGTACGCCTATGTTCATAGCAGCACTATTTACAATAGCCAAGACATGGAAACAACCTAAATGTCCATCGACAGATGAATGGATAAAGAAGACCTGGTACGTGTATACAATGGAATATTACTCAGCCATAAAAAGGAATGAAATAATGCCATGTGCAGCAACATAGATGAACCTACAGATTGTCAAACTAAGCAAAGTAAGTCAGAAACAGAAAGACAAATACCATATATCACTTATATGTGGAATCTAAAATATGACACAAATGAACGTATCTACAAAACAGAAATAGACTCACAGATGTAGAGAACAGACTTCTGGTTTCCAAGGGGGAAGGTGGGAAGGGGAGGGAAGGAATGAGACTTTGGGATTAGCAGATGCAAACTACTATATATAGAATGGATAAACAACAAGGTCCTACTGTAGAGCACAGGGAACTATATTCAATATCCTGGGATGAACTATATTCAATATCCTGCCTCCAGTGTTCCTGGAGGGCAGACTTCCCAGGCCACCGTGCTGGCCAGAAATCAGGTTCCCTTCATGGGGCTGCTTCCTTTGGCACCCAGTTCTGAATACCAGGCTCCCACAGATGCACTGAATTTGCAGGACCTTGCAAATAACACTCCAGAAAGCAAGGGACTCCAGCAATTTGTGTCTTCTTCCTTAAAGCAGGATTGAAAAGGGGGGAAATGATCCAAAATGTAGGGAGAGGGCTCCTGGGTGATGGGCAGCCACAAATGACCACGTCTGTTGCACGCTACTCTGTCCCTTGGGATTTGGGTAAATGTGGCTTAGACCCCCGTAGCCCAGCCTGTGTGCTTCCCCTCCCAACAATTTCGGCAGATTGCCCACCTTACCTCTCCCCTCCTGAGCCTACTGTGCCAGGTCACAGAGTCTGAACTCCCACGAACCCTGGCCCCATCACTCTTTTCACAAGAAATTCTGTTACATGCGTGGATTTTGTGGTTTAGTAATTTTCAGGAAGACTTGAAGAGTCCCCGGGGGAATCATGGTGCCCACATCTCAGGCCCCCATCACCTTATTCATCGCCTCTGCCTCCTTCCGAGAGCCCAGTCTCCCAACCCAGGACCCCTACCTCAGGTGGAATAATAGCCAGGGAGTAACAGCTCCATCTTCCCTATTATTTTGTGAGAGCAGTCCCACCAGACTGTCTGACTTCCCCAGGCCTGAGCCCAACAATTCTGATTAATACTATTCTCTCCCTCTTCATGGTCATCGACGTCATCATCTTCCTCCTGAGATACTGGACCTGTCTTCGTGGGCCGTCATGGTCTTCAAAGTTTCCCATGTGGTTGAGGACTAGCTACTGGTCCATTTAGCTCAAAGGTGCCAACATCTGACCTTCCATCTGTGATCAGGAGGAGAAAGCAGCTGCCACTGGAGTGTCATTCCATGCCTGTCTTTCTCTTGGGTCTCCCCAAAGCAGACCTGAGATGAGGCTTTGGACACAAGTGGTCTATTGAAGAGCTGATGCCAGGAAGCACCAAAAAGGAAAGTAAGGAAGGGGGAGAAGATGGGAAGTTAAGTAAAGGGTGCGTTACTGGGTTACCACCATGGGCAGTGGGTGCTCCGTCCCACGGGTCGCCTCTGTGAGACTGTGTAGCACTTGCCTCAGAACTGTCCCACCCAGGGTTGAGGAAGCCGGGGTGTTTATCCGCCAACTCCCAGCCCCCACTGGCTACGGGCTGCTCCCAGGGGCATTAATTCTTGGGCACTTGCAGCCTGCTCTGTGCCCAGCTGCGTTGGATGGCTTCTGCGTTCAGAGAAAGCCTGCAGGCAGACAGCCGCCAGTGCTGGAGGTGAGAGCCTCGCTGTGTGACCAAACTGCAGGTGACCACAAGGGTAGCGTGGTGGCACTGGTGGCATCTGCTAGAAGGAGCCGCTGTATTTTTTTTTTTAAGACAGTCCCAGCCTTTATTTATTTATTTACTTTTGGCCACACCGGCATATGGGATCTTAGTTCCCCAACCAGAGATAAAACCCACGGCCCCTGCACTCCAAGCACAGAGCCTTGACCACTGGACCACCAGCAAAGTCCCGAGGAGCCACTGTTATGTGTTTCTGTCACCACCACCAAAAACCAGGTGGCTTCAAATAATGGCAATTTATTCTCTCACGATTCTGGAAGCTAGAAGTCTGAAACCACGGTGTCAGCTGAGCCAGGCTCCCTCTGAGGGCTCTAGGGAAGAATCTTTCCTTGTTTCTCGCAGCTTCTGGAAGCTCCCCGCAGTTCTTGGCGTTCCTTGGCTTCTGGCGGCGTAATCCTACCTCTGTCTTCGCATGGTTGTCTTCTCTGTGTCTTTGCTCTGTATGTCCATCTCTGTGTCCAAACTTCCCCCTCTGATAAAAACACGTTATACTGGATTAAGGGCCCACCTACTCCATAGGACCTCAGCTAATTATATCTGCAAAGACCCTGTTTGCAAACTCAGTCACATTCTGAGGCACTGGATAAGGACTTCAACACACCTCCTGGGGGGCATGCAACTCAGCCCAGGGCAGGTACCTTCTACGTGTAATATCCTCTCATCCCGGCAGCAGCCTGCAAGGTAGGTGTGATTATCCCAGCGTCACAGATGAGGAAATTGAGGTTCTGAGGGGTGACAAGGGCCACCCAAGGACACCCAGCCGGGAGCCTGCAGAGCTAGAAGCTGCCCTCGGTTCCACGTCAGGCTGGTCTCTCATGGGCTTGCCTCTCAACAGCAGTGTCCCTTGTCGCTGACACTAGTCTCAAGTCAGGCTCTACAAGTTCTACCGTGAGGAATAATTAGGGCAACAGGTGAAAAGTACTTAGGTGAGGGCCAGGAACGAAGCAAGTGCAGTGACTGCTGGCCGCTCTTATGTCATCACAGAAACATTTAATCCTCCTGAACGTTAAACATCCACGCTTGAGCCTCTATACAAAGCTCGATATCCAGGCCACAATCCAGGATCACTTTTGCCTTTTGCTTCTTGTCACAGCTGCTCCCAGTGATCCCAGGCAGGGACCTGACGGGCTGGAGGGTCAGGTGGCCCCTGCGCCCGCTCCCCCGGAGCCCCGCCTGCTATCTAACGCCCCTGCCACAGGAGACCGTGCGAACCCGAGATAAACACAGCAGCTCTTAATCTCCTGCCTGCGCTGGCGGCTTTATCTCAGCCCCTCCTCCCAGGCCGCTGGGGGCTGAAGAGGAGGTGGGCAGATGAAGATGGGCGTTTCCAACAAGCCCTCCCAGCCCCTGCAAAGTGGGGCAGCCGCCAGCATACTTGCTCCAAGCCCAGCGAGGCCTCTGGAGGAATGTAGGCCCTCCGCGGCAGGGCACCCACTCCAGGCAGCCCCCAGAGGCGCTGTGATGAAAACCCTCAGAGCACAGGGCTGGGGGCCGGGCGGACAGTTTCATTTGCAACCGTGATTGCACATTTCAAGGGCAGCAGCTGGTGACACAAGACACCCTGGGCTCATAACTCATGCACTTCCCCTCCTCCTATTGAAACAATGTGGCGGGGGAGAGGGAGGGGGGAATGCGGGCGAACCGCCAGTCTGAACAGGTAGTTATTTCTCTGCCTGGGGCTCAGCCTGGCTGAGAACCAACATGTCAAGCGTGGAAGCTGAAGGCCAGGTACTTCAGCGCAGGTGGCAGCCAGCTTAGAGTTCCTGGGAGTGACTCCCGAGACTGGCCTTCCCTGCCTGCATTCTGTGTGGTCTTTTCAGTCTTGGACAGGATTGTCTTGCAACAGCTAAGAACTAGAGAGACGGCGCAGGACCACAGCTGTGTGGCTGGGCGTTCCCCGCATCACCACCCGCGCTCAGGATGATGCCCGTGGTACCCGCCCCCCCAGGCCCGGTGTGAGGCCCGGGATTGGGTGAGGAAAGCCTGCCCCCTTCCCTCAAGCAGCTGCCCGTCCCAGAAGAGGGGACATCAGGGGAGGAGGATCAAGCAGCAGCGCACACAGATTACCACGGGAGAACTCAAGCAGCAATCCTACCCCAGCCCGGCAGTCGCGGAAGCTTCCTGAAGAAAGGGACATCCAAGAGGAAATGTGAAGGATGAATAGGAGTGAGCAGGGAGAACCGAAAGTACAAAAACAGCTTGGCACATTCTGGAATATTCTGGAACATGAAGTTGAAGGGGCAGGGTGGGGCGGGGGGTGGGAATGGAAGTGTTAGAATTAAAGAAGCAAATGAGGTTTAAAGAATTAACTGGAGCTTTCAGCTTCTAAATCTATAAAGACGTACCAGTAGCCACAAATAGTCATGAGTATATTTTACCTGATAGAAAGTACTTGGTGCTTCCCTTCACGCTCTCACCGTTCACTCGTGTAAATAAATGTGTACTGAACATCAAGCGTGTAGCAGGTCCTGGGCTAGATACTGGTGATTCGAAGGTAGTCCAGATGCAGTCTTGCCCTCAAGGAGCTCCAAGAGCTAAGGTTAACTGCGCACTCACTCACGCGTCCCAGGCGCTCCATGGGGTCTATCCCATTCACGCCTCTCAAGACTCTGCCTCTAGAGTCGGGGGTGGAGTCGGGGTGGGGGGATGGAAACTTCAGGAAGCACTTGCCCTCCACAGTCACCCAGGTCCCTGTATCAAAAGGAGCAGGGAGCGGAGCTCAGCATTAATGCACCAGAGGGTTGTGGGTTTTGTGAGGCGACGGAAATGCATGGGGTGGGAGTGGGGCAAGATGGAGCGGGAAATGGACAGAGGGAGAGACGGACACTGAGACAGAGGGACAGACAGAGAGACGGAGATAAGAATAGAAAGAGATGGAAAGATGGAGAGAGTCAGACATAGGAGCGACAGAAAGAGAAGGAAGGAGGTCGAGAAGGGGAGAGAGAGAGAGGCAGAGAGACCAAGAGGGAGGAAGTGCGAGCGGGGCACAGGATCATCACAGAAACAGACAGAAGGAAACAGAGTGAGAATGAGAGACTCCAGACTGGGAGGGACAGAGGCTGGGAGGCTAATGCCTGCAACCGAGGGTCTTTCCTAAGAAACCCAGTCCCTTCGGCCGAGGTCTGGCATGGTCAGCCCTCCAGGTGCCCCTAAAGTCCGGCCGAGTCCGGGCCACGCCACTGGGAGAGGCTCAGAGGGGGGCTGGCTGCCGGGAGAAGTGGAAGGAGGGCGTTTCTGCCAAGGCTCCCCACCCCTCCCGCAAGGTTCCCACCCAATTCCTCCCCTCCTCACCCCGGGCCCACAGGCCAGGCAGCGACAGGCTGGTGTGCCTGAGGAGTTAAGGTCACCAAGCATCCTCCAGGGCTGCCACCTGCAACTGGCATCCTGCACGGTCCAGCCAAGGAAGCAGGCCAAGGAGTCTGGCCACAGAAGCAGGCTCCAAAGCCGCTCTGTTTGGATCCCACGGGATGTCTGAGGCACTCAGCTCGACAGCCACTGTGTATGGCGGGCTGTACGTGTGCCGCCCTGGTCTAACGGCCATAAAGGTTAAGGTGACTAAATGCTCCCTTGGTGCCAGGCACTGCATCCTCATAGTAAGGCAGGCAGTAGTAGCAGCCTCTTTTACAGATATGGAAACCGAGGCCCAGAGAGGTTAGGAACCTGTCCAAGGTCACACAGCCAGCACACTCTTAACTATGAGGTTCGCTGTTACTATGCTAGGCATTTTTCATTCATTATCACAGAAACCCCTGAAGTATCAGGACCCCTGTTTTTTAGATTAAGAAAACAAGGTCAAAGAAGTAAAGTAGCAGGGCTACAGAGCTGGAGAGGGGACATGGCATGAGAACCCTGGCACACTCCACTCTGAAGATGGGAATCCCTTCCCTACACACCCCCAGCTCTAGGACACACATCTTTTCCACTGGAACCTCAGCATCCAGGACCCAGCAGAAAAGCGGGTTGGACGTTGTGATGGAAACACACCATGCTGTTACCAGCGGAGTAACCCCTCTCCACAGCACTCCTGCAGCCAGAGATCTGCCTTCAGCCTTTTCCTCTGTTCTGAGGGTCCATAACCTAGGGTCATGGAACTCCAAAAGTCCATGGATAGAATTCACAGGGCCAGCAGATTCAGGTGGAAAAAATTAGATCATTATTTTCATTGACCTCTAACCAAAATTCTGCCCTTGCCTCCACTGTAAAATATAGGCAAGAAGCCACCGTAGGATTAGCAGTGCCTACAACTTTGTCACCACTATGAATCACAGATACTTTTATATCACAGGACAGCTGTTGCAGACATCTTAAAATATTATGTAGCTCACCACTACTCTGAACTTCCAACAGTTACTAAACTCACTGCTAGATCTTTGTTATTTAATATGTTAATAAAGCACATATATTTTAATCATAACTTTTTTTCTTTTTAATACCTTGAAAATTGTATTTCCAAACAATTGCTTTCCTTAGCCCTATCGCGTAAAATGAAAACATGTTTCTGAGAAGGGTCCAGGGGCTTCCGTAGATGCCAAGGGATCAATAACACACAAAAGATATAGAATATCTGGTCCATTCCCTTCTCACTCAGGTGCAGAGAGATGGTCTTTGCTTCCGACCAGCCCCACGGAATCCTTGGAGTCAAGGCCAAGGGTCCGAGCCCATTGGCTCCCAGGTGCAAAAGCTGAACCTTTGCTGAATGTCTGAGGCACGTGAGCTGGAACGAGGCAGCACACATTCCCCCGCATCCCCCTCCTAGAGCCCAGCAGAGCACATGTTCAGTGTTCGACGGCAGGAACCCTCACCAGCAGTGGGTTTGCAGCCAGCCACTCAGAAGCGTTCAAAGCAGAGCCTTCTTACAGTCAAATTAATTTAGGAGGCAAGAAAGTGGAAGGCACTGGTTCTCTACCTTGGCGGCACTGGTTCTCTACCTTGGCTGCCCAGAGGAATGGCCCATGGGAATCTAAAAGTACTGATGCCTGGGTCTCCCCCAAGAGATTCTGAGTTGATTTGGAGTGATGCCTGGGCACTGAGATTTTTTAAACTCCCTGGATGATTCCAATGGGTAGCCAAGGCTTAGAATCTCTGGTGTACTAAGGACAGCAAATCCCCAGACTAGTGCTGAGGGCACCCGAGGTCCAGTTCTGTGTCTTGGGCCTACGGGGACCTGACTCAGTTTCCTCATTTATAAACATTATGGGTGGGGAAAGGGGATCAATGCTTATTAAGCACCCACCACATGCCAGGCACGCTACGAAAGTTATTTCCTTTATTCCCCTCAACAATTTTCTGAGGGTGGTGGCATTACCCCATGCCTGAAGTCACCCCGCAAAGTGACAGCTAAGTGATGGAGCGTGGATTGGGACCCCACATGTTTGATGCAGAAACCCTAGCCTACCTGCTACACCATTCTCTTAAATCAGGTTCCCCAACTTGCCAAACCTTGTTAAAGGTTTAAAGATGTTGTAAAAATGCATATTCCGATTCCGTACATCAGGGGAAGGTCCCAAGGTTCTGCATTTCCAACAGGCTCCCGAATTATGCCAATGCTGCTAAACCAGTAGCTTGCTTTCAGTAGCAAAGGGTTAACCGGTCTTTGTGGTCGCACTGGTTCTGACTGGTGAGTGCCTGTGCCGGGCTGGTTGGTTAACTACTTAGGCTATTTCCCCTGTTCTGATGACAGCACCCAGGATGCTGTCCCTTGCCTTTCTCAGCCATGTGGCCTGCGTGAGATTGACATCACCCCCACTGCGGCCTACGGCAATCAGCACGTCGCATCCCGCAGCCAGGAGAGATGGTTCGGGGATGGGCACCTAGCTCATTCCAAGCAAATGGGACACCAAGAGTTTGAGAGTAGAAGTTCCTCTATCTTCCGTGGAAGCTCCCAGAGGGGAAGTTCCTTCTTCCCCAGGCTGAGGATTCAAAGGACGTAGCTGCTGCAGCTATTTCCTTCCATGAGGGGAGAGTCCAGAGCAGTGGACTGTAAACCCAGTGGCATGGAGCCTAAGAATGACGGCAGGCAGAGCAGAGAGAAACCAGGTCCTTGGGCAAAATGGTTGGATTAAGCCTTGCCTGAAACCCACATCTGGGCTATACATTCACAAAGGCCATTCAATCCTCTTATTGTGTCAAAACAAGTTGAGTTGGGTTCTATGTCTCTTAACATCAATAGTCCTGATACAAGCTCTAGCATCAGCAAGACTAGAGTTTGAATCTCTCAGCTCAGCTACTCACTAGCTGTGTGGTCTCCGGCAAGCCATTTGGTCTCCCTGAGCCTCAGTTTCCTCATCTACAAAATGGAACTAGTAATGCCTATCCCAGCGTTGTTGTAAGGATCAGGAGAAACCATGAATGCCAAAAGCCTGGCATCTATGCCATAAATGATAGCTATTATTATCAAAACTCATTATTAGTCCCATTCTGGCAGGTCTTCCTTCTAAAAACTGTATATGTCAGCAGTTGTTTCTAGCTGTTGGCAAAAAAAAGGAAGCAAATTAACTTAAAAGATTGGGGTGGGGGGGGAGGCGGGTGCTGCCTCAAGGGTTATGAGTAACATTGAGAAAGAAGAAAAAAGAGGTTGAATTCTCTCAGTAACCAGGACAGATGAGAAAGCTTGTCCTGGCGAAGAACGCAAGGCTTGCCCGGGCCATAACTGATTTGGTCATAATACGCTCAGACCTTGACTCCATCTAGCAGGGCTTATGGAAGCCACGATCTGCTTCTCTGGATATTTGATGGTCTGATTGGCTCAGCCTTCCTAATTGTGTTGTATTGACAAATATATTTGTTTGGAACAAGCAAATGTATTGCAGGCAGGAAACAGATCAACTCCAAGAATTTATTTTGCTTTTTGGCACTGCTGCACTAAGCTTAGCATTCATTATGCGCCCATGTAAAACAG
The DNA here is from genome assembly GCF_009873245.2 of Balaenoptera musculus. Lineage (NCBI taxonomy): Eukaryota > Metazoa > Chordata > Mammalia > Artiodactyla > Balaenopteridae > Balaenoptera > Balaenoptera musculus. Next base: position 85,616,252 of record NC_045795.1, read on the forward strand.
TCTCGGGGAACGCTGGCCTGAGCTATCTTTTTAATTATATTTATTTTTTCAGCTGCATTTCAGATCATGAACAGACTTGCTGGTGCTAAACAGGCCTCGTTGGGTGAAACCTCTTGCCTCCCTCAAAAACACGTTGCACGGATTAAATGTTCAAAGACATCAGACAAACCTAGGATACTGCCATGGGTCATTATCACTAATGGATGAGAGATGGGGTTAAGTCAGTCAAATCCCTGCTCTGAGCCCAGAAAAGTCCACAGAAACCAAATCCTGGTCACCAGATTGAAACTGAAATCAGGTTTAAGCAGAGAGATGGAGAGACGAACGGCAGGCAATTGGAATGGATGGAATGGATCATGTGAGGATGACCATGACCCATTTCACTGTACCCGTCACCACAGTGGCACCTGGCAGCCATATTGGAACCATGCGGCCCTTCTCCCTGATTGGATAAGGAATAAGGACCTGACCTCAGAAGAGCCGATCAGAGTCCCAGCTGGGGTTACTAGGAGAGAGAGTAAGAGGAGACAGACACACTGACTCGCCACATGGCAGGAGCTGTAACAAGAGAACTGGGAGGTGTAGGCAGCCATCTTGGATGTCATGTGGACAAAGGTGCAGCAAAAGACAAAGGAAAGGAACCAAAGGATCACAGGGAGGTGCAGAGAAGAGACGAAGGGCAAGATCTTTACGTAGGTCTCGGTTTCCTGTCCCCGGTTCTAGGCGCTGAGGCACTCTGCCTCTTAGAATCCATCTCCCCTTTTTGTTCCAGCAAGCTCAAGCTGTTCTCCTGCTTACACCCATACAAGGGCAAACTATGCAACCAACCAAACAATGCTGGGGAAGAATATTTATTAACAGGAAAAATGTACACAAGAATATTGTTGAGTGCAGACAGCGTGTTTCTTCCCTCCCTTCAACAGCTATTTATTGGGCACTTCCTACATGTCAGACGTGACATATACACTGGGGCGTAAGGTCATGGCCTCTGCCCCTGTCAAGTTTACAGTCTGGTTATCAAATGTCAGGTAAGATCTCGCTTTAGTAAAAAGAGAGGTATAATATAATTGGCATGCGATGGGTTTCGCACCTGGGAAAACAAATGAAGGGCACTTATAACAACTTCAAAACCAGTGCTGCTCCAAGTACCGCCCGTGGACCTCCAGCCTGGGCATCACCTATGAGCTTGTGAGAAATGCAGATTCTCAGCCCCTGCCCAGACCTACTGGCCATAGGGTCCAGCAATCTGTTTTAGCAAGCCTTCCAGATGATTCTGATGCACTTCCAAGTTTCAGAACCACTTGCCTAAAACACAATAGCTCAAAGCCCTGCTTTCCAAATCAATAAGAATTTCCAGCTTTTCCCAGGGTTTCCCTTCCCAAATGCTGCATTTTCAAAACCACCCAGGGATGTATGTGTGAGTCAACAATTAATTGTAACGACCAGTTATGTATAAAGTTACATGTTAATTAATTTGATCCCCACAATAGCTCTATTAAGATAGGTACTATGTGTCTCCCACTTCACAAGTGAAAAAACTGTGGAACAGAGAGGTTAAGCCACTTGCCCAAAGTCACACAGCTAATAAACAGTAGAGATGGGATTTAAACCCAAGCTGTCTCGCTCCAGAATCTGCACTCCTAAACACTAAGTTAAACTACTTGGCAAATGAGTCCCGAGCATCTTTGCCACCTGGTGGAGGTGGGGAATCCGGTCTTTGGGACTTCACCCTGAAGCTGCTGCTGGTTCCGTGCCTTGGTCTGCCCCTCCCTGAGCTGATCATGCTGGGACCTCACATCTGGGGAGACCTCACTGCCCCTTCAGATCAGGGTGTGATGGCTCCCACAGTTGAGATGGGCCCTACAACAGTGCTGCCCGAGCTTCAGAGAGTGAGAGCCTCTAGGTTTCACGTACTCCCCTGCCCCATGGGGTCCCCACTCAGCTAGGGTGGGCTCTAGTATTCGCCTCAAACCACGCTCAGAAGAACCCTCGCCTCCAGCTCCCTGGGCCTGAGTGCTAAGTCTTGGCCCTATCCAGGCTTACCCTTCCCTTATAAGGAAATGTAGAATCTAGAATCCTGTGGTCCTCTCTGACTACCTAGACTTGATGAAAGCCAGCCGAGCCCAGAAGGTAAGGAGGTTTTTACCTTTGAGTCCCAAGGTGAAGGCCAGAATCCTAGATTCTTCTCTTCTAGGGAAGTGCTTGGTTTCTGTTGGGGGAAATATTATTAATTTAAAAAGATAAGGGGTTATGTGTGGCCCAGCTCACCCTCCAGGATCAACAACGCTCCAAAAGCAAATAGAAACACGGGCTGGGAAGTGGCCTCCTAACTCCGCCCACCAATCACCCTCCCAAGCCCAGGCCAGTGTGTCCAGTCACACCCTCAGAGGAGTGAGGATGGGCACCACCGATCATTATCCGGAAAGGACCAGCTCAAGTTGTTCAAAATTAAACTATTTCCAGTCTGGGTGATAAAAGTTGCTGCCTTAACTCCACGCATCACATGCCACCCCACCTGTCCTGGCCCCAGCCCCAGGACCCTAGACCTTCCCGTAATCCAGCAGCTCGAGGGTTAATGCCTGGCCCAGCAGGGGTCCCACCCCACCCACCCCAAGGCTATAGCCATCATCTACCCTGATGGACTAGTGTCCACGCTGCCCATGTCTGGAAAGACAAAGACCAACTTGCTGAAATAGTGCTTTTCTCTAGGTGTTAGGATGACAGGTAGTTCTGCTTATTCACGTTTTTCAACCTTTCTGCAATAAGCATGGTTTCCTTATGTAATCAAGATTACTTTTTTAAAACGTTAAAGATAACGGCAGGTTTTGAATTTCCTGAGGTGGAATAGAGTGCCCATTTTTCACTCCTGCCTTCACCCCCACCATGAGTGCTGGCAGGCCCCCATTACAACACAGCAAGCAGGATCAAGGGTGGTGTCAAGAGCCTCCTGAACATGGCCTTGAATATCTTCAGAAGGAAAGCCCACGCCCTGGGTCTCAGCAAAGAAGCATTGTACTTCTCTGGCCATGAGCCCACCTTCTGCCCCTGGTCAGCATGACTAACCATCTAATTCTGCAGAAATGGGAACTCATTGAGTGATCTGGCTTCCTCCAAAGAGCAGCCCATTCGTTTCCTGAAGTGACTGGTCCACTGGGAAGTGGGCCAGGATGAACCTTTGAAATACTCAATGGCAAGAGAAGGAGAAGGAAGGGAAAGCACAATAGAGCAGCCAGGGACTAGGAAAGGGATGAAAGAGTTCGTGTCCTGGTCAAGAGCAAAGATTAGATCAAAGCTAGCAGATACATGGCACATACACCACTACACTCATCTGCTGCCCAGGTCAGACATTGCCAATCAATCACAGCACTTTCTCCTCACCGAGACGCAGCCTCAGAAGCCTTCTCAGTGCAGCTCCAGGCAACCTTCTCATCAACTGCAAGTATCACTAGAGCAGAATCTCATTTGTTATCCCTGGAGTGCTTGCTGCTGATGCTAACCCTCCAGACGAGTCCACGGGGACATCTTGGGTTCAGGCATCATCCGTTTCCCCTGGATCTGTAGCCTGTACTGAACGGTGCTGGGAGGTTTGTTGTTGTTAATTCCCTCCAACTCATGGAGACGTCACTCTTTCTAGCATCAGGGAAACTCCCAACTGGGTGTGACTCTACCCTCTGCCAGATGGAACATGAGAGGTCATCTCCCCATCAACCTCTCTTGAGTCATGAAGCCCTTTCTTCAAACCAAAACTTAGAAGGCCAAATTACAAAACAAATCACGGCGGAACTCCTGTGCTTGAAGAGAAGGTGACAGTCCCAAGCCACGGCCAACCAACAACACCTCCTCAGCCGCTGCCATGGCCACAGAAAGACTTCCTGAAACTCCAAGGGCTCGGAGGGACAGTGGAAGATCACTGATCTTATCCAAGTCCCGTGTTTTATGGATGGCGAGTCTGACGCCCAGAGAGAAGTGACCCGCCCAAACCCACACAGCCAGCGAGGGCCAGACAAGAACCCAGGAATCTCCTGGCTCTTGATCCAAACACCCAACCCAGTGTCAAATGTTCAGGGCTTTCTTTCCTTGAATGATACAGTCTCTGTGAGCTACTGCAGCCATTCCTTGGCTTCCAGCCCTGTTTGTCTGCCTTCACCTCCCAGGTCTAGATTCGCAGCCCAAACCTCCCCCTCACCTTCCGATTCATGAAACTGCCTCGCGCAAACCGCCACTGTGAGATTCACAAGGATCCCAAACTCATCATCCAACCTCTCCTCTTCCCAAACAGTTCCCCACCCAGTGTCCCGCTCCCTACCAGTCCCACCAGCCCCTGCGATTGCTCAAGCCGTGAAGCTGGGGTCCTCCCGGATCCCTCCTGCCCCGAAGAAGCAGCCCCTACGGCCATTCGCCTTGATCCTGACCTTGACCTCCATGCATTTCTCTCCATCCCCACTGCCATTTCCTTATTTTAAGCCACTATAGGTTCTCGCCTGGATTTTGGCAACAGCCCCTTAACCGGTCGCTACATCTCCAGGTTTCCCCACTCCGTTATTCAGGACGCAGCCAACGTATTCTTTCTAAGAGACAAATGTGAGATAGCCACTCTCTGGCTTATAATTCTTCAAAGGCTTCCCACTGATCTTTGAATAGTGTCCAACCCCCTTGGCGTAGCGTATTATACCATTTGTAATCTGACCCAATTACCTCCCCACCCCCATCGCTTGCTAGACTCCTGCAAGATAGAACTACAGCTGTCCCTCCCTATCAGTGGAAAGATTGGTTCCAGGACCCCGTGGATACCAAAATCCGCAGATGCTCAAGTCCCTTATATAAAATGGTAAATACAGTTGGCCCTCTGTATCAGCGGGTTCTACATCCCTGGATTGGATCGCACTCATCACCCCAAAGAACCTTTGCTTAGCGTCCTGTCTGCCACCCACACTAAATTCTAAACCCCTGAGGTCAGGAATTCTGTCTTGCTCCACACTGGAGCTTCACCCTAAGGAACGTAGTAGGTGCTCAATAACTTGTCAATGAATGGATAGTGAATTGATCCCATGACATACCTGTTCTTGATTAACCTCATTGGGGCAGGAAGTTAATGCCCTCACCCACTCACAGGGCACTATTATTTAATGTAGAATAGAAGATTAGAAAGAAAAAAAAAAAAGGAAAGAAACAGAAGAAAGAAAAAAAAAAGATAAAAAAAGAAAAGAAAAAGGAGAAAGAAAAAACTGAGAGCAGGCCCTGCTATGAAGGCAGTGGCGCTCAGGGCCAGGCCTTGAGCAACGTGCTCTGTACACAGATGCGGGCTCCCTGTGCATCCCAGAGGGTGCAAAGAGTTTTCCAATCTCTTGTCTTTTAGTTTTGTCTACAGTCTCTTTCCATGTACAAAGAGGATCTAATTCCCAAAATTCATCTCAGTATTGTTCTCGAAGAGCACACATCTCTTCTCTAAGCTGATACTGCAGTTTTATTTATGGTGCCACCCTAATTGTTCACACTGTTCCGTGAGGACAGAAGCGTCTTAGTCACGGCAGTGTCCCCAGAGCTTAACACGGTATCTGGCACATAGAAGGCCCTCAGTAAACACTGGGTGGGTGGATGGATGGATGGGAAGTAAGGAGTGAGGGAGCGGGAGAGAAAGAAGGGGAGGGGAGGGAGATGAGAGGGCAGAAAGGGAGAGGGGAGGGGAACGGGAAAGACAGGGCTGAACCAGGGAAGGAAAGTGACATCAGTAAAGAAAATGTGCTCAGTACATGCTGGGGGCTGGCCGCTCTCTGGACTGCGGTCCCTGGCACAAGCGTGGCTCAGCCCAACAGCTACTGGCACTGGCTCCCAGCCTGAGTGACACACCTGCCTGGCAGGGCCCGGCTGTGCTTGGCAACTCAGGAGCCCAACCCTTCAGCGCGGCGGGGCAAATCTGAGCCAGGAGCCGCCTCAAAGACTCGGATACGTCACACTCTGCCTTGGGGCCTCCCTTAGCCCTCCAAAGCCACGGTCAGGATCAGCCCTTGACAAGCTGTCATGTTAGGGATGTTAGGGAACGTCTGGTCAGCCTGGAGAGCAGGGTGGCCTCTGTCCTCTTGATCTATAATAACAACCCTTCCTTTCTTCTGCCTTGTTTCTCTTCCCAGCACTCATCATTGCCACTCTATTCACTGGAGGCAAAAGGAGGTGATGAAAGCATTCGCACTACAGCCAGACAGCTTGGGTTCAAATCCCAGCGCTGCCCCTTCCTGGCTGGGCAACCTTGGGCAAGTTTCTTAACTGCTCTGTGCGGTTCAGTTTTCCCACATGAGACGGTGACGTAACACCTGCCCCACAAAGTTAGTTACCATGAGGGTTAGAGGAGATGGGGGAACATTGAGGGCACCCAACAGCAGCTGGCACATAGTAAGGGCTCACCTGGTGTTAGCTGTCATTATTATTATTACCATCTCCCAGGCCAGAATGAAGCTCTGGGAGGAGAACTGTGTGCTCTTTCCCGGTCACTCCCAGAGCCTACAGCAGAGCATGGTGTAGGCACTCGGTTTATTTGAATGAAAGGGTTTGAGAGCTGGCAAAAGAAAAGCCTAGAGAGGTCTAGCAACTTACCCAAGGTCACACAGCAAATTGGAGGCAGAGTTCCTGTCTCTTCTACCTCTACTGCTCCCCACGCCTTCTCTGGGAGGTCAGCTGAGGAGCAGCCGTGGGCACCTGGGTGCAAAGGCCAGAGCTGTGCCACCCAGTATGGTAACCACCAGCCACGCGTGAGACCTGGCAATGCGATACTAGTGCAGTTAATGAGCTGAATTGTTCCTCTGATTTAATTTTAATTTACATTTAAACCGAAAAAGATACTTGTTCAGTTGTTGGAAAACTTTTCTCTGGGTCTGAAACAACTTAGGTAGGTGAATCTACTCTTTCAACGATTCATTCTGTGAAATCTAAATACAGATCAAGTATTCCCAAGAAAACTTAGCATCCGATTTGAGATGCGCTGTAAAAGCGTAAAATGCACACCACGTTTGCAAGGCTTACTAGGCGTGAAAGAACGTAAAATATCTCGTTCATAATTGTGCATATTGGTTCTATGTTGAAAAGATCACATTTGGAATACTTTGGGTTAAACAGAATGTGCTATTAAAATTTCATCTGTTTCTTTTAATTTTTTTTAATATGGCTACTAGAAAATTGAAAATTATTTAGGTGACTCACATTATACTTCCACCGGACAGTGCTGGGCTAGAGGAACAAAGATGGGGTGAAGAGGAAGGTGGCTTGCTGGCTGCAGAGCTGCCCCCCACGACTCCAGGATGACTCCAGGACCAAGGGCCGTGATGCTGGGCTCCGAGCTCGGCTGGGCTACTTGGGAGGCCCGAGCTGGGCTGGCTCCCTGCTCCCCGCACTCACAGGCTTCCCTGACAGGGCACGGGAAGCAGCTCTGGGGATTAACGTTAATTCTTTCCCTGGAGGGCAGATGGGGAGAAGGTTAAGTACCGAGTGACTGCAGCTGCCCAATTAAGCCCCCGAGAGGGATGAGGGCGGAGGAGGAGGCTGGGGAATGTTCTTAGGGATTCCCAGGGAGACAGGAAACAGCAAGGGCTTGACCTCCTTTATCTCATTTCCCCTTCACCCATCAGTCAGCCATTTCCCCCCAGGCTCAGCAGGGGTGGTTCACTTTCCCAAGACCACACAGCAGGTTCAGGCCTGACCCGGACTCGACTCCCTTGTCCCAGTCTCCACTCCAAGCTCTTTAAACAGCAGCCCCGGGTTCAAAAATAGTTGCCTGCTTTGCCGTTGCTCTGGGAAGACATTGGAGGCAACGGGATGGTGCAGGTAGAGAGGGATTCGGCCAAGACTGACCACTGACACGGACCCACCAGTCACCCTGGGCCACTGCTTCCCTACATCACCTCACTGAATTCTCACGACTCTCCTGTGCTGTCGGTATCGTCACCACTGTCCCCATTTAGAGATAAGGATGTTGAGGCTCAGAGAGGTTCAGCAGGTTGCCCAGGGGCACCCAGGTAGACAGTAGGGAAGCCAGGGGGATCTGTACACCAGGTGACCCGGTCTGACCTGAGCTCTGAGCTTAACCACCATGTTGTGTTACCTCTTGTCCCAGGCGTCTTCCCCCCAGTGTCAGACTTGCCAGCAGGGAGGCCGAGGTGGTGGGATGGCCGCCTGCCTGGAGCATTGCTCTGGCTGTCAGATTCCCTGACCTGGAGGTGAGGGAGGAGGGATGTCATGATCCCCCAGCTGACTCTTACTTGCCCCAGCTCAGATGCCTCCTCCTCCAGGAAGCCCTCGCTGACTCCCCACCACTTCCCTTCCAGCCTAGTTACCTGTCCACCCTCCCCGCTCCCTCTGCTCTCCTGAGCTCTATATGCATCCACATAAAAACAACCAACATACAGTATCTCAATTTACCCTTGTGACAGTTTTCTGTGTCTACTTAATGAGAATCTGGGATGCCCAGATTAAACATTATTTCTGGGTATCCCTGTGAGGGTGTTTTCAGAAGAGATTAGCATTTAAATCAGTGGACTGTAAAGCAGATGGCCCTCCCCAACGTGGGAGGGCCTCATCCAATCCCTTGAAGGCTTGAAAAGAACTAAAAGGCAGAGGAAGAGGGAATTTGCTCTCTCGGCCTGACTGCGGAGCTGAGACATTGGTCTTCCCGGTCCTCAGCTGGGACTTACTCCACTGGGCCCCCACCCCCACCCCAGTTCTTAGAACCACTGGCTTTCTTGGGTCTCCAGCACACAGATGGCAAATCGTAGGACTTGTCAGCCTCCATAATCACACGAGCCAATTCCTTATAATAAATCGTATATACATCTATATCCTATTAGCTCTGTTTGTCTAAAGAACCCTGGCTAATCCAACCCTCATAACCATCCAATTAAGAAGGTACCAGTATTACTTCCATTTGACAGTTGAGGAAAAAGAGGCACAGAAAATATAAAATTAATTGTTCATGGTCACAGAGCTCATAAGGAGTCACAACCCAGACGTTTCCAGCCAAAGTGCCCACTCCCAAAGCCACACTATTCCTACTTCCTACACAACATCCTGTCAGATTACCAGTTTTCCTCTTAGTTTTCACAAACTACACGAATGTTCACAGCGGCGTTCTTCATAAGCCAAAACAACGCGATGTCCACCAACCGACGAACGGATAAATGAAACGTGGATAAATGAGCCCATGTTCCCAGCTAGGTGACTACAGCATGTTATGTACTCTTTGGGGACCTCAGTTTCTCAACCGTAAAATGGGATGATAATAGCATCTCCCCCCCAAGGAGACTTCACTGAGTGAATATTCATGAAGCGCTCAAAATAGTGCCGGGCACACGGGCAGGTCCGTAAGAGTTTGGTAACTTACATAAGTAAGAAGGTCCTCACCAGGTGAGTCTCACCCACCTGCGGAGGGAGGCCAGCCAGTCGAGATCCGCTCTTCTCGGCTCTGAAAAGCTCTTACCCCTCGCCAGGCTCCATCCAAATAATTGCTCCCGAGGCTTCAATACCAATGGGCTGTAAATCAGAGGCCAGGGGCTCCTGTTCCCCGCAGCTGGCTGTGCAGTCCCTCCCCAGGGTGATGGGAAGCAGACGCGGCCAGCTCCTCTGGCCTCCAGAGGCCTGTGTACCTGAGCTGCTCACGGCACAGCAGTAGGGGCAAGAATTTCCACGAGCCCTTAAAGGGAGGGTTGTCAAAGAAAACGGCCTCCTGGGGCTTCCAGATGTTCAGCGGCTTGTTTCAAGCAGGAGGTGGGGAGCTCATGGGGGTCCCTGCAGGCTGAGAGAGGAAGGCAGGGTCGTGAATAGCACTGGGTTCCTTCCAAAGGGCTGACCGGCAGGCAAGGTGTGGGAGCCAAGAGGTGGCAAGCTGTAAGGGACCAGCGCCGGCTGTGCAGGTGCGAGGACCGGTTTAAAATTGCCCGCTTCTCACTTTCTCAGCCTGTGCTCTAAAGCCAAGGATGCCACCTTTCCAGACCGCTGTTTTCTCACCTGTGAAATGGGTGTGATGTTACCTAAGTCCAAGACGTTTGAAGGGTGGGAAGTCATTTAAGTGAAATCCCCAGTACAGTGTCTAGCACATAGTGAGACAGGCTGGGACCTGGGACCCTTTGCTGCAGGGCTGCGATGCTTGCACCTGGACACACCTCTCCTCCAGCAACAAAATACAAAGAAACTATATGGGACTAAAAATAACTGCGTGCAGGGACAACTGGGGCAAGTTCTGGACAAAAGATACAAAGAGACCAAAAAACCCAACTGCCACTTTTGAAGAGCCTGGAACAAAAGCAGGGCATCGGGAGCAAAAGCAGGGTACTGCACGCATGCCCCCTGCACACACCACCACCTAAGCCACCCCCCCACCGCACCCTCGAAGACCCCTGGCCACACCCCTACCCTCACCCCATTGCAAGGAAGCAGCTCGCAACCCCCTCAGGGCACAAGCAGCTGTTGCTTGTTCCCACTCCCCCCTGCAGCAGCAGGGGCCCCAATAACCCCTTGCCTGAATTTCCTGTCTGGCCTCTGATCAATTTCTATTGATTAAAGAGGCCGAGAACCCTCGTCGGTAACAATAGTAGATGCTCAAAGAAATAAAAACAATTTATTATAAGGGAGCTAAGCCCAGAAACTTGTTGTTCCATAAACCTTTATCTCCCCGACCCTGAGCACGGTATCAGAACAGGAGGAAGCATAGGACATGCTTAGGAGGCCTTCTTTCCAAGCTTCCCAAGGCCAAGACTTTGAGAAGGTCCAGAAAATTCCTTAGCAGTTTTGCAGCTGTAAGTCTCTAGGTAGTGTGGCTTTAGGTAAGGTTGAATTTATTTCATTATCACAGTGATTCCCAATGGAGGGAGAGACTAAGGGCTCAGATGGTGTCACCAGGAGCTATCTCCTCTTTAGCCTCCTCTGATAGGTGGCCAGATTTAGCAAATAAAAAGACAGAATGCCAGGAAACCCTTGGACACTGTTGATGGGAATATAAATTGGTGCAGCTACTATGGAAAACAGTATGGAGATTCGTCAAAAAACAAAAAGCAGAACTACCATAGGATCCAGCAATCCCACTCCTGAGTATATAGCTGAAAACAAAATGAAAACACTAATCTGAAAAGACACATGCACCTCAATGTCCACAGCAGCACTAGTTACAATAACCAAGATGTGGAAGCAACCCAAATGCCCATCAAGAGACGAACGGACAAAGAAGATGTGGTGTATATATATACAATATATAAAAAAGAATGAAATTCTGCCATTTGTAGCAACATGGATGGACCTAGAGAATATTATGCTTAGTGAAATATTAGACGGAAAAAGAAAAATACTATATGATATCACTTATATGTGGAATCTAAAAAATAATACAAGTGAACATATACGCAAAATAGATTCACAGACATAGAAAACAAACTTATGGTTACCAAAGGGGAGAGGGAAGGAGGGAGGAACAAATTAGGGGTATGGGTTTAAGAGATACAAACTACTATATAGAGAATAGATAAGCAATAAAAATATATTGTATAGCACAGGGAATTATAACCATTATCATGTAATAACTTTTAATGTTGTATAATCTGTAAAAATACTGAATCACTATGCTGTACACCTGAAACTAATATAATATTGTAAATCAACTATCCTTCAATAAAAAAATACAGAATGTCAGTTTAATTTGAATTTAAGATAAACAAGAATTACTTTTGTAGTATGTCCCAAATATTTAGTGGGACATACTTTAAAAGAACTTTTTTATTCACTGTTTATCTGAAATTCGAATTTAACCAGCCTCCTGTATTTCATCTGGCAGCCCCTTAGGCTGAGGCCCCCGGGGTAGCCATAGGGCAGCAAACCTCTCAGAGCTTCTCACTGGCTCAGACTTGGTCATCCCAAAACAATCACTGAGGCCTAAGGAAAGTTATCCACTGGTGCTATCACTCTGAGTCTGGGGTCAGTTTATCCCAAGCTCCTAGGAGGAGGGTGGTTCCCTGAAAGCAAAGTCCAGGAGTTATGAACACAACACATTCAGAAGTAGAGGTGGAATGGAAAAAAACAGAAGCTGTCGTGAGCAAACGCAGAGGGGGGAATTCCTGAGCTGGAGGCGGAGAAGTGGGGCCCCCAGGGGGCGGGGTCACCAAAGCAGGTGGGGTGCCGAGAGACAAAAGTGGATCCCTTAGGGCCAGAAAAACCCCCATGTTGTGCCTGACTCTGTGGCGGCATCTTCGGGTGAAGCCCACCTCCAGGAAGTCCTTCCCCAATTACTTGTCTTCTCTGAGCCTCAGTTTCCTCATCAGCAAAATGGGGTAACAGTTCAGACTCCTTGGGGTTGTTGTGAGGATTACCTGAGGTTCAGTCGACCCTTGATTTGGGACCCCATTAGTTCTTACATCATGTTCACAAATTCAGTGGGCATGTCTCAAAACTTCATTTCTTAAGGATAGATTTTCACAAACTGGGCTTCCAGTCTTAGAGATGTATTTCATTCCTTGAAACTGGCAAAATGAATTATGACTGCTGGATAATTCTTTGCTGTGGGGGCCATTCTGTGCAGTGTGGGATGTTTAGAGGCATCCTTGGCCTCTACCCACTAGGAGCCAGTAGCAGATCCCCCCCCACCCAGCTGTGACAACAAAAACGTCCCCGGACAAATGTCCCCAGGGGAAGGGGGAGGGTAAAGTCTCTCCCTCCATTGGGAATCACTGTGATAAGGAAATAAAATACAAATATATATGCTCATATAAACAGGTTTTAAACTGTTGCATCAAATGTATATTATAAACCCTATATTATACGTGTCCCGTCAGGGACACTTATCTACGTGGGTTGAGCCCGCTGTAGTCTCTGAAAATCAAGTCCACGTAAATTGGAGTGAAGATACCACTTCCTGAAGTAAGCAAGCCTAAATATTCTTCCTGCCCCCAGGGACTTTCAGACTGCACTGGAAACGAGAATCATCGGTCTCAAAAATGTTGACTTGTCAAGTTAATTGAATGGGGAAGGCCAGGCACGGGGCGACGCCCAGGCCTCCCTTTAGCTTCCATTTCAGCACAAGCCAAAGGCCTGATGGCAACAACATCGGATTTGTGTAGTGTCCGAGTCTTACAGCCCTGCTCTGCCTTTTACTATTCTTTTTAAGTCACGGAAATCAGGGACAGAGCCAAGCTTCCATCAGCCGTGGTGGGTGGGAGGGAGGGAATCGGGGTGCCTGAAGGTGAAGGACAGGAGACAGCGAAATTCAGCTTAAGGCCCGTCCGAGGACTTGCGCTGAAACCTGGGCTTCCCCGTGCTAGCTGTGTCCTTGAGGTACCGCCTCATCTCTCCGATAGGTCTGGCTTCGTGGGCCTGGGTGTCGCGCAGTCACACAGGGCCCCAAGCTCAGAAGCGCCCCATGCTTGGTTTAATGCTCTGATACCAACATCTTGAAAATTCTTAGTCATCTCTGAAAAAGGACAACACGTTTTCATTCTGCACTGGGCCCCGTAGATCATGTGGCCCCAGCCAGCTCTCTGAACTCAGTGTTTGCATCTGTAAGCCGGCAGTAACGACTCCCTCCCTCCGTAGGTCCTGCGGTCAGGATTACAGACTGGTCCGGCTGCTGACAATTCACGACACTGCCAGTCTCCGCCTGGCCATCCCAGGAGCTCAAGGAACAGTGGCCGCAGTCATTTTCAGGAGCTATCTCAGAAGGAAGTATTTAACTACAGGCCTGAGACCATGACTTGAAGCTTCCGGAACCTTTGAAATTCTCACTGTTTATTATTTTTGTGACTCCCATCTGTTTCCTGCAGCGATGAGCTCTTTAAATAAAAAGGCCTGTGCTCTCGTGAGGGGGTTGGGGAGTAGGGCCAGGCAGGGCCGTTGGGAGACTCCACCCCTTGGGCGGCCTGGCTGGGGAGGAGAGGCCCCGGGGGAGAACTGTCGAGCTGAGGAAACAGACTAAGTCCCCCGAGCTTCTGCAAGGGAGGAAGGAAGGGGGGCTTCTGTCTTACATTTGCACCCCGTTAAGGTTTCCAAAGAGGAACAGAAAAGGTGGAGTTAGAGCTGGTCCTCAGGGACGGACATGAACCCACGGCCCATCTTATTCCTCCTTCCCATGCTGTAAGCTAAGGAGCTTCTAAGAGCCCTGGGGTGGTCCCTGCCCCACCTCAGCAGGTACATCTTGGCAAGTCCAGGTGGGGTTGGGGGCTGGGAGAGATCAGGGGCTCTGTCTCTTCCATCTCTACCACCCCTGCAGGTGCCCAGGACCCCACCCACCTCTACAGTGTAAAGCTCCTGTGCGTTGATGATGCATGATGACCACAAGAAGAGACTGCATGGTCCGGAGGTCCTGACTGAGCTCCCCTGGGCATCCCTGCCCGAGGACCCAAGTGCTCTCCCCCAGGGGGCCAGGCAGTATCTGGAAGCCGAGTCCCCTCTTGCCCACATGGCCCCGGGTCCACCTTCCTTTATCATATCCCCTCCATCTCTCTCCCTTCCCCCACCCAGGGGAATCCTTTCCATCACCAGGTTGAGAATTTTCCCTCTTCCCCAACCCTTCTCCCACATCTATTATTTATGCAGGTCACTCCCTCATGTCCCCCTGAGGCCTAAGCTTTTGGAACTCCAAAGCCAAGAGCTGACACTCTTTGACCTCAGAGTTTCTGCTGAGTCATCCCCTCCCGGAGGCAATAAGTACAAAGTGCACCGCGGGCAGCATGAAAGAGACGGCAAGGTAGAAATACCAGGGGCAAAGAACGCATCGCGTCCCACCACGTGCTATCCAGTAGCTCGGTCAAGACTAGGATGATGATGTTTGTTTACCTGTGTCACGAAAAGTAGAGCTATGCCTGTGGGTTTGTGTCACATAGGAGAACCATCCCTTAGGTGACAAGATGCTGAAGGAGGGAGTGGTCGAACTGCTGAGAGAAACCCCCAAAGCCCAGCATTGCCTGTGTTAGTACCGTTACCAAGCAGGGCCCTGTGGGGCTCCTGGGCACAAAGACTTTCTGTGTCCCCCATTTCTTTGATTACAGGAAACAGCCTTCATTCAGCCTCCATGACCTTCCCTGAGTTCCACTGGGCAGGTTTAAGCACTTGTTGATTAGGGAAGGGAAGGGAAGGGAAGGGAGGGGATGCCAGACCAGGGAGAAACACACAGCCAAGAGCAGCCTTGGGGCAAGGTCCTGTTTCCCCATCAACGGACACACACAACGATATCTTCGAGCTATTGTGCAGATACTGAAACCCCCTCCAGGTGGGAGAAGTTAGCGATTAATGAAGGTATGCTGCCCACAAGCATGTAGACCCCAGACCCGTTGGACCTCAAGGTTGAGGATGCCGACTCCTACTTACCTCACCCCCAACCCATCAGGAGAATGTCCGTGAGCTGATCACGCCCTCTTGGAACCATTACTATAGCACTTCTCACTCACTTCTCCAAGTGGGGACACATAGTTTTTCGAGGCAGGAGCACGCTGTGTCCCCCTTTGCCTGGCAAAGTAATAAAGCTATCCTTTTCTACTTCACCCAAAACTCTGTCTCCAAGATTGGATTCGGCGCCGGTGTACAGAGAAGCTGAGCTTTCAGCACCGGTACCAGCGTCTTGAGGTTGAGACTAAGCAGGGCTTCACAGCCCCCTGCCCCTTTCCTTCTCCCCTCTGAGGCCTTCATCCTTAGGAAAGTCACTTTATCTGAGGCAGTGTGGTGGTCACAGAGTCTGTGATGGGGACCGTGGGAATGGATAGGGCTCTAAAGCTCAGTCAACAAGGAAGCCCACTTACAGGGACGTTAGATGGGCTTCAAACCCAAGCTTCTGAATGGGAACATTATTGACTCGGTGAATCTTAATAACTCCATCAATTACCATACAAATATTTTGGAAACATCCTCACCCACTTGGGGAAGACTCCCAGTCAGGTGACGAGGGGAACTCTTCTCTGTTCCCCTTGGTGAGCGAGACCAGCCACCGACAGTTCACCGTGGCCTACAGTCTTGGCGACAGCAGCTCTGCCAACGCCAGCATCAGAACAGTCCTGAGAATGAAGAAGCTTGTTCAGGGACTAAGCTGGAAAATAAAGCACCTCATCCTAATTTGGAAGACATTTCCATGCATAGCTTTGCTAAAAGACACCTCCTTTAGGCGTTCCATGCCAATTCAACTCCTTTCAATCAGTGCGTTTTCAAGTTCAGGGCTGGAATGGGTCTCTGGAGGTCTCTGAGGCCTGGAGGATGGGAGGGAACCAGGGGCAGTGAGAGGGAGTGTGGAGCTGCCATCGCAGAGCCCACTGGGACCTTTGTGTAGTGTTGGTCCTCCGTACAAGACCAAGTCACAGAATTTCTCTGCTGAATTTGTCCCAAAGTTAGTAACACTTCTTGTGTTCCTCCCAAGTTCCCGCATGGTGCCGAGGGAGAGCCCCAACACAAACCAGTCAGCTGATCTTGGGTACATTTTATAACCCCCCAGAGTCTATCTCCCCAGCCATAAAATGGGAATAATTATACTAATCCTCCCTCCTAATACAGTGAGTCTCTCCTATCAGATCATCAGCTATCTGAGGACAAGGACCATGTCTTATTTATTTTCCACAGGGCCCAGTAGAGGTACCCATTTGTAATAACAAGAAGAACAACAATGATAAAAGTACCCTCTGTTGAGGACCTACTATGTTCCAGAACTTGGCACGTCACTGGGCTTATATTATCTCATTGAATCCTTACAACACACTTCAGTATGGTATGGTTATCATTCCCATTTTACAGATGAAGAGACTGAGGTTCAGAGAGAAGTATAACCTATTTGATTTTTAATACAGGCACACCTCATTTCACTGCACTCTGCTTTAGGGTGCTTCACAGATATTGGGTTTTTTAACAAACTGAAGGGTTGTGGTAACCCTGCATCAAGCAAGTCTATCAGCACGGTTTTTCCAACGGCATTTGCTTACTTTGTGTCTCTGTGTCATATTTTGGTGATTCTAGCAATATTTCAAACCCTCCATCAGTGAAAAGATTACAACTTGGTGAAGGTTCAGATTATGGTTAATATTTTTTAGCAATAAATTATTTTAAAATTAAGGTAACTATTTTTTTTACACATAATGCTATTATTGCACACTTAACAGACTATAATGTAGTGTAAATATCACTTTTATATGCAATGGAAAACCGAAAACTTTGTGTGACTCACTTTCTTGTGATATTCACTTTACTGTGGTGGTTTGGAACTGAACCCGTATATCTTCGAGGTCTGCCTGTACTTGATCCTAGCTCATCTGCTTTTCCTTCTTTCCCCGCCCCAATCCCTCCCCTTTAGTAAAAAAAAGTACAGCCTGGTATATGAAAAGATGTTCCATAAATGTAAATGCAAATAAATTTTGTCCAGAGCATCTGCAGCTCCCTCTCCTCCCCCAGGATCATTGGCCATTTACCTATTCAGGAAACAATTATTACAAGTCTCCTCTGCACAGGCTGAGGATAAAATAGTGAGCAAAAATAATTATTATCCAGCCCTTACAGTCTAGGAATATAGTCAAACCTGCTGGGCATCTTTGTAAGCAAAAGGTGTTCTCTACCTTACCTCCACCCCCTGCCCAGAGTTTATTCATTCATTCTTTAACATTTACAGTTTTTTGAACTAAGATTGGATTAGGCTGCAAGTAACATGAAACCCAAGTATCACTGGCTGCCTGAAACTATAAAGTGAAGAGGTTTTTTTTCTCTTATGTGACATTATGTCTAGTAGTAAATTGTTTTCTTTTTTTTAATGAATTTATTTATTTTTGGCTGTGTTGGGTCTTTGTTGCTGCGCATGGGCTTTCTCTAGTTGTGGCAATTGGGGGCTACTCTTCATTGTGACGTGCGGGCTTCTCATTGCAGTGGCTTCTCGTTGCAGAGCACAGGCTCTACGCACACGGGTTTTAGTAGTTGTGGCATGTGGGCTCAGTAGTTGAGGCTTGCAGGTTCTAGAGCACAGGCTCATTAGTTGTGGCACACGGGCTTAGTTGCTCCGTGGCATGTGGGATCTTCCTGGACCAGGGCTCGAACCCATGTCCCCTGAATTGGTGGGCGGATTCTTAACCACTGTGCCACCAGGGAAGCCCAGTAAACTATTTTCTAATTAAAAGCTGTAGGAACAGTGAGAAATCTTGATGGTTCTGTTGGTCTTTTCCTCATGGACATAATATGGCTGCCACAGCTCTAACCATTAAAACTATATTCTAAGCAAGAGGAAAGTGGGAAGGTCATAAGCGAAAGAGCCCTTAGCTGAGTCAGGCTACCTTTTGTGGGGCTTTTCAGGAAGTTCTTTGCAACAACTTACACTTCTATAAAAGACACTGTTGGTGCCTGCCCCTCCCATGTCCCCTGGATGCTCGCCAGTGAAGCCACAGAAACTACTTCTACAAATATTTTCCTTTGGCCCCAGTAGCTTGCTCAGGTCACAACATAGAGCAGGCCCGATGTGCCAGACTTAATGGGGCCCAGGAGCAGCCGCAACCAATGACAGACAGCAGTTGGTGGACAAATACTCCAGCTTTCTCGCCCTCAGAGGCTCCCAGTGGGACAGAGCCCCAGCTGCCCCCAACAGTACCTTGCTCACTCACAGAGTCTGCATTTGGCTTCTCCTCTTTGTCTCATTTCTCCACTGCCATACAAATCCTTCCTGGATTCATCTTCCAAATAAACTGCTGGCTCTTGAATCTTTGCCTTAAAGAGTCTGCTTCTGAGAACGCAACCTCGGACAGCCTGGTTGGTCTGTGGTCACAGCATCACGTGGCCACTCTGGCTGCCCGAGTCTGGAAGGTGTTACCCTTTAGATGAATACGTTAGTGCTGCCATCGACAAGCAGGTGAGAAGAGGTAACATCTTGGATGAGATTGCCTCTAGCAATTTCTACCACACCTACATCAGGTTACCTCTAGATCGGATCCAGAATTTTCCAGGTTTGCACCAAGGACTCTCCCAGAATCATGTCACACCCAGCATCATGGTGGGCACAGGGTCCCAGTGGAGGCTAGGACAGCCTCTGCCCTCAGGGGGCTTACATTCTCAAGGGGGAATCAGCCGAATAGCAACCATAATGCAGAGGTGAGGGCAACAGGGCAGAAACAGGTGCTGACTTTTGTCAGCGCTAGTTCTCAGCGAGGTTCTGTCCTAAGAGCTTTACACGCATGAAAACGTTTAATCCTCCCAGGAGCCTCTGAGGCAAGGACTATTTTTACTCTTTTCTTTCTGCAGATGAAGAAACTAAGAATCAAGGAGGTTGAATAACTTGCCCAAGAACACCGGACTGGTACGTGTCAGAGTTCCAACTCAAAGCTCAGTTTGCCTGACTGTTGGAGGAGGTGATAGCTCAGCTACGCATGGACGGATTCACAGACAGACAGGTGGAGAAGAGGGCAAGACAGTTCCAGGCAGAGAACAGCACGTGCAAAGGCCAGGAGGCTTGAGATGCTCAGGAAGGCTGCCCAAGCCTCAACTGACCCACCCACGCAGAAAGGGAGCCACAGCTGGAGAGGCGCTGGCTCCGGCCTCCAGAGCTGCGACCTGGAGCTATTCTCACCCACACACCCTGCCCCACCCACCGGGACACTGCCCAACCATTCCTTCTGGCTCACTCGCTCACTGGCTTGCCCTCTCTTGCACACACACACCCCTCCTACCTTCTGACCTCCACACTGACCTGCCAGGCTCACCACCTCACCCTATCATCTCTAGCTCAGGTCCAGAATTCCCCATGTTTGCACCAAATCTTCTAAGCATCACTTTGAGAATTAGAGTCAGGTGTTCAAATCCCAGCTCTGGGTTAGCTATGGGACAATCACACAGGCAGTCTGATCCTCAGTTTTCTCATCTGTAAAACGGGAATTAAAATACCTACCTCACAGAGCTGTAGTGAGGACCAAATGAGATTGTATCTGTAAGTTCATAACACAGTGTCTTACACATGGCAGTCTTTTTTTGTTACTATTACCAACACCAAAACTGCTACCTTAGCAGATCCATCCATATGTTGGATACTCCTAATATTGCAAAGCACATTCTCACCTGGTGTCTTTTGCTCCTGCTATTCTGCCCACCTGGAATGCCTTCTATTGCCCTGACTATTCAAGCCATTCCCTCATTAAGGCCTGGGAAGCTTTCCCATCCAGGTATTTCTCCTCTGGCTCAGTGGGTCTCAAACTTGGCTGCAGAGTAGAATCACTGGGTAGCTTTAAAAAATCCCCCTGTGAGGGGGGTGGGGGGAAGGATGAAGGGAAGGGATAGAGAGTTTGGGATTGACGTGTACACACTGCTATATTTTAAAAGGTTAACCAACAAGGACCCATTGTATAGCACAGGGAACTCTGCTCAATGTTATGTGGCAGCCTGGATGGGAGGGGAGTCTGGGGGAGAATGGATACATGTATATGTATGGCTGAGTCGCTTTGCTGTGCACCTGAAACCATCACAACATTGTTAATCAGCTATACTCCAATATAAAATAAAAAGTTTTAAAAAAAAATTCCCCTGCGACACCTGGAGGGCATTATGCTAAGTGAATAAGTTGGTTGGAGAAAGACAAATACTGCGTGATTTCACTCATACATGGAATATAAAAAAATAAAACAAATGAACAAACCAAACCAAAAGCACAGATACAGAGAACTGAGTAGTGGTTCCCAGAGGGGAAGGGGAAGGGGCAGGGGGAGGGGGAGATGGATGAAGGGGACCAACAGTATGGTGACAGATGGAAACTAAATGTTTGGTGGTGAGCGGGCTGTACACATGAAACTTTTATAATGTTATAAACCAATGTTACCTCAATAAAAGATAAATTTAAATAAGTCCCCACCCCTAGGCCCCCTAGGGACAGACTGCTTCAGAACTGAGCTGATGGGACCAGGACATCCCTAGGTCATCAAGCTCCCACAGGTGATTTTGATTTGCAGGTAGGCTGGAGAACCAGGACGCTGACCTCTCTCTTCTACAGAAGACCTGCACTTTGACCCAAACTTACCCAGTGACTTGCATTATTCGATAGCTGGCTTGTGTGTCTTTTTGTCTCATCGAAGCAAAACCAAGTTCTGGCAAGGAAGCACCACGAAGAATCCCTCACGGGTCCCTGCAAGCCAAGTGCTGACTCTCCTTTCCACACTCAGTCAAGACGCTGGGCCGGGAGGTCGGTGGACTCACAGGGGGTCATTTATCTCTGTCTCTCTCCTCCTCCCCTCGGCCCTTCCTGCTCAGCAGCGGCCGTCACTCGGATCCCCCAGGAGCTGGCCTCTGCCTTGTCCACATGGCGCTCTCGGTGGGGACTCCTCAGAGCGCATCCAGAGGGCCTGCCCTGCCCTCCAGGCAGCCTGCCCCTGACACGGGTGAGTCAGACGGCCCCCGGGGGCTGGCGTGAGCACAGCCAGCCTTCGCCCTGTCCGGCCACTCCCAGCCCCTGCAGCCGCCCCAGGGCCTCCTCTGCTGCCAGCCCATCCTCGGAGGAGGCCTGCAGGGAAGAGAAACGTGCAGACTGCTGCAGAAAACGCTCTCCCAAATGGCCCTGGAAGCATGTCTCACTCCGAAGGCTCTTCTTCCCGTGAAATCCTGCCCCTGCACCATCAAGGTGGAGTTCGCATCCGTCCCCCTGACTTTTGTTTCTGTCTCCACCAATAAGTACATCGGCAGTGACTCGAGGCTAGATCGTAAAGGTGATTCAGCTTCCTCCTGGTTCTCCGTCTTGGGACCCTTGTTCTGAGTGCCAGTCGCCCCTCGATGAGGAAGTAGGGGGCCCTAGAGAGGCCACGTGCAGATGTTCTGGCTGGCCGTCCTGGCCCGGGGCCTCAGCTGACACCCAGACCGACCGCAGACATGTGGGTGAAAGAACCTCAGGAGAATGTCAGCCCCGGCCACCACTGACTGGACGGCAGGAGAGACCCCCGGGAGGACTGCTGAGCTGACCTCACCGGCCCCGGAGCCATGAGCGGTAATAACAATGAGATGACTGTTGGGACTTCCCTGGTGGTCCAGTGGTTAGGACTCCGCGCTTCCACTGCATGGGCCACAGGTTCGATCCCTGGTCAGGGAACTAAGATCCCACATGCTGTGCCGTGCATCCAAAAAAAAAAAAAAAAAAAGAGAGAGAGAGAGATGACTGTTGTTTCACACTATACAGTTTAGGTAGCTTTTTACAGCAACAGAAAACTGATACACTGGTGCCGAAAGCAGGCTCAAGGCCTTGGGGTAGGGAATTCTGGGGTCGCCAGGACCCAGAGGCTGGTCTAGAAGAGAGGATGTGAGCTCTGGGTGGGCAGACCCCTCGGTCCAGCAAACCCTCCTCTTCTTCATGGGCAGGGGGACAGCGGAAGGTGACCCTCTGAAGTGTGGAGCCAGCGGGGGCCCTGACTGTCTGGATCAAAGGGTGCCACTGTCCCCAGGCATCCAGCCCGAAAGTGGCCCAGGGGTGGCCATCCAGACCGTGGGCCTTGAGCTGAATTCTCAGTCCTGCCCCCTGCGTGGAGGAAGCAGAGGGCCGGGCAGACAAACTGGGCTCTGCGGTGGGAGCAGAGTGATTGCCCGAAGCCATGTTTGACTTGGCTGCCACTGTGATTTTTTAAGAGAAGGAATGTGCTGCCAACATTTAAAAATTGGAATACTTCAAATAAAAACCTGTAGATGTATAAATATGTATATTCCCCCTGATTCTAGAAACAAGCATGCCAAGATTTTCTCTTGAAGATCAGACACGCTGGCCCCAATGGGTCCACATTTCTTTGTGGCAACAACTAGCTAGAGCTGAGGATTCGACAGGCGTTTCCTCTCCACTGCTCCAGTCCCCACCACTCCCAGCTGCCGTACACTTACCAGGCTTTGCTCATTAACCTTCCCGTTCCCTGTAGACACGGAGCCTTAGAATCGCCAAGGCTCATGTGCTCAGCTGGCCACCCAGGTCCACCACTTACTAGCTGCGTGACCTTGGACAAGCTACTTACTTTTCTCTACCTCTGTCTTCTAGCTTGTAAAACTATGACACACCTGCCTTGAAGAACCGGGGTGAGAAGTAAAATTGAAATGCATGGGAAAGACTTATCCCAGCATCGGACATAGAGTAAGAACTTTATAAATAATTGCTCTTCTGATCACTAGAGTTATTTTTGTTATTTGAGGCCTTGGACCTAATTCCCTGTCCACCATCTCCCATGGCTCCCGCTCAGCCCACACAAGTAGTCCCCAGCACCCGCCTCTGCAATTCCATCCACTGGGCCCAGGAGAGCCATGGGGACGGGAAGCAGCCCTGAGCTTCAGCCTTGCCTTCAAAAGTAAATATTAGTGTTGACCCAGCCTGGAGGTGCTGGATGCAGGAGAGCGAGCGTGCAGGAGCCCAGACAGCACGTCTGCCAGGAGCTGCCAGGCACAGGGACCACCCCTTATCCCCAGCCCCAGCCTGCAGCGCTCCAGGTGGCTTACAGGAGATCAGGGCCGGGGAGAACTCAGTTGGCAACATGTGTACCCTCACCCGGGGTCAATCCCACCAGGCCTGGGGTCTCTGACTGCAGGGGAGCAAGAGCTGATGCTGGGGTCCACGACTCTGACTTCGATATCCATCACCCCAAAGTAGGCAGTGGAAGAGCAAAGGCTTCCCTTGAGAGGGGCAAGTCCAGGAGGGAGGCAACTGGCTTCTGCAAGTGCAGCTGAGTGAGCAGCTTTGCTTCAGCTGCCATGACCTGGTTATGTTAGGAAAAAGCTAGCAAACCAAAAACCATGGGCTTTGGATCAGACTGCTGACTGAAACCAGAGCCCCGCCCTGGCTACTTAAAGCTGCTGAGTGTGGGCAGGGAGGATTATTGTCATACCCGGGACTTTAAGAGGCTCAGGGACTAAGGTACAGCTGTGTTCTCCTATCTTCCCATCATCAGCATGACCTCAGCATGTCTCGCAAGGACCAGGCCATCTAGGGATACGGCAGTTACAAGGGTGGGTGGCCTTGGGGTCACTCAGGGCTGGGTTTGCATCCCAGTTCTGCTATTCAGCTGTGTGATCTTGGGCAAGGTTGTTAATTAACTTCTCTGGCCGTCAGTTTACGCATCTGTAAAATGGGAGAATGGTACCTACCGCACAGGGCTGTTTTGAGGATGAATGAGATGCTCCCCTTTCCCCCAGCAGAGGGATGAGTATATCTGGCCCAGAGGTGAGTGCTGTGACACCAACTGGGCAGGGCTTCGTGCCCGGCACCTCCTGAGTCGCTGACCAGCCTGTGGATGATCAGCCCTGTGCCCACATTGATTTAATCTGTGGCTACCTTCTCCCCATCACAGCTGCTGCGTCACATATGTACAAGGGAATATAAGGCAGCAGTTGGAAAAGGAACAAGACCTTCCTCCATGACCTGATGTGGAAAGATGGAGCAGCTCCCCTCTGGATGGGCTAGCGGACAACCAGGATGGGTGAGGAGTAGGGTTTTCTCAGCTCATCTATTCCTTCCCTGTTTGTGGGCAGGCACTGCAGGTAGATGCCCAGGTGCCCATAACCTCGGCTGGGCATGGAGACCCTGATGGCTCCAACCCCCTACACGAAGCCACCGCCGCCCCCTGCCCCCCAGCCTTCTCGCTCCGCGCCCCAACTCCAGCTACAGCATACACCACAAATAACCATGGACACGCTAAGTCTCTGCTGGGGAAAAACTCCTTCTCCGCTCCATTTGCTACCAAGCCAGGTGAGCGCTCCAAGTCGACAGAATTATCAGCTCTGAGCTAACAGTGAGAGATGGACGGAGAGGTGAGTGGGGACAGCCGGCAAACACATCTATCTCCCAGCTCCAAGATTCCATCTGGGCTTGCCCCCAGCAACAGATGACTTCTCTGCGGAAGTGTCCACAGGCCCTTGTGGCGGAGTGAGTTTCCTTCCCCTTGGCCTTTGCCGAGCGGCTGAGGGAGGGAGCAGGAGGAGCCCCGGCAGCGGACCCCCGGCTGCAGCCCTGAGCGTCTCCCTCCCCAAGGAAGCTTTCTTTTGATCCTGTCCAAGAGGCCGCTGGAGGACCAGGGGGAGAAAAAGAGTCTGAAAAATGCAGTTCTTCTGTGAAAAGATTGGCTGTCTGGGGGGCTGAATGGAAAACAGTCAACTTCAATCCAATGGGAAATTCTTCTTTCCCCAGGCGTTCTATCTGATGAGTTTTCTCAGCCGATCTTGAGGCCCCGGCAGCCCTCTAGGGATTGGAACTGCTTGTGAAGGGGCTGCGGCTCCTGCTGGGAAAAGGCTCCCAAGCTGATAAAACTGCAAGGCTCTCAGTCCATGATCTGTGGCCTCGGCCCACAGGCCAGGTGGTGCCCAAAGATGCACAGCCGTGAGGGCTGTTGACCCCTGGAGCTGTCGCTCTGAGTTGAGGGGAAGCCAGCGCCAAGGGCTCCGCAGTCTCTGGTGGGTTCCCAGGATGAGCTGCTAAGTGACGTCACAGCTCGAAGCCTGGGCAGCCCCGTCCATCGGATGGGAGGGGGGACACCTGTTCTTGCCAACTGGGTGTCCACCTAAAGATCACTGTTCGTGTGTTTTGGTGTGTAGTGTTTTGGGAGGCTGGACTCCTGGAAGTAGCACACTGGATCAAAGGGCAAACCATGAAACATGTTGACAGATGGTCAAAGCCCTCACGGTTTTCACTCCTGGGTCAGGCAACTTCTACTGGGTAACAGCCTGGCAATTTCAGCTGCACAGAAAACAAGCATTTATTTTTCAGCTCGCTTACCTGCAGTTCAGCAGGGGCTGGGCTTCTCCAGGCCGTGTCTCCCATCTCCGTGGATTGGTAGCTCCCCGGGGAATGTCCCTCTTCTGGTGATGGCAGAAGGACAAGAGGGACGCTCGGGAACACTCGAGGCCTCTGAAGGCTTAGGGCACCATCACCCCTGCCCTCACTCCACTGGGCAAAGCAAGTCCTGTGGCCAAGCCTGGCGTCAGTAGGACAGGGAGGCATCCTCCTGTCACAAAGTTCAGAGTAAGGGAGGCGTGAATACGTGCTGAACAGTGACCTAGTCTATACAACTCTGTCTGTCACGTGTGTGTGTCAGCTTCTGCTCACACTCGTGCACAAAGAGGTGCAGACAAGAACCTTTGCTGCAACACAGGTTGTGTTATTGACACCTGGAGAAACAGAAGTATCCATCAACAAGGAGTGATTAAATAAACTATACCACATGGATACGGTGGAATACGATGCAGCATTTCAAAAGGAATGGGGCCTAACTCCCTGAACAGATAGGGCAAGATGCCTTAAGACATGGTAAGTGAGAAAAGCAAGTCACAGAAAAACATATTTACTATGACCCCTTTGGGGGAAAAACACCCCACCTATGTGTCTGTGTGCGTGTCTGTGTGTGTGTGTCTGTAACTGTGTGTGTCTGTGTGCATGTGTCTGTGTGTCCATGTGTGTGTATGTGTCTGTGTGTGGTCTGTGTCTGTGCCTGTGTCTGTCTTGTGTGTGTTTCTGTGTGTGTGTCTGTGTATGTATCTGTGTGTGTCTGTAACTGTGTGTGTCTGTGTGCATGTGTCTGTGTGTCCATGTGTGTGTATGTGTCTGTGTGTGGTCTGTGTCTGTGCCTGTGTGTGTCTTGTGTGTGTTTCTGTGTGTGTCTGTGTATGTATCTGTGTGTGTCTGTAACTGTGTGTGTCTGTGTGTGTGTGTCTTTCTGTGTGTCTTGTGTATCTATGCGTGTGTTTCTGTGTATGTGGTCTGTGTGTGTCTGTGTGCATGTGTCTGTGTGTCCGTGTGTGTGTGTATGTGTCTGTGTGTGGTCTGTGTCTGTGCCTGTGTGTGTGTTTCTGTGTGTCTGTGTATGTATCTGTGTGTGTCTGTGTGTGTGTGTTTCTGTGTGTGTCTGTGTATGTATCTGTGTGTGTCTGTAACTGTGTGTGTCTGTGTGTGTGTGTGTGTGTCCGTGTGTGTCTGTGTGTGTGTCTTGTGTGCCTATGTGTGTATTTCTGTGTATGTGGTCTGTGTGCATCTGTGTGCATGTGTCTGTGTGTCCGTGTGTGTGTGTCTGTGTCTGTGTGTGGTCTGTGTCTGTGCCTGTGTATGTGTTTCTGTGTGTCTGTGTATGTATCTGTGTGTGTCTGTGTGTGTGTGTTTCTGTGTGTGTCTGTGTATGTATCTGTGTGTGTCTGTAACTGTGTGTGTCTGTGTGTGTGTGTGTGTGTGTGTCCGTGTGTGTCTGTGTGTGTGTCTTGTGTGCCTATGTGTGTATTTCTGTGTATGTGGTCTGTGTGCATCTGTGTGCATGTGTCTGTGTGTCCGTGTGTGTGTGTATGTGTCTGTGTGTGGTCTGTGTCTGTGCCTGTGTGTGTGTTTCTGTGTGTCTGTGTATGTATCTGTGTGTGTCTGTGTGTGTGTGTTTCTGTGTGTGTCTGTGTGTATCTGTGCATGCATGTATGTGTTGCCCAAGAAGGCCATGGGCAATTTTACCTATGGGGAAAACCTTCTGAATTATTTTAATCTTTTACACAGGGAATGTGTTCATATATTATATACAGAGTTCTTTTTTTGCAATTAGAAAACCAGAAGAAAAAATTAGAAAATACCACTGTTAGGGGCTTACGACCTCCTTAGATGCAAATGTTTTAGAGCCTCGGCTATGCGAGGACCCTGCCAACCCAGAGCCACCCACTCTGCCCCGCCACACACACTTCTGTCCCACAGAGTCCCTGTGGAAGACAAACTCACATGAGAGATCAGGAAAGAAAACTAAAAGTGGCTTTTTTATTATGAGCTGGGCTGGTGCCCAGGCAGGCAGAGCCCTTGGCCAGGAAACCGAGCTGGAGCATAGGCGCGGGCCCACGACCTCCATGGGCTTCTCTGTTGAGCCCTGGCCCCACGTCCTGCTGTCTGCTGGGCGGATAAGACCCGGATGTCAGAGATGCTCCTGGGAAACGGAAAACAGAGAGGCCAGGGTGGGCACGTGGGCCCCAAGGGTGCAGCCCAGCCTCTGCTTGGCTATCCAGCCCCGTGAGGAGGGAACCAGGGCAGAGGAGAATAGACTCTTGTCTTTCTAACCATGCCAGTTCCTTGCAAATCTCTAGACCTGCACTGTCCACTCAGGCAGCTGCTAACCCCATGAGGCCACTTACATTTAAATTAAATTAACTAAACGATCCCGCTGCCCAGCCACACTCAACACGCCTCATGTGCTCAATAGCCACGTGTGGCCCGTGGGTACTGTACTGGGCGGCCCAGATGGAGAGCACTGCCATCGATGTGGAGAGTTCTAGCAGGCGGTGCTGCTTCAGGCTTTCACAGTAACTCCCAGCGGAGGGAGTGCGGTGTCCGGCCGAGGCCGCCCTTGGTACGGGAGTGCGGGCGGGAGCCACAAACCTGACTCTTCCGTTGTGAACGTGGTTAACATTTAATTTCAGGGCTTCCCTGGTGGCACAGTGGTTAAGAATCCACCTGCTAATGCAGGGGACACGGGTTTGAGCCCTGGTCCGGGAAGATCCCACATGCCGCGAAACAGCTAAGCCCGTGCGCCACAACTACTGAGCCTGCGCTCTAGAGCCTGGGAGCCACAACTACTGAGCCTGCGTGACACAACTACTGAAGCCCACGTGCCTAGAGCCTGTGCTCCGCAACAAGAGAAGCCACCGCAATGAGAAGCCCTCCCACCACAAGGAAGAGTAGCCCCCGCTCGCCGCAACTAGAGAAAGCCCGCGTGCAACAACAAAGACCCAACGCAGCCAAAAATAAATAGGTAAAATAAATTAAAAAAAAAAAACAAAGAACATTTAATTTCAAAATGTCTGTGATGTGCAGTATCCCAGGAGGCCTTTGAAGGATGCCAACAGTTCAGCCGCCCTGCAAGGGGGCCGGGGCACTGGCCTCACCCTGGCTGCTTCGTCCTGGCCCCATTCTCTTCTAGGGGCCGCCCTGGTCTGAAGCAAAGACACTGCCATCTGTCTCCCCCTGGTTGTCCCTTGCAAGGAAGGTGGAAACCTTTCGGTACAGGAAGGCGAAATCTGGCTTCTGCCCTTACCATTCCACAGAGCTGCTTTGTGAGACCCTCCTGTGATGCCCTGAGGGCCAGGTTTCTGTTCTAAGACGCTTGGCCCTCGCCTGACGTTCAGCACTTCAACCCACTGCCGGCTGAGCATCTCAGCCTCCTGTGCCTTCGGCCAGACAGCACCCCCTGTGACTCCATCCCCCAGGTTCTGCCCCAGGCCCTTTCCCTCATGATGTCAGCTGATTGCCCATGGGCTGAATCTGGCTCACAGACATGCGTTACTTGGCCCATACAGCACTTTTGCAAAGCTTGAATAAACTATCTCAAAACAACAATCAATTTCACATGAAAATCCAGATTTCCGGCTTCCATCAACAAACCAGAAGCTCTTACAAGCCCAGACCTGTCTTCCCACCTGGCAGTGAGCCAGTGGAAGCCGAGAGAGGCTCCATCTTCTTCCAGCAGGGATACGGGCACTTGCGTTTGCTACAGGCCCCAGTCCTCCCTAATGGGACCCACCTGGTTCCTGGGGGCCTCTGTCCTCACTGTTCTCTCTTTGTTCTCACAGTCCGATCCCTCGGGGCTCCACCCTCCTGGGGTTCCCAGGATTCTTCCATGCCGGGCTTTCCACTACACCCCGTCCTCACTTCTGTCACTGACCTAGACCTCACTTGGACACCCCAGCAGCACCTCCACCTTGTCCCACACCAACACAGCACCTTCCTCTCCCTCCACAGCCAGCTCCTCCCGCTGCGTCTCCAGGGATGGGAGGCTCCCCGCATGGACCAGAACACCAGGAGTCATCATCACTCTTCCCGCCGCCCACCGGATTCCACAGCCCTCACCTCTGTCCTCACCTGGAATAGCTCAGTAATTTCCTACCTGGGCCCCCTGATAATAACAGCCAACAGCCATTCATTCATCACTTGGCAAGTATTTGTTGAGCACCTACTGTGTGCCAGGCACTCTCCCAGGGGCAGTGACCGAAACAGACAAAGATCCCTGTCCTCACGTGCTCACATTCTGGTGGACGGAGACACAGAAAACAAGGTGAATGAGAAAAAAGAGACATCAGTGTGTTTCGTGGTGACAGGTGCTATGGAGAAGAATGAAAAGGGGGAGGACGGTAGAGAAGGGGACTGTCATTCTATTTGCTTTTTGGTTTCTTGTGGTTGTTTTTGGCCGTGTGGCAGGTGAGATCTTCGTTCCCCAACCAGGGATCAAAGCTGAGCCCCCTGCAGTGGAAGCGCAGAGCCCTAACCACTGGACCGCCAGGGAAGTCCCAGGGGCTGTCATTTTCAACAGGTGCTGAGGAGAGCCCACCAAAAGAAGGTGACATTTGAGCCATGGCCTGAAAGAGGTGAAGAAGTGAACCACGTGGACGTCGGCAGGCAAAGCAATTCAGGCGGAGGGAACAGCAGAAGCCGAGAAGCAGCCCAGGATGTGCTGGCCCGTTCTAGGAAGAGCAGGGAGCTCCTGTGATGGCAGCAAGTACACTGGGCCTGG
This sequence comes from Balaenoptera musculus, assembly GCF_009873245.2. Taxonomy (NCBI): domain Eukaryota; kingdom Metazoa; phylum Chordata; class Mammalia; order Artiodactyla; family Balaenopteridae; genus Balaenoptera; species Balaenoptera musculus. Next base: position 85,646,671 of record NC_045795.1, read on the forward strand.
CGGGCATCTCATGACATGCGTCAGGGAGGAATGTAATGACGAGGGAGTCGCAGATCGCGTAGCACCGTGCAGGCCATTGAAAGGACTTGTTTACGCTGACGGAAATGGGCTGTTCCCAGAAAGTCCGGGGCAGAGGTGAAAGATCTGACTCAGGTTTTATCAGGATTTCTCTGGCTGTTTTGTTGAGAAGAGACTGAAGGGACCAGGATGGGAAGGAGGGAGAAGGAATGACTTTCTGGATCCAAAGGAAGTAGCACCAGATAGATGTGCAGACGTGTTACACGGGTGATGTGAGCGGAAGAGAGCATGGCGGCTTCAGGGCAGCCCGACTTCCTTAATGAAGGTTCAAGGCTCCAGAGGCACATGTCTCAAGAAAGACAGAGCCAGGAGGAAGCTGTACCGCCATCCTGATCTAGTCTCAGAGGTCACATCGGCCATCTCTATCTCATTCTACTCTTCAGAATCAAGTTGCTAATCCCAGCTCATATTTAAGGGAAAAAGAATCAGACTTCATCTCTTGAAGGGAGCATCAGAGAATTTTCAGGCATGTTTTAAAACTAGTCTAGGACTTTCCTAGTGGTGCTGTGGTTAAGAATCTGCCTGCCAATGCAGGGGACACAGGTTCGAGCCCTGGTCCGGGAAGATCCCACATGCCGCGGAGCAACTAGGCCCATGCACCACAACTACTGAGCCTGCGCTCTAGAGCCCGCGTGCCACAACTACTGAAGGCCGTGCACCTAGAGCCCGTGCTCCGCAACAAGAGAAGCCACTGCCATGAGAAGCCCGTGCGCCGCAACGAAGAGTAGCCCTCGCTCGCCGCAACTAGAGAAAGCCCGCTCGCAGCAACGAAGACCCAACGCAGACAAAAAAAAAGAAGAAAGTTAATAAAACCACTCTAACAACTTCTGTCCCTCAATTTCCCCATCTGTAAAGTGGAGAAGATGATGGTAATACCAGTCAACCTCAAAGAGCTATCGCAAGGATGAAATGAGATATTTCAGGTGAAGCATTTATACAAGGTCCCATACATAGCAAGTACTTTTTTAAAAAAACACATGGTTAATCATTTCATTCAGATCAAAACCAAGTAACTTTCAAGCCAACAACCCACCTTTTCCTAGATTTTTCAGGCACCCACCTAGGTTTTGGCTAAGATGTTCTGAATTCTTTGCAGGTGCCTGTCAGCCCTGGAAGGACCCCGCAGCTGAGTGGCACCTGGCTGGACCTGGGAGTTGGGCCCTCCAGGTTCTGCTGTACACCTGGCACATCGAGGTCAATTCACTTCCGGCTTGTTAGTGAATTCAGTTGCCGAGCATAGGTGCCAGGCTTCCAGCCAAGCTCCCCCGCTCTCCCTCAAGGAGCCATGTCAGAAGGGGAAAAATAATTAGTCATTAAAACAAGTGCTCCAGGAACATGACAAACGTCAAGACCCAGTCTCCCAGCTGGGTGACATTTTTTTTTTTTTTTGGGGTGACATCTTGACATTTAAAACAGTTCCACAGCCCCCTCTTGACACCCGATCTATCACCCACCTGGCTTCCCAAGGCATAGCTGGTGGCCCAGAGAACCCTCAGGCTGCCCTGCTGGCTGCAGACTCCATGCGCCCTGGGGTTCCGTACATAACTCACCCTTTGTCATCTACCTGGCAGAAGTGGCATCACGCACAGAGTGCCCATGCTAACAAGGCCAAAGTCATGGACCTGTCTCCCACCCACCCAGCTGCTTATCTAATCATACACCCACCAACCCACCCACCCATTTCTCCATCTATTCACCCATCCATCCAACTGTACACCAACCTACCCATCCATCCATCCATCCACTCATCCACCTATACGCCCACCCATCCATCCAGGTACTCACCCACCCACCCGTCTCTTCATCTATTCACCCATCCACCAACCTACCCAACCACCCATTCTCCCATCCAATCACCCATCCATCCACCTACCAGCCCAACCCATCCAGCCATCTACCAGCCAAGCCATTTATTCACCCAGCCAGGCAAGAGACACTTAATGAGCACCGACTGGCCATTCATGTATTCATTAATATATCCAGCAAGCATTTATTAGTAGCTACCATCAATTCATTCATTCAACCAACACGTCTAGAGAACTTACTATCTCATTCATTTCTTCCAGCAATGAGCACCTACTCTTTATGCATTCACTTAAGAGTGATCAGGCAACAACCATTTATTCATTCACTCAACAAACATTTCAGTAACCATTACTCAGTCAGTCGGCCAGCTAGCAAGCATTAGTTGAGCACTTACTAATGCCAGACCCTGTTCCAGGCACTTGCGATGCTATGAGTTAGGACAAAGTCCATGCCTTTAAGCAATAAACATTCTAAGCCAGCAGACAGACCCATCAAAAGATAGCCGTTCTACAAGGCTGCCAGTACACTGATAGAGACACACATGGAGTGTAGGAGGGCTCCAAGAAGGTGTACAAAATCCAGTGCGGAACCTTTAGGGGAGGCTTCCAGGGGAGTCAGGTGAGCTGGGACTTACCTACGGGCTTGAAATTCAGACCACCTTAAATCCCAGCTGTTCTCTAGCTCTGTGACTTGGGGTTATGACTTGCCCTCTGAGTGTCAGTTTTCTTCTCACAGAAGTGAGATAGTGACAGTGGATAGAATGTAAATAATAACAGTGCTTACCACATAGCATTGGGAAGAGGGAGGCCTATATGGTTATTGATCAATGAGCAGTCATTCTTACAACCTACACTTAAAACGTGAGCAGCAGTTAGCCACTGCTAACTGGTGGAAGTGGGAGGGAGGCGAGGCAGCAAGACCCAGATCCAGGCCAGAAAGTCTTATCGACGGCAGGGCCAGGGCACTGAGGACTAACAGCGATGTAGGGTTGCTACAAGAGGTGATGAGAACGGAGAAGGAAGGGAAGGAGCGACTGGGGGAAAATCTGGGCCACAGCATCTAGGGCAGCGGTTCTCAAAGTTTGCTTCCTGGAGCGCAGTGCCCGCATCTTGTGGGAATTAACTAGAAATGCGAATTCTTGATTCCAACCCCACACCAGAGCTTGGATGACAAACTCTGGGGCAGGGACCAGGATCCAGTGATTCACAAACCCTCCAGGTGACGGTGATGCACTCAAGTTTGGGAGTCTTGAGACTGGTCTAGCAGACTGGGAGTTATACCGGGAGGAGGAGGGGCGGAGGTGGGGGAAGCCCAGCAAGGTTCCCATGGGAGAATGTTTGTCCACAGGTTCACTTTCATTACCAAACAACACGATACCTTTAGTTGCAAGTTGCTGACAGGAGAACAAGGGGTAGAAAGTGTAGGTAACAGAAAAAAAACCAAAAAACAAAACATCTTTCCTGCTGGCAAAGCAATTCCCTGCCTGCTCCCAGCTGGAAGGATGGGGTCAGAGGGTCCACGCGTGGGGAGGCTCTTGCCTTGGGGTCCCCCTACTCCTGAAGGCAAGGGGCGGCTTCTGGCTCAGACCCGAGGGCACCAGGCTATGGATCTGCCAGCTGTAGGGGCTCTGCCTCCCCCGTGCCCTCACCCTCTGCCTGTCACACGCGGGGATGTCACAGGAAACAATGTGCTTTTGCTGGCACCCTGGCTGCGTTGGCGGCGGCCTGGCGTCAGGCATCACAATGACTCTCATTTCCTAGGAAACAGGGAGTCGCACTTGCACCTTTGCTGGGAGCCTCCGCATTTGGAGCTGTCATGTGACTCGGGGAGCTATTTTTAGCCTCTCCCAGCCCTGTGTTGTAGGAAGAATGATTTGATGAAAATACTAAACTCATTAAAAGCCTGGGGGTTGGGGACGGGAGGAGGGGCTGCCGGAGCAGAGAAACTGCAACCTCCAAGCTTCTGGTCCAGGCTGAGCAGCACAGAGGGAATGACAGCTGGGAGCTGGCATTTCCTTGGCATCTGTGCCCTGGGGAGGTGGGTGGGGGAGGGATGATTAACTCTAGTACCTGGTACTGCTGCTATGAACTGTGGACCAGGCACCGGGCTCAACACTTTACCTGCATCATACTATTTCCACCTCACAATACTCCTAGAAAATAAGAGCTAACAACATCCCATTTTGCAGATGAGGAAACTGGGGTTCAGAGGGGTTAAAGAAGTTACTCAGGGTCATTAACTAGGAAACTGGGAAGTCAGGATTTGAATGCAGCCCACTTGACCCTAGAGCTTGCCCTGTACTTATCCTGCCACAGAGAAGCCCATCTGTTCAAAGCAGGGGTACAGAGCCAACGACCTTATGGGTGTGTGACCCAAGTGGTCACACAGGTCCGGCACTTAGAAGGGCCATGCATTCAGTTTAATGCTGTGCGGTCGCCATCTTGAAATTCTCCATCGTTTTGTAACCAGGGGCCCCATATCTTCAGTTTGCAAATTATGGAGTCCAACAAATTATGTAACCAGTCCCGCTGGAGAATTCTCCTGCCCTCTTTGCAAATTCCTCTGAGCTGCATGCTAGACTAGTTCATCACCTGGTTTTTCCTCCTGTTCAGAATATAGCAAGACTTTCTCTTAATTGCATTTGTGGAGAAGATCCATATTGTAGAGTCACCCCCCAGACATGGGTTCAAGCCCAAACTCTGCCACTTATTAGCTGTGTGTCCCCCCGGGAAACTGCTTCTCCTTTCTGAGCCTCAGTTTCCTCATCTATAAAACAAAGACAATAATAGTCCCTACCTCATTTCATTGCTGCATGGATAAAATATGATTTTTTGTGGTAAGCACTCAGCATGGTGCCGAGCACGTAGTAGAGACTCAGTCAAGGCTAGTTTTTGTGAGTAAAACAGCAAGCATTGGGACTTCCCTGGTGGCGCAGTGGTTAAGAATCCGCCTGCCAAGGCAGGGGACACGGGTTCCATCCCTGCTCTGGGAAGATCCCACATGCGTGCCACGGAGCAACTAAGCCCGTGCGCCACAACTACTGAGCCTGCGCTCTAGAGCCCACGAACCACAACTACTGAGCTCGTGCGCCACAACTACTGAAGCCCACGTGCCACAACTACTGAAGCCTGCACATCTAGAGCCAGTGCTCCACAACAAGAGAAGCCACCGCAATGAGAAGCCCGCGCACCGCAACAAAGAGTAGCCCCCGCTCACCACAACTAGAGAAAGCCAGCACGCAGCAACAAAGACCCAACGTAGCCAAAAAAAAAAAAAAATTAATTTTTTAAAAAACTATTCTATTAGGGCTTCCCTGGTGGCGCACTGGTTTAGAATCCGCCCACCAATGCACGGGACACAGGTTTAAGCCCTGGTCCGGGAAGATCCCACATGCCGCAGAGCAACTAAGCCACGCGTGTGTCACAACTACTGAGCCTGTGCTCTAGAGCCCGCGAGCCACAACTACGGAGCCCACGTGCCACAACTACTGAAGCCTGCACGCCTAGAGCCTGTGCTCCGCAACAAGAGAAGCCACTGCAATGAGAAGCCCGCGCACCGCAACGAAGAGTAGCCCCCGCTCGCCGCAACTAGAGAAAGCCCGCGCACAGCAACAAAGACCCAACGCAGCCAAAAATAAAACAAATTAAAAAAAAAAAGGCCCAATGCCTTCTTTAAAAAAAAAAAATCTGATATTAAAAAAACAAAACTACTCTATTAATTAAAAAAAAAAAAAAGACAGCAAGCATTGTGTAGCTCCATCCCCACTGCACCCCCAGGACCCCTCCTACCCTGCTCTGTTTTCCCTGGGCGTGGTGAGTTTTCCAAGCTGAGTTTCACACAGTCTTATGAACCTGCTGCCTCCAGAATTTGCCATGGACACCCTCTCCTCTGCAGCTCCTCCTCCATCAATCTTCATTGCCTGGAGTCTCGGGAGGGGGTCCTCAATCATGTCCCCATTGCCAAGATGGCCAATAGCGTGTGTGCCTCTCTGGATCCTCAAAGGCTCAAATCCTCCAAGAACACACCCCTAGAAGCCTCGGTTCCAGGCTGCAGTGGGGGACACTCTTCAGCCCACTGCATCATTTACCAAACGCATGCAGATCTAGTGCCATGCTCACGTTAGCCCTGTGGGGTAGAGGTGAAGAACTGGCCCCGTTTTACAGATGCGGAAGGATGAGCCTGGAGAAGAAAGTAACTTGTCCAAGGTCACGACCAGAAGGTAGCTCAGCCAGGATTAGAATCCAAGCCTGACATCAAGTGCAGTGCCAAGGTCAGGCCCCATCCTGTGCTAAGCAGACAGCTTGTCCCCTCATCCCACAGAGAAGGGTGACTTCAGTTTCTGCTTGTAGCTCCTTCCTCCAAAGGACCCAGAGCCACATGTGGGGCTGCAGGGAGGGGCTGGGGGGCGCAAACAACAGGCCAGTGGTTCGTGCCCAACCTCCAGACACCCGTGCAGGAAACCTCCCTGCTCCTTTAGCCAAAAATGTTTTAAATGCTCTCGCGCAAACCGGATCCTCCCAGACCTGTCCACCAATTTCCCAGCCGGCCCCAAATCTGCAGTCTCTGGTGGGATGACCTGATTCAGAGGCTATGGGGAGGAAACGCCGGAGAAGACGCCAGCAGGAGGGAGGCGCGCTCAGACAGACACCCATCGTTCTGTGGGGACATTCAGAGTGTAAGGGAGGGCGGAAGACCACAGGGTGACCATGTACAGAATCGTGTGTTGCCTTTGAAGGACGTCCAGAACCAGGGAGCCCTGAGAGCCCAAACGGCACCTGTAGGTGCTTCACCTACATCCCGGCTCTGACACCCAAAGGCTTCTCAGGCAAACACCTGGGCTCCCTGTCCATGGGAGCCCCTGGCCTCCGGAGTGAGCCGGGCCGTGCAGAGTTTATGCCCTTAACGTCCCCAGGAGCAGCCTCAAGCAAAACAGTCGGGAGGTGGGGATCGAATACCCAGCTTTCTCACACCTCAAGAGGGACAATTCTCCCGGGGACCCAATGGCACTGAGTCCCAGTTGCCCACAGCAGTGACCTGTTCATTAACGTACCCTGTCTAGGCTGCTTCCCTTCCCTGTCTCGTTTCTCCACACCCCTACCTGTGTTTTCTGGGGTCCTCCCCAATCTTTGCGTCAGAGTCTGCTTCTGAAAGGACCCAGCCTAAGACAGAAAACATTCATTCATTCATTCATTCGTGTATGTCACAGGTCCTCCTTGCATTTCTGCCTTTGTATGGCCATAAACAGTGATTTCAAGGAGCCCCTCTGTGGGCCCCGCCTCTGACACTAGTTCCATTTCAGGTGCCTGGGAGGCAACGGATATGAATAAAAATAGACACCTTAACAGAGGGTGTCACGTGTGCCGGGGGTGGTCCTGAGCAAAGACCTCCACGTGCACCGTCTCCTTCCCTACCCACAGTGAAGCATCCATTCTCAGACTCCTTTTTCAGACAGGGAATTGAACCCTCGGGGAGGTGAAGTGTTTTCCCAAGGGGACACAAGTAAGTGGCACCAGCGAGGTCTGTGGGAATCCTGAGTCTGTGGAAGCTTGACTTGGTCACCAAGCTACACTCTTGGAAGCCAGTCACCATGCTGTGAGGAAGACCAAGCAGCCCCATGGAGAGAGTCATGTGAGAAACCAAGGTCCCTGGCTCACAGCCCTGGCTGAGCTCCCAGCCAGCATCTACTTGCTGGGCACACGAATGAGTCACCTTAGCTCCAGCGTCAGTCAAGCCGCTTCAGCATGTGTCACATGGAACTGAGAAAAGCTCTCCCCACCGAGCCCTGCCCAAATGGCAGATTTGTGAGCAAAACGTATGATAGTTGTTGTTTTAAGCCCCTAAGCTTGGGAGTGCTTTGTTTGCTGCAGTAGATAACTGACTCAGAGAGGTAAAGGGACTTGCCCAAGGTCACAAAGCTGGTCAGTGGAATAAAGCCTTGAACCAAAGTCCCCAGCATCCTGGAGCAATGCTTTTCCCTTTCACAACCCTCGTTTAACACATGGGAAAAACAGGATTCAGAGAAATTAAGTAACACACCCCAGGTGACAGAGTAATGTTAGGGGTTGAACTGTCTCCCCCAAAAGATACCTTGAAATCCTAAGCCCCAGTACTTCAGAATACGTACAATCTTAATTAGAAATAGGCTTTTTACAGAGGTGATTAAGCTAAGATGAGGTCATTAAGGTGAGCTCTAATTCAATATGACTGTTGTCCTTATAAAAACAGGACATTTGGACACAGAGAGACCACACAGAAGGAAGACAATGCAAAGGCAACGGGAGAAGGGCATTTACAAGGCAAGGAATGCCTGAGGCTCCCACAAGCTAGGGGAGAGGCATGGAACAGCTTCTCCCTCCCAGCCCTCAGAAGAATCAACTCTGCTGATGCCTTGATTTTGGACTTCAAGCATCCAGAATTATGTGACAATAAATTTCAGTTGTTTGAATCACCCAGCTTACGGTACTTTGTTACAGCAGCCCTAGGCATCTAATACAGCTAGTAAGTGGGAGTCTAACCCAACTGTGCCTGAACTCCTAACAGTTCTAAACTACTGCCTCTCCCCTGAAGCATTCTGGGAAGGCTTCTTGGAGGAAGTGACGTCTCAGTCCCGAGGGATGCATAGGAGTTGGCTAAGAGCTAATGGGAGGGAAGAGTGTTCTCTATAGACGGGGTAGCTTGGGGCGCCAGGAGACCTGGTCCGAGGACTGAAGAAGTTCTAGTGGCTGGAATAGGCTGCACGTGACAAGGGTACAGGTTGGAGCAGTGCCCAGGGGCGGGATGAGGATGGCCTTTGTGAATCCAGCAGGCAGGCCATTTGGATGTCATCCCGAGGGCAGTGGGGAGCCCTCTGCCTTTTTCTTCTGCCTTGTCACCGCAGCAGGATTCCTCTAAGAGCATTTCACACTGTGGCCTGGCCCTCCTACTTGGAACCTGGAAGTGAGGGAAATGGTGGGTTTGCACTTAGCAGGGGAGGAACTGTCTTTGCAAAGCCCCCTCGTCTCGGAATTAAGGGCTTCTGATGCTGCCTTCCACCCAGCAGGCCCTTCAAAAAGTCTCATCACTGCCAAGCGTGAATCCAAATAAAGGCCTCCACAGAGCTGCTGGGGATGGGGACGGGGAGCACTGTTGCTGGGAGGCCATCAGAGGGTCCCTTAAAGAAGTCTCTCCTACAGGGCAGCCCCATCTCAGGAGGCACTGGGTGGGATCCCAGGCCCTTACTGCTAATGGGAAAGTTTATAGATCAAGACACAACCCTCACCCCCTGCAAAGCTGGGGCCTGTAAAGAGTTGCTGTTAAGATTCCTGTTGTCTGGACCAAGGCTCACATGATGTGGAGATTTGGATGCCAGAAGCCTTTCTCCTACCACCTCCTGCACACCCAGAGGATAGCTTCTCTGGGTCTCCCAGTCTTTGCCTACATTCCTCTCATATCCAAATTCCTCAGCCAAACCAGAGTTTCTGAAGTGTCCCTGGGGCTGCCATGTCCCCCTTGCCAGTCTCCCGAGGGCCTTCTGTCTCCATTGATATCTGCTCAACTGTTCACCCACCCCAGGTCAGCAAATCTTGTCAGCAAACAGCCTACTGAGTAACTATGAGACGGAGCAGAAACTGGGCGGTGGGGGCGGGGGGGCGGGTAGGGAGGGGTCACTGGGATAAGGAAAACAAGCACCCAACCCCTCTGCAAAGGCCCCTAGCGCTCTTTTCTAAGAAAAGCTTGAGTTGTCTTTAAACCGGGAGACTGTCCAAGCAGAGGCTGTCAGGAGAGCCCAGACGGCTGGGTGGTGGTCCCGGCGGGAACCTGGTTGAACGGTGCTCCCACGTGGGCCCGCTGCACATCCCCTGCAGGACACGGGGGCTGCCCCCCACATCTACACCCAGACAGGGGGCAAGGCTCAACGGAGATCAAGGGCGTGCAAAACAGGGACTTGGGAGCAGAGAGAAGGCAGGCGGTGGGGAGATGTTTAACTGAGACCGCTGTTTATGTATGTTTGTTTTGTCTCTGCTGCCGGGGCAGGACCAGGAGGAAGGAGCGCTGTTTGTGCTGGTGCACCAGGACCAGGAGGAAGGAGCGCTGTTTGTGCTGGTGCACGGTGGCACCAGCAGGGAGCCAGGCCCTTCGGGGTGACTGCAGGGCTTGGAGACAGCCTCTGGCTGCTGTGAAATCTAGAGGATGAGGCTGGGCTCCCCCGAGGGAAGAGAGGGGAACACTGCCTAGGAAGGGGAGGGAATGTGAAAGTGCTCCGGGCACCCCCAGGGTGGTGGGCGGGGCTGGAGTGAGCAGATGATGGCCTCTCTGTGGGATCCCTAAGGACACTGATCCCCCAGATCTGATACCAACAAATGCCAGACCCGAGTGTGGCTCAGAAGGAACAGCCCTGGGAGACTTCAAAGGATGGGCTGGACTTGGCGATGAGGTGGCCAGGGTGGGGAAAGGCTGGAGGCGGCCCTATTGTGCAGACAAACCCTGCAGCAAAGATGCTGGGAAGGCTCCAAGGGGACTGAGACAGACGAGATGATCCTCCCGTCCCACCAGCACGCAGCCTGGGGCTTGGAGTCGGGGTTAGGTTATCTTACAGAACATGCAGACATGAGGGCGGATCCTGCAAAGCTGAATTCACCAGAGGAGGAGGGAAGGAAGGAAGGAAAGGGGGGTGCAGGGAGCAAGGGAGGGAGAAGAAGCCGACAGGCAGACAGGCAGACAAAAAGAGACAGACTGAAGGAGAGGGCGAGAGGAGGCTTTAACTGACAGACCCCCTGGGAATGAGACAGAGGATCTCCAGAGGGAGAGAGACCCCAGAAAGGAGGGGAAGAGATGGGGCAGCGGAGAAAGGAGGAGGGCTGAGTGTGGAGGAGGGAAGAGGCGAGAGGGAGGAGGAAGGGGAGAGGGGAACAGGCAGAGAGGAGGAGGAAGAGAAGGTGGGGAGAGCTGAGAGGCAGGGAAGGGAGATGGGGAGAGGGCAGGGGAAGAAAGGCCGAGGGGCAGGGGAGGGAAGCTGAGTGAGGACAGTCCCAGGCCCCAGAGCTCCGGGGCAAGCACTCCACAGTCCCCTCACCGCGCCTGGGGCAGGGCTGGGGGCTGGGCCTGAGGACCGGTCCCCTTGCTGCCCCCCAGTGCCAGGACTGGTTTACACGGTGGGAGTGGAGACTGAAACCCCAGTCCACACTCGGGCCGCCCCGGGGCTGCACTTTCCAATCCACACAGAGCCAGCCACTGGCCCGGCCCTGGGCCACGGAGCCCAGGCCGAGACAACCAAAGGCTTTTTCTGATTCACAGAAAAGTCATCCTGAAGTCAAAGAGCGGCCGATTTTGCATCCTATCGGCCCTAACATAGGCGTACACACTGTCCTGCAAGGTCAGCTGGGGAATGTCATCTCGATCCCGGGGGGTCATGTGCCCACCTAATATTTGGAGGTTCAATCTCTAAAAAAGGAAGAACAAATATTGAAGAACATCAAGTGGAGAGCGGAGCCCCGGGGAGTGGGAGCCAGAAAGGGGAGTCAGGAAGAAAGGGAGGCTGACAGTAAGGTTTCCCCCGGGGAGGAAAGACCAGAATGAAATGTTGGGGGGCAGGGCATGGGGTGCGCATGTGGCTTTCAGCACAGGTGAAGGCGCCGCCCTGGGCCTTAGGAGTCGGACAGTCCTGGCTCTGCCGCTCACCACTGTGGCTTTGGGCAAATTACTCCAGCTCATGGAAACTCAGTTTCTCCTTCTGTAAAATGGGCAGAGCAAAAGCACGGCCTTCATGGGGTTACTTTGCGAGTAAAATGTTGACAGCCCATCCAGCAGCGCTGGGCACACAGGAAGCCCTCAGCGACTGGAACTGATGACAGGGCCCGCTGTGTGACGTGTGGAACCAGGTTGAGAAGGACCATGGGAAGAATCTTCTAGGAGCCCCTTTGGTCTGGGCCGTCAGTTTGCCTGCTTGGAAAACATTAGTTCCAAGTCAGCAGGGACCTAATCCCTTTCCATGTTTTCTTAATTTCATCCCCACCCAGACCCTAGGAGGTAGTATCTGAGTCTCTGAAAACCAACTACTGTGCCCCGTGTTGTCACAAGCTGGTAAGTGGGCGAGCCCAGGTGCGAGAAGGGGTCCAGAGCCGCCCTGCCAGGGGGCAGGCTCCACCACAGCAGGAAGCAGCCTCAGTGCCTCCGAGGTGAACACTCCTCCCCTCAGGCTGAGGAATCCTGGCTGACGCCCCAGCTGGACTGGAGCCAGCGTTTGCCCGGTAATGAGCACCGCTGCCTGGCTCCAGGGAAAGCCTGGGGCCAGCACAGGAATTCAGGGAGCGGGACACCACCCTCCCGGGCTTTTGCTTGTCACCCCTCTCCTCCAGGAGAGCTGGGAGGAGGAGGCGTTGCAGCAGGAAAAGCTGCATCCTGGCCCCGATGCTCATGCCAGGAGGGGGTCCCATAAGGGCATCACTGGGCAGCAGAATCCATGAGAGCAGAAAGGGAGGGACAGGGCGCAGAGGGGGCCTGAGTGTCCTCCACCCCGGGCTGCTTGGAGGCAAGCAAAGGAGAGAGGTGTGCATGCCTTTGTGTGTGTGTGTGTAGGGGAGGTGAGCGGCACTATGTCAAGGACAGGATCTGAAATGGGAGAGGGGTGGGCGTTGACCTGGGCAGAGCAGCTGGGAGGTGAGGATGGAGGAGGGAGGGGCAAACAAGAGGTGGGGAGGGGCACGAGGAAAAGGAGGGTGCCAGGGGTTTCAGGGGCATCTCCTGCTCCCATTGTTCCCCGCCTCCTTCCTCTGGGAAGAGCACTGGGGTGGTCCCTGCTCTGAGAAAACCCCCAAGAGCACAGAGGTGGTGTGGGTAGAAACATGTCCTAGGGTCTCCTGCCCTTTCCCGGTGGCCTTCAGCATCTCTGGCTGACAAGTGGGTTCCACTGGAGTCCAAAGTCAGTTTACTTGCCCCTCACCCCCCCTCTTCCTGACAAATCAGGAACAGAGGCTGATTTGGGACCATTATTTCCGGACACTGTTGAAGGGGGTTAAGCCATGTTTGGGGTTTGATTTAGGATTTCTGTCAGGGGTTTGCTAGTGATTCATTTGGTTCTGTAAGAAGCCGGCCTGCACCTTGGTGTGGACGAGGTTAAGTGACTGACCGATGGTGGCCGGCTGGCTGTGATTGGGATGGACCTGGCCTCAGACTGTGGGAGCCTGCAACGAACTACAGCTGACAGGGCGGCCCGAAACTGGGCTCATGGATGGAGCCCGACTGGCCGAGGGACGGGCTGGCCGGCACGCTGACTCACGGGCTTCATGACTGGTCCCCGACAATGGGCTTGCTGGTGGCTAGCTGACGACTAGGAACTCACCGGGACCTTCTTTTCTGACCGCCTGAGTCCCGTGGCTGACTACTTCAGCGTGGCTGCTGGCTGACTCAGACTCACTAGGTGACTGGGTGACTATGACCCCCTGCCCAACGGCCTTGATTGGTGACCTTGCCTGAACGACTCTGGCCGGGGGAGGGGTCATCGCTTTCGGACTGACTAGACGACTGGGTGTCTGCCTGCGACCCCAGGGCCTTGGCTGGCGCTCCTGCGGGCACCACTGACTCTCTGAGACTGACCGACCGGCTGGCTGGTGTTTCCCTGTGGCTGGAAGTGACCTGGCCACGGACGATGGCTGCCGGTGACCCACTGTTCAATGGATAGAAACTGTGCCCGACTGACTGGTCTGGCTGAGTGGACCGACTACCTGCCTAGGTCACTGAAAACTGACCGTCCAGCCGCCTTGACGGCCGCGGGCTGCCCAGGACGGACCGGACAGACGGATGCCCGCCTGCCTGGCCGGCCGTGCAGCTGAGTCTGGCCGTGAGACAACATCCTACCAGCCGACTGGGGGCAACGTGCCCGCTGGCTGACCGGCTCCGACGGGCCGTTGGAAGACAGAGGACGGGGTGACGCAGGTGATCGGCGGGCTGTCGGCGGTGGGCTGACCGGCCCGGCCTTGACTGGCTGACTGGTTGGCAGGAGGCCCGCCGACCGCGGCTGTGACCCCCAGCGTGAGTGGCCGTGTCTGCCCGGGCAGCCCTGACTGTACAACGAGCAGCGACTGACTGGCCGCCCGAGATTGGCTGGGTGAACGGCGGCGGCTGGGTGTAGCCAAGCCCGTGTGTGAGTCACTGCCCGCCGGGGGCGGGGGAGGGGGGAGGCCAGCCAGGCGAGCGGCTGAGCACAGCTGTGCCTGGAGTCGTGAGGGGCCCTGCCTCCCTGTGTGGCCCTGGCTGTGTGGGAGACAGTGACAGACAGACCGCCTGCACACACAGTCCCGACTTGTCCCAGAACCACCAGGGGCCCTACAGGGAGCCGGCCCAGCCCAGGCGACCCAGCGGCTTCTGCGGAACAGCAGGAGGTGGAGGCAGGAGCCACCAGAGGGAGAAGAGAACAGGCCCTGCCCAGGGCTGGGCCCAGGTGGAAAGCTCTCCACGTTACCCTCCTTCCTCACAGGGGCTGGGCCACAGGCACACGTGCTCTGAGCTGTGTTTCTGGCTCGAGTCTTACAGCTCCTTTATTAGGGGCAGGGGAGCTGGGGGGAACCTGTAAAAATGCTGAGCCGATAACCCACACAGAGGATGCCAATTATAGGAGCTCGGTGCGGGGAGGGGAAGGAGGAAAGCCAGGTGGGCCCCCGGGCTGCCGGTTACAGGGCTTGGCCGGGGGCCAGACACGGCCCTAGAAGACGCAGGCCTCGTAGCACAGGGCTGGGGAAAGCTTAGGAAAGAGCGCGAGTCTGCCAGACGCACCTCTGTTACCGCTGCCATTTTACAGCCGAGGAAACAGAGGCCCACAGGGCCCGGGGCATTTTCCGGAGCACAGCCCTCCCGGGGCCACCGGAGCCCAGGGAAACGGAGAGCCCCAGGCCCCTCTCACTCTCCCGCACGGCACTGGACGGCAGGTTTTCAGGGGCAAAGTTCATGACCTTGGCCAAGGCACTCTACCTTCCTGAGCCTCAGCCTCCTCATCTGTTAAACAGGTATTTCTAGTCGGAGGCCGTTTGGTAGAACCGAGATCGGGCTCACAGAGCCCTCTGCTACTTACTGAATATGCGGCTTCCTCACCCACCAAGCGAATAATATCAATCATGGCTCTTACTCCATAAGCTTGTCATGAGAGAAAAAAAAAAAAAAGAATCCAGATAAAGACTGCAGCTCAGGGCCTGGCACCCGGTAAACAACAGAGAAATGTGAGCTTTCAGGATTATGCGCATTCCTATCACAGGAGAGGTACTGCGATCAGTGAAGATCTTTGGAGGGAAGCCGGGAAGCTCAGCCCCAAAGCGCTGGGAGCAGCCCCTCAGCCTGGCGACAGACCCTTGACTGAGCCCAGCCAGGCCCTCGCTGGCGGCCCTGAGATGCCCCCGGGCCCCCAAAGGATCCAACAGACTCTCTGGGGACACCGGCTGCTGCTGACACCGCAGCCACTGGGCCTGGCCCCCGAGGGACAGGGAGGTAAAAACAGGAGGAAATTCTCAGGGGTTCCCCTGGGAAGAGCCAAGGGCCCGGGGGTTTTGAGTAGCCGTGGTAGGGCAGGGGCTTCTTCCAGAAAGGCCCAGGGTCTCAGGCCCTCCAGGGCCAGGAGAAAAGGCCAGGCTCGCCTCGGAGCCAGGGCACACCGAGGGGCGGGATTTCGCCAGGAGGCTGAGCACGGGGTGTGAACCCAGAAAGATCCACTCCCACCCCCATGCTGCTGCCCTGTTCTCAAAGTGCTGCCCAAGACGCGGCCCCACTGGATCTTCAGAGCCACCTGTAGCTGCGGATTCCAACACACCGGGATGAAACAGCCTCAAGTTCACAGCCAAGGAACTGAAGGTCCCCTCCTGACTCGTTCCTTCCTCATTCATTTCCTCCTGAGGCTTAAGACCTCAGACTCGGGAGCTGCGCAGACCTGCATGTGAATCTGGCAGCTCAGCCAGTTACTAGACCTGTGACCTTGGGCCAGCGACTTCTCCCCTGAGTCTCAATTTTCCCATCTTAAAGTGGGGGTGACTATAGCATCCATCTCACCGAGTCATGGAGAGGACTGGACAAAATGCTCCGTCAACGCTTTATAAATGTAAGGCTGAGGGAGCCGGGAGCCTGTCCCTTCTCCCCCACACCAGCTTCCTCGTCTGCACAAGGGGCTTAACCTCACCCTGCAGGTCACTGCGATGAGTAAGTGGTCGCTTAGCACAGTGGCCCCCACCTTGCACAGCTCCAGAAGGTGCTATTCACAGCCTACTCGACCAGCCATGGCCTCTGCAGCTCTTCGCAGCGACCCTGACTGCACGCAGTAAAGGCTGTTTGTCTTCCCCTTAGAGGGGAAAGCAAAGAAGGAAGCCTTTAAATACCAAGGGCGTGCTAAGCGCTAAGTTAAGGAGGGTGACAATGCCTCCACTTAACGGAGGGAATGAGAAAGGACTAGAGGGTCACAGACATGTAGGGCTGACCCAAGACACAGGCTATGCCAGCTGGGGGGCTCCGGCAGAGGGGAGGCCCTGTGAAAGGCCTGGAGGCTGGAGAGAGCAGGACATCTGGGGCCACCCGGACCAGCCAGTGGAGCCGGAGCTGGAGTCCCAGGGGGACGGGGCAGGAAAAGAGGCCCTAGGTCTGTGGCTGGGGAGGGATACGGGCAGAAGGAAGGACCTCACTCCTGGCCCCCGGGAACACCAGGGGAGGGATCTTTTTGGCAGTGGCCAGGTCAACAGGCCATCTCTGAGCAGCTCTCCTGCCTGGGGCGGGGCTGCTGGGTTCCCCACACCCCCTATTCTACGGCCCCTCAGGCAGGGGCTATCACTGTTCCATTTGACCAAAGAAGAAAGGAGCTACTTCTTAGATTCATTTCCTCTGGACGCTGTTAGAAATTGCCACAAACGCGACAGCTTAAAACAACACAAATGTATTCTCTTACAGTTCTGGAGGTCTGAGGTCGAAAGAAAATCAAGGTGTCCGCAGGACTGAGCTCCTTCTGAAGTCTTCAGTGGAGAAATTGGTTCTTTGTCTTTTCGCCTTTCTAGAGGCCAGCTACCTTCCCCAGTTTGTGGCCCTTCTTTTGATCACGTGAACCTCTTGCTTGCCTTTTCACGCTGCCTTCTATCCCTCCAATCTCCTGCCTCCCTCTTAATGACGACCCTTGTGATTACAGTGGACTCACCTGGGGAATCTCCCATCTCAAAATCATTAAGTTAATCACATTTGAAAGACTCTCTTGACCTCAGGGCCTCTGCCCTTGCTTTTTTCATTGCGTGGCATGCTTTTCCCCCAGATAGCCATTTGGCTCATTCCTGCACCCGCTTCAAGTGCTCAAATGAAACGCCTCACCCACATCCTGGTACTCCTCATTCCTCTACCCTGCCTTGCTTTTCTCCATTCCACTCATCACCAACTGGTGTATTAGAAATTCACGTATTTGTTTATCGTCTCCTCCAACAAGAATGTAAACTGCACAAAGACTGGGATTTTGTCTGCCTTGTTCACTGCTATATCCTCAACACCTACAATAACAAATAAACAAATGGGGCGCCTGAAGTTCAGAGAGGTAAAGTGACTTGCCCAAGATCACACAGCTATTAAGGGGCAAAGCTAGGGATCTGAACCTAGGTGGGTCTGGCTCCCATACCTTCACGGTTTGGCTCAAGGATGCCTGTCAGCCTCTTAAAATTCACTTACGTAGATACCAGGCCATCAGGACCTGCCCTCTGCCTTCTCCTGGTTGATGATGGGGTAATTGTGGGCTGCTGGGTGATTCACCCTAGGAAATAACCAGAGGAATAAAAATAGTTTCTGTTGGCCCAGGGCATTAGATTTCACAACAGATTGAGGGTACTGTGAGAGCAGGGAGCATGCCTGTTTCACCCGGCACAGTGTAATCAGTGCCAGACAATGCCCGGAACGTTGCTGGTGCTCGAGCCGTCTTTGTTGTTGAATGAATGGCTCTCACTTGATTGCATAGAGAAGACGTGCTCTATATCTAAGTACCTACGTGTCGATGTACCTATCTATCATCTAGCTACCTATCTTATCTATCTGTCTATTGCTCTATTCATCCATCTGTCGTCTCTCTCTCTCTCTCTGGGTTTGGGGACCACCCATTTTCCTGCCCTGACGTCCTGGCCACATTCCCTACCTCTCTGTGCATCCTTCTCGCCTCTGCCTCTCTGAGTTTCACGACAGGGTCCCCCCCAGCAGTACCTCAGGAGGAGCCCCGCCCTCCCCTGAAGTACCTGCTCTCCGATGTCAGTGCCCATGGTAATGACCCCCCAACAACAAGGGGAAACATGGTGGAAAAGGCCCCACATGAGCCTCCCTCTCTCTCCTGAACCGTTCCCCTGGATCGGCCAGAAGGAGAAGGTAAAGGGGCTCTCCCAGACTCTCCCAAACACTTTTCTGTCTTACCTCCCCCTTCCCCAGCCAGGATTTTCAAGAAAAACCGACCCTTACCTTTCTCCGTAGTTTCTTTCCAACCAAGCTGCCAGAAAGAGAAGTCTAGAAATCTCCCATGATGAGAGAGGGGAAAAAAAAAGGCAAGGGAAGGTATAAACAAGGAGTATGTAATTAAACCCCATCTGCAGCCCAGAGGGATAGCATAGTGGCAGCTGTGGCTACAAAGATATCTCCCCAAAGGGAGAAGAGAATGACAGGAGCTGGCCGTGGCAGGTGAGTGATGCCACACTGAGGAAAAGGGAGGAAAATATACAAAAGGAATGTGGTCCCCACTGAAGAGGCTCTAATCTATGGCACTGCCAGGTTCATGCAATTCCATACGCAAGCATTCCAATCAGCCACTGAAGCACCACGAGGACCAGCAGGTGGTTAACGCTACTGACCCCATGCTTTCAAGCCTTTGCTTTACACATTCAACCACGCTGGTTCCATGCGGTAAGAGAGCAGCCGCTGGTGTGTGGCCACCGTGTGTCCAGCTCCAACCACGAGCCCGGGCTCTGCGCTCAGCCCTTTCTCTCCGTTAATACTCAGATATTTCACAAATGTTTCTTTGAGGTAAGGTGTGCCCATTCTACAGATGAGACAACTAAGGCTCGGGGAGGTTAAGTCACTTGCTCAGAGCCACAGTGCTCTTCTCATTTCCATGCTGCTCCCCCTGCAACAGGAATCAGCAAACCACTGCCTGCAGGCCAGTCCAGCTGTTGCCTGTTTTTTTTTTTTTAAATAAATTTATTATTTATTTATTTTTGGCTGTGTTGGGTCTTCATTGCTGCGCGTGGGGTTTTTCTAGTTGCGGTGAGTGGGGCCTACTCTTCGTTGTGGTGCACAGGCCCCTCATTGCAGTGGCTTTTCTTGTTGCGGAGCACGGGCTCTAGGCACATGGGCTTCAGTAGTTGTGGGTCACGGGCTCTAGGGCGCAGGCTCAGTAGTTGTGGCGCACGGGCTTAGTTGCCCCACGGCATGTGGGATCTTCCCGGACCAGGGCTCGAACCCGTGTCCCCCGCATTGGCAGGCGGACTCTTAACCACTGCGCCACCAGGGAAGCCCTGCTGCCCGTTTCTATCAAGTTTTATTGGAACAGAGCCACACCTGGTTGCTTACAAGTTGCTTCTCGCTGCTTTTGTGCTATACGACAGCAGAGCTGATAAGTCACGACAGAGATTTGATGACCCCCAAAGTCCAAAATATTTACTCTCTGGACCTTTACAGAGAAAGGTTACCAACCCCTGCCCTGTTATCTATTCTCTGTCCGTTCCCCAGAGGGATCCTTCAGAAAGCTCACTCGTCACGACACAACCTGTTTAAAATCTTTTGAATAAAATCCAAATTTCCTCCCACAGGCCACAGGCCCAGCAGGATTTGGCTCCTGCTAACCTCCTCCCCTCTCGCCCCCATAGGTTACATTGCAACCTACCGGACAGTTTTCCGTTTATCTAATGTGCCAGGCTCTTTCTAATCTCAGGACGTTTGCACATGCTGTCCCCTTGTCTGGAATGCTTTTTCCCAGCTTTAAGTCCTAGTTCAAATTCCACTTCCTCTGAAAGGCCTCCCCTCTAGTTATGCTCCATCCCCACACTCAGTCTGCTTCCTGGCTAGCAGGGATAAAAGTTTGTCATCGTTTTATCTGTAGGTTCACTTTTACTCTCTTTTTTGCCGGCTGCCAGCCCCACGAGGGCTGCACTGTCTCTGTGTGGTTCAGCGTTCTCTCTCCACTGCCTGGCACCTAGTAGGTGACCTACGAATGTTTGCTGAGTGACAGCAGCACCCACGTGTTACGTCCAGGCCTGTGGGACTCCCGAGGCACATTCCTCACGCAGAGGATGCGCCCATCCTTTCTTCCTTCCCACAAGCATTCAGAAAGCCATATTCACAAACGTCTGCAGAGGGACTAGGCCACTCCAGAGAGGTGGATGGGCAGATCCCTGCCCTCAGTGAAGTCCCCGGGGACTAAATCCTCCCAGCCCAACTCCCTTCCTCCTCCTTCAGAACTGCCCGCCAGGGAAGAGGGGCCCCATGGTGGCCCCCCTCGGGTAGCCCCGCCCCAGGAAGGAGTCCGCTACTCCTCACTCAGACCCTACCAAATGTCCCCCAGATTGTCACCCGAGAGGCTCTGGGACGTAGCTGGGCTTCCCTGGAGAAGGTGACACTGCAGGACTGCGGTTGGTGCTCAACAGGGTCCAGACCCCAGGTGTCATAGGCTGAACAGTGGCCACCAAAACGATAGGTCCCAGTCCTCACCCCCAGAACCTTGGGGGAAAGGGTGTTTGCAGACGTAGTGAAGGAGCTCAAGATGGGATCACGCCAGATTACCAGGGTAGGTCCTAAATCCCACGGCAAGTATCCTTTTCAGAGACAGCAGAGAGGAAAACACGCACACACAGGAGAAGGCCCTGTGAGGACAGAGGCCGGGGTTGGAGCGCCGGGGCCACGCGCCCCAGAGCACCTGGAGCCACCAGAAGCGGAACGAGGTGAGGGAGGATCCTCCCCTGAACCTTCGAAGGGAGTGTGGCCCTGCCCACACCTTGATTTCAGATATCCAGCCCCCAGAACTGGGAGAAAATACATTTCGTTAGCTGTAAGCCAGCCAGGCTGTGGTTAATTGGTTAAGACAGCCACAGGAAACTAGTACATCTGGGAGAGGCAGGCTCACTTCTTGCTTCAGCCCACAGAGAATCACAGAGTATTTTGCTAGAAGGGACATGGGGTCTGAGTCACCCGGCATTGCTTCAATCCAGGCACCCGGTCTCCACCTGACCGCTGCTGCCACCTCCACACACACGCTGCTCGCTCCGCATCCCTTAATATTTATCTTCAAACTGACCTAAGATTGTCCTACTCAAATGGATTTCCAGAGAGAACGTGAGCTCTGAGTGGGGAGAGCCAGCACCGCTGGCCGTGTATTCACTCCACCCTGTTATTCCCTGATTCAGTCAACAAAACATTTATGAAGCGCTGACTATGTCTTGGGCCGTACTCAAGGCTCTGGAAACACGGTAGGGATGAAGCAGACAGGAACCCCTCTCCTGTCGAACTGGCTTCCTCCTGTGGAAGGGGCAGGTGGGGATCATTACCCAACTAAATACAAAGCTGCTAAAATTAAAAACCTTCACTGGCATGTGCCCTAAAACTGTCAGTGACCCCTGCGTGGGGACGTGCTGACAAAGTCCCACACCTTCCCTCTCAGGGAAGGAGCTGAGGGTGGGGAGCAGGGCGGTGACGGAGAACAGGGTCCGGATTCTGGGTGTGCGCTTCCTGGCTCTAGAAGAGCCTTGAGAGCCTCCATCTTCCCTCCACCAAAGCAGGACTTCCCAGGCCCCCTAGTTCCCCGTCTCTAAGAGCCTGTGGTTCTGGAGAGGGAGAGGACTCCCCCCAGGCACAGAGCCAGGGCGGGTCTGTGGGGCTGGGACAGCAGCATTTCCACGATGCTGAGCCCTCTGGGCCAGGAGGACGGGCGGGGAGGACAGACTGGGAGGATGGGTCGGGAGGATGGGTTGGGAGGACGGGCCAGGAGGACGGGCGAGAGGGAGGTTCTCGGAGAGAGGGTGCAGCTGCCAGAGCTCAGAGCCCATGCCAACCCCATCCTCCCACGGGCGACAGGAAGGGCTGTCGTGTGACTTGCGGGATCTGCGGACAAACAAACTGTGAGGCTGGACGCTGGCCCAGGGAGGACAGGAAGCCTACTTCTGAATCCTCTGGTTTTAATAACATCGACCATTCACTGAGTACCTACAACTTGCCAAACCCAGACAACCTGTTTTATATAGTTTAGCAGCACAACAATCATCAAACTGAGTATTACTATTCCCATCTTACAGATGAGGAGGCTGAGGCTCAACAAGGCCACGCAGCTCTCAGTGGCAAGGCTAGGATCTGAACCCAAGGCTGGTCTTAGCCATCTCACTCTACTACATTTAGCTCTAGTTCTGAACTAGTAAGGTGTTTTCAGTTGCAAGGGACAATGGTCCAATTCAAAATGGCTTAAGCCCACTTCCATTCCCCAAAAGAATTTATTGTGGAGTTTAGGGCTTTCAGGCACAGCTGGATCCAGATGCTCAAACAAGGTTCTCGCAATTCTGTCTCATCCTTTGGCCTTCTTTTCCTCGGTGTTAGCTTCACTTTACAGTACCAGAGGTACAAAGATGACTACCCAAGGCTTCAGTCTTCTACTCTACTTCACGGAATCTCTGGAAACATGACACTCTGTTCTAATTGTTCTGGCACAAGTCCTGAGTATTAGTTTCATTGACCCAGCTTGGGTCACATGACCAGCCCAGAACCAATCATTTGGTTAAGGGGATACAGTATTCCCACTGGCCAGAAATGGATCAGGTGTCCACCCCTGAAGTTAGCAGGTGAGGACAGTATCCCTACCCCCAAATCACAGAGGCTGAGAATGAGGCAAGTGACTCACCAAAGGGAAATCGAGAACCACTTACTAGCAGAATGGATTCTTGGCAAGTAGAACCAACAGACATCCACTGTAGTAGCCTCTCTGTTTCCTCCTTCAGTCTTTGGTAAATTTCCTTTGGGAAATCTCCAGCCTTATCCTCATAGAAAGAAGAGGCAAAGCCTTTGCCCACTGCAGCAAGTCAAGTTGGCCTTGGTGTCAGTCGCCTTTGAATGGCAGATGGGATTGGTAGAAGAAGTGCATTGTACATCTCCCCACATTGATGGTGTGTGTGGCCATTTGACTGCCTTTGGTCAGCACAGTGTGAGTGTGTGCGAGTAGAGGTTTTAAATGTGTTTGCTTCATTTCACTTGGTCTTCTGTGCTTCTGCCATTTACCATGAGACATCCTCTGGGTAACAACTTATTCCAGAACAAAGAAACACCTGGAACATACCTGATCACAGACCCAAAGCCTAAAGCAGAGCTACCCCAGAAGGCCACAGACCCAAGAGCAAGACCCATGTGTGGCTATTGCTGTAAGCGCCTGAGATTTGAAGGGAGTTGTTTGTCATGCAGCATTATCATAGCAAAATCTGACTATCACACTTTGAAAGTTTAGGAGGCTTTATGTTGAGGGAGACCACTATTCTTTGAAGTAAACAGTGTTTCAGGGCCTTAGTACTCTGAGCTGTAGCCAGTCTGTATTCTGCCAAGATGCCCTGGGAACCCAGAAAGGCACAACCACCAGATTTTAACACAACATCATATTTCAACTGGCACAAAGGCCAGAAAGAGTTTCAGCATCTTTTTTGGAGCCCTGCAGCTGCCCTACCCTCCCTCCAGGGTCTCTGCATGACCTTGGACAAGTCATTTGCCCTCTCTTAGCCTTAACTGTCTAATCTGTAAAAGGGAATAAGACTAATCCTTAGCTTTGGAGGGGAGCTGATCAAGAGGATATATATAAAACACAGTTCCTGGTGCATTGAAATAGCTCAATAAATGTTAGCTTTCTATTTATTTTTAAATTACAACAGGAGTAAAGATGCGCTTGAAGGTTGAGTCTGCTCCTCTGAGCCTTGGGAACATCATGGAATAAGCATGTCTGTGCCCCTAACAAGAAGCCCCCTGTGCCTGAACCTGGCAGAAGAATCTAGAACATGACAAGGCAGGTTTTTCTCTTTTTGTTTTAGTTCCTTGAAATCACACAGTCTATTTATTTTGATCGTTCATCACACAAACAAAAATAAAACAGATACTTGAGAACAGCGACAGCATTTGCTGCAACTTTGATCCATGAGAAAGAGCCACGGCAGGAAGAGAAGTCACAATTCCTTTAAGTGGGAAAACATCGAACTCCCACGCTTCCTTTCCATCGGAAATTTCCCGTGAGGTGGGATTTTCATGCCAATTGACAGACCAGCCTTGGTCCAGCCCTCTTCAGGCTCTGCCTTTGGGGGCCTCCTGTCCCCGGCCCTGCAGTGTGAGCCTTGGAATGAAGGTGGTGAAGCGGTGGTAGCCGAGCAGGAGCTAATTCAGGGCTTGCCGGGTGCCAGGAGCCATATTACATGCTCGGTGTGCAGGCTCACTTTGTTCTCACCACATCCTGCTGGGCTGCTGCACATTTTATCCCAGATGAGGAAACTGAGACTCAGAGATTTTAAGTCATGTGCCCACATCCCACAGAAAGCCAGGGGCAGTTCCAGGACTCGAACTCACCCTTGATTCCGAAGCTTATGCCCCAAATCCCTATTTTAGGCTGCACTGCCTGGTCCTGGGTGTATGGTCCTGGTCCTCTCTGGGGAGGGATGTATCCAAAGCTGCAGCTCCTCCAAGCCCCTGGCTGGCCACATCCAGGAAGGGCATCCTCCAAGCTATAGCCTTGTGTCCTCAGAGCAAAATCCCCACCCCGGGCTTCTGTGGCAGTCGGCCTTCTCCACTGCAAAGAGCCCTGGAATAAGGGGCTGCATACCTGCTTCCCACTCTTGGAACGACCTCTTCCCAGCTGTGTCGCTCAGGCACTAATCTCCCCGAGCCTCAGTTTCCCCATCTGTAAAAGTTTCCCCATCACACACTTGGCTCAGTGGTTTCCAAACTGTTTCAGGCAAGGACAGCACGAGTGAACGAGCACGCAGACCCCCATGTGAAAAACTGATGACAGGGCAGCTGTTGCAGATAATAGCGGCCTGGGTCTTGGCGCCCCTCAGTCTCCAGGGGAGCTGTCTGCACTCAACTATCTCAGCCCAGCTCTGCAGCCCCATCCAGCTCTGCCATTCTGTGTTTCTCAGATCCTGACACATGCCCCCCAAGAAGGATTCTTCTTCCCAGATGTGTTCATCAAGACAGTTTGGCAAGTGACAAAAACAATTCAAACCAAGTTGAGCAAAACGAGAAACGTAGGGGCAGGGTCCCTAGAATTCCTCTTTGGCTTTCTTCAATTTGGCACTCTCTTGCTTCAAGGCTTCTTGGCTTTCCACAGCCCCAGGGAAATTATGAGTGCCTTCCTTTAGCCTGTAATTCCCTGAGCGACCTGGCCCCTGGTTTTCACTCCAACCTCATTTTGAGGCTTCCTCTCCCACCTCCGGGCCTTTGCACATGCTGTGCCCACCAAGAACTTCCCCAGGTTCTTCCATAGCTGACTCATTCTCACCACGCAGGCTTCAGCTCAAATATCACCTCTTCAGAGAGGTCTTTCCTGTCCACTCCAACTTAGGTAGCCCCTAACCTCTCCCATCGCCTCGCCTGGCTGCATTTCCTTATCACAGTCTGGAAGGACCTTATTATCTATGTGCTCCCATGCTTGTTGTCTATCTCCCCATTAGAACGTCCACTGGATAAGGCTCTGCACTGTTTACTGCGGTATCCCTGACACCCAGCACTGTTCTTGCCGTGGACAAGCACTCCATAAATAGCTGTGGAATGAGCGAGCACACGGTCGACAATCACTTCATGCTTTATCGAGTCTAGACTCCTCTGCCTCAAATGCAACATCTCACCACCAACCAGACCCTCTTGCTTCTCTCAGAGGGAAGCCACCTCCGCCCACCCAGCCAGCTCTGCAAGCCAGTCCATCCTTGGTTCCTCCCTCCCACGCCCACCCACCCATCCCCACGTCCTGCCAACTCTACCCCTCACCTCTCAGAGCCGACCGCCTCTCCCTGTCTCTACCACCACCCTCCAGGCCCAGCTCCCGTCTCTCCCCTCGGGGCGCCTGCTGCAGCTTGCCAGGACCTCTCCCGGAATCTCTGCTTGCCCCAGTCCTACCTGATCCCCTCAGCACAGCTTTGATTCTGTCAACCTCTGCTGAAAATCTACCAATAGCATCAGCCGGGACGCCAGGAGGAAGCTCAGCTGCCTCCCTGTGGGCCACAGGCTCTGCAGGCCTGCCCTGGGAGCCCAGCTGTGCCTTCCTGCCCCTGTCTTTCTGCTCCAGCCCCAGGTTCCCTGGGACCCCCAGCTTAACAGAGCACTCACCAGTGTTGGTTCACACACTTCTCCTGGGGCCACTGGATCAAGTCTGCCCTCCTCTAAGCTCATCGGGGCAGGTACCTTACCTGGCTTTCCAGGCTCAGCCCAGCCCCATTTCTGGCCTTAGGGCTGCTTAATAAATATTGGTAAATGCATGGATGAATCAATGCGGTTGAGTACCTACTATGTGCCAGACATGAAGCTAAAAATGTAAATATGTTATTTCATTTTCTCAGGAATCTTTTTTTTTTTTTTTTTTTTGGTCACGCCACATGGCTTGTGGGATCTTAGCTCCCCGACCAGGGATCGAACCCAGGCCCTGGCTGTGAGATCGCCAAGTCCTAACCGGTGGACTGCCAGGGAATTCCCTCAGCAATCTTTCAAAGTAAGCGGTGTTATGTTCGATTAAACACATGAATGAATGAATGAATGAATGAACGACCAAACTTCTAAATGAGGGCAGGGGCACAATACCCGAAAGCGTACAGAAGCCAGGAGGGAATGTACTTAGTGGGCGGCAGCCAGTACGAGGCACCAGTGGATAGACAGGATCACGGCAAATGAAGCACCATGGCATCCTTAGGAGTTGAATTGTGTCCGCTCAAAATTCATGTGTTGAATTGTACCCCCAGGACCTCAGAATGTGACCTTATTAGGAGACAGAGTCCTTGCAGATGATGAAGTTAAAATGAAGTTGTTAGGGTGGTCCTAACCCAGTATGACTGGTGTCTTTAAAAAAAAAATGGGAAATTTGGACACAGAGGGACTGACACACATTGAGGGAAGATGATACAAAGAGACACTGGGAGAAGATGGCCACCTGCAAGGCAAGGAGACAGGCCGGGAACAGGCCCTTCCCTCACAGACCTTGGAGGAAACGCTGTCAGTACCTTGACATTGGTTTTGCAACCCCGAGGAACTGTGAGATTGCTGTTGTTAATCCACCCGGTCTGGGGTACTTTATGACGGCAGCCCTAGCAAGCTAATACGGCACAAATGGCATGCACACGCAACAACACTTTTCAACTCCTGGTGGCCAAATAAGACTTGTCCGGAGGCCACATTCTGCCCAGGAGGGCGCAGGTGGCAACTCCTACAGCCTGTCGGGTCCCCAGGGAATCGGCTCCGGGGGGGGGGGGGGGGGCGGAAATGAGGTCAAATGGGAGTTCAATTATGGCTTGGAGACAATTCCGCGAGGTCACAGATTAAATGAGGGCAGACACTGGAACCGGGGCCCCGGGCTCCAGAAGCTGTGCAGCCGTTCCCACACAGAGCCAGGCCAGACCCAACCCGTTTGTCAAGTACAGGAGAAAACCCAAATTAAAGGGAAGAGATAGACTGGATCAGAGACATGCCTCTCGACCAGTACCCGCAGCATACGGTAATCAATACTCTATAAAGCACATTGGAACTGCTGTTTACAAGTACCTGTTAATTATTAAAATTGAATCTATTTTTTCTCCCCTCCATTTAGTTGAGAAATCTCACGTTACACAGAAAGGTTAATTACAAACCGACTTCCAAGAACCCTTTGTTGGAAGCTTCTGTTTCATTTTCTCCAAGATGAATCCTTGAACTCCACATTTGGGAATGCAGACGCAGGCCAGCTTAGTGAAATCGTTTCCTCATTCTAGCAGCCCCCAGCTGTAGCCAACCTCTCAGATGGCCTGATGCAGCTGGGATTAACCAGAAACCACTTCAAACCACCCCCCCAAACCGTCTAAAATGTGGTTTTGTTGCTTTTTCCATTGAGACTGAAGACCACCATGTTTTCAACATGTTATCCTGGTTGCAAAAGGAAGAGGGTCTCCAGTTCTGGGACCACAGTGAGAGACATACAATATCCCAGTGGCTACATCAATTAGGTCTGTTTGCTCCTGGCCTTGGGGAAGGTAAATGGCCTGTTACTTGGCAGGTAATGCATACCACATGGCATTCCTCAGCCTCGAGGAAGCCGGAGAGGCCTCATTTTCCTAGCGAGAACTGGAACGGTGCAGTAGGGAGCAGACCCCCAGCGCCAAGGCTCAGCCCTCCCCCACCGTTAGCTGTGCCAGTGAGCTTCCCTGCTCACCACGAGCCCTTTGCAGCCTTCCCAAATTCACTTCTCTCCAGCCATGCCTGGAAATCTCCTTGTAGCCGGTGGGTAGTACCACCCACCGCCTAGACCCTCTGCCTGGCCAGTATTGAGTCTTATCAGGTTGAGGAAGTTGTCTTCCTTTCCTAGTTTGTTGAGTGTTTTCATCATGAAGGTAAAAGTTAGTTTTAAAAAGAGACCTTGAGGCTTTCGCATAAAGATGGAGCACTGTACACACATATCATTTCGTTCCCTCTTGGCGTACCATCTAAACTAGAGTCGAGGTTTTGGTTAGGGTTTGGGGGCGGGGGGTATTTTTTGTTTGGCCGGTTTTTTGTTTCAGCAAAAAAACAAAAACAAAAACCCAAAAAACAAAACAAACAAACACAAGTCTGGGAGAACGAAGAGGAGACAACAATAAGAAAAGATTTAAGCTGGGAAATAGATGGGTAGGTGGCCACTGCCTTAAGAAAGCCAAACCTCAAGCCAAGCTGTAAAAACCACCAATCAACCAAATCTTTCAGAAGGTCAGGAATGTGTTCCTCGTGTAACCCTAGAAGTCGAGGTGAAGGGTAGGACTGACTGAATAAGGAGAACTGGTTAAAGCTGTTAAAGAAGTGGGTGGTTTCCCAGATGAGCTCGCTGGGCCCACCTCTCACTCCCGGAGGCAGGGTGCCCGTTCCTCCCCGACTCCACCCTAGAATGAAGGTTTACTCCCCCAAGAAGGTGAAGCAGACGATGCATGGCTTTACCTGATGGAGACTGAGGCCCCAGACTGTTGCCGGTCGGTCTTTACTTCCAGACAGGAATTTGGAAGGGTCTGAGACTCCTGAGGTGGGCAGACCTAAAGACATTTACATTCAGCGTTTCCCAAAAAGCAGCCCCAGCACATCCCTCAACAGATAACAAGCTCTGCTCTCGGCTTGGTGTTTCAGCCTTTCAGCCCGCCCCTCTTCAACAGGAGACACCTGAGGAAAGCCTTTAACCGGGCATAAAACAAGGACCTTAACAGTAGAGACTACTTCTGGGAAAAAAAACTTTAAATCGTCACTAATTTTCTCAGAGAGATGAGAGAATATACTACAGGCATGATATAAGAAGAGGATGTGACAAAAAGAAAATATACAGAGAAAAACAACACCAACAAAAGGCTCTTGGAAATCAGAAACATGACAGAAGAAATGAGCTTAACAGAAGAAGTGGAAGGCAAAGATGAGATGCACTAGTTTCTGGGAGCTGCTGTAATAAAGTACCACAAACTGGGTGGCTTAAAGCTACATAAACGTATTGTCTCACAGTTCTGGAGGCTGCAAGTTCAAAATGAAGATGTTGGCAAGGGTTGGGTCTTTCTGAGGACTGTCAACGGAGAGTCTGTTTCTTGCCTTCCTCCTCGCTTCTGCTGGTTTGCTGGCAACCTTTGGCATTTCTTGGCTTGTAGAAGCATCACTCCAATCTCTGCCTTCATTTCCATGTGGCATTCTCCCTATGTGCATGTCTGTCTCTATGTCCAAATTTCCCCTTTTATAAAGACACCAGTCATATTGGATTATGGCCCATCCTACTGACCTCATTTTAACCCAATCCTCTGCAAAGACCTTATTTCCAGATAAGGCCCCATTCACAGACACCGGGGTTATCCACATCTTTTGTGTGGACATAATTCAACCCATAGCATGAGGATGTTTCTTTCTAAGAAAAACAAGAACATAAAAAGATAGAACACAAAAGAGAAATCACAAGAAAATCACAGGAGGTGATTCTCTGAATATCTGAATAACAGGAGTTCCAGCAAGAAAACGGAGAGTAAATGAACGGAAGTCATAAGCAAAATATTTCAAGGAAATTTGTGAACACTGAATGACTTGAATTTGGGGATTGAGAGGGTCCACTGGGCATTCAGCAGAGTGGTGAAAAGAGACCCACACCAAAGAGCACAGCCATGAAATACCAGTGCACTGGGGACACAGAAAAGTTCTTTAAGTGTCTAGAGAGAAAAAATCGGTCCCATGCACAGGTCAGGAACCAGAGGGCTTTAGGCTTCTCATGAGCATCAGATCACCAGGCTGTGAGGAAGGAAAATGACTTCCAACCCAGCGATTGTGCCAGGCAGGTGTGAAGGAAGAATAAACATGTCATTGGTCTGGAAAGGACTCAAAGAATATGCCTCCTACACATACACTCTTTCTCAGGAGGCTACTGGAGGATGAGCTCCGCCAAAATGAGGGAGTAAAGCAAGAA
Organism: Balaenoptera musculus; assembly: GCF_009873245.2. Taxonomy (NCBI): domain Eukaryota; kingdom Metazoa; phylum Chordata; class Mammalia; order Artiodactyla; family Balaenopteridae; genus Balaenoptera; species Balaenoptera musculus. Next base: position 85,677,143 of record NC_045795.1, read on the forward strand.
AGAGGAGGACTGAGGTGATCTACACAATCAGCCCCCGAATTCTCAGGCCTTTAGACTCAGACTGAATCAAGCCACCAGTTTTTCTGTTTCTCCAGCTGGCAGATGGCAGATTGTGGGACTTCTTGGTCTCCATAACCATGTGAGCCAATTTCTATAAAAAATCTCTCTCTCTAGATAGGTAGATATATATAGATATACATATCCCTCATCTATCTATCTATCTATCTATCTATCTATCTATCTATCTATCTATCTATCTATCTATCTATCTACAGTTGACCCTTGAACAACACGGTTTGAACTAGTCAGGTGCACTTATATGCGGATTTTTTTCAATAAATAGATACGACAACACTACACGATCTGCGATGGGTTGAATCTCTGGTCGGTTGAATCTGCAGATGCAGAACCACAGATACAGAGGACCAACTGTGAGTTATACTTGGATTTTTTACTGCATGGGGAGGAGGTCTGCATCCCTAAGCCTCTCGTGTTGTTCAAGGGTCAACTGTACATCTCCTCTTGGTTCTTTTACTCTGGAGAACCCTAACTAATACAGAATGGCTTAAATAGAAGAGACGTTTATGTCTCACCTGTGAGAGGTCAGGAGCTGGGCAGGGCGCCCAGGCTGCTATCTTTCAGCTCTTGTTATCCTTACTGTGTAGCTTCCATCCTTAAGGCGACCTCATAGGCCGAGATGACCGAGCTGCAGCCATCACATTCAAGTTCCAAGCTGAAAGCTTGAGGAATCAGGCAAAGCATAAGGATGCTTGCCTCCCTTCCATCATTCAAGGACATTAAGGGTCTTTACTGCATAACTGGGAGATGTTATTGCTCTTATATTCACTTATGGCCCTTCTGATCAGACAGGCCTGGGCTCGGGCTGGCTGTGCCCTTTGTGACCCTGAGTGAGGGTTGTCAAGACGTAAGGACAGTTCTGTTTGTGTATGGTCCACAGCAGTGGTTTAGTGGGAGGCCAGATGAGACTGTCATTTCCAGGGTGGGCTGACATCTGACAAATAAAGAGAAAAGCAGCCAAGCCATCCAAACAAAACTCAGGAAATAAAATGTTAAGTCTTTCAACATGACGGTGGGAGGCTGGCCACCATCCCGGCTCCTCCCACAGGGCCTGCTGCTTCTTGTGATGCAAGCTCCCGGCAGGACTGGTGGCCCTGGAGTGGGAGAGCCTGTTCTCCACGAGAATTGTAAGGCGAAGCCAGAACCTTCCTTGTGGGGAGGAGTGGGGAAGGGGGTGAGGATACCGGCTGGCCGCTGTCCTGGAACTATGTCCTTTACCACCAGACAGCAGCAGAGTCAGTGCTGGGCTTTGTGAGGGGGGATGGCTTCACAGCGGCAGAGACCGGCTAAGAAAAGAGGGAAGTTACGGGCCAGCTTTCACGTGGTTGAGTGCCAGGCTTTTTAGAGGAACTCAGGCGGATGTGTGAGAGAAGGCCCTGGCTCTATCTGCCGACTGCCAGAGACTAGAAAACGCCCATAGCAGGGCCTTGGAACCCACGCCTTGTCAAATATATATTTACCGCCTTCTCCATCCCCTCTTCAGACTAAGCTCTGTGCGGTTGGGAGCAGGAAAATAGCAGGCTTCCTCAAACTTTTCAACAGAAGCACCCGTCAAGGCAGCAGAGTATACGGAGAATGTGAAATTTCTTTGAGGTCCTGCGTTTTACTGTGAAAATTCACGCTGAAGTAGTATGTCACCACCCCCTAGGCTTCCGGAATCGATCTTGTCAATTTCGCTCCTCCTGCGTGCCAGGCGGCCTGCCCCCGCCCCTCACTCCCCTCCAGCAGCACCAGCCTTTCCCAGGCAGCGGTGCCCGGGAGCGGGGGGGGGGGGCCCGCCAGCCCAGCACACCTCCCTCCAGTGGCAGCCGACTCTCTTAAGCAAAATCTTCAGATGTCTGGGTCGCGGGGCGGTGGGGATTTTCGCAGGCACTGAAGTGGATGGTCCCTGTCGAGAGGCTGCCAGCATCTCACCTGCTGTCAGGAAGAAAGGCTTCTGGCGTCCAGGGAGTCAAGAACGACTCACTTAAGCAGAAGTGTGACTAAGATGAGAGAGGATCCAAAAGCACGGCTGACAGCCGGAGCAGACTGTTAAATCCTCCCTGGTAAGTGACGGTGGACAACCCCACAGGGAGGGGAGCCGGCACCCCGCCAAGGCCACGGTGCTGGCACGCAGATGTTCCAGGAGGATTTCCCCATCTGCAATTACAGCGCCAGAACCTTCCCTCTTCTGTGGTGGCAGTTCCGGTTTACAGCTCTGAATGGTCCTATCTCTGCAACTAATTGGTACCTGAAGGTGAGACGAGCAATCCCCTCGCAAAGCTACTGTGGTTCCAAATGTGGCCTCCATGGTGGGAAGTGGCAGATAGAGAGAAAGACAGACAGACGGACAGATAAAGGAAATATTCAAAAACAAGACAATCACAAAACAAAACAAACTCTTCTCATTCACTCCTGGTGTTAACATCAGTGAAGCATCAGAATGAACGTTCGAGAAAAGTTTTGCTCTCCATTATTAGAAACATAGCAAAATACAAGCAACGACGGGGCCACTGGCCCATGGCCCCTGGGAGCAGAGACCAGGGCAGGAGAAGTTTGCTTCAGAGGTGAGGAAAATGAGCCTGAGAAAGCTGACTTGCCCAAGGTCACCCAGTCAGGTGGAGGTGGGAGTCTCACCCAGTTCTGGCTCCAAAGGTGTATCCTACTGTTTCCAGGAATCTGGCTCCAAAGGTGTATCCTGCTGTTTCCAGGAATCACACCCGTTTGGTGTTCTGCCCTGTCATCTGAGAGTCCCCGAGTTGGCAGAAGCGGTGTGACAGCCTGGGCAGGTCCTGGTCCAGCCTACATGGCGGGCTGCTGGTCTGGCACTCAAAGCTGCAGTGCTCAAGGTCGGCCTCCTCCTCTGGTCCCGTTGTGAACTGTGGTAAGAGCTGGTGTTGGGTATTTTGTTCTCTTCTTTCCTGACTCCTTCAAGCCTCTCAGCTGCCTACTGCTTGGAGTCCCTATGGCTCCAGCAAGTGCTCCACAACCGAACGGTTGATTCAAAACTGCCTTGTAGGGTTCCCCGATTGCTTTGGGTGGGTTTGGTCCAGGGCAGGAAGGGCAAATGAGTTTTGCCTCACAGGAACGTGGGGTAAGGATGCCTGGAGAGCTGTGTTGAGGTTTCAGAGGCTGAACTCAGCTGAAAAACAGTACTGTGATCGATCTGTGATGCCTGGCACAAGCTCGAGGTGGGGAGAACAGGGTCGGTGGTCCAGGTCAAAAGCACCTGCAGGAATGGGCCAATTTCAGCCCGTGCCCTTGTCTCCACACACTCTGCCCCATTTGCTGTTTTTCAGAACCACGGTGGATGTGTAACTGGGCACTGGATGCCTTACAGCTTGGCTTCCGCCCCAGCCTTGCGGTTTATGCCTGGAGAGAAGGCAGGTTGACCAGGCAGAACACAACAGCTGGATACCTACTTTCACTCTAGGGTCTACCCAGATCTGAGCCCCCTCCCTTCAATCTCTCCAGACATGGCCTACGATCTTTTCTAGAAAAATCAGAGCCTTCCCTGCAGTATTCAGTGGTTCATTTCCACTGAGCTTACAGAGCCCAGGCTGCTGGGATGAAGACTGTCCTTTCCTGACAAACGTCATTAAGGGCAGCCAGATTAGAACCTGGCTTCTCTTGATGATTAACAAACAAGACCTTGATCAAGAGTTTTTAAGCCTAACACGACAATGGCTCTGAAGCTTTCCTTGCTATGCTGTTAAAATTTCAGAGGAGCTCTTCAGAACTGCTGGGAGGTCAAGGATGAAACAGATGCAGGGCCTCCCTGAGAGCCCTCTTCTTCTCCTCGCTGCCCTTGTTTCCATGTTACAGGACAAGGAAAGCAGAGCACGGCCTGGTTACTTCCCGGCTGAACACATCATCCTACCCTTGACCAAGATTAATTCAGCAAGAGCTTCTTACCTCGATGGTGTCCACCGCGGCCACAGTATTCCTCAGTAGGGGTATGGACATGTGGTATCAAGGCTGGGGTTTAGCTAAAGACATCAGGGAAGAAGTCTTCACCTCCCTTCTCATCTTCACAACCGCAAGGAATCCACTCTTCCTAAAAGACATCCTTGCACTTTCACTGTAGGGGCCAACATCTTGCTGTACACCTCCATCTGGTGTGGGAAGCAGCCTCCGTGCTCCTCAAAAGGTGGTGCCAGTGCCACTGGCAGCAGGGACCCTCAAAAAGGACTCCTCAGGTATCAAGGAAAGCTGACGGGTCGGGGTACAGCCCATCACTTATCTGAGAGCCCTGGGAAACATCAGAGACCACTTGCTCCCTGCTCTTCGATCCTTCCAGATCCTTTCCAAGACTCCCGAGGAGCCAGGAGCAAAGACAAAAAAGAATGAAGTTTGCTAAGTTTTCTTTTACCAGGACGAACCCATTTTCCAATTACAGTCCTGCACCATTTATACTCTCCTCCTCTCCGTGCTAGTTCAAGTGCAGACTCGGGCCAAAGAACAGTAATCACAGATGACTCTTATGAGTGCTGTTAAGTGACTTCCACATTCTTTGGAAGTGACTGTCTCAGCAGCAGTCTCCCTAGCACGGGGCAATAAGCCGGCTTTGTTTGTGGGGCTTTTAGGTTTGACACTGCATTTCCTTTACATCAGAGTCACAATTTACCTAACTGTAGTTGGCCAGAAAGGGGTTGTCTTCTGAGGGTTTTCAGTCATGCACTGAATTAATCATCGTTACCCATCATCTCCACTTCCTTCCTTAAATCATTGCAACCTACCTCAAAGGATGCATTTACAGACACTAGCTCGCTTTCTTCCAAAGTTCGGCCATTCTTTGGTTCCATTATATTTTCTGCTGCAGCTCTGAGCCGTGCACTGAGACACCCCAGTCAACTTCAGCATCTGATAAACTCAAGTTCTTGGCCTCCTGTTCTACTGGAAATATTACACAAGTGAAAAATCTCAGTACAAAAAGTTAACTGTTTTCCTACAGGCTAAAGTCTACACAGACAAAAATAAAGATTTCAATGTAAATTTTACTATTTTATTTGTGAAAAAACTACAAGCAGAATTCATAAATAGACATTTCTATTTAAAGCAGGAAAACGATAAAGTGGCTTCTAATAACATAGTCGTGCACATGCCAGTAACAGGAATATATTAACATCTTTTATTTGCTAGACAAAGAGCAGTGTCCAATATAAATTTCCCCCAAACATTTAAGACCTGTGAATTTCTGACCAGTTCACAAAACCACCGACACTTTAGCATGAAGAAAAAAAACAAACCTAACAGACTGTCAGCTCTAAAGACGTTACAGAGCAGGAACTTCCAAAAGCGTTATACAAGCTGTCTTTCTGGGCAAATGAAAAATATAGCTCGTATAATACATTAACAAAAATTCACAAGGTAAGATTATGTTTTGACATACTTAACAAGCATTCTCTATTTGTCTCCAACAAACAAAGCTAAGGAAATAATGTAACCATCTTTACACAGTAAATTAAGGTTACAAGTCATACACAAGAACAGAACTGCTTGCGCATTAAAAACTGTTCAGCTCCATTGTCATACTCTAAATGTTGGCTCTTAAACCATTTTCGGTTACATACAAGCAAAGGTTATTATATATTCAGCAATTAATAAATTTTCAATAATTTAAGATACGGTAGCTTAAAAAAGTAGACTGAGAATGGTCTTGATAAGGCAGGTGAAACATCTTAGTGGAACTAAACTCACAGAAGCTTCTGCCAATGTTTTGAATATCCAGATTGAAACTGAAAGATTTTGATTAAAATTTTTTCTGGGTGTCAAGATGTCTTTACCTTATTATTACTACTATTATTTTTTGAACTGCATGACTCAAGCAGAGCAGGTCAGATAAGCTCTGTGCGCGCGCGCACGCACGAGTGTGAAGAATTGTGTGGTATTAAAACAAATGGAAACTTGCAAGCGTAACACTGTGCTTTTGTTTGTTTTGTTTTTATAACCTGCTTACTGTGCCGCTGAATACCAAGTATTTCTGGTCCTCTTTTAATATGTATCTTTATCATCTACACTAGTGTTTTCACACACTGCCTACTAATTGTAGGGCAGACTGCAAATGCAGAAAGTTACAGGAATTCCATTTCCAGAATACATGCCTGAGGGATGTCATCCATTTCGGAAATCAAAAGCCTGAAGTACCTACCACCGCACTACCGTAACAGAACACACAACAGCAGCTAAAGGATGGGCCCAAGAACATCTGATTGCTGAGACCAGTCCCACCGTGCGCTGCAGTTTCTACCAAAATGGCCATTTCATCCTCTCACCTGTTCTAAAGCAATCCTCCCTTCCTTCACCCCTCCCCATTCTTTAATTTATCACGGAGGCAAAACTGAAATACCAAGACATTGGCAATGAATCAATTAGCAGCCTCTGAGTAGCTGGTGAACCAGCTTTTCCCACACATCTCGGGGTCCAATCACTTTACATGAAACGAATTTTGAAAAAGTACACAGTGTTTCTGAACAAAGTGCAAACCAACACTTACTGGTTCCAAAAGCAGTGCAACCCACATGAGTTTGGTGACGTTTAAATTTTTTTAAAAAGTTAATTAAAAAACTTAGCAATTCCTTACACCTCTGGAAAATAAATATGGCTGACTAATTCACCCTCCCTGAGACCCTTAATAAAAGGAATATTAAAACTTTAGAAGGAATGTCTTTGCAATACTCCACTAATATTAAAATGTGGATTTAAAATTCATAGTCAAATCACTATGTATTCTATATCCTGATGCTTACAGAAAGCATCTGATTTCCTTTGGTTCATTAATAAATACTTTAAAAATGTATTTAAAAAGGTAAGTATAGCTTGCATCCCAGATACAAGCAGTATTTTAAAAAGAAGGGGAACACTGTCCATGCATTTGAGAATAGGACCACAGCAACAAATGGCACTGCTTTATCATCTATACCTTTGAGAACAGAATTTAAATGATGGTACATTAGTGACTAAGGAATAGTTTTAATGTAAACGTGAAAGGAGCCTTCCTGTTGGCTACTCAAATCAAGCTGTTAATTTTTCTGTTTACTTGTTGCCTCCACAGACAGAAGTTACTTCTATTCTTAAGCAGACCAGGTTTTTCACACCAAAATGTGGTGTTTCATTACTAATCTGCTACCCTCCCGGAAGTACCATCAAATAAAGGAAGGTGACATCAAGTTCCCATGCTTGAAATGACTCTCAAGTCTATGAACTCTGCGGATATGAATGTAAGAGTCAAAGAGAAGACAGACCCTAAATCTAAACAAAGCAAAACAACAGAACATTTTTAAAATGAGGAGGGGTGGATTCATATTAGCGGTCTTTTTTTTTCCCCCTTTTTTTGTTTGTTTTTGCAAGACAGTTTTAAAAAAGAGAGAGTGAAAAGAATCTTTTTTAAAAGAGAGTTTACTCAAGCTATCTTTATCTTGAGGAAGAAAAAGATCACAGGCTCGCAGGAAGTAGGAGCTTTCCCTGCAACTCTGGCTGCCAGCACTTCAACCATTTATTCACCACTGAGTTCCTTCCCACAGCAGGGAATTGAGACACGTCTCCCAACACTGAAAAGCTCCATGTGGGGACTGCATGTACTGGTTGATAACCTTTGTTCAGTAAAACAACAAGACTAGATTTCAGGAAAGAAAAAAGAATTCTCACAACTGAATGGGTAGGGTAAGGGAAACGAGGGGAAGTGAGGCAAACAAAGTTCGATTAAACAAAACACCACATGCAAAGTGGAGACAGGGATTTGCTTCTTGTATGGCCCAAAAATACAGGTTAGACAGTTTGAATCCTAAAACTAAGAGACAATTTATCAATTTACCTCAGACATGAGTAGAGGTCTGGAAAATGGATGGAATTCGAGTTACAGAATACCACATTTTCATGAATGCTTATGTAAGAACAGCAATGTTAACATGTAACCGTAATTTACACGAATACTTGGCATTCTGGAGCTAGTTTCGTTACTTTTGACTGATCAAAGCCCTCCCAACTAAACCACTTGTGATTTGTCAGTTATTCCATCGCAAATGCAGGCTATCTGGAGCAGTCTTTAATTTGAGATCACATTGTTTAAAAAATATATATTTTTCTATCGTCCAGTACTCTTTAGACAGATGAGAGAGTCAAGTTCCCACGTGGGTTGGAACATACTTCACGTAAGACTGATTTTAACTTAATTTCAGCACTTTCATAGAAGGGACCGTCCCAGATCTGTAACTGTTCAATGTTGAATTCACTTCACAGTGTATCAAGCACCAGCGTTGCCATGGATTGGTTTCAAATAACCCTTTATATATAATTTTATATTTATATATATATAGTTATATCAAAACTGATAGTACATAGTATAACTGGAAGAAAGAACTAAACTTAAAAGGATATGCTGAAAGGATGGAGTCTGTGAACACAATAAATAAAAGCTCCCTCCCCCTCCCACCCCACTCCCCCCCAACAAAACAAAAACAAAAACCAGTTGTAATGTACATGGAAAATTGTGCACAGCAGATTTTTTTTTTTTATATAAAAAGTAGATTCAGGAGCACATCCAATTATAAATGATTGTTAGGAAAATCATATAAAACAATGGAATACATAAAAGTGTCAAGAGTAATCGTCAGGGTGCGAAATTCCTTGGGGGCCAGATGCCCATGGCAAGCAGAAATTATCCTGGCAGCATCACTAAGAGGTCGATGTCCACAGAAGATTCTCCAGGGGTGCGAGCGGCATGGGCAGGTGGAGGATGTGAATTTCATACCCTGATTCATAGTTTTCACAACTCCATGTGCAATTTCAGAAAGATTCATCATTCACTGCTGACATGTCGCCCTTTGGCGTGGAGGAGCGGGAGGAGCCCTTGTCTGTGCTCTCCGACCCCGAGCTGCTCTGGTTCTGCTGTTCTGACCCTGCACTGGAGGTCACTGTGGATGAGGAGGTCGAGGAGGAGCGAGTCTTTTCCTTAAAGTCTGTGATAATGACGGTGACGTTGCCCACAGTCACTGCCAGCTGCTGTGCGGTGCTCCTGTCCACGTTTTTCAGCCGGGGCCTGAAAGCAACACCACAGGGGGACAGCCCATGAAATCGGCTGCGGATGCAAAGGACTTCGGGCCCAACGTCACCCCGCCACACACACAGACTGCATGTCGCTGTGGCAATGAATCTAGAATGCCAGCACGGATACCAGCGCTTACTACCAAATCTGCCGACTAAGCGTAGCAAGAAATGAAACCGCCATCAGTTAGCAAAGCTTCGGACCACTGCCAAATTATGATCAATTTATCTTTCTCCTGTTTTGGACTCAGTCATATAAAAAGCAGCTCGTATCTATGTACATGTATTTTGAAAGTTAACAGTCCCACCCCCCCAGATCTTCACCCCACCCCTTCTTAGCCTACAAACCCACAGGCACAAAAGCACCCCTGACTCTTGATTATGAGCAGGTGAATCAGGGCAGCGACGTGGTATTTCACTCTAGTTTCAAATACCTTGAGGTGTGATTCGTTTCACTGGTCTTTGTTGTAGCATTTGCAGACTGTATGCTGTTCGCTTCGCTAGGAGGATCTTTCAGAATATCGGACTTTGGTCTAAATGGGGAGACAGAAAAAGAGGCATTTAAAAGACATCTTTGATTCACCTGCAAAATAATATAGTACTGTACTGAGTTACCCAAGAACTTACTTTGTTTTTTTGTTGGTATTTTTCTTGGTAACACTAGGGCTAATTTCTTTATCTTTCTCGGGTTTCTCTTTGTCTTGCTTTTCAACCTTCTCCTTCTTCTCCTTTTTAGGGGGTGGTGGAGTGGCATACTGTTGGGCCACTTGCTGTGCCACCAGCTGAGAATTGATCCGAGGTTTTCTAAAACATTCAAGAAAAGATGCCTCATCATTTGCTTTTTAACTGTTTCTTTAATTTTAAAATTTTGGTCTCATAATTTTTAGGTATTTTATTACTGGTATCTGGCAACTCAAAGTAAATTATATGGTGTTTATTATTTCCAGATAGTACGGTTAAGTCCATAAAACTTTTCCTCTTTCAAATCCACTCTCCGTACATCTACCTTTAATGACATAAACACATGTGCTCACACAAACATACACATCCCTGTGCAGTCAAGACTTTCAGCCAATCAAACATGACGCTGCTTCTCAGAGTGCTGAGAACACTACTTCTTTTGAGCTGTCAAGATTATACTGACTGACAGCTTTCAAATACTCCTGCTGCAGAGGGTTAATCTCATTTTATTAAATGGACACTGGTAATCCTTTGAAAAGAGAATGAAATTAGAAGTGTGACATTCACTCCTCAATCTAATTACTCCGACTTGCTCTGCTCCCCTGCTGCTCTGCGACTGGCACAGACAACACGTACAGAGCAATAAAAGGTAACTGTGGTTCATACGAGCTTCCGAGGGGGTGAAGACAAAGTCACTATAAAAAAATCTTAGACGAGTGATACATTCATTGTGCCACCAACCATTATGTCTGCACCAGTCTCCAACTGACACTGGCTCTTAACACTATTGTTTACAAGTTCTAAACGGTACCAAACGCTTCTCACAATGCATAACCATTCGGACCCAAATGGTAAAGGGAGAAAGGAAAACCTAGGCACTATTTCTATACAATATTAATTTTCAAAGACATTAGCATCTAGATCGACATTTACAATATAATAAATTCTCCAAGTACAAGGTAGAAAACACATATCTAAGTGGGTGATTAATGAGGTGAAGCAACCACCTGCCATGATGTAATGATCCCCTTCAGACCCTACATCCCCCTCTGTTCCCAACGATGGAGGCACTGGCCAGAGAAAAATAACTGGACAGACAAGGTCTGCCTCATCAATGAGGGAGCCAGTGGTGGAAGAACGGAAATGGAAAAAAAATTTTAAAAAAAGCCTACGAAAAACAAAACAAAAGTTTCTTTCTTAAATAATTCCACCATTTTTTTTTTTTCAAGAAAACAAACAAAAAGAGTTGCTAGATACAGGACACGCTGGCTCCTAAGTTAAGCACAGTTATTGAAGCACCTCTTGGGAGGAGGTGTGATGTGGCGAAGAAGAAATACAGGACAAGGAGGGGACAGACACCTACTCCTTGACTTCATCAAGGCTAGCCTGCTAGGGGAAGTCACTGGGTTTGTTCTGAGTGTCTCAGTGCTGGTTCCACAATAGTGTGGCTTTGCAGAAAGCACACCAACAAAGGAGCAATCCCAGAGCAAGTTTCCTAATGGTTTCCGGCAAACACAGGCCTTGGTTACGGCGGCATACGATGAAGCCCACAACAGGTACAGTCACCTCAGGCTGGACCACAAGCAGCCTCACATGCCACTTAGCAAGGGATTCAAAGATGTGAAGTGCCCCGAGACAAAGGGAGGAAGGTACTTAATACTCTAAACTGGGGCTTCCCTGGTGGCAGAGTGGTTGAGAATCTGCCTGCCAATGCAGGGGACATGGGTTTGAGCCCTGGTCTGGGAAGATCCCACATGCCGCGGAGCAACTAGGCCCGTGAGCCACAATTACTGAGCCTGCGCGTCTAGAGCCTGTGCTCCGCAACAAGAGAGGCCGCGATAGTGAGAGGCCCGCGCACCGCGATGAAGAGTGGCCCCCGCTCGCCACAACTAGAGAAAGCCCTCGCACAGAAACGAAGACCCAACACAGCCAAAAATAAATTAAAAACAAAAAAAAAAAACAAACAAAACCTCTAAACCCCCGCCCCTCAAGTGAAAGGTGAAAGGTAACATTCTTTCTTTACAGGTCTAACAAAGGCAGCAGCAGCCATTCTAACACATTCTACTCTTTCAAAGAGGATGTGTATCTGTTAATACTTACAGAGAAGATAATCACCACTACAAACTATTTCACAAGTACTCACAGGGGACACAAACAGACCAGCTGTCTACAGGGATTACCAAGCAGTTTAAATCAGAGTTTAAACAAATTGTCATATACTAACCAATACTCAGGTGTCAAAATGAAATAACTCAGCCAAGTGAAAACTAACTAACTGAATAAAACTTTATGAAGAACTACACCTTGAGGGAGACTTTCAATTAAGCCAGTATGTGTACTTCACTGCATGGAAGTCTGACAAGAGAGGACAACTGGACACCAGTCCAAGACCACCTTCAACACCGAGAAGAACCAACGGCACGTGGCACACCAGACGCTTGCCCCAGAGAAACCACCCCCAGCCCCATCACCAAGCCCACCCAGTCTGAGTTGGGGGGGCCTGTCTCACTCCAGCACATCCTACAGAGTTCTGTGATGTCAGTTAGCACGCCGCACTGTAACTGCCAATCAAATGTACACTCCAGAATGGAACGACCGTGTCTTAATCATCCTTCTCACTGTGGCATTCAGCACAGTACCAGGTACCCAATAAAATTACCTACTGGATGAATAAAGAATAAACGAAAATTTCAGAGAAAGACAAAGTAGGATAAGGACTGAGAAAAGGGCCCAAGCTTTGGTGATCCAGAAGTCAACTGCCGACTTTCAGGAGAGCAAGCCACACGCGATCAGGGCTGCAAAGATGAAGGGATTACAGGATGTCAGAGGAATAATCTAGAGGCGGCCAACAGGAACCCTTTTGAGAATTGTGGTGCTGAGGTTAAGGACAGCCCTGCCACTGCAGAAAGGGGTCAGCAGGGTTTGAGGAGATTTCCTTGGGAACGGGAAGCTTAAAAATCATGTTGTACACTGAAAAGGGAGAAAGACTGAAGGCAGGCAGAAGAGAGGGGTTAGCCATGGGGCAAAGGAGGGAAAGAATACAATCAAGAAAAGCGCTGGGATTGGGATTGACATGTATACACTGATGTGTAGAAAACTGATGACTAATGAGAACCTGCTGTATAAAAAAATAAATAAAATCCAAAAATTAAAAAAAAAAGTGCTGGGAAAGGAACAGAGACACTTTCTTCTGAGACGGGAGGGATGCTAGGTACTGGGGGATTATTGGCAGAATATGGAAGTGAGAGATCCTGAAACGATGGACCTCAGAAGTGGCGCCTGGGTTGGCGAGCAGCTGGCACTACCAGCACAACAGAGAGCTAGGGAAGAGCAGAGAGTAGAGGAAGTCACCCTCGCCTCACAAACAGCCCCAACGGCAGGCGTGCGGTGCACCTGCAAGCAGCTCTCAACCACCCAGACGCCGTGCTGATCCAAGATGGATTATCCCTTCACAGGCGGCTCGCCGAGGCCATGGGCACAGCGTGGGCAACAGGCCAGGTGCCTGTCTCATACTCCTCCCGCGGACGACCACTCTCTAACATTTCAGCAAGGCAAGCAAACCCTCAGAATTCTTCAGTGCATGTACCACAATCCAGTATCTGTAGGACAGTATACACACACACACACACACACACACACACACACGGTAACATAAGTGGCAACTCCTCAAATGCAGCACGTGTGCACAACCGCGCCGATGTTCTCACTTGTTCCTAAGAAAATGATGTCTGACTAGAATAGTGAAAGTGTTCCTCCTCTCTAATGGGCAACCAAACTGAAACTTCACAAATGAAAAGGACCCAAGGCTCACTGGGATCAGATTATTACCAAGAAATATGGGATGTCTGCTAAAAGCACCTGTGTTGTTTCACAAGTACCGCTGTGTTCTCAACGTCCTCAAATAACAACCTAGTAATTCTTCCATCATCACTTGCTCCTTCCCCACAAAAAACCCTCACCAACAGGTGGGAATTTATTATTTTAATTATTAGAGTGGTTTTTTCAAACTAGTTCCCCCAACAAATCCCACATTCCTTCTCAGACCAGGGAACAGGGTGAGATGGGGAGATGCACCTAATTCATCTTGAAATGGTGCGGTGCTGCTGAACAAAATGCATACTTTTTGGAGAAGGTGAAGAAATGAGAAGGGTCATCGGTGGGAGACCCTCCAAAGGTGCCACCCTGCCATAACTGCTGTGGCAGCTCCTGCCATCCGTCCCCTACTTACTTGCAGGCCGGCACACTGACGGCATAAGGGTGGGAACGTGCCACCTCCACGGAGAGCCACGCGCACCCCAATCGACCCGGCCGCGCTCCCCAGGTTAGATGTTATGAACTGCCCGGAAGCAGCAGGGGCAGAGCTACCTCACAGCCACCACAGGACAGGCACACTGCGAGGCCAGGGTCAGCACGACATCCTCTAGGGCAGAAGTGATTGTCTCTGTTTTACAAATTAAGGAGACTGAGAGCAGAAAGATCAAGAACCTTGTCTAAGGTTCACAGTAAGTGGCTAAACTGGGATTTTTTAACCCAGATCCACCTGAACTTTTCAAAGACTCCATTCATTCATTCATTCATTTATTTATGGCTGCGTTGGGTCTTTGTTGCTTGCACGCAGGCTTTCTCTAGTTGCGGTGAGTGGTGGCTACTCTTCCTTGTGGTGCATGGGCTTCTCATTGCGGTGGCTTCTCTTGCTGCGGAGCACGGGCTCTAGGCACGCGGTCTTCAGTAGTTGTGGCACGCGGGCTTAGTTGCTCCGTGGCATGTGGGGTCTTCCCGGACCAGGGATCGAACCTGTGACCCCTGCACTGGCAGGTGTATTCTTAACCACTGCGCCACCAGGGAAGTCCCCAAAGACTCCTCTTATGAAAGTAACTTCAAATGAGTCTCCCCACCGTGTGTGTGTCGGGGGGCGGGGAGGGGGCACAGGGTACTAGGGATGGAAGACCCAGGTCAACGCAGGCTACGGTTTCAACAGATACCTGCCCAAGAATTCCAGCACTCTCGTTAGCCCCACCATCGTCACTGGGGTAAGAAGAGGACTACTTGGTTGTCCTTAAGGGGAGAGAGGAAGGGGCACGGGGAGAGGAGATGGCAAAGTATGTTTTCCAATGTCTTTTAACATTTCCTGTAAGGAATGAACCCGTATCACGACATTTAACACTGCTGATCAGTGAGAAATAGTTACTTCCCACAGATTTACACTGCTCAACGCAGTCTTTTAAGTGTCATACAACACACTGTATATAGCTCGCTTAATGGGCAGAATTTCCAGCATATTGCAGGACGTCAATTCTTCAATATAGAGCTGAGAGTCTGGGGTTCTCCAAAATTACCTAAGTTTCCCAACTAACAAATCTTAAATAAGCAATTGACAGCTTTCCCAATACAGGGGAAAACATTAGATCAAAGAACATGGCTTATTGCTTTTGGTGACTACACCTCAAAGCCCATTAACCACCAGCAAAACAAACAAACAAACAAAAAGTCCTGTTTGACCAGAAATACTATATAGTATATAACATGGGGCCTGGTTTCCTTTATAAGTACGTTTGCCAACAAAAGTTTTTTCCGATCTTCTTCAAAACTGTATTTTTTTAATAAAAAATTTTTAGGCTTCTGAAAATTGTTTCATACCTTTATTGTTACTTTTCCAATAGAGTTTACAAAGGAAAATCTGCTGTGACATTTCAGTAATGGACATCGTCAGGAAATCTTGTCTATTTATTTGCATTTGAACAGCTAATATTTCAGAGAACAGCTGATTCCATAAAGTGAAGCAAATCTTTATCTAGGGACATCCTTAATTTTTGAAAAAGAAAAATTTCAGAGTTCGAGCACACATGAACACAAATGAGAGCAAAAAACAAGCTATCTTCCTGGACTGCTTTGGGGGAACATGGGCAAACCATATGTTTCCCCCATACAACACTTTCCTTCTCCACTGTGTGCTCAGCGGAACCTGAGATCTGTGATCATTTCTCATGTGCTTTTCTGTATCTCAGCTCCCACAATGAGAAACAGGACAAAGCCATCTTCTCGTAGTTCAGGCAACAAAGAGCAATAACAAATCCTTTTTTTTTTTTCTTGATTATATTCAGCTCTTCCTAAACTAACACTTATGTTTTGTCCACTTATGGAACTCCATTTTCAGTTAAAATACCCTAAAGGCTCTGAAATCAGACAATCAACTTATCCAAAAAAAAAAAAAAAAAAGTACCCTGCAACTTACAAAACATCTTTGCCAAGTTAACTGACACTGCCCTTGAGTTCTCCTGCCATCGCCTTTACCTCCCCCACCAAGCCCTTCCTTGCCTTGGCAATCTGTCGGTTGAAAAATTAGCAATTTCCAGGACTGAACTACTCTGAAAATGCCTGTCCATTTAGTTCACTCTATCAGGAGCCCACGAGTCTTTATGAGAGATCACATCATGGCTCTGTAATTAAAAGGAGACTTCTCCACATGACCCATTTCCCTGTCCCTACACTCAAAAGGTTATTCTACACGTGTGCACCAATGACTGAACTTCTGTATTACTGAGCCCACGATACACGCGCGCACGCGCACGCACACGCACACACACACACACACCAGCTGGGAACACAGCAGAGCACTCTGCACAGCCGTTACCGACTAAAATATTTTGAAAATGAAAGGGGAATAGTAAATACAACCTCAGGGAAGCGGGTGGGCCAAATGTGTAAAGTGCGTTATAAACTGCACACTTTTCTTTGCAGAAGTACCTGTTAAAGCCATAATGAGGGTAAATAAATCTGATCTTTGTCTGCATACAATATGTATTCCAAGTTAAAAGAAGCTGTGAACCCATTTTCACGCCGGCTAACGCCTGTATTTAGCTCCAAGGCCACGTAAGCATTAAGATTCAGGGTCTGTCCCAGCAACACTGCCAACCACACACTACTGGCTCCTGGCTTCGGTGAGCACAACAGAAAAGAGGCCCTACGAGAACAACTCGCTTTCTGTTCGTTTTACCCACCCGCTGCTGACCCATTGTATGTTACAAACCAAAGATAAAGCAGAGGAGAAATGCTGTGAACAGAACACAGAAGTCAGGACTCTGGCTCCAACATCAATGACCATGAGATCTTTTTTTTTTTTTTTTTAAATTTTATTTTATTTTATTTATTTATTTATGGCTGTGCTGGGTCTTCGTTTCTGTGCGAGGGCTTTCTCTAGTTGCGGCAGGTGGGGGCTACCCTTCATCGCGGTGCGCGGGCCTCTCACCATCGCGGCCTCTCTTGTTGCGGAGCACAGGCTCCAGACGCGCAGGCTCAGTAGTTGTGGCTCACGGGCCCAGTTGCTCCGCGGCATGTGGGATCTTCCCAGACCAGGGCTCGAACCCGTGTCCCCTGCATTGGCAGGCAGATTCTCAACCACTGCGCCACCAGGGAAGCCCTGACCATGAGATCTTAAAGGGTGATACAAGACTTCTTTTAAACTCTAGACATGCACAGGTAGAACGGATTTGAAGTAATTAGGCTACTTCAGGGCTCTTTCCCCTCCACCTATACTTATATTTTAACAACTACTGCCTCACTTTATCCTCAACAATTCTAAAAGATATGTTACACAACCACTAGTATTCTCAGTTTAAAAAGAGAGAGAGGATTTACAACTACACCAGAGACAATTAGTCTGGTAGTCTTTCAGGTGTACCATGCTAGGCTGAGAGTTTTGTAACAAAGGGTTTTAATCTCATGAAAATTTCTGTACCTTTTCATATTTGATGCACGTTATAGTACAGTTATTACTAAGAATCACCCAGGTGAGTCAATCCAGCCCAATGAAGAATAATAGATGAGGAAATATGGCAGATAATCTAGTTTCGTAAATAAGTTCCCAGGGAGTTTCTAGGTAAGCACCTTCTTTGCCACTATTTTAAAGGGCTGATTATCTTAAGAGACCAATGGACAAATATTCATCTGTTCAGTTACGGGATGAAACCATACAAGAGCTCCAGTCAAATTCTTTCCTGACGCAGGAAACATAAGACCTTGTACTAGCTGTCAGTCCCAGTGACTAGGGTGCTCTTTCAGCTTGCTGATTTAGGCTCAGTTCAACATTACGCAGACCTAGCTGGCTTTGCTTTGGAAAGATGAATACTCATGGCCTTCCTTCCCCAGAGCTGCTGTTGCCACAGAGTCAGGCCACGCTACACCAGGGTAATACGAAACTTCTATGACCTTGTGACCTTCACTGCTACAATCATACACTGCGTGGCATTATTAAATTCTCTCTGCTCCCCAAATAGTATCTCTTCTTGCTGTTCTTTTCTCTCTTAAATAGTTCTTTCGCCTCTCATGTAAACACCTGTTTTCATGAAATTTCTCAAATCTTTTAGAATGAGCCACTGGGTGGCCCGAAGGGGTCTGAGTTCATCTTCTAGGTTACTCTTTCCCACCAATATACATCCTTGACTCAGGAGAACCACTCTGCCTTGTACCAGAAAACTAAAATTTCCCCCTTAATTCGGACTCCAGCTATCAAATTAAAAAAAAAAAAGTCAAGCCATCCCCTTTATTCCACTTACCTCTCCATCCTCACCTTCACAGGTAATAGGGAGAGTACGGACTTTAGAGTTAGGACAGTCTTTGGACTTTATCCAGACTCCGCTACTGAGCTTGGGTAAATTACTCAAAATGGAAAGGGGGCCACACCTAATATAACAGGGCTGAACTCAAGATTAAAGGAGGTGAAGTTCTCTTAGCTCGTCATAGTACATGTACACAGAACATGCAGATATTCCACAAAATAATCCCCCTTAAAAGTAATATCTACATTTCAAAGTACTAACTTTTCCAGCTGTAGATGCATCTACTACCCTTCCACAGACACTTGGAGGCCAATGGAAATATTTACAAATGAAAGAAGCTGGTAAGCTCTGCCCTACGGAAATGGTTCTAGAGACAGAAATCCGTCACGTAGCTTAGTGTCTGTCCTATGTTAATCATGCTGTCTGGTAGCAGAGGCAGCACTAAAGATCCTCACTGACTTAGCTGTCAGTTTTTCTGCGTTACTTCAGACAGAATTTTAGTTTTGCAGATATTCCTTTTAAAAGAGAATGCCTTTAGGGGAGGCTACCGGACTTCAATTTTACAATACTATACATGGTATTGCACAAACTCACCAGATGATACAACTTGGTTAGAAACAACTGGCTCCAAGAGAACTAACATAAGCATCCTTAACAGCAGAATCTGAAATGTTCTACTACAGATTCAAAATTATCATTGTATTCAAATGTCTCTTATGCTCCGAAAACACACTTACTTAAAAAGTACTTGAGCACCAGTCACCGTCGGCACTGTAACTTTTCTGCAACTCTGGAACAGATGTTCAGAAAGTAAACGGAGCTACAAGTGGTTGAGGCTCTTGAAAACAAAACCCTTATTTTATAAACGAAGCTGGCAGCAATGGAGAGATAGCCTAGTCCAGCTGGTTCTCAAAGTGTGGTCCAGCGACTCCTGGGGGCATTCAAGACCCTTTGAGGAGGGTCTACAAGGCGCAAACTATTTCTATAATAATTACCTCCACAGTAATACTTGCCTTTTCGTTTTCCAAAGACTAAATGACACGTGACATCATTGCTCTGAGAGCTAATGAAATGTATGTTTGTATATTCCTGTGTTCTAAACATTGCTCAGTTTTAATTTCTGATGTGGAAAGTATCTACAGGTATAGCCAACATGAGCCAAAGCTACTTGGGGTCCATAATAATTTTAAACAGTGCAAGAGATCCTCTGACCAAAAAGCTTGAGAGCTGCTACCCTAGGACCATGACAAATATTTTACTGTGCAAGTCTGCTGCTTCATCACAGGTAAAGAAAGAAGAGGTTTTCTTCAGAAGACAACTTCTAAAACAACTCAAGCTTAAATTCTTGCTCAGCAAACTTCAAAAAAACAAACAACAAAAAACCCCCACCACCATGAAAAGCAGCATCACCTCCAAATGCAGGTTAAGAGAACATTTCAAAGATAAAGAAAAAATTTTAAACTTCCTAAACACAAGCACAACTTTCAAGAACAAGGCTTAAAGTATTTCAACCACAGACGATAAATCTGGCTTCCTTCCACTTCCTCTCCCCTGTGGTGCCTAAAATAACAGAATTTCATTGTGGTCATTCAAATATTTAAAGTAAATGTCCCATAATAAATATGCCCTTTAGATCTCTCACAGCATTTCTCCAAAAGTAAATCCACTGACAAAGAATGGACTAGTTGACATCATGTGAAGAAGAATGTTTCCTAAATTGTCTTCAAAATGGACCTTCTTTGAAGATGGCTAACTGCATTTCTTTTTGATACCTGCCATTCCAAATTTTCAATACAAATTTTATTCTACAGTAAAAGACGCTGGTGTTAAGAGTGGAAAGGTGTTTTGCTGGCTGAGGATTTCGTCTGAGCAGTGTTAGGATCGCTGCCACGCTTGAGGCAGTGTGAGAATTACAGTAGCTGCGGTATTGTGACTACAGAAGTGGTGGAGACACACCTCCCCTCGCCCGCCTCGTTGAGGGGGAAAGCTCATGTAGGTTACCAAATCCCAACTCTCTGGGCCAGCGTCCCTACCTCGAAAGCCCATCTGAATAAAGGAGCAGAGAGAGATGCAACATTCCTCGTGCTGTCTCTTGTCCTGGTTTCACCTCCGGCATTCGGGCTTATGTTTCCAAATTCATCAAACAGACTTTTCCTGGTGTCTACTCTATGCCAAGGCAGGCGCTCTGCACTCTGAGTACGGGTATATGCTTCTTTTCCAAGAAGCTGATAAAATATGACGCTTTAGATTTCAACAGCCAAGATCTCTGTTGAGGGTCCTTTGTGTTTTCTGGGCTGCTCCCTTTCACACAAGTTGGATCATAGGACTTAGCAGGCTGAGGTGCCTCAGCTCTCTCCTCTGCTTTCTGTATTTATTTTAGAACCTAACTCCATGACCTTGGATGAATTACATACTCTCTCCAGACTGCAGTTTCCTCACTGATAAAAGAGATCAGAATAGAGTAACTAAGCAATCTCTATGGCTCCTTCAGCTCAGATACTTGTATTCGATATTTAATAAAAACAACCAAATACAGTTATTTGTTCTTAACGTACAGGCAAGTTTGCATTAACTACATTCGACAAACTATACTGCTGGGTTAGTGACTTTGATATGACCTCTCCCAATCTCTCCAGAAGATACACAAAATTACCTTTAAAATCATGCAAATGATTTTAAGAAAGATCACAAGACACTACAAATCTCTTCGTAAACTATATATCTTCAGATGCAAATAAACTTGATGATGTATCAAGTCTTTCTCCAAGAAACTATACTAAAGCAATCCAATCTGCTCTGAAAATTACTTTATAGCTCTCAGAGATCCCATTTAAAATGCACGTAACCATTTTGAAATTACAGTTCATGCCACAAAACTGGGCACCTACAAAGCACACAGAAGAATTTGTAATTCTTCAGAGGGAAACCCCCCCCCCGGCAAAAAAAAACGTTATTTAGATAATTTAAAGAAATCCAAGATCTAACAAACCAGTTGCCCTCTTCAGGTCTTGGTTTTCTCACCTGTAAAATTAGAGGGTTGGACTAAATTAAGGTAATCTTAAGGATTCCCTCAAACCTAATCCTTAAAACAAAACAAAAACACATGTAGTAGAAAATAAGAGTTCTAACAAACAGGTTAGTTCACGGTCAAATTATAATGGGTTTCCTAAATCGCTGGTAGTCAAAACTTTCTAAAAGCCTATCATCACTTTGGAAGGGACGTCTACTGCATGGTCTCTCAACCGCAGCACTGGTGACATGTTAGACCTCGTAATTCTTTGCTGTGGGGCTGTGCTTAATGCAGTGTGGCATGTTTAGCAGCATCCCTGGCCTCTACCCACCAGATGCCAGTGGCGCCCCCATCCCCAAGTTCCGACAGACACTGCCAAATATTCCCTGGGTGGCAAAATCAGTCCCAGGTGAGAAACACTGGTCTACAGAAGAATATAATAAAAAGGAGTAGAAACATTTACAAACATGGGAAGGCAGCCCAGCAAAAAATAGCACTTGACCCATCAGAATTTTATCCAAAGATATCTACCAAAAATATATATAATATATTCATCATTCTAACTGGTTGGGGTTATAAGAGGGTAGGATTCGGAAAGAAGAATCCTGAGACCTTTTACCCCAAGTGTATGCTCCTTCCACTAAGCCACATGGCCCAACCCAAAGAACCTTGAGAAGAAAGGGAATCCAACTGGAGCCAGTGAAAGTGAGGAAAACAAAGGAAAACACTAAAAAGAGAGCAGGAGAAAGTTTTCATGAAGTAGTCAGTAATACTGAAAACTGCAGCAAATGAAAACTTGAAAACAGGTCTCTGAATCTGCCAGTCAAGGAGGTGCCCTTCCAAACGAAGTGTTTCTCTTCCATTCCTTCACTAGGTCACATATGTGCCCCTTAACCCTTCCACCTTTCCTCTTACCTCAAATATCTCAACTACTTCAACATATTCCACCTATACTCACAACCATACAGGTATGAAAAAAGCAGACTATGACATTCTGTACTGCAGTGCCTGTATTTTTAAATATCTAGGGCTAGGGAATTAGGACAAAATTCTTAGGAAGTCAAGTCTAAGTCCTTCAGGAATGCTCTTGGTCTTCTGTTTCTCTATCAAAGTAAAAAAGATCTATGGGTAGTAACTACTGACTTCACAGAGCATGACACAATTAATAAGTCTGCTTACTTAACCTTAGAGAAACCACATTATCACCAGAGTAAGTACTGTGGAATCAAGTGGGATTCTCACACTACCAGCAAGCTCTCCAGTTACACAGATTTATCTAAATCCTTAGCTTATAAAAAGGGACACTTAAACTGGGACGATGGTATACTGCACACACACACATATCTGCATCATTCTGGTACAGGTACTTTTTTTCAAGTTGGTATTCCACTCTGAAGCATCTCCCTTTGGCATCAAAGTAAGCGAATTTGCATGCCTTGTAATAAGTTTCCAACAAGGTAAGGCCTGTGTGTGCCAAAAATGACTTTGAAATGTCTTCGTCTGAAAGGGACTTTTTTCTTCTTAAACTACACTGCTGCAAGTGCACTGTCATCAAAGATCTGCTGAACATCTGATTCACTAATTTGCAGAAGTACAATGGAGATTTTGCAAGGTTTATTTTTTTTTAAGTCTAAAACAGAATTTTAAATGTTTCATCTTAAGCTAGAGTTGCAAAATGGCACAGAGTTCCCACATACCCCTCACTCAGCTTCTCCTAATGTTAACATCTTATATAAACAGGATAATTATCAAAACCAGAAAAGTTAACACTGATACAGTACTCTTAACTAAACCGGACACTCTTTTGGATTCGCACTCGTTTCCCCACGGAAGTCCTTGTCCCCGGCAGCCTCCCATCTAGGCATCCACGCTGCCGTTTGTTTTTCCTCACGTTCAGTCTCCTCCTATCTCTGACAGCTCCTCAGGTTCTTTGTCTCTGACGGCCTGGACACTCCTGATGAGTACTAGTCAGTTGTTTTGGAGAAACATCCCTCAATTTGGGTTTATTTCATGACCAGAATGAGGTTGTACATTCTGACAATACCAAAGCAAAGACGTGCGTTCTCCTGACTGCATCACAGCAAGGGGTTCCGGATGTTTCCATGTCTTATCCCCGATGTTAACCATGACCAGGTGACTAAGGTAGTGTCTGTCAGGTTTCTCCACTTTAAAGTTATTATCTATTAAATAAAAGACTTTAAAAGAGTTACCTTGAGACTCTATATACCAATATGCCGTTTCTTCTCAAACTTTCACCCACTAACTTCAGCATTCAAACGTGGACTGTGCAAATATTGCTATTGTTTTGTTTTGGCCCCATGATGATTTGGTCTTCCACATTTATTAACTGGAATTCTTCTTTAAGTAAGAGCTGTCTCTTCAAATTCATTCATTCAATTATTTTTATCAGTATGAATTCATGGCTTTTTATCTTATCCTATGGGTTAAAACCCAATTCTATCGTTATTTATTTTGTTGCTTAAGTTGTTCCAGCTGTGGCCATTAGGAGCTCTTCCTTCAGGCTGAGTTCTTTTGACAAGCCCCCACCCTTTTTTGATCCCAAAAAGTCTAGAAGTTTGTTTTTTTTTTTTTTTTTTTTAAATAAATTTATTTATTTATTTATTTATTTATGGCTGTGTTGGGTCTTCGTTTCTGTGCGAGGGCTTTCTCTAGTTGCGGAGAGCGGGGGCCACTCTTCATCGCAGTGCGCGGGCCTTTCACTGTCGCGGCCTCTCGTTGCAGAGCACAGGCTCCAGACGCGCAGGCTCAGTAGTTGTGGCTCACGGGCCTAGTCGCTCCGTGGCATGTGGGATCTTCCCAGACCAGGGCTCGAACCCGTGTCCCCTGCATTGGCAGGCAGATTCTCAACCACTGCGCCACCAGGGAAGCCCTAGAAGTTTTTAGGATCCAATGTTCCTTGGACTATTTTACATTCCTAAGCACTATACTCAAAGAAAACCCTTACAGTCAAGCTAGAGAAGGAACAAAACAAACAGTCATTCGAAGTGATGAATCATTACATATTATCACAATCAGCGTTATATTCCACACAGCATAACCACTAACAAAAGCTGGGTGATAGCTAAGCAAGTGAGAGCTCTGGATATCTTAAGGAGTACATTTTCTCAGAATGTAATCACTTATCTAATGCCTCTATTAACAGAAAACTTTTGTGTTCTAAAGACATACTTCATCATCAAACATTTTGTGGCGAGAGGTGAAAATTCCAGGTGGAATAAGATTCCAGTTAGTTAGACAAGTGTCCTCTAAGAACACACAATGTATTTTTCTGGCATTCTGCAGAGGGAAAGGGAAAAGATTTCAGACTCTGGAATGAGGAATAAGGGTACAAGAGCCAAGGCTGAGTGCATGTTCCAAAGAGTAAACAGCCTGTGGTGGAGGGAAGCAACGACGACACTGTTCCTTTTGACTTTATCGCGCCCTCTCCACGGCTCCAAAAGCACTAAAGAAGAGAGGGACCCCCAAAATTACTCCCTGCTTGCTTACAGGTGCCTGATCACCTGCCATCCAAACACCCCAAAAAAGGGTAGGGTTGGGGGGGGGGCTAGAAATAGCAACTGCTGCTGAGGTCTGCTGACTTGGACAATCTTTGCCTGGGACAAATCTTAAGGAGATACAATTTACACAACAAAACGCACGTGGTTTTAAGGGTACAGTTTGTTTTGACAAATATATAGAGCAGTGTAATCACCACCCCCAACCAAAGTTCTTTAGCGTCCTTTTCCAAACAATCCTCACTCCCAGCTCTAAGAGACCACGGATTTGTTTTCCCTCACTGTGAACTGAATGAGTCTTTCCTCGAGTTTCACATAAATGGAATTATACGGTATATATTCGTTGTTTCTTATGGCTACTTTCAGTGAGCAAAGTATTTTCTGACATTCATCCCTGTTGCTGTGTGTTTTGTTTACCCAGGCTCCTACTGATGGACATTTGGGCTGTATGCAGTTTTCAGCTCTCATGAATAAAACTGCCATGAACATTCACATACAAGTCTTAGTGTGGACCTGTTTTCATTTCCCTTGGCTAAAAAAACCTATGGCAAGTATATATTTAACTTGACAAGAAGAAACTTCCAAACTCTTTTTCAAAAGTGACTGCACCGTTTTACACTTCCTCCAGCAAAGTATGGGCATTCCAACTGCTCCGCACCCTCAACAGCACTTGCTACTGTCAGTCTCTTTGAGTCCCTCTAGTGCGTGTACAGTAGCATCTCAATGTGACTTTAACTTGCAATTCCCCAATGACTAAAGATGTTGAGCCAACTTTTTGTCCAGGATGCATTTTTACACAAATGCAGTTGATGGCTTCCCGGAAACAGTAAGCTTTTATAGTATTTGTGAAGATCGAGAAGCTTCCCAATACGATAACTGTTGAAGCTGAGTGATGGGCAGAGAGACCGATGTCTCTACTTCTGTGTTTAAATTGTGTCCACTGAAAAAAAGTTAAAAATAAACCAGAAGCCTGCTGGGTTGCCTGCCCAGAGAACATCTTATTGAGGTACAATAATTATTGAGGTACAATAATTCTCAATAATCTTTTTTTTTTTTTTTTAAGGGATTTTAATGGTTCTACAACTTTTTTTTTTTTTTTTTTGGCTGTGTTGGGTCTTAGTTTCTGTGCGAGGGCTTTCTCCAGCTGCGGCAAGCTGGGGCCACTCCTCACCGCGGCGCGCGGGCCTCTCACTGTCGCGGCCTCTCCTGCTGCGGAGCACAGGCTCCAGAGGCGCAGGCTTAGTAGTTGCGGCACATGGGCCTAGCTGCTCCGCGGCATGTGGGATCCCCCCAGACCAGGGCTCGAACCCGTGTTCCCTGCACTGGCAGCCAGACTCTCAACCACTGCGCCACCAGGGAAGCCCCTCAATAATCTTATTGAGAATATCTTACTGAGGTACCTCAGTTAAGACCTCAGTTGAGGTCTTAACTGAGGTACAAGGATTCAGAAAGAAGAGAATTAAAGTAAAGACAACTACTTGTCTTATTTAGGTACAGAGTAATGGAATAAAAGCATTTTGACTCTGAGCTAAACAGCTTTTCAAGAACCTACTATCAACTAATTCTTAAAAATTACCCAGCTGCTCCAGACGAATAAGAGTGTATGTACGATATAAAGGTCTGTACAAATTAATGCATTAGATGTAGACACGTGGCAAGACTAGAAAGGTGAGCTGGAGGGATACCTGCCACCATGGATGACAGAATGGCAATCTGAAGGGGTTCAGCGAACTGGAATAACAGATTTGATATCAGACAATAGGATGTCACAGGAAAGCAATATTTACGGAGGTAATCTGCTTGCTGTATTTCTTAATCTGAATGTAACTGGTCTAGTGAAAAGAGTCATAGATGTTAAGAAAATGCAATTTTACTGCTGGTTCTCTTACCAATTTGCAGAATGATTTATAAGAACCACAGCCGTCAGCCTCAGTTTTCCCAACCGTTAAAAGAGAGAAAATATTGGGTTGGCCAAAAAGTGCCTTTGGTTTTTAAGTAAAAACATAAGACACATTTTTCATTTTCACCAAGAACTTTATTGAATGTATTCACCCTTTTGTTCCACTACCTTCTGCCATTTTTCAGACTTCATAATTCCACCTTCCCAAAACTTTTTATCTTTTTGAGCAAAAACTGTTCCAAGGTGCCTTTTACAGTCTTCCAGGGAACTGACATTTTTTCCATTGAGAGGTAAAGACCAAAATCAATTTAAATCTGAAGGTGCAATGTCTGGTGAATACAGCAGATGAATCAGAACTTCCCAGCCAAGCTGTAACAGTTTTTGCCTGGTCATCAAAGAAACGTGCAGTCTTGCGTTATCCTGATGGAAGATTATGCGTTTTCTGTTGACTAATTCTGGATGCTTTTCACCCAGTGCCGCTTTCAGTTGGTCTAACTGGGAGCAGTACTTGTTGGAATTAATCTTTGGTTTTCTAGAAGGAGCTCGTAATAGAGGACTCCCTTCCAATCCCACCATAAACACAACATCACCTTCTTTGGCTGACAACCGGCCCTTGGCGTGGTTGCTGGTGGTTCATTCCGCTTGCCCCACGATCTCTCCCATTCCACATTATTGTACAGCAACCACTTTTCATCACCCATCACAATTTGTTTTAAAAATGGAACATTTTTGTTATGTTTCAGTTGATTTCAGGGAATCACACGTGGTAATACGGTCAAGAAGGTTTTTTTCGCTTAACTTATGTGCAACCCAAACATCAAAGCGATTAACACAGCCAAGCTGCTGCAAATGATTTTCAATATTTGATTTGGATATTTTGAGTATGTCGGCTACCTCCCACGTGGTATAATGAAGATTGTTCTCAATGAATGTCTCGATTTGATCGCTGTCAACTTCAGCTGGTCTACCCGACTGTGGAGCATCGCCCAGCGAGAAATCTCCAGCACGAAACTTCCCAAACCTCTTTTGACACGTTTGATCAGTCACAGCACCTTCTCCATACACCGCACAAATCTTTTTGTGCGTTTCAGTTGCGTTTTTACCTCTCTTGAAATAATAAAGCATAATATGCCGAAAAGGTTGCTTTTCTTCCATCTTCAATATTCAAATGGCTACACAAAAATTCACCAATTTTGATGTTTTTCTTTAATGCACTCTGATATGACAGCTGCCACAATTCAATCTAACAAAATTGTTTCGAACAAAGTTAAAGACAACTAAGCACTACTAGAGCCACCTTACAGAAAAAAACAAATGAACCTTTTGGCCAACCAATACCTGTCCTACCTTCTTCTCAGTACAGGCGAGATAAAATGTTGGAACCAGCAAAACATACACTTGGAGGGGGCAAGTATAGCAGAGCTATTTTGGTTTTCACATTCACACACACACACTTTTGTATGCATAGTCATAAAGCAAATGCAAGCTTCTAAAATTTTGGTTTTAGTAAAAACAGAAGAATGCTTCCCCAAGTTTCATACCAATATATGCCTCAGAGAGGTGATACTACATAAAAAAATCATTCAATAAGAAAAAAAGACAAGCCTTAATTGCCACACTACATTTACTGAGCACCACCAGTCATGAGCCAATTTGCCAAATAGTTCTTTTTTTAAAGGTTTTGAAAAACTGTATTCCTAATTCCTTGTATTATTAAAGACTACATGGAAAACAATTTAACCTTCTGGTTACTTTACGCTGCTATTAAACTGAAATTCCCTGGAGAAGTGCAGAGCTGCTCTAGCCCTGTACAGCCCATAAAGCTGTTTTCATGGTGTCGATCAATGATCGTGTCCTATACTCATGCCATCTCTGTTACCTAGCAGCTGTCCACTGTTCCTCCTGTTAAGATAAGAGCCATCCATCCACACCCATACCCAGACCTCGTTCTGGGAAACTGGAATGCACTTAAAATAACATGCTAGAATTGAGAACACAATTCTTTCAGAAGCAGATTACAATGTATTCAATTTCTGACCACTAATCCAGGGTCTTGTCCAAGTGTCTTTTGAAGGAACTTGTCCTCTTACATGAGTTACTACTGCATCAAATGCATCAATCATAAAAAATACATTTAAAACTTCCCATACCTAACAGTTCTTAACAAATAAGCCACAGCCACGTAATCTCAATATGCATGCACGTGCCAAACTTAAAATCTAGTAAGGAACCTTCAGGAAGACACAAACTCATCAGTAGTCATACTCATTTTATAAGCAGAAAATATTAACTCCTGGGAACAACAAACATAGCAAATCAAGACCAAAACCCTTCCCTTCAAACAGGAGCTAGGAAATAATACTCTTGATTGGCAGGGATACGGGTGAGGACATCAGGACTAACCATTAAAATCTTCATCACAGTAGAGGTGTTTCCTACCCAACAAATGACTCCTAAAGAGCTAGCAAATTCAATTCAGAATTTTTAGAAAAGCACAAAACTCTAAATAATACTACCAATTTATCTTCTTTATTGTACTTCTAACAGAATTAGCTTCATTCAACCTTCTCAACTACTGAAGAATATGATGAACAGCTTGCTGACCATGTTTTGGCAAAACTAAACATACTCTCCCACAGAGTTAAGAAAAATATGAACATGTTTAAAATAGAAGAAGTGATAAGGAGAGCAAGAGGGTCAATCGTGGGGGGAGGCACAGCATACAGCGATACCTCCACTCAGTTTTTGAGTTGTGAAGAGTTAGTTTTACCCACAGTTCAAGACCCACAGGCTGCAGTGACTAGACCGGACAAGGGGGCTGAGAGCCACACTCTTCCTAAGTTCCTGAAAACCCCATCTCTTGGTCAACAGGATCTTGCCCGAAGCCCCAGCACTGCCTGTGCACAGCGAGCCGCCAAGAGAGGAAATCAATGGTGCTTAGAAAAAACCAGAAGCCTGTCTCTCACTTCTGTTCCTTATCAGGGAGGATGGGGTTCAAGCACGTACCTTAAGGGTCTAGTAAATGCAAAACTGGCCCCATACTAGATGTTACAAGAAAATAACGGTGAACAAGCCAGGGAGACCATAATGAGATACAGCAGGATAAATACCCCAAAGGTACAAAGTGTATCAGAATTTTGTTCAAAGGGGAAAATACATCCAGTTGGTGTGATGAAAAATATGCTTAAGGGGGAGGAGGTTTCAAGTGAAATGTAGGAAATAAACAGGATTTTCAAGCTTCTGAAGACCTAGCTCAGACTCGTGGTCATAATGTGACCTAGAGCAGTTGCTAAGTAGTGTTTGGTGAGGTATAAATAGGAGTTTCTTGAAGAAATAAATTTGAGAACTATACGTCCTAGTATCCCCTTTAAAGTTCACAACAGACGGTAAACACTGAAGACCAAAAAACTCTACACTGAATCTGCATAGCATTGTTTTTACCCAATGATCCCACATTGCTTTGATCAAAGAACCGTCTTTGGTTTTGCTATTTTCCCTATTTATTACATTCATTGACTTTCTAACTTTCATACAGTGTCCTTTTCATGTTCCATCTGTCTTACCATCGAACTAAATTAAAGTATGAGGATTGGTGCTCTTTTTTTTTTTTTTTTTTTTTTTGAGGAGAGCAGGATGGGGGTAGTATTTTCTGTTATCCTAAACGAAAATGTGATTCACTGTTTTCCTTTTTTCTAGTAATAAAAGTTAATTCCCCAAAGTGCTATGTGTCTGTGATAAAAGTTTGAGTTAGCAACCAATAGGGTAATGAGTTTACGCATTTCACACATTACAATTCCCAGGGTAATCTTATTGTGGTTGCATGATCATAACTGCCATCCAAGAATGCAGACAGAGACTGGAGAACACCTGCAGAGGCTGCTGGAGTACACTGGCTACTCTCTCTCCTTTGCTTAGTTTCAAAGTAATTGTTTTTTAATAATAATGAAAAATTTCCTTTATTTTACAGATAAGCAATAGGCTTAGGGAAAGCTAGCAATCTTCTCAAGAATTTGGGTTTAATTTGCCTCTCCACACAGTGGTAAGTGCCTAACCAAGACTCCTAAAAAATTTTCCCAGTTTTTAGCAGAAGGGTCAGTGCATAACTAAAACTATGCATCTACTCCAAGCCCCAACTGATGTCATGTTTTCTTAATCTTACCACATGTCAAAGGGAAATTTTTACACCTCTACTTTCCAACGCCAGCTGAGATGTCAACAATATTAATACGTGCCACCATGCCAGAAAGGTTAAAATATGGGAATGTGACAGAGCAGGCAAAACACGGTGTGACGCGATTTACTCCTCTGGACCCCTCTATGCCTGTCCGCAGTCGCTGCTACTACCACTGCAGTAAAAAGACATCACGCTTAACAATAAAACTGGATTTAAAAAACTGAATCAATTTTTAAATACTCTTAGTATTCTCGTTTTGAGGTCTGCTTTGATTTCTTCCCCTCTACTCCCACTTAATCCAAAATATTTAACTTTCGTTAATACTTCTCCCCTAAAAGCTTCAGACCACGTCTATCTAGTGCCTTAAAAAATAAAAATTCTCCAAATGATCCAAGAGAAGTGCTCTCTTTAAAAGGTTCTGGGGCCCAAGAAGAAAAAGGAAGCAAAACATGGGTTAATAGAGGGAATCATGAGACATCTATAGTAATAAAATTTTCCCAGAAAAATACCAGCTTGTATCCCTGGGACATATTTAGTCACTGTGCTAAGTGCTGAGGAAACAGAGATAAAGAACACTACGAGTATCGCAAATAGATTCTTCAGTAGTTCTTAACCTGGGTGAGTACGTGGGTCCCTCTTGGAAACTTCTGCGAATATGCTATTAACCTACTCAGAAAAAAGCACAAACAAGTAAACGATGGCGTGCAATTTCAGATGTGTAGATCCCACAGTTACAACTGGTCCGGCAAATACCAGTTTGTATAAAAACAAACAAGAACAACAGGGATGACTAGCTAAGATTCCATCTGGGACTTTCAGAATCTCAGGATGTTACTGTTGAAGCTGTCTGACTTTTCCTTTATCAACTATGAGAACTGCAAATGCTGAATTTAAGTTGAATCAGTCCTTGAACAGTATCCAAAAACTTAGCTAAATGGAAATGGCTGAACATGGCCACACACAAATGCCACCTTTTTTCTATAGATACAGTCACCGACATTATTCGCGGTACGGTGCGGACAGAACACACACATCCAAGAATCATTCCACCTTTCCCTCTCCACCCTGGTCCCATCATTACCATTTACTAGAGAAGAATTAACACAGAGTTTAAACTTGCTTATCTATTCTTAAAGTGAGTTTTTGCTTGTGTATTAATTTCCATAACTAATAAATTGTAAGCATTTTGTGACCCAAGAATATTTTTATTCTTTCTTGAAATATAAGCCTCCGTAAAATATTATCTTGAAGATTAAGGAAAATCACCAATGTCTAGTATTATAGGATGTTGTGTTTCTTTTCCCCTGTGACACCTTGGACAATAGCCCTGAATTCAAAATCTGCACTTTAAAGTCCTCTCAAAATCGAAATGTTTTGGAATATGTTTCAACGTGAGGGAATAAGACTTTGTATACAAAGATTTATTCAATCTCCTTCATAACTGAATCCACTGGGCCCAGTTTGAAAATGTACTGGTGATACCTCAAACAGATCCCTGACTGAATTGACCGGGGCAGACTAAAATGGGGTAGCTTGGGTGAGGCAAATTCCACAGGCTTGTGTAGAAAAGCCATCCATATAAAAATCCATATATGTATATGCATACATATATATATGTATGTGTGTAATGAAATAATCCCAGTTCACGGACGGCAAAGGCAGCTTCCAAAAGCAGAAACGTAGCCTCTCTTGGAGGCCTCCAAATGAAACCTCAACCCGCCTGGGAGAGTGAAGAGTCTACCTTTTCCCACCAGTCAGCCTTCCTTCCTGATAAAAACAGCATCCCAGTGTTACCTTGTCTCAATCTCATCTCAGACACACCATACCCCTCTTCAGACAGACACATACACATGCCCACCCACGCCCCTTGAGCAATCCCCCAAATCCACCCCACACAAGTTTCACACCCCCCAAAAGCACGTGGTCTTCAAACACACACACCATGACACCAACGAAATAGACACAAATACACCATCCAAATAAACCAGTGTTCCTAATTCCACCCAAAAGATACATACTCCTGTACCTTCCTTCTGTCACTTCACTTGATGACATGCATGTAACAAACAAAATATGACTTAAGTGATCTGAGCTGAGAATAAAAAGGGAGTGCAGCTTCCTCCTCATTCTCTCTTGGACCACTGTGAGAAGCCAGAAGTCATGTGTTGAGGACGCTTACAACGCCTTAAGGAGAGGTTCATGTGGTGAGCAGCTAAGACCTCCTGCCTTGCCTGCCAACAGCCAGCAGGGAACTGAGGTTTTCAGCCAAGTCACGTAAGGACTAGTTATCTTGAAAAGCAGATCCTTTCACCTCAGTCAAGCCTTCAGCTGACTGCAGCCCCATCCAACGCCTTGATACCACCTCATTAGCCAGAATACCCAGCTAAGCCACCCCCAGATTCCTAACCCTTTTAAAAGGTGTGTGAATTTGGATAAAGGTGGTGACAAGGTACAAAATTCCAGTTACAAAATTAAATAAGTACTGAGTATGTAATATACAACATGATGCCTACAGTTAACACTGCTGCTGTATAGTAATTTGAAAGGTGCTAAAAGAGTAAATCTTAAAGTTCCCATCATAAGGAAAAAAATTTTTTTCTCCTTTTTTTTGGTATCTGAGGCGATGGATGCTAACAACTTATTGTGGTTATCATTTCACAATATATCTAAGTCAAGGGATGCTATACACCTTAAACTTATATACAGTGCTATATATGTGTGTGTGTGTGTGTGTATACTCATATGTCAATTATATATCGATAAAACTGAAAGAAGAAGGTGTGAGATAACATTTGTTTTAAGTTGCTACTTTGGGGATAATTTGTTACACAGCAATAGATAGTTCACAAACAGACACATGCTTCCCACATTTCTCAAAGAGACACCAGTTTAAAAGTAAAGAAAAATGCCTACGAAAGAGGATTCATGTTCCATGTTAAAATACATTGAGTTTCTACAAAACCTTTACGGTTTTACATTCTGATCAGATCTACTCTAGAGGAAATAATGGTTAATTCAAGGAAGCCCGAAGTGAATCTTAATTAATATAAGTAACTCAGCTCTGACCTCCTAGTCAACTCTTCAGATACTCAGTTAAATATTATCAATAATATTTATTGCATTCTTTTAGGCCAGGGGTCAAACTTTTCTGTAAGAGGCCAGACAGTAACTATTTTAGGTTTTATAGGCCAAGAGACAAAATCAAGAAGATTACGTAGACACTTAAACAACCACCATTTAAAAACGTAAAACCATTCTGAGCTCCCAGGCTCAGAATACAGGTGGTGGGCCAGTTTGCCGATTACAAGTCTAGACTACAAAGAGCATACGGTTTCTCACACTAAAGCAAATCCAAAGCTTTCAGTGTCTGTATGTCAAAGGACTTCCCCATAGGCTGCATATTATGCAAATCTTAATAAAAAAGCAACTGAAACTAGAATAGCTGCTTTTTCATAAGAGAACAAGACTTGCCATTCCAAAGTTAAAACAACATCAACACTGGAACTCTAAGAACAAAGACACACACATTCTTGTCAAACTGGAAAAAATATAAATTTGTTTCAGTCAGGATATTAGGGGCAAGAGAACGATGGTGGTAATGTTTCCAGAAAATAAATTTATCATTAAACAAGTAAGGGGTCTGAGTAGTAAAAATGACATACTAGTTAACCAACACAGCAAGGAATCATATATAATTCACCTTCAACTATTGCCCTTATCACATCCTCTGGTTGTAAAATTCCTCAAGTGACAGGTTTCCTAATTTATTTTTTTAAAAAAGAGAGCGCAGTTCTGCAAACTCAACTTATGTGGGCCACTGGATGCCTAAAATGAGGTTAATCCTATTAAATTAGCCCTTGTAACAATATAATAGTCAGGAGACTCCCAAGTCTAGTCCTTATACTCTGTGACTAGCTGTTCAAACCTTTCCCAGTCATTTGCATTCTCTGAGATTCAGATTCTACATGATGCAGCTCAAGTTTATTACATCTGAATCCTCTGAATGACAAAAGACCATGATTCTAACATATATTTAAAACAAATATGAGAAAGCCTAAAATAATTCAATTCTGTCTACTTAACTGCTATTAGGCAGTAAGCAGGTGTTCTTATAGTTAAAAAAAAAAAAGGCAGAACAATGAAGAAAAATTAAGGGCTGGAAGATACATCATTTGCTTATGTTCTTGTATTATGAAAATTCTCTAAGAAGCCAGTGAAATGTTTTCTAAAGGGAATGCCAATTTCATTGTTTAATTTGCCTTAAGACAGTGTTTTGTCTCTGTCTCTAAAATTGTAGACCCATTAATCTTCTCAGTAGAAATCTTTTTCCCCCAGTAAAGGTTTCCTGTTAAATGTCCTCTCTTAAGTGGAAATATCACTGACAGTGCTTGCAACCAGTCTGGTGGGCCAATCAATGACCCTGAAAATCCCCATAGGAAAAACAACAGGATCAAGCTCCATCTGCCACAAATGGGTAGCCAGGTACTCACTGGGAAATTATACATAAAGTCTTGCACTCACTTGGTTAACGCAGTTTTCTTGCTTGGTGGCTGAGAGCATTTAAGGAAGACCTCATTATCCTATCTTTGACATCTAGTGACAAGTAAGGATCCAGTTTGAATCCAAGTATGCTACGTATTGAGATATTGTTTAAAGTCTTCAATATTTTAGACATACTTAGCATAAAGCTGTGAATGTATTTAGAGTCCATACTGAAGTAAAATTCTTTAAAAATTGTAAAATATTAAGTACATTAGGGAAATCCAATGCTTTAAGAAAACTTACATTTTCTCAAAAATCTAACCGTTATTCTACCTCCACTGTATACCACAAAGGAGGCAGTGGATTACAAATTTTCTTAATCACAGATTAAATATTTATATATTTAAAAAATCAATACTAATGAAAACCAGAGCAGAAAATTAGGACCAGGAAAAAGAATATACGGCACTGACACTGTCACTCTAGTTACTCAAAATGCAAATTTTGGCTGAGGTTCCCATGGCTCCCTGGTACTTTTAAAAACCAATGGGCAACAGTCTCCACTTAGGGCCCCTAGATCCTTAAGGGAAAGAATTTAGGGACAAATGGACTGTTGAGTCTCTCTAATCTTTTGTTATCAGTAATTTTTTTGGGGGGAGCAATTTTTGGAAGAAGCTGAACAAAATGAGCTGGAGGAGGAATTTTCTGATGAGGGCCTGGACACCAGCAACCAGATACAGAGGTGAGTCCTAAGGCATGACAACAATTACGGCACTTAAACCAGGCCAACGACCCCCTTTGTCAGGTGAACAAGCAGAGGCAGCTGCAGGCAGTCTCGTTTCTTGTTATTTAGAGAGCCCACCTCAGCACATGTACAGGTACTAAACTGACCCCCTAAAGTTCTACATGATAGGCGATGGAGGGTGATTTTTGCCTGGAAACTTTTCAGAAGAGCTGCCCACCAAGATCACAGAAAGGTCTTCGTTTTACTGCCATGAATACTGTGGCTTTGCTAATGCTTTCCAGTGAGCTTAATTAAGCCTTAGGCTTCCTGCAAGGCTGGTCATTAGCAAAAAAACAGTGGTGAATCCCCATGCATTTTATTCCCTGGACAATTAAAAACAGGAATTAATGGGGGGTGGGGAGCCATCTATGATTACCTTTTTTCCCTTGGTTTATGTATTACAATGCGTTTTCTTTTAAGCTGTGAGGTAAGTCCAGACAAAAAAGAGTAGTAGTTAACCATGTTCTCTTGGTTCTTCCCTGTGAGAAAATACTTAGCTCAATTTCTTCTGTTTTACAGATGACAAAAATGAAATGCAGATACCTAGCGGTCTGCCAAAGGCTTTATTGTTATTTAGTGTCTTCTGACTCCTGGGTACAGTGGTCTTGATCCTTTTATCCCATAACACTGCCTTCCTTATAAAATTCATGTAAATATTCTGAAAGTAATATTCATAGATATGTGAAAATATACTCCTAAGTATTAGACATGTATCCTAAAACTCATCTGCTATTAATAAGCAGGTGATTTAATGAACAACTGGTTTGCTTGCCAATTTTAAACTTAAAAAAGTATGAATTATCCCCATTTCCTTAGAAAAAAAAAAAAAAAGGTGCCCAGAAAAGTCATAATTACTTATGTCCATAAATTTTGCCACCATTGAGTAACAATTTCTCTAAAAATAACCACTCTTTATAAACCACTATTTCTCCACAGTGACTCTTCAGCGTCCATCCTGCAAAGCCCTTGGAGGACAAATAGCCAGCATAATTTCTCTCCCTTCCAAACCCAGAGCAAACATAGCAGAGCCCAAATGGGGCTCCAGAATCCTCAAAACAACACTCCTGAAGGCTTTAAGATAAAACCTGTACGCTGCTCAGTATCTGAAGCCTCAGAAGTCTCTTGAGTTCCTATCAACTCTCCTATTTATTTGGTTCTATAGACATATACAAGCTAATGGAATTTGTGTCCCGTTACCTTGCATTTTATTCATTCATTCAACACACGCTGTTATCTCAAGCACTGTGCTAGGTGCTAGAAATACCCCATGGTGAGTAAAAACAGCCTGATCCCTGCTCTTAAAGAGCTAGGTCTAAATAGTGAGTCAAACTAGCAAATAATCACACACATACGTAGGAAATTACAACTGAGGAAAGCATTCCAAAAGACAGGAACATGAAGGGCACATTCAAAGAAAGTGGCTTTGCGGGGGCGGTGAGGGAGTTAACCAGAATGGGGGGAGGGAAGAGTCAAGGACAGACAGTCTCAGGTAGGCAAAGTATGGAAAATGGCCCTGTGGTTGGAAGGAAAATAGTATGGTAATACGAAGACCAAGGTGGCAGATTTGCAGAGACTGGGCACCAGAAGATGAGGCCAGAAGGGCAGGCAGGGAGCCAGATCAACACTATTACTTAGGGAACATGTACTCAGCTACTGTAAACCCTCTGTACTGTCTACCATAGTGCTACTTAACCAGAAAGGTAAAATTCACTAGCTGAATGAAAAGTTAAATTCAACAACAGGAATATGCTAAAGTATTAAGAGACACAAAAGTTGCTAAAGAAATGAACAGCTTGGTAGACAATCCTACCAGATTCATACCACTGATTGTCAACTATGTTTTACCGCTAGATCAGTGACTCTCAGAACTGACTGCACGTTAGAATCAACATGGGAGGCTTTAACGAAGAATGAGGCTCCGGTCCCACCAACAGAGACAATGACTGAATGGGTCCGAGATGGGCCCCCACCTATACAAAGGTTTTGTGCTCCCCAGGAGGCTAATGTGACGTCTGCATGGAGAACCATCTTTCTTAGGGATACTCTCCTAACAAGCCTCTCAGAAATAGCCTTGTGTTTCTCATAGCCCTTCCTTAACTGCTAGACACTGCCCCCGATTCCTCCTAGACTTAACCCAACTGCTGGGGTCCCCAGACATATCTGAAGAGCTAAGTCCCAGGAACCACACTCATTCTTTCCACACCCTTTCAAACAATCAAGTTGGTATAAAAAATGAGGTGGGGATGGAGTGAGGTGTTAAGCTGGAATTAAAAAAACCACCCTGAAAGTAAGTTCAGCCTTGAATACTCTAGTCAAAACTCCTGTCTGTGGGAAAGGAGTAAAATCCCTAAGGTGGCAGACAAAACAAGAAGGGTGACTTCTGTCCAAGAGAAGCTTCCCCCCAACCCCCAACACCAGCCAAAAAAAGGAAAAAGAACAGGGAAAGGGAAACCACTGGATTCGTGTCTGCTTGCTATCTCAGGCAAAAAGGTCTGAGAAACCAACAGAGACTATTAGACAGCAGGATGCCAAGAACAGGAGGAGGAGGGCATTCAAACCTGCTCCTGAAGCTGCAAGCATCGAACAGTCTTAGGAACCCAAACACAAGTCAATGTAGGTCAACTCTTAAGCTATTAAAATTGCCAGAGTTTAAGCAGAGAGACTTTGGCTATAGCTTATGTTTGTTATATAAGAAAATTGCTAGTCGATGTTATCTGTAATAATAGGATTCTACCCCCGAATTCTGGTTATATACAAAGATCATGTTTATAATAATTCAAAATTAAATGCAACTTATGAGTAATTTCAGATTTCACTGGCAACTTTGGATTTTCTGTGCATATCTCCTGAGTATGAGGTTGATACACAAAGCATAAAGATTTTAAGTAGGCAGTTTTACAAAGGAAAAAAAAAATCAGAATTTGTTGCTGAAAATTATCTCAAAAGATGCGATGCAATTTTCACCTTCTCTATTTTAAAAGTGAAGCCATTTTAAGAACAATTACAGGTGACACAATGAGAAAAATTAGCTCTCTCCAAGAACTTTCCATTCTAAGATGAACCTGGGCCAACTGTAAAGGACACCATCCTGGCACCATTATTTGAAGTCATTTTCCATTTAAAGAGTCTCACACATCAATGGCAGAAGTGCCTTTCACTGTCTAGCCCACTTAATGCCCCCAATTTCTCCCCAGTTCCACTGACCAGAATATACAGAGCTGATGTGAGTGAGAGTGGATTACTGGGATTCTTAATGCCTTTACTTTCGTTAGCTACAGGCTGAACCCTGGGCACTGTGCCTGAACTAACATGGAACTGTCAGCCTAACATCAAGTGTCTTGAGGAGAGTCCTGAAGGAATTAATGAAATAAAAAGCAATGTCTGCTCAGCAAAATGCCTCTCACCTCCAAACTTCTAAGTTTCAAACATACATGAAATGTTTATTCTTTAAATCCAGGAACAAGAATATTTCATTCCACCTTTTGATGACATAATAAAAAACACTTTTCGTTCAGATTTTTATTTCCTTCCTGAAAATTACACTTTGAAAAAAAGAGATGACTTAAAAATGCCATCCAGGGCTTCCCTGGTGGCACAGTGGTTGAGAATCTGCCTGCCAATGCAGGGGACACGGGTTCGAGCCCTGGTCTGGGAAGATCCCACATGCCGCGGAGCAACTGGGCCCGTGAGCCACAACTACTGAGCCTGCGCGTCTGGAGCCTGTGCTCCACAACAAGAGAGGCCGTGACAGTGAGAGGCCCGCGCACCGCGATGAAGAGTGGCCCCCGCTTGCCACAACTAGAGAAAGCCCTCGCACAGAAACGAAGACCCAACACAGCCATAAATAAATAAATAAATAAATAAATAAATAAATAAATAAATAAATAAATGTCATAATTAAAAAAAAAAATGCCATCCAATAGAAGTCCTTTTAACGATGGCTGCATTCTTGGAAATGTGTCCTATTTCATCATCACCACCACTAAGGCAACAGTATGTCTTTGTGTTTAAAACGTTAACTTAATATAAATCTTTGGACTGGCAGAAACAAGTCAAAATTATTTTATAATACATCAGGCATCTTTCACAAATACAATGCTTTTCGTGTGATACTTAAAAATTGTTTCTATAAACTTAGCAATTTCATATTCCTAAAATCATATTCTCTACCTTTACTATTTCATCCAATTGGTGTAGTTTAAAACACACAAAAAACACTAAATTTTTTTCTTACTAAAACCTTTTTTTTTTTTTGAAGAAATGAGCCTGTTCACACTGGACTAAGCTCAATGCCAAACAAATGAAAGACATTACAGTTCCCTTTTGGACATTATGGTCTAGACCTATAAAAACATTCAGAACATACACAGTAAAAAAAAACAAAGTATCTTATCAAGCTAAACAGTGCATTCAGTAGACTGGTGAATAAATAGGCAAAGGAATACTAGCAGTATGCTGCAATAAATCATTATGACTCCCTATAGAATAGCTGCACCTCCTGATATTATAGGAATCTACTTGACTCAAATCTCTGGGGTTACTGAGGGGAGGAAGCTGAGAAGCTGATATAAGGCATTTCAGAAAGAAATGCAATTAGAAAGGAGGCTTGCAGGCAGGAATAGAAAGCTTAAATGAAGTGGATTGCTGTGTATAAACCTGTAAGATCTATATAAGGCAAAGAAGTGTGAAGACATCAGAGGGGAAAACGTCATCTGTCCAAGGAAGGGGCTTCGGCATATAAAACAACAGAAACAGTGGACACAGCCAAATATTTGAATGATAAAAAATTTTACTTTCATTTCTTCTTTGGGTGGTTAATGTAGTTAAATTAAGTTACTCAAGTGGCAAGTTAGTTACCGGACAGAGCTCTTCGTTTTACTTTCAAACATATGTAGTAATTGTTATTTTTCTCCCCCAATTCAAAATTTTTACAATACAGTACCACCATTCATTCATCAAATGATCTCTTTAAAACAGGTAGTATGCATTTCCCAAGTGGTTAAAGATCCTTCCTCGCAGTAAGGCTAATGTTCAGTATAACAGAACAAACATATAAAGGTCTGACTTATTTAAATAATAATTAGTAAACAATTTGAACAAAAACAAGTAATGTTTCCAAAGAAATCAAAATGAGCTTCACCAAGCTACCAGCACCAGCTTGGGTGGTATTTCTCCACCAAAGCTGTAAAGGCAACGCCTCAAGAGGCCCACACGTTAAGGGCCATATTTCACCCCACCCCAGCTGCCACCCTACCCGCACTTTTCTCTGCCGTGTAACGCCTTTCTCTGCAACTCGAGTTAGTACATCATACTAACACCACGTACGTTCCGGATGGGTTACGTCTATCCTCATCTTTAAAAAGGAAGTAATACCAGGTGTCTCCAGGGCTGCTGTAAAGATAAAAGTACATGCCTCATACCAGACCTGGCATATCATGGTCCCTCAATAAACGGTTATTATTCCACCTCCCACTGTGGATCAAAGTACAGCTCACCTGAGCTACTTCTACTACAAACCTCCGGGCCTCTAATACTGTCCTTTCTTTAGTTTACCACAAGAGTGTCAAAGTTCATTCTTTCTCTGTCAC
This sequence comes from Balaenoptera musculus, assembly GCF_009873245.2. NCBI lineage: Eukaryota > Metazoa > Chordata > Mammalia > Artiodactyla > Balaenopteridae > Balaenoptera > Balaenoptera musculus. Next base: position 85,718,931 of record NC_045795.1, read on the forward strand.
TGATTTACACCACTCCCTTCCTCAGAGTATCAGCACGAGTTCCCACGTGCAATGGGAGCCGGATCTAAAGTTCTTACCTTCACAATCCATTGCCAGGTAGCACTGACACTTCTAGACATTCTCCAGAGGATCCTTTTGTCTGGAACACTCTTCTGCACCCCAATCCAACCCACAGTGTCATTCTTGTTCATTATATCCCCAAGCCTCACTTGTTTCCTTGACTCAACAAATATTTACTGAACATACACTGTATGTAAGACCTTATGTATTAACCTCTTTGACTGACAAAAGAGATGAGACCTAGAAACCTCTCAACAATTCAAACGTAGAATCTGTTCGGTTTCACTAACACTTCACACTTCTATTTTGCTGCTTTCTCACTTTCAACACACTTGCTCATACATCCTCCTCAAGCAATTCTCTCAAAACAACAATTTCACAAATGAGAAAACTATGAGAGAGGCCCAAGAATGGTACTGACCTTTTAAGACCGTCCATATAGTGACAATGTAGGCAATTTCATTTTAGGTTTCCTGGGTACGTACCTCCTTTGAAGCGCTGTTCTATTTATTTATTTTTTAAAGACATTGCTGGCTTGTTCTATGCCACTAATTACATATCTGTATTTGATATATACAGTCTTTACATCACTTAAGCTGTTTTTTAATGTCTTTATGCTCCTGTCAGGCAGTAACAGCATTTATGGGCTCAGGTGGTTTGAGTGTGGTGTTAACGAAGCCAAGATTGCATTTCTGTCTCCACGTAGACCAAGGTGTTTTGCTGTTTGGTACCCCCATACACTGCTGCTGTTACTGCTGCAAAACCATACTATAAATGCCTATCATTACACTGAGCAAGAGAGTGTAAACGGATCATTCCATAGTCAACCAACACAGAGCAGGTGCTGACAAGTCTAGCAGTCCTTCTGGGGATGGGTAGGGACAGGGTTGGTGAGATGATTCTGTAAAATACGATTTTTCAAATATGAAAGATGATGGTTATCAGGCCAGGTACTGGCGTACAAAAGAGGCAAAACCAACTGTCCTGGGAGATGAGTTCAACGGAAGCTGACTAGGGAGTCTTCAAGCAGTGAACCAGTGAACAAAGGGAATATTCCGAGGAGGGGGAAATAAATGCAAGGGGAGAGACAAACAAGTAAGTGCGGGGAACGCCAAATAATTTGGGCAGCCAAAGCACATGATCACCAGTAACAGAAAGGACTGTATGTGTTCACTAAGTGTTTGGGTTGCTGGAAAACTAAAAGCATACGCCAGGTGGTGAAGTCTCAAGTACAAAGAACATCTCTGCTGTGGGTTTTGTTTTGCATTTGTAAATTCACATAAGAATTGATTATACCACATCACAGTGTCCACAGCCTTTTTCAACCTGAACCACAGAACACCAAAAAGTCATTCATTGATTATTTTCTCAAGTCTCCCAAGGATATAGATAGGAATACATACATACACACACACACACACACACACACACACACACACACACACACACGTATGATTCTGAACGCATAGGAGAGAAGGTAATTCACTATCTCCAACGGAAGCCTTAGAGCAGTAGAGATTAATTCTCTTCAGAACCATTTAAGGAAGTCTGTTGGATTTAAGAACTCTGTGCAGGCATCCTAACACTGAATACAGAATGTATAGAAACTCAACCTGAGGCTTCTGCTCTTATCTGAAAGTTAGTAGACGGTAAGGAATTTCCATTGGTGTTATAGTTTTTTCTCAGAGGCGAAAGGGGGAAGGAAGGCAGCAAGATATGCTAGTTTCCACAGTCTGTAAAGTATTTGCAAATAATTTAATTGCTAAGCATATCAGATGATGTTTTTATTTAGAACAAAACTGGGTAAAAAAATTACAACCCATGAAATTTGAGGATCTGGAGCTGGAAAGCACTACAGAGATCTATTAAATATAAACCTTTTATCTGATAGGTTAGAAAACAAAAGCCAGGGAAAGTTTAGAGTCACACCCCATGCTCAGGCAGAGGCTGCATGGAGCTCAGGCCTTTGCAGGCACTCTCCATTTGCGTTCACTACCCGTCCTCTTTACAGCTGACATACACCACTTCAAAATAAAGGATATATAATGGAATGATAATTAGCAATTGCAACGACGGGGAAGAAGAAGCATTACTTTATAATGCTTCCCAAATTCACCGTTTATATTCACTTGAAACACACACTGTAGTAACTAAGCTTGGCCGGTTGCATTTCAATGTCAACTTTTTGAAGTGTGAAAATACTTTTAGATTTGTTTACTTATTGGTGACATTGTTGTTCTCATCAGTGAAAAACTGACTACTATCAGGAGAAATATGCTAAGACCATCTAACTTATAGATATCTAATTCTGTAGTAATTTTTGAAAATTAAAGTTAAAAATAAAATACAAATTCCCTCTTTAAGGCTTCTCTAAGAAAATATTTTACAAATTCAATTTTCTTAACATCTCATGTCTCATTTATACCTTCAGAATGAGGAAAGTTTGAATTTACTTGGCTTAAGCCAAAGTCATTTATTTTCACAGTGCCATGGTTTTTTTTTTTTTTGGTCAGTAACTTGTATTTTATTTTATTTATTTATTTTTTTTAACATCTTTATTGGAGTATAATTGCTTTACAAGGTGCCATGGGTTTTAAAAGTGGTTATTACTTAACTTTTTGACAAGATCTACTTAGAAACTTTAAAGTATATTCTAAACTATACAGACACCTCAGAACACAAACTTAAGTATAATTTATATGTAAGAGAAATGAGCAATCAATCAACTTTAGCCCACATGACAAATCCTAGACCAACGAATAGCAAAAATTAAGATGATTCAGCCAATTTGTAAATCTGTGATGAGAAGCCACCTCAGTATTTACCTCTAGAACCTACTGTAAAAAGAGGGTCCTCCACAGCCCATGAAATCATTTCACAGGTGACCAGGATGACATATGCACCTTGGCAGCTTTAAAGGCCAAGATCTGCAGGGAGGCGACAGTGAGGATGGGTCACTCTTACCACTCAAGAGATTCAGAAGGGTCCCCATCGACCCTATGCAGCTATACTAATGGTGCAAATAAAGAATGACAAATATCTAACATTTTTTCTATATTGCAGCAAATGGGATTCCATTATTTGTTAGCACATTCACTTTCTTTATGCATATTCATGCTTAAGTGCAATAGAGCAGCCTAGACATCCACCAGTGCAAGTTTCCTGGCCAAATCAAAATTCTTTCCCCAAAAACCCTCCCTGGCATTTGTCTGACACTGACAAACAAGTGTATCAGAGAATATTCTTCAAAAACAGAAAACTGAAACTCATCATCAGCCCTAAATGCTGTGAAGAAAACCTTATTATATCATATAGTGAAAACACAGCCAGTCAGAGCAACACCATCACTTTGGGGAAGAGAATTAAAGACAGGAAGTTAAGTCCAGTCATCTTGTTAACTCTCCACATTTCCTCAACAGTCTGCAAAACATGCACCCTGGTTTGTAATTCAGGGAAGGCATACAAGCCAGGTTGGAGCGCCCTCCGTTTACTAGACTAGGTTGGTAAGGGTGAGACAGGCTAGGACCTGGGACCCTTTGCTGCAGTGCTGCAATGCTTGCACCTGGACACACCTCTCCTCCAGCAAAAAAAAATACAAAGAAAACCGTATGGGACTAAAAATAACTGCGTGCCTGGCAGTTGGGGCAAATTCTGGACAAAAGATACAAAGAGACCAAAAAACCCAACTGCCACTTTTGAAGAGCCTGGAACAAAAGCAGGGCATCGGGAGCAAAAGCAGGGTACTGCACGCATGCCCCCTGCACACACCACCACCTAAGGGGTGGGCAAAACACCTCAGCCACCCCTCTGGCCGGACCCCTGGCCACACCCCTACCCTCACCCCATGTAAGGAACAAGCTCACCACCCCCCGCCCCCCCGGGGAGCGAACAAGCAAGGGAACCTGCTGTTTGTTCCCACTGCCCCCCTGCTGCAGCAGGGGCCCCAATAAAGCCTTGCCTGAATTTCTTGTCTGGCCTCTGATCAATTTCTATTGATTAAGGAGGCCAAAAACCCTGGCAGGTAACAAGGGGACAGGATCAGATTGCCTGTATAGCTAACTGCTGCTTGGCTAACTGCAGCCTAACCAAAAGTTTGTGGTTAACTCAGCAGGACCCATCACCATAGAAGGCCTGAAAACTATTACGTACTTGAAATACATTTCTGGCAAACTCCAAGAGAGTAGATGTTTAAAAGATTATATACAGCATGCTTATTAAAACACTTTCCTGTATTTTCACTTTTGTGCTATCAACTACGCTGGGAAAAACTGCACCAAGTTAATTGTTTGCACAATCAGGTGCTCCATGTCTACAAGATGAACCTCCACGGCATGGTGTACAATGCAAAACAAAGGAGACGACTTCCAAAAAGGCACAGCTAATTCTCTGATGGGAATGAGCCTGCACAAGAGCTTAACAAGTTACTCTGCCAGCACTCCGCACGCCAGGCACATTCTCCCTCATCGAATTCTCTCATTTAAGAGGCACTCAGTGAAGCAACAACTAAACTCCTACTAACTTTTCCCCCATCTTATGACCAACTTTCGGTGTGTCATTTTACTTCTTAGCAAGAAAAATTCTAACTTCTACTGGCAAAAATATGCATATGAGGTAGGAAGTGTACACACAGTTCATACTAATGTGTCCTATCTGAAAGGTGATCTCAGTCCCCTCTAGTTTCTGATCTTCATTATCAGAGTCTCTTATATAGCTTGCTGTCCATACATGATGACACACTGCACCAAAGCTAGGACTGTTCTCCACAGGGAAAATTCATAAAAGATGGTTGATGCAAAGCAGTGGAAAAAGTACTCAAATAACCTTCAACTTGTACCCATCTTGAAATCCACCTGAGAAGTTCACTTTCAATTAAGTGTTATCATTCTGCTGCCCTCTGCATATGACTCTGCATATGAAGATGATGAGTGGCTAAGAAAATCCAACTCGAATGCCATAATTAGGTGTACAGTTTGCATTCCTTCCTTTATCAAGTTTTCTTTTCTAAAACAAAATTTACTCAAGATCTACCTTGCACTTTAGGAAGTTATTACTAGTGAGCCAACGTCAAACTAAGACAAAAGTGAGATATGCAGAGAAGAAAAAGGATGATAAAAACTTGACACTCTCAAGCCAGAATTACACTGTTGTGATTGATCTCCAGATGGCAATTTTTAAAAAGCTTGCTGCATCAATAAAATATACATTAAAAAGTTACAAAAGGAGAAACTAAAAAGCCATTTTATTTCTTCTGCTGAGTTCTAAACAGAATGAAGAAAAAGAGCTCAAACACAGACACCTGTTCCCCACTACCCTGAATTTCTAATAATCTGAGCCATTTGGTGTTAGTTTTAATATATATTGTGTATCTCAATGAAGCTTAATTACTTGTTCAAGAAACTGTCTTGAACAGGCCTAGGGTAGAATTATTTACTGCTTTTTCACTATAAAGTAAAATGATGAAAACCTAACTTTTCACACAAGATTTATAATACATTCAGAAGGTTCTGGGGCAAAAATATAGATAGACGTTATAAGCTGTTGTTTCATTGCTGGGTAAAAAAAGCTAAAAACCAAGAAAATAATCAAGTCAGGAACCCAGTATCATTTTAGAAACAGACTAACAAAGGTCAAAATATATCATTTTTCACTAGTAAGACTGCCTTCTTAAAAAATATTTTTCTATAAGAGGATGAAAATGATAAATTTAAAACTTCTGCTCTTCAAAAGACATCAATAAGGGGCTTCCCTGGTGGCGCAGTGGTTAAGAATCCGCCTGCCAATGCAGGGGACACGGGTTCGAGCCCTGGTCCCGGAAGATCCCACATGCCGCGGAGCAGCTGGGCCCGTGAGCCACAATTACTGAGCCTGCGCGTCTGGAGCCTGTGCTCTGCAACAAGAGAGGCCACGGTGGTGAGAGGCCCGCGCACTGCGATGAAGAGTGGCCCCCTCTTGCCGCAACTGGAGAAAGCCCTCGCACAGGAACTAAGACCCAACACCGCCATAAATGAATAAATAAAAATAAAATTTAAAAGAGATAAGCAAAAACATTCTCTATAAATTTGATCTTTAAAAAAAAAAAAGACATCAATAAGAAAATGAAAAGGCACATATATTTGATAAAGGACATACATTCAGAACATAGAAAGAACTCTTACAATTCTAAAAACACAGACAACCCAATTTTTGAAAATGGACAAAAATATGTGAATAGACATTTGACCAAAGAAGATACACAAATGGCTAGTAAGCACAAGAAAAGATGCTCTTCGTTAGTGATTTCAGAATCACAAATTAAAATCACAATGAAGTTCCACAACACATTCACTAAAAAGGCTATAATAAAAAATACAATACAACCAAGTGCTGGTGAGGATGTGGAGAAAATGGAACCCCTGCATGTTGTTGGTGGGAATATATAAAACGGTATAACCCCTTCAGAAAGCCCTTTGACAGTTTTGTTGGAGTTAAATATACAATTACAAGTCAGCAATCCACCCCTAGGTTACCTACTCAAGAGAAACAACATAATAATAATAATAATAATAATAACCACACAAACATTTATAGCAGCATTATTCATAACAACCACAATTGGAAATGATCCTAATCCATTAACCGGTGAATACAGAAAACGAAATACTTCAGAGCAATAATGAAACATGGTGGACAAACCTCAAAAACATTACACTAAGTGAAAGAAACCAGACACAAAAGACTATACAGTGAATGATTCCACTGCCATAACATCTATGCAGAGACTATAAAAGTATCAATGGTTGCCTGGAGTGAGGCCTCACTGAAAACAGGCCCAAGGGAAGTTTCTGAAGTGTTGTGTTCTAAAACTGGACTTTAGTGATGGCTGTACAGCTGCATAAGTTCACTAAAACTCACTGAATTGTTTGATGGGTGAGCTGTATAGTAAATAATGCAATAAAGCTGTTAACTTTAACCCAATCCTCCAAATTTTTTAAATATAGAAGCTAATTTTCAAAATATTCTCACTCCTTATTCTTTATTTACCAATTAGACAATAGACTGTTTTCAAATATAAATTGTATTAGAATTAAAGGAAACTCGATAGTAGCAGTTTCCCATTTAAGACACGCTGTTTAGAAAATTCTAACATAGCATACATATTCCAGTCTTATCTGTAGTGTCAAAAAAAAAAAAAAAGAAAAAAGCATTGCCCAGTAATTGTACTCTTGGGTGTTTATCCTAGAGAAAGAAAAACTTATGTTCACATAAAAAGCTGTACACAAACATTTAGACCAGTTTTATTTGTTCATAGCTCAAAACTGTAAATAACCCAAATGTCCTTCAATGGGTGAATGTTAAAACTGTGGTATATTCATACCATGGAATACCACTTAGCAATAAAAAGGAATGAACTGGGCTTCCCTGGTGGCGCAGTGGTTGAGAATCTGCCTGCCAATGCAGGGGACACGGGTTCGAGCCCTGGTCTGGGAAGATCCCACATGCCACGGAGCAACTGGGCCCGTGAGCCACAATTACTGAGCCTGTGCGTCTGGAGCCTGTGCTCCGCAAAAAGAGAGGCCGCGATGGTGAGAGGCCCGCACACCGCGATGAAGAGTGGTCCCCACTTGCCACAACTAGAGAAAGCCCTCACACAGAAACTAAGACCCAACACAGTCATAAATAAATAAATTAATTAATTAATTAAAGAACGTGAATTTCTTAAAAAAAAAAAAAGGAATGAACTATTGATGCACACAACCTGAATGGATCTCAAAGGAATTATGATGAGTGAAAAAAAAATCCAATTTCAAAAAATTACATATGTATGACTCCATATAACATTTTTGAAAAGACAAAATTATAGAGCTGGAGAACAGATCAGTCGTTGCCAGAGAGGCTGGGGGTGCCGGAGGTAATTGTGGCTGTAAAAGAGTAGCTGAGGGGCTCTTGCGATGGCAATTCTGCACCTTGACTTTGATGGTGGTCACACAAACCACGTGTGACAACATTACAAAGAAGCGAATATGTATGCTTTCACACCCACCACCATATGGGTCTGAGTAAAACTACAGAAATCTAAATAAAGTCTGTGGGTTGTATCAGCGTCAATTTTCTGGAAGTGGTATTAGTCATGCAAGATGTTACCACTAGGAGAAACAGGGTAAAAAGGATACATCAGATTTCTCTGTAGTATTTCTTAAAACTTCCTGTGAACCTATAAGAATTTCAAGATAAAGGTTTTTTTTAAGTTTAAAAAAAAAAATCAAGGCACTATATTTGCATTACTTCTTCTGTGGAATACCAATAAATCACATAATCTGAAGCTGCATTATGTTTAAGTCTTATGATGTATTATTCTTTTTTATGGGGCATAAACCTCCTCATCAGAAGAAAAGTTGTGATCAAAATCAATCATTAACTTTCGACCCCTAAACACCAGAGAAAAAAAGGTAGGAAAGAAATTCAGCACTTAAAACTTCTACACCAAGCAACATAAAACAACCTCTGGAAGTAGACTTAAAATTTTCACCAAAAACAAGAACAATCTTATCAATCAGAAAGGTATTTTCTACAGTGTGGTATAAGCCATGTCTTTAAAAAACTATAAGACACACAAACAGGCACAGCTTTTGTTATGAATTCCAGGTTTACCAAGCAAGTTCAAATCACTAACCTGGGTTCCTCAGCACCCTGACATGTAACAAAGTGCAACTGATAAGGATATCTGAGCATTCTGGTTAGCGGAAAGAACTATCATCATAAACTGCCATTCTGCTTCTACCTGTCTTCGGTGTGCCTAATTTCATCTTCCTTCACCTACTATCGCCCACTGAAAGCCTGTGAAGCTCCGCCCCTGGAATCTGGTGACCTACTGATGGCACCATCAAGACTTCAAATGGAATGGACAGCTGCCAGGAAAAGGAGTGTTGGGTAGAGGTGGGGAGGCCTTCCTGCCCATTTCAAAGAAAGGTGCAGCTGTAAAGTAGCCATTTGAAAAACCGTAACATTACCTGATAGTTAGAACAATAGAAAGAAAAGCAAAATGGGCACATACTGTAGTCTTTTTGCACCCTGAACTAAACAGGTAACTAAAGACAAAAGGATAACAAAACATGGGAAGAGATGCTAAAGGAACTAAAAGGAATGCCAAAGTTCAAACTCAGGGAAGTATGTTCAGAAGATTAAACCCTCTCAACGTTCCAACACAGTTAACAAATACAGAAGGATTTCAAATAGCTAACAAACATGTGAAAAGATGTTTAACGTTCTTGATAAGGGAAATGTAAATTAGAACAATGAAAAACCCTTTCCCATCCTATAGATTCCATTCTCCCTTCTCAAATTTAAATCTGATAACCCTAAGTGTTGTAATTACAGGCATACCTTGGAGATATTCTGGGTTCAGTCCACAGCGATAAAGTGAGTCATGGGAACTTTTTGGTCTCCCAGTGCATATAAAAATTATGTTTACACTATACTGTAGTCTATTAAGTGTTAACATCTTTAAAAAAAAATACACGCCTTAATTAGAAAGTATTGCTAAAAAATGCTAACTATCATCTGAGTCTTCAGCGCGTTGTAAGCTTTTTGCAATAGTGACATCAAAGATCACTGATGACAGATCACCATCATCATGATATAATAATGATAATGAAAAAGTCTGAAATATCACAAGAATTACCAAAATGTGACACAGAAACACAAAGTGAGCAAATGCTTTGGGAAAAATAATGCCAACAGACTTGCTTGACACAGGATTGCCACAACATTCCATGTGTAAAATGCATCACCTGTGAAACGCAAAGGAAAACTGGAATTCTGCTGCTGGCAAGAAGAGTCTGGAGGACAATTTAATAGACAGTCAGCCCTCTATCTGTAGGTTCTACATCCATGGATTCCACCAACTGCTGACCAAAACTATTAGAAAAAAAGGAAAAAATTTCTAGAAACGGGGGGATGTGCGTAGGTTATATGCAAATACTATGCCATTTTATTTAAGAGACCTGAGTATCCTCAGAGTTTAGTATCTGCAGGGGGTCCTAGAAACAATCCCGTGGTAATACCCAGGGATGACAGTGTTTCTTAATACTGAAGAAGCTCGTATCTTATGATCCATCAATTCCACTTAAAAATCTCTAATCTAAAGAAACTCACATACTTATCACAAAAAAAAATTTCAAAGATGCTTCCAACAGTGCTATCTATAATAAAGAAAAGGAAAAGAAATCTATCTAAGAATAGACAAGCTGTATTTTACCCAATAAAATACTACACAACAGTTAACATGTGCAAGTCAGATCTAGTATCAACATGGATGTATCACAAACAATGCTGAGTGAAAAAAACAAGATATAAGACAGGTACTGTACACTATTTAGGTTGATTGTCCAAACAAAGAAAAAAGGTTTATATTGATAATGAATTCATACAAACACGTACTAAAAACAGGAAAATATGCACATGAATGATATACATCTGCTTCAGTAACAGCGGTGTACTCACCATTTAAAGCCCAACTAGTGTGCACTATTTAAACATTTTAATTAAAACTGCCCAAAGCAGATGTAGGAAAAAATGCTAACATTTATTAACAACGGATAGAGAGTATGGAGGTACTTTTTCCTACTCTTTTGTACTTTTCTGTTAGCTTGCAGGGTTATTTTTTTTCTTAAGTTTTGAAAGGGGTTAGCATATTAGTCAAGGAAAAAAGAAGATAAAAATTCTCTGTATCAGGAATGAAAGAAGAGACATCACTACAACTCTTATGAACATTAAATACATACGGGAAAATTACAAGCAACTTTACGCTTAATGTTGACTGCTTAGATGAACTATGTGTCAAGGAACTTTTCCAACCAAAGCTCACTCAAGAAGAAAGAGAACATAAATAGACCTATATCTACTAAATAAACTGATTTGTACTTAAAAACCTTCAGCAATTAAAATAACAAAACCAGAAGAACCTCTCCCTCCCTGGCCAAGAAGAACAGATTAAAAAACAAAACAAAACAAAACTGTATCTCAGGAATTTCCTGGCTGTCCACTGTTAGGACTCCTCTCTTTCACTGCAGAGGGCCTGTGTTCGATCCACTGGTCCAGGAACTAAGATCCCACAAGCTGAGAGGCGTGGCCAAAACAACAACAACAACACAACTGTATCTCAATAAATGCAGTAAAAAAGCATTAATAAAATTCAACATCCATTCATCATAATTTTCAAAAAGGCAGCAAACTAAGGGTTCTATTCAACATTGCCCATGGTCCTTGCCCATGGAATAAGGGGGAAAAATAAATACATAAAAAGCAAACAGACTTAAAAGGACAAAATAAAACTGTCTTTATTCATAGTTTGCATGACTGTGTATGCAGAAAATCCCAAGGAACATACCAAAAAAATTCTAAAAAAAAAAGTGAATACAAAAACCAATTTTATTTCTACATATTAGCAATGAACAACAAATGGAAATCTAAAGATGAAAAAGTACCATTTACAACAGCATCAAAACACCTGCAATACTCAGAGATATATCTAATAAAATATGTGCAAGATCTGTATGCTGCAATCTGCAAAACACTGACAAGAGAATCAAAGACAACTAAATAGGGGATATACACCACGTTCGTGGATTGGAAGACTGAGTATTTTTAAGAACTCAATTCTCCTCAAAATGATCTACAGTTGAGCTATCCCAATAAAGTAGCCACTAGTGACATGACTATTTACACTTCAATTTAATTAAAATCAAATGAAATTTAAAATTCATTTCCGGACTTCCCTGGTGGCGCAGTGGTTAAGAATCCGCCTGCCAATGCAGATCCCTGGTCCGGAAAGATCCCACATGCCGCGGTACAACTAAGCCCATGTGCCACAACTACTGAAGCCCGTGCACCTAGAGCCCGTGCTCTGCACAAGAGAAGCCATCGCGATGAGAAGCCCATGCACCGCAACGAAGAGTAGCCCCTGCTCGCCACAACTAGGGAAATCCCGCGCGCAGCAATGAAGACCCAACGCAGCCAAAAATAAAATAAAATTAAAAAAAATAAAATTCATTTCCTCAGTCTCAATATCCACATTTCAAGAAGTCAATAGGCACATGTTGTTAGTGACTACCATGTATTCGACAGTGTAGCTACAAAGCATGACTACCATTACAGAAAGTTCTACTGCTGTTGGGCGGTGTTGATCTCTAGATTCAATGCAATCCCATTAAAATCCCAGAAAGTTTCATAGAAATCGACAAGCTGATTCTAAAATTTAGACGACAAAACAATGGACCTAGTAAAGTCAAAACAATTTTGAAAAAGTAGAGCTGTCCCTTGGTGTCTGCGGGGGAGTGGTCCCAGAAACCCCCACGGATACCAACATCTACAGATGCTCAAGTCCCTTGCATAAAGGGAGTAGTGTTTGCATATAACCTATGCACATCGTCTCAGATACTTTCAACCATCTCTAGATTACTTATAGTACCTAATACAAAGTAAATGCTACTCAAATAGCTGCTGGCAAGGAGCAAACTCCAAGCTTTGCTTTTTTGAAACTGTCTGGAATCGTGGTTTTTTAAAAAAATATTTTTTCAATCCATGTTTGGTTCTCTATGGATGCGGACCCTAAGGACACGGAAGGCCAACTGTACCAAGTTGAAGGTTACCTGATTTCACGATTTACGCTGACTACTTTGCAGTAGACAGCATGGTACTGGCAAAAGGACAGACACGTAGAATCCATGGAAAAACAGAGTGCAGAAATATATCCACACATTTGATTTTTAACAAAGACACCGATGTAATTCGACAGAGAAGAGTCTTTCAACAAATGGTGCAGAAAAAATTGGGACGTCCATATGCAAAAATAAGAGACTCAATCCATACCATGCTCCATCTGTAAGAATTAACTCAAAATGGATCATACACCTAATTGTAAAACCTCAAACGTATTATAAAGCTGCCAATAAAACATAAAAGAAAATCTTTACGATCCCAGTTTAAGCAAAGATTCTTTGCATAAAACATAAAAAGCATAAGCCATAAAAGAAAAAAATGGATATACTGGGTTTCATAAAAATTAAAAATGTCTGCTCTTTGAAAGACATTATTTTTTCCCCTTTTATTGAGAAATAATTCACATATATCACTGTATATAAGTTTAAGGTGTACAGCATGATGGTTTAATTTACATATATTGTGAAATGGGTACCAAAATAGGTTTAGTTCACATCCACCATATAGATACAATAAAAAGATGAGAACTCTTAAGATCTACCCTCTTAACTTTCCTATAGAATAGAGTCCCCCTTTATCCACGGTTTCACTTTCTGCAGTCTCAGTCACCCGTGGCCTGAAAATATTACGTGGAAAATTCCAGAAATAAACAATTTATAAGTTTTAAATTGTGGGCCCTTCTGAGTAATGTGATGAAATCTCGTGCTGTCCACTCCATCCCACCCAGCATGTTAATCTCCCCTTTGTCCAGTATATCTCACCCATGAGTCACTTAGTAGCTGTCCTGGTTGTCCGATCGAATATCAAAGTAGTCCAGCGCTTACGTTCAAGTTAAGTCTTATTTTACTTAGTAACAAGCCCACATCACAAGAGTAGTGATGCTGGCAATTTGAATCTGTCAAAGAGAAGCCATAAAGTGCTTCCTTTAAGTAAACAAGTGAAAGTTCTTAACTTAATAAGAAAAAAAAAATTGTCTGCTGAGGTTGCTAAGATCTAGGGCAAGAATGCATCGCCTATCCATCAAAGTGTGAAAAGGGGTGGGGGGGAGAGAATCTATGCTAGTTTTGCTGTCACACCTCAAACTACACAAGTTATGGCCACCATGCATGCTAAGACAGGATGAAAAAGGCATTAAATATATACGATAAGGTATTCTGAGTGAGTGTGTGAGAGACACATTCAGGTACTTTTACTATAGTATATTGTTATAATTGTTCTGTTTTATTATTATTGTTGTTAATCTCTTACTGTGCCTAATCTATAAATTAAACTTTATCATGGGTATGTATGTATAGAAAAAAACATGGTGTATATATAGGGTTCAGTACTATCTACAGTTTTAGGAATCCCTTGGGGGGTCTTGGAAAGTATCTCCCATGGATAAGGGGGGACTACCGTGTATCATGCAGCAGTGATAACTAAAGTCATAATGTTGTACACTACATCCCTATTACTTACTTCTCTTAAAACTGGAAGTTCGTACATTTTAACCATCTCATTCCAATTCTCCCTCCCTGCTGAAGGACACTATTAGGAAAATATAAAGGCCACAGACTAGGAAAAAACATTTGCAAGACACATATCTGATAAAGAACTGCTATCCAGGATACATGAAAAACTCTAAAAGCTAAATAACAAAGAAACAAAACATTTTAAAATGGGCAAAAAAACCCTAACCTCATTTCACCAAAGATATATGGGTGAGTTACATAAGCAAATGGAAAGAGGCTTATCATTATTCATTAGGGAAATGAAGATTAAAAACTACAATGTGGTACCACTACAACCTACTACACAAAACAGCAACTGGCAATACCAAGTACTGCGAAGGATAAGGATGCACAGAAATGGAATTCCTACACTACTGACGTGAATGCCAAGTGGTACTTTTAGGATGAGGAAATATTCTTTTCCTTGTTTGTAATTAAAAGACCAAGTTCAGACCTAATACATGAAAAGGTTAGATACTACTATATATAAATACCTCAATAAACCAGATTTTAAAAAAATTCTCATATATTTTCTTAAGTATTTTCTCTAAAATATTTTATCATTTCAGTTTTCCATTCAAAAACTCTTTTCATCATGTCCTTCTAGATGGCCTCCTGAGAGCCTCATATAACCAGCTTCATCAAACCTCAACTCTGCAAGACAAGATGACTTGGCTGTTCCACATCACTAGACAGTATGTTTCCAATGCATAGAAATGTACAACCAATCAGATAAGCTTCAAAAAGACATGTAAAGCATTCTACCTCTGTCAAAGTATGCCAGCTGCTCCACAATTATCTATAAAGAAAGTCATCAAGATGAATAATCAATATGAAAGGATTCTAAAAACAAAGGACATCTTACAAAGGGAAAGGAAGTGCTATGGATGTGATACAGATGGCAACTTAAAAAAACACCAATCACTCTCACATACTTCCCACTGGGGGAAATTAGATGGGTTGAAGAACGGAAACATATGTCAAGAGAAAGAAAGTTCACGCCCCGAACCCCCTCATTTCAAATAAGAAGTCTACCTGTCAAGCACACCA
The DNA here is from genome assembly GCF_009873245.2 of Balaenoptera musculus. Lineage (NCBI taxonomy): Eukaryota > Metazoa > Chordata > Mammalia > Artiodactyla > Balaenopteridae > Balaenoptera > Balaenoptera musculus. Next base: position 85,734,227 of record NC_045795.1, read on the forward strand.
AACCACAGACTTCCAAAGACAACATAAATGTTGGAAGTCGAAGATCGTAATAACTGTTTATGGACTATAACATGAATCAATCACCAGCAGACCTGCACTAACAAGAAATGTTAAAGGAAGTCCTTCAGGCAGAAGGCAAATATTACCACATGGAAATCTGGATCTACAGAAAGGAATGAACAGCACCAAAAATATATGTTGGGAAAATATAAAAGACTTCTCGTTATATTTTAAAATCTCTTTAAAAGGTAACTTGACAAATTAAAGCAAAAGTTAATTGTGGGAGACTACGACATACGCAGAAGTAAATCTATGACAATAATAGTGTAAAGACTAGGTACAGGAAAGGGGCTACTACAATAAGGTTCTTATACTATATATAAAGAAGTGTAATATGACTTAAAGGTAAACTAAGTTAAAGATGTATATATACTAAAGCAACAACAGCTGAGGAGTAATAGCTGAGAAGGTAAGAAAGGACATATGTGAAATAAAAAAACAAAAACAAACAAGCAAATAAACAAAAAAACCTCAAGCCAAAAGAAGAGGGGGAACGAAGAATCCAGAATAGGTGGGAAGGGATTTCCCTGGTGACACAGTGGTTAAGAACTCGCCTGCCAATGCAGGGAGTGTCAATCCCTGGTCCGGGAGGATCCCACATGCCGCAGAGCAACTAAGCCCATGTGCCACAACTACTGAGCCTGCACTCTAGAGCCTGCGAACCACAACTACTGAGCCTGCGTGCTGCAACTACTCAAGCCCGTGCCTAGAGCCCGTGCTCCGCAACGAGAAGCCACTGCAATGAAAAGCCTATGTGCCAAGGAAAAGTAGCCCCCACTCAGTGCAACTACAGAAAGTCCGCGTGCAGCAATGAAGACCCAACACAGCCAAAAATAAATAATCAAAAAAAAAATAGGTGGGAAAAATAAAAAACAAATAGTAAGACAGTAGATTTAAAACCAATAATACCAACAATCACATTAAATGTAAATGGTCTTAACACAATTAAAAAGGCAACGTTGTGATATCTGATCAGAAAAACTAAACCCAACTACATACTGCCTGTAAGAAACCCACGTCAAATAAAGATACAAATATGGGAAAGGGTATGCCACGCTAACCCTAGTTGAAAGAAAGCTGGAATTACTATATTAATATATGACAAAGTAGGTAACAGAGCAAAAAATTACCAGGGATAAATAAGGTTATTTCACAATGACAAAGAGCTCAATTCGTCAAAAAGACATTATTCTAAATGTTTAGACACCGTAATAACAAAATTGAGATAATTAAACCAGAAGTCAAAGAGAAGGATATCTGGAAAATCCTCACACACTTGGAAACTAAGTAACATAATTCTAAATAATGCATCAGTCAAAAAAGAAATTAAAGGGAAAAAAAAGTATTTTGGATTGATTGAAAAGGCAAACACATTATCAAATTTTATGGGTTGTAACTAAAATAGCACTTGAGAGGGAAATTTATAGCATCAAATGCCTGTATTTAAAAAAGAAGGCTCTCAAATCAATGACCTCAATTTATACCTTAAAAAACTAGAAAGGTATAATAATAGTAAAGACTAAAACAGAAATCAATGAAATACAAAAGAGAAACAAAGAAAAATCAGTGAAATCAAAACCTCATTGAGATGAATAAAATCCTGGTAAACCCAACTAGACACATAAGGAAAAAGGGAGAAAACACAAATTACCAATAAGGAATAAAAGAGGTGACATCTCTACAGATGCTACAGATATTAAAAGGATGATATGGGAATATTATAAGCCACTTTATTTCAGTGAAATGGACAAAGTTCTACATTCCTTGAAAGGCACAAACTGTCAGAGCTTGTGCAAGAAGAAAGAAGTAATCTCAATATTCCTATACCTTTTAAAGAAATATAATTTGTAGTTAAAAACTACCTATAAAGAAGATTCTAGGCCCAGATGGCTTCACTGGTGAATTCTACCAAACATTTAAGGAAGAAATAACATGAATTCCATACAAACTCTTACAAAAAATTAAAGAGAAGGAACATTTACCAACTCATTCTATGAGACCCACGTTAGCCTGAATGTAAAACCAAACAAATACAAGGTAAGAAAACTACAAACCAATGTCCTTTGTGAACACAGATGCAAATATCCTTAACAAAATAATCCAACATGGATTACTGCCCTGAGAATACATCATGACAAAATGAGATTATCCCAGAAATACAAGGTTGGTTTAAAATTCCAAAAATCAACCAATGTAATTCAGCATTACACATGAAAACCTGTATAACTGTTTTAATAAATCCAGGGGGAAGCTATATTTGACAAAGGCCAACATCTATTCCCCCAAAAAAACTCTCAGCAAACCACAACAGAAACTTCCTCAACCTACCAAAAGAAAATCCAATACCATACCTAATGGTAAAAGATTGAATGCTTTACTTCCTTAAAAATCAGGAACAATACAAGGATTTTCACTCTTACAACTTCTATTCAACATTGTACTGGACAACTGACCAGTGCAATAAGCAAGTTAGAAAAAACAAACAAAAAAAATCAAGGCATCCAAATTGGAAAAGTAAAACTCTTAATTCATAGACAAGATCGTCGATGAAAAAAACTACAGAACCTGAAAAAAAACAAGAACCCTGTATTTTTATAAACTAGCTACAAACAACCAGAAGCTGAAAAATTTAAAGCACCAACATTCACAAAGCATCAAAAATGTGACAAATTTGATACAAAATATGCAAGACTTACACACTGAAAACCACAAAACACTGTTCAAAGAACATTTAAGTAAATGGATAGCTACACCATGTTCAAGGATTGGAATATGGAATCTAATGTTAAGATGTCCATTTTTTCCAAGTTCATCTATAGATTCAACGAATCCAAACAACAATCCCAGCAGGCTTTTTTGTAGAAATTGACAAGCTGATTCTAAAATTTATATGATAATGCAAGGGACCTAGAATAACAAAAACTACTTTGAAAGTAAAGTTAAAAGTCTTATCAGTCTGCCTCTGTATCCAAGGGCTCCACATTCACAGATGCACCAAGCAAAAATATTTGGGGGAAAAAAATTCCAAAAAAGCGAAACGTGAACTTACCATATGTCGTCAACTATTTACATAGCATTTACATTGTGTTAAATAGTAAAACTACTATAGAAATGATTTAAAGTACACAAGAGAATGTACATAGGTTACATGCAAATACACCATATTATATAGGGGACTTGCGCTACTATGGATTTTGGTATCAAAAGGGGGTCCTACAACCAATCCCCATGGATAGTGAGGATCTACCATATGCCCTGATTCCAAGACATTATAAAGCTATACTAATTAAGACAGTAGTAAAGAAAGACAAATATATCAATGGAACAAAATAGAGTGACAAATATACAGTCCATTGACTTTCATCAAAGATGCCAATGCAATTCAATGAGGAAAGAATAATCTTTTCAATAAATGGTGCTAGAACAACTGGATAGCCATATATGTAAAACAAACCAAAAAAACCCAACTTACTTCACCCTTACAAAATTTGTATACAAATGTTAACCCAAAATAGACTAAAGACCTAAATGTAGGCATTATAACTATAAAACTTCTAGAAGATGATCTGAGAAAATCTTAGTGATGTTTGGGAAAGATTTCTTAAATGACACAAAAAATTATAAAAGAAAAAAGAAATTAAAATTCATCAAAATTAGTATATCTGCTCTTCAATACACTTTCAAAACATATATCTGAATCTAGAAGAACTCTCACAATTCATAAGTCAAGCAACCATATTTTAAAATGGAGGAAAGATATAAAAAAGATAATAAAAAGAAAATACACAGATGGCAACTAAGCACATGAAAACACGCTCAACATCATTAGTTATTAGGGAAACACAAATTAAAACCACAATGAGATACCATCAGAAGCCCTCTTAACATTAAAAAGACTGACCACATCAAGGTTGGCAAGATGTGGAGCAACTAGAACTCTCATACACTGCTTTGGAAATTTAAAATAATATAACCACTTTGAAAAAAAAGTCTGGCAGTTTATTAAACACACCCACTGATTCTACTCCTAGGTGTGTACTCCAGAGAAGTGAAAGTATACATCTATACCAAGACTTGTTCAGGAAAGTACAAAGCAGCTTTTTGTTTGTAAGAGCCAGAAAATGGAAACTCAAAGGTCCATCAACAGATGAAAGAATAAACAAATAGCAGAATACGCATGCAATGGAATATTACTCAGCAATCAGAAGTAATAAACATGGATGAATCTCAAAATAAGCATGCTGATTGAAAGAAAACAGACCCAAAGAAGTGCATACTGTATGATTACATTTGTGTAAAATTCAAGAAAATGCAAGCTAATCTATAGTGACAGAAAGCAGATTAGTGGTTGCCTGGAGACAGAAAGGAGCGAAAGCAATTATGAAGGGGCAAGAGGAAATTTTTAGGAGTGATAGATATGATCATTATCTTCTTTGTGGTGGTTTCCCAGTTTACTCTTTAAATGTGAAGTTTTTTATATGCCGATTATACCTTAATAAAACCGAGAAAGAAACGCAGATGACAAGATGTTGTGCTTTTTTTTCCTGACTGCAGTATAATACTTCTTGGTTTCTCTTAAATAATACAAAGGATTAAGTCACACAGAGTTAATACTAGAAATTATACATTAGTGTACAAAATTTATACAGGTTTTACTGTTTATCATCTTTTAAAATCAGGAGATAAAAAATCTAGCTGTTTAGTACTATTTGACAACACATTGTAGAAATGCTACAAATAGATCCTCTTGTAGAGCAGAGTTATTTTCTTGCTAGCTTCTAAGTATTTTCAAAATACTCTATCTTCATTCCTAGTAATTTTAACTGGCAATAGAGCCTGACATTTTAGCTGTAAATTTAGTATCAATACCATCATTACCATTACACACACACACACACACACACACACAAAACACACCCTATAAATTATAACATGCATCTCTTCAGAAACAATCCGCACTGCCAGAGTTTCACCAAGGCATAAAGTGGTTTTCCTGATGACTGGAAGAGATCACAAATCTAGCTTGTTTACAACTTCGTGTCGTGTATTTGGGGTCGCTATGCTATTTCTCACATTCCCTACAGTAGAGTAATCCTACTCTTCTTATCTCCACACCAGTATCTGATCCAAACAATTTCATGTCCAGCACAAGAAAAGATATGAAAGGGACGAAACACAGCCAGGCTGAATTTACTGAATGGTCAGTTACCTAGTTAGCTCTTCCCTGCTTCACGTCACCTAAAACTTCTCATGGGGCTGGACACGGAGAGTTGGGACTTCTTTCCCTACTTTTGAATCCATGAGTCTTGAAAAGCCAGAGGTAAGCAAAGAAAAGTATATATCAATTTCCACTTGCCAGAAGCCTCGTGTGGTCTAATTCCAGTGTCTGCTGTTTGGTGTTTTGTTTGGGGATTTTTCTTGTGGGGTGGGGGGCGGGGAAATGATAAAAAGTTTGAAGCTAAAATGAATTTGGGGGTTAGATGAGGAAATTCTAAATCATATAAGACAACTGAAACTGGCTCTAATGCTCTGCATTCATCGCTCTTTGCTTTATCTCATAAAGCAGAAGCAGGGGAGGCCAACTAAACTGGTTTCTCTGATTCTAAATACAGCCAATGGAAAGAATTGAAAATGTGTTCATTCACAGGTAATAAAATGTATTCCACAAATATATGCTAAACTGAACGTCAAACTGTATCCTCAAGAACAGAACTATAGAAAAAGTCTGATTTACCTGCACACTACAAATATTCTGACCCTAAAGAACAATCAGTAAGTCCAAAAGCCTATTCTTTAAAGGAAAATATAAAGAACACAAGAAGACCACATACTATACCTTACTTTCTACAATCCGGATAGGTTTACTCAATTACATAAAGGTAAAAGAGTTTTAAAATGAAATTCACAGTAGCAGACACCACCATAAAGTCGAAGTTAGAAGTTAGCTCTGACCTATCGAAACTCTCATTCATTAGCACGAGGGTTAGAAAAGTTAAAATGACACAAAAAAATCCAAAATATATATGTCATTATGTCAGACTTTGAAAGGTTTTCCACTTGACCACACTGCCTATTACTAAGAAGCTGGAGAATAAAAACTATTGTAAATTTGAATTTTACTTTATAGACATTTGAACAAGAGTTACAAAAATTTCTAAAGCAGTATTTCATACAAAACTATAGAGCCTGGATAAAGGAAAGGGGAATAGGAAAAGATAATCAGGACCTGTTTACTTGACAAAATCACTGAACTGGAAATAAAACAAACTTCCAGTGACAGGAAAACAAAACTAAAAAGGACACTTTAAAGATTCTATTGGTCACTGAGAAACACAAAGCAATATCCTTATGCCACTTTTCTGTGAGCATGTTACGAACAAAATTAATTCTGAAAATACACCTCTCAAAACCACAAGAGGATCACAATGACTCGTCAAGTTAGCATAAATTGATTAAGTATTAGGATTAACTCTAATACTAAGTTTAGCAAAAGTTTCCCAATCTACTGATCAGCCTGGTTGCTGTGTACTACATTTATTCAATTTTGTAAAGACATTTCCTGCTTGTAAATATTCTTTAAAACTAGGTATTGACTTTACAGAAGTTTCTACATTAACATCTATTTAGAAACCTTAGTCTCTATTTTCACTGATAATTTATTCTTAAAATTCACACTTCAGTTATTAAGTGCTTATTAATAGCTAATAGTTTTATTTAAAATGCAACAAATTCACTTTTTTACCAAAACATCCCAATTAATCAGGGAAAATATCTTCTCACATGAAATTCATTATTAGATCAAAGATTTCTGAAAATACTAACAATTCAGAGGCTTTGTTTATAAAACAGTACCAGCTGAAAGGGAACGATCTGGGACTTCACTCCTGAAAAATAATAGGTAAAATTCCAACATGTCTAAATTATTAAACAATTCAAAAAATTCTCTAGCCCATCTCTTGAACATCCTTTTGCTAAGAGAATTACAATCATTCTGAGTCCTATGTAGCTGCAAAATTTCTAAGAAAAATAAAGACTTCACGATCTTGTCAATGTTAATCCACCTTTTCCTCCTTAAGCCATACTCTTGAGTCTAGTAGACCCTCTAGTCACTGTTTTACAAACCTTTAAAGATAGCTCTGTTTCTAAAACCTTAAGCCAGCAAGCGGAATGGAATTTAAGAGGAGGTCATTCTTTAGGAGTTCTCCTGAGAAGGATCACCTTTTTAAAAGATACTGCTTCAGAAGAATTCTATTTTGCAATCAATTGTCCTCTCAGCTGTGAGCAGAAAAGCAGGTATCAACTTGAAAGGGAGATAATCAAGGGACCTATCTAAACAGTAACAACAGAACAGTAACAACAGACTATGCAAAGAGTAATGTAAAATTAGAAACTAAAGAGAGGAGGTAAACTAGGGTTAGCAGTATTTCCAAGTCATTTACCAAGGTGTTCTTTTTTTAAATGGACATACCCATTTGCAGAGAGGGTTAACCAATATACAGCACAATTATTTTAAAAAGGAAACAAGATTTTTAAGAGATTAGGAGAATGGATTACACTCTAAAGGGTACCATGAAGAATACAACAGCAGCAGCACAGAAGACCCTGCCTCTGAAGACATAACAGTATGTCACTGTGCCTGCCCATGAGGGCTTCAAACGTAAACTTGGGGCAACAAACGCAAACAAGAAGTTTCGGTACAAAAATGATGCTATGCTATGCTAGAGGTGCATACAAAGTGCTTCACAGAAAAAAGTGATCACAGAAAAAAAGAATGAAGAAGGAGTTCCCAAAAGAGCTGACATGAGCTACGTCTAGAAGCAGAAGGTGGCATTTCCTAGGCAACAGTAAGAGGTAAGAATATAGTTCCCTGTGCTATACAGTAGGACCTTGTTGTTCATCCATTCTACAGTCTTTCTTTTAATTAAACGATATAATAAAGACCAAGTAAGCATACCCCTAGGGCTGCAGTACACCTGTCTGTACTTAAAAAAAAACCATTCATCTTCCACACCAGGTGTTCTGTCCCAAAGCCCTTATCTTAAAGATCCTTAATAGGAGATGAAATGAATCTAGTGTTTTGGTCAGTCTACAATGAGCTTAATTTATTTGGGAAAATCAGGGACAAGGATTTATTAACCCATAAATGAAGAATTTAAAAATAAAAAGATTAACTATAACTTAAATAGGAAACTATTTAGTTACACATAAAGTTGACAATGCCAAAAAGCTTTAACAAATAAAGTTTTCCTATTCGAGATTCTGAAATGTGTATCTACTGATGTATCTTGGGGGTGGAGGGTAAGACATTACAAATACATTATTTTCTATATATTTTAAGACAAGTTATTTGGCATCATGATACTCAGGAGTCATTATATTAAAAGCTAACAAAATTGACATAAATCACAGTATTTCAAAACTGGAGGAAACAGAGACATCATCTCATTCTGTGAATTTCAGGGCATTTCAAGTGTTAACTGCAACCCACAGTTTTACATTCCAACCTAGCACACAAATCTGTACATATATATTTTACAATATATTACTTAAAAAATATATATAATTGTAGTAGCGGACATTGTGTATAGTGAAACTTTTAAGAAATCCTAGGCATTAAGATTGCCCCTGCCAAAATAGTAGAAATCTTTGAAACATGATAACATCAAACTTCATCCCCAAAGTCAATCAGAATGGCTACATTCCACAAACCTCACAACTCTTCAACAAAGAAAAAAAAAATACCAAAGCAGAATTTCATGTTGTAAGAATCACCAAGATCAGAAATGATGAGTCTTTCGTAGGAGTTCTGATGGGTTCTTCGTGTAAGATTTACAGCCCTGAACTATATAAGGGTAAAGGCTACACAGACAGGAAGAGAGACACTGTCAGGCAAATCGTGCTGAGCCAAAGTAAAACTATCCGAAAAGGCAGAGGGAAAACCAAGGGGCAAAGAACATTCCACCTACCTCCCCCTGTCATCACTCGGTCCTGAGCACCAAAACATAACTTCCCTTCTTATAAATGTGCTTCAACGATGCACACCAAAAGTACTTGTGTCAAGATGACTTGATAGTTTACTGTCACACATTCTGTCCCAGGGTACCCAGCAACAAATTGGATGTCCTGTGACTTCCTCAATTTTCTTAATTGAAGAAGAAACCAGAAAAAACGTCAGCAATGCATACACTGAAAGAAGAATCTACATATTAGAACACAAAGAATGAATACCTGATGATATATGCTGCACCTGACTCTGCCCAGGAGATGACTGCCTTCCACTGCACCACCACACGGGGAGAGTCAATCATTCACAAACTGCCTCTCACCACTGACTTTTAATGGTGGCATGCAATGTTCTTTCAAAGAATTCTTTAATTTTCTGAGACGAATAGCACTTCAAATAATCTGTTTTTAAGGCAGTCAGCATATATAGCATATTCTTGGCCCATTTTTATGAGTATATTTAACCAAGAAACAAAATGATAAACACTCAACTTTATAAAGGGAAACATCACAACAAGCAAAATACACCACCTAATCTACGCAGGCTTGTATTAACTTTTTACATCACAGGTGATCTGATTAGGCTAATAATAATGACAGAACAATTCTGAATCAAAAGAATACAGTTCAAACACTTTCGTACCATATTAATTTGTCCATTTAATTATAGTCATTTTTCTATTTCTTCTATTCTACTAACTGGGTAGGAAATCAAATAAGTTACTTCACTTTGCTGAGCCTCAGCTTCTTCAACTGTGAAAGCTAGAATAACAACTACCTCTCAGGATTGCTCTGAGTACTGCACTGGGAAAACAAGACAAAAAACTGGTATGCAAAATGTAAAGTACTATGCAAATACACTGTATTTGAGGATATCATCTTATGACTTACAGTCTAAATGTTCAAGTGCCTCATGCAATATTTTGCACATAAGTGCTCAAATATTTGTCCATTCATTCAGTCATAACTTTAAAGTTAGGCCCCAAAACTTTAACTCTGGAAAACAAAGGTTATCTCATGTACTCCTTACATATTTATTCACTAGTAATATTATTAAGAAATCAGTTGTGCCTTTAGAATGATTGATCATTCAATCAATACACAATCTATTGGAATAGTAACATTACCATCAGTTATATATTGTTTACAGTATGTATTCTGTGCCAGGTCCTGTGCCAGCTATGCTATATACATTCACTCATTTAATCCTTAGAATACTCCTACAGAGAAGTTATTATCCAAAACTGAAAAACTAAAGCACAAGTTTTAAAGTACCATATCCAAGGTTACAAGGTTAGCAAATGACAGAGCTGGTGTTACTCAAACTTAGGTTTGACGACCAAAGCCCTGACTTTCCACTACTACTGCTACTACTCTCCAATATGGGAGCCACAAGGCACCTGTGGCTATTGAGCATTTTGCAGCATGGCTAGTCTGAATTGACTCATGCTGTTAACTGTGAAATGCACGCCGTATTTTGAACACCTAATATGAAAAAAGAATGTAAAATATCTCACTGCAACTTAATATTGATTACAAGTTGAAATGACAGTGATTTGGATATAATGGATTAAATAAAATATATTCTAAAAATAACTTCACCTGCTTTTTACTTTCTTACTGTCGCTAGTAGAAAGTTTAAAATTACATGTGGCTTATAATGCATATACTTCTCCTGGGCAACACTGATTTAGAATATTATACAGGATTTTGTAAATCAAAGAGCACAAAACATTTTTTTTTCTTAAATGTTTTAATATTTTTTTCATTAATATGTATTGGAGTATAGTTGCTTTACAATGTTTTGTTAGTTCCTGCTGTACAGCAAAGTTAATGAGCTGTATATATATACACATATATCCCCCCATTTTTTGGATTTCTTTCCCATTTAGATCACCACAGAGCACTGAGTAGAGATCCCTGTGCTATACAGTAGGTTCTAATTAGTTATCTATTTTATACATAGTAGTGTATATATGTCAATCCCAATCTCCCAATTCATCCCACCCCCATTTCCCCCTTGGTATCCATACATTTGTTCTCTACATCAATGTCTCTATTTCTGCTTTGCAAATAAGTTCATCTGTATTATTTTTCTGGATTCCACATATAAGCGATATCATACAAGAGCACAAAACAATTTTAAATTTACAAACAGAACATATTTTAGAGTATACAGATATGTTCCAATATTAACAGCTGTTTTAATACTAAGTTAGTGTAACCAATATAAACAAAACTTTAAATTCCCTTAATCTAAAATTTGATTTTGCTTATTTAAATTTCAATATTCTAGAATTAGATTTTTAAAAATTTCCTATTATGAAAACTGGTTTTTCCAACTGCAAAACTGATACCAACTCATCCACACTACAGAAATCAGAGAAAAGCACAAATACAAAAAAACCCCATCACCCCACCAAGCAGAATTAGTATTTTGATCAGTCATTACTTCTAGGTATATGTATATTAGATGAAATGGTATGAAATATTATTTCAAGTGGGATTATATTGTTTATCATTTTGTAACTTGCTTTCTTTTAATATATTAAGAGCATTTTCTTATATTACGTATTATTTCTAAATGTGTTCTTAAATTTTTATTTAGAAATAATTATAGATTCACAGGAAGTGGCAAAAATAGTACAAGGCTCCAAATAACCCTTACCCAATTCCCCCCAAATTGCATCTTCTTGATTATAGTACAGTATCAAAACCAGGAAATTTACATTGGTATACTGTATGTAAACAGTTCTATGCCATCTAATCACACATGTAGATAGATGAAACCATCACTACAATCAAGATTCAGATCTGTTCCATCACCACAAAGACCTCCCTCTTGCTACCCCTTTTCCAGTCACAGGCATCTCCCTCCTTTTCCCACCATCCCTGACCCCTGACAGCCACTAATCTGTTCTCTCTGTAATTTTGTCACTTCAGGAATGTTAATGGCATCCTTCAATAGGTGACCTTTAGAGATTGACTTTTTTCCCTCAGCATAAGGGCCCTTTGAGATCCATGCCAGTTGTATGCGTTGATAGTTTCTTCCTTTTTAATTGCTAAGTAGCAGTCCATGGTATGGATGTACCATTCACATACTGAAGGACATTTTTGTTTCCAGTTTCAGGCTATTGCAAGTAAAGCTGCCATGGATACTTGTGAACAGATTTTGTGTGAATATCAGTTTTCATTTACCTGGAATAAATGCCCAGGAGTGAAATTCCTAGGTCATATGGTAAGTTTTATAAAAAACTGCCCAAACTATTTTCCAGAGTAGTTGTACCATTCTACATTCCCACCACCACTTGATAGAGATCTCAAACCATTTTTAAGAGGTGCAAAATATTTATGGCTATTCGATAGTTTCTAACAATTCCTTGTTGATTCCTATGTAGGTAATTTCATCTTTTGTTAAAATAACGATGCTATTAATATACATACACAGAATTTTCACATGCAGATCACACAAATTCCTGTAAATTAAATTGTTGGGGAACAGGATACAAATATTTTAAAGGCATCTGCTACCAACTGCCGTGATGGCCTTTGGAAAATTTAAATCAACTTACACACCACCCACCCAAGGGTCTGTGAAAATGCCCACTTCCTAGCCTCACTAAAAACTTTTTTTTAATCTTTAATTTTTTACTTGCAAAAAATGTTACCTTGTTTTGTATTTATTCGAATAATGGGAAGGTTGTATACATTTCCCACACTTCTTAACTTAATTTGCAGTTCTTTCATAAATTACCTGTTCATGTTCTTTGCCAACATTTTACTGGAATGTTGGTTCACTGATTTTAAGACCTGGTTCTGTCTCTCTAACTTATGTTGCAAAAATATAGGTTTTTAAAATAAACGTCTGAAATTCAAGCCAAGTGTTAGTAATGCAAGATAACTGCTGATTTTAGGATGTAAAAATTAAACTAGTTCAGTTGATATGGTCCCCCAATTTATCAATTCCTATACTTCACACAACGTATTTATTAATTAAGGAATCACCTCTAATGCCATCTCTGGATTAAAAACATGGTTCCTAGAACGTTGATCACTTACTTCTCTTAAGCTCACTTCAAAATACCAAGACATAATTTTTCCAAAACAGACATCAAAAACGATCTTCAGCTTCATGAGGAAGCGTGGCTGGCTTCTCTTTAAAGGAGAATTTAAGGTCATCTAAACCAGTCTTCAAAGTGTGCTCCCCACACCAGCAGCATCAACATCACCTTGGACTTGAACTTGTAAGAAATGCAAATTCTCAGGATACCCCAGACCTACTTAATCAAAACCTCATAGCCTACATATGAAATCTGATCTGTTGTTAGAAAACAGTCACCAGGTTTGTTTTCTCCCTCTGAGAAACCACCATGCACTTTTGTGTTTTAAGACCCGATAAACTGATGAAACTGACATCCTATATCACCCTTAATTTCTTGTCCCTCCCAAAGGCTATCAAAGTTTCCTCTTCAATTGTATTGCTTACGATCTGAAATTACAGAGAAAATGTTTTGAACAAGTTTTAAGATGTTTCTTTTACGTCCCCCCTTCCTAGTTTCTTTTCCCAGTCAAACGATAATTTAAATAGATTTTCTAAATTGACAAAGAGAGGAAAGGAGAGGAGGAATAAAGAGCTAATCATACTTAAAAATAAAAATTTCATCTGTTTACCTTGTGATTTCAACTACAGATGGTCCCTGACTTACGATGGCTTTCTCAACTTTACAATGGGGCAAAAGTGGTACACAGTCAGTAGAAACCGCACTTCAAATTCTGAATTTTGATCTTTCCCTGGGCTAGAGATCTGTGGTACAGTACTCTCTGGTGATGCTGGGCAGAGGCGGGGGCCGCAGCTCCCAGTCAGCCACGTGACCAGCAGGGCAAACAACCGATGTACTTACAACTATTCTGTACCCAGACAACCAATCTGTTTTTCACTTTCAGTACAGTATCAATACATTATATGAAATATTCAGCACTTTGTTAAAAATAGGCTTTGTGGGCTTCCCTGGTGGCGCAGTGGTTAAGAGTCCGCCTGCCAATGCAGGGGACATGGCTTCGAGCCCTGGTCCGGGAAGATCCCACATGCTGCGGAGCAACTAAGCCCGTGCGCCACAACTACTGAGCCTGCGCTCTAGAGCCCGCGAGCCACAACTACGGAAGCCCGTGTGCCTGGGGCCTGCGCTCTGCAGCGGTGGAGGCCAGCACAATGAGAAGCCCGCGCGCCACAACTAGAGAAAGGCTGAGCGCAGCAACGAAGACCCAACGCAGCCAAAAATAAATTTACAAAATTAAAAAAAAAAAAAAGCTTTGTGTTAGGTGATTTTGCCCAAATATAGGGTACTGTAAATGTTCTCAGCACGTTTAAGGTAGGCTAGGCTAAGCTGTGATGTTTGGCAAGTTAGGTGTACGTATTAAATGCATTTTTGACTTACGGTATTTTCAACTTATGACAACTTATTACAGGTTATCTTGACGCAACCCCATTTAAAGTCAAGAAAAACCTGTATTTATGATTTCTGAGTAACACGGGAGTTTATCTGCAATGCCTTTACTGAGAATTCATCTTTGGCACCACAGTCTGTGTCAATCACTGCACAGAAGTGAAAAAATAGCCACATAAATTAATGAGTCAAGATTTAACAGCAGTAATTAATCCAAATAACAGTAATGTATACCACGTACAAGGTACAACTATCAAGTTATGGGTATGTTAACACAACAGAACTTAACACAATGAACAGCGTAGCAAAACATTTCCAAAAACACCCAAAATGTTCCGTAGCCATTTTTAAACTCCCTTTAGGTGCCAGCTTACAAGCGCACCCACCTAGTTCCTTATCACACCTCAAAACTGGTTTTCCACAACGTGACTGATCCTCTGCTTTATTAGCACACTTTTCGACATGACTTTCGGCAGCTTAAATCACTAAATGGGCAACAAAAAAGGAAAAAGAATCATCACAGTTATTGTTATTTAGTTAAGTGTGCTAAAGCTCTGAAGCCCAAAACCACTCCAGGAAGTACTTTAAATGCATGGCCCAAGGTCTCCAAGGTTGTAAAGTCTGTGTTTAATTTCTAAAACATGTTTAGAAAACAAAATCAGAAAAATGAGAACACTACTTCTTAAGGACATACTTTATAAAGACAAATTTCCCGTAATCCAATAACTTTACAGACAAGACACAAGCCCCAAAGGGCAAGAATATGTATCAGAACTCTTAACTGCAACAGTATAAAGGCGACTCCAAACTCCCACTCTTCATCTATTCTACATACATTGAGTGAACCCCTACCAAGTGCCTGGCACTGCAACAGACACAGGAAAAGATACGAAAAGAAAGATCGTGCCCTCAAAAAGAAGGTGAAAACATAACAAAGGTGATCAAACAAAAATACAGTTCAAATGTTATGAAGAGGTATACATGATTGTAGGGCGCTGGAAAAGGCTTCCAGAGACACGTAGAAAGACAAGTAAGAGTCAGCCAGGCTACAAGGAAGGAGGGGCATTTTAGAAGAAATCCAGAGGAAAAGAATGTGTGAAAGTATGGAAATGAGACATCACGGTCCATGCTAGGAAAACACCAAGCAGTTCGGTATGAAACACACACATGCTGTGTGTGGAGGGCAGGTGGGGTGGTGGCAGGCTGCTTCCAGAAATTCTAAAGAAACAGTAGAGGACCAAATCAGGAGCCCCTTGTGATGCTCAGGATTTGGACTTTACCCTAAAAGCAATGAGAACCAGGAGATAATTTAAGCTGTCCAAATGGAGAGGCCCAAGAACCAGTCGGATCTGTTTGTCACGTCTATGTGTACATGGGGGTGGTGACAGGTGGTTAATAAACAGTATCTGGGAATTACCAGCCTGTGAACACAAGTGGAAAGGTATGGGTGACATCTAAGGAGAGCGAACAGTTAAAAAGGAGGTAGGAGGCAAAGAACTAACTAACTTGTACCAACCTGTACAACAAACCCTACATCCAAGAACGAAAAAGGCCTAGTTCAAACCTCAGATTCAGTGAGGCCTTCCCCAACATACCCCATATACTGTCTCTACCTCCTCTAAAAAGCACTTAGGGTCTCTACCAGGTACCCATTCACTCCATGCCTACCACTGCATTCACACCACTGGCTATCTTTTTATGGTCTTATCTTTTCAACAAGTTTGTTAGGTTCCTTGTTTATTCAACCAGTGCCTTGAAATATAAATGACCGATGAACAATATTACTCATGAGAGCCAGAAGCTTACTCCATTTGCATACTCCAGAAAGTTCCACACACCAGGTTTTATTCCTTTCACCTAATGATGTGTGGATTTCATGCTGCTGCTGGGAGGAGATGGCTGTGTTCAACTGTGCAGGTAATGAACAGAAGGTGCAGAGAGAGCCCATCTCTCCAATGTGTTAGGGGTCTGTATGTAGAGTTGAGCTCTAAGATATTCTTAGGATAAAACAGCAGTGATTGGCTACACAAGAACCACACACAACATGGATATTCACAAACATAAGAATGAGTGAAAAAAGCCAGACCCAGAAGTGTACATACTGTATGACTCCACTTAAATAAAGTTCAAAACCAAGCAGAACTCATCTCCAGTGTCAGAAGTTAGGATAGGGGTTGGGTAGGGGGAAGTGACTGCAGAGTGAACAAGGGGCTTCTGGGATCCTGGTAATTAATGTTCTGTTTCTTAATCTGGGTACTGGTTACACAGGTATGCTCACTTTGTGAAAGTTCATCAAGCCTTACAATTATGATTTGTGCACTTCTCTGTATGTATGCTACAGTTCAAAAAGTTTACTTAAAAATAAACAGGCAAAAAGAAAAAAAAAGAAAAAACAGGAGGAGAGATAGTGATAGGAAGTATAAAGGAAGATGTCACAAAGAGAAAAGGCCCTGGCGATGGGACAAGAGGGCAAATGAGAACCACAGTGATTATAGAATGTTTTACTTCAAGTTGTAAAGGAGACTTTTGGAGACCCACTATTCCCTAAAGTACTAAGGAACCGAATTAGTGCTGATAACTATTTTCGTAAACCACAGCCACTTGGAATTTCTTCAGCATCTACGGAAGCACACAATAAATACATGATGCATGAAAAAATAATACATACTGAATCCATTCAAAACCTCCCATCCTAGTAACAGCTGACACTTGAACAACATGGGTTTGAACTGCGCAGGTCCACGTATACACTAATTTTTTTCAATAAACACATACTACAGTACTATACAGTCCGTGGTTGGTTGAATCCACAGATGCAGACCTGCAGATACGGAGACCAACTATGGGACTTGAGCAGCCGGGGAAATCCGTGGCAGGTCCTGGAACGAATGCCCCTCAGATACCAAAGGACAAGTGTTACGTGGATTTTCAACTATGCACAGGGGGGTAGGTATCAGCACCCCTCACCTTCCAGTTGTTCAAGGGTCAACTGCAACAGGATATACTGGCACGTTAGCTGGCCAGACTTTAGTCTACGATGTGTAGCTAAAAGTTGAGTAGCCTGTGCAGAAAGGCTTGAACTCTAAACTGTCCCCCACCAAATGAGCTAACTGGCACAGGTAAACCTCCAGAAATAACTAGCCCCTTGCTCCAAAAGAAAGCAGCTTTAGTGTTTCCTAAAAAGGCAAATGTGTATCTCGACACTGTCTACAAAGCAGTCGCTCTGCCCAGTTCTCACCACTCTGTAGTTCCCTATTCTGCTCTAATTTCTTCGGAGCACTGGTCTCTAGCTGAAATGATCTTATTCTTCTGTTCACTTGTTTATTTTCTTGTCCTCGCCATAGTACTTTAAGCTCCACAGGAACAAAGATCTCATCTGTCTGTACACCACTGTACACCCAAAGCCCAGATGTCTGTGTGCTCAATGAAAACTTGTCAACTACCCAGGTAATTTACTTTAAGGTCACCAAGTATACATAAGATCAAGTCAGTACTAATAAATCAGTTAAGTCCAGTGTAATAGCAAACACAAAATAAATTATCACTCCGTTTCTGGGTAAGAGTGATCTCTAAACCTGTACCTGCTTTTGTATCAGCATCGAGGCCAAAAGGTTTGACAAGGTTTGATGATTTGGAGGACCGGTAATTTTTCTATGTATTTTATGGAGAAATTTTACAAAAGACAAACACTACAATAAAGCCAATGTGGCCTAAGGAGCAGAACCACTGTGGCGAATGACCCAGAACTGCGGGGAAGGGCCCGGCTCCTCTCTAGGTCAGGCACCCCTCTGCTTTCTGGGAGGCTTCCTATCCGAAAAGTACCACAGGATGATGCTCTTCTGAAGCTTCCAGCAAAGATCAAAACTGTCACGTTTCACTAAATATGTGTGTTTTCCCCTAAAACTTCTAAAGTACTTCATGACTAGTCAAGAGACTTTCAACTGTCAGGGTATCTGAATTTAAGAGGAGAAAAAGTCCAAAGTTACAACTGCAAAGAATCAGGGAGTTCCTGGACAAGGAAAATATTTTACACACAAACTACTGAGTACTACCAACTTCCCATTCAATATCCTTAGTACCAGAGTTTTGTTTTTTTTTTTTTTAAGCCACACAATCTTATTACACATCTAAAGCAAATTCCTCACTTTTACTTGTCTGTAAAAACTCTAAATACAGTACATTTTTCAGGGGAATAGTATTCAGTGCAGCACTATTATCAAAGAACCACTAATCAAGAAGAATTGCAGCAATATTTTAGTAATTTTAATTTTACAATAGAAATCATTGCATTCAGAGAAATAACAAAACCAAAAGTAAAATATATTTCATTTATCACCATGTCTAGGAAGTTACTCTGCCCAATACTCAAAAACTTCAACTTAGCAGAACAACGGTTAGGTAAATTTGTGAGTTTGTGGTTTTGTTGCTTTTCTTCCTTTTAAAAGCTGATATCCTCTTTCATGAGACAGGCAAAGTGGGCTGGGAAATACTACTTTGGCTATTACCTAGGGAAGGGGCAGTGTTTCTTTCCCACTCACCACCACCTTCCACAGACACTCCTTTATTTACTACCTTGAAAGGCTCAGAGTACATCAGCACGGTGGGGAGGCGAACTTCTCAGCTGCAGGTGCCTCCTCCACGCTCTAGTGTTAAAGACTTAGTAAAAGTGTATCACAGGGGCTTCCCTGGTGGCGCAGTGCTTGAGAATCTGCCTGCCAATGCAGGGGACACGGGTTCGAGCCCTGGTCTGGGAAGATCCCACATGCCGCGGAGCAACTGGGCCCGTGAGCCACAATTACTAAGCCTGCGCGTCTGGAGCCTGTGCTCCGCAACAAGAGAGGCCGCGATAGTGAGAGGCCCGCGCACCACGATGAAGAGTGGCCCCCACTTGCCGCAACTAGAGAAAGCCCTCGCACAGAAACGAAGACCCAACACAGCCATAAATAAATAAATAAATAAATAAACTAAAAAAATAAATATTAAAAAAAAATTAATCCTCACAACTAGCCAGTGAGGTACTATTATTTAAAAAAAAAAAAAAAGTGTATCACAGAAGAGGCATGAGGAAGCCACTCAATGTGACAGAAATGTACTAAAGCTGGTTTGTGGTGATGGCTGTGCAACTTTTTAAAATTACCAAAAATCACTGAATTGTACACTTATTCAGTTGGTGCATCGTATGGTATATAAATTATGTCTTGATAAAGGTATTAAAAAAAAAAAACAGCAGGGCAGAGAGTGGAACAGTATAAGTGGAAAAAGGAGTGTATTTAAGAACTAAACAGACCCAAAACAAAATTGGTAATACATCCAAAATAAAGCTCTCCACTGCCCCCTGAACCTCCAAGTAGCCTATTAAGTGTTGTCTCCTTCTTCCCTTAACACGTTCCTTTCGAACTTCTGACCCTCTGCTCTAAGCTGCTACAAAAAGAAGAAAAGACCTTCTGAATCACTTTCATGACTCCACCCACAGAATTAAATTTATCTGGTACACATGGCAATAATAGTGAAAGATGGCAGCTAATTCTGTAGAAATCAATTCTTCTTATCCAGAAGAACTGAGGGGAGGGGGAATTCTTCTAACTGATGCCCAAGCCAGACTGCTCAGACCTCCCCGTAGCACGTTATTTATACCTCTCTTAGAGCCTTTATAACTTGGATTACGGCCATTCCTATACATGTCTTACCAACCTTTCAACACCCGCCTCCCGTCCCCAATGTCTTGAGCAGACTCTTTCACACCCTAGTAATTTAATAAATGCTTTTTGGATGAGTGGCAATATTTTCCTAATGAAACTGAGGATATCAATTCTATTCTCAAAGAGTAAATACAGCTCTACGTCCTAGTGGACTATCACTAATTCAAAGCTGACTTCCTTGCTTGATTGGTAGACAGATGATGGCAACGACAGTGACAAGAGTGATGAACAAACTCCAGAATTACCACTGGCTACCCAACCAGCGAGGCTGTTATAATACAAAACATCAGCTCAGAGCAATAACACCCAATTTCTATGCCAGTCAACAGGTTAGAAGTCCTTTTATTACTTAAAAATTATTCTAAAAATCACTAATTTTTGCCTATTACCCAGCATCCAAAACCCAACAAGTTTTCTACTGCCATCAATACCAAGTCTGATTAAAACTATACAAGGCAACAAACGTCAAATCTTTGTTGTATCAAGAAAATTACACACACACAAAAAAGGCCCAGGAAAAAAACAAAGCAGTAGTAACTAGTGTCACAGAAAAATTAACCAACAGTTAATACACTGGACAACACAGGAGGAAAACCTGTGAAATTCACCCTTCCACATGAAACCCATTCACAGCATAAGAAAGCCAAATGTTATTTGCCTTTTGATCAATGACTTCTAGAACAAAATCTTTTATAAAGACTTCCAGATCTAACACACAAAAATATTGACAATAACCAAGATGAAATTAAGTTATGTAAAAGTATCATGAGTTGGTAAGAATTTAAATCCTCAGATCTCTAAAATCTGTCTTCAAATCCTACACAACCACAGACCTAAAAAAGTCACAGACTTTTGAAGATAGTAGGTGAGTATCCTGTTCCTGAAACATTTTCATTATTAGTAATTTAATATATTTGTTAAAAAAACAATTCCAATGTTGTCATCTGTGACTCTGAAAAAATTTTCAACATCTATATTGTTTTTAAAATCAAAACCTTCCACGTGCTTCCAAAGAGCTGATGAGTCAGATTTTTTTTATATGTGTAGAAACTGAAATGCACTTTATTATGAGATAATTGTTCCCAGCAATACACTGGATGTAAACTTTTGAATCTGCTTTAAGTTTCTCTTCACTAGTAAAGTTCTCAAGTTCTTAGGAGTTTCCTAGTCATTTACTTTAACATCATCTACGGTAACACTCAAAGCAAAACCACAATAAAGAGGTTTGGCCTCTGAGGGATTCTACATATAAAAAAACATTACTCAAATAAAATACAATCACTATTGCTTTAAATAACAAATACATTTCTAAACTTTCATGCCATTTGACGGAATTCCTTGTTTTAGATAGCAAAACAAAATCTACTAAGCTCCCAATGAGTGTTGCTTATTTTAACTAAATCTGCTCTATGATAATACAAAATATTGATATGAATTTACTTTAAAAAGTACCTATGGGGGGGGGAAGTACCTATGGGGAAATATTTTTAGTTCTGGAATATTTTTATTCAAAAGTCTCAGTATTTAGAGTTAGTGGAATTCACAGAACTGTTCCACCAGTAATTGGACAAAGTTGCCCAATACCCTATTTATTCCCAGGTATAAATAAAGCAATGAAACCCTAACAGGACACATTCATTTAATCAAAGAACAATAACCAGTTAGAACTGTGCAGTGTTACTACACGGTCATGTTGGAATGCCACCAATTCAGAAACAAGTACCTGATGAAATGAGACTTTTGGCAATCAACTTTAAAGATCCCCAAGGAACTCACTCATTCCGTCTTGCTTTCTCTCTCTCTCTCTCTCTCTCTCTCTCTCACACACACACACAAACACACACACACACACACACACGAACACACACAGCCCCCCCCAATGTCTGCCCATTAAATGACACAAAGAATAGTTTTTAACTTCAAACTCTAATCACTGAAACAAATTCCAGTTACAAGTTAAAAGATGACAGAAGACTACAAAATCAGCTTCTACATTTCATTCAAGTATATCTAAATGTTAAATCTGGAGTAGTTCAACTCGTTTTGATACCACACAGTTAACCACCTTCACTAAAATGAGGAATTCCTTCAACATTCTTTTCATTTTAATAAAGCTTTAAACACAAACTTCAGTATAATCACACTATTCATTCTACATTTTGCAAAAATCGTCCTCCATCACCATTCCTCATAAGCTAATCAGAAACACACACACACACACACACACACACACACAGTGACAGTTCAGTCTTCCAAAAAATGCACTTTATCAAACCCCAGCATTTATCTTCAAGTGCAAGGAAAACAAAAAAAAGACATTTGCAGTTCAAGACAGGAAAAGCACAACCACCGCGTTACTGTACAACCACCACCAAATTTCTCAGGGAAGAGAAGAATAATTCAGGACAGGCAAATTAAAAACATTCTGCACATGGCAAAAATAAAAGGTCCAATGTCCTACAATCCATAGCAAAGCTTCCTCTCTTTTGGAGCCAATACCAATAAGCCAATGGATACAAGTGTCAAATAAACCCAGCGTCTGTTTGAAACAAGACGAAACCTGGAAAAATTCCCTCCCATAAATCAGTGAACATGAGGCTTTGCACCCAACATGAAAGATACACAACCCAAACCGACATCATCCCCCCCACCCCACTCCGCACGTACAGAAAATGCCGTAATCAACAAGTTGGAAAGAAGACAGAAAGTAGAGCTCACAACCCTCTCCCCCCACCTTAAAAAAAAAAAAAAAGTCCTATAACAAAAGGTAACACAGAGCTTCAAGTACCTGGTGGAGGTGCCTTTCCTCACATCGCAGATGCTGCATTTAAAGGCTTCGGCGCTGTTTCTGAAGGTGCAGACGCTACAATCCCAAAAGCCTTCGTCTGCAGCAGGTTTTGCTTGTCTTTTTGGCCTTCAGAGGAGAGAGGAGTGAGGAGTGGGGGAAAGGGGAGGGAAGAGTCAGAGAGCAGGAAAAAGGGGGAGAGACAGCAAAACACAGGCGCTGGTGAGCCGTCGTAATTTCGCAGGAATCCGGCGCTGGAAACTTCGCCCTGGCGACCACCCACCCACCCTTTTCGGGGCCGAGAGGAGGAACTGGGGGAGGGAACGGGGCGCCCCCACCGGCACCATGCAGCCTCCGGGCCCGGGCCGTGCTGCCTCGCACAGTAGGCGGCGGCGGCGCCCCGGGAAGGGCCGCGGCGGGCGCAGGAAGCGGGCGGACTTGTGGACTTGAGCGTGGGGCTGGGGGGGCCGGGAGGGGAGCCGCGGGCCGGATCTGGAGGGGGCGCGCAGGGGCAGCCCGAGGCCGGCGGCGGGGAGTGGGCCGGCTCCTTCCCTCTCCCCTCCCATGCTCGCGTCCTCCCTCCCTCCCCACCTGGTTAAATCTCCCTTTGTCTGGGAGGAGTGGCGGCGGCGGCGGCGGCGGCGGAGGGCGGCTGAGGAGGAGCCGCCATGGCTGCGGCGCGCACGGCCGCCGGCCCCGAGCGGGAGCGACACCGCCTCCCGCCGCCGCCGCCACCGCCCGCCGCCGCCGCCGCCTCCCCCCGCCCCCGGATCTCCATCTTAGCAGCGCCTCCCCCCGCCCCGGGTGGCTCCGGGGCCTAGTCGTCGCCGGCCCCCGCCCGCCCCCAGCCCTCCCTCCCCTTCCGCCCCCTCGGCTCGGAGCAGGTACCTGGTCGGGCTCTTCTTGTCGCCCATGGTCATGGATGGGCTGTACCCCCGCCCCCCCCAAAGCCGAAACCGGCGCTGCTCGGAGGAGAAACGCCGTCCGGGGAGTCGTCGCGGACCGGCCCCCCTCCCTCCCCCGCGCCCGCCCTCAGCCGCTGGGGCTCGAGCTCCGGCCGCCGCCGACGCCGCCGCTGCCAGTCTCCGGACGAGACTAGTCCCCACCAGCGCCGCCTCCGCCGAGTGACTGACGAGGGGCGGGGCCGGGCGCCGCGCGTCACGCGCCGGGCGGCCAATGGGAAGGCGGCGGCCGGCGCCGCGAGGGCGGGGGCGGGGCGCGGGGGAGGGCGGGGCGTGGCGGACGTGGGCCGGGCCGTCGGTGTGCGTGCCCGGGAGTGTGTGCGCGCTGGGGGCGCGCGTGCCTGCCGGTGGCCCCGCGGCCCGGCGCGGTGGAGCGTGCGAGGCCGGCGGGGCGCACGTGGCCGCGCCTGGGTGCCGGGTCTGGGCTTCGGGCCTCGCGCGACCGACCCGTGGGACTATCGCCGGGCCCCGGGCCCCGAAGCCGCCCCGGGGAAGTAGTTGGGCGCAGTTTGCGCGCGCCGCTGGGGCTTGCAACAGCCGCTACGCTCGCAACGCCTCGAGGCTTGTGGTGCCCCGGGAGCCGGCAGGGCCTCTTTTGGCCCGGGCTCCCCCGCGCCCTTCTGCTCCTCTGCCACGCGGAGCTTTGTATCTGCCTCTCGTGAAGTCCCTGTTTCCAGCCGATACACCGCTCCGAAGCCCCTTCCCAGGCCCCTGACGCCGGAGGGAACTGTGCGGAAAGGGTGTGGCAAAACTGAATGTCCCCCAAGGCCCGACACTCAGCTCCTGCTTGAACCCCCCAGAGCCTAAATAGGGCGTTTCCCTAGGGAAGCTGCTGTTCAGATCCGGGCAGCCACATGCCAACAGTTTAAGCCTTATGTCTCAGCGCCTTCATCTCCTAAATGAGGCTAATAATCATCCTCCTTAGGTTCTTTGGAAAATTCAGAGACGTAATGCACGAAAAGCAGGCAGGTCAGTGCCTGGCACTTAGGAAGGACCAACACAAAGTAGTGGGTTGAGAACTATTATAACTGGGCCTGGGTTGTGCACCATTTCCCCTGCTTTAGAAGCTTCTTAGAGGCGGGGAACAAGTAGTACCCTTTACTTTCTGCCCTGCTCCAAGGACGCTTGCCAAATTGACTTGAACGTGACTCAGGGCCCTTTGGCCTTAGGCAATAGGGAATCGTGGTAGGGGGAAAACCACAGATGATAAGATAAAAGGCTTGGCTGGGCTGAAGCCCTGGGTGGGGTAGGGACAGGCTCAAGGGATAATGCTAGAAGTTGGGGGGTGGGTGGGGAAGATAAGATGGGCCCTCAGCTTCCACTGAGACAGCCCCCCTCCCCCCAGTTTATATGCAAACACAAAGTGGGTTGCTGTCAAGACTGCCCCATAAAAGGGAAGCATTCCAGGGCAGGAGACGAGGGAAGCTCACTTCCCTGAGACAGAGTGCCCAGGGAGCAAGAAGTCCTAGGATCAGTCCAGGGATCAGAAGGGAGAGAATTAAAGAGGGAGGGAATGTGTCAACAATAAGCTTGATAAGCACACGCTGTCCTTTCTAGGCAGGCACACCCTGGAGGGCCAGCACGGACAACACTGTTCAGCCAGGGTCAGCCACCTCCCGCTACCCTCCTGGGAGGAAAGGAGGAAGAGGAGGAGGAAGGCACGGGGCTGAGGGCCAAAGAGGCCAGAGGAAGGCAAGGGGCATGCACACAAGCCATGGCACAGTGCCCGCAGCCTTGGCCTCTGATGTCTGCCTGGCATGCTCCCAGGATTCTGCCCCTAGCGTGAAGGTACTGCGAGAAAAGGGGCATTAAGAAATCCCGGCTGGAGGAGTGGCCTTGTGGGAGGGAAACTGGGTAGCTGGGAGCCACAGGTAGTGGGAAGGAGATGGACTTTATTACTATTTACCAAGAGTAAAATGCACGAATTGTTTTGCAGCTCCGTGAATTTTTATGTGTATCCACTGCAACTTTGCATGCACCATCTGGATCAAGATACAGAATCTTTTCATCTTTCTGGCGAGTTACTCCTCTCCCTTCAGATTAGCTTTGCCTGAACATCATACACATGGGTCACACGGTATGTACTGAAGTGTCTAGCTGGCACCTTTTGCTCAAAAAAATATTTGTGATAATCATCCATACTGTTGCCTATCTCAGTAATTCATTTTTGTTTGCTTAAGGGTGTGAAATTCCATTGCCAATACACGGTCATTTAGTTATCCACAGGAGACTGACTTTTTTAGTGTATTTGTGTGTGTGTGTGTTTGACCTGTTTTATCTTTTCAAAAAAAAAGAAAAAGTTTAAAAACTGGTTTGAAGAAAAAAGAAGTTCCAGAATAGAGAACTAGTTTCTAGGAACATATCAGACCCACACATCCCCATGTGGTTGTAACTGTAGAAGCTCTAAGTTCGTTCACATGTTGGACGTAAATATCTACTCAAAGTCTCCTTATAGTTACAGGAGCCAGAGAAGACTACTTCATGCTGGAGAACAGCATGACTCTAGGCAGAGCATCAGACTATGATTCTAAAGCGGTGGTTTCAACCTGAGCTGGGTGGGGAACAAATCTTCCGCCACAGCGTAACCTTGAACCAGTGTGGGGTGAAGGGATGAGTGGGAGTTGACAGAGAGCTGCCTTCCTGCTCCTCTGTTTCCTATCTTGAACTTCCACTTCATATTTAATTGGAAGGAAGGGTTCTACTGCTTTCAAAACTATTAGAAGCCCGTGGTTTTAGAAAAGACGCTGGTTAGAAGCACTTCCCAAGAAATGTCTGGTGTAAATGATTCCATGGATACACAGGGCAAATTAAAAGACCACATTTGGACATTTTGCCTCCTTCCCTCTCATTCACTCCACTTCAGTCACAAGGGCTCTTCCAGGAACAAGTCATGCTCCCACCACAGGGCCTTTGCACTTGCTGTTCCCTGTGCTTAGAATGCTCTTTTCCCAGATAACCACATTTTCAGCTGCCTTACCTCCTTCAGGTCTTTGCTCAAAAGTCACATTCTCCATGAGGTTTTTCCTGGTCACCAAATCTAAAAGTATCGTCCACCAGCTCCCTGTGTGTCCCTTAACTGCCTTTCTTTTTTCTCCTTTGCACTTATCACCATCTGACATACCATGCTGTTTGCTTATCTTGTTTTAGCAGATCTTTACCCAGTAGGATAGAAGCTCTGTAAGGCAAGGAATTTTTTTTTCTTTTTCTCCTCACCACACCCCCCCACCCCCTCCAAAACACACACACTGTGATATATAAATGCCTAGAACAGTGCCTGGTAAACATGCATTGAAGAGGATTTCTTTCATTTAACAGTAATTTATTGCACAGCAACTCCATGCCTTGCCCCATGCCAGGGATGGGAAGATCAGATAAGCAAGACAGACTTAATTCCTGATCTTTTGGAGTTTACATTCTACTTGAGCAGGCAGACTTCATCAGAGTAATTAATTATGATTGTGACAAATGCTACAAAGTACAGGAAGCAAGGCAAGATTGCCTAGGAGAAGAGAAAGGAAGAGCATTCAGGGATGTGGGGCTTTGAAGGAGACAGAGGTGAGCAGCTGTGCCAGGCGCCCTGTGAGAGAGGAGAGATGGGGCCAGAGAGGTAGCCCCTGGCTACGTCCTATACGGCAGGGTGGGCTGAGATGGGAGCGGGGTCTTTATCCTGAGTGCCATGGAAACCACTGATGAGTTTACCAAGACTCTCTGTCTGCCTGGGACTGTCTTTGGTCTGCCTTCATGAATGAGGAACTGGGAGAGGCAGACCCCTTAGAGCAGGGAGGCAGGGGGAGGACCTTTAGATTAGCTTGGGAGTTGGACAAGGAAGGGCAGTTCTAAAAGAGCTTCCCCCCTTTCTTATGCTCCAGAAAGAAGCAAAACCTACTGGTGCCTGTCAAAGGAAGGGTCTGGAATGTTATCAGCTCAGCTTCCTCCTGCCTTTACATTTGCAAGTGCTACTCCAGGCAGAAAACCTAAACACTAAGACTGGGGCTCTGAACTTTAGCAACACCCAATAAAGGTATTACACACAAGTGAGAGAAAAAAAAGCCTTTCTCCAGATACCTTAGGGCTTACTCCGCCCCACCCATGTTACACCTTCCTATGGTCTGAGTCCAAACTGTGGTTTGGGGTGAGGTTTTCCCCAACCAGCAGTGAAATGAGAAAACTAAAGGGGAAATGTATGAATACTTTCCTACACCCAAGTAAATTACCAATTAGTTGGTTCTCAGCAAAGACTATTTTTTATTCTGAGATTATGTCCTTCCAAGTTTTTTCTTTTCTTGGAGGGTTGGGTAACTTAAATCCTCCTTTTTAAATGGAGTGTTGGCAATAGTAGACAGTACTTGCCTTGCTTAAAATGTCCTCAGTTGACCAAATCACAAGTGGACAATTCTCTATTGGCTTCCTAACTCTCCTCATCAATTTTATTCTTGATGTTTTAAGTGTACCAAGATCTAAATAATTTTAATGAAACTTCTCAAGATGGTGTTACTGAGGGGAACAGTAAGGAAAAAACAGTATCACTTAGTGACTGAAAAAGTCACCCACGAAGGACGGAAGCTAGGAAGGTTAAGATTTTGATCGTAATTGCAAAGATTTAATGCCCTACTTTGCACTGAATGTTCCTTCAGTGGTTTAAGAGAGAACATTGTTTCTTGAAGCATCTAACTACCTGGAGTATCTTAGGAACTGGGGAAAACCTAGCTCATTTCACTGAAAGACTCAGGCCTGCATGTGCTGATATCACTGGCGACATCTGTGGAGCTGTTACAGAAGACAGGATTAACTTCTGAAGAAGCAGCCCCTGAGTCAGAAAGAGGTGGAGCTTCCCTGACCGGGCTGTGTTTGAACCTTAACCAGATTTTGCAACGAGCCACACTGTCACCTGTGCATGTGCTCATCAGAGATAGGAAGTTTTATTGATCTGCTTCTTGCACAAGTAGGAAATATCACAAGTCACATTTGCCCTGGGTTATGCCTCACACCATTTACAAAAATTAATTCAAAATAGATCAGAGGGCTTCCCTGGTGGCGCAGTGATTAAGAATCCACCTGCCAATGCAGGGGACACGGGTTCGAGCCCTGGTCCGGGAAGATCCCACATGCCGCAGTGCAACTAAGCCTGTGCGCCACAACTACTGAGGCTGCGCTCTAGAACCTGTGAGCCACAACTACTGAACCCGCATGCCACGACTACTAAAGCCCACACGCCTAGAGGCTGTGCTCCGAAACAGGAGAAGCCACTGCAATGAGAAGCCCACACACTGCATCCAAGAGTAGCCCCCGCTCGCCGCAACTAGAGAAAGCCCGTGCGCAGCAACGAAGACCCAACACAGCCGTTGATAAATAAATAAATAAACAAACAAAATAGATCAGAGACCTAAGTGTAAAACCTAAAACTATAAAAGTTCCAGAAGAAAATATAGAACAAACCTTTGTGGCTTTGGATAGAGCAAGATTTCTTAGATATGATACCAAAAAAAACCACATGACCCATAAAAGAAAAAGTTGGTAGCTTGGACTTCATCAAAATTAAAAAGTTCTGCTCTTTGAAAGACACTTTAGAAAATGAAAAACAAGTCAAAGACTGGGAGAAAATATTTGCAAAACACATAGTTGATAAAGGAATTGTATCCAGGATACATGAAGAACTTTTAGGATACAATTAAAAAACAAGCAACCTAATGAAACATGAGGAAAAGATCTGAATGGACATTTTGTCAAAAAAGAGGTATGAATGGTTAATAAGCACACGAAGAGACACTCCACATCATTATTCATTAGGGAAATGCAAATTAAACCACAGCGAGGTACCACTGCACATTCGAATGGCTTAAATCAAAAAATCCTGACATTCCCAAGTGCCGGGGAAGACATGGAGCCGCCTTCAAACACCACCAGTGGGAGTGCAATATGGTATGATTCCTCTGCAACAACGGTTTGACAGTTTCTTACAAAGTTAAACATACACTTACCATATGAGCCAGCAATCCCACTTCTAGAAATTTACAAAGAGAAATAAAGACATATGTTCACACAAAAACCTGTACTCAGATACTTATTCATCATCACCAAAATCTGGAAACAACCCAAATGTCTTTCAGCTGGTGGATGGGAAACAAAGAGTGGTAGGTACCTCCACACCATGGAATACCACTCAGCCAGGAAAAGGAATCAACTATTGACACATCTGTGCAGCCCAGGTGAATCTCAAATGCATTAAACTAAGTGAAAGAAGCCGCCTCCAAAGGTCCCACAGGGTGTGATTGAATTCATGTGACATTCTAGAAAAGGCAAAACGACAGGGATGGAGAACAGATCAGTGGTTGCCAGGGGTTAGGGGTGGAAGGAGGATGTGACTGCAAAGGGAGGAGCAGCAAAAGGGAATTGGGGGAGTGATGGAAGCAGTTTACATCTTGACTGTGCAGGTGGTGACAAGACAAAATGAATTTGTCAAAATTCAGACCTAGTCACACCAAAGAGCAAATTTCACTGTATATAAATTATGCCTCAATAAATCTGACTCTTGATCGTTTTGGATTGAAAAGGTCCCAAAGCCTCTACATTCCACATTGCCTGCTCCCTTCATAGTACTAACCACAGAGCTAGCATTTTGTAGTTCTGCTGTGCACCTAGCACTGTGGGTAACCCTGTGCTTTCTTGGGTGTTCTTTTCAGTAATTCACCCAGTTACTCAGGCCGTAATCCCTGGAGTCATCCGTGACTCTTCACTTTCCCTTATACCCTACCTCCTGTCCGTCAGCAAATCCTTTGTACTTAAGCTTCAGTATATCCTGAACCTGACCACTCCTCATCCTCTGTTGCTTTCACTCCAGTCCGAGCTGGGATCACCTTCCAGCCTCCTAACTGGCTTCCTACTTCCCCTCTTGCTCCTGGTACCTGTTAGGATAGGTTAGGTTAGGTTATGGTTACAGCTCCCAAATCTTCATGATTTATCCTGACAAAGGTTGATTTCTTGCTGAAGTGATGTGCCCATTGCAGGCCAGCTGCAGCTCTTTTCCCTGTCTCCTCCCCCTGCAACCCAGGCTTCACCTCCAACATTACTGGTTGCTGACACAGAGGGAAAAGGAACTCCGGAGGGTCTTGTACTGGCAACTGACTGCTTGCCCTGGAAATGACACTCGTGGACTTCTGCCCCCAGCTCACTGGTCACTTGGCAACAGAAAGTGCAGCCCACCATGTGCCCGAGAGGTGCAGGAAATATTTGGCGATCAGCTTGGTGATTACCATGATTCCTTAAAGTCTCTTCTCCAAACAGCAATCAGAGGATCCTTCTAGGATGTAGATGACAAAGTCACTCCCCTTGCTGAAAATCCTCTAATGACTTCCCATGACACTTTGGTTAAAATTCAGAATCTTTTATTTTTTTCCTCTAACATTTTCCTTCTGTCTTTACATTTAATATTCTTTATTATATCAATATAAAATGTATCAAGGATGTTGATCTTTTCTTCTTAATCAATTTTGAGATGACAAAGTAAACGTTCTGTTTTTATTCCAACCTCACAGTACATAAAAAATTAATAAATCATACATTTTCCTGAGCGAGTCATGAGCTAAATGGAATTAATAGCTAAACATTACATATAATGCTTAGAGGTTATAAAATCCAGAATCTTTTTTTATTTTCAGCTGCGCCACGTGGCTTGTGGGATCTTAGTTCCCTGACCAGGGATCAAACCTGTGCCCTCAGTAGTGAAAGTGCAGAGTCCTAACCACTGGACCACCAGGGAATGCCCTAAAATCCAGAATCTTGACCCTAGTCTTGAAGGCCCGCTGACTTCATGCACTCCCAATTCAGCTCCAGGCACACGGGCCTCTTGCAGTTTCCTGCCAAGTGCAGCCACCTCTTAGGGCCTTTCTACCTGTTCTTCCCCCCGATGTTCCCATGGCTCCATCTCTCTCATGGTTCAGCTGGCTGCTAAATGCCCCCTCCTCAGAGAGGACCTCTCGGACTAAGCCATCTTACGTGGCATCACCCCCAGTTAGTGCCATCCCCTCATCCTGCTTCATTTTTCTTTACATCCTTATCATGATCTGGCATCGCACGGTGCACTGTTTTTGCCTAACTCTTCCACTAGAATTTAATTTCTCTCAGGACAATGGCTTTGCTTCATTTCATTCTGTATCCTTAGTGCCTAGAACAGTGTGGGAAATGTTCCTACACGTAGCAGGAGCTCAAAAATTATTGGTGGAATGAATGAAGCACTTTTACATCTGTTACCCCATTGAAACTTCAAATGATCCAGTGAGGCAAGAACTATTATGACCCTATTTGATAGATGAAGAAACTGAGTCAGTGATGTGCGCGGAGCCAGGGACAGGGTTTGAATTCAAACTCGGCATCTGACTCTCTGACTCCATCCCTTCATCTCTCCTTCTAGAGCACACCTTGCATTGAAAAAGAACCAGCCGGTTTTGGAGGGAGCCTGAGGAAGGTGGACAGATGTGGAAGTTCAAGTGGTCTTTTTTGACAGAGCATCCCGGGGTCCTCTTAAAGACAAGTAGGTTTTCTGCCCCTTGCACACCTAGTTAACGAGCCCACGTTACTGTGAGTTCTTGCCAAAGCAGACACGCCACATGTGCCAGAACCCAGGGACTGAATGATACACATCGGCACTGCTGCAGTTTGGGCCTTGGGAATATGCAGAGTGGGAGCCTCCCTAAGATGGGTGTGATTTCCTTCATTGATTCAACAATATCTGCTGATGCCTTGGGCCCAGAAACTGCTTCCCCAGCAGCTTGTTCTTGATGCTTGAATTTCCACCCTTAGAATCACAGTCATAGAATTTTGAGGATGCAAAGGAGAATCAAGACAATCCATCTAGTTCTGTCTTTTTAGGTCAGAGGCAAAAACCTGGGGATGTGGAGATTGTGGAGGGTTTCACCCACACTGCACCCTTGGTCCTCACAGCCACCCTCATGTGAGTTACCATCCTCCTCCTCAGGATGAAGACGCTCGCTGAGGGTCAGGCAGGCCACAGACCCATGAGCAGCTTTTAAATTGGAGCTTCAAAACCTGCTTCTCTGAGTGCGGGTCCTCTCTACTAAACCACAAAAGAAATCCCCTAAACCCAAACACCCTGGGATTCATTAATCAAGAATTAGGTTAAGAAAGAGGCTCCCCCAAAGAACGTCTGATGGTGGGGTTTCTTTACATCAAATTCATACATCAAATTCATATGTTAAGCCCTAACCCCCAGTTCCTCAGAATGTGACTATTTGGAGAGAGGGCTTTTAAAGCAGTGATTAAGCTAAAATGAGCCCATTAGTGTGGGAACTCATCCAATCTGACCGGTGTCCTTGTAAGAAGAGGATGAGACACTGGGGATGCACATGCACTGAGGAAGGATCACGTGAGGACACAGCAGGAGGCGGCTGTCTGCAAGCCAAGGAGAGAGGCCTCAGGAGAAGCCAAACCGGCAGACACCTTGATCTTGGACTTCTAGCATCCAGCACTGTGAGACAATAAATTTCTGTTGTTTTAAGCCACCCTGTCTGTGGTATTTTGTTACAGCAGCCCAAGCAGACTAATAAAGTGTCATAAGATTGTAGGTAGCTAAAGAGAGGCCACCGCAGGATCATGATAACCAACATACATGGAGCGCTTACAGGCGAGGTGCTAAACAATTTAGGTTTGTTAACTCAGTGAACGCTAACAATAATCCTGTGAGATGGGTTCTATGACGATGCCTCTTTTATAGACAGGAAATGAAGACAAAAGTCACTTGCCCTGAGCTGCATATTTGGAAAGCGGCAGGGCTGGGATGTGAACCCAGGCAGCCTGAGTCTAGTTACCATCATTCCCATCTTCCGGATGAGGAAACTGAGACTCAGAAACCTGTCCAACTTCCCACAGCCAGGGCATGGCAGAACCAGAATTCCAAGTTCTCTGCACTTTATCACAAACTGAATCCCTGGAACTCAAGAATCCTGAAAGTCATTCGCTGGAGGGAGAGTAGGGACCCACCTGGAAGGGTCAGGGCAAAAACGTTTGGTCTCACCAAATGCATCTGCGAAGGAGAGGCGTCTGATATAGAAGTTTGGGCTACACAAAGGGTGAGGGGAAGATGATAAAATTGAGCCAGGATCTGGGCAGGCGAGGAGGAGGGGGTGTACAAACGCCAGGGCTTTAAGGAGCACTGTCTCTCACCTCCTCTTCGAGTCCTCACCTCCCTGTGGCTACTGCCCACAGACAGAGCTGTGGAAACTGGCCCCAGGTCACACCCCCGGGAAGGCAGCTGGCAGGATTCATTCAGCTCTCCCTGGCTCCAACGTCTACTCTCGTCTTAACTTTTAGCTTTAGATTTGACAACTGTTTACGAGGCATCTACCATGTGCCAGCTTCCAGGTGCTGACAACCCCTGGGAGGGGGAGGCCACGGCGGGCCTGGGCCGCTGGAACGCACGGGCTGGGAGAAACGGGCCATAAGCAGATAATGACAGCAGGGTGGGGAGGGCAGCAGTGGTCAGGTGATTGTAACGGTCCCTCTGTGTTCTTCTGTCTCCTGGCATTTTCCTCTTTCCCAAGCAGTTAATTCTCTGCCTGAAGGAAGCAACGTGACACAGTACAAGCAAATAAGGCCTGTCAGTGTCTGCCTCTCACGTT